>NC_139042.1:79663784-81129541 GCF_965140915.1 Aythya marila | reverse complement strand
TGCTTCTAAGAAAGCACCACAACACAGCTTTCTGAGAACAGACTGTGCTTACAAAACAATGATAATTGGAGCTGTGCATGTCCCTAGTTTAACAGAAAAATAACATTTCCCTACTTCTAACACTTCTAACCACCAGGCCATTTGGGTTTGCATTCTTTATGTTATACTTCTACTTTCCAGTATAGAATTGTATTTTTTCCCCATGAAGTTGTTTTTCTTCCAGCTTTCTTCTCTCTAGCAGTAGCTGTCTTACTCTTAAAGATCCCATCTTCAGGCCTTCCATCTCTATCACAAGATGCTGTCCTGCACCGAGGCAGAATTTGACGATTTTGTATTGCTTAGTGGTGTGTTTATTCTCTTTATTAAAAAATGAAGAACATAAAACTTGACAGTCCTTTTTGTCCTGCCTAGGAACATTGCAGTACATGGCTCCAGAAATCATTGATAAAGGACCACGAGGATACGGTGCACCAGCTGATATCTGGTCACTGGGTTGTACCATTATTGAAATGGCAACAGGCAAACCTCCATTTCATGAACTAGGGGAGCCTCAAGCAGCAATGTTCAAAGTAAGTACTTTCTCTCTTTTTTTTTTTTTTTCCTTTTTTTTCCTTTTTTACTGCCCAGTTTATGAATTTTCAACTACTACCTTAATTGTTTAATATTAACTGGTAGTAACCTTTTCTTATATGGACTGTTTTGCACAAAGCCACAGTCTGTCCTGTATTCTTAATTCTGTCTGAAGGATTCTTCTCTGCTCTAAGTTGTGTTGCTCTAGGGGGCAATAATTTATTTTTGTGTTGGAAATAGGTCATGACTCAGAGCAGCAACCTGAAAGATGAGTGAAGATTTATGAAAACTAATATTGTCCAACTTCTTACTTCTGTCATCTCCTACTCTTGATTAACGATTTCCTTCTTGGCAACCAGAGTCTCCAATTATGACAACCAAGTTCTTGCTGCTGCTTTAAGTCTTTTTTTGTACGCCTTCCTCCCAGAGGATCTGTTTGCCGTGTCTTTCAAAGGCCCAGTCTCTGCAAGGTGATAGAAAGCTCTGGTGGAAGAGGGTGGTCTAATTTTCCAGGATTTCTTACAATGGGCAATATATTATCTTCATAACCTAGCAAACTACTTTAAATTATGGATATTGTTAAATGGCTTTTCCTTGGTATGCAGTTAAAAGTCACAATGTGAACATTAATGTAAATTATTACTGCTGCCATGGTAGCAAAATCAAAAATTTATCAATATGGATAGTAAGCTGGGCTGCAATTCACTGTGCTTCATACTAGGCCTGCGAGTTGTCCCATGCACCAAAGCTAAAAGGGAAAGAAAGGGATAGTTACAGTTTTTGATGTAGTTGTTCCAACAGTATAATGGACTGTCCTGGCTTTTGTGTAGTGCTTAAGGGCACCCGGCACCACAGTGCCATCAGCTTGTGACACAGCTGAAGCTGGCTGCGTGAGCCTGCCTCCCGAGTGCACAAAGAGGAGCTGGCCGTGCAGAAGGGCACGTCAAGAGGAGTCGTCACAGCCCAGCGAGCAGCTGGCTCTCTTCTCTCTGTGCCCAAAGCAAAAGTCTTGCTGGGCTGGCATTTTGAAATGGTGAAACTCTATACCCCAAAATGCACATGGGACTTTGCAAATCAGATAAAAATGCTTCATCGGGAAAGGTAGATGCATAGATCCAACTATGGATGTGCCCAACAGGGCACTACATAAATTTAATTATTTATTAAATACATCAATTTAATTGCAGAGGTTAGCAAGTTGCATCTATTTAAAAGAGTTACCTGCAGTTCTCGGTCAGGATATAATGAGTTTTGAATGTGCTTAGCATTCTGGTTTGGAATGGCTTAATGCATTCTCAGCATCTTACATTTTGCACTGTCACTTGAAAGCAAGTGCAGTTTGCTTTCACTGCTCAGCATTTTTTTGCTTCAGCTTGCATTGAAGCAGAACCACTATCGTAAGTGCGTAAGTGCCCCAGCATGTTAACGCAGCTGTATAATGAGATTATTTAAACAACTGTTCATTCTAGCAAGCTGCTGGCACTTGTTTAACTGCTGGGCTACTATCTCCCTTGTGGCCACTATCTTTCTGCTTGGTCTCCAGCACCTGCTTTACGTAAAGATGCTGAGTCTTCAAGACAGATATCTGACATACAGTGCACACAGTACACAGCTCACACCTCGAGACATTTACATGAGGTTGGCATTAGAGCAAGAAGGCAGTGAAGGAGCTGGAGAAATCACTAGGGAGCAACCTGTACAAGTACATTTTTCATTACTTTGTAGGGTGTGTATGTGTCGATAAACCTTTGGGCATCATGTGATTTTCATTACCTGACACTGAATGCCTGCAGAAGACATCTGGCCCAAGTGCCTGGGGTGGTGACAAGGTCTGGCAAGGTCGTTGTCAGCATTCGTACAAGGAAATTTGGCAGCAGCTGGAGCAGAACAGGTGCAGGCCTGGGCAGCGAGGCAGTCAGCACTAGAGGAGGAAGTTATTCCTGTTCCAGGGCACAAATGTGCTGGAGGGGGTCAGCAACTGAGAGAGACGACGCTGCAGTGGGGCGATGGGAAGCGTGTGCTACCTCAGGGGGGACACTTGGCTAGGGTGAGAAGCAGCATCTTAAGCACTTGGTGTGGATAATGTCCAAATCCCGAGAATGTCTGGAGGTAGATGGTTGGATACATCTGTACCTTGACATCTTTGTAACACAGAGGGCATCCAGGCCGTGTTTGCAATGAAGTAACACGGGATCAGAACCTTGTCACTTCGCTGCTGAGTGGGTACTTGGACCTCTGCTTTTCCCATTTGCAGTCACTGAGGTTGTGACAGGTCATACTAAGAAAGCTTTGGCGCGTGCTCTCCTTGCAGTTTGGTTAAAATAATTTGCATTTGTGTTTTACTTACAGGTTGGGATGTTTAAGATTCATCCTGAAATTCCAGAATCACTGTCCACTGAAGCAAGGGCCTTTATTTTGCTCTGTTTTGAACCCGATCCTTGTAAGCGTGTTACAGCGTCTGATTTGCTCAGAGATTACTTCCTGAAACAAGTAAACAAGGGCAAGAAAAGCAGAATTGCATTCAAGCCTTCAGGTAATTATCAGCCAAATGCAAGTCAACATTGTTATTAAGGGTTTTATAAAAGATTGGAGCCATTAAGCACTTCATTTTACTACAGACTTCTCTTGTGCCAAGAAATCAGGAGGAACTCAACAGTTGAAAGTGCCTGTGATTTGTAATTACATGTATTTTGTGAGAATTGTTTAATTTTGGCGTCTTGCTTATTTTGCATTTTTTCTTGCTGAAAACTCCCAGCCACGTTCTTCCTTCCACCAAAAATAAATGCCCCATTTATGGTAAATTGAAATTAGAAAAATGACGTTCAGTAAAGAATTTCCAAAGCAGCTCTACATTTTAGATTCACAGTGATATACATTTCAGAGATCTGGGTTTTATAGAGTAGGTCCTTTGCACCCGAAAATTTGTCTGTCAGGTGTCTACATGGCTCAGCATTTTCAGATTTGATATGTAACTTGGAAATGCAATGAAGTATCTGTTCTGGGGGTTGATTTGTTTTATCCACTTAGCTTGTGTCCCCCCACTCCCGCAGTGTATCAGCCACTTTCTTAATGATAAGCAATTCTTAATACAGACCTGCCAAATAAATCCCAAGTGTTTGAAGGAACCGTCCATTTAAAAACAAGCAAAACCATTGCTCTTTTCACTGTCTGCACACACACACATGCACGTACTCCCAGTGCAAACTGAATCACTTCCCTTTTTGATTGTTTTTCCCCTTGGCAGGGAGCTTTTGAGAGAAAAGGAATGGGATTGTAAGGGGAAAAACAAGCAAAGAATTTATAACACCTGGCTGAGCTGGATTCAGCAAGGCAATGGGCATCTCCTCTTGTCCTAAGGGGCAGTGGGTGAAAAGAACTGCAGTCCCTCGTGGTTCACTGCTCTGCTAGGAGCTATTGGCAGGGTGGCAGCCTTCTGCCCCACTGCAATGGTCTTTTCAGCCCTTGGCTCAGGACATTTCTGGGGTAATTGTGTGGCATTACAAAGGATGCTGCCTGCCCTGTTGGCTGCCCTGGGAGCAATAGGGTCATTGTCAAATACCAGGTGAGCTGCTGTTGTCTTCTCCACCCCTTCCTTCCTCCTGCTTTCCTCCTTTCTTCCTCCTCTCGTTGGTGAGGTTATGGGACTCCTTTGGGTGGCCTGAGGAGCTGGTGCTGCAGGGTGCAAGCCCTGGGCTGCAGCAAGAAGCAAGCTCAGCATTGCCCAGGGATGTGAGCAGAGAGGGCAAATGCCACAAAAACTGCTTCTTGGGTGAAGGAAGGGAAACACAACATGGCTGCAGCTGAATGCGTGGTTTGCTGCACCAAGTGGGGGAAAGCCGTGCTGGCTGCTGCTGACATCTCTGCGGGGAGCTTGGGAGCACAAAGCAGGTCACGCTGCCGCAGGTCACGTTGTCTTCCCTCTCTGCCATTTTCCTCACTACCGATTTCCACATCTTTGCTCCCAGCTTTCCATCCTCTCTCTTTTTTTTTTTTCTTTATTTTTTCTTTCTGCTGATAAAAGCAGCCTGCATCAAAGCTCTTACTCGTGGCATGACAACTTTCAATTTTCTATACTGCTGAGAAGCCTTGAACCAGGTCTCACAGGGCGACATATGTTGTTTCATTTCTGCGATGCTTTTACCTCAGCTGTTTGAACATCTACCATTTACTCTGGAGTGTGTCAGAGTTTTCTGAACAACTTTTAACTTCTAGCTCTCCTCCTCTCCTGGCTCCTTGCTTCTCCACACAAGTCATTGTGAAATGTTCACAAAATTTTAGCTTCACACATGAGTGCTCTGAGTTGACAGAACTTCCTTACTTTTCTTATCATGCAGCTGCAACTTGGCAATCAGGATTATAACAAGCTCTCAGCATCTGTTTTGTTTTGTTTTGTTTTGTTTTTGTTTTTTGTTTTCCCCCCTTCTTTCTTTCAAGATGAATAGGAGTCGGACAAGAGATTTCCTTCAGGCTACTCCCAAAACAGAGACTCCTTACTGAGGGCAGGGGGAAATGTGAACAAAGCTGATGCCTTGAGTGTCAGAGAGGGAGCAAATATATGTCCATTAGCACTGTCAGGCAGAGGTGAGCTAGGAGGGGGGCCAGGTATCAAAGTGCTCTCTGCTTAGAGGTCCAGCTGTGGTGGAACAGTTGGTGGTACCCGGCTGGATCGAGACAGGCTCGTGAAACAGCTGGATATTCAGTTGTACCCTCTGTGGGAATAGCACCAAGAGGGAGTGGATGTATGTGTGCAAGAGAGGGTAACAAAATGACCTTCATATTTCATCCAGAATTTAATTCGTACCTTTTATTACTTATGCATGTAATGATTTAGTTGTATTGCTGCTTTCTATCCACGTTATCTCTCCCTCAGCCATTCTGCAAAACGAGGCCTCAGTATCACTGCAGATGATCGCAGCTGCTTTAAGCACGTTGCCCTTTCCTGCCCGGCTGCATTACATATTTATAATGTCTGTTCGTAGATTACAATCGCAACACATCCCTCCCGCTGCCCATCCACGGAGAGCAGGCTGGCAGCAGCAGCAGCGAGCATGGCTCCGTTTCGCCAGACTCTGATGTACAGCACGACATGTTTTTTGAAAGGCCAAAGAGATCCATTTCAGAGATTCACGTAAAGCATCCCATCTCCCATTTACTGAGGTAAAACATTTTCTTTTCACTTGACACCTATGACAACTGTGTGGATTTGATTCATGTTATATTTTATCTGAAGGCAAGTTTTTTCACTTAACAACGTCAGTAAGCAGGTGAGTTGCAGAGGCACGTTACCAGTTAACTTAAATATGGCTTATATTTAACTAATGAAAAATTATTTTTTCTCCTTAATGTTTCCATGTATTTGTGCACTTTTTTTCCCCCTATAATTGTTAGTCTTCCTACTGAGCAAGTGAATATGGATTCAGGAGTGAGTGAAGGAATTGCCCCTTTCCTTTTTTTTTTTTTTTTTTTTTTTTTTTTTTTTGGTAGTTCTGCTGATCAGACAGCAGAAAACAGTACTTTCAAATGAGTATGTTAGAGTGTGGGGCCAGGAAAAATGAATAATTATCCTCAGTCAGAGATTTTCAGCTTCCCTCCCCAAAACTGAACCAGTGCTGGGTGATGCTGGCACCAGCTTCTCAGCAGGGTGAGATGAGCAGTGTGCCTTCAGTGAGGTCTTTCACCTGCTGAGGGTCTGCACCATCTCCTCCATGGTTTGACTCGCTTTGTAACCTACCAAGTACCCCTCCTCCCTTCTGGCAGTGCTGCCACGTAGGTAATTCTGAGGTCTCTCCTGTTTGTGGCCCTGTTGCTGATGCAGCGTGCCCGACGAGGGCTTGGCCTTGGAGGACAGGAGCGCCTCTCCTTCCGTTGAGGATAAGGATTCTGGTCTGTTTCTGCTACGGAAGGACAGCGAGCGCCGAGCAATTCTGTACAAAATCCTGAAGGAAGAACAGGATAAAGTTGCTTCGAATTTGCAGGACTGTATTGCACAGGTAATTTCAACTCTTTTTTTTTTTTTTTTAATTATTTTTTTTCCTGCTTCAAAAGGTAAATGTCAAGCAAGGCAGTTGGTATCATTTCTTCCCTGAAAATGAAGGTGCCAACAGTTTTAAATTAATAGTTCTTTCTGTAGTCCACATTCATACTGGCACTCGTGTTTGATGGTGTGTCAACTTCAACTGCTTGGATTGTCACTTCTGAATATTAATCTCTGAGGGCTGTAACTGTGTGAGCCCTTTGCTGTTGCCTGAATGGACAGCAAACATCACATTTTGCCTGCTGCTGGCCTCCTGTTGTTGTTTTGGGGCATCTGGTGGCTGTTAGACAGCTGAGATTGGTGTGCTAGGTTTTTTTGGTTGTTGTGCATATTTTGTTTTGTTTTGTTTTGCTTTTTAAGGACAAAATTGCAGAATAGCCCATAGCTTTAAAGTTTGTATGTGGCATCTTGGTCAGAAGTAAGCAAGGTTTTAAATATTTTCCAGGATAAGGAAGGATTATTTAGTAACAGCAAGTCCTACCTCAGTGTCCAGCTGTTCTGCAGCATTGCCTTAATCATCTCCTTTCCATAATTGCTGTAATACTTTTCTCCGTCTTCCTTTGAATTGCACAGGTTGTTATTCTTACAAGTACTTGAATGGCTTTAACTATAGGGATTACGGACAGCAAATCAGAGAATGAACATTTGAGAACTATCACTGTGTGACTTAGACCTTTTTCTGACTTATCATAGATGTGTGTATAAATATAATGTTTTGCCTAAGGAAATTGTATGTCTGCATAATTAGTTAAAGTCCAGATTCAGCTTCAAAAAGCTGAGAGCATCCATTAAAATTTGTGTGTCTTACCACCTCGCTCTGCTACTTTTATGGAGAAGAGCTGCCCTCTACAGTACATTGGACAAATATGTAAATATTATCCTGAAGCTCTAACCTTAGCAACAGCCACTGTAGCAGTAGACTTAATTCATTTTTGGAAAATAGGAATTACTGTAAATAAAAATATAAAAAATGTAGAAAATAAAGGCTAAGCAGAAATGAAAGTTCTGTGACTACTGTGTAGAGATGTGAAATAGGCATCTGCAAAGCTGTAAATTGTAACCAAAATATTAATACTACTAACTAGATGTTATATGACTCTGGGATTTACTTGATATACATTTATTATCTTTTCTCCAGAGCTCTGAAGAACTGCAACTTTCAAAAGCCCACATCAACCAAATTATTGGGATTTTAAGGGACTTCATTCGCTCCCCTGAGCACAGAGTGATGGCTTCGACCATATCCAAGTTGAAAATGGATTTGGACTTTGACAGCACTTCCATCAATCAGATCCACCTGGTGCTGTTTGGGTTTCAGGATGCGGTGAGTTCCTTGCCAGGCACAGAGGGAGGGGAATTCTTCCAGGACAGAGCTCTCCCCAGGGGTTTGTAGCTTCTTCCCTCTTCCTCACCCCTTGCCCCTTAACCTGCTCCTGCTGGACACACAGGGCTGGACGCAGTGCTCAGGGAGATGGGTGCTGCCAGCCAGGCCATGAAGCCAAGCAGGGGGTTGAGGGCTGCCCATAGGCTACCAGCAAGCTGCAATGTTTGTTCTGAGCCCTACGTTTATTTCATGTCCTACCTCCCCTGGTTCAACAGAGGAGCTAAAACTGTCATATTGTTGTTTGACTTTGGAAAGTGGGAGGGCATTAGCGACTCATGCAGTTGTTTCTTTATAAACTTCACCTTGATACTGAAAAACAAGACTTTATTTCCTAACGTGTAAGGAACTGTTTCCTACAGCTTTTACTTGTGTATTTGTAGGTGAACAAAGTATTAAGGAATCATTTAATACGGCCCCACTGGATGTTTGCAATGGACAACATAATTCGCCGTGCAGTCCAAGCAGCAGTCACTATTCTTATTCCAGGTAAATCAGAACAGCTGTAAATAACCTAACAAAAAAGAACTGATCAAGAGCTTTCAGGGACTTCAGCAGCCTTTCTGTGCTGTGGAGACAATATAGTCCAATATTTAATTGGACCTGGAACCACTTCTAGTAAGCAAGAAGATGACACTATACAACATTTTAATGGTCTGGTTATGTGTTCTGAAAAATCACTGCTGAGCTCTAGAGCAGATGCAAAGAAGGGGAAGGAGCGGTGCATTTATATGAGAAATATGATTTTGGCCTGTAGATGGGTAGTAGAAAAATCACCACCATCACCAAGAGGGGAGAGGCTAAAAGATGATGCACTGTTCAGGAATACATCTAAGTTGGAGAGCTGCAAGCAGCTTTGTAACTCTGAAGTGCTAAGCACTCTTTCAGGTATGAGAATATTCTGAGTGCACTTACTGATGGTGAGTCCTTTCAATCCGAAGTTGCCATGGCTTTAGAGCCAAATCAGCCAAATGTCTTAAGACTTTGTTGTCAGAAGAAAATTGGCAGCTTTTATGTGGTGGGAAGGGCAGAAGCCTGCAGCAAGTTCTGAGAGAAATAGGGTTAAAAATGCTTCCTGGGAAAGAAAATGGCTTTGTAACTCTTTGGTAAAGGGCATTAGGGATAAACAACTTTTTAAAAATTATTAGAGTAATAAAGAGAACAAAAGCCTAACAAGCTTTCATGGATTTCCCATTAACGCATTTCACTAACTGCCTTGTAATTCAGCACAAGCATATTTATCACAGCCACCTCTGCTGGTAAGCTACAGCTGAGCTACTACAGTGCCATTTGTACTTATCTTAGAATTGCGGTCATAAAATCTGTGGCCCAGCTAACAAGGCTCTGCTACTCCCCTGCTCACCACTGTAATAAAAATGAAAAAAGTGCACATCCTCAGCTGGAGCATCCATATAAAAACAAACAAACTTGTTTTATCAGAGCTTCGAGCTCACTTTGAGCCAGCATCAGAAATGGAAGGTGGGGACAAAGACGGTGACGAAGTGGAGGAGAGCTACCAGCCCACGGAACAAAACGGGGCCGAGGACCCTGCCGTCACGTCAGGAGTGAGCACCCTCAGCTCCGTGGTGTCCCATGAGGCGCAGCAGCAGCTCAGCCTGGAGTTGGGCAGACTCAAACAGGAGACCGTCAGGTAATCCCTAGATGAAGGCTATGGAGTTATTTTCAGGCAGTCTTTGAAAAGCTCACAGACGCTTTCAGCAGTGACAGGTACATACATAGTAAGAACACCGCTTACCTTGTGATAAAGCAGACCTTCCAGGAGCACAATCAGATTCAGAATATGCTGGCAGCACTGGCTGGACAGTTCAGCAGCCTTCAGTGCAACTTTTCTTCCTTCGTAAATATTTTTAAAGTGCAGAATGTCCTGTTGGAATTCTACCATTATGTAATTAGGCCTGTGCAACTGTGTTGGTTTCTTTCCTACTTCCTTAGCGTCCTCAGAGATGTTCCTGCGAGTTTTAGGAAAACACCTAAAGGTATAAAGGTATATATAAGGCAGAAACTCTGCCCAGGGCAACTGCAAAGTAATAGGAACAGGATTTACACATACATATTTTCTAAATTCTGCCACAATGATGAAGGCCTTGAAGTGCCACCACTATGCTGAGTCTCAGACAACCAGAATGAAATGTTTTATCTTCCTGAAGAGTATCACGAAGAGTATTAAGCATCCCTACCTGTGGTAGTTGTTAAAAACAATACTTCTCTTTTCTTCCTCTAAGTAAATTTGATTATTCTTACTATGGCTATGTTCGCTCTCTCTTGTATGCTAACAGGCTTTTGGAGAACCTAATTCAGAAGGAGAAAGAGTATCAGACACTCTTACAACAATCTTTGGAGCAAAAAACTCAGGAACTATGCTTGCTTCAATTAAAACTTAAACCCAAAGGTAGGAGGAGATACTGCATACTTTGACAGTTATACCCAAGTGTTTTAGATCACATAATTAGTGGTAAATTGATTTGGCTCAAGGTATCTTAAAAGATCCTCAATTTTAAGTAGTCTCAAACCACCACTTCTGTCCTCGTTTTTAAGTTTATTAACCCATGCTTTATTTTTTTTTTTCTGTTTAAGACTCTCGGTGGACTGTGTCAACTTTTAAAGAGAATGCAGACCCTGAGCTCACAAACTGGCTGAAACAACAAGGAGCAGACTTGGAAGCAATTAAGAGGGTAAAAAAAAAAACAAAGAAAAAAAATCACCTTAAAAAAAAACAGAACAAAACATCACTGCAGTCATTGCTAGCAGTTTGGTTTCAAAGAAGGACTACTAATTTAGGAACAAATTTGCCTTTCAGTTTGCTGAAGAGGATTACACACTAAGCGTTGTCCTCAATGATATCACTAAAGATGATTTGCGATACCTTCAACTGCGGTAAGGAACTACCTCTTAGGTCATTAAGAGCCTAATTTATTTAAAAAAAAAAATGAAAAAAATGGGACATAGACCTTAGGATTTTCAAATAGCTCTGTTAATTTACTCTGATCTTCTGTTAATGTTGTCCATGTGTTAACTGACATGCCGTAATATAACCTAGGGTGCTTCACGCCACTTAAGCTTTGGTTTTTACCAAGGTTGAGAACTATTTCTCCATCATTCAGGATGAAGTGAACACATGGAAAGCATGAATTTACTTTTCCTACCCCTTGATTAAAATCCTTTCATTGTCATTCCGTTAACCCCTGGATGATATGGAAGAAGTTGTTCTGGCCCTAACCTTAAAGGAGCATAGAGCTTTTTCTGTGCCATCTTAATGGCAAATCATTGGGCAAATCATTGGGAAGCCTAGAGTTTAGTTGTTGCTCACTGTAGAGTAATGGACATGAGGGTGTTTTCTCCTAACCTGTTACTGTAGTCCCTAATTGTTCTCCACTCTTCATACAGAGGCGGTCTTCTCTGCAGAATTTGGAATGCCATATTAATCCACCGCCAAACAGCTGATAAGACCTCCAAGGCAGAAGGTTAGCTCTTTGGAAACAGAACATGTAACGGGAATAAGCACCTAAAAGATACATTCCTAAGTTATTAGATGTACATATATGTATAGTGGCCTTGCAGGTTTTGCACAACTAGACAGCTTGTTTGACCACCACAGTGAATAGTAACAGCTTATGAAAGAGTAAAGCAGAAGTCAAATGCCTGTCACTGTAAATACAAAGCCTTAGCTGAGACAAAACTTGTCTGCAAAACATGTACCACTTCACCGCTGTGAAACCTGTGAACTTAATGTGTTACAGCTCTGCAGGGGGATGGTTGCGCAGGAAGGGGTTAAGCACATCACCTCTTTGTAGTCCACTCTATATAGCTTTTTGTATTAAAGCTACTCTTGCTAAGAAAAGTCTGGCCTGATGCTTTCATTTAGTAACTTTTCTACAGCAAAAACGCAGCTAACCAAAATGTTTTTTTTTTTTGGCAAGTGGTTGATTCATAAAGAAATGATGCAAACAGACAACCAAATTAAATGTTATTGAAGTTTAATTCTTTGTCTTTACACTGTACATGACACATACAGCACTCCAAAGGAAAGTTTGTAAAGCAAATACATAGCGATTTAAATAAACCATTGCTTTCTCTTAATGCAGCTCCTTCCAAAACAATATTCAGGTGTGTTTAAGACAACCCATAATGTGATGGACGGCCTTACACAACACCTCCTTATTTGAAAGAGCTTTTAAATAAGATCAAGGTTTATTTCTGAGTCATTACAGTTCTTGTAATGCATTCACTTATTCTTATGAATAAGTTATGCCCAATAAAAAGGCCTTTAGCTGACAGACTTGTACTTTATCCACTGGTTTGGGCCACGCACTTCGAAGGGTGGTTCGTTGTAGTAAATGTGGTTTCCTAGTTCTTCCAGCGGTGGCTCTGGGTCAGTGGTAGCAAACTGAGCAGCTTCCTCTATCTCCTTTCTCACTGCCACATCAATTTCCTAAACAAAGAAAAGAGATGTTAATTTGAAGGCAACTCAGAAAAAGCATCCTAATCTTGAAGTTAGTTAAAAGCAGTGATGAAGCACTGGCCAGACTTTGTGTTAACGCTGTCTATAACAGATCTAAAAAAAAAAAAAAAAAAGTGGAATGTCCCTCCCTACTAAAGTGAAGCATTTGTCCCTTTAGACAGGACAACTAACTTATTCCTAGAGGAACATGACCACACCGAGCATTTTTCTTTTTGAATTCTGAGCCTGCAAAACAGTAAGAATGCAGCCAACTTTTACTGCAACCCTGTCAGTCAGTTTATCACCATGCAACCCATCACTTTAGATGCAGAGACCTTCATGAGGTGTTAAGTAGATCTCAATACCACCTTTGCTTGCTATTACTGTATTACCTTCCACACAGGTCTTTCATAGAAATCATTGTTTTCAGTAGTGATAAACTTGGTAACCCATACATGAGAGGGCTAAGTATATGACACGTTCTATTTGTAGCTTAACCTTTAACTGTCCATATATTCTTTGTCACTTTACATACAAAAGATGTTGAGGTCGGTAACATATACAGCAGCAGCTACACTGGGCATTGTAAGATTTCACTAGAAGCGTTTTCTTTGTTTTATTTTAAAAACAACATTGATCAGAAGTTTCGGAATATTTGCTTTGAGGGTTTCTGGCTTGTTCACAACCAATGACCTTTGCCACTGTAAGACCCTGCAAGTTCGGAGACTTACCTCCTTTCTAGCTCATATGGGCAAGTTTGATTTCTAGATCTTAGTATGACAAGAGATTTATTTGAAGAGCCTTGCACTGAGCTATGCTGTTTCAGCTCATTCAACATAGTGATTAGTCTCATTAGTTGGTCTACAATGACATTTCACAGTAGACCAACAAATTATATTCCAGAAAAATATATTCCAACAAAAAACCCTGAAAGAATGAGTGATGATACACAACGCAGTGTAAATATGCTTCTTAGATAACTAGTATGTGAATGCAGAAGAGTTGGCTTAAACATCAATTTAAAGTCATACCTTTAATTCTTCAATGCTTGCAAGGTTATTGTTGATCATTCTGTCCTTCAGCAAAGTAATGGGATCACTTTTGCTTCTCACTTCCTGGATTTCTTCTCTAGTACGATAGCTAGGAGCAAGACAAGCAAAGAGACGGTAGCCTTTAGTGGTGTCCTTGAACAGAAGTGAGGTTCTAGACACAGCTCCCTTTTACAGAAGAGGCGTGACCAAAGAATTTTCAGGAATGCAATGAAAATTAATTACTCTAAGAACAGCACAGCCACATCTAGAACTTTTCTTAGATTTGAAAATGGAGATTGAGCTGAAGTAGATACAAGCTTGAATATAATGCAGGCAGGGAAAGGGAAGCTATCACAGCCTGAAACAGTTACCTCTAGGGGTAGCACTTCCCACTCCCATCTCCTCTGAAGAGAAATAACAGTAGGGCTTGGTGGCTTGCTGTGGCATTAGGTGGGTCACACAGTGTGTGATGTGTTTCATGAGCTCAATCAATTAAAAACTCCGTTTCACTACGAGTTTCTGATGATGTGTTAAGACACACCCTACTTCATGTAGGTCAGTTCAAGTTTGTCAGATGGCACACAGTGCCCAAATCTTTCTAGCATCTCTGTGTTTGCATTTTTTAAGTATTCCATTTGACTTCATCTGTTCTTATACTTTTAAGTTAGGATTTTATATACTCTAAAAACTTTAGAAAAGTGTGCTACTTTTCAGTCAAAGCTTGCTTTGAACACACCATAAACTCAAACTGAATGCAGAATTCATTAATAAAAAGTACAGAAACTTAAACTTAGCTCTTGTTCTAGAACTAAACTTCCTACTAGTGCAAATAAAACAGGTATGTTACATAGCCCCTGATTACCCACTGAGTGATGAGATGAGTGACCAGACCGAGTACAGTGATTTATTTCATCACGACCACCTTTATGCACTTCACACTGGATTTAAACACCAAATCCATGATAGTTTCCTGATTTTGACCATCAATACTTAATTATTTTCAGCAAATGCCAAGGAAGTATTTCACAATACCTTATCCCAGGGTCACTCATACTGTGGCCGTGATAACGGTATGTCTGCAACTCCATCACGATAGGACCCTCAAAAAGACAGAAGATGCATTATCACCTTGAGCAGTCACTGTGTTATTATAGCAGCTCACCTATAGCAAATACTGCACCAATGACAAATGATTTTAATGCAATTTTCTTAGTTTAATTAATTCACATAACATTATGGCAACTAGTGAAGTGAAACATAACTCTTTTCAAATAAGCAGATTATGTTGATACTACTAGCCTTTACTTTTGTGTTCTTATTGAGCAGTATTACACCATTTGGTCCCTCCCAATGCCACTGAACCACTACCCAGACTACTTCAAATCGCCTATTATTTTCACTTTAAGACTGTAACTAGCAGAAACTAGTTCTTCTGTATGAAATTTTCTTCTTTTCACGCTGTGCATTCCAAGCATAAATATCATTTTGCTAAATATTTCAACAAATGTGAGAACCAATGTATCATACTTGGGTGACAGACACTTGTGCTGAAAAACCTTAAGGTTTTATCTAGTTCTGTATGCATTGCTAGGGAGGTATATAAAAATAGATCTCTTATCATCTTGTATCAAGTCTCACAGAACTTCACTTTCCCTTTGTTGCAAATATAGAATTATTTTCCTTGCCACTTACCCTAAGAAATCTCTTCACAAGAACACAGCTGTCTAACAGTCCACACGTTTTAAGCAGAATTTAAGTAAGATAGAAAGCAGGAAGAAGTTAACAGGGTACCAGGTCTGTTTTTTTTTTTTTTCTTATAGCTTCATTAATAACAATTGCACGTAAACAATCCTAGCAGTATTAAAAGAACTCTCAATGACTCCCAGGTTCCATTTGGTGGAGAAAAAAGGAAATGAATGTCAAACAAGTCATAGCTACTACAGAAAACTGGGCTAGATGAGAAATATTTTATGCAGCAACTATTGCTACGACTTCCACCTACAGTAGAGGAGTGGCTATTGACTTACTTTTCCAGCTCTGCAGTGCTCAGTTGCAAACTTGGCTGCTTCTCGGACGCATAGAACATCCATGCCATCCACCTGAGACACAGAACAGCAAGTTGAGCCAAAGAATTGCCAAAAACTAGCCTGCAAGTTCAGTACTTCCGTATTTTAAGTGCAACAGGATTTCAATTTCAAATTTTCCTATTTTTAAGAGTATTTATAAATATACTGAGACATACATTTACTGCACATACCTGCATGCCTCAAAACAAACTGGAGTTGCACTCACCCTGAGCCCTGGAATGAAGTCTCCTCTTTTGTAGTAGTCTGTACTGGCTGCAGCTCTTTCAACCGAAGTTCCCATCCCATACCGATTGTTCTCACAGATGAAAACACAAGGCAATTTCCACAAGGCTGCCATGTTGTATGTTTCAAATATCTGGCCCTGAAAGAAGAGAAGTTATTTCTAGTCAGGGAGCTCAGACTTCAAGCATGAGGCTCTAATAAAAATCATTCAGCTGCAGATGTCTAACTAGTAAAACTTTTAACACTAAAAGTAATCTGAAAGCAGCTACTTGCTGCAGCTCAGCAGGAATAAGAGAGAAGTTACCAGGTAAGGTAACTTTCACCTCAACTAATAGTTCATAGATGCTCTGTATGTTTAAACCTGTTTTTTTTAAAACCTCTTTTAGTATCCATGTTCTGGTAGCACAAAACCTACTTTAATCAAAGTATTTTATGAATAGTCATAAGAAACTTCTTGATTGATTAACTTGGCAGGACACTGCTACAGCAAAGTAAAAGAAAAGTTCAACCACATCGACTGCATCAGCCTTACGACTTTAACTCTTAACACAGAAGAAAAACAAGAGCTGAGCTCTTAACCTGTGTTTTCGAAGTGGCAAGATACATCAACACTGCACTCTAAAACACTGATTTCTTATCTGGCTTAATTTTTCTGCCCAAAATATGAAAACAACTGTCCAAATGTCTGAAGCAGCTCTGCAAGACGCTTGGTATCAGTGGCCTTCTTTAATAAAGCATCCTTGCAGCAGAAAGCCCAACATAAAATCTTGTTTTTAGTTCCAAGCCAGATGTTGTCTGGGTTGCAGACTCTGAACAGGCTAAAGACGTGCTCCTGCTACCTTGCAAAAAGGCAGAGCTCAGAGTTCACAGAGGAAAAACAGATTACCCACAGACACACTCCTCACAGAGCCACATTTAAACAAAGCTTGTTTACCTGATTGGCTGCACCGTCCCCATATAAAGTCAGACAGACTTCATTTTTACCAAAGTATTTACAGGCCAGAGCAATCCCAGCTCCAAGAGGAACCTGTCACAGAGCACAGGAGAAGACAAAATTTTAGAACAATGTTCAGAGGAGCTGAAAACAAGTAGCTGGTGAAATGTCAAGAGACATTTACTGTGTTAAGGATCTGCTCAAGGAATGAAGAGTTGTTACCAACACAGAGAGGAAACAGTGGCATGGGACATGAGCCAAATTCACCTTGTGTTTTAAAGCAGAATTCATGTATATACCTGAGCGCCGACGATGCCATTACCACCGTAGAAGTTTTTGGTATACATGTGCATCGATCCTCCTTTTCCTTTCACACATCCTCCTTTTCGACCTGAAACATGATCATGAAGGGATTTATTTTTTCAGAGGAAAAATACTATACAAATGGTAACATCTAATCTGATCCTTTAAAAGGTAACAACACTAGGACAACATTGTATTTGTCATCAGATTCACCTCAGTAGAGGTAACACATTGATTCCCAAGCACATAATGGCCTCTATCTGCAGAGTTTACAGTTAAATGTATCAAAAAACAAAACAAAACACAAACAAATAAATAACCAGGAGGAACAGTGATCATGAAAACATTTCAAGAAATACAAAATGAGATTTATGAAGAAACTTCAAAGCCACCCAAGGAATTTCAGTGTCCTCAACACAAAAGCACTCTCTAGCAAAGTAGTAATTTTATTTTTTTTAATAGCCAACATGGACTACATTTCTCATACATGTAATCTATGCTACCGTAACAAGAAGTATATGTACAGTCCTTTTTAATTCTTGCTTCTGCAGTAGAGATACGAACAATTCCAAATTAATTGCAATAATCTGTCTTCTCTTTGACTATAACCAGAAGTAAAAATTACAGATTCAAAATAAAAAATAAGAAAACGGACAGCCATACAACAACACAACTCCCAACCTCCATATAAACATCAATACATAGCCCAGCATTATTCAAGCTGTTGTTTGCAAGTAACTGGCAGCCCATGAAGCACCACAAGAAGTCCCATCAAATGAGTAACTTTTCCAAATACACATTAAGTGTACTCAAACATAGTTGGAAGACAAAGGTCAGCATCCATGACAGTGCACTAAAAGAGCAAACTCCCTAGTGCCATCAGTACCTGAAACTAAGACACTCCAATTCCACTCCAAATTCAACCTATTATTTTTATTTAAAAGGTTCATTGTACAACTTCAAAAATCAGTATTTTTATTTGCTGTTATCTCCTCTTGCCCGCTGAGACAAGGTATTCTTTGATGCTCGCACTCCACTCCATTAAGTTAAACCTTCCAATTCAGAAAGTTCGAGAAACATCAATCTAGCCATCCCATTCCTCCTCCAGCACAGTCAATTTTTGTTAGCTGTCTAGCCCGTTATCAAAACCAGCAACAATACTGCTCTCCAGCTGAGGTCCTACAGAGGCTAAGCATTACAACTATTTTCATTTAATACAATATATCACAACAATGTATAGCTGTCAAAAGGCTATACATTGTCTCAAGCCAATCTCTCCCCAGCACAAGGCTTGCTATCTTCCACCAATTCAGCAAGTGCAATCCTCCACACCATTCTCTTAATTATGAACAGAATTATACTGGCAGCAGAGTGACCTTAAACCCTGCTGAATACACCCGTCTCATTCAACAAGAACTTTGATAATCAGTGGTTTTCCAGCTACATTACCGAATCATGATTTACGTGAAATCTCTTATACAGGATCACAGCTGCTACTGTCAAAAGACTTACTAAACAATAATAAGGAAAACTTGACATCTACATGTTTATTCCTTGTCCATTAGTTCTGTTTCCTTGCAGAAGAGGAAATTAGATTGTTTAACATAATGTTCTTTGGCAAATTATGTTGGCTCTTAATGTCACCTTTTAGGTAATAAAGTACTCACAGCATAATTTAATCATCTTCTCCAGGATGAAACTGTGGCCAACTGCTTTATTTCTCTTTTTTTTCTTCATTTACTTTTTAAAATATAACTGTAAATCCAATACTTTTAGATGCAGCACTGATTTAAATTACAGAAATTTTTGCCTAAATCAAGTTTGAGCTGCAAGAAGTTTTCTAAAATTGGTCAGGTGGACCAGGCCCAGCTAATCTAAGAACACACAATTTCTCATCAGCCTGTGCCACATTTTACATTTCTTACCCTAATCTGCTTTTCAAACTTAATCATAAAGGCTTGTATTTTACTTCTAAGCACAGTTTGCTTATTTTGCCTTAGGGTTGGTGGTTGTTTTAGAAGTAGAATGCTGGTGCTGCTCTGGAATCTGTACTTCCCTTTCTTAAGGGTGAATCATTTTTATTATTGATCTTCTTTGTACTTTTACTATGCCCATGAAGTGGTTTCACATGGGCTTCGACAGATTCTGCAGCTAGGGCCAAAGCAAAAAAAAACAACAAAAAAAAAATACAAACTAACAAAAAAACACAAACCAAACAAAGATTAGTTTTCATCATAAAAATACTGTTTTACATTCAAACATCAGTAACCTTCCTTCACATTTTTGTACAACCCTTCCTCTTGTATTTTAGCTTAGTTAGAATTCCTAATTTACCAAAGTCACTTTTCCCTATTCTTTCTACTCCTCCTAGAACAACCTGGTCTCCACAATATCATTCCTCAGTGAACTGTCAATTCTCCCAAACAATCCTTTCCTACAGTTTGTTTCCCATAGGATGATCTTATCTATTAGTCTTTGGTTGCCTCTGCTTCCTGCTCCTTCAAACATTTTTAAATTCTGTCACTTCCTGGTCACTGTAACTCAGGCTATCTTTCAGTTTTGCATTTTTCAGTCAAGATCTTTGTTCTTAAATGAACTCCAGTGGCACAACTATCCAGAAACTTGCCCCAAGCACCATTTCTTGGAACAACGGTCTCTGTACTGCTGTTCTTCCCCCACTAAAAGGGCCCCACTAAAACCAAGCATAATGCTATAGAATATGATGCACTGAAAAGTAAATTAGACAATAACAGCATTGATATTTATGGTTTCAGGTCCAATAACAGACCTCAGTCAAAGTTTCCTTCTTTACTTTCTTCCTTACCTGTACCTAACATTTGGCAAGTCAAACACATGCTATCTTAGTATATAAAGCCATACCTCTTCTCTGTCTCCACAACGCACTTTTCTATATTCATGTTTCAAGCATGCAAATGCTCAAATTAAGTCTTCATTACAGCAATGATTCATAATACCAGCAGCATACAAAGGCTTTCAAATTCCTTATTAATTTTTCACTTCTGACATCAGTACGCAGATCTCAGCAGGCTGACCCACTCTTCTCTTGCCTGCTCCCCTTACAATCTGGCTGTCAATAACCACCTCCTTTCCACAAAAATTTAGGTAGAGATTACCATGTCATGCTCTTGTTTTTCAAAAAAGTCAAGATTTCCCAAACCATTTTATCTTTACAAGCAGTGCCTTCCAGTCTAAGACTTCAACAGTATAATTCAGAAAATTTAAGTCTGCCTCCAAGGAAGGGTAACACCCTGCCCTATTGAGAATAAATGACAACCGCCAGCAAGCTTCATTTAAGCAAGCTGCTACAGCACATCAAACATGGCATACAGTATCAAGAAGTTTTCTAAAGTTATGCCTATGACCAGCTTATGACTTATGTTTTATTATAAGAAGTGGCTGCATCATAAATTAAAAAAGATTTTCTACTATGTCCCTAAATTACTTCTAAAGCCCCAGTACACTTTGTACATCAACAGCATTTTGAATTTGAGTAAAAAATTCTGACATGAGTACAGCAGCATGTGAATCCTCATTCTACTCAGCACGTACCTGTAAGCTCAGCAAGAATTTCTCGAACGGGAACACCTCGTGCATAGGTAAAACCGTGAGCTCTGTACGCTGTGATCACATGGTCTGTAGGCTTTATGGCAACTTCAAGCCCTACGCAGCAAGCCTCCTGTTACAGATGAAAAGTAAGTTTAGCAATGAAGAAAAGCACAGTGTTTCCACAGTCAGCAGCATTGCAAGGTCTACCTGTGGTCCCCCTACAAGAAATAAAGGAGAAAAGAGAAAAAGCACAGCTACAGAAGGCTGCCTTGAATACAAAGGTGATGTTAGGCCTGTTTGTCCAAAATCTGGAGCTACAACATCCTTGGGCTCTATATTCCAACCTGTCCTGTCTGCAGCCAACAAAATTAGACAGGAGGAATATGAGAAGCTAAAAAGATGCGCAAGCTTTTTCCTAAACACATCTCCCAGATGAAGTATCTAAATAACTGCAATTCAAAAATGGGCAGAGGACGGACAGACAGCAAAGTTTCACCAAGTTCAGGAAGTTCTTTCTCCTGACTCTTGCTTTATAGTGGGTACCTGATCTATGAACCACTGGAACAAAAACCTGCCTTCTCTCTCTTCCTATTGGTGTCTCAAGACCCCAGGGATTCCCTTGTGCGCTCACAGACAGGTTTTAAAGAAATAAAGAACCAAATCACAAATCCCACGACAACTGCAGCCATTCTACACAGATACCCAGTTACAGATTTACTCTCCCATCTATTCAAATCCGTACATAAGTAGGGCAAGACAATATAAAAACATCTTGGGGGAGAAAAGGAAAGGAAGGGGGAATCTCACCTGACCATCATACAAGTGGCAGAAGCCACGAATAATCTTCTGCTTGTACAGCTGGTCAGACTTCAGCTCCATGCGTCGTATGGTCTGCATCGTCTTGTAGTAATGGAGCCCCTCCTCTCGAGTCATCACTGCCGTGGTACTAGGGCCTTCTTCCAGGCGGTGGAGGTCACATTTCTGCAAAGTTGAACAAGTATTTATTTCTTGAAAGTAGCTGATCCCATTTCTATCACTTTTTTTTTTTTTTTTTTTTAAATGACACACCATTTTCAAATCCTGATTGTAATACCTTTTTAAAAAGAAGGCCAGAAAAACCTAAATGCCCAGGTCAAACAAACTACAAAATTTATACACTGTTTCCAAATTCAGGAAAATAAAAGCTTTACTTTCAATAAAGACAGATTTCCATTCACAAAATGAAACCTTATAGCTCCTACTACCAGCAGGTGAAGTGAAGTGCTCATGAAGTACTAGAAAAGCTCATTTCCATGGTTATTGCATTCCAAATACTTGACAAGATGCACATAGGCTTAGTGAAGTGACAAGACAGGAGTTTCCTCTGTGGGAGTTTTTAAGATCTGGTCCTAAGTCTGGACCTCACCTCTTCTACAACCACTTTCACCCACAGCTATAAACCGCTGCGGCAGCAGCCACCCCACTGGCCAAACCACAACACATACCACAACAATTCCTCCCCAAACCATGGCCTATCCTGAGCTGCGTGGAGGGCTGATTTTAGGTACCCATACCAAAAATCCTTTCAGTCCAGTGGAAGGGACCAACAAATAGCTCTGTTGACACAGATGGGCAAAATACTGCTTTACAGGTTACGTGACATTTTGCGTTAGAGCAACAGTCTCTCCAGAGCAACTCCGACAATGCCCTGAGGAATTTCATACAATGCACTTGCACACTACTTTACTTTGAATTAACACAGTCACACAACCACGCACTTCCAAGCAGCGTGCTTCCAGCTCCATCTAAAAATCAGGCCAGGTAGTACAGGGCTTGGTTCTGAAAACTCTTCTAATTTAAACATCCATCATTTCAAGATCTACAACAGTGCTTATAAAGAATACCAGTATAAAGCCTTCAGCTTCATCATTACCTTGATTTCAAATGTAGCTTCATTTGCAAAGTCTGCATAGTTACGTGATGCTACCATCACTCGAGAGGCCTTAAAAAAAAAAAAAAAAAACACACAAAAACAAATATGAGCAACATTGAAATATAATTACAAGATAAAGCAAATGAATTGTCAAATTCTAACAGTACACCCAAACTGAAATAATTTTTAATGGAACTCTCCAATGGCATATCCTTATAGTATTAGAGAACTTTCATTTTGTACATACATACTAGAACTCCTTTAAAACACAGGATTTGAAATTAAGATTAGAAATTATACCCTTGATTAATTAAAGAAAACCTATAAGCTTCAAAATACCGTGAAGAACATCAAAATCCTACAAATACATACTCTTCTACACAACTACTGCATATTTCAATGGCTCTTGGCACTGACTGGAATTTCACCTTGACAGAACAAAAACTTTCTTTGGAAAAAAAAACAAAACACGTCAGATGTGTGGAACGTGAACTACAATTGCTCTTTCCTTTTAACAGGAAGAGAAGGTGGGTGGATGCAAGACAACAAGCAGTGAAGAAGGAGAGTACTATGTAAGTGGGTAATAGCATGGCCACTACCTAAGGATACATGAAATACACAAGTACAGAACGGCTGGCAGAGTAAGGGAGAGACAAGAAAGATGTTTAAACAAATACTGATGTTCTTTCTAACAGCGTGTGTACAGGCTATTATTACCTGACCGATAAGTGGTGTTGAATAACTTTACTATATGATGGTCATCTATTCATGCACACCTTGTGGCCATAAGGAGTGCACTTGATCTTTAACAGCAAAATCACATTGCTAATTAAGTTACCCATAAATTTCTGTAGCTTATTCAGCTCTGGAATTTGCATACGCTTAGCTCAAGGTTCATTCTTTCAAAATTTTGAGACTATCCAGTCCTGTGTCTCCAACAATGGTATGATTGATAGATATAAAATTTGGAAAAAGGCCAGGAGAAATTTTCTCAATCCTTCTTCATTATCTACCATTGCCTATTTGATTTGGCTATCATGATCTCCCACCCCCCCAACATTATCAGATTAAATGTTTGAAGATTTTAAATTTAAACCAGGTTACCACACTGTTTACCATAATGCAACAGTATTATCAGCGATAAAAAGCTATTTTAGTTCTAGAGCTGGAAGTCTGTCAAGAGTTTACTATTCGCAGAACCACCGAAGGGCTGAGGTTGGAAGGGACCTTTGGAGGCCAGCCTGGTCCGATCCCAGCCCTGAGCACTACACGAAAGCAATGCAAGGCAGTCTGTACAAAAGTTCTTAACACATGGCCAATACATAGTAAAAAAATAAAGAAAACCTTGACCAAACTGGTTTAGGCCTTACCTCACTAACAGCTCCCTAGGTTAGCAGCATTTGGAAGGGAAAAAGGATAAAGAAAAAAAGAGTAAGTAACTGTAACAAACCATTGAGGGAGGAGAAATCAGCACATTATTAGCAAACTGCAATACAGTTTACAGGTAAGCTCTGAGCCACAGAAAACTATCTTTACACTTAATAATATGATCAAAACAGGTTTAAATTGCTGCCTAAGGGATTAAGACTGCTGCTATTTATTTGCTATTTTATGCCTGCATTATAAATGCCTAAGAACAAGGAAAGAGAAATATTTGCATATTTGGCAGTCACTAGGATCCAAAAAACTACATTAAGATACCCAAAATAGGTCTGGTTTGGACATCTAGGAAAGCACAGCGTGTCAAAAGCAGTCCAAGTACATGCAGTAAGGAACAAGTTTTTGGCATCCATCTGTAAATTTTAACACAATTTAGCTGTAAATTAAGGAATACCTTCAGATGCATATTCCATACAGTCCCAACCGACACAGAAGGATTTGCTGATGAACCTACTCTCTCATGCCATTCCCATGAAACCAGCCACCCACAGGCTTTCGTGCCAGGGCAAGAAATTACTAGGCAAGTGAAGTACTTAATAAAAGTACAGTAAGAGATTTGCTCTCAATGTCAAAAGGGTTATTGATCTCAACTACCATAAAGCACCCTTTAACACTGCCAAAAACAAAATATATGATCTTGCCAACGTGCCTTTTTGTCAGCTACATTATTTTCTCCTCATGGCCACAATCATTATAATGGAATAATAATGAAAAAGAAGAGAATTGTGAAAATGTTTCACATGAAAGAGATGAAATGAAACACAGATAACATGAAATAACACAATTTGAACTAAAATTCAGGAAGAGCTCAACTGATCACTATTTGAGCAAAGGCAAAGCACTCCAAAAAGGGGCCAGGGTGAGGGAATTTTGAAGTGGGCCTGCAAAAAGCCTCCAAAAAGGGATCGCTGCGTTTTGTACCTAATTTAGTTCGCGCACCAGGAGCCTCTGTACGGGGCACCTATGGGTGCCAGCCTCCAGGCCGCACCCTGGCCGTGCTCCAGCCAGCACCCCGGGCGGCACGTCCTGCCCCCGTGTGACAGCACCCGCCGTGCACATGGCGCACTTCCCTAAATATTAACCTCAACACGGAAACCGGCCCTGCCCTCGCGTCAGGCGAGCGGGACACCTGAGGTACGCTGCGCTTTGCGAGCGCAGTCAGAGCCCGGCTGCTTACAGACACCCCCCCCCCCCCCCCCACACACACACACAGCGACCATCTTGACCGGTTTTTACACAACCTTTGGCACAGGGCTAACAGAACAGAGCCGCGAAACCCCTTCATTATTACTGATAATTTATTATCATGATTGCTGTTTCCCCGCCAGCCCCCTCACACACGCAGCCCCACACCAACGGCCCCAACGGCCGCCCCTCTCCCTGAGGCAGCGCGCGCCTCCGCCCCCCCCAGCGACCGTTGGGGCCGTTACCACCGCCCCCCCCCCCGGGTAACGGCCTCCCCCTCACCGTCCTGCCGGCGGCGGCGGCGGCGGCCGGGCCGGGCAGCACTCGGGAGAGGGCGGCCAGCAGCATCTTGCGCATGGAGCGGGGAGGGAGGGCGGCGGCGGCGGCACCGGCACCGTGCTGGGCCCCGTCCTCGAGTCTCCTTCAAGCGGCAGCCGCGCAGCCGCCGCCGCCGAGCCCGCCCAAGCGCCCGCCCCCCGCGGCCGAGCGCCGGCTGGGCCCTGCGCGCAGGCCCGGTGGCGGTTGGGGCCGTTGGGAGCGGCCGTTAGGGGTTCTGTCGGGGCTGAGGGCGAAATCTGTGAAAATGCCTGAAGGGGGGTTCTCTCCAGAGAGAGGAAGGGCCCGGGGGGGCTGTGGGGAGTGTTCCCCAGAAATGCGGCTGTCCACGCGTGTTGCAGGATGTCCCGAGCCGCCTGGCAGCACCCAGAGGTGGGCAGGGGAAGCTGTGGCGCTCCCTGGCTCCGTAACCTCTCCCTGCAGAGCCTGCTGCTGTTTCTTCTCTCTCTTACGCTAGCAAGGTGTTCTTGGGCCTGTCCTCTTCATTATGCTACCTCTGTGTAACATTGGCACCCCTCCTGCCCTCTCCTACACACCCAGCTTTTGTTCTTATTAATCCATATCTGTTGAGCACCTCTCGTTCAGAAAACTGGCCTCTGGTCGCAGCTGGGGGCACATAGAGCCTAGGTCATTTGCCTGGGAAGGATGGTGAGGCTGTCAGTTCCTCGTATGTGGCAGAACAAGGACTCATGACTTTATTCTTGTGTTCTGTTACTGTGTAGATGACACTCATCTGCTTCATCTCGAGAGAGTAAAGTGTACTACTGGTGTCCATATGCATGATGGAAAGCATGTTGAGAAACTCAAATACAGCATCTTCAAATGGCAGCACTGTGACATAAAGATTTCAGGAGACCTATGGGGAATTGTTAACTATGGACATGGACCTGCTCAAAGAAATAAATCTGTTGTTATTACAAAAAAATGCTTTCAAGCTTATTCCAAGTTCAGTGTAATCTACCTATTCCTTCATCACATGAAATAAAAAAGTGGAGAAATGTTTCTAATTATGCACCTATAGACAAACATGTTATGAACACTTCTATTAGTCATATAATGTAGTTATTTTTGATGGGAAAGGATCCATTTTTATCCCCCTCTGGAAAAATGGTAAAGCACTGATTATGTTACCCCTGTGACATTTTTACTTTTCATGCTATTTCATCAATATTCATGTGTTTTCTCCATTAAAAAACTCTTGCAACATGTTGAAATAATTAAATCCCTCCCCCCAAAAAAACTAATGCAGAAAGCTAATTCATGAATGAGGTAAACAATGACCAGGAAAACATAAATCATAAGCAGAGAATGCCAATAGAAAATAATTTACTTACTGAAGACGATTATGCAATGTTTCATAATGGAGCACCTTGCCATGTGTGACTCTAGGATTACCACATCAAGGGTGTGTTGCGTGACAGGAGGCCAAAACTCATTGTTTTCTATCGTTCGGGGTGTGATCCTGAAATGTTATCACTCGCTTGGATTGCAGCCGCCGTTACAAGCGTCTGCCGTCGTGCTAAAGGCAGGGGGGAGCACCCGGCGTTCGGGGCTTGTCCCAGCTCACTGTGTCCACATCCAGCAGGAAGCGATCCCTGCTTCATTTCAGGAGTCGCCAGTTCACCGCCTGATTTTTCTTCTTCCCATGCCACCAGATACAGCCTGCAGAAGGCAGTAGTAATGATTCCTTGTGCTTATTTAGTCCCAAATGCTTGAAGTAAGCCGAGGCCGTAGCAGCCCTTCTTAGCGGGGATTCAGTGGCACGGTGATGTGACGCTGTGCAGTGTGCTTGGTGATGTGGTGTGCGGGAACGTGCGTGGTCTGGTGAGCTGGCTCCATTTGGGAGGGCTGGGATGGGGCGGGCACAGCCTCACCCCCACTGCTGGTGGGGAGCAGCTGCCAGAGCTGCGCCCTGGCTTCTTCACGCTCCAGCACCACGCAGAGGGATGATGGGGTTGAAAGGTGAATGACAAGACCAGGACCTGTGCCTGAGCTGAAGAGTGAGGTTATCAAACAGAACAAATGTAGCCCTGGTTCATTTTCCATCTTCAGAATCTGAATCACCAGCCTCCACTCCAGGTGCATCCTCCATCACTAAAACTGTTTAAGAATGCTCAGCAGGAACCATCCTGTTTTGGTTGCTATTCTGTCTTCAGAGTTTACATTTGGTTTCTCTCCTTCCATTTTTCTTTCTATCATCCCCTACCCCATTTGATTCTCTTACCCGGCATTTCTTCTGTTGTTTCTCCTATATCCCTTACCAAAAAAACTTTTTTTTTTTTTTTTTTCTATTTTGACTCTCACCCCTTCTGACTAATTCCCATTCACTCCTACACTTTCGAGGAGTTCCTGTAATAGACAGCAACACTGCTCCTGACTTGTAATACTGGGATGTGCACTCTATATTTATGGGGGAATTACGATTAATTACATTGTCAAAATTCTTCAGATGATTTGTTTCCTTTGGATTTGCTGGACTTTGGAAGAGAAGTAGTTTTCTAGGATCTTCCAGATGTTTTCTTTCTAGCAGTGACAGAAAAATGGATTAAGAAGCTATGGTTTCTGTTTGCTATTCTGATTGCTTTAGAATCATAAAATTCCTGTATTATTTGGAAAACACTGAAGGGCCAAGATGCTACTGAATTTATAATGTAATTTTTCCTCGTTGAGTTTTATCCCTTCATGTCATTTGTCTCCATGCTTCCCGTTATTTTATGTATTTTGTCTAGTCCTCAAAGTAATCAATATTACAACAGGGAGAGGAGCACTGCTGCTGAAAAGGCTGCCTTCATTTATGTAGTGAACTCCTGGGAGAAAAGAGATGTTATTTTACCATAGTGGGTTAGCCCAACTGCTGTAGGATTATTTGAACTTAGCTTTGCTCAGTTTGAAACTCTCAAAATGTTGTGAGGAAAGGTTTTGACAGCATTCTGTTACCGTCAGAATCATGAATAATTATTCTTTGAATATGGGCTTTTGGTAGACCTCTGACCTGAAATGAAGTATCTAAAGGCACATACAAGGCTAGTCTATAAACACATTAGGAGTTTGTTCTTTGCCTCATCATTTGAAGTTTCGTTTGAAGATATGGGTTCCCCATCTGTGGAGGTGTTCAAGGCCGGGCTGATGGGGCTGTGGCCAACCTGATCTAGTGGGTGGCATCTCTGCCTACAGCAGGGGGCTGGAGTTAGATGTTCTTTAAGGTCCCTTCCAGCCCAAGCCATTCTGTGATTCTGTGATTCTATTCTCTATTTGGTCATGGCTAAAACGTCTGATAAAGTATCATGCCCAGTTTTGAGTGAAGTGTAACTATATGCTTTGAAAAAAGATATGAACTCACTGGAAAAAATCCAGATGAGAAGAATGTAAGTGATCAGCGGCCTGGAAGACAGGACCCAGAAAAAAGTGCTAAAGAATGGATATTGCATGATCCGAAGAAAATTTTGGGGAGAATTGGTTAATGATTCTTAAATATGAAATTGTTATACAGGAAAGAAACCCTGTGAAGAGGGCAGGAATTGAGGTCCAAAGCTAGCAAGAGCTGAGATGCAGGTAGGCTGCGTGGAGCGTGCAACTCAGCAAAAGGGCAGGTGAGGAACTGGACCTGGGCTTCTTGCCACTGGACATTTCCAAGAACAAGTTAGTTAAATACCTGTCAGGAATGCTCTAGCTTTAGTTAATTTTAAGGCAAGAGTATTAATTAGATTATATTTCTTCCAGCTTTCTTGTCTGTGGTTCGGCATATGGAAGAGACTTTGTTAAAGGAGCTACAGTTCTCTGAAGTCCTACCTGCTTCCCCCTCTCGGGGCTACCTGCACCTCAGTTTTATTAGATTAAAACACGGTGGGTGTAAGGGAAAAAATAAGGCGTTTGTAGGACAAGGGCCGTAAGGTGGCACTGCAGCACAGGGGATAGGACAACCCGCTACCGTTCCTCCTACATCCAGTAGCTACCAAAAACCTATCGAGAGCCCCAACAGTGACTCAAACCCTTTCAGCAGTAAGGCACTGGAGGTTGCTTAGTTACTTGAGAAAGTATTAGGATAATGTTAAGGGAACAAACTGAAAATAAACTTGTTATATTACAGAAAGGGTGTGACAGCTTGGTACTGCTTCCCCAGTTGCATCTAGGCTGTTTGCTTCCTTTCCCTGAGCACAAGAAGCTGGTGGCTTATACCAAATCTGTTGCTGTTGCCCACAGTCCCGTCTCCCTTGGGGGAAGGGGTGCCTAGTTTAGGTTGGTCCTCCAGTAATTTTGATGTTTATCTAGTTTTAATGAAGCTCCTAGACTCAAGGGAGTCAAATTTATACAACCGTCCCCACAACAAAGAAACTCAACTGTACTGGTTGCAAAGCTTTTGGCACCACCGAAAAATCCAAGCTGCTTCTATAGCATACGGCAAGGGTCACCTGTCACAAAAAGGTTTGGTGCCAGACCTGCATGATCTGAAGCCAAATTGTCTCTGACAGCCCCCAGTGGATTCTGATTCATCCTTTGCTTTCTCTGGTTGAGTAATGATAGAGTGCCACTTGACTTAGCATGCATGCGTCTGGATCCATGTGCAGAAAATCTGCAAATAATTATGTGAGGGAATGTTTTGTTTATGAAAGCAGATCAAACAAATAACAGAATTAAGGATGATCTTTAATTTGGCTTCCTGAGCTTTGATACCAAAATACACTCTTGCCCATTTGTGGAAGACTTATGAATAAAACCCAACTCTCTAATCCCACGCTTTAAAAAATTCTTCTCTCTCTCTCTTTTTTTTTTTTTTTTTTTTCCTGTTATGACTAAGAACATTCAAAATTACCCTCAATTATGCAATTAAGACTACTCCAAATGTGTACAAATGGAAAGGGATGTGTGGAGTGAATTGAGTAAGAACATAGAGTTTCTTCAGGATGATTGAAAAGCATTTGAATGCAAGAATTTAAGGGAACTTTGTCTTTCACCAAACTGCTGAATCTCTTCTGGTAATCTGCATGTGACTTTCTACATGACTAGAATGAGTCTTGCATTGTTACTTTGTTCCTAGGTTTTAAAATGAAGTGTAGCTTTGTTAGAGCTCAGTTTAGTGTTACCTCATCATGAGCATTACAGTCAATATTTGTACTTTTTTTTTCTTTCTAAATGTTGTTTTCTTGTTTTAGCATTAAATGAGTTCACCACACAACTCTGGCGTGGAAACAAAGAATATTTTGGCTGTATAACTAGTTTTCTTTTGAAAAAGAAGTTTGAAGTTTGCTTAGAGTGCCATCTGTCATGATAGCATCCAGGCAAGTCCTGAACAAATGACCAAACACAGAAACACAGCACCACATCAAAACTTATCAAGCAAGACTGAGCTGGCAACGCAAAATTTGGAGATGTGTCCAGGGCTAGGGGCAGGAAGGGGTGGAGAACCGAGCTGAGTTTGTGGCTCACGAGGCCTGGGTGGAGATGGGGAGCATGGACAGTGTGCCCTGCCCGAGGAGCACTGCTGTCCTGTGGACACCCAGCACGGCCTTCCAGGGCACAGGCAAAATGAGCACCAGGCCATGACCATTGTGTTGCCTCTGGCAGTCAGCTGTCCTAGGCAAAGCCCAGCTTTGCTTATGTTTCTGGCTGGTCCTGAACAAATGTGGCTTTTGATTCCAGCTGTGTATCTCCCCAGTGTGTCTCACTTGCCTACAAACAAGGAGTCTGCCTGAAGAACCATGGGGTGCTTCAAATGTAGACTTACTTGCCATAATATTCACTGTAAAGCCACAGGAGTGGGAGAAGGATGGGAATGCCTCTTCAGAAAGCAGGTGGTGCAGGCCAGGAAGGGTTACCTGTGCATCTACCCTCTGGATGAGAACAAGATTTGCCATTCTGGTTCTTACTTTATAGGTTTTCCCCAGACACAGTCAAAATCAATAAAAATCTCCTATTGATTTCTATATGCAACTCAAACCCATTGTGTATTAGCTTCCAAACGTATCAATGTGCATATATTTGCAGTCATATATACAGGTCTATAACACTCTGACATAATGCAGGCAAATCATTTAAAGATTGTAAAAATATGCAAAAGTCCTATGTTCAAAATTTGGAAGGCATGATTAAGTTTAGCTGTTCTTAAACAAGTAAACATGACAAAGAATTCCTTCTTGGGTACAGACAAACTGTTTTAAAGTGTTTGTTAATCTTACGGTCTGCCATATAAGGCAATATTTATTTGCTTTTGTCTGACTAACTTCAACTGCTTTAGAGTCACAGGTACTTTAAACAACAATTATGCCTTGGATCTTTCTACCATATGATACCATGTCCCTTTGCTCTGCTTTGTCTTCAAGCATCTGTTTCGTACTTCACAAACAAGCAGTGTTCCCCTGATCCTTCAGCAGCTAGAATCCAGTAGTCTCTTTCTGATGCCATGTAATGCAGCTGAGGGCAAATTTTCTTTCCCATTAGAAACCTCAATAGTCACTCATTTGCTTTAAATTATGCTTGTTGGAACATTTTCTCTCTCTCTCTCTTTTTTTTTTTTTTTTTTTTTGCAGGTGGCTTTTTTTCTCCTCAAACAAAACTGCTGTTTCAAATGAGTTTGATTTACATATTAACCAAATAAAACAAGCTTTTAAAATTCTGCAACCGTTTACCTGAAGCAAGTACATTTTGATAAGTAAACAGACCAGCTGATAGAGTGGGTACAGACAAGGAAAATTCTTGTGTTATATTTTCCTATGGCAGTCTGACAGTAATTTTCAGCAAGGCTGATAGCGATTTCTTTTATTCTCCTGTGACATGGGTTCATTATTTTTTCCATTAATTTTTCATCATTTTTTTCAGTTAGTGTAGATGAGCAGACTAAGCATCTGGTTAAGTAAATTTCCACAAAGAATCTGCCAAACTGAAATACACAGTCTTAAGATTTTAAGGGTTGATAGATATATCTTGCTTGTTTTTTTGTTTTGTTTTGTTTTTGTTTTTGTTTTGTTTTGTTTTGTTTTGTTTTTGCATGCATTTTATATGTTTTTTCCCCAGAGTTTAACTTCTAAAACCATTTTAAGCTATTCTAATTGCAACATAGAGTCTGCTCTTCAGATATTCGGCTCAATCAATGCTTTGAAAAAATCTTAAGATTTATGTTGGAAAAAATAGTCAAGTAAGCCTATTTTAGAGCACATTAAGACCACACATCAGTTTCCAATACTAACAATCCTGACAGAGTTCTAATAGAGAAAACTCATTGGTAGTAATCACAGTTGTCTGTCAGAAATAGGCAGTGATGAAACCAGGAGATGCACAATATTTGAATATTATTTTTCCCTACTTTTGTTCTTGGGAACATTGCTGAAATGGAGAAAGAAAAGACTAGTCTACAGATTTGGTATATTGGGTCATGATAGTGTGGCCACATTTGAAAAGCTAGTAAGGAAAGATGGATGCAGAGAAGTTGTGACAGAACATTTCTTAGTGGCTGGAAACGCGTTTGAGACAAGTGATCCAGCTGGCTTACCCAGATTGGTGTAAATGTTGTAGATTGCCAGCAGGGGTGTTTTATAGCTCTTCTAAGAGAAGTTTAGCCAAAAGAGCAGATCAGAAAACAGAAGCAAAGGAAATCTGAGCCAGTGTAAGTTTTCCTGTTATCTTTCCAGACTTTCTGAACACATAGATTTGGTCAGCTGAAGAGCTCCCTCATTCATCCTGCACACTTCTTTCCATGCTTTTATAGCAGAAGATGTAGAAATATAAAGCGGTGGTGCTGCAGGGTGTTGATTCAGTTGATTTTCATTCTGTTTTGTCTTAACCTGGTGTTGATCTTGGCCTACACATAACTGATTTTTTATGAAGACTTGTGTAGTCTGAAGGTTGCTCATTAGCTGTACATCAAAGGACATTCAATTATTCCAGGAAGGGAATGGAATAAAATAGCCAACAATTTGCCTCTAAATTGGCCTTTCCTGGACAGTGCATAGGAATAACTTCTTCATTTCTCCCATCGCGTGTGGTTTTGATTCAGCTATGCCCCAGTAGCAATAGACCATGGCTGCAAAAGGCATATTGTGAGGAAGACTGAAACATTTTGCAGAGAACGGAATGCCTTGGATCAACCTAAGTGTTGGACCCTGAAGCTGCAGTGCTGTCCTCATAAGTGTAATTAATTCTCATGTTAATTTGTTAGAGTTAATGTGAGCCCCACAATGACACTGAGAGGAGCACTTGAGGCTATTACTATAGCATTTTATATTACAGGCTCTTTTTTTTTTTTTTTTTTTTTTTTTTAATAAAGCGTCAGCCCCATGAAAACCTGGGTGAGACAGTGTCACCCTCTGAGAGACTCATTACCGCTTAGATCAGGGCTACTGAACGGTTTAGTGGGACAGATGCCAGTTTGGGACAAATCTGCTGTCCATTTGAGCTGCTCTCTCAATTCACTTGTTGCTCATCAAAGAAAAGGTCCAAGCATGTGCAGTCACAGTAGGAAGTCTGACCTGTTAAAAGGCTGAGTGAAGTCATCCCCCAAGCTGCCAGCTGCCTTCTCTGATATAGACTGTTACGCTGTGGTAGTATTTCTTACCAAGCCTCTGTCTTGCAAGGCCATTATCCCTTCCATAGCTGAAAAACTGAGTGGACGAGCACTTTTTGCAAAAGGAGAGATTTTTGTTAACAAGACTATCTATCAGCATCAGGGAAGTCACTGGTATTTGTCAGCATTTGTAATACCAGATGACAAATCTAAGAATATATTGAGTATATGAAAAATCCAAACAGAAGGAATCCTGGCATCCAAACTGGAGTTTCTGACAATACATTTTCTCAAGCCATTGCTACAACATTCATTCATTGTGAAAACAAAGGACTGAGTCCTCTTCTTGCGTGTACAAAACTACACTGTTGTCAGTAGGATGCTCATAAACAAGAAAAGCCGTGCATCTGCTTGCCCTGAAGGGTTCTTGAAAAATCTCTAGGCAGTCAGGTGGTTAGGTTCTTAATAGATGACACTTGATGTTGTCAAACTGAAATTTGTTATCATTATAAATGCAATATAAATACATTCAGGCTTGTTCCAGAAATGCATTATTGTGTCATAAGCCTTGTGGAAACAGCCCTTCTGCATTTAAGGATGTAATGATATTAATTTGATTACTCTTCTAAGAAATGGCCACTCAAGTAAGTAAAAACAGCAGACCGGAATCCATCTATTTCAGACAGTTGGAACATAATGAAAATTGATTGTGAGTTTCATGCCCTTTTTTGATGTTCTTTTTCCCATCAGTTGAACTTTGCTCATGTCAGGGAAGTGATTTGTGGACTTTTGCTGGTCGGAGTAAGTCCTGTGAAATTGTATACAAGTAATGACTGCTTAACATTATTCCCCAAAATGGAGCTTCATTAAGGATAAATCAGAATAATCCACATTTTGAATAGATTTTTAAAAATAGATAATCTTTTGTCACAGCAATACAATATCATATGGAGATACTTATCATATAGAGATACCCAAGTATCTCTATATCATATCATATCATATCATATCATATCATATCATATCATATCATATCGAGATACTCAGGTATGTAAATCAAGTGATCTGTGTACCAGAAGAAATTCAGATATGCTAACAGATTTCTTTATCATCTTGCTATTTTGCACTCTTTGTTTGAGCTAGCTTGGGAATTTTGTGTAGCAGCTGTGCTGTATTTGTGTGTGCATATGTGCATACATAAAACTGTACACAAACAGTATGGATTGCCCCTTGGGAAAAAAGTTTGAAGATGTCATTAGTTATGCTCTTAATTAAATGATGAGAACTTTCCAGTCTTTGCATACAGTCTTTCTCAGACAAGAGTCCAATATGCACAAAAACAGAAAAAGGAGGGAGGAACAGGGTCCCACCTGCACAGAGCGTATAGTCAGAGCAAAAGCACGTAGAGAACAGGTTTGCAAAATGTGGCTGAGCAGTGACAGGTTTTCTCTTGGAGGCCATCCTGTGACAATAGCCATTCACTGGATTACTAAAGCCTTGTGATTTCATGCAAAACTTCATATTAAAGATAGGACTTAATTGGGGGTGAAATAAAATAAATAAATAAATGAAAAGAATTCAAAGTTATTTAAGAAGAACAATTTAACATAAGAAACCAAAAGCCATGAGAATTGCCAGAGCTGCGAGATCAAGTGAAAGGATTCACAGGATTAGCTGAAAAATGATGGGATCATCTTATGTAGTTTTGTGTATCTAGAAGTGAGACATGCTGTTTGAGCTCCTTATTTAGACTTTTTGGTCACTGAAGAGAGGTAAACAAATCTACAGAATGGCTGGCTTTACCCTAAAATATTTATCATCAATAAAATAAGTGACAGTCTGGAAGAGACTTTTAGAGTAGGTACCTAATTTGAAACAGATGTATGTAGGTGAGATGAACCACATGTAACAAGATCATGATAGAAAAGAAAGATAGGAGTTAAGCATTAGTTTGTACTAAGTAGAATAGAACAGAAAATGTTAAAGGGCCCTATCAACCATGAAAACAAACACCTTGGCGTCAGTGTTACAACTTCAAAGCAATGCACGCTTGCAATGCGTCAACAATTAGAGCCAAGTTCAGAGCAAAGAAAGGTTAGTAGGTAGGTTTCATTGGTGCGTTAGTATTCATTGAAATATCAGATGTTACAGATTCTGCTTTCAACATTTATTTATTTATTTTCCATTTAACGAGAAATAGAAGCTCAAAAAGAATCTGGGAATTCTGTCATGCCCATCTTTTGCCTGCTCCTGGAGTACCATTTTCATTTCCTTTTTTCATAGCTCCTGTTGAACAAGCAAAACCCACCCCACAGTATCCTTTTAATGGATTTCAGGATTTCAGTCTTTTTTTTTTTTTTTTTTTTTTTTTTTTCTTTGTTCTGGGCAGTACTGAAATGAAACAGATACCTTTAGTAGATTTTTAAAAGCATACTAAAAAAGAAGGGGAATTTTACCATCCTGTCAGTTTCTGACTGTGTCAAAAATGCTACCTAGGCTGAAACTCATGCAGGAGTTTGGCAGGAGTTTGGTTTAGTTGCTAGACATACAGAAATCTTGTTATTTCTTTACTGTAATTACAGATACTAACGCAGATATCCTCCATCTCCAGTCAACAATGGAAAAGAGATCTCTGAAAAGACTATGCTAAGGTATCCTTGGTTCCTCGGACTTTGGTACATTGCTTCTCAAACCATCTCTTCTCCATGTAGTCAAGGGCAAGAGTCTACCCTTGCCTCCCAGCTGTTAGTGTTGCTTTGCACACTGCAATAGAGAGATTCTTGGAGTACATTTTACAACATGCTGATCTCCCTCTCTGAAATAAGTCACATCACTGAGTTTAGTAACTCTGCTTTTTGGAACCTGGACTTGGTTTCTTCAGCTGGTACTTAGCAAAATAAAGCCATTCCAGTCATGGAGGGCTAATAAATAAGCAAGGGGGATATGTGTGATTAATAGCTTCCCAATCTGACAAAGCTGCACCACCAGCATTGTTTTTTTAACTGAAGATTAAACTGCTTCTAAAAATCTTTACGTTTCCAGCCTCTGGTAGGTAATAAGTATAATGGAAATCAGAGTGAAGTTCTCTGGCCTGACTGCCAAATTAGCCCCAGTCCTGCAAGCACTTTTGCAGAAGCTTAACATTACAACCAGGAACAGACCCATTATGGTTCTGCTCATTTTCATAAATCCAAGCATATGTTTAAGTGATTGCACTCTTGCGGGGGAGGAGAGAGGCAGGATAAAAGGAAATCCTAAATTGTTTCAATCCCCTTCATTTTTTCATTTACAAATTGGATTGGAGGGAGCTTTCATGTGCCATATGGCCTAATTTGCAACAGGATGGATTTTATCAACACCTACAAGAAGTCCTGCTTCTTCTGTTTATGTGAATTGGCACAAAATAACAGTCTCCAAGGAATCCCTGAACTTTGGCTTTCTTATCTGAAAAAAAAGTTATATACTACCGGAGAGGAGACATTTAGTTGTGATTTACTGCTCCCTTTCAGGTCACAACTAATATACAGAAATGCTAACTGCTATTTTGGCAGGGAACATCCTGCCTTTTCTAGCAGAAAATTAAGACACTGGTACAGAATGGACTTGAGCATCAAGCACCACTTCAGCTTACTTTGGGGAGAACTGTGTGAGAATATCTGACATTTGGCAGTTCTTCAAGAACCAATGGCTAGAAAATTTGAACTACATTATTCCACCAAAGAAAAAGCATGCATGTTTAACAGTGTCAATAATCACACTGAAATACAAATTACACACAAATAATTACACCGAGAGAAGCATGGGGTTCTCGAACTGAAACTCCCAAAGTGCTTTCCAGAGCCAAACACAAGCTATTAGACTCAATATATGAGTTGCATTCCTTGGATGACATTATACAAGAAATCAGGCTGATGGTGTAATGACTTTACAATCTATACACCTGCAAGATTTAATTGGCCAAATTTCTGCAGTCCATGTGGACATCCTTGCAGATTTCAGTTACATTATTAACATTTATTAAAGTGAGAGAAATAAATTGCAATTTATCTTCTTCTCCTTTTTACCCTTGCATATTTTCTCCATATGTTGCAATGGAGAAGACAAAGCCATTATTTCATTTCCTTTTCTGAGGAAGCATTCTACTTGACAGTGTCAATGAATCACAGTTTATTAGGGTGGTCCCTACAAGTCCGCTTGGAAAGGCTCATGAGATTACTGTGGTTGCAATTTGCCCATTAGAGATGGGATAAAAATAGGCTGCCCAGCTGTCAAGATATATAGAGTCATATGTGAAAATGTACTTTCTTTTTCTTTTTTTTGGTCAGAAAATGAGATCAATCAGTTACTTTAAGCTGAGAACAAAAATAATATATTTATTGACCCATTTATTTGTAACTCTGATATCCTGCATAAGTCATTCATTAAACCTCCCCTACGTTTGACTGTTAAGGAAGCAAATGTATTTTATCATCTGGTTTTATTTTGAGGAAATTATGGCTCAATTTTAAGACATTTATGATAAATGTCTTAAATGAAATTTGGAGGGAAAGTAGCATTAAATCATATTCCAAACAGCAATTCCAAGACAATGTCGTTATTAAAATTCTGAATGTTATCAATGTGTTGGCTTTATTAAGATAAATTTGACATTACATTTGGGGTTACCAGTCTGTGGCTGGAGTTGTAGATTTATTTTTAAAGGAGATGACATAACATCTGCAATGCAAAGTGAGCTCTCATTCTGCTTTCAGCAAATTCATCCAACGTAGCTCTGACTGCACAGAAAATTACACTGGTGCAAAAATAATCTACCCTAAGGTTTCCTCTGGTTGCTGATTTACAGACTCAGAGACTCAGGCTATGCAGTGTTGCTTTAAAATATAAATCTACAATTCATGCAGCTGCTTCCACAGACTGGTAACCTCAAATGCATCTTATTAAATGCACTGTGTTAATAATTTACTTAATTTAAACCATTACTGTGAATTGCTGTTTGGAATACAATTTAATTTTACTTTTCCTCAAATTTGCCTTTACAATGACTTAAAAATGTGTCATACCCCCTCCCCCTCCCCAATCACTTGACAAAATATATTTGATCCTTTACTAATCAATGTCTAAAGGTTTTTTTTTTTTTTTTTTTTTTTTTTCATACAAGATGAGCCAGATCAGTTTGGCCAGGAAAGAGTTTCTGCCTTCTACATCTTCACCAGTTTAAGTCCCAGTGCAATCAGAGTTTCTCCAGACTGATGCTGGTTTCATGAAGGCAGAACAAGACTCACTTCACACAGTGCGTATCACTCCACTGTGCATATAGTATAAATGAATTTTATCTATTTTGGCATTGTTGATCTTCAATAGTTTCCCAAGGGAAACACAAATCCCTGGATACTGAATTTAAATTATAGTGCCAGTGAGCTTGGCTTTTATTGTCCCACTTGAAGACCTTTCAGAAGCAGTCAACAAATCCCCAGGGGCCTGTGGGACACGGTGTGAAAACCACTGCACTGAAGGCTCTGAGAGGAAATAATTGCCAGCCTGCACTGGCCTGGTTGAGAACTCTGTCTCTTTTCTGCACAGCACAAGGCAGCGTCAGCTCCCTCATTTCCACTGCTGCAGCCACACTGGAAGAGCAGGACTACTGATCCACCACAAACAGAGCAAAACCGAAGTACTTATAATCAAAAATGCATGGAAGAGGGAGAAACCTGATTCCAGACAATTTCTTATTTCCAGTCTCTGAGCAGCACACACCATTTTAGAGCCTATTTCCAAAACAGTGTGCTTCCTCCTCAGCACAGGCGTTGACTCAGCTAAGGAATGTATTCCATTACAGCCTCGCTGGCTTGCCTTGTAACTTCATGTAGAACCAGTTAGTTGCTGTGGTGACAAGGACCAACAAACAGAAAAAAAAATAAAAAAAAAAATCTCTAACTCTTTCAGGACTGGTCAGAGCAGTTTAACGACAGCATGCATGCTTAAAACTTTAAAACTTTCTTGTTTTGTACCCTTCTAAAAGGAGGTTCAACCCTTCCAGTTGTCCCTAATGACAAACTGGACCACAGTTAATCTCGGTGAAATGCCACTGGCTTTTGGAGAGGTAGGTGAAGATTTGTTGGTGTGGATAATGCTCATTCAGTGCCAACATCAGTACAATCCTGAAATCAACTGTAACATTCAATGGGGGTGTTTGAAAAATAAGGTATGAGAAATATAATATTACATTGTTCTAAGAAAGAGGCACAAACTGCCTGAAAATTCACAACAAAAAGTAAAGATCATAGCAATGTTCACTATTGCTTTAATTTTTTATTTTTCAACAATTTCAGAAAAAGCATAGTGTGGGATGCAAACTATGAGAAAGTGGAAATTTCTCACTTTAAAGAGAGAAAATGTTTCTCAAGTCTCTTAATCAGTTTTGAGCTTGGTTATGTTTGGCTCGGCAGATACAGCCCAGTAACATGATGGGCATAAGTTGTGGTTCAGTGGCTGCAAGGATGCTGGGCTGTTACCTGCTCTATGCTGAGGGAGATGGCGCTTATACATATGCATATATATGCCTGTAAGTAGAGGTATTTGTATGCAGGTGTGTGGACACATTTTGTTAATATAAGCTGTACTATTATTGTTATAGTTAGGTAATTCTCATCCTATTACTTTTATTGCTATATTAGTTAATTTATTGCGTACCCTCAAGAGACTTCATTAACATTGGCAGGATAAGCCTAAAGGCTGTTGTGATGTCTAGACAAAAGGAATTAAAGACACAGCAGAAATACTTACTCAATATTTCCCTTCCATGGGAAGTTTCTGTCTCACTCTTACTAGCCTTTTAATGTAGCTGTATTAAGGATTTAATGCAATAACCGATGTGTGCTGTAATGGAATAAGTGTAAGCATTTCACATGTATTTACAGTTGGGCAGACTCTCCCTGCCTAATATTCAAGCCAATTTAATGTTGTGGGCTTGAAATTAAACCATGAATGTTAATTCTCTAGGACTGGCATTGCAAATGACAAAAAAAAAAAAAAAAAAAAAAAAAAAAGAAGAAGAAGAAGATGAAGTAGAAGAAGAAGAAGAAGAGGAAGAGGAAGAAGAGGAAGAGGAAGAAGAGGAAGAAGAAGAAGAAAGCCCACACACCACATCAGTTAGACCATACTATGGAATTCTAATACTAATTCTAATACTAAGCAAAAATTTGGGGTATTTCTTTGTGGGAAATGTAATCCAAGCAAGATCCAGGGACACATGGATTCTAGGGCCAGAAAGGACCGGTACAGTAAAAATCTTGTTTGAGTTCATACCAAAGCACCAGACAAAACACCGTATCATGACAAGAATTAATGGGAGGAGGCACTGACAGCTCTTTTCTCAAACTTAGGTCTTGATTTCTCTTCTGTTACATCTTCCAAGTTATTTACATTTTGGTGTCTTTACATTTTGGTGCCTTCTACAAAAAGGTTCTGAGATTAGTAAAGGAAAGCCAAAAATGTCAGAAGATCGTCATAAGAAGTCAGGACAAAAGAGGAATGGAAGATAAAAGTACACTTCAGACAAAATATTGGGGAGGGATCTGACAGAGTGTGGAAGTCCAGCAGAGTATGAGTTGGAAAAGGGAAATGTCAGATGGTCTAAGAGGTTTTGAAAAGTTTCCATACTTATGAAGATTGATCTGAGTGAAACTAGTCTGAGTGTCTAAGAAATATCTTCATTAAAATATTCACTGTTGGTTCAGACTGAGTAGACTGTCCTCCCTGGGGCTGTGTAGGAAGTGTTTTGGAAGAACAGCTTAATTAACATTAAAGACAAACAACAACAACAAAATGCTATTGCCATCCCTTCCCTTCTTTCTTGAGTGAAGCCACCTGCTTCATCTCTTTCCTTTCACTGTCTTTCTCCATCCCAGCTTGGAACATCCTACATTGCTTTACAGAAGGCTCCAACGTCTGCTGTGTCACTGCTGGGCTCTGTGCCTAAAGGCTGATGGTTTTTTTGGCAACATCCTGTTGCTTCCACCCCATACCTTCCAATGCTTGCACTATGGCCAGCTAGGTCTAACCTACTATTCTAAGTACTACACCTTCCTCTGCTGATTGATTATGTATCTTAAAATCTGACGACATGGAAGGAAAAATAAAGGTTGCTTGGCTTTAGAGTTCCACTTATTTCTGTCTTTTCCAGCAGACAAAAGAATGTAGTCAAAACCAGAAGGAGAAGGAATTTAGAAGACTGAATACCAGAGTTTTATTGTCCAGATCTTTGGATGTAAGAGAACATAAGCTAAAAGAGCAATATATAACTAATGAAATGAAACTTAGAAGAAAAGAGTGAAGCAGAAGTGGAGAGCTTAGAGAAAGATACCTAGTTTATATAGGCTGTATTGTTAAAAAGTTAAAGGTGCATTTTGTTCTGAAAGCTAGGAATACTTTTCTCAAAAAAAGATAAAAATTCCAGCATGACCTGGATTTCGAAAAATCTTTCCCTGGCCTTCCTAGCAAAGACACTCAGTGGTGGCTGGGAGGCTGTTTGACAGCCTGGAGCACGGGGCTTAAAATGATCTGTTTTTTTCAGGACTATTTTGAAGTTAGAGCCTACAGTGTAGAGCAAGCAAACCGCAGAATGCATGTAATCCAAAACCAAAGCCATGAACTAATTTACTAATGCAACCAAATACAGGAATATTCACAATGCCTGTGTATGCTGGGGTAAACAGTACCCAAAGTCTTTATCAAAGACACAGATTTCCATATAAATTCTCAAAACACATGCTTGTGTAAATATATATGTCACACACACATTTTTTAAATAATTGAAATGAGGATAATAATGCAAAAGAAAATGAGACACCTGAATGTTTCCATAGCCAATTAATTTAAATTTATTTATCACAGTTCCTCCCTGATTCTTGTGCCAATGTTGAAAACTGATGTAATGGAAATGCTGTGGTAAATGTTGAAGAGATAATAACAGATAATAACATGATAAAAGCTTACATTGGCTATTTCTCTTGTGGTCCTCTTTGAAGGATTGGTACATTTTTCAGAGGAATGGCTTCAAGATGTCTGCAGGCTCAGGAAGGCAAAATATAATGGAGAAGAGGAGGCTCAGGGGAGACCTCATTGCTCTCTACAACTACCTGAAAGGAAGGTGTGGGGAGCTGGGAGTTGGCCTCTTCTCACACATAATTAGCTAGAGGACTAGAGGGAATGGCCTCAAGTTGTGCCAGAGGAGGTTCAGGTTGGAAATTAGAGACATTTCTTCTCAGAAGAGCAGTCAGGCATTGAAGCGGGTTGCCCAGGGAGGTGGTGGAGTCACCGTCCCTGGGGGTGTTCAAGGAAAGGTTGGACGTGGTGCTTGGGGACAGTGGGTGACATTGGTAGGGGGACGGTTAGACCAGGTGATCTTGGAGGTCTTTTCCAACCTTGATGATTCTGTGATGATCTAGTGGACCGGAGGTATTATTGTCATAATGGTAACCAATAAATACACCTATCTTTGTAACCATATTTACCTGGGTGATTACAAGAGCAACTACCTCTGTGGAGGAGTTTTCATGTGAAATCAGCTGTGGAAGTGAAGACTCTACTGGGACTTGAAAGAAAAGTTACTTAAAAAAGGACTTAAAAACAAGTTTGAGTAAACTATTTTATTCTTTGAACAATAGTAAGTCTCTCCATCTACCCAATAAAAAGATAAATATTTAAACCAAAAATATAGGTGTGTAATACTTCGCATAATTAATAGCTAGAACAAGTTAACTGTATTCTTATTCAACATTTCAGCGCTCTAGAAAAGCAGTATGACCTTTGCATTATTCTTGGACGGTGCTCAAATGAAAAAGTAGACAAACCTAAACACTGAAAATAACCACTATAATCTTCAGATAAATGCTGGCCAGTGGTACCTGTGTATAGTTGTCCTTTGCCCCAATCTCTGAGAAAATGAGTCCAATTCACCCTAGCATCTGAATGCTTCAGGTTTTACCTACTAACATACTTCTGTTTTACAGATTGTTTTTGTTCTTGGCTTTCTTTTCCGAAGTGAAGTCTGGAATTTTCCTGGACAACTCTAATCCTGAAAAAGTTCTATTAAAAGATTTAGTACAGTTAAGGGACAAATAAGTTTGTGTTAAATATGTAGTGAAGTCAGCTAAAGCAGTTAACATTTCCTACAGGTCTTAAGTAATGTTTGAGAATCTTTTCTCTCTGCTTTTGAATTTAAGTTCCCAAGGCAACTCCCTGCTGTAATACTGAGGATATCCAAGAGATGATTCTTCTGACAGTCCAGCTTACTCTGCAAGAAACAAGTTCACTGTCTATTTCCAGGATTATTCTGGGAAATGAGAAGCACATATAGGATTGAAAGAAATATTAGTTTAGATTCTTCACTGTAATATATGAAACTTAAAGACTATTAAAAATACTATTTTCTATGGACTGGTCCAGTTTCTTGACACATACTGGTCTAAGTGGCATCCTGTCTCTCACATTTACTCCACATCTTCCCCCAGATAATACACAAGACTGTCTCTCTGTGCATTGTTTTTTTTTGTGTGTGTTTTTTTTTTTGTGTGTGTGTGTATTTTTTTGTTTGTTTGTTTTTGTGTGTGTGTGTTTTTGTTTGTTTGTTTGTTTTTCCAATTACAAGTGTCTGGATTGTAAATCAAACATGAAACTGATAGAAAATTGGTGCTTTATGGCTCACTAGACAAATGTGATGAAGTACACCCTGTCACAGCCATTCACCGTTTTGATTTTCATTTCTAGTTTTCCACAAGTGCCAGCACATGCTTTCATGGTGTCATTCTGTAATTTGGTGCTAAATATGCATCCGTATCCTCAGCAACTTTGCCTGATTCTGCTCTTTTTTTAATATACTATTCACAATGCCTTTCACAATGTCTTTGCTCATATGAAACTGAATGTAAATATACATGGACATATATATGTACACACAGAAATGTGAGGTTTTAGCTATGTTTTGTTTGTTTGTTTCTTCCTAAAACAGTTGTGGATGTTTTAATATTGCAGCAATGAGCAATTATTACCGTGATGCTTCTAAATGAAATTGCAGCTAGCGTTAACTGTTCCTTCTGACAGGGGTCTGTGAAAATACTGTGCTGGCATCCTTCTGTATGAATGTGCTGAATTACTTTCTCTTGTGTCTCATTCTCAGCAGAAGTTCTGGCAGTCATAGTCTACATTTCCTCTAAATTCACGCAAGTGTTTTTTTTTTTTTTTTCTTTTTTTTTTCTGGCTTTTTAAAACCAATGACCAGGTGTCGTATAGTCAAGCTCCAAAATGTGCTTTATTCCACGTTTATCAATGCTCTGAAGAGTTTTTCTATAAATTTTATAAATACATTAATACCATGCTCAGTTTACAAACCAGACATTTGTAATTGAAAAATATAATGTGTAAATATGGGAAACAGAGACAGTATGTTTATTTGCTGGGTGAGAAAGTTGCATGAGACTGAGGTATTTGACTCTGTGGTATGCATTTTATGTGCATGACTCCCACCAGCCTTCCATAAGTGATATGTGAAACTTTTTATATGCATGAATTATGTTTCGGGTTGTCTATTCTTGTATAAGCCACTGGAATTTATTATTATAGTTTCTCTCACATCATCTATTGACTTTAATGATCCCCTCAATTTCTCAAACATATTATTCACAAATGAATTCTTTATTTAGTAGTCATAGTTGCATACCAGTACTGCCAAGTTGCTTGTTCAGGTAGTTTAGGCAAGTATTTTTCTATAAACAGCAAATTCCATCACAGTGATCAACTATTTTTCTTCTCTTCCAACTACTTGCTGATGTTATTTTAAAATTCAAAATGTTCAAATAAAAGGATGCCAAGTGTTAGGCTTTCAGATATTAAATAAATTGGAAAGTTGGCAACTCTCTCGAATAAGAAGTTTGTACTACCTCATTCATCTATATTCCCAAACTTGTGATTTCAGACTTTTCTGTTTTAGTCTTTACCAACTCTTTAATTCTGTAGGGAAGTGAAATATTCACTCACAAATTTTGTTTTTCTGAAAGCAAACTGTTGCTATAGCAATATGTGATGTCTACAGCTCTAACTACAATGGAGGCTAAAGGAGAGTAAGATATTTTAGGATGTAAATCATTCCTGTAGAATCACTGAACATGATGTTTAATAAATAAAAGAGACTGGAGTTAAATTTAATTGGAAGCTTTCCTGTTACTGAAAATGCTCTTTCTTAAATGGAATCTGCCAGTTCATGTGCTGAGATGGTATTTATTTTTAAATAAATATTTAAATCTCTCTTCCAGGGACACCATACATATTTTTTTCTTTAACTGTGTTCTTACATCTGCATAACTTAGCAGATGAGTATGGCTCTGAAATACACAAAGGTATGATCCATAGGAAGACAGTGACCCGTGTTTGTCTTGCCTAGAGCACTTCTTCTGCATGCTCTGGGGCAGCTTCGCTGCAGAGGAGGACTAACAGAGGGGAAAGATGTGTTTGTCTGAGGGCAGCACTCCATTCCCATCTGGTGGCCAGGCACTCCTAATCAGGCAGCAGTTCCCATTGCCGCATAACACTGGTAAATGTCCCCTGCTATCAGTGCAATGTTGTGGGAGAGAGGGAAATTGGCCAACAAATGAGAGTTAGCTTTACTCTGTGCAGGGACATTTGACTGAGTGAAATGCAATCCATCTGCAGAAACAAACAAACAAACATTATTTCTTTTATGACTATATACATCACAGCAAATACTTGCCTTCATCTGGTGTTCCAGCCTACAGACGTCCCCCAGCCTACACCATCTTCCAGCCCTCTGGCTAAGTGACACTCACACAGGGTTGAAACCATTTAACATGATGGCATTTAAAAGCATCTACTTACAGGTCCATATAAACTATATAACAGAGCACAGACATCAGATATTCCTCAGGCTAGCAGCAACCTGGCCAGATTCAGGACTGGAGGCAATATTTTGTAATTGCAGACTGTATTCAGGTTAATTAGCTTTGCTAAGAAGTGGGACTAATTTAACTAAGGGAAGTGTTGCAAGCTATAGAGCTTTCTGGAGAGTGTGATGCCACATGGCTATAGTAAAACTGCTGGAAGCTAGTTCACATGTTTTTGCTCCATACATTGTGGCACAGTGTAAAGACATTACCCTTCGATCCCAAAAAGTGTGCAATTGTGCACAGAGATACCATGAAGTAATGGGCTAAGGCATTTGCATACCTTTACCTCCTTCAATCTCAGAACCGGATTTTGTAACTGTTATATTAAATGTCATTCCACAATAAAGCACTGTTGGTTCCAGCAGCAAGGTGTTATTCAGCATTGTGGGAGACTCTAGTCAAGGGTGGGCAGTTATTTTCTTCACTTTTTGTTCCCAACAAGTCAATGAGAATGCAAGTGTCTTCCCTCTTAAACAGGATTTGGCTGATGTCTGCATGTTGGTCCATCTAATTAGGGCAGCATATCCATAAGAAGGAGTCTAAGAAAATTGTTAGGTTTAGAATTAGTAACCAAATTTAAAACAAAACATGTATTTTCAGTTTTGCAGTCCTAATATTAATATAACGAACAACAAAAATTAAAACATTATTCTTCAACTGATAGCTTAAATTCAAGTATAGGACACCATCAAAAATAAGCAACTACTTCCCAAGTTTGTATAGTACAAAGTGAAGCTTCTATAAAACTGCCACGGTGTCATAAAGATGACACTGTGAGGTAAGTTTTTACTTTAATGACAACAATTGTAAATATTTATCCAAATAGAAAAGACATGCTCATTTAACACCTTGACTACTCTATTTGGGAAGTAAAAGTTCTCTTTTTTTTTTTCTTTTTACATACAGTACTTAACAAATAACATATAGATAGCCTGTCAGCAACGTAGAGTTACTAACCAACCCTAGAATATACTTATTTCACGTAATTCTCGGAATAGTGAAACACATTTCACATTTGAAAAACACATTTGGGTAGAGAAGTTTAAGAAGTTGAAATAAAGAGTTTTTGCAACATATTCTATTCTTTTTTCTGTAACCCGTCAACCACTCTCCATGGTGTGGAAACTCTCACTTTAATATTTTTCTGCAGTCAACTTGTATGTCTTAGACCTGTAGTGAGAACAGTTATACCATACTGCTGTGGCCCAGCCTCCTCTTCCAGGACAGGTTCAACCCTTCTTGAGCTATTTTGAAGGGACTACTTTGAACTTGCTTGTTAATAATGGAAAATTTATATATATAATGGAAATTATATATAAATTATATAAAAATAAATTTATATAATAACAGTAATTTTTATATGCAATACGTAGACTCCCTACTTAGTTCTCATTTACAAGTCCCTTTCTTAGTTTACCAGAGCTTTTTTTTCCCCCATGAGTTCATAATATTGTGTTTTTCACATAAATAGAGTTTAAATCTATCTGTTGCCAGGGAAGCAAGTACTGTCTATAGTTACAAAGCTCAAATGTTGATAGGTGTTCGGTTCAGGTGCTGGAATAGGCAAAAACTTTTTCAGGTAAATCTTACTGGTCTGATTTCCAAACTGGATTGCTGAAATACAGCTGTTCCAATGGCCTGTCTGAAGTGGTGGTCATTCTTGGGGAATCTCCTACTGAATTACATAGATACAGATAGATAATGCTAATTACAGTTCATATAGTTAGAATATATTGTTTAAGTAAAAACTACAATTTTGACTAATTTGCTCAGAAAAATAAATCATTTCATTGGAAATATCTGTGGTTTCCTACAAACTGGAAACTTGTAGAAACCTGTAGCACATACCAATATTTTGAAGATACATGGTGAAATACTTCACATCTTTATATTTTATAATATGATTTATTTTTTTATATGCTGTTGTTTTTAATGTTTCTTCTTCTAAAACTACTTAGGAGTACAATCAGACATTAGGGAGAGCGCAACGTAATGCAGATCACCTTCTTAAAACAAAAAGCGATTAATAATGAAAAGAAATGGCTTACAAAACACTTCTAATCTCAAAATGTGTGTGCCCAGGCTCTGAGGTAGACATATTACTGTGCAAAGGGAACTGGATTTGTTCACAAGGAATCCTTTCTGAAGATGGCGTTCCAATCTGATGCCTGTGGGGTGATGCTCAGGTGTTACTCCATGGCCTTGGTGTGCCTCTAACCAGTGCCTTGGAGATGGCATCGTGTATCTCTGGCTGCCAAGCCAGTGTGGCCACTGTGGGTCTGTGGGGATGGGGAGGAGCTGTGACAATGTAGGAAAAGAGCCCCAAATGGGACAGTATGGAAGGAGCCCTTGCTGCCCCACTCCTGCAGAGGCAGGAGACGGAGGCTGGGGTCTTACAGCAATCAGGCAGCCTCCCCCAGCTTGTCCCAAGCAGGAGCTGCTGAGCAAGGCAGGCCCTGGGCTGGCAGCCACATTAGGTGATGGCTGGCTGCACCTCCACCTCACTGCTTCGTCTTCTGCATTGCTCAAGGAGCAAGAGTTTTACTTCATTTCCACCATGCACTGGGCCATCCCTCCACTTCTGTCAGTAGATTGTAAAAGGAGCCCTAAACAAAACAGCTGCTGTTATTGGCTGCCACCTAATCCTACAGTTTTCTGTAGGAAAGCGCAAAGGGGATCTTCATTTTCTTTTGTGGCTATAAGGAAAACAGCAGTGTTCTGCTACACTATGTCTGTTTTACTCCAAAACCATGGATGTTTTACCCTTTAATGTATTTCTTAGGATTCAGAGTTGTTTCAGCTGTCCCTATATTATGTCTACCTTACATTGCTAAGCAAAAGATGTTTCCCGGGGGATCATTTTGCGGTTGCTGCTTTTCCCAGGACTGAAGACTCTCACTCACTCAAAGGAAGGGTAGATTATTTTTTCCATGTCCTTCTGCATTGACTTAGCCTAGCTCACAAGAAGCAGGTGCCGGCCCGAGGCAGGGCTGCAGTGGCCGCCGCGCTGGCTGGCTGCCATTTTGTGTGACGTGACCGCGCTCAGGCTCCGCGCCCCCCGGCAGCCATCCCCTCCCAGCCCTTCACCGGCCTTGCCACCAGGCCGCCCTGCTCGCAAGGCATCTTCTTCTAAGTGGAAAATTAACTACCATCTCTGTGTGCTCAGGGCCGGCTTCAAAGCCCTGTGAAGTTGGTGGGGATTTTTCTGCCTGCTTCAAGGGCTCTGGATCACAAACGTGCAGCACAGGCTGCACCAGTTAATTTTTAAACGCCCATTACTTGAAAACTTCTTGTAAAGTGTACTGGAGCATACAGCCAGGACGAGCATGCTGAAACACTTAACGAGGCACAGCTTAATAACTGGGACTAGGGATTTCTTTCTATTTATCTTTTTCTGCCACACACATGCCATTTAATCACTCCCTGTAATCATCTGCTTATGTTTCCTACTGTCCTGCACATTTAGTACTTGTTTTTTCCTCTTGTGGTACCTCGTGCACCAGCTCACAGGGCGCACTGATGTTCTGAAACACCATGGAGTTTCTTGAGCTGACCTTAAATTAAAAAAAAACATAATAATAAATTAATAATAATAATAAAAGAGAGAAAATTTGGAAAGTAGTTTTTAAAGTAGTGAAGGTAAGCAAAAAAAAAAAAAAGTTTTATATGAAGAGCAAGGAATAAATAAATGTAACTCTGAATTGAATTGTGGACTGGTGTCCCAAAGGAAATGGTGGAAATCAAATTGCTTGAATAATTTAAAACTAGACTGGACAAAGCACTTAATAATATATGGCAGAAAAAAAGCCTGCCTTGGCAGGAGATGGAGTGGATGACTTAATAGGTCTTTTCCCTCTCTGGCCTGTATTATTTTATGTTTTATTATTGTAGATGACTCAATGTTAACAATTCTCAGTTTATTTTATTACAACTGCTCACCACAGAATAGTGTATGTCCATGTCCTTATTCCATATTAATTATCTTCACAGAAAATGAAAATTCGTTTGGACTTTGCACAGGTTTTGTCATTAAAAGAAGTGTTAACTTGCAAGAGGATTATTGCTTAATAATATGTTAATATATTGCATTCTGCATTTTTCCTCAGAAAGATATCTGTGAAGATGGAAACAGGTTTTCTCATAGGAAAGGTGTCCTAAAAACAGCTAAGGAAGATGTAGGTTATCTGTATAACTCATATTGAAGTAGACACCACTATCATACAAAGGAGTGCAATGAACTAGGTGGCTTTAGCACTTTTAAAGCAGTTACTGAGACTGGTCTATGGGAAGGACCATGAGTTAGCAATTTGGCCATTTAGGCTTCCTCAAAACAAAAGCACCAAAGCCTTGAGCACTTAATCTATGGGTTATACAGCCACGGAGCATGTTGCCTCTGGGCAACAGCAGTAGGCTTGGTCTTGTGAGACACAACTCTGGTGCAATGGAGGAATGCCCATTTTGCAGACACCAGAAAGGCACTGGAGGACGCTAGGCTGTGTTTATGTCTGCAATGTTGTGTGTCTCTGTGTTTTAAGACTGCATGTTAGAAGAATGGCAAAGCCATCTGTCACCTCTGTAGATCATCCTAAAGAAGCATAATATCCCTGTCACCATCTCTCATGCTTTTTAGATCATCACAAGTTACAATAAAATTATTTATGCAGTGTTTTCAAAAGCATTGCAATTGCTTCTATACCAGTAAACATAAGAAACACTTTGTCTTAATTACCATTGTGCAACATCACAGAGCTCTGTGATAGAGAGGGAAATACAATTTCCATCACTTTGTAAGCGGGCTCTAGATAAAATACTATACTCACAAGCATTTTAGAAGTATATATAAATAATACTAGCAGTGACAGGCACCTGCTGTTCTGTGTTATTTGGTTATATGGGGACTCCACACCTCCTAACATGAAACAGAGAAGCAGCACGTAAGCAGAGATACTCCACTATAGATTTAGAAAGTGTTTATTGTATGTTGAATAAGTCAGAGGATAAATTTCTGGGTAAAGATTGGACATGAATCAAGAACTGCACAACTATGACTACACTGATCATAAAATTTGTATTATTAAGAGTGCAGACAAGCACTGATACAATAAACAGAAATGGCTTAAATATGGAAAAGCCTTCATTGGGTCAGGGGATGGATTAGATGAAATCTAAGAGCCTAGCAAAAGAGAAAAAGATTCACTTTAAAGAGGGAACGTGGGGAGAGACACAAGATAAAGAAAAATGACATAGCATCTTCTACACATTTCTTCCAAGTAAGAGAAACAGACTTGCAGAAAGGGAAGTGTAAGCTGGACATGGAAAATTTTTCTGATAGTAAGAATCCTGAAGAGCTGTAATATTCGGCATAGGTACCATGAAGCTCTTCAGTGGATGTGACACAAGAATGCATTTAGAATTATTTAGGTGCATTTGATATTACTATGGACCAAAATACACCAGGTAATTTCTTTAAGTCCCTTTCAGCCCTGCTGTTTATAACTTGTGAATCAAAGGAGAACTCGTGTGGAGAGAAAAATTCTGAAAGGATACTAAAAAAGTGCTTATGACACTGGCATAGAAAAGACATGCATGCAATCATATAACATTTTCTAGCTTGTGCATTTGTCATACTACCTAAAAAAGACAGAAATGAGCATTTTGGAACCATTACAAAATTTTTCAGTTGTCATGTTGGCATTGTGACGCAGAACACCTACTAGATAGGAGTCCCAGAAGAGTGTATTTACTGAGATATTGAGACGTTTGCAGTAGTCCTAGCCTGAGGATACAAATGCTCCTGTAGTGTGTAATTTAATTTCCATGAAGGGGTAACAGACAAGGCTGTGCTTAGCAGCAGAATGAAGATGCCAGCAAAGAAAAGCTGTTGTTACGTTGCCAGTTCTGTGTCTGTTTAAGAGGATACTTTCCAAATATTTCACAAGCTTTCTTCTTTTGCACCACTAGCAAAAAGATTTTGTCAGTGTTTTTTGACCATGTTACTGAATACTGGCTTGTGGGCACATTCCAAATACACATGGTCTAAAACATTCCTTTTTAATATCTAAGTTGCCAGAGAGAAAAGTCCTCTTAGCCTCTCAGTTATTTCTGCACCATAAATCCAGAATACAGCTTTAGGCTATCTGAGTTTCACATCTACAAATGCCTGAAACAGGCTGAAAAGAATCAGTAGCAGAAACTGGATATCTATTTCATTCAACCGTATTCTCAGAAGATCCAAATGGAAATATAACACTGCCTCCGACATAGAAGCAAAGTAATAGTTATATCTTCAGATGAGAAATTTGATTTTGCCATTGCTAAAATCTGTTTGGTGTTTTTTTTTTTTTTTTTTTTTTTTTTTTTTTGAGTTTTGATGAAAAACAACATAAAGGTGTACCTGTTGTGCTGAGAATATGAGCTTTTTGGAGTTGTTTTTGTTTGTTTGTTTTTTTCTTACCTTTTCCTTACATGCTGAAAAAGTTGCTTCCCCCCATGATATTTAAGTCTTTTCATACTTATTGCTCTCCTCTTAGTTCCCTGTGTTCTCTCACTGGGAAGCATACCAAAATATCTGAATACTAACTATTCCCCTACCAGACCTGTCACTCTTTACCAGATACCAACAAGCATCATTTCCGTAGTGATGAACTTAACAAAACTAGGCAGAAAACACCCCCCAGGATGCTGTCTGTTGGCCACTGTGCCAAAAATCTGTAGGTCATTGTTCCTTGTATCTCTGCTAGTATTTTTTCAGCAGCTGCTTTTACTAGCCAAGGGTGAGATATTTGGAGAGTTCCCTGGGCAAAATAAAACCGCTGGTGGCACAAACAACTTGGAACAGTGTCACCCTTATTTTCCAGATCTCGTATTTCTTCCCTACACCCACTAATGTCATTGCAGTACTAACCTCTCCTTAAAGCTGCCCTGTGCAAAATAAATTGGCTGTTCTTGTTCCTGTCCCAGTTCAAAGCCTATTAATAGCAACAAATTTAACTGGGATTCTCATAGAATTGCAAGTTCACACCCGCCCTTCTGTTTTTCTTTATTTTTATTTTTTTTCTACTGTAAGAAATTAAATTGCATCAAAGTTGGCAGGGAGATGTGCAAAGCAGACCTCCAGAGATGATCAGAGTGCATGTCTGCTGTTGCTGAGGAGAGTAAGTGATGGAAGAGATGAAGCTCATCAGAAGCAGCTGACCCTCCTCAGCTGTGCATCAGAACCCCTCACATGGCCAAGAACTGCATACAGCGCAGGAAAAGGAGGCTTTGAGCAAGAGTCACAAGCAGAACATGCACATCTCCTGGGAATGGCAGTGAAACACTCTGGGTAAATGCTGGGGCCAGTGTACCACTGGGGCATCAATGGTCTCCCTCTGCAGCCTCTGATGCAGGCTCCATCTCTCCTGGTCTGCATTTGAGCTGTTTGCAAGAGGCTGATCAGACTTGATTTACACTATAACAAGCCTCTCATCTCCACTCTTAGAGCTGAAGTGACAAGAAGGACATAACACCAAAAATTGCCTGTGGTGTACATTTCATTTAGAAGCTTGAGCAAATCATTTTTGCTGCTCTGGTTTTGATTAGGGTAAGAGGCACCCGAACACAGCGCTTAAAACAAAACACAAAACAATCTGTGGTTCCAAACAACGTAAATCAAATCAAATCAGAACAGGGGTAAGGCTGAAGTTGTATAATTCCAAAAGTTGGCAGGCATATACTACTCATTGAGAAGGGTGTGCATCACTTGGCTTCAGGGTGAAGAAAAAATCAACCCTCAATAGCATTTAAATAACATTACAAGTACAAATTGTGAGAGACTGAAAAAATCAATTCCAGGCTTGCTGCAGGGCATGTGCTAAGATTTCTAGCAGGGGCCGGTGGAACCCCACCCCTTGTTATCACGTGTGATGTGGTCTGGAAAAGGCTCGGAGAGAGGCTATTGCAAGTTAGTGGCCTTTTGCTGAAGCAATTAGTATGAGGGAAATCGTAGTTGTCTGATGGGCAAGCAACAGCCAAGTTCTCAACAAAGTAAACAAAACTGAAGAAACAGAACAGTCTGCAGCCTTCCCTTTAATTTGGAGGGGGAAGAGGTGAAAACTGGCAAGATGAAACAGGATTGTCACAGGAAGGGAGACTTACAAAATAGCTTAATATGGCAAGCCTGGGAATTTAAATTCAAAACTCTGCTTGCCAGTGAATGTTTTAACTCAAGATATATGCTTATTTTAGAATTGTAATTCTGTTCAAGTCTACCATAGTTAATCATCCCTTATTTCAGAGAAAAGAAGTACCTATCTCTAGCTGTGTCACTGACCACCTTTGTGTGCTGGCCCAAGGGTATTTCCCATGTGGTGGATCTGAAGTCATGCCAGATCCACAAAAAAACACCTCTATTCCAGTGTCAGCTGTGGGGCTACACCTAAGCTTCCCTTTCAAGGTATTAAAATGCCAGTATGTGCATCAGAGGAGAGCAATTGCACTGTGTATTCTCTGGTATGAATCGTTCGAGGGATTTGGGTGTATTGCTGAGGCTAAGGACTGTATAATCCCTTTTTTTTTGGCTATAAAAAGGATCCGGAGAGCCAGCTCTGCAGGCACCAGCCACTTCTTTAACAGGTCAAACTTGTGCCAAACCTGGAAGGTACTTGCTCTTTCAGACTGAGAGAAAGGCTGGTGTGGCAAAAAGCATGTATCCTTCTCCAAGTATTTCCATTGCACTCATGAAAGACATGGCTTCTCTCTCAAAAACTTGCCTTGAAATACTTCTGTTTTCATCAGTAAGTCAAGGCTACATTTTCATTGAATTTTAAGCTCTCTCACCACAATGTTCTGCCACATACTTGACACACAGAAATGCAAAGATGTGCAATAAGACAATCACATAAAATGTAAATACATAAACAAATAAATAAAACCCTCAGTGATTTTATTTACAAAGATTTGGATCCCAGAGATTTGAAATACTGTAATTCCAGTATTGTATTTACTCTCCTAACCCTGTCTTCCCTTCCAGTTACACTAAGATTTTAATTTTGGCTAGACTGTGCTTTCTTTTATATGGGTTCAAGGTGCATACTTCCTATACCTTCTGCCTTGCACAAAAGCTGGTCACAGTTCTGAGCTTCTGTGCAGCAAGCATTTATAGATGAGCTTACTTTTTCAGACTTCAGTTGCATTTCATTCATAGCCTTTTGTTGTGTCCCTTCCCTTCCCTTCCCTTCCCTTCCCTTCCCTTCCCTTCCCTTCCCTTCCCTTCCCTTCCCTTCCCTTCCCTTCCCTTCCCTTCCCTTCCCTTCCCTTCCCTTCCCTTCCCTTCCCTTCCCTTCCCTTCCCTTCCCTTCCCTTCCCTTCCCTTCCCTTCCCTTCCCTTCCCTTCCCTTCCCTTCCCTTCCCTTCCCTTCCCTTCCCTTCCCTTCCCTCTTTTCTTTTCCTTCCATTTTATTAAGCTGCAGAAAGAACTTGTCCCAAACACGATATATAGTTAGACATAATAGGAAATTGACACATTTTGAATAAGGAAATGGAAGCCATAAGAAAGAGCAAGTTTTATTTACACAGTTTAGGTGAAGACATATGTAGGATTGTAGCTAAGGTGACTTGGTATTTCCCAGTGTTTTCATTTTTCATTTTTTCCTGCTGTCGGTTTCTTACATAACCTCTTTCTTCGAAAAGCTAAAATGGAATTTTTCATGGTAGGCCTTTTCCTCAAGTTGAACTTTGTGGAGAAATTTTCAGGTGAAATGGCTGAATCTCAGGTGAAACCTGAGAATTGATGTCAAAAGAATACATTGCTTTGCCCAGAACTTCCCAACAAAGAGAATGGTTTATTCATATGCTTTGTTTCAAGGATGTGAGAATATTACAGGTGGGGTCATTGCTTCAAGGTGTCTCAGTTTTCCCAGGGCAATCCACACCACTCTGACACAGTGGCAACAGTTCCAGCCAAGTGTTCCAGACACTACGAGACAAAAAGATTCCCCTCCCACTTTAATTCAATCACCTTTTGCATAAATGTTACAATACAATTTTGTATTGCTTTAATCATGTGTGTTTTTTGGACTTCACCTTTCTCTGCAAAACAATTGCTTAATGGGAGATTTCGCCTTAGTTGCTGTGGTGAGGATATATATAGACCTTCCTTCTGGGGTCTTCCAGATTTTGGAGCTGGCTTGCAGTCACTCTGGTTTCAAACACAAGCCAGAGCAACTCAAGCTAGCCTGTGATGCTCACTGCATTTCAGCAGGGAATAAGGATCTTATTCAACTTTCTTATGTTTCAAGAAACCTGTTTGAACACTTCCACCCAGAATATTCAAAGATCTGTTTGAGGAAACACCCTTGGATAGCAAGGGTGATGCTTGATTTAGCATTCAAGTCTTTCACAGGTAGTTAGTTAGTTAATTAATTGGGTAGCCTATAAAAGCATTTCTTAATTTAGATTTGCTACTTTTATCAAGTGTTTCAGGTATGGCATATCTGTTTGGAAACAATGGTCTAGAATTTCTCAGTGAACACACAGAGAAAAAAAAAGAAAAAAAGAAACAAAAAACACTTTAACAAGGTTCTCCCTCTTTAGCAAACATTTGCTAATGGATTTCACAATAACAATTCATGTTTTGAGGATAAAATCACATTCAGGCTGAACATTCTATATTCTGCGTGGGAACACCAACAGTTTGCTGTCTTCATTAAAAGATGGGTTGGACCCAAACTTTTTGGTATAGTTATTAAATCATATTACATGTTACGGTGTTGACAGGTCTGGACTTCTTCCAGAATGCTATTGATATAGAAGGCTGCATAATTTCTGACGCTGTCTTATTTGTGAACAATGCTCTTTGCTTGTTTTTTAGAGATTCAACTGTGTGACTGATTGCTTTATTTTTTGAACAGGATGTATTCATTCTACTAGCTCGTATGCGTAATGTGGCAAGGTATCAAAATGACTATCTGGATAACCAAGACAAATGGGAAAACTGAGTAGTTCAACTGTTCTAAACTTTGGGGATGGTTTAAAAATATTCCTCCTGGCTTGTCACTCCCTGATTCCATTCACTGCCTTCTTTCCTTTTGTCTGGGCAGCACCGTTTTTCCAGGCAGGAGTTAATACATGGCCCAAGAGACTTTTTAGCCACTTAACATCCCTCCATAACCTATATGCAGCCAAGTGAGGTCTCAGGAGTGAATGAAAAGTTGTTTCCTGCTAGTCCTTTGCATATGCCCTAGGTTTAAAATAAATATAAATTTTAAACCACCTCTTTTTGCACTTCTGTGCAAAAGAATTTCCAGTTGAGCCCATTCCACAAAGCTTTATTTTTGGAGAAAGTTCTGGTGAATCCCATGGACGAAGCAAGACCCATCACAATGTTGCTCATTGTTAAGTCCTGATTAACTTTCCCACTCTATTGATGACTCACTTTCTTTCCAGCATGTGCAAATATTTAGTTTCTCTCTTTCATGCAGCACGTTCTGTAGAGCCCATTGCTGTAGTATCCAAGCAATTTTTCAACATCAACAATAATATTACCAGTACAGTAGAGCTTTTGTGACATCCTTCTTTTAAGGGCCTCAGACTGCTCATCTCAGCAATCAGATGAAGCAACTAAATGCTATTCTGTTGTTTTTCACAGAGAACACTGGGACATAGCACTGTGAAATCTCTTGCTGCAGGTCTGTGGCTAAAGTAATATAACAAATCAGAAGTAATATAAAACATCCAAGCATATTCTAGACAGAGCTGAGGTCTGCAATCCTGGTGAAGATAGAGACCTTCATGAGACCTATTTATGGTCATGAATTTGATACTGCCAAAAATAAAACAGTTGGGGTAAAGTTTTTGAAGTCTGTGGTTAATCTAATGCAGGTTTTCCAGCAGTTCAGCCATATCCATGAATAAATTTAAAAGAAGTACAATGCTTTGCCTTTGTTAAGAAATTCTGGAGACCTTTTCCTTTTATATTCTCCATGGTCCTCCTGATTTGGACCAGGAACTTCAAATTTGGCAGAGTACAGCTTATGTGACAGAGACGCGTTTGGATGTTCCCATTAACATCCAAAATGTTAATGTTAATTTGTTAATTATACCTAAATATGCTCTTACTTAAAAAAAAAAAAAAAGAAAAAAAAGAAAAAAGAAAAAAAGCGTGGGGTGGGATGGGGTGGGGAGGAAATTAGAAACCTCACAAGCTTTGTGGAATCTAAATGCAATTTTTTGCTGCTGAACTCTCCAAAGATGGCACTCTCGTTGGGCAAGGTCTTGGGCACCTTCTTGCAGTTCCTAAAAGTGCTGCCTAGGTGGTGTGTGTACCATTGATGCAGGTTAACAAATGGGGTTATACTCTGATAGATTTTCCCAAGCTGCTCAGGTGTAGCTGTCTGCTGGATCTGAGGAATCTGCCTCCCTTTATACTCCCAGTTTTCCAGAATATAGAAAAAAAAGGAATTTGAATGAGAAGGGATAGAAGACAGATCGGGATGGTGGAACAGAATGGTGAAATAACAAATTAGGTCAAAAAAACTTTTACGAGGATGAAGAGATGTGCAATAGGAGATCAGGATGTGAAAAAATAAATTGTGGATGAGAAAGGGAATAAGAAGACTGGAACTAGCTAATTAAAGAGACTGTGAGCCAAGGGAAAGGAACAGAATGTGTCTGTCTAGTGAGAGTCAGCTATTGTTCAAAAATTATGTCCTCTCTCGACATGAGGAATCAGAGTCTTTCTGTCCTTGAAAGTCCAAAATCAAGACATTTTAAACAAAGCTTCTCCAGGCTAGCTAATGTGAAGCTCACCCTTGATGAGGCTGTTGGAAACAGACAGCACGTCACTCTCCAGCTTGATTAGTAAAGCAGACATCCAGTGGTCCTTTGTTTACTTTATGCTCTTCAGTCAGCTTTCAAAGACTGCAAGATACTCTTAACAGAATCCTTCCTTACAGAAGCCTAGAGGAGGTCTCTTTCAAAGTCAAATTACCTCCTGGGTCCCTGGGTTAGTACACTTGGACACCATGGCTGTGAAGCCCCTCTTCCTCCAGTTCCCTGCAGCCCCTCAGTCTGCCTTTTCATTTCTTCTAGCTTCCTTGTCTCTGTCATCTTTTCCAGTTGTCTCAGAAAACGTCATTGTATTTAGGCTTCAAGAGGACCCCTGGTTTTCCCAGAATAGGGCTGATCTGCAAATAACCTTTCTCCACCTGCCTGATCCTAAGAATGACAAATTGACATAATTTTGCATTTCTTGAAGTTTTTCCTGGAAGATCGAAACACCAATGTATACATCAAACTTCAAATGCAAACAGAAACAGGCAAAATAGCCCTTCTCCAGAGAAAGGCTTTTTTTGTTTTTGTTCCTACAATCAGTGGCTTCTACACTGATTACTTTTTTTCTATAATCAATATGAAATTGCATCCCAGCCACCAAAACCACTTCTACTTGAAACGTCATGTCCCCCCTGTTCTCCAATTTGTAATAAACAAATAAAAACAAAACTAAACAAACAACAAACAGGCAAAGAAAAAAAAAACACCCCACACAAAACAAGGCATATAACACTTTATAACACTGTAACTTGTATTGCTGATGTCAAGGATAAGTCCTTGTTGCAATTAACTAGGAACAAGCCCAAACCCCGTCTCAGAAGACGTCACTGGTTTGCTCTCTGGATTCAGTCATGGCTCCCACCATCTCGCTGCCTGGCCGACAGCCTTCCTCATTGTCTAATGATCACTGGGAATTTCTTCCTGTCCTGGCCCCTACAAAGAACATGCTGTAATCCTTTGATAGGCAGGAGGTGTATGTCGTAGCGCTGTTAAGGCACTGTGGTTTATATTTGCACTGTGTATTTGGGTGGGGAATGCTTTGTTGTTATTCAGTCATCTTGAAATCACTCTTAATGCACGCCAAGTTAACCAAAGATGCAAACAAAAGCATTCATTCACAGAATTGGAGCAGGCAATGCCACTTAAAAGGTTTACAAAAGACAAAGGAAGGGAAGAGAGAAAGAGTTCATACTTCTGATTGAAGTATGGGATGGCTGAACTAGTCTAGCAGCTCACACCTCGGCACTTGTAGTGAGGGAGGGCCTCAGGTAGGCACTCAGATCATTCTGCTTTCTGGGAACATTTCTGGCTTGCCAATGCTCTGATAACTAATGCACAGACAAGGCATTGCATATCTATACTCCAGCTGCCAAAGATGCAGAATGCTTTTCCAGCATCCTTTTCTTCAGAGTCTTCTCAGTCTGACATGCAGGAGACCATAGGCGGGCAAACAGCTGCTGCCTCATGATGCCACTCACCCTGGAGGCAACGGGGTCTCCCCCTTAATGCCTGAGTGCTCCTCTTGCTCTTGTAACTCTTCTAACCCATGGATTGCAATAGCTGCACCTGGCTAGGCACTAGGCACTATTTAATTATCCCTCCACACATTTCCCAACGGCAGTAAAAGAGGTGAGCCTTGATGTGGAGGACAGTATGCTCTGAGGCAGGGAATTACAGGAGAAAATGTGCTTCATGCTGAAGGCAGCTCCCATATGTGGCAATCCTGGTTCTGTCCATGGGCCACGTGGCTCAGTTTTCTATCTCCAGGATGAGCCAGAAACAGAATGTTTTGAAGAATAACAACATGGCAAACTATTTTCTCTCCTACCTCCAGTACTCAGCTCGCCTTCATTTGCACTTCAAGTGATTTACTGAGCCTTGGAATCACTTGAAATCAAATGGTTTCTTCAGTGGCTAATACCCCCAGAGCGGATCTCTTTTCCAGGTACTTGGTCCATCACTCCTAAATCCACATAAACTTCATGTGCCTACACAGAGTTCCTGTGTGGTGCTGAAAAAGCCAGTGACCCAACCCTTCCCGTGCTACAATGGGTTGAATGTATATTGGAATATATATCTGCATATATATGGCCCATAATGTCACTCTGGCACCCAAAAAAGTGTATGTCATGACTTCTCTGCTATGGCTGCAGGGTGAATGTGTTGCATACCAGTACCTGTTGATTATTATACCAGTTGTTGATTGTTATACCAACTTGAACCACTCTTGAATGAATGAACTGGGTTTTCTGAGCACTCATCTATATAAACCTAACGTGACCTACTTACCACAAAGGGACATTTTTAAAACAGATTTGCATTTTTGAAGCACTTGCAGTGATAAATGCAAGAAAATTTTACCTAGGAGATCTATTTTTAGAAGGCTGAGAGTGTGTAGTTAAATACATTATCACAATACCTTCCTCCAGAAAGCCAGGTAAAGGTTGTACAGACTACTATAATCTGTTGTACTCAATGCAACCTTAATACTCGCTCCTTCAATATTCCTCTGAGTGTTTAATTAGTAACAGAAATGAGTCCAAGCTACAGGATCCTGGTCTGGATCCAATGTATCTGAAATCTGAGGTAGCTCAGATGCAGGATTTCTTAATAGGAATTGTCAGAAATATTGTGTTCCTCTCCATCAGCATATTTGAAGTAAAAGATGACTTCAAGAGTCAAAATAAAAGTCCACTGGTGCCATCATAAGGGTGTATGCTAGTGCTGGAATTCAACAGAAGATCTAACAGTATAAATTCAACTCTGCTGCCATATTTTAATTAAAAGCATTAACATTTCTGCATTTGGCCTCTTCCTTAGGACTGGCCTGCACTTAGAGTGAAGCATCCCAGGAGCATGAGGCAATTCAGTAATAGCAATTGCATGTCTTTTCTGCTCCTTGATGGCTCTTTTCTCAGAAATAAAGTTGCATTAGGATAAGATGAGCCTGTTGACCTCTGCTCTTCAGCAGAACACTGAGAAGCTGAGTTGCCATTTGGATGTCTGAGCTTGGTTGTTACTGTGGTTCACAGTTGGACTTGCAGGAGCCCTTGGCAGAAGCTGCTTTTTCTTCCATCCCTACCTATGCTGCCTGACTTAGCTTCATGCTCTGCCCTGCTCCAGCCCCTTGTGCACTCCTTAGCATGGGGTACAAGGGGACTGCTGTTCTAGTGCACCCCTAAAATTGACCCAGAAGTGCATATCTCTTGATGCCTTCTGAAGACACTGAGGCATGAGAAGAACATGAATATTTTAGAAGTTTTTGCTTTGTTATTCCTTCAGTGTGAATCTAGTCCCAGTTTCTGTACAAGGGGTTTGTGAATATAAAATTAATAAACCTCTAAAACATTAGAGATTTAATATATTAGCAATTAAATCTCTAAAATATTAGAGATTTATGACAACATATTATTAAGTGTTCAACAGATAAACATGTTGCTTATTACCATGGTATATAACCCTCAGGCTTATATATTCTCTGGTATAGTGCTTTAACAATCTAGATAGACTGTTGAATCTATTTCTTACTCTGTTATAAAATGAATGTTAATATAAATTTTAACCTAAATGCTTCATTACTTGGATATGGCAGTCCTAACTAAAAATCACACTGCAAAGGCAAATAACTCATTCCAGAAGAACTGGAGAATAATGTGCATTGGCTCTAAGAATATAAATGAATTTACATATCTAAGAACAGGTCTGATTTTTTCAGGCTTGGCCCAGTGTCACCATTGTCTTTATATTCTGGCTTTTTGAAAATTACTAAACAATTGCAACACCAGCAACAGACCATACAAAGGCATTTTCTCTTTTATATTTCATTAGCATGCCAATAAACAGCTGAAACTAGGCCTCCAGCGTATGGTCAAGTACACTTCAAGTCAACAGCAAGGAAGGTATGTTTGCACTTAACTAAGCCGTTGAGCTGTCTGTCTACAAAAATGAGCTAACATTTTCAAGTCCAAGTTGCAATTTGTAATACCTTATTTTAAGAGTGAGAGATCTAAACAAGGCCTGATGTTCAAGACATGATGAGCACTTCCAAAAGTCAGGCCATTCTGACATACATAGCATTTGAGTCATGCAATAAATCCTTTACATTTCTTAGTAATTTTAATATTCTGATAGTTTAATATTTTAATAGCTGTGATTGCTGTTCAAGAGTCCGCTTCACTGGGGACAAAGCCATCAAAGTAAAATGTCAAACCAAAAGAGAACTGAATAATTTGAGGCTGACAAATTCTTTCTGGTGGTACTGAACCCACAGGATTCATTAGACAGCATTTGTAGAGTACCACTAATTCTTGAACATACCTCTGAATCTGGCAAGTTTTTCTGAAATTCATGTATAGCATAACAGAAGAAGCTTCCTGTTGCACAAAGAGATACAAATCTAGACTCCTGTGGGCACAGAAACCTTCTTGTTAAAGGGCAGTATTACAGTTTTTGTACTGGTATTTTCTTGTATAAGTAACTTCAGGGAAGCTATGCTTGTTGGTGTTCATCAGTGCGAAGTGGTAAGTGTATTTCTGAAAAACAAGCTGTAACAGAAGAAATAACAGAAAGGAATGACATTAATTTTGCAGTAAGGATTCCTCAAAGGATAGTTCAACATAATTTTGTTTAGGCCTACCATTCATCTTCACTGTCAGTTGTGGGAAGTCACTAAGAGTTTTGCAGTTAATTTTCCCACCTGCCCACAAAGAGAGAAAATATTTGTCCGCATGTGGGAAATGTCTTGAGACCTCTATATGAAAAAGGATTATTCACATACACATGATTAATTTTTATTCCAATGTATGCTAGGATTTTCTCCATAGTTGCTTCTGTTTCAACTTTTGCATTAACTTTTATGGGTTGCTTTGCCTTTGGCTCTGGTCTGCAAGGTGTGTTGCTAACAATGCTCAGTATGTTGCTGGGCGATTAATGTGCCTCTATCAGTGGAGTCACGTATGCAAGGTTGGCTCCTACAAGCAGTGGTTTGCAGGACTAAGTCATGACCTTGGAGCTCAATCTCCATCCTTCTCGGACACCTTCCCATGGAATAGGTGCTACTCTGCTCTAAGCAAATAGCACCTACATTTCCCTCTGGTCTGTCTAGCGCCTAGCTAAAGTGCCGCATAACTCTAGGAAATCTGCCAAGTTTGCCTCCAGCCAAGCTTACTTTGAAAGACCCCTCTGGAGTTCACTTGCACAGATGCAGTCTGGAGCACAGAGGAGGGTTAACAACACACCCAAGCTCTCAGTGTGGCTCTGTGTCAGGGGCGGGTCAGGCTGGGTGCTAGGAAAATGTTCTTCACCGAGAGGGTGGCTGGGCATTGGGACAGGCTCCCCAGAGCAGTGTTCATGGCACCGAGCCTGATGGGCTTTGAGAAGTGTTTGGACAATGCTCTCAGACACATAGTGTGATTTTTGGGTGGTCCTGTGTGGAGCCAGGAGTTGGACCAGATGATTTGTGTGGGTCCCTTCCAGCCTGGGATATTCCATGGTCCTATGATTGTGTGATAAACTGCAGTGAAAGGTACATACCAAGAAACTGCAGGAGTTACTGCAGGTGGGAGAAATTAAAGGAGAAACCATCACTGTTCTTTAAATACTGTACATTTATATAAGCAGCCAATTGCAGTTAGTGGAAAGATATGAATGATTTCAACAAGCTTTGGATCAGATCCTACTTATTTTGTAACTTTTAGTACAATGCTTTTACTAGTACAAAGTAAACTGGTTTAAGTATTTCCTGTGACTCATTGAAAAGTAAATGAACTATTTAATACAACTGCTATGTTCATTTCAATGGATACAATCTAACACTAGTCTAACTACACAAGCAGAATTATGTAAATCACTATTCGGCTAGAAGCAACTGATAAGATAATTGCTAAAATACCATTAGCAGGAAAGCACTCTGTGTAGAAAACCAGTGTTGGATTGATGCTTATTTAACTGCTGTGTGCTTTCATTTCTGGAACTTTGTTCCTTATTCTTACCTGTCTAATTTAAATAATGAGATGCTGTGTGCTTTTCTTTGTCATAGAGAATATTATCATACGCTGTACTCGATATACACAGCTAAGTGCTTGAGATGTAGTTAACCATGCAGTAACTCCGTCACTGATAGTTACAACTTATTAAGGTAAAAGTATTTTTCACATTTAATAAACACAGAAGATTCATTGAATTTGGGTACCTTCTACCACAATTACACAATAATCCTGAAATAAGAAAATATCTCGAATGCCCTTTCATTCTGGGAACCCAAACTGACAATGAATTCTCTGGATAATTACAATGGAAGATTGGAATTCTTTTTTTTTGTTATCCTGCAGGCATAACATAATTAGATATAAAAGAAGTCACTTTGATTGTATCTGGCTACTACATAGAACAAAAATAGAAAGTCCAGACCGTTTTAATTTAGACCTTATATTTCATATAGGAAACCACAGAATGGCTTTTGGTGAAATAACAAAGTGCAATGAAAGTTCTTAAAATGTAGGTAAATTTTAAATCAACAAAAAGCTCTTCCTCTGATAGCTAATTTAAGTGAAATCTGAGCCACTAAAAACCTAGAAAAAATGTCAAGGTCATTGCCAATAGCTTTGATTAGCAATGAAAAAAAGGACACAAGAGCAAGCTAATGCTTTGAGGACATTAAATATTAAAAAGGAGCTATTGATTTAAAGGTGCTATCTCTAAAACTAAATAGCAGTTGCTACTGACCAAATGGTACACTGTGTATTTCTGACACTGTGTATGTGTCCACTGGCTTATTAGTGTTTATTAGGTGTTCCCAGTTGCCTTGTAAATGTTACTGTTCTGTTGTGGTTGGCGTTGCTTTCTTAATCCAGTTTTTACAAACTTAATAACATAAGAACAAAAACAATCCAACCCTTTCACAAATCATCACACACACTATGTTTCTGTGTTTAGGACTATGTAGAAAAGACAGCAAACAGCAGGCATCTTTATATTCCAGTTCCCAAGAAGTGGTATCAATGCGCCAATATATCTTCATGGCAAGGCTGTGCACCTGTGAGCTGCAAACACACATAACTTTGAATTCTCCAGAAACACAAACTACGGGAGAAGGGAAGTCCACCCAAGAGATGGGATAACCCTTTCACTGTTGATAGGGATAGGACTGCAGAAATAGGGAAAATATGAAGAGGTGAGGACTCCTTAACTCTCAAACTTAACTCTAGAACCAGTCCTCCTCTGCTCCATCCCCAAATAACTTTTAGCTTTTCAGCAGACATGTAAGCCTACAAGACTTCACTGCTGGCGTGTACAACAGATTCACATGCCAGGGACAATTGCTCATCATCAGAGGATGGCCTGATCTTTCCAACTGTAAGCTTTACCCAGAGAGAGAGTCATTCAAATGTGCACTTCTTGCCCGGATCAGCACAGTGCCTGCTTGTCCTGCAGCCTCATGTCTCTTCTCCAGGCAGTTACAAAAGCAACACCAAAGTGAAAGCCACCTTTCTGATAGACTGAGCCTCTTGTTCACTATGGGGGGGCATAGACTATGTCAGTGATTTCTATGGGGCTTAATTCTTTGCACAGCTGTGGAAGAACTAAGGAAAATCTAGTTTCATGCTTGAGGAAGCTAGAAAGCCCGTGAAAAGTATAGATTAAACAAACTCCAGCAAAGTGCCAATCCCATTCGTCACTGGCTACATAAACTGATGAAGCTGTCATCAGCTTCAGTAAGTTGTACAAGTTGTACTAAGTTAGGTGTTGCAGGAAAACAGCTCAGACACTGAGCTAGTCACTGTGAGGTTATGACCCTGACGTTTTTAGTCAAAATAAAAGAGGTATAGATTTAACGTGAATTGAAACAAAAAGTTTAGTAATTACAACATAATAGAACAGCATAATCATTGTGCTGTTTTTTAATTAAAATAGTACGTTTTTCAAATGAGTATTATTTGCAAAAATAAATAAATAAAATACATATTATAGCAATATTTACAAATGCAAAAATGGATCTATCATGCCCTAGGTCCTCTACATGACCTCTAGTGATTACATATGTACGAGCCATTAATGGTAATGTGTACTATTTATCTGTGCCCCTAATGAAAATACCAGCAGTGTTCATTGACACTGGTGCAAGGATGACCTGAAATTGCACTATAAAATCAGACCCCCACGATGGATACTATAGCCAGCTAGCATCTTATTTTACCAGCAGGTGTAGATCTACATGTACATGCCATAGCCTCCTACACACACAAATTATTGTTCCTAAATTGTCTGTAAACTATTATAAGAATCATCCAATGTAACCATTAAAAACGTCACTTAGAGTAGATACTATATAAGTCTTGATAATTAAACTGGAAATATCATAGAATAATGCTACTGGTAAGAGAAAATCAGGTGTTACAGCTGGAGCATACTAGTAAACTCATGGCAGCTATTTCATAACCAGAAAATGCAGATACCTCAGAGGAGACCATAGATACTGATTGCCTAAAGAGTGGTATTTTGTGCAATCTCAGAGTCCATCATAATGAGATGATCTATACTGTAACAGAAATATAATTCACTTTCAGCATCAGTGCCCCTTTAGGTTTCATGAATGAAGGAAACATGCATGAGCGAGGGATGGAAGACACGGTGGAGTATAAGCTGATCTCCATCGTGTTTTCATACAGCTGGGCCAGAGCAGACATCACTCTTGGTTCAAGTGCGTGCTTTCCTCAGCCAAATAACCTACGATGTCATTTAGACAGAGAAGCTGTGACCCAGTGTCTTAGCAATAACAACACAGCCCAATGTTTGTAAGGCTTATGACCATGCAGGCCCCAATGCCCACCATTGTTGGCTGGATACTTCTGCTGGCAGCTGGTGGAGCAGCACCACCATCATCCCACAAAACCTAGTCTGTAAATCTCTGCTGCCAAAGGAAACAAAACATTTGGCTCCTTCTCTTTTAATTCAAATTCTGAAGAATTTTTTTCCATGTCAGATAAGGTTCAAATAAAATATTTTTATCTTTCTCCTGCTTACATGTACAACTGAAATTCATAACTCTTATTCTACCACACATAACTCTAAACAAAAAAAAAAAAACAAACAAGTAAACAACATGGGCTCATATAGTATTATCTGCAGTATTATCTAGAATAGGTGAAGCCTTTTGGATGTACTAAATAAAAAGCAGGGTTTTTTTGTTTGTTTGTGTGTTTGAATCTTGCAGTAAGCAACATACTTACCTTCTTGCAAAAATATTGGGTGTCTGTAGTACCCTGAGTGACATAGATGGAAGTTTTAGTGATTTTCTACCAAAACATACAATCGGACAGTGAGAACACATAGCTTACAAATCAGATTTATCTGTGCATTATCATTACATATTGATGAAAAAGAAAAGTAAAAGGATTCTGTTTTGTTTGCCTTAGAGGCAAAAATCCACAAATGTTATGCTCCATTTAAGTAAAGATGTAAACATTAGTCAAGGAATGCACAGACTGTGCTAGCTTCTTGCTAGCAAAAGGTCCCATAGACTTGTACCTGTTTAGATTTGTCAGGTGGTCTCGAACCCGCTGTTCACTTACAGTGGGTGGGACTTTGATCCCCCAGCCTCTGTCTGTGGGTTCAGGGAAATGAAAGACTTGGGAAGCCCGTCTACCAGTGCAGACGGAGGTGAAGAAGTTGCCGAGTACCTCAGCCTTCTCCATGTCTGTTGTTACCAATTACTCAGATATAAAAACTCACTCTAAGATAAGAAATTAGCCACCCATAATCGCTTACACACTACTGTTTTCACCCCTCAGGCTATTTTCACACATGTTAAAGGTGCATGGTGGCCCTTGGGTTCTCCTCCTGTCACCCCAGCGCAGCAGCCTGAAGGGAGCTGGGTCCTCTCTTGTGCTCTTCCTTGAGGCTCTGTGCAGAAGGGCTGCTGCCTCTCGCACAAGGGCTGGGGATGGGAAAGAAGCACTCACACAGCCCTGAGAATTGGCAACACAGTTCTTTATTGCCAGGACATCCTGCAGGGGAGCCTGCGGGATGTCCGTGGTGTTTGGCGGCTCCAAGCTAATGCTGGGGATGGAGCCTGCGCGACGAGCAGGGAGCTCGCCGGGCACTGCTGCGACGCTGCTGGTGTGCTCAGATGGCAGGGAGCAGAGGCAGGCTGGGGCAGTTGTGGGTCTGACCTGGCCGAGGTGGATCCAACCCCATCGGTTCCTCCACATCTTTTGGTGCATCCATCTCCATGGGCTCCACAGTGTTTGGCAGAAGGACAAGCCCGTCCTTGCCCGGGACTGCCCACATGGGATGCCTTCCATCTGGAATGTTCTCTGGCCAGGGTGCCGAACCAGGGTGTCATCCAGTCCCATGCTGTGGTCCCATGCCACTCTCCAGTTGATTTTCATGCATGGGTTCAATGCTGCTGCCTGGGTTACGTCCACGGCTGGGTCCCACGCTGTGTTCTGGATGATAGGCATGCCTCTCCTCCACGCAGCTGGCACCTTGGAGGACCCCCCTAGTGACCATGTGCCAGCCTGATGTGGCCCCATTTACCACAGCCCTTTGAGCCCTGCCCGTCAGCCAATTGCTGTCCCATCGTATGATGTTTTTGTCTAGCTGTATGCTGGACATTTTGTCCAGTAGGATCCTATGGGAAACTGTGTCAAAAGCTTTGCTGGAGTCCGGAAAGGTCACATCAGCTGGTTTCCCTTGATCAACTAGATGGGTGATCTTATCATAAAAGAAAATTTGTTAAATAGGACCTACCCCTTGTGAACCCACATTGGCTGGGATCAATCACTGCATTGTCCCCCAGGTGCACTTCAATAACTTCTAGGATCATCTTCTCCATCATTTTACCAGGCACTGATGTGAGACTGACAGGCCTGTAATTACTAGGGTCTTCTTTCTTGACCTTCTTGAAAATTGGTACAACATTTGTCAGCTTCCAGTCTACTGGGACCTCTCCAGATTCCCAAGACTGTTGAAAAATAATTGAGATAGGTCCTGCGATGACATCAGCCAGCTCTTTAAGTACCCTGGGATGAATCCCATCTGGACCCATAGATTTGTACGGATCCAGGTGGAGCAGCAAATCACTCACAAGTTCAGGGTTGGTTGGGAGTTTATCATTCCCACCGTCATGGTCCTCCAGCTCAGGCACCCTGGGTCCCGAAGCCCATCATCAGTACTGAAGACAGAGGTGAGGAAGGCAAACGTCTCTGCTTTGCCTATGTCCTTGTCTGTGAGGTGACTTTCCCCATCAAGTAGCGGGTGTATGTTTGTTTTGGTCCTCCTTTTTCTGTTCACATATCTAAAAAAAAAACTTTTTATTGTCTCCCACAGACCTGGCCAGCTTCAACTCTAATTGGGCTTTGGCCACACTAATTTTCTCCCTACAAACGCGAACAGTGTCCCTGTATTCCTTCCACGTTGCCTGACCCTGCTTCAATAACCTCAAGAATGAATATCTGTCTGTATGGGAGAGGGAATTTATTTCCTCCTCCCCTCCCCCCCCTTTTTTTTTTTTTAATTTTATAATGCAGCATTGAGGCTATGTTAAAACAGCATTTCTTGGCTGTTTTCCTATATATGTGTCCCATATTTGGATGCTGTCGAATAAGAAAGTTTAGACATATAGTAAAGAATCTAAAAAAGTGTTTAAAATGTTTATATATGCTAAAATGATTCCAGATACCAAGATTCTTACTAAATTCAGGGGGACTGCTTGCGCACATGAAGTCATCGAGTGCCTAATGTATTAATATTACGTCTTTAGTTTGCAACTTCTCAACTCAGGATTATGTTCCTTTCTTTTCTTATGTGCTTATTTTATACCCTAATGATGGTAGGAGTCTTTGTGGAGTGCTGAAATGCAAAATCAATATAATGCACTTAACAAAAATAAGCATAAATACAAAATATTAACATAGTAGTGGATTGAAGTATTGGAGAATGTAGTATAAGGAATACACCACACTAGCAGTGGTGTGGAAGCAAAGTACTATCTTTTAAGTCCATTAATTCTGTAAATATCTAGAATTCTACATGACATTTTGTGACTTCCTGTTTTCTTCCTGCAGCCTCTAAAATAATTTGATTTTATATTTATCACTTATTATTTTTAATTCCAGGTATTTTAAGTATTCTTCCTCTCCTGTAAATGACATGACAGAATATATAATGTAGAAATCACTGAGGAAGCAACATACTTGCTTCAGCCTCACCTTTGTTGTCTCTAGTTCATTTACAGTTGTGGCACAGAGATCGCCATGATGACAGCAGATGTGGAGCGATCTCTTTAGGAGTAAGATTAGAGGTAGTTTAGCATGGTATGTTAAAATGTTTGTGCATCTATAGTGGTATATGAAATGTGTTTTATTTTCCCTTCGTATAAGTCTGTAAATGTGTTCCTGCCACTGTATCTTTTGCCCTGATTTTTAAATGAGCATGAAATTATGAGAATAAGAGGTTAACTGGGCTTTTTAAATGAGCTGGGATTTTTAAATGAGCATGAAATTATGAGAATAAGAGGTTAACTGGGCTTCAGACAAAATATTCCATGAAGTACATGTAATGGTATAGTTGTTTAAAGAGTTATACATGTATCAGTGAGTGAAGCATGCACCCTGACCAGGAAATGAATTAAATCTAAGTTTTGACTTTCCCACAGATCACTTCATCAAAAATAAATAAATAAATAAACAAACAAATAAATAAATAAATAAAAAGATGATAATTTGCTCCTAGGTTACTAGGGAAAATTGGTCAATGAAGTACCTGACACAGTGCATGGATAACTAATAGAGGCACAGTGCAACTGGTGGGCCTGCATATACTTTATGGCAAATGAACCTCTCAGAAGGACGTATACAAGGAAGGATACACTGAAGTCTTCGTCATGCTCTGTGGGCTGCCATTATTTATCACATAATGGTTGAGATTGCAGGGAGCTCTTCATGTCACCTGGTCCAACTTCCCTGCTCAGGGGCTATACCCAGAGCAGGCTGCCCAGGCCCACGTCCAGGTGGATTTTGGAGATCTCCGAGACCAGAGGCTCCATAATCCCTCTGGGCAGCCTGTGCCAGCACTCCATCACCCACACTGCACAGAAGTGCTGCTTGGTGCTCAGAGGAAGCCTCCTGGGCTCCAGTTTGTGCCCATTACTGCTTGTTCTGGCACTAGGCACCACTGAAAAGAGCCTGGCTCTGTCCCTGGGCACCCTCACTTCAGGTATTCATAGACATTGATAAGATTCCCCCTGAGCCTTCTCTTCTGCAGGCTGAGCAGTCCCAGCTCTCTCTGCCTCTCCTCACAGGAGATGTGCCCCAGTCCCTTGAACATCTTGGTGGCCCTACATTGTATTCTTTCTGGTGTGTCCATGTCTCCTTTTGTTCTGGGGGCACGTAACTGTACACAGTACTCCAGGTTTGGTCTCACCAATGCCGAGCAGAGGGAAAATTTGAGGTGAGGCTAATCCTATATATTCTCTTCCTACCTCAGTGGAGGACTTTTCCCTGCCCCATGATGTGGAGCACATTCAGCTTTTCCACCCGACAGAGTGGCACAGAGGGTCCAGCTGGTGTGTAACAGAGGAGCAAATCCCTCCTGAGTTCTGTGCGGCTCCGTCACTCAACTGCACCAACGTTCCCTCAACATTTCCCCAAGACACATTGCTGTTTCCACTTGCCCTCGCCACCACCGTGCCTCCCAGCAGGACTGGTGCAGCTTGGGGCAGAACTGTCCTTGCACAAGACTGGGGTGGCCATGACCGAATACACAGGAGTCCCTGTGTGCTGGAGGTGAGTCAGGCAGAGAGGCACACCTTTCCTTTTATCAGCTGTTCTTACCCTCCAGGGCCTGAAATGTTCATGAAAGCTTTTTGTTTGGTTCTTTTCTTTTCTTTCTTTTCTTTTTTTCTTTTTCTTTTTCTTTTTCCTTCATAGAAAATATCATGGATGAACAAAGCATCTTGTGGAAAACACTTGCCATCCTAAAGGAAATCAGAAATTTTTCAGGATACTGAAAGCCTAAACAGTTATCTTGACTGGAAATATTCAGGTTTTGTGAGAAAGTACTTTTACTTTTAATAAGATTTTGTTAGTGTTTTAGATATTCTGTCACACTATCAGTTTTCTGTATGTACTAAATGCTGTAGAAAAAAAAAAAGAAAAAAAAAAGGAAGAAAACAGTATGTTAGACTCAGAAGGAATTCACCTAAAAAAAAAAAAAAAAAAAAAAAAAGAGGAAATAATCTTTGTGTGTGTACCCGTCTCTAATAAATATAACCCTTTTTGCAGAAATCTCTACGGTATTGTCCAGGGAATTTGAGTTAATCATTGATCATCTTCCTATGTAAAACTGCAAGTCACATGACTTGGTGAATAGCATATAGGGGAAGAATGTAATAAGTAAATATTTAGCCACTAGCTTATTATTTCCAGTTGTATCATGTAGAGCAAACAGTACTATGTACAAACTCCCATTTCCTTAATAAGAAAAAAAAAGGTAGTAATGCCAATAAAAATTGTAGCTTTTTTAGAGAATAGTAAAGTGGCTACAGATTTTTCACTCTTTAATTTCACTTATTAAACAAAGATTCTTCCATTAGTGCATAGCTTAGGTATTGCCTTTGTTTGCAATTCAGTTTGTATACTTTCTTTGAGAAGTGTTGGAAATAATTCATTAAGGAGTTGCCTATAAAAAAAAAAAAAAAAAAAAAAAAAAGAGACAGAGAGAGAGATGACTGTAAAACAACCTCCAAGAATATAAAAAAGCAGTGTTTTTAAAAAATTCAGGACATTTTATGTTGGAATGTTTCCTGTTAAATGAATTTTCAAGTATACAATCTACGTGCTTTAAAATGTTACGTGCTGTTATTATGAAAACAAAGAGATTTATGATGATCTCATTGCATGATTTTATAATTATAAATGTAACCCCAGATGCTCCATTTTCTGAGGATCCTCCTGAGAATCAAAACACCAAGAACTTGATCTTAGCACCTGCACCCAACCATAGCCCTGGAAAAATGTGTCATTATGTAATCAACATGAGCAAGCCATTGAGTCGAAATTGGGAACACCCAAACTGGCTGTGCACATTCTGATGGAAAGAAAAGGAGCATTGGTATTGGGGTGTTATAAAACGTTTTTAATTATTTTTTTAACCTAAAGTAAAATGATAAAAATATTAATATAAGTAACTTCAGCTGTAACTTAAACTTCTTTATCAGTGGTATGTAACTTCAGATAAGTTCTGGTGCACGAGCAGGTGTCTTGTTTTACAGAGTACATGTTCTAAGGTACACTAGCAGCAACATGAAACCCTTCCAAGTACAAAAATTTTGTCAATTATTCAGGATTTGATAATCATCATTCCTTCTCCTGTTTTAAAGCTCTCAGGCATCTGGGCAGTCAACTAGAAAAAAGTTGTTAGACGTAGTGACTAATCGCATACCATTAACAGTGAATAGTCAAAAAATACTCTGGAAAAAAAATGTATATTTCCTAAGCTCTTTGGCACAAGCTTTGGGATAGCAAAATATGTTTACAGTGATCACGATGAACTTGTGAATTATTCACAGGTAGGAAGAAGATCTTTTTGCAACAAACCCTGCCTCAAAAGCACACTAACCTCATAGCTGGGTCTGACAACAGCAGAAGTATCCTGCGTGTCCAGCAGTTATCTTGATTCACTTGAATTAGCTTAGTGGGAGTGTGAGCCTGGCAGGGAGAGAGCCTGATCTGACCAGCAGCACAGGTGACCCACCTAAAATGTGCTGGGCTAAGCAACATCCCTTGTTCAAGCATCAGCTCAAGTATCAGCTGATGGCCGCCTACCTTGACTTTAAATAGTACTTAATGGGAGCTAGCAATACTGTCTGGTGAATGAGCACTGCCCCAGGGGAACACTTGAGCTGTAACTTCAGATAAGAAAGCATTAAAGGTAAGCAAATGTGGTGAAGAAAGGCCAGGAGAGAGAACAGATATAAGCTAAGGCTGTATGATAACACCATGGATAGCACAAACCTGTATATGTATATATTACACTGGGTAGCCTGCCCAAGGTGAAATGATTCCCCCCCTTTCTAGAGATATTTGGAAAATAAATTGGCCAGTCCTAAAGTAGACAGAAGCCTATAAGGTCTCTGGGTTCTCCTGGAGCCAGCCTGATACAGTTTTGTGTATCCCCGACTCTTTTAGAGTACGTTGTATTTTTGGTTCCTTGTGTTGGTCTAAAAACATGTAGACGAAATCTTTGTTTCAGGCGAAGTTACTTTCTTTCAAATTGCTAGCTGAACATATGACTTAACAGAATAAACATGTCATAGGCTAGGTGTATTTTCAGGCTGGAGGACTGGGTTTCCTACACTATTTCTTCCTGAATTGTCACATTTACATGCACTCTTGAGGAAACATCAGAAGAACTTGTTTGTACAATGCTTGCATGGGCCACAGTGCTCCATATTTGTGTGACCAGGTAGAGAGCAAAAATAGATCTGTGGCTTTCCCACTAAAAATATCTGAAAAAAAAAAAAAAAAGTCTAGTCTCTAGGATCCTTCCACCTGACATCCACCGTTGATGCTTTTTTACACACCCATTCAGCAGCCTTTCAAAAACTGATTGTTGTGGTAAATCCAGACAAAACCACAGTGCATTCCTTCCCTTAGGCCTTCTGCATGAGGTGGGGAAAGGCTGGATGAGAAAAACCCCGGGCTGAGCCTCCTCACTCATGGGGCCAGTTGGAGGTCACGCTGTGGCTGACGGGACGTTCCCTCCTTCCCCCTTCACCCCAGCTGTGAATTCCTACCAAAACAGTGCTGTCAGCAGCAGCAGACATGCAGCGTGTGGCTGACAGCATCCTGCTCCTCCAGTTCCTACAGATGTATTTTTTAGGGGCTGGCCAGTGAGTGGGTCCGGCTAGCAGGTGGTGGCTGGAGCATCCTCCCAAGCCACCCCACAGCAGAAGCAGAGCCCGGAGCCAAAGGCGAGCGTGCGGCATCCTCTCCGCTGGCCCGCCCGGGAGAGCTCACGCTGACACTAAGTAGGTGTTGAAAAGCCCTGCTCTGGCTGGGGGAGCATGGGGGCAGGCCAGGGTTTGAAGCGCTTGGGACACCCCACCCTCGGCTGGCTCTTGCGAAGGCAGCGGCACAGTCCAAGGAAAACGGGACGAGATGCAGCTGTGGGGCCGCCGCTACGCCACTCCCTAATGCATCCCAGAGGCCGCGGCGGCTCCCAGGGCTCGAGAAAACATGTTCCTAACCCAGACAGCACAGGCGGGCTCTGGGCCCCTCTCCAGGTGCTGCTTCGCTCTGAAGAGCAAAAGCGCATCGAATGCATTAATGATTTTATACTATCATTACAATTTAATTCATTACAAATGAATGGAATCACTTCTTATTACGAAAGCGATTAGCTTTCAGTCTCATCATTGGGGCTCTTCCATTTGCTCCAACTCTTAAGTATCTTAGTGCACACGAGAGGCCAGAGAGATTTATAACATTTTAAAACTTTTTCTTTTTCTTTTTTTTTTTTTTTTAAGGCAATCAGATTGGGGTGGAAAGGAACCACAGACTTAACTTCTTTGTCTGTGTCCTGGAATGACAAATGGTTGTATTAGTTTAATATTTATTTATTTAGGAAAAAAAAATAAATCTCCTCAGTGTTAAAAGCTTCTCTGCCAAACATTACAATTTATTAATAAACACCTCAAAGTAAGGCTTTAGAATGGAAAGGCTGACACACCACCACTAAAAATGTCAGAGACTAGGCTCTTACACTGTTTCTCCTGCGCATACCTTTCCAAAAGAAGTGGATGTGTTGAGATTATTAAAGATGAACTTTGACTATGTGTTTATTTTCAGAAGTTGGGGAGTAAAACATCCGGTTAAGCGGAGAGGTTGCAATCTCCCTCTCCCAAAATCAATGAGGGGCTGGAGTTCTGCAGCTGTGCATGTGACGCAGAAATTTTAATAGCTCCAGAGAAACAAGAACTGAAGTTGGCACACTCAGCTTGTAAATATGATTTGATAATTACAGTGTCTGTGATCTCATGTAATAGTTTTTCCTTCATATTGCAATATTCTTGTTTCAATATTTTGATATTGGCTCAGTGCTTTTATTTACATATCCTGATGTAACCAGAAACACCACAGAGTCTCCGAAAATATTTTTCTTCAGTAATTATGGGATGCTTTACTTCCGTAACCTAATCATGTTTCAAAACTGATGTGCTTGGTTTTAGAAATGGAAAAATTATTTTTACAAACTTTTTGCTGTACATAATGGACATTGCTGGTAACTTGCTAGAAAATAAACAGCTAGAAAGACATTGATGAAAGTGCAAAGCATTTTAGCAGCCACCATTTTATTTAGTAGAAAGCTGCAGCATTCTAAGCCCTTTCTTAAATCAAATGGATTTTTGAACTTTTAAATCATATAATCACTTTCCCTGATACTTCACTGATGTGATCACAAAAAGGCATGAAGTGATTTTCCTCCCTGCGTCTTCTTGGGAATTTTGACAGCAACTAACAAAGAATCTGTATGTGTAATGTTTCTAAAATAATTATACAATGCTCTCAGTTGACCAAAATGTAAATTACAGAAAGTGATGATGATCTCTAGACTAGAGGAAGAAAAGACAGAATATAAAACTCTGCAAAATCACCCCATGTTCCTAAATGTTCCCCACACTGCTGACCCCATCAGTCAGACGGAACTGCTGATGGTACACAGAAGAGGAACTACTGCAAGTTTTCTATTGAACTTTTATTTTCCGGTGGTTGGTGGGTTTTTTATTGTTCAGTTTTGTTAAGTGCATTTAGATAAAAAGTGAAATACAATTAACACGCCTAAAAGACTTTTAAACCTTTTAATCATTAGATGAATTCTTTGAATTAGCAAACCATGTTAAAATGAAGACTATGCTTAACATTTTAGATTTTCTTAATGTTGTCCAAATTAATTAGAAGTCTTTAATATATCTAGTGGTTTCATCACTACTTATTGCCTGCTTTAAACAATGTTCAGCTAGCTCACATGATTTATCTCCCTTTAAAGTGTGTCTGATAAGGTAATGGAACCAAAATGTTCTTCTCTGGGCTGGATAGTTTAAACCCTTTCAGCTCTAAAGTCCTGAAAATCCTAAAATTACAAACAAGCAGAAAGTGCTTTGCAGACTGTGGCCAGAATTTTCAGTCAACTTCCTACGATAGAATAGATTTGGGCATCCATATCTGGATTTAGATGTCAAAACAGCCTCTTTTTTGCATGTGAGATGATCAATGACAAGAGCAGGCACTTGGCATTTCAGAGGCATTTCATCTTTGTTTATACGCCTAAGGGGCCTGCAGGGCTGGCATGTCATATCAGTATGCACCAGAGTATGGCACTCACCTCTGCAGAAATTACCACAGCGGTTACCTTGCCTGTTTCATTTAGAAGCTAGAATTACTTGTTTACCAAGTGAAAATGCCTAAAGAACTTGACTTGTTTAACTTTCTTGTGGCTCTGAGGTTGGAAGTCAGTTCTGCTTAATCTTTGGATCAGATTGATGGTGCTCCTTCTTGACTAGTATGCACAAATAATCATAGAAATACCCGAAGATCTATCATTGCTGGAGAAATGAACTCTGCTGATGGGAGGAAACTTATCCTGTACTTAAGACAATTTCCCCAGTTTCCAACAAGTCCGTAACTAATTCAGGATGGTGGGTTTCAGCAAGGCATTCAATAGAATTTCTAAGCAGGCAACATATGTTACACGTGCAGTTAGGTCATTATTCTGTCAGTTGAAAAATCACGGGCTGTTGTCCAAGAAAAATCAGATGACTTTAGATACTATTGTGAAATCAGCCAATTATTTAAAAAATGTTAGAAGTTATCTTGGCACTGTTAGATACCACTGAGCCAAGAAGATGTCATAATTGGAATACACTGGAAATAAACTATTTTGTATTTTATTCAGATCCCGAGTAAGTTTCACAATACCCCTTGGATTTGTCATCAGTTATTGAAAAGAAAGCTTGCAAAATTCACTTATTAAAAACTCCTAATTTGGGAGACAGGAAGGTCATCAAAACACAAAGATATTATTATTTAATAGAAAACTAGGGCAATTGATACTGTCTATAGATCTTTTGTGTAGGACTTCTAGCTATTTGCACACCTCCACGCTGAAGTTTCATAACACCTTTTTTTAAACTTTAGTAACTGAGGTCTATCCCAGTCCTGGTACCCGTTGGACCAAGAGTTCAGGCTTGCTACAGTAGGCCATGGTCTTAACTTCTTGAGTATGATTATGCCTCAGGACGCGCCTTTTTCATCTGCTTGCAGATGTAGGATCTTGCTGTCTTTTGGCATCTGGCATCAATCCATATGCTGACTACCTCAGTTGGGAAGCGTAACTCTTCTCAGTGAGGACTAACTGGCCTCCCAGTACTGCATTTCTACTTGCAGGTCGCAGTAGCTTCTCTCCCCACACAAGATTCAGCACATTGTGGACTGTGAATGTGGGAGCAAAGGGGAAGTTTTCCCTGGAGCCTGCTTATCTCAAGTAGCCTCCTTGCCTCTGATCTGCTCTAACCTGTTTTCCCAATGGCTCCTTGTCTTTAATCCTTTCTGCTTTTGATTTCTTGTGTACATACTGTGTGGCTAGGGCCATACATGAAAAAATACATTACTAAGGTTGCTCTTTACCTTTCCAGAAACATGCGATGATTCAAGTAGATAAAAACAGGCTTTATACAGGATTCCCAACCAACCACTTCTTAGTTCAGCAACAAGGAAATCCAGACAGAATTACAATCTGCCCAAATACAGTAGGGCAGAGTTCTTTGGGTACAGACCAGCATTAGCAGGACTCAGGGAGTCCCCACAGATGATGAGCTCCTGAAGTCTGTATCTGCTGAAGGATGAGAAAGGTCTTAGTCATCCCTCCATTGTTCAGGCACTTAAAGAAGAGGAAAAAAGAAAAACAACCCTAAAGTGGATACCGTATCATTTAGATATAGTGAAGTGATTTTACTGTGAATTAACTGAAAGTTTTTCAGTAGCTCCCTAAGAAACCACTGGCTCCTGTAAGCATTTTCGTATGTCTCATATGTCTCATATATCTCGTATGTTTCGTATGTCTTGGATGTTTCGTGTGTCCACAAACTGGAAGACAGGCGCAAATTATGATTAATCTCCATGTGCTTTTATCACAAATATTTTAATTTAATAATCTAATATAGACTATTAAATCTATTAACCTAAATACACTTTTTTTTTTTTTTTTTCTAATTTTGTACAATGTCCTGGTAAGCCCTCACTGATTTGTAACCTCATTTTGGGAACCACTGACTTAAGCAACCATAATAAAGGCCCAGATGTCTTGAGACAGGAAGTCTGGAACAATACGCATATTCTCTTTCCACTTCTTTTTTTTTTTCAGCCACCTGTGAACTAGAGCACAGTATCTCACACAATCAAAAACAGTGTTGTTCTGTTTTTTGGATGTCCAGAAATCAATGAACTAGTTCTGTTTTGGCATCAGGTTCTGCCTGATTTCTCCTCCCGTGCAGATCGCAAGGTTTCTCTATACCCAGGAGAGCTTTACAGGGTTTGCAGGTTAGGCACTGTTTCTTTGGGATGTACATTTATGGCATACAGGTGAGTCTAGGAATTCAGCCACCTTTCAATCACTCACACATACATCAACAGAATACAGGGTTTTATTTGCACAGTTCTTTTAAGGTGATATCATGTTCCTTCTAAAGTGAATCTCCATACAAAAAGCCCAATTACTAAATATTGAGACATAACCACTGCATGCTGACAAAGACGTAACAGGGTTTCATCATCAAAAATGAAATGAAAAGAAATGTCATGGGCTTAGTAAGAACATACCTGCTTCTGTGACTGATCCTTCAACATAATTTGAATATATAGCAACAAATGTCTCAATAACTGTACATTTGGTGCTCGTTATTTCAAAAGGGAGGAATTCACTAGCAGTTACCACACGGCAATATCTGGCATTACCACTTTGAACTAAATTTAGAACAGGAAATGACTGCATTAACTGACACAGCAGTCCCATGAGCGCTTCAGGCCCAGACTGCCACTGGAAGGAGCAGCCCTGCCGCACCCCCACCCTTTCTGGCTCCTGCTCCTGCCATGAGCTGTCCTGCTCTCTTCACGCGAAGCATCCCGTGTGGTTCCTCACCACCTAGGCTGAGGCATAAACCGAGGTTAACACTACCCTTGTGAGCAACCCTGGTTCACCAAGTGGGCACACGAACTTCTGTGCTGGTGCAAAGCAGCACACGATGTGAAAAGGGGAGAAGGACCCATGGAGAAGGGCACAGGGAGAAGAGCAGAGGAGGTGGTGAAATAGCTTACCTAGTCATAAAACTGCAGCAACAGGCCTTTTTTGCTTCATGCATATAAAGACTTTTGCTTCATGCATATAAAGGGATTGAGTTTCTTGATAATCACCTCCTTCTTCGTGTTCTCTGTTGGTGAGAAAGCTCAGGTGTATTTAGCCATTTCACAGTTATTTGTTATGGAACAATAGCATTAGTACAAATCAAAATGCAGTTTCACATCTGAAAATCCCGTAGTTTGTGATAACCACACATACACAAAAATGGGTAGCATCCTTTCACAAAGGATTATGATTCAAGGGTTATCATCAGGTCTCTCAATCCTGCACTCTTCAGCAAACACAACCAGCCTGAAAATCCATGAATAGGGAGTGGGTATGCCTGGGGAATTAACATTTGCCTTTCTTAATGAATTTATCCACAGAGGCTTTCTATGCCATCTGTAATTGTAATGGCCTTTCTTAGCTTTCTTTTCCCTATGGAAAACTTTGTGAGGACTTCCTTGTCCTTTATACTTACTGATTACTCCTGTGGGAGACAGTGGTATAAAAGTTGTTTATATGGGATAACCCACATAAGTCTGTATTATATCTGAAGCAAAACATCAAACTTATTATTAAGCTAAACCTGGATGAATTACCAGGCTTTGTAATATAAAACATGGTTAATCTTTGACAATCATTCTACCAGATGCTTATTATATGTTCCCACCACATTTTTGAGCATTTTCTCCATCCAATTGAGACTATAGATTATTTAATCTTCACAGCCGTATCTCTATTAGTCTTCGTTTATTCATCTGCAAAAAATGTCAGTATCTGTCATTCTTGGTCAAAGTTGTAGCTGAAAGTAACAATATCAGCTCCCAGCCTCTCTTTTTCATTACTGCTCAAATAATTCAGTGATGGGGAGGAATATTCAGGGATTGGTTAAGACTGTCAAGCTTCTAATAAGATATACGTCAAGTTTTGGCATAGAGTGGTGGAAGATTTTTAATCAACGAAGAGTAAATAAGTATTTCTTTGGAGAAATCTTAGTTGTTTCACTCAGGAATACATACCATAACTGAAGAAGAATGTTCTTACGCCCAGACGCAGGGCTGGGAGTCAGGAGGGACAAATAATCCCTCCTGTTCTCCCACACATTTCCTGTAAGACCATGAGCAAATCATGCTTCCTTGTACTTCATTGTCTGCAAAGTGAGAATCGTTCTTCCCCTGCTTTCCCTGATGATTTTAGATCAGGACACTTTCCTTCATTTTCTGCTCCCAAATTGAAATCAGCTCACTCTTTGATGCTATCGGTAGAAACGAGGCCTTGTACATACTGGGTTGCTCAGATCTCTTTAGTGCACATTCACCAAGTAGCTCAGGTAACTTCTCGTTTACAGTTCGTGCTCTCTCATGTCTCTGTTACAAGATCTTGTCAGAACCTGCCAGAACTGCAAAGTGATTCTCTCTCATTCTCTTGGGATTACATCAAGATATGCTCACCTACTGTTAGCTAGTCACTAGAAAGAAACTGGGTCGTCTTTATTCCTGTCCCAGCTCCACCCATTTGCTTGTAAATACATTGTTCTTCAGTCTCTCACAAAATTACTGAAAATTATGTGCATCAAAGAGATATTTATGTGCCTCCAGGAAATGCCTCCTCCCTTTCTCTCAACAGGAGTCAGTAAGAAGTCATGGCTCTTAACTAAGGTGCAGAACAGATTAAGCTGAAATCATTTTCTAACTCAAAAGCAAATGAAAATAGTATTTTTCATACCAAAGTAAATGTTTTCAGATAAACTACTTGCTGAGAACACTCAGGGGCATTTCTCAATTCAAGTTTGCTGAAAACTGTTTTTATATTTCAGAAAAAGTTGATGAATTTTTGATTTTATGATGCCAAATAATTAAAGAAATATCAGATCTTTTAATTGTGTTGCTGATTCTATTTTACTCTTAACATACACGCATACCTAAAAGATAAGCATAAATTGACACAGATATTAAATACTGTATATACCTCCCACAAGGAGTAGTACATACTTGTAACTCAGGCTAGATTTATAGTTTTACAAACGCAAACTGAGAGGAGAATCAGGTATTAAGAGCATATACTGCAGGCTGACAGAGACATATTACTATATAGACATATACTAATTACATGTTATGCATTATATAAATCATGTATTACATGTGGAGAGTTAAGTGCTACAATATTGGAAAACAAGTCAGAGGAAGAATCCAGGATGCAAGTTCCTTTTTTTTCCCCAGTAAATTACTTCCCGTTGCTAGGTTTATTGTACCTTAAGATAAATACTTTCAAGATTTTTGGTTTCCAGCTATCAACTGTGAGACTAAATCCTAATTATGCAGGAATGCTTAAACTATAAAGTCTCTTTTTGTCCTTCTGTTCACATAACAATAGCTTGAAGACAGATCTGAAACATCTGTTTCCCGGATTAGATGAGTTACTAGGCCTAAAAATCTACATTATCTTTAATCCGATAGAATCTTTATATTTTAATAGCCGTGTCTTTTAAACTAGAGTTATAGTTTTAATGGAATGCTAGATAGCCAGTACACACACACACACAAAAAAAAAAAAAAAAAGAAATCCGAAGTGTCAACAAACCTAAATGAAATGGAATTGGAGATAGTAGACTAAATTGAGAGAAACACATTTTTAATAGATTTGCAGAAAAACAGGCAATTTTTTTTCAGGTTTCAGGAAAAACAAAGGGCCTTTATTTTCCATGCAAAATGCAGTTATTGGACTTTGAAACGTCTTCTTGGCAAAACAATCAACTTAGGATGTGCAAATCGTGCTTTCTAACTTAGGTAATTTGTGAAAATACTTCATTAGTCTATGGTACAATTTTATTGTCATAACCGTGTCCAACTGCCACGTGAATCATAATAAATCTGGGGTTTCATAAACATCTTGTGGCATTAGGGTGGTACTCTGTACCCCCAGGTACCCGTGTCTTGCTGAGAGGCGTCCGGGGGTCACCCCTTTCTCATTCGGAGCTGTTTTAAAAACTGATGTAAGCCGTGGAGTTCCAAAAACAGAACACTGAACTTGAATGCAGTGCTTTGGGTTGACACGACAAGGTTTTGGCAGCAGGGGCTGCAGGGGGCCTCTGTGAGGGCTGCCTTGAAGGACACAGCCGGTTCCAGCCGGCTCCAGTGGCCCCGCTGCAGGGCACGGCTGCGTCCAGCAGCCACCCTGGTGCCACCTCTGCGATAACGTATTTAGAGGGCAAAATGCCACATGGCAGTGTACGTGAGGCAAAACCGTGTGAGAAACAACAACCCTGCAAACAGAAAGTTCAGAGAAGAAGGAGGGGGAGAGGACATGCTTCAACAGAAGGTGAAATGTGCTGAAGCAGAGGTTCTCCCACAGCCCATGGAGAAGACCACTGTGGAGCAGATGCCCACACTGCAGCCCATGGAGGTAGATATGGAGGTGGATATTTCCTTAAGGCATGACAGCCCTTGGAGAAACCATACTGTAGCAGTTTTCTCTTGACAAGAACTGTGACCCGTGGGGGACCAACACTTAATCAGGTTTATCCCAAAGGACTTGCAGCCTACGGAGAAGACCCCTGCTGGAGCAGTTCCTGAAGGACCGCAGCCCATGCTGGAACAGGGAAAGAGTTTGGAGAGGATGGAACAACAAAGAACTGTCATGAACTCACCACAAACCCCCATTCCCCATCCCCTACACTGCTTATGGCAGAGGAGATCAAGGAGTCAGGAATGGAGGCGTCGGGAATGAAGGAGTGAAGCTGAGCCTGGGGAAGACAGGGTTTGGGAAAGATGTTTTAAGGTGTTTTTGTTATGTTTCTCACCATCCAACCATAAATTAATTTTGCCTGAGTCGAGTCTGTTACTGATCTGCCTGTCTTTTTCTCAACCCACAAGCCTTTTCACCTTACTTTGTCCCTCATCTTGTTGAGGAAGGAGAGTGAGAGAGTGGCTGGGTGAGTACCTGGCAACTGGCCCAGGTCAACCCACCACATACTCTATGACAGTTTCTGTTACCTTTTATAAGCAGCAATATCTGTTCCCTTTTACAGTATACTGCCTCTGCTTATGTATTTTTGCCGTTTGGACCACAGTCTCACTTCTCAAAGCTACAAAATACAGAACTCAAGAATTGTGCAGATATGAAAGAGAGGAACACATGCCAGATGCTCACTGTGATCTCTGGCTTGTTGGCTGTGGTGACATTAATTGTTCTTACACTTATTATGCCCAATACATTCTCTGGAACATAGAGACCACAGAAATTACCTACCAAACATCATACATTTGAATAAAACACTCAGTTTTTATTATTTTAATGGCATGAACTAACATTGAAGACAAATTTGAAGATCTCATCCAGTTAATGTTTTTTAAGAGCCAAGCATTAGTGCAGTATGATTAATTATTTTGAAATAAATATATCTGTGAGACAACATTTTAATGTACTAAACAATTGAATAAAATGAAGAATGTACTTACCAGCAAGCAAAGAAACCACAACTAATATGTGGCTAAATAAAAACTTAGCAGATAAAAAAGATGCATGGTACCCAAGACTGCATTGCCAGAAGACTTTGCAAATATGATTTTCCTGAAGTTACTGGAAGGTACGAGGTTAACGCTTATCTTGCTAGTGGGAAACTTCTGACAATGTTAGATTGTGTAAAATGTCATCTATGGTCCCTAGAGAACGTATACGAATCTGTGTGCAATGAATTTTAAAAAAACTGGGAATGTAAAATGAAACACAATTACTGAAAACAAATCTTAGCTCCTACTGTCTGAGTATAAGTAATGTTCTGATGTAGTTTTGCATTATATTATTCTATTTTTTTCCACAGTATTCTTGGAAAACAGGAAGGCCGTTGTTATATCCAGTCTGATCTGCTCCAGGCAACTATCTTTACTTATGTCAAGCTCAGCAGAACTAACTGAGGCATGCTTCAGGCGTCAGTTGACAAGAGATCTCAGGTGTTCATCAGCTTTGGTTGGCAATATTATTTCCAGACATGGAACACAGTGGTATTTTGTCCCTTTAATTATTTTCTTTTGGCTTTGTGGACATAGCCACAGATATTTTACTGACCTGGGAACCTAGCACAATCTCTCCAGGCCCGTTCCCATTTGAAAGGACATCTCTGAATATGGAGAAAAACTAAACAAAACTCCTCTTAAGACCTTAGTGGTTCTTTAGCAAAACAAAGAGATTAATACAAATTGGCATAAAGAAGTGTCTACTTAAAACTCTGTTTGAGTGTCCAAGGGACCAGCACTGGACCTTTTATACAGATAAAATAATAAAAATAAAATAAGGTATAAGTTTGTTGTTGTTGTTGTTGTTGTTTTTCCCTGCAGAAATCTTGTTTGTTCATGAAGGAGAAACATGTAGTTCTTCAGTTTTGCCATGTATCTTAGCTTCAGAATCAGACAATCAGACTGCGATGCCATTGAACCTGAAAAGTATGCAAGGTATTCAAAGCCTATAATGAGCAACAAATGTACCTCCTTTCCAAAAGACAGGACTAGATCCAGTTCTACATCCAAAAAGAAAATACAAACAATGAATTTCACCCATATTGCACAAGACCTAGTAATCACTTAAATAATACCTGAGCTCTCAAAACAGACATTTATCTCCACCAACTCCATGTAAGCATTCTCCTAGCCTTTTGAACACTAATAAATTATACTTGAGATATTTTTGCTTTTATTTAAGATCTGCTTATTTAAAACAATATAAAGATTCAGGATCTTGATAAATATTAACTTAATCTTGGGTGTTATGTATTTCAGAAAATCATGTGACATCCAAATTTGTGTCAGAGAGGTTTGAAGGTGATAAAGGATAATTCACTAGAAAAAAGAATAGGGACTATAATGAAGGAACCTTGGCAAAATAAAATAGACTGGAGATAGTTAACATGTCATATAATGACATATCAGTTCTGACAGTTTCAATTTTATTATTCTGCATTGCAAGTACAGTGCTACTATTCTTCTCCAATGTTTCAGTTTGTCTGATCTCAAAGCTACCAGGCTGAGCAAGAACTTGATGTAAAGCACAGAAATGTAAGCAGAGTTTTGAAACAATGTAAACTTCAAGAACTTTGGAGCAGAATTTGGGGTTGCATAAAGTTATGAAAAGTTCTGTCTTCGTTTTCTCTAAATCTGTACCTTCCAGTAAGTTTACATGAAAAGACAATAATAATAGTTTGTTCACGTTTTTTTTTATTGCCACTGCTGCAAGGTGGACTGTAAGATACAAACACTGCTTCCTCCTGAGTATATTTCTATTCTCTCTGCTCGTAAAATAAAGCTACCCTAATCTGAAAGATTGAAGTTAGCATAATTTATGCTCTTTAGCATTATGCTCTTTAGCATAAAGCAATACAGCAATATCATGTTCTTCATAATATGAATATATGTATCCAACTGCTTACTTCAAGGAGAATTTTCTTAAGAGTTTAAAGATGCTGTGAAAGACAAGAAAAGCATTCCCCAAATTATAAGAGACACAAGCATAAGGACTTGTATAGTCAGTAAGATGCCCATTTGATATCAGTGCAATAATTCTCATGTGGATAAAATTCAATATTAAAGTGAATACTATTGGTGCAAAGCTGGATTTAGAAGAGTATAATCATGTAGCTTCCACAGGTGTCCAAATCATGGCAGTTAGCTGAACAGCTGTACTGGGTCTGTCTGTGATGGAGTTAACTTTTCCTGCAGCAGCCCACACAGTGCTGTGCTCTGCACTTGGAGCTGGAACAGCGCCGGTATCACACCGGTGCCGTGCCTGCTGCTGAGCAGTGCTGGCACTGCATCAGGACTCCCTCCAACCCCCCAGAGCCAGCAGGCTGGGGGTAGGCAAGAGGTGGGGAGGGGACATCACCAGGGCAGCTGACCTATACCCAACCAAAGGTCTATTCCATGCCCTGTGGTGTGACACTCAGCCGTAAAAGGTAGAAAAAGGAAGAAGAGGGGAGGGGTGGGCTCTCATTGTGAAAACATCTGTCTTTCTGAGCACTGGCTACGTGCATTGAGGCCCTGCTTCACGGATGTGGTCAAGCATCACTCGTTGGTGGGAATTACAGAGTAATTTATTTCCTCTGCACTTCCACACACAGCCTTTTGTTGTTGTTTTCCCTTTTCCCCTTTGCCTTTTTCCCTTTAGCTAAATTATTTAATTAATAATATTTTTCCTTAATATTTTTTTTCCTTTAATTAAATTTTCCTTACCTCAACCCATGAGTTGTTTTTTTCCTTTTCTTCCTCCCCTCCTCATCTGAGGAAGGGGAGTGGGGGAGTGAGAGAGTGGTTGTGGTGGAGTTCAGCTGCCTAGCAAGGTATAAGCACCACAACAGCAATATGGGGAAGAAGAGGGAAAAAGTGGTTAAGAATGAAACAGTAAGTAATGTAAGCAAGCAATAGGAGTATGTAAGGTTTCAAGAGTTAAAAAAAAAAAAAATGTAGAAGACATACAAGAGTCTAGGATCAGACTGACAGTTTTCTTAAAAGGTTTTTCTACCTTGAGCTCCATGGAGTTTCACTCTGCTTATCCCATGGAGGCTCATGAATATATGTAAAATCTGAAAAACAGGGCAAGTAACAAAGAAGCCCAGAAAGAGGTAAGTCAAGAAAACAAATAATTATTAAGGGATTCAGTTCAGGAAAGCTCCACTGCCAATATAATTCTTCCAATTAAAAGAAACTTCTTTATCCAAAACACAAAATATAGTAGCTTCTATTATAAAAATGTGTTATTCAGTGCAGTCATTTCAGATGGAAAAACTAGTTTTTTAAAAAAATTAAGCTTCATGAAAAATCTAGAACTTTTAAGAAGTCATTCAAATTATTTGAGGAGACAGGCATATAAGGGAAAAAGAAAACGTTAATTTCCTGGCACTTGAGGCTTTATGTATTTCTTTTTTTATCTCAATCCACCAGTATTGTGGGCTGTTAAATATTTAATATTGCAAATTATTTGACCTAGGTAGAAACAAGAAGTGGATTTTCTGCATAGAGCATTCAGAATGTCAGTCAAATTACAACTAATGGCAGTGCTGAGGTTTATTAAAACTGTGGTTCACTTAGCCAAAGAGCTTTCTGGCACCATCAAGAATGACATACTGTTATCATTGTTAACATTTTAAAAGACTAAATAAGAAAGGTGTTTAGTATAAAACAACTGATGCATACAGAAAAAGGTTGAAATATTACCTCAGTTCTATAGGTGAACAGTATGGATGTCTGCCATTTCATTGCCGTTTTCCATCTGTCATCAGCCAATCCAGCAGTGATTTCAGTGCATCCCAGTTGAAGATCGCCACATCTTACCTCCATGTGATGGCTCATGCCATGCACAGCATCTGCTTCCAACCAGGTGTAGGCGTTGTTGCAATGTAGTTGACCTGCAGGTGATTGTCTAGCTACACACAGCCTGTCCCAGAAGCTGTCGCTTGAATAATATTTGAAATTCCTCCTCAAAAATTACTTATTGTGAAGTTCACATGCATTAAACTCTTCTGAAAGCTAGATTTCTCCTTTCCCTTATTCTTCCGTAGAATGCCAGTATTGCCAGTGGAGCTTGTGACATCCATATATATGCTTCTGCACCCCAGACAGGTCCTCAGAGGAAAGGCTTTCCATGTTCTGAGCTGAAATATTTTCATACTCTGTTTTTCCTCCCAAAAGTTCTAATATGATTAAAAAGAAACTTTATGAAACATGTTTATGCTGGTGTAAAATCAGAGGCAGCATGGATTATCTGATCTTCTAGGAACAACTTTCCTCGCCTCCAAACTACTAAAATGTTGAAGAGTGAACAAGTTTGAAATGGAATATGGTCATTGGCGTGAAATCATGGGAATTGAAAGTAGGGCAGAAGGGTCTTCCAAAAGTACTGTAGCAGTTTGCCAAGGCCTCCCCCCACTGCACAATTTGATCACTTGCTGTGAAATATGAACATAGCTCAACACTGCAAACCAGAGGAATAAATTACAGTGTTAAACTGGGGGGGGGGGGGGGGAGGGGGAGAAATCCTCTTGTACATCAAAAGCAGGTTCCCTTCCTTGGTGACATGATGGCATCTCACATTTTACTCTGCCTGTCACCTCTATGATTTTACAGCCAAGTTGTAAATACTTTAGAGGATATAGCAAAGTCAAAAACAGCATTTAGACAGGACAACTGTAAGTTTTCCTCTCAAGAAAGGAAAAACTAGTGTTGTCAGGGAGGAAAGGATTTGGCATGAAAGCTAAAATCTTTTTCCCAGCACCTAGCAGATCTGCACTGCAGATTGGAAAAGTGTCCCCTGACAAAAAAAAAAAAAAAAAAGGTCCTTCTCTGTTGCTTTACAACTTATATAGCCCTGGGAATCGACAAAGGTATAGTTACCTCCTTGCTTTTATTTTAACAGCTCACGGTATGATGAAAGTCTTGCTACACAAGAGCAATTAATTTGGAATCACTGCGGCCAGTGTAAACTTTCAGGGTTTAATACAGCTTTTTTTTTTTTTTTTTTTTAAATTAAGTTTTAAAAAAAGAAACACGAATAAGTGAAATGTTCCCAGAATGAAAACTTGCCTGCCAAGATCCACAGACTGATTTTTTATGGGCGAGCTACAACCCCTTTAAAACGTTTGTTTAATGGAAATAAAAATGGTAAAATTTAAAAAGAGTGAGTGCCATAAATAGCAAATTGAAAGGTCTCAGTCCTTTCCAAGTGTTCTCTTCAGAATTGCTTTCCTTGGCAACTCGTTTTTGTTCTTTCCCATAATATTAATTAGCACCTCAGTCTGGGCTTTGGGGGTATGCGAGCCTTCCGTCACCGTCACGTTTTTTACAATTTGAGGATCATTGTCCTTCACTTGGCCCAAAGTGTGGTTTTATAGCGAGGGAAAGCAGAGTCTTACCAGCTGTTCTTTCCCCAGAGCCACAGACCAGCAGTGGCTGGAGGACACCTCTGGGGATCGTTCAGGAGCTGCTGCAGCAGGTTGCCCAGGACTGTGTCCTGGGGGTTCTGAGTTGTCTCTGAGGATGGGGACTCCACAGCCTCTCTGGGCAACCTGCTCCAGTTTGATCATCCTCAACACAAACATGTTTTTTGGTTTTTTTTTTTTACATTTAAAAGGAATTTCTTGCTTTTCAGTTTGTGCTCCATTCACTTTTAACTCTAACAGGGAACACTGAGGGCTCTCAACTCCACAAAATGAAGTGTTGTATGAAAACATATGCAGAGGGTGAAGTATCAAAGGGCTGATCACCCAGCAGAGCAGGATGGTCACACTGCCACTACATACAGCCACTCCCTCTTTGAACGTGTAACGTGAAATTTTGCTGAACAAAGCAGCATTGAAGCTTTCTCTTTTATTTTGACCTGGATACCTTGCAAATTGCCTTTCACCTTTTTGTCCCACTTGAAGTCTAAATGTAATCGGGACACTGTGCTGGAATGCAGTCAGATAGGAGATGGCTGCATGGCACTAACAGGAGGACCTGAAACATGGAATTCAGTCAGGCCAAATACCATGGTGAATACAAATCTTACTTCTTTTCAGTAATGTTACAAGACATAGCTCTCTAAACATGTTTTCTTTAGTGAAATGCAGATTTTTTTTGGTGAGTTGAGGCTTATATGTTAACTACAGAGTTACAATTATTCTTAATTTAATATCTTTCCTGGACCTTCAGAAAAGAAGACATTACATATTGTGTTATTTTTTTTTTTAAAGTTTTTAATTAAGAAACTGCAGCGGTCAAAAGAAAACCTTACCCTGGGTGTTGTACTTTGTATTTGACAACATGTGTAAAATCACACAGCTGGATAGACTAAACCTCCTTATTTAATGATTACATATCTAAGAGATTTCTTTTACATATTGGTTCAGTTAACATTCAGCAAACACTGTGCTCAGTGTATCCACGCCTATACACTACTTTCTGACAAAAGAATATTAATAAGTAGTTATTCTATTAGAATGTTAGATAGGTTTATCTAGTCTAAAGACTCTTTTGTGAGATACGCATTTGTTGGCCAGGCACAAATTTTGAACAGAGGCAGCCTCTTTTTCACAAAACAAGCTCTCAACTTTGTACTAAATATGTGTAGCTTTAAGATTAGACTTAAGATCCTCCTCCCTTGATATGTTTAACTCCTTTTAGCATCACAGGTAGTCCACATCATTTCATTATTTCTTTGCAATGCTGAAAGCAGAAAATGGACTGAAAGGTTTGTAGATGATTGTACTTCTTCTTCAGTGTTACCATCAGTTTAAAAAACACCTAATTTTTACCTAATATTCTACAGTTTATGGGACTGCTAGAACTAGTACATGAGATTATGGAATAAAATGAGTGATTTTTTTTTTTTTTTTTTTTTTTTTTGCTGCATTTATACATTAAACAGAGAAGTCAAGCCATTTCAACTGTTTATTTGTACATCTGAACAGTCTCTGTTCATACAAACCTTTAATGTGTCAAAGAAGGAGAAAAAATGCAAAAAGACAAAATCCAGAGCCATGGAAATTATCAGGAGGTCTTTTTGTTTTGCTTTTAAATTGAGTAGATTTGACGTAAAGAGTGTTACCTCAATGTGATTCATTGAAATAGTCATTTCCCTAATTATATGCTTAGTTCTTTCTTTCTTTTTCATTTCTTTTTTCTTTTTTTTTTTTTTTTTTTTTTTTTTACATCTACTTGAACTCCCTGTGGTTGACCATGTACATCTCACAGGGTGAAACAACCTCCAATCCTGCACAGTAGGAATCGGAAAAGAGTAGGGAGAATTATGCACATGAGAACTCTGTCCCTTCAAGCACCTCTGCGAACAACATCATCCCACTTTCACAGCAAAAATGAAAGGGAAGCAGAGCTCACCTCTCCCACCACTTCTTCTCTCCCTTTCCTCTTGTCAGTTATTTGTTTGTTTTTTGTTTTTTTTTTCTACTGCCTGAGACATGAATTACATGGCTAGAACAAGTCCCATTTGCATACATAAATTATAAACATGAAACCAATGCTGCAATGGGATGTGTTACAGTTATGTCTTATGTCACTAGGAAACATATACACACACAAATAAAGAGAGAGGGATTTCTTTATTAAAAAAAAAAAAAAAAAAAAAAAAAAAAAAAAAAACATGCCAAACCAATTAGAAAGCATAATATGAGATTCTGATCATGATGAAGTTATTGGGAATTTAGCCACTTAACTTTGTTGGAGTCACTGTTGAGGTTTCTACATTTAATCCTCTTAACCAGAGGTGAAAAGTGCCTGAGCGGTCAAACCCTTGAAATCCACTTTTTAAGTGGCCAAACAAGGATACATGGACAAACTCATCTCAACACCAGTTCATTGTATCCTTACCCTCATTTTCAAGTTAGTCCCCTTTTGATCAGTAAATTTCATGAGAGTCTCCCAGCTCCAGGAACTTTGCTCAGCATGTAAGTAATATGATCATTTTGCCTGGGGAGAAAAGACTTGCTTGCTTCCCTCCAAGGGAGTATCATTCCCTCAAACCTGCGTATGTCACTTGCTGTTCCTAGTAAGCCAGTGTTCAGTGTTGCACAAGCCTACAATAAAGGAGGCATTGAGCAACCTGAATTAAGAGATTTTTTTTTTTTTTTTTGGTGTGTGTGTGTTCTCTCATAAACATGAAAAAACTAACGGGACTGAAAAGTTCTTTATCCTTTAGTTATCCATGTTTGTGCCTTGGACCTGCTGTAGTCTACATTTTATTGGGAAGCGCATAGGAGTTTGTTTTCACCTTGTAAGTGACGCACCCAACGTAGTCCTAGAACTGTAGGGCTGGAGTACTGGCATCTGAGTGAATGCTCATCGATTTCAGGGACTTCTTCAGTTAAGCACAGCTATAAAAATGCATTTGGGGAATTAAGTTCTTTACATAATCCTGGGTCCTAGATCATTACCAATCAATTTTTTATTTTTTTCTGTATGTTACTGGATATTACCCAGTTTTATAAAATACACAGTTTAAATAAGCAATTTCAGATACAAATTAAGAAGAGTTTTTGTCTTTTACAAGTCACACAGTATTTTCTCCTAATAAATGGGCTTGATCTGAGTGGAGAGAAGGTATTTTGAGGCAATTCTTCTGCCTGCACTTACATTTCAGTGCCTGAAAATTCATCAGCTGGTTGATTTTTACCCAAAAGAACATGTTGTTTACCAGGGGTGTTGGATGGCCAGAGCCAGACTGACATTTATCTGTACACTGGTAGTTATTCACACAATAAGCAATACAGTAAACTTACTAAACATGCACTGACAGCATATAAGATGCCCAGGGGCAAATTGGGCTTCAGTTTCCAAGCTCATTCAACCTTCCAGCCTCTCTGTTGAAACACTGCTAAGCCACATTTGCAAAGCACACTGTTTGTGGATGTGTCAAAAGAGCACTGATGTAGAACCGCTAGGTTCTACCCTCTGTCAACAAACGGTGTCATCATACATCACACCCCTAGCAATACCTTCAGGCCAATTTTCTCCTCTTCCTTATTGACTTTGGACACCCAGGTGAGAAGTGAGGGAGACCTCATTCTCACAGGTGGTATGAGCTAGGACGAGATGAGATGGTATAAGCTAGGAGAGGAAAGCATGATGTACTTAAACATGCAAGGATCCTACTAGCCAAGGTACAGAAAGCAAATGCCTCCATTTTTTTTTTCCTTTGCGAGGAACCACCAAAGCACTGGGCTTGAGCTCCATTAGAAACTGATAGAAAGGGACTCCTAAGCCTGAAAGAACACCCCAGACCCAGGCAAAATGAAACATGCCTCTTCATCTCACCCCAGCTCTATGTTGCATATATGTCTCTATGAAATCCTGCTCCCCCCATGGACTCATCACACCCTGCATCCTCGGGAACATCTACTGTCCATGGAGTTTGTAGATGTTGCCCCTTTCTGTTCCTCAATATAACTGAACAAGACCTGTTTTCCCCAAAAGCTCCAGCCTTTCCCTAAAAATGTGCAGTGCGAGCCAGGCTTCACCCCAAAAACAAGAGGGAGGAGAAGACCCACAGCCGGGGGGGGACCTTGGCGCAGTTTACCCCGAGGGGCAACCCGTGTCCTCCCCTCACGGGGCTGGCCGTGGAGCCCCGCCGTGCCCCCGCCGCCTCCCCTCAGCTACGTGCCGGGCTCCCCGGCTCCCTCCCGGCCTCTCTCAGCACCTCCCTCGCCTGCCTCCGCCCCCCGGCCGCGGCCAGCGGCTGCCCCGAGCTGCCGGGGCCGGCCGCGGAGCCTCTAGCGCCGGGAGCCTGAGCGGGCAGGGCGGCGGCGCTGGGCGGTGGGACGGGACACCACAGGACGGGACGACACGATACGATACGACACGACACGACACGGGACGGGACGATACGGGCGGTCCCCCGGGGCCAGGTGAGCTCGGCTGGGCACCGGCAGAGCGGCGGCTGCGGGGGTGGGGGTCGCGCCGCGCCGAGGGGAGACGGGTTGGGGACATCGGGGGAGTTTTGGGGGACATTTGGGGATCATTCGGGGGCGTTTGGGGAACGTTGGGGGCTGTTGGGGGAACGTTGGGGCCATTGGGAACGTTTGGGGAATGTTGGGGCAGGGAGGGTGAGGGTTAGCAGGTGGGTGCGGGCAGGGGGTGTAGTGGCAGGATGGCTCCCGCCTGCTGCCCACCCCAAAATTTAACGCAGCGAGGAGATCGGTGGAGATGGAGACCGGAGAGGCATTCGTGTGAGCCCCAAAGCCGGTCATTTGGGCTGGCGCCTCGGTAGGGTTTGAGTGCGGTTTATGGTAAAGAGCCCTCCTAAAGGGCTGCGTTTCTAGGCTGGGTCGCGCTTTCAGAGGCACCTGTTGTGCACGACAGCCCTTTTTTAGGTCTTTTTTTTTGCCCATTTAGACCGAGTGAGGAATGATCAGTGTGCTGGTAGCGTCCTTTCCTGGCTGCGTCGGTTTTTGCTTTGCTTTGTGAACATATAGGTTCTGTCACTCACGGGCGGCATTTATAACAGCACCGAACGCTGCTGCCTTCACCGCCTGATTGCTTTTCATTGATTTACATGAAGGCGCTGGAGAAGTGTTTGTAAACTAATTCACTAGCCCTCTGATGGCATGCCCGTCCAGCAAATCAAAAGTGTGATTGAGCAAGCCTGGGCTCGTTTGGACTTACGTGGGATCGGCAATAGTCATGCTGAAGACATGGTAGAATGAGCTTCCATGTGGGCCAGAGGAGAGTTTACAACCTTTGGCATGCAGGTTTAAGTGTTGTTCAGCCCCAAGGCAAATTACGTGGGTCTTTAGCTCTGTCACTTGTGCGGATTGTTGGCATTGCACGTCTCTACGCAAAGTACGGCTTCATCCCTTTGCTGGCATAAACTAACAGCGTACATCATCATTACAAGACAGCTGCTCAAGCTGATCTTCCTGTTCTTAAGCTTTCAATTTATGGCTTCAGCCGTTTCTTCCTAAAGATGGAAAGTATACTTCTGTAAATGTTCACAGGAGTGGAATGAGCAGGATTGGGTCCTGCGGGGGGTGACCTGGAAATGCGTGTGTTGAATTAAACTAAAGAACAGCAAACATCTCTCTGCTTAGGAGGGTCTCTGAGTGCTTGTCTTCATGAAGGAAGCATGCATAACTTGTCAATAAAAACAAACTCAAATGTAAAATGCTTTGAAAGAAGATGCAGGCAGAAATCGTGCGTAAAGGGTTTCTGCTCAGACATGAACTAGTGCCACTGCAATTTTCAACTTACACTACAAGTTAGGAGTATTATTTCTACAGTGGCAGTCAAAAATCAAGCAAACTAATGCTAGTAGTGTCTTAGTTTTACTTTAATATCTTAAGGTAATTCCATAGATCAGATGACATTTGCAAGCAAGATTTTTCTTCAGTGCCATCCAAATTTAATGTTAAGCCTGTATTCCTAATATATCAACAGAAATGGTCTGTAATTAGAGCCAGCTGGAGAGAAATAAAGGACTAAATTCAAATTCTCAAGTTAATTGCTCGGTTTATACAGTTAGAGCAATGAATACTTGTAGTCAGGTCATCCACTAATAACAGTAGAGTATTGGTGGATTCAGGAGAGATTTGGACTCCATGAGAGAATAACTGTTGTTAAATTTTGACAATTTTTAATTCTTAATAAGTATTATGATCAGTGTCCTTAACAGAGCATGACTTTAATATTTTCAATTGAATGCTAGGTTAGCTTATTTGAAGGCCAAAGTCAGGATAGACCATAGAATTAGTCTCATTGACTTCAACTGAAGAATGGGAATGAATAGGGTATGCTATACTTGGCCTGAGCTGTGAGCTTTCTGATAAATGGTAAGTCCGATAGTTTTGTTATGCCTAGGTGAATGTGTTATGTGTTATGCCTAGAGAATAACAATTTGTTGCAGAGCGCTGGTAGGTGCTACTCATCTTGTGAACAAGAACGGAGTGAAGTGAAACATTTCAGGTTTATCAGGCAGGTGCTCATGACTAAGCGGGTCTTCTTTCCAGTGATACGTTCCTGGTGGAATGGCAGTTTGGAAAGGATCTGTATTTGCTGTGTGAAAAGACAGACTTATATAAATTATATGGTAATTAGCAGGACTCAATTGCTTAGGAGTCTTGCATTTCTTTTGTGCCAAAATATCTTTGAAACTTATTGTTGTTCAGGGTGGATGAAGAACCCTTTGTAGTTGCCATTAAGTCAAAGACCAAAGAAAAAGGGATCTCTGCCTCCTCCCTGCCTGAGTCACATGGATTTGTCTCCAGCTGTGACTTGAACACGGTGTATATGCCACAGGTGCGCAAGCTCTGAGTGTTGCTTACATCAGCCTCAGGACGGTTTCATTTCAGGTAATACGTAGTGAAACTAACACAAGATTTTGGAAGTGTATGTGGCAGCTTAAGTTCCAGCCTCAGTCTTTTCTGTTTTATCTGTGGGTGGTGGAGCCTAGAAATCAGTTTGCTGTTTGATGTAGCAGCTGTTTTTCAGCTTGTGCCTTATTAATGCAGTGGTTCTTGTTCTTCCATTCTAGGTTCTCTTCTGCAGACTGTTGAAATAGTGTTCTTGATATATCACAGAGAAAAAAAAAAAAAAAAAGAAGAAAAAAACTAGTTTGGGACACAATTTACATATTTTTATTTGTTTTAACAGAAAAATGTAGAAAGTCGGTTGTGCTAGATGAGACAATGTATGGAAAAGAAATAGTTTATGAAGTCTTCTAATCTATTTAAAATACTTTTTCACTCCATAGAATTTAGAGAAAATAATTAGAATTTATCACATTATTTCTGTTTTCTGAAGTTTGCATGAGTATGTCTGTTGACGTCTTAGTTGCCAAAAGAGAAGAGCCACTCACAGCGGAAGCATTATGTATGTTCTCATTTATGGCATTCCTTAAAAGAGTCATTGAAGATTTAAGGCCAGAAGATACATCAGTAGGTTTGCCAGAAGCTGTCACATTTGACAAGATAAGAGACATTCAGAAACAGTACAAGTAGTGAGAAAATGAGCAGTGTAGGTGTGCTGATTACAGGAACGTTACTGTGCACGTGTTACAAAACCCAACGTCTTTTTCCTGATGTTTTAGTGTTTTAGATATTCTCTTAAAAATCTCTTTTATACTTTTAGAGAATAAATCACTGTGGTTGTCTAGATTTATTAGTCTTCTGGGCATGCCTGATTGTGAAAGTTGCCAAGTTCCACATTTAATTTTTGACTTCCCCACCAGACTTCGAATATCTTTGTTTCTTTTGCACCAAATTAATTATATGGACATAAGTTGACTGAATGGGTTTCTGATAATGCACTACAATACATCAAGTTTTGAAGTCTAGGGGACTTTGTTCCTTCATTACTTATTCATAGCATAGTCCAAGTACTCATATAACTTGAATTTAAAATTGCATTTTTTTTCTTATCTGTGTTTCAGCAAGTCAGCATTGTGGTTAGGGTGGTTTATTTGTAAGAAGGCTAATCGCATTTTTATAGAAGTGGTGACGGTGAAAGAAGCCATGTGGAGTGTAAAAAGTAAATTTTCGAAGCTGATGTGTAAGTGGGGGCTGAAGACAGAAATGGTGCTGGTTTAAATCAGTTTGAAGTCTCTTTGAAATCAACAGCTTCTGTTGTCTGACTGCTTTCAAGTCTTCAGGAGTTGATTAGGATTGCCTAACTTGTATCAGCTGTATTGGCTGATACTTTGGTTCCTGAAGGGAACAACCACAGGGCTCTGAGCTCTGTAGACTTACATGGTACCCTAAGGAGGAACCTAAGGTGTTAAGGCTTAACCCCATTTCATAGAATGTCTTAATAGAGGACCCCAAAATATTTACCCCACATGAAGAAAGAGGTGCCAAAGTTCCTTGTGCTGCACAGGATACTGATACCATATTCCCAAGCAGAGTTGTAGTAGGGCTCTGGAAGATGCTTGCTTCAGTGCATCCATCTTTAAAAAATGTTGAGCTTTATTACTCTGACACAAACTATGCATTTTGGCCATTGGGCTGTTGATTAAAACAGGCTGAGAAGTGTTATTTATTTATTTTAAGAAAAATAAAAACATAAAAGAAAATAACAACAAAACACAAAACAACAAAACAAAAGAACAAAAACCCTCCAGCAAGCGTTGTGCTCTTTAGTTTCCAAAGAGATTTTAACAGCTCCAATGGCATGGTCCTGGAGACCTGTTAAGTCGATAAAACAAAGTTCAGGATGAAATTACAATCTCATTTCTTTATTGGACATTTTGAGGGGTGATGCTGTTATGCAGGCTGGTAGAACGTAGCAAGGAGAATAAGGAAGGAAAATGTGTAAATTTAGCAGAAACAACTGTTTCATTTCTTTCCCTCACTTACAGTTATCTGAAAGAAACTTGCAGATTTTATTTTCTAAGAGTAGGAAAGTTGAAAGCATGAGCTGAAGTCATCTTCCTGTCATCCCTGGCCCTCACTTGACTCCTTACGGTCTGCTTGCTTTGTTCAGTGGCTTGAACAGTCTGGCTTTAGAAAAGTCTTTGTCCTTCCCTCTTTTCCTTCCATCAAATTCAAGTTCTGTTACTGAATAGGAAGGTTTTGCAAAACTGTATTTGTCTTGTTTTCAATGCCAAGATCTTTGTACACTCTTCCTCATCCCTTTTACTGGCGTGGCTCAAGGTATATCCTTAGCATTCCTTTAATCTTTTTCTGTGTGCCAATTTAAACATAGCCTTGTAATTTTTTTACAACTTTTCTAGCTTGCTTTGTTCTACTTACAGTCTTTAACTCTGCAGAACACTTTTTTTTTCTCCCATGAAACCTATATACTGTACTCCATACTGCAATGTATTACTAATGCAAATGTAAACTTAACTCGTCTGCAGCTGAAGCAACCGAACCTGTGACAAATTAACTACTTTATTACATCTCTGCTTGTCGTACTTCATCCGTACTTTGGAAACTCTTTGAAGTACAAACCTGCTTAGGTATTGTCACTGAAGGGCTTTTTCGTTTGCTCTAGGAGGTTTAATAGACTGCACAGATAATACTGTTCTCTTAAGGGAGTACACAGAGTAGAAGAGGATTTCCTGGAGAGTGTAGAACTTTTATACAGGCTAGGAAGAGGCCTCTTGCATATCTCCAGGGTATGAGGAAATTAAACATTGCCACACTGGGTAAAAGAGAGCAAGGCAGTTGCTTGAAGTTGTCCCCTGATCCATTTTTGGGCTATATAAGATGAGACAAGTTAATGTAAGAGACAATTAAGGACCTAAAGTGCTTTATGGCACTGAATGCCATCATGGAGAGCCATCCGTAGGGTGTTACACTCATGAATCCACTTACATAAAATATAATGATTAAGCTTACACTTTTACACAAGTATAAGGGGAGAACTCTGAGTGTAACTGAGGGCAGACCTTGGCTTACACAGCTTTGTATTAGTAAAATAAATAAATAAATAAAATCTTTCTAATACCAATATCCTGCAGCAGAGCAAAGACTAACTAAAAGAATGGATTTCTCCAAGCATTTTTCCTCCCATGCACTTCTGTTAAGAAACGAACTACAGAGTTACAAGTTCTACAGAGAGCCAGTGTGTGTAACCAAGCAGCTTGCTGCGCTCTGTAAGCCAATTTACGAAAAAGTAAAAGATTAAATACATTTGAAAGGAGTAAAGGTTCGTGTCATGAGGACTTGTTTGGAGATTCCTTGAGCTGTCTCTTCTCATTACCATTGCAGTTTTAGCAAAAGCTGATGTTCTGAACGAAGTGATTGGATTTCGTAGAACACAATATGCCTGACTTTATAAACTTTGATAAATACTGAAGAGAATTAGTGAAAAACAAACTATTGTCAGAGAGTAATAATCCTATTACTGTCTTCTGGAAAAATGCATTTAATAAAACACCAAACACCTGGAACTACATTTTTAAATCGATGGTGCTACTTCTGCTCTTAAGTTGGTGGATGCTATATGTGCCAAAATTCACAGTGACATAAGACTTTCCAACATAGCGTCCTCCCTATTACATCTAACTTGCTCCTGCCAAAATTTAAAAATAACATAGAAACTTTACTACATTTTGGTTCCAGTCTGGAAAGTATAAGGGGTTGATGGAAGAAGTCTGTAGTCTTCTGTTTCTGAAAGTAATTAAAGGCAGTAAGAAGTTCTCAGACCTGGGCAATATGATGTTTCTTTGGCTCTTTTCTGCCTTTTATCACCTGGTAAAGATTTGAATAATGCAGACTGTCAAAAGAACAGGCAGAATCTTAACGTTGATTTTTAGTGTATCATGGAATGGTTTGGGTTGGGAGGGACCATAAGGATCACCCAGTTCCAACCCCCTGCCATGGGCAGGGACACCTCCCACCAGACCAGGCTGCCCAAAGCCCCATCCAGCCTGGCCTTGAGCACCTCCAGGGATGGGGCATCCACAGCTTCTCTGGGCAGCCTGTGTCAGTGCCTCACCACCCTCAGAGTGAAGAATATATTCCTAAGATCTAACCTAAATCTACCCTCTTTCAGTTTAAAGCCATTCCCCCTTCTCCTATCCCTACACCCCCTGACCAAGAGTCCCTCCCCAGCTTTCCTGTAGCTCCCTTTAGGTACTAGAAGGCCACTGTAAGGTTTCCCTAGAGCCTTCTTTTCTCCAGGCTGAACAACCTCAGTTCTCTCAGCCTCCTCCTCAACAGACATTTCTATTTAGTAAATTCATTTTTTAAAAACCCAAGATCTTAATAGAGGGTATCTGTGCAAGTAGGCAAATTGGGCCCCAGTGACTATGGATGAAATAAGTGTGATTTGAACAAAACAGCCTGAGGTGGACAGCCTAGTCAGAAGTAAATGACTGATTGCTTTGGGCTATAATTTCCAACATGAGTTTCTGTTACCAACAGTTTATGCGTTGGCTGTGAGAACCTACTCTGGCTAAAGCTTAGCACGAGAGAACCAACAGCTTATTGCATTTTAACAACTGCCAATAAATAGATATATTCATCAAGCAGTGTAAAATGTGAATGTCATTTTCAAAAGCTGGCTTAACGGAGTACAATACGGTGCAAGCAGCTGTATTTTTATGCCTTTAAGCCTATAGAAAACCTAACACAAGGCAAGAAGTGGTTGAAGGAAGGCCGGGTATCCCCACAGGTCACTGCGGGTGCAGACTTGGAAAGCAGCCCAAGTTTCTCCTGCTGCATGCTGCGTGGAGCTGCGCCAGGCAGCCACCCTGGAGGCTGGTTGCAGATGCTTGGCCCCCATCTCCTCTGCCTTCCCGCTGGGCTCTCAGCATGCCTGCTTTCCTGGGGCACCTCTGAGCCCTCTTCGAGGTGTGTGCCTGTGACTGACTGGTGAGCTGAAGTGCTTGCAAAACATCAGCTACAAGTAGTGCTACCTACCTTTCAGAGGTACAAAGGTGGGTACAGCAGAGTGATGCCTTACGGGGCTTGGTTTTAGCAATTTTCTTTGCCTACTCTCATAAGTTGCTCTTAGCTTACGACCTTCATGGCCCTATTTTGCCTATCCATCTGCAGCAGGCTCGCTGACACAGTGCTTGTCCTGGTCAGTCTGTTAGATTTCAGTAACAGCTCCTGCAGAAACTGTGCTCCTTAGGCAGGCAAAACTCCCATCGTGTTGAAGGACGATGCCATCAGAAAGCTAATAAAATAGCATGACATAAGGCAGCTAACAGTAATGGTAAGAATACAGACGCCTCTGTAGACTTCTTGCTGGCTGTTTCCAGTACCCTCTGTAAGTTCTGGAGAGTGTGATGCCAATGCAAAACTGCAACTTGTAACACAACGTGCAAAACAACCATCTAAGTTTTCAAAGTGTGTTTATTTATTTATTTTAAGGAAAGGTCTTCCAATTCTGATGTCACTTTCAAATTAATGACAAGCTGTGATAAGTAGTCTGAAACCTGGGTACCAAGGCTACAAGCCTGTCGCTGGTCAAAATACAGCACTTTAAATGGAGAGGAAACAGGATGGAACAGATTTATACCTCAGTTCTTATTTCCTGCTTTCTGAATTTCTGAAAGTCATTGAATATTCTCTTCTACTTCAGGCAGTTAGCTCTTTGTAAATGCAAGTTGCGTAGTTGTTATTTGAGAATAGCAAGTGAGAAAGTTATGACAACCAGAAAGTTATGACAACATCTTTACCTGTGGTCTCTGTGTAGAATTCTTTCCCACATGTGGGTGGTTCAGTAGTTACACCCAGGAGCTGTTGCACTTGATTAGATTTGCTTGATTTCCAAGTGAAAATTTTTCTTCCTGCTGCTAAAACTAGGCAGATTCATGCTGGGCTTATGAGTCATACTCTATCAATCTATTGTAATGAACAATGAAATTGTTCGGTTATATGAATGAATGAAAAAATTGACTTACACCTGTCTATAATGTTCACAAATGTATATTTATGATGAATTTACTTTTTAGAATTAAGAGAATATCTTTAGAATCCCTGTACAAAGAGGGGATTAAAATAGGTTGAACAGAAACATGATGTCCAAACATTTTGGAATGTATTGCATGATCTCATTTCAATAGATGTGGTGAAATCCTACTTCACATCTTGCTTTAAAAAAAAGAACTCTCAAAGCTAGTAGGATCTTTTTTCTTCGATAGTGTGTCAACAAGATTGTTGCAAAAAAGGAAGCAGCACTAATGTCATTTCCTAACGTTTTTTTTTTTTTTTGTAGTAATTTTCACTAGACACTGGAACAAATAATGAGCTAGCACAAATGCTGAAGGTCTTTGAAAAAGTCAACCGAGCAGTGACCATGTCTGGATTTCCCTTTACATATTCATTCATTTTGCTCCTATCTGTCTGTTACTGCTTCCTGAGAGCATTAATTTGCATTCATAACTTTGAATAGCCTCAGAATTCTTGATATATTCTTGATTCTGTCAACAAGAATCTGTGCTTCTGTCCTCATTTATCTTTGCCAGGCCCATCTCAGGAAGTGCGAACAATGCCCAGAAAAAATAAACCCAACAAGGGGGATAAAAATCTAAATGTGCGGAAAGTATTTATTACATCCTTTCATTTAATCACTGGACAAATATTAGCAAAGTTCACTGTGGGATGCCTGAGTTAGAGTAAGGTCTGTTCAAACTCCTAAGGGCTACGGTGCATTCAGGGCAGATCTGGAATTAGAAACAGGGATTTCTTGGCTCCTACCCTCAAATTTGGATGCTTAGAATGAAGTCCTTTGTAGTGGGTGAGGCACTAAAGGGATTGCGTAAGGAGGTCTGCCAGACCAAACAGAGGGCATGCTTGAAGGTATGGAAGTAAACCTTTGTCCTAGTCATCTAATTTCATGTACATCTCTTTGCAGACCTGAGGCTTGAGGAAGAAAAGAGATGCAGAGACTGTAGTGGCATTCTGAGTCAAGATTATGTCGGATACAGGGCAAGAGTTTGCTTCGGTACTTACCAACACCAATTACTAAACTTGTAGGTGTTGAATATTATACACTGAGTATTTTTGGGCTCTGCGGTCAGTAAATTAAGTAGCAGAATTACACTAATGATCCTTAAAAACTGATAATAAAAAAATGTTATGCTTTAACATCTGTCGGATTCAAGTGTTTGTGACTGACAACGTCAAGGATGGTCCGTCTACGATACAATTTAAGAGTGTTAAAAGAAACACACAACTAAAAGCTGTGTGTACTTTCTCTGTTTACTCCCACTTCCCATTCTCATCTCAAATCAGGTCACTTCCAAGCAAAGCCAAGCTGCCCATCTATCCCTTCACTTTATGGGGAAATCTCTTCTTTAGTACGGTAACTATCTGTTCATGGTGATATGGTAGGACAACACCAATTCTAGTGTCACTTGTTTCTGCTGCTGAGAAATGAAGAATCGCAATGTGAATGGGACAGAAGAGCTTTATTAATAGATGATATTTAGGTGTTCAGGACAAGCTGAACACTGGTTTGGGAAATGCCTGATAGGATATGTTTCCTGCAAATCTTTAGAAAGCCAGTTGGCTTCTGAAGTTTCTTGCTTTTTTTTTTTTTATTTTATTTTTGTCTGGTTTGGTCCATTCCTGCATAGAATTGTCCATGTTAGCTGTGTCCATTCTTTTAGCATACCATGTTTTTTCTCTCAGTTTTAGTATGCTTAATCTTTGTTTTCGTTTTATCAGGAGCATTTCTTCCTACTTATTAACATCTGCAGCACCCATGCAGATGTCATTCATGGTATTGCCACAATTTGACTTATTTCCTTAGAGTATTTCAGTTTTAAGTGTGGCATCCAGCATCTGCAAAATGGAAGCACTATGGTCACCATCTAGATCAGTCTGCTTCAATACAATCAGTATGATTTAACTTTTCTGCTAGAAATATCACCTACTGTGTAACTGGTGGAAACACTGGCTGGCAATAATGTTGCACAGTTCTAATTTTTATAAAGCCATTACTTTGTTTTCTGTGCTACGCTGTTATGTTTGTGTTATTTATTTGCATGTAATTTTAATCAATTTCCAAAGTGTTGATTACCTAGCAACTTCACTCACTTATTATTTCTCAGTTTATTCCCAAGGCACTTTACTTGGAGTGTTCAGCCCATAGTAACCATTTTAGGCTAATAAATATTTACGTTAATATAAAAGCTTGAAAAAAATCAGTTTAGCTCCAACCTTAGCATGAATTTACAACACCTGAAGGAATTCACAGTTCACGGTTCCCAAATAGAAGGAAACCTGTTGAAGCCTGATGTAGTATGTACAAAAATGCAATAAAGTTTACAGGTAGAATGACTGCAAACTTTTTTTCAGTGCTAATCAATACACTCATAAGTCCACTAAACTCACGAAGGCCAAATTAAACTTCTGATGTCATGCAGAATGCTCTGATCTGCCATAAAGCTGATACATCAAAGATGTATAATAAATATATAAAGTTTACTGCTTTACATTTATCTTAAGAATCAACCATTGCATCACTTGTACTATGAGTCTCTAAAATGCTTCATTAAAGAGCTAATGCATTCAAAAACCACATGAATGTTTCACTTACTGGTTCTTTCAGCATGCAAAATATCCAGAAAATGTACCTTTTTTTTGCAAGGATCTGACTAAAAATGTATCATTTCATAGAGTGTTGTATCTTATAGTAGGAGGCAGGTTCAGCACCATGTCCCACTGCTCACCTGAAGCAGCCATCCCTAGGAAGAGATGTGGAGGAACTGGGTTTTGATGATATACTGCAGGAATGTTCTGCACACAGTGACTTTTGAAGTTTTTAAATTTTTTGAGCTTTGCAGTAACTTTTTACTTTGAGAATGAGACGAGGATTGGGAATCAAAGTCTTGTGTGTTCCATAGGGATTCCCACTTTGGCTATTAAAGTGTCAGGTAATAGAACCTGTGGGTGGGGAACCAAAGACGTGCTTCCCATATACTTTCTGAGATTAACAAAGCTTTTGGAAAAGCTCCTCAGGCTATTTCTTCTGTGTTTGTTTTGTTTTGTTTTGCTTGTGTTTTGCTTTTGTTTGTTTGTTTGTTTGCTTTTCAGATATTGAAAGCTTTACTTGTGGAAGGACTCATGGTTGTGATCTGATGTATTTGTGATTCTTCAGAGAATTAGAGCTTGAGTGTTTTGTTTCTTTTTCCTCCAGCAAGCAGATATTTCATTCCTGGTGACTTGCCAGCACTCTACAGAGTGTTTGTGTATTTGTGTACAATGTATGCCCAATAGTATAACAGTGTTGAAAAGATTGCACTCCTTGGTTGGAAACCAGGAGTCATTTGTCATGCTTGTGCACCTATGTTTTTTATAGTCACTGTGCTTAATTTATTCATTTTTTTTCTTCTAGAATGGTTGCCTGGGGAAAACAGCACTGCTGTGTTGGCAGAATACAGCACATTTTATTGAGATTCAGGATTGCTCTAGCAGTCCTTTTACTTCATTTGTTCCTGGCTACAGCAGGCAAAGGTAAGACACATTTTTCCTGATTCATCTAGTGTTGGTATTCCAAATGAGCAATGTTAGTCTTGGTGAGTGGGACTTCTGGATATATTCAGAACGGAACAAGTTTCTGCCCTGTTGAAATCAAAGGGAACAATTGTCATTAGCAAGAATTAAAACAATGCTCAGTTGGGATATACAAACCCTAAATTCACAGTATTTGTTTTCACAAGAAGTCATCAGTAGTAACTTATTTTGGTCTATGGATGAGGAAAGAATATAAATACAATACATGATAACAAGACAAACTACTTTCTTGCAATTTTTTGAAATGGCATTGTTACCATTACAGAGCCTTTATTAAATGTTTTATACTTCTCTTTCACGAACATCTCAAGATCCTTTTAGCTTCACTGTACATAGTTCAGATATGAACATTAACAAGCTCCCACATTGTTTCTGGCTGTGGATCTGAATATGGCTATGGAAAAAATAATAAGGTCCAAAACATGTAACAGAAATGATGTATTCAAATTCGACCTTGTATGCTTTGTATGCTTTTTATATAACACTAAATGAAAAATAAATACTTCTTGTCATTTCTAGTAGATATTGAATAACTGGTATGGTGATGTTTGTGTATGAGGTACAGTAGAAGCAGCAAATCTGTGTTCTGTTTGTTGTTGTTCTGTAAGCTGGCAGGTGCAAGTCTCACTACTCTGGACCTCAACTGATACAGTGCATGTCATTTGTAAAACTTCTTGCATTGGTAGTGTTTAATGCATTAATCATGCTAGTGTCAGGCCTGGAATATTACAAAATTACAGGAGTTTTTTTGTCACTTACTTAATGCTTAGTTTTAGAGCTGCCTCCTGTGTTGTGCATGTTATTGTACGCCAGAAGGTCAGTTTCTAACAGTTCAACTGCTAGTTTTGAGGAAGCAAGCAAAGAGGGATTTTGTCTTTTAATTATGCTTGACTTGCCAGACAGTAATCCTTCAAGAAGATATAAACTGATACAAGGATTTATTTATGGTTCTACACTCTTGTCTGTTTACTTGTCTGTTGTTTTGTTTAGGTTTTAGGCTGTTAGCATTGTCAGCAGCATCTTTACTCAGTTCCTTTCTCAACTAAGGTGACAACGTATGTTTGTGTTCTCCATAAAGTATGAAGAGGGAAGAACTGCCTGTGTTCCTTCTGATGAATAGGACACTGGATAATACGATGTAGTTTATCCCCATATATCTCAATAGGGCTGTGAATGAAAACAAGGGACAAAATTTGTTTTGAAGAAACAGTTGTTAGCTTCAGATTTCCAAGACATTCAGCAGAATCAAGTGACCCATATGTAGAAAGTTTAAACTTATTATTAAGAACAGCTATCAGCTCTAGATGGAATACATCAGGATTTTTATGATGTCATTTTAATGGAGTGTAACAACCCAAATGTGTTACAGGTGGCAAACACATGTACAGAAATTAATGGATGTTGTTACTGGTTAAAAGCCAGATTGCGCATATGCATAAACACATGACTGTTTAGACTGAAGGGAAGACGCAACTGAACTAATGCTCAATTGTACTCATATAGTAGCTATTAGTAGTGTAAGGAAAATGATAGCTGTTAATGTACTGAAAGAATCCTACAGGTCTAATTCTTATTACCTATGGTTGACCATCTCTTCTAGAGATATCAGTTATTACAACCTGAAATTTTTGAAGAAAGAGAGGTTGCATTTCTGTTTCACTTCTGTTTTACTTTTTGAAAAGGAAAAAGGTTGTTTTAGATGTTTGAAAGTACATGTATGCACTTAAGGATTTTTTCTAGTGCTTGAGAGAGCACGCTTAAGTGAATGCTCTTAGTTTTCGTGAGGGTGAAAACCCCAGTGCTTGCATCTGTTAGAGATGAAATGCAACAATTTGCATTTCTGAAATAGATAAAGTGTGTGCGTACAGCAAATGTCCGTGAAATGTCAGACCCTAGTTCCTACTGGATGGAGTTTCCTTGACTCCATCTGGTGGTTTGTGCTTATTTTTCTTAATCTGAAGATTTTTGGAACATTCTTTCTCCCATGCAATGTTTTCTGTGCAGTGGTGATAAAGGTACATTGGACGGGCAGGTTTCCAAACATGATTTGTATTGTCTGGACCCACAGGAACTAATCGTAAGCTCAGAATGCCCCTGGCAAAGGACAGCCAGTTCCAGCTCCTCACTTCTAGGGTCAAGGGTGGGCCACAGCCCAAAAGTACCAGAGAAAATAAACGATCATTAACAGAACTTCCAGGGCTTTGAAGTAATGTTACCTCCTTCTTGTATTGCATCCACCCACATATCTAACAGACCTAGCTAAGATGATGTTGATAATTAATTTCTAACTAATTTAGTGCTGTGCTGTGTGTTCCACTTGGACCATTGAAATGCATTTTCTGATTGTGGTTATGATTTCTTATGCATTTTTTCAGTGTTCTTTGGATTGACTGGCCACACGAAGTTTTTCAAGCCTTTACTATAACAATTCAAACAAGATTAGTATCAGGTCTCTAGCTTTGGCACCACTTTTTGACACTTTTTTTTTTTTTTTTTTTTTTTTACAAACTGTTTGGGACAAAGTTTTCCAGACATCCCAGTTTCTTCAAGGCTTTAAATAGTGAAGGGTAGACCTCTCTAAGTAAACTCTTTTGTTCCTTTAAATTAATTCATCAGGCCTTGCATACTGATCGACAAAAGTCTTCCTGAACGACACAAAGCACTGTAGGAGAATCATCAGCAGGATTGATCTCATTTTGCTCCATTTCTCTTGGTTACCTGCATTAAGACAGCCGTCATCTGCAAGTTCACATCCTCTTTGAAGCCTCACGTTTCTCCAAACTGCTTGTATATATGTATGTCTGGCTTGCCCTTTGGCTACCTTGACAACTTCATAGTGTCAGGCACCTGTCAAGAATGTGCTATGATTTTTCATCCCTGCCTAACATGAAATCAAGCCGCTCTCAGAATTTGTTCACTTCCAAAATCAGGTCTGCTGTTGATGTCTCAAGTTTTGATTAACATGGACTTCCAATTTTTGAAAGATAAAGGGATCCTGGGTTGTTAACAGTGACTGCATGTTTTGAAGCTGTGTCAGGAGACTTCCTTCACAGGTCACTTTGGCCATCTCTGTATACTAAATCTTGCTTACGGGAATTTTGGAGGGCATTTGATTCATGCAAATAAATTGCTGACGTAAGCGCTATGAGGAACAGCAGCTACAGATCTTTCAAAACCTCCAGTGTAATTCCTACTTAGTAGTGAAAAAGTTAAGCAATTATTTTTCTTTAGGGGGCCTATGTCACAATTGTTAGCATGTGACTGTGCATCTAGCTCTCTGCTTCCTTCATATAGTCAGATTCATTGTGCTCTGTGCAAATTGGAAAGTAAAAGATTGATTTTAATTGCAGCCTGCCTTTTACTAAAAAGGGTACATTTGAGTCTGTATCCAAAAAACTCCACTTCTGGGACATTTCCCCCCACCCAGTCTTCCTCACCCCAGCTTTTAAGTCACATTTTAAAAACTAGTTTTCCATGCTGAACTGTTCTTTGCTGAGCATACCAGATTTTGCCTGATGCACTCCAACAAATTGCCAAAGTGAATGAGTGAACTCATGCTTTAGGGTGTGGTGGAGGGGGGAAGTAGTTCTATTGCTTCTCGTTAGAACAAGTCTGTTTCACTTATCCATTGCCAGGATGTGTAGAACAATGCTAAGCATAATCTCACCATTAAAAGTCTACTCTCCGCTAATTAGGAATTTCACTTGATCTGGCCTGAAAACTCAAGAGTTCTTCAAGTCCGCTTGGTCTCTAGCCTTGCATGGCACTACCGTGGTGTATGCTGAACTTTAGGAATGATTCAGGGTTGTGAAAGATGCCTGCAAGCTTCTGCTAATTAACGTCACATAAGGAATCTCCGAGCTCTAGTATGTCACAAGAGCAATTATCAGTGACTTTCCATGAAAATGGATCAATAAATATTTTGTCTAAAACTTTTTCTGGTAGCTTGTATGTATCAAGCTGGAGTTGCCACAATTAGGAATGTTTTCCTGTTTTTCATTGCTATTGAAAAAGAAGTTTGGCAGCCCCAGGATCGAGGGACAAAATTCGAGCAAATTCCTGATTCAGAATTGTCCCGAGGAAAGCTGGTGGGCTGAGATGATCAGAGAAGAGCGGGCAGTGACCCTGACAGCTAGCTAGGGCTATGAATGGGACATGCCTTGAAAAGAAAGCCTGGATCCCAGTTGCCTCAAGGTTTGTCTTTTCACAGGGGAGCTAATGAAAAAAAAACTTTATTTGTATATTGACCAAGCTTACTCTGCTATGATTCAGTCGTCATTACTCACATACCTTTTCTGGAGGGTACATAAAAGCTCTGCATATATTGATAAATGAATGCCTTCCTAAAGCTATCAGTAATGTATTCTTTTATAGAGCTTTGGCATCTACCACGCTGTTTCATTTTCCCATAATTCCATTACACATCCCACGGGAGGGTTTTTTTTTTTGGATTCATGTTGTTGCTGATGGGTGCACAATAAAGCAAGCAATCATGATAATGATTGTATAGCTGGGATGTGCCTTTTTTCAGAAGTGAAGAGTCAGTCCCCACTCCAGAGAGCTTACGTCTACAGCCACAAAAGCCTGTACTTACCTGTAGTGGGACAAAGGAGGAAATGAGGCATCAACAAGAACTTAACAATTAAGATCAGGTTCAAGTAGTTCAGGTATTCCACAGCACTGCTGGTTTTACCAGTGTTGACATAGCCTGACACTTTGCTTTCACCAGTAAATTTACAGTTAGCACCTAAAATTCTGTGTATTTTCATGGTTAAACTCCAGGTTGCCATCTCTGCCTAAGCAGATGTGGGATTCGTAGACTGGATGTCTCTGCAACTAAATGCTCTGTTAGAGAACTGGGAGTGGGGGCTGGATGGGATTAAATTTAAAACAAAGCAGGGACTCCAAGCCACATTTCCTGAAATTTACCCAAGTTCATTCTCTTCTAGAGTATGGCTATTTTCTACCTTTCCTGCTGAAGCTGTGCCAGTATCACAGGGTGTGTTTTTTGTTGTTGTTGTTGATTTTTTTTTCTTTTTTTTTTTTTTTCTGTTTTTTAAAAAAAGCACAAAGGAGCACGACATTTTTCAGAAAAGCAGCGTGCAAGTCTGGGAGATGAGAAGGCAGTAAGACTTATACTTCCTTCTATGATTCTTCTAACTCTGTGCCTGTATTTTATGCGCTGTCTATTAAATGCAAAATACCTGTGTGGTCTTGGCAACAGGAACTGAAATGTGATTCTGTCTTTGCCTCCTGCCTGTAGTTTGAGTGCCTTTCTAGGGAGCTACATGATTGTACTTCATCTTGTGCATGAGTTTTATCTCAAAGCCTTCTTGAGAAGCTAGGATTGATTAACTGCCTCCAAATTTGTTGCTCCCCACTGCCAAAAAATAGCTTACGAGAAGGATATGAAGACGTTTGATAATATGTCATTTGACAACTCTTAGGTAAATACCTAGAAAAGGTACTTACATGGCTGAATAACATTCATATAGAAGATCCTTTCAAAAAAGAAGTAATTTTACAAATCACCTTTTCTTTATTTAGATCACGAGGATTTCCTAGGACGATACAAAGCAGTCTTTAAGACCGAATGTGAAGATCCTTGGATTATGTCACCACGAATTTCTCTGCTTTCCTTGAGAGAATTCACCGTTTGTGTGAGCCTCAAGCTAAATTCCTCGAGTAGTCCCTGGACAGCATATGTGTATAATCAAGAAACACCTACCAGCAATATCTCTGCAAATAAGTATGATCTTGGACTTACCGGAGATCATGGTAAATTGGGGATATGGTTGTTTGGAAATCAAATAAATATGTCAGCAGTGCTTCATGAAAATACCTGGCATCAAATATGTATCCAGTGGAAAAGTGAAGACAAGGAGGTAAAGTTATTCATAAATGGAACAAAAAAAGGAAACAAGAAACTACCTGAAAAAATGGATCTCCCTGGAAAAGGGCAGTTTTTACTTGGCTGTGCAAGGCTGCCAGGTACAGCGACATCACCTAACCTGGGTATGGCCGGGGAGCTGTACATGTTCAGAATGTGGGATAAAGCAAATATAAAACTTGCCAAGGACTGCAGAGATGGTAGTGTTGTGCGCTGGAGAAAGGAGGATTGGGTCTATAATAAGACAATAGAAGAGGATAACTCTTTGCCATGTGGTAAGTACCATCACACCCCTGTTTCTAAAATAGTTTTTGTGAAAAGTTGATCTCAATGTTTCTAATATTTCTTATTTCTAATATTTTCAAAGTCCTTGTCCATTGGTAATTTCTAACTAAATGCTTAAAGAAATCATGTGGGGATCTGCAGCTCTCAACAGCTTTCGTACAGATTTAGAGGATTGCTGCTATGCTTTTTGAAGACTTTCAACTTGCTCCAACATTTGTATCTGTCTGCTATCCATGTAATGGCAATGAGAGGAGGATGCATCCAACTGAAACTCCGTGGAGTATTAGGACTTTCTGTCAATGTCATCTTAATTCATTTATACACCTTCTGTTCTGGGAATAAATACAGAGGAAAGCATTGCTTGTCCTCATTTTGCACATTTGCAGAGTGAGGACTTCAGCGAGTGCAAATTTTCACTTCTTCATTGGCACATGGTATGGTCTACATCTTTAAAGGTTACTGGATGCTCCGATTTCTACTTGTTTCTGTATCAGTAATGTCTTCCTTTATTAAAATGACCAAATGGTTTCCCATACCATTCTCAAAATTCCTCTCTGACCTGAAAAAGAACCATGAAAACCTTTAAAACAAAACAAAATTTGACTGTCAGAGAAATTGAGTTTTAATAGACTTGAAATAGAGTAAAAGCAAGAGAATAATCTTCTTTCTAGCTTTTGCTATCCTTTCTACTGACATAAAAGACAAACTTAAATCAAAATTGGGTAGGATCCCATTTATCAGCTACAGTAAATGGTATTACCCCCAAGGCTTTCAGAGTTTGTAATGTGATTAACTCACTTGATTCCTAAAACTCTTACATAGCATAGGTGCTTCAGTCGGACTGTGGCACCAGTTTTAGTCTTAATCATCTCTGTCGTTAAAAACTGTACTTACCCATCTTGTGAAAACCAACAAATACTATTTAACTATGTAATATTAAAATCACTCCCTGACCGGGTATATTTCAATTGTAGGAAGGGCATGAAAATAGGGTGTGCAGACTTCTTTTTCTGGGAGAGAGAGAAAACCCTCAGACAAACCAGGCCCCATGGTGGATGCCTTTAACATCGGGTCACATAACAAATGAAATACTTCTGCTGGACTGATGCTGTGGCTGGGAGCACATCTTCTCTGTTGGGTTATGTGATCTGAGAGAAGAACTGAAGAAAGGATATCTGTCTTTTGCTCTTGTGTGATTGTGTTTGAAGGAATGCAGCCCTAAGACTGAGAGGGAGAACATTCTGGCCACCAGACAAAAAGGCTGGTACGAGGAAGGTTTGAGAGAGATCATTCCAGATAACAGACTTAATACTGGTCAGAGTGGTGTGTCTGGTTACTTTCTTGCTTCCAGTTCTAGCCCATTCTGCCCTGAATGCAGAGCATCCTTGACCATCTCAGGACATCTAGGTTAGGCAACACCCAGCCCCAGCCACAAATGCTTAGTGATTTTAGGATAAGTAATTTCTGGGGTTGTGGAATCCTTTGTCTAACAGCTGGAGCTCTCTAGTGACTGTGCAAGGTTTCCAAAGCTCTTGTTGCCTAGCCAAACTGAACTTTAATTCTGCTGGCAGAGGTCTGTTTCAGTACAAGAGGCAATCTCTGCTGTCAAACTTAAGTTATCTCTTCTAGGTAACTTGGAAGAATAACAGCTTTTCAAATAAAAGTTCACTGGATTTTTTTTTTAACAGTGTATTTGCCTGTTGTCAGGAATGGATGCATTTTTGCCGATTGCCTCCCCTCCCTCCAGAAAAAGTCAGCCTGTGAAAGGCACATACTTAGTAAATATCAGTACAACGGTTAAACAAAGAAGAAATATTGACTGGAGGAGTATATAATAGTGTAAGGCAACTTGAACTGATGGTCCTAGTAGGTCCAATCCTTACAACTGGATTTCTTTCTAAAAGTTCTTTGGTCTTCCTGTGTAAAAAATTATCTGGTTTTTGGGACTTGTCTGCTGTTGGTAAAACAGCAGGACTAAGAATAGTAAGTCTTCTGGAAGATCCGATTTTGCAGCTGCAAAGAACGTAACTGGCAAGGGCTGTGCTTCCTGTGCAGACAGACGAGGTGAAAAGGAAGTGATCGATGGCAGTCATAATTGTACCAGAGGACAAGTTTCAGAATTTTGTCACGATCCAGTGGGCTTTTTGTGCCTACATAAAGCAACAGTTTGTAAAAAGTCAAGGGTTACCATGATTTCTGTGATTTCTCAAGATCTTCGTGCAGTGTGAGCCATTATCTACTTGGTGTCTCATAGGCACTGACTCACTCCATTAATGAGTTTAGATTTACCTAGTGTCATGTTACCAGCTTGTTTCTTTACCTCCTTTTTTCTGCCTTTCCTTTTGTTGACTCTTTATACCTTTTTCTTTTGGTCTTATCATGTATTTTTATAATGGTTATTCAGAGTACCAAGAATTTGCCTAGCTTCTTCTTATCCGTGTCAGGTCTTAGAAGGACCAGAGTCCTCATTCTGGTAAGATTTACACACACGATAAACACTCAAAAGACAAGCTGAACTTTTGCAAAGTAGTTTGCTTTTTGATTCCTATTTTGCTACAGACCTTAACGTGGACAACGTGAGTGATAACACTATAGTCTCTGCAAAATCCAAGAAAAAAAAGGTACTAAGAAATACAAAGCTCTGGGTGATTGAAGAGAATACAATGACATAGAAAAATGGGTCAGTTTAAAATGCTAAATGCTTGCAAAGAGATTTTCGTCATTTGTGAGCAACAATTTTCGCTGTCATTTTTTTGCATGGGATATTTTCAAGTCACCTTTAGTAGTAACTTGACAAGTGGAAGAAGTTTACTGTTTAAACATTAATCATTTCAGTTACATATTAAGCAGTAACATTCTTAACCCAAATATAAATATCCAAACTGTTACACTGTGTATTTATGCACCGAGCACGGAGATGACAGGGTATCTTTTACAGATTTCACGGAATAAATGAAATACATGACCAGTGGCATAATTAAAAGTAGTGTCACTGGATGTGAAGCTGTCACCTCAGTTGTGGGATCGGTGCCCTAATATTTAACAGGATTCCAAGGTCTGTAGCCTTTGGTTGCATTTTTTTGCATAAATACAATTCAGTGTTGGATTGCGACATTTTAATTTTTCTAAACCATCCTGCCCAACCATTAAGATTAAGGTGGTGTTCCTTTTTTTCCATGTGTCCTTTTTACTCCCTATATGGATGAACCTGTTACTGATGTTGCTGGAGGAGGTTTCCAGGCTTGTGGGAACAAAGTAATATCAATGGGAAGTCGCCAGCACCCCGCGTGACTCTTTTGCCCTTGAATGCTCAAGGGTGAGGAAAATTTCAGCGTGAGCTACAGCTCTGGTTTGGAGGCACGAGCAGTAGGAGGTGTGACTTACGCTCATATAATCCCTTTTAAAGATTTTGTGAACTGTTTACATTTCTGATGACAGAATCAGCTTTCCAGGAAGCGAGGCTGGAGCCCCAGGGCTTTACCTGCTCAGGCAGAAGGTTGAAACGTAGCTGCCACTTGTCCAGTCTGCATTGCAGCCTGTTGGGTACCAAACTTTGGGCTGTATTGTTGTGTTTACTGAGTGGAAGCTGGAGATTAAAAAAAAGAAATTATTTACCCCAGTACCATTTTCTTTTTTGAACTGTAAGGACACGGTGCTATAGAAATCTCTAGAAGCTCTTGAAGGAAGTAAATAGATGTGACGGGGAAAAATACATAACTCTGGAGTGCCTGTTTGATGAGTCACGTACAGCTCTACTTTGTACCTATTAACAGAATGCATGTTTGACCTTCCCTTTCTTTGTTTTCCTGGCTCCGTCTTCTGCGGTACCAAAGAAATATTTTTTTGGAAATCAGCCTACAAGAGAAGAGGTGACTTGATTCACCTCAGCCTCTAATGTACATCTTTAAACAATCAGAGTTTGATAAAGCCTGTGTTGGTAAGCAAATTTCCAAAATAGCCTGTTTAGCATCAAAGCTGAGTTAAAAATAGCGCACCTAAATTTTCTGTTAAGGTTTCTTAAAATGAACTGGCCAAAGTGGCAGTGTGAACAAGCGCTTTCACTGTTCCCTTCACTTCTGTCTCACCAGCAGGGATAACCCATCACTCCTTCCATACTGCCACCTCTGAGACTCAGAGAGACCTTACCTCATGAGAGGCATAGCATGTGGGATTAAGATCGCCCTTAGTTTTATCCTATAAACCTATCCAGTGTGTCTCAAAATCTACCTCGCACAGAAAGTCAATAGGGGTCAGTATGTCTACAGTGGAATGGCTGGGGAAGATTTTTACGTGCTGCTGTTACTGATGCCTTGCACAATAGGATGATTCGTTTGGCGGAGTTCATCAAACGTTAATGGGGCCCAATCTCTTAATAGAAAACACGGATTTAATTTGAAGATGAGAATGGTGTGTAGTACTCTGGGTGCATATAGATGGGTAAATGGGTAAGTAGATGGATTGTAGAACATCAGCACTTTGACATTTTGCTGGTCAAACTTCTCAGTTTTGTTCATGGGCAAGTTCATGAGGGGCATTGCCACACCGCTGTGTCTTAGTAACACTGAACACAAGTGGAGGGTAATTGCTGCACGGTGCTGGTGACTAATGCCACATGTACTGAGAGCTGTTGCCTGTGAGAATGTTTAGAAGAGGGTTTGGAAAGGATTAAAAATGCAGCATGGAATTCACTTTTCATTGTACAATGTCTTGAATTACTTTTTTTTTTTTGAGCCAGAAGGGGATCCGATATATCTGTTCAAAACAAAAACTTTAATTTTGGCATTCCCATTTCTGATCGGAATTTGCAATGCAAATCATTTTCCCTGCCTGAATCAATGGAATCTGTCAGTGGAAAAACTTTCAGCACTAAGTTTGCTACCACTTCTTGGTTCAAGAATCTAATTTTTACCAATTCCTGGTATCTTGGTGTGTATTTGTAAGTCAAAAACTGATGGTCTCAGAAATACATAGTCTTGGTCATCTAATGCCATTCTGTGGTGTCAGCCTGGGGAGACATTACTGCTTAGCCTCCAAGGTGTTTCTTGGTGCCCTTCCATTCGCATTCCGCCCATGATCTCCTTGTGAAATCTGACATGCCTTTGGTTTGGAATAATAGTCCTGAGAGATGGTATAAGCTGTTCTCATTTCTGGCATGCTTTTCATTTAATCCACATAAAATTCTAGGTATTTTATTTCATAAACCTGCCAGCTAGGCCCCAGAACACTGAAGTCCGTAGATGTAGACGTGTTTCTGCCAGCGATACGATCCATGCTTCTACAGCTGTCCAGGTCTGTTGCTGCTGAGGAAGAGTTCAGTGCCTATTTCAGGTAGGAATATGGACCTGAGGGAAAGAATGGTCTCTTACAATCTCTCACAAGGTTTCCTGAGAGGCGTAGGTCAGCATAGGTGACCCTTCGTGCTCTGCTCTGCCGTCCCCAGCCCTTGCTGAAGGCACAGCAAGTGTCCAGGTGCAGGCTGTGGTTCCTGACAGCTCAGATTCTCTTCTCCTTCTTCTACAAAGACACTCAAGTTGCTGTTGCCAGTTTGCTCAAAGAATGGTTTCTGCAAAAGTTTAAAGGAGATAATGAAATGTTAGGTGAAACAATATTAGTCAGCAGGAACACCGTTTCCCTGAGATAGGGGAGCAGTAAGCAGCTGCCAGTAGGTTAGTACTCGCAGGATGTTATCTGCAGCCAGGTTCTAGCTGCTTCTCACTCCTCCACCCTGGAAAAACTGAGCTCCTCCTGGCAGAGGGGGCTGCCTGAAGACAGGTGAATCAGAGAGGGTGTTGCCTTTCCAAAAATTTAAAGGAGGAGTGTACTGACCATAAGGTAGGTTAATGTAGGGAGGAGAAAAGGATATTTTTCACTCTCCCTTTTGTAGGTGGATGATTTTACACTGCTCATGATTTAAGGGCTTTCTCTGTATCCTATTTCTAAAAGTTACTGAACAAAGGGCTGCTGTAAGTGACCATGCCTTTGGTGCAGGGATCAGAACCCAAATCTTGCCCTTTCCATCTTGACCACTGGTTACAAAGCCTTCTTCTCTCTTTCTTTCTCTTTGGCTGAATTCATTTGTGAGTTTTGCATTGTTTGGCAAAAAGCTCAGGGGGACATGCAGAGACTGTCCCATCCTAAAGGAGCCAGTACACTGATAGCTATGATCTCTCATGCTAAGGAATGCTGTAGATATATATATATATACACACACATATATTTATATATGTATATATTAACTAGATTTGGGACCTGTAACCCAAAGGTAGACACTTCATCTCCAAAAAGGACTACAGGTTACAGGCTGTTGTGAACGTTGCCCTGAAATGCCTCTCTCCTGGGGATGTCTACAATGCCTAACGTAGAGATGAAGTTCAGAGGTCCTAATGCTCACAGGTCTGGTGCTGTCAGAGCTACGTTGGTTTGTGGACCTAGCCTTAAGTACTACTGGTGGATTTAGTGTCCTAACAGACCAGAGCTGCTAAGGCTGCGCTGATTCCCATTGTCTTAAGAAGTCATTATGGGAAATGAAGGTTGTTACCATGCAAGGAATTCTGGTTCCCAGGTAAGCTTTTTACAGCTGCGGTGTGGACCAATGGCAAGAGTTGCTGAACTGGTTTCATACTACTGGAGCAGTTTCCTCTGCCTACATTGACACGATTCGCAAACCTTGACGTAGCCAGCTTTTTATGTTAGAACAGTGCTAAGTAGTAGGAAGATGGTAAGGGATTTGCTGCTTTCACTTCTAATGATGCGTGGTAGGAACAGAAACCAGTGCTTATCTCATTGAACAGAGTTGCCTTTTCCTTGAGAAACACCCCTTCTTGTGCAAGAGAGGCTATTCTGCTGCAGATAAAGAGTGTTGCACATGAAAATGCACAAGGCAAATAAAAACAGGTCTCATGTGTAAAGATTTTCTTGCTCTTATCCATAGAACCCAAAGAAAATTAATGTTCTGTGTGCTTGTGGCTAGCACACCTTTGATTATTTTACTTTCCTTTCTGCATGTCAACTTTAGGGATATTTTGGATTGGACTTCAATCCTTCTCCAAATAAACTGTATTCACATTCTTTTCTAGCTCTTAATACAACAGAGGAGCAGGGTTGACAAATGTAAGTGGAATTGAATCATGTATGACAGCCTCTCCTTCTCGCACCTTTCTGTATGCAAAGGTGATTCTGATCAAATACTTGGTTAGTGAACCTACTGCTGCACCTTGGTCAGTGAAAAGTCTCTTTCTTACAGATAATTTCTAACAACAATAGGCATGTGAATGCTGTGATGTAAGAAAGTCGTGATTAGATATCTGATCCAGGAAAAAGTGCTCCACAGCTATGCATGCCACCATCACTTGCTGTGTTTGCCAGCTCCAGATTCATGGCTTGTCTTTAGCTTGTTTTGTTCCCCTTGCTGTTGAATTTATGACTACATGCTTTTGGTGTTTTTAGACGTTGCTGTCTTCTTACTGACTAACCTACAGTACTAAATGTGTCATTGAGCAAGGTTTCTTATCTACCTCAGGATACTACTTGTACTCTCAAAATTCACAAAATGGGTTGAAGGGATGTAGAGGATGGGAAAAGCAGTGTGTCTGCAGTGAGTATATCTGCACGAACTGCTCAAAAGTATCTGAGAATGACCTTAAGGTCAGATTCCCCGGGTAGATTAATTTTTTTAGTGGGCAGAAACAGTGTGGTGTCCTGTCAGATGCTTCATACTTCAAGAGGTGGATTCCTTAGCCTGGGCTGCAAGCGCACATTGCTGGCTCATATTCAGTATTTCATCCACCAAACCTCAGAAGTCCTCTTCCTCAGGGCTGCTCTCCATCCATTCTCCTCCCAACTCATATTCATGTTTGAGATTGCCCCTACCCAGGTCCAGGACCCTGCACTTGGCCTTGTTGAACCTCATGAGGTTCACAGAGGCCCAGCTTTCAAGCCTGTCAGGGTCCCTGTGGATGGCATCCCTTCCCTGCCCTGCTCAGCTGGGTGTCATCTGCAAATTTGCTAAAGGTGCACTCAATCCCACTGTCTTTGTTGCTGATAAAGATACTAATTAGGGCCAGTCCCAACTGAGTCCCCAGTCCCCAGTGTGGGACACTGCTCATCATCACTGATCTCCACCTGGACATGGAGCCATTGACTGCAACTCTTTGAATGCAACCATCCAGCCAATTCCTTATCCTCTGAGTGGTCCGGCCATCAAATCTACATCTCTCCATTTTATAGATAAGGATGTTGTGCAGGAGAGGTCTGTCTGAGCCTCTTCAGCTCTGGCAGCCTGGTCTAGCTGGTTGTTGTTTAGATGCTCTTGGTGGTGTGGCTCTTGGGCGTGTGAACATCTACAAGATGCAAGTGTGCTTGCAAAGTACATTCCATGTATTTTAGACGTAAGTATGGAGTAAAACATCCCTGTCTTACCCACCTCTCCAGTTTTATTTGATAAAGCCTGATGAGGGCAGGATGAACTGAGACGTTGTCCTCAGCACTTTCTTTTTTAGAGCAATATTCTGTCTGCCAGAGTGGCAGGAGCAGTTGAGGGATTTTAATTCTCCTGCTGCAGCTCAAAGACCTGCTTAACTAAGTAGAAATAGTCTCTTATGATTTTGTTAGTGACTGTTTACCTGATGAGGCGAAGGTAGATTTAGGGAAAGATCTATAAGGAGACAAAAGTCAGGTAGAGATTCTGGCCTCTGTTTGGAAGAGAAAATCCCATCTTAATAGTCCTTTTTACCTGCATGAACAAAGGTGTTTTGTCCTGTTAGAAACTAGGGGTCATACTGGGAAACAGGAGGATTGCATTCAGTCCTCCCAAAATAGGTAGGAATGGTTAGTGCATGAGTAATAGTCTCAAGGCTTTACTGATTGACAGTAAGTGCTCTAGGTGAGTTTCACCCATTGCTGATGAGTGTAAACGTCTGTCCTTTCTTCTTGTTTTTGGTTCTCTTAAGTTCCTAGCACACTGTTCTGGTTTATTAAGACTGAACATTAATTTGAATGCCTGGCCCTGAAATTCTTGGGAAGAACTGAATATGCTAAATGCCTTCTGCTTTGTTTTGACTATGTTGGGTTTCTCCTGTTATCTTTTATTACTTTTTGTGTTTTAGTGTTTGTTTGTTTGTTTTTGAGGAGGGGGAGGAGGGGAGTATTTTTTATTTAATTTTGTTTACTGTTACAAAATTCTCTAGTCTTAGATCTATGACCTAATTGTGGCTGTTCTTTTTATTCTCTTGTCAGATACGGAAGAAACCACCAGACCTGCAGGTGAGCATTGGTTTGTCAATATAAAACCAGCAGGATTAGTCACACTGACTGAAGGCGGGTGAAATACTGGCCTGTGCAGTAAAGCTGTGTTTGCACAAACTGGAACTCATCTTTTCAGTTCTACTGTAACAAACTTCAAGTACTTTCCAAGCAATTTATTTTCACACAAATAAACATTTTGACAGCACAAAATAAAAAGTAATCAAAAGTTATTTTAACAGAACTCCAAGCATAATAATATATATAAAATGGTTGTGTTAAAAAAACTCTGTCTGTAGGTGTGTGTATAAATTATATATATAAACTTATGCTCCTAGAAAACTTTTTCCTTCTTAATTGGAACTGCTACTATGTTGCCTGAAAGAAATCAGATAACAGGTATATGAAGGTTCTGTGTCATTTTTTTCTCATTGTTGTAGCATTTTAGAAAGCGTGCAGGAAAATTGCTGCTGCTGTGACTTTTTAATTCATTGAGATAATTAAGAATATGTAAATATTTTAAAATTAATTATCCAGATCATTCTCTTTATTTTGTATTTCATGGTGCAAATAGCTTCAGTAATTTTTGCAAGAAAAGTCACTGAGATGACTCTGATTCTCCTTCCATTGCAGAGATTATATTTAGGTTTATTCTTTGGAAAGAAGCTATTACTAGTTTTTAGTAAGGCAAAAGAAAAGTCTAAGCAAGGAATCATGTGAGGGATTAGCATTTCAGAAGCTCTGTGTTTATTACGTTTAACCAAAAACATCTGATTTTCCACAGAGGACTTCAGTATCTGTTTTCTGCCACAACAGTATTTGTTTTACAGTGTAATTAGTGTTTTGTTAGTAACATTACAGAATAGCTTTTGAGTTTGTGGAGATGTTGAAATATCTTAGGTACAATTTGTTTTAAAACAGTGTTTCCTGTTGGGGGGTGGAATTAGATGTCTTCAAGGTCCCTATGAACCTAAAACATTCTGTGATTCTATTTGTAGCCAGCTGCTCTTTATATTATATTTCTGTGACTACTGTGATTGTACTTCCCCATGGCACCCTCAAAAATCATTCAGTGAATGAAAGAGCTTTGAAGTTACTGTGTGAACCAGATATCAAATTACCTGATTTCTTTTTGATCCGAATGCTGACTGTAACAACATCAAAGATTTGGTAGCTAGTGTTTGCTATATAAATAGTTGGCTGGCTCCTATCAAGATCAGAGGTTCAAACCTGAAAAGAATTATTTTTTTGTAGTGCTGCTTGTTGCCGGATAGAAAAGAGAATGGGTATGTATGGGATCAAATTTAAATGGCAAGTCTCAGTGTTATTATGCAGAATCTGAGATGAGTTCTTCATAAGCCAAGTCCAGTGATCTTGTTGTATACGTTTGATTCTCATTTCCAGAATTGGCAAGACACTCAGGGTAGGCCTGTGGCTTTCAGGCTAGCTGTCAATTTTCATGTATCTTGGGAAAACGATCTTTGTTTTCTTAACATTATACAATGCAAAATGTCCAGTATTTACTGGAAATAAATAATCTTTATTAGAATTTTATTTAAATTCATAAAAGTTGTAAGGTTATCTAATCAAAGATTTTTATGTCCATGTTTTTTCCAAATCTGGAAATGTTCTTTTGATAAGCAGGTGTCGCCCTCTTCTGGTGAATGCAGTTAACTTAGATAATATGTGGAAAGGCTGCTGAGCATGGTTGTGTGTGTGTCTGAAACATCATTTATTAATCTATATTCTTTTTTTTTTTTTTTTTTTTTTTTTTTTTTTTTTACATCTTAAACAAAAGTTCTACATTCAGGAGAATCAGCTGCAACAACCAGTTCTGGTAAGAAAATCAGGATTTTGCTATACTACAGTGTCTGTTATTTCCCACTAGATGAATTCCTTGCTGCTTTTATGTGAAGTAATGCAGAAGAATTGTAGTGTAAATGAATTACAACAGTGTTTTTATTTTTTATTTCATCAGTGTTTTCATTTTTAATTTTTTGTCTTCATTTTCTACATTTGACTTCGTATTGAAATAGCGTAACTTGTAGGATCATTCATGGATTTTGTCAGTGATCACTGAGGATGACGTAGGTGAAAATTGCTTGATCGGGAGCCTTTTGTTCAGTAACCTGAACAGTGAACAGTCTGCAGAGATGACAGAGGGGGAACACTGTAGGGACTCCAGCTCCCATACATCTCCTCCCACCCTAGTAGCTCATAGAATCACAGAATGGTTTGGGTTGGAAGAGACCTTAAAGATCATCTAGTTCCAACCCCCTGCCATGGGCAGGGATGCCACCCACTAGAGCAGGTTGCCCAGGGCCTCGATGTGTGTATGTCATTTAACTTGCAGAACCAGAGGTGATGAACATCAATGACATCTATTTTTAACAGAAAAAAAAAAAAAAAAAAAAAAAACATGGAAAAAACAAAGGCTGTATACACACGGGAAGAGTCAATTGCCTTCTTGGTTAATGTATGCTGACATACTGTGCTCTAGAGAAAAGAAGTAACACAGGCACAAGAACACATACACTTTTGTTCTTTTACAGATACAGTCATTCTCTGGGAATGGTTCATCTTTAACAACTGCAGACAATTCAATATTTGTTGCACCAAGCGAAATAATGCAGATGAAGTCAGCATTTAGCTTTCACTCTGATTTCACATATTTTGGCAGCTTTTAAGTTGCTGTAGAAAATCATTTGTCTTCAGGACTATTAGTTAGAAACAGAATATGCTTAGCTTTATTCTGGGTATGGAATTAAGAAGGCACTTCTGAAAAGGCTCTAAATGGGTAATTTGATGGAAATATATAAAAAGAAAAGCTCCCTTTCCCTTACCAAGTAGATTTCTTTTTCTCTTGATGTGCAGCTATCTCTATGCAAAGTAGACAACTTGTTTTTTTAATTATATTTAAGATACTAATTTTAGCGATGGCAGTGATGCTTTCAGCAGTGAAATTTTGAAAGCATAATGTTTGGCTGTTATGAAGCTGCTCTGACCTGTTTTTAAAAAGTCACTAAGTTGTCGTATTGGAGTGATGCAAAGTGGTCCTCAAACTACTTCACCTTGCTGCGCTGACACTTAAAATGTGCTTACTCTGCATTTATTTTCTGAACAACCTTTAAACTTCCCTTCCCTTCCCTTCCCTTCCCTTCCCTTCCCTTCCCTTCCCTTCCCTTCCCTTCCCTTCCCTTCCCTTCCCTTCCCTTCCCTTCCCTTCCCTTCCCTTCCCTTCCCTTCCCTTCCCTTCCCTTCCCTTCCCTTCCCTTCCCTTCCCTTCCCTTCCCTTCCCTTCCCTTCCCTTCCCTTCCCTTCCCTTCCCTTCCCTTCCCTTCCCTTCCCTTCCCCCACTGTATTTATATACAGTTTCTGGCAAAAATAGCTTTTTTGGAGAAACAGTTTGCCAAGCCAAGTGTGTCATCTCTGCTTGTGAGTGTTAGTTCATGCACAAAAAGGGCCTTAGGGCTGAGCAGTTGTATAGGGGAAATTCATCAACCTCTTACAAAAGAATGAAACCAGTAAAAGGAAATTACCTAAAGGAACTTGATTACCAGCTATTTGTATTCAGATACCTACTCAGATTTTTGAATTAAAGTTCTTAATGAGATCTAAAGTTGTTCCCAAAAAGGAACTTTGATCATTAAAATTCAGTTCCTGATGGAATTGTTGCATGCTTAACCTTCTTTCTCCAAAATTCACAGAAATAAAAATTACATTAATACCTTTTCTGTTTATTTTTTTTGTTGTTGTTGTTCCAGAATCCTCTATTGTTACTTTTATCACCTATCCTATTAGTCCCTCAGGCAAGATTTTATTAATATTTCTCTTATTCTAATTTAGTTAGATTTAGATTTAGGATTTTTTAGATTTAGATTTTACTAGATTTAGATTTTTTAGATTTTAGATTTTTATTTTTATTGTTTTTACCATTACTAATTTTTCTTCTTCAGAGATGTCATCAGATGATACTACAAAAACTGCAGGTGAGAATTAGTATGAGGGTAGTCATATCTGAAAGAGAACATGTGATGCATTCATAAAAGTTTGCTATTCTTTTTTTTTTTCCTCAAATGGGTTTTGTTTAGTCCAAATTCTTTTCTTACATTATATTTAAATTGTATTTGTCTCCAATCTGTATTTTAAGTCTCCATGGGTAATAGGGTTTTGAAGTGCGTTATACTAACAGTAAGCCATTAGCCTTTCTTTTTTAGGTGAAATGTTGCATTGCTTACCAAAACCCAAAATGGGCATATTTACTTCTAGCAAGTATGGAGGTTTGGGGCATATATACATAGATAGAATGTTTTCTATATTTTGTGATAGTATTTAAAATATTTTGCAAAACTCAAATCTATACAGCATTTCTTAAAGACGCTGGCATGATATATGTTCTTGCAGCGAGTTGCCAAATAGGATCAGTAATGTCTCCTTCAGGAGAACCGGCTACACCTTTTTTCCTGATGTGTACATTTGAAGACAAGGAGTAGATTCACCCCCTATCAGTACAGATGCCTGCACGTCTGTATCTGAGCTAGATGCCCTGCTATTCTTCATAGCTGCTGGGGAGAAAGAGACATTTTTATACTGTGACTCATTTTACACTGAAGTATCCATGTAGGTCAAATGGGAATCATGCCTTAAAAGCAACTCTTTTTCAACGGAATAACAGAGAGGCTAGAGTAACTGGCTCAGAGGTGGATATAAATATTTGATTGGGTGGATCTTTCTCAGAACAGAGCTTTTTCCTTTCCCACGCAGAAAGTAACTTAATTCTCTTACAAAAGGTCATGTATTTACACTTTTGGGAAGACAAAGTGGAAATTGGGAACCTTCTTTTTATGATCTGTATTTCATGGTCTTTTTAAATTAAAATGTGAAAACTTAATTTTAAAACGTTTATTTTATTTTTTCTTTTCAACAGAAACTCTTAACATCACTGACTATTACCCCACCATAACACCAGGTAGGAGTCGTAGATTATCAATGATCCACTGATACTCTTTTATCCTTCTCAGAATTGCTTGTGCTTACCTAGACAGCCGCATACGGAAAGGTTTGCTTATCTTGTAAGTCAGAGCAGCAGTGTCAAGCGGCACAAAGATGTAAGAAGCAGTCTCAGAAGCTATGTTCACTATAATAAAAATTAAATTCTCATGCTTTTAAATAGATTGAAGCAGACTGAGCCCAGACATGATGTTCTCAGGGCAGATACAGTCTATAGGTGTAGGCTGAGTTAAATTTTTTATTATCTGTATAGGAGTCTAGCAGACCAACCAGAATATGTTAGCACTGAATTAGAGTAGGTGGTAAAACAATTGACTTGGAGCCATACTGGCAAATGTAATTTCACTGTGTGAACATGACCTGCAAGAAATTTGCAACCATTATCATCTGATGATCTTTGAGGATTGGAAGCTGTAGCGACTTCTGATCAGCTTTTTATCCTCATGTAGCTTATTTGATTTTGTGCGTTTTAGTGGCTTGTAAAGATCCTGAGCAAGACTAGGAGGTGCTGTGCAAACATAACCAGGCTGACCTTACTGTTTATTTTTGTGGTGCTCCTGTTTGTGTGTTGGGTTTTTATAAATATTCTTCTTCTTCATATAATTAATTTGGACAAATTTAGTTATTTATGAATGTTTTATTTCTTTAAGGATTTTTAAAAATAAAAGTGATTATACTAGTTTACTGACAACTGACAATACAAAAGTGAAAGCAAATTTATATTGCTAATAATTTTTTTTCTAGTATTTTGCATATTGCTAGCAGCTTGCAGTCCATACCCTCTGATGGCTGTTGATGGTGATAAAATTGAAGAAATAACGGGCTATGACAGGCAAATGTTTGGGCCACAGAAAGGGTTAAAAAAAAGATAGAAAGAAAAATTTCCCATCTTATTTGGTACTAGGTAATGATAACAACAGAGAAAACAGCATTTGTTTTCTGTTAATGGAGGCCAATCTATATTCTCATTCCAAAATATGGTGCTTAATTTGAACCATTTTGCTGTTCCTCAATGTAATTAAGTAATCCGTTTAAGGAAAGGAAATTATGCTGCCACATTGTTTCTGTGAACAGGTGCAGGAGTTTGTCTTGGATGCAGATACCTTTCTGGTCCTTTACTTTGGTTTTATACAACAGAACCATCTGTTTACGATACACTTGATTTGGATCAGTGTTATTTCTTTGCAGTATAGGTAGTGTTTGGTGGTAGCCTAAGGCTTATTGTAACTAACTAAAAGCATATTCTGTTAGATGAAAGAATACATGTTTTGTAGCATCATAGTTCAAATTCTATCAGGTGGAATAGTTTTAGTTCCATCATAATTAGCTGTAGTAGGATCCTCAGAAACAGATAACATGCTACCTAACATTTGAATACTCTAATACTTGAGGGACTTATGCTGATTTCTATTATATCTTGATTGTACAGGAAGAGTTTACTGTCTCAGTGGTTTTTACAAATATCAGCTTATTTTTGATAATCTCGACAAAGAGCCCTTTACATCAGAACTTGCTTGCACCTAGAAAGTTGCAGTGAGAGTTCAGGACTTGACTATCTCAGTTGTGTTCATTAGAGTTAGTTCCTAATGTTAAGTTTGGAAATAGCCACACAACATGATTGCTAAAAAGCAGATGTGTATTGCCACTAGAGCACAGTCCTACCTACATATTAACTTATTTAAGTATGTTGCATAGTGTATTAGATAGAACTATATTCTAATGTGGCTAAATGCTACTTTGCTTTCCACCAAGCTGGCTTTAAAAAAAAGCATATACCACTTGTGTGTAGAAATTCTGTGGAAACTCTTACAGAAAATTCTTCAAAATCAACTAATCAAAGCCAGTGTGTCTCATTCTGAACACCATGTCTTAGATAATGAGAGACTTCACTTAGAGAAGTGAAGCCTAGACAGTATATGAAATGTTAAGACCTTTACATTTAAGACAAGGAAATTATTCTAAATATGTGTGTTTGCCAGTACTGGGTTTTTAAGTTCAACTCTTCTACTGACTAGATCTTTTTTCCCCAAAAAATATAGCAGGAGAAACCATTTTATGCAACACATCATCTGTCTGCAATTTTTCAGGTCAGTGATTTTCTTTTTCCACTCTTCTTATAAAAGTCGTGTTCAACTATTTTCTATTCTGAGTAACGAGGCAACCTTTAGTTACTATATAAAAACTAGCTCTCTATTAAATTTTATTGCTAATTTGAGAGTTTGTGTGTAGCTTTTTTAAAATTAATATAAAACATGTTTTTTAATTTAAAAGTACTGTTCAGTCTATAAGATTTCTGATCTTGTTTTTATTATCAAAGTATATAGAATTACAGATAAGAATTACAGACCTGAGAAAAGAAGAGAACAGTATGCTATTAGTGTATACAATGTCAAATGCAATTCTGTGTGTATAAAATGTATTCACATTTTATGCTCATAACTGGATTTGGAATTGTATAGGGGAAAAAAAAAAAAGAACTAGGGAGAATTTAGAAATAGCCTGCAAAAATGAATATGTGGAAAACAATGAAACTAAGACTAATTCATATGTGGAAATTGTAATTGAAGAAATGGAAAAACAGTTGCAAAAATAGTGAATGATCAGAGAAACTAGTTTAAGTATTCTTGTTTCCCTTGCATTTTAACAAAAGACAGTGATTTTTTTTTAATTCTCAAATTATTTACATCAAGTAAAGTTGCATCATGTTAAGTTTTGATTTTCTTCAACTGTTTTGCCTTTTGGTTTTAGTGTTCTATGTGGGCAAGGTAAAACTTCAGGCAAGAGAAGAACGTAACACATCACTAAATGTAGAAATAGTAAGTGTTCTCTCTTATAAAAACTTTGTTGTAAGGAAGGTTGAAATCAGTTTCTTTGTCTACACTTAAATGCTGATACCCTAACATGATTCTTATGATGTTTGTTTATGCTTTTATTTTACTTCAAGTACAATTTGCAGTGCTAGTTAATACTTGCAGTAGATGGATCTACTCTCTCTAAACAACTGCCACTTGGCTAAATTTTAGAAGTGAAGTTCCTACAGCAAGGGCCATTATTCTCTGTATAACCACTGAAAAGGGGAAGGTAACCCTGGAAAGTCTGGAGAGAGAACTATGAACTGCTTAATTAAGAGTCTAAATTTAGGCATACAGAATCTTCCTTTGGTGATGAATGTAGACACTTGAGGAGGCTGGCATCAAACTGCTAGCAGTTTGGGCATAAATTAGGTTGGATTGCATCCTGACAATAATTTATGTTGAGGCTCTCCTAAAAAGGGCATCATTCTGTGCAGCAGGATAAGAGTATTTAGTTGTTGTAAATGGAAAACTGAAGAAAATAAGAGACAAGAAAAGAAGAGAAAAGGACATTAGCTTGTTAGCAGTCCTTGCACATTTCTCCTACCTGTCCCTGTCTACACTCAGTCTGAGATTTCACACACCAACCTCTGCAAGCCTGAGGGTAGTCAGCAAAATTGCCACAGAGAGCTACTGCACAGGAGCACACTGAGCACTGACTTTGGGCAGGGGTAGGCCTGAGTATCCCAAAAGCATATTAACTTTATGCTCACAGCTAGTAGAAAAAATAGGTTTCCTGTCTATTGAAACTGTCTCGCTTTTTAGCAGAATATTTCTTTGGTGGTGTAAAGTACCATATATGTCAGATGATGTTTTCATCAAGATACTCACTGCTTGAAATGTAAAAATAACGGGTAATGGTGGAAACCAGAGCATAAGAATGCAGATCTGTAAAGGACCTTTAGAAAAACCTTAGTACAGCCCTGAGGCTAGATCAGATATATTTAGATCACTCATACTATGTGTTTCACCTCAGTTCTTGATTTCTAACTCCCAGGATTCTGTCTATTATTTATGTCAGTTGTGTAGTTTGTTCCATTGCTGCACTATCATTGCAGTTAGAAAGTTTTTTTCCATGTCTGGCTTAAGATCTCTGTTGCAGACGGAGCCAGTTTCCTAGTTTTCCAACATAAGACAGTGTGAAATCACTATCCTGTTTCCTATATTTTTCACAAGTCAGATCATGTTATTAGGTCTATCCTGGATAAGCCAATTCCTTCAGTTGTGACAACAAAGTCATCATAAATATCTATTGAAGTGTATTCAGGAGAAAGAATGCTGCTTATCTTTGGAATTTCAGACTGTTAAAATGTGTGAAATAAACCTAAGTTTCTTTTAATGCTAAAAATCACTTGTTTTATTTAGTAGTGGAATCTTTGTTTCTAACAGATTAATAACGTAACCATCAACGATCAAGTTGCAAACTTAATTCCAATTTCAGCGCCAACTCTACAAGAGCTGAGGTAAGTAATTTTAAATAAAGATTGAAATCTTTGCAGTATTTGAAAAAGATGAAGCAAGCAACCCTTTCATGCAGTTAGCAGACTCTCTACTTTGCATCATTTCTGCACTTCAGAATTAAAAAACTTCAGGAATTGTGAACTGTTTTTCTTAATCATAAAATTCATATTGGTTAGAGTAGTCGTAGTTTTGTTTTACTTACCACTGGAGTTTGTTTTAACAAACTTGCTGGTTTCATTTTAGGTCCTTCAGTTTCCTTGGGGTTTAACAAGGCCTGAGTGCCTTGTTGTTTGTATGCTGATGATCTTAATAATAGTGATGACAATAATTCTTGAGGATGTGAACTATGGATTGTTCAGAATGCCAGTTTAGCTTTTGCTCTTCATGGATAAATGTCTGTCATAGTTTCAAGGATTTGGTCTGTCTCTTAGGAATTACTAAGTGAACTTTTATGGCTGTAGGTTTTATTGATTCATGGAGTCGTATTTGTTTTTTTTTTAGTTTTGTATAACTTCTTCCTTCACAACCTTTCTGAGATGTGCTCTTTCCTCTTTCCACAAGCACCAAAGCTTTTGCCTAGGTTGTGTCCCCAGCCATAGTTCTGCTTACCTTTCTCTTTCTGACACATCTCATATTCATACTGCTCTCCAGAGAGGTTTGAATGTCTGTGTTTACTGCTATTCCCAACCTCCCTCTGAAAATCAAATAGAAACAGTTGGCCAGCAGGTCTTGTTTTTGAAGAAACATGTATCTCCTACTCATTTTCCTTTTGTGGCTTTGAGTATAAGTTTAGAATTCTGTTCTTAATGCTTGCTTGCCAAAAGGCAACATTAAGATTTATCTTTTGCTCTTTTAAGTAAGCTTTAAATAAGTGGATTGTTGTTAAAATATGTGATGACAGAGGTTTAAATTTAGTGTGTCAAGTGACTAACAAAAGGCAACTATTGACAAGTTCAGTCCTTTGAAAAGTGCTTTTGCAATACTAGAACCGGCATAGTTTTAAAAAGTCAGCAATCAACTGGATTTTTTTCCTTGGCAATTGCTTGTTTTTTTCATAATACTGCTCTAATTGTCTTTAGAAACATAATGAGAAATCTTCCTTGACTGTCACTTTTTATTTTAAAGAATTTCAGAGTTCAACAAAACCTTGCAAGAATTAAGTGAGGTAAGATGACTAATTGTTGTTACTATTTAGAAAACTTTTTTCAACTTATTTCTGATAATGTCATTATCTAAGTGTAAGTCCTGCTTTCTCGTGACAAAACAATGTTATCCTTTTCTTCCCTTGTTGTTACAGTCCTCTGTTATGGAATGCAGTGCAGAAAACCAGAGGTTTGTTGTTAATTTTTTTTTTTTTTTTTTAAGTTTTGTATTTAAGAGCTCATATATTGTCTGTGATATGAATGGCTATGTAACAGGAGAAAAGCTATCAAGGAAGTTAAGTCTGAGAAACAGGCTGGAGAAATACATGCAGGCTAACAAGGAAAGAAATTCTGATCCTGTTAATCTCCTAGCATTAGTGATTTATTTTACATACATAAATATTTTTAACCGAACTGATTTAATTAATCTGGTGAATTTGAATTTGGAATACAGCCTTGCCTGCTGTAGTTCTTCTGCATCATCACATTAGCAGAGTCACACAGCAGCTTAGCCACTAAGGCTGTGAGATTCAGGATCACCAAACTGCCAGAGCTTGTGAATGCAATTCTGCAATGCAGTGTTTCTGACGTAATTGCTTAAGTGTTTCAGATTAGGAAATCGATCATACTCAGGATAGGGAAAGCCTGAGAAGGTAAACTAGTTCAGAGTCGTGAAGCCATGGAGTACCAGAATGGCAAGGCTGCTCCACAGCAGGTGATCCTCGAAACCCTGAAATGTAGGTCATGTCTCTCAACTTAACTGCTATGCACAGCTAAACTGATGGTACTTTAAACAGATCAGATTGGAAACGCTACATTCTAAAACAAAATCTGAAACTTCATTTCCCCAGATACTTGAGTTTTGGGGTTTATCTTCCTGGTTTAGAATGAAGCAAAAGTCCAAAACCCCACAATAATAATGGACAGAAAGTCAGATCACACCTTCATGTCATCTATTGGCAGTAGTTAGGGTACTCTTCATTCTTGTGAGCTGGAAAGAAGTTTTGTTATCATTTATATGTTGTCTTTTCATTCACCTGTGTGTTTGGTTTTGCCTAATATTAAGAATACTGACTGTATGGTTGCTAGTTTATACAGAGTATCATGTCATCAAACATAATTGTAAAAAGCTAGTTCTGTGCTTGAGTCATTTAAGCTCCCTCTAAAGTCGTGAGAGAGAACACTAGATTTTTCCCTGGGGTGATGGAGATTTTGTATACACTAACATAGCGATCCAGGACACTTGCTTGTTCCTCTCTGGGGTTTCTCTACAGTAAAAATGGAGATTGTTATTATCTTTACAAAATTACCAACTGTTTAAAGGCTAGCATTGGTTAGGAAGGATCCCATTTAAGGATCAACAGTGTCTGTAGAGAAAACAGAAAATAAGCTGCCACAAACTGATATATTATTCTTCTTTTTAACTTGATGAAGTGTTTTAAATACATTGGAAATATCCTCATGTTTTAAAAAGCCTAGGAAAAAAGTGCTTTCTCTGACTTGGTATTTGTCATTAATTTCATGCATTGTAAAGACAAGGCGTATCTGTTTCTTGAGTCTAAGGCTTTTTCTTCTCATTATAGTATACACTGCAATTTCATATTAAAGCTGGCTAAGAAAGAGAATATAAGCAGTTTAAGAGACAGAGCAGAAGTAAGCAAAATTGGTAAGTTGTGCTTTAAATACAGTCTCATCACAGTTACCCTTTCAGATGTTTTTACAGATGTTATGTTTTTACAGGTGACCTCCGAGTAGATAAGAGAGAAATCTTACTCAATTTTAAATAAAAATATATTTTTGTTGAACAATGTAAATGCACCAAAAATGCAGCCTTTCTGATTTTTTGGTGGGGAGAGGGAGATATGTATATATTTTAAAAAATGTTACATAAAATTGCTGCATACATCAATAGAGCAGATTTTGAAAGGGTTAGCTGAAACATAGCTTGAGAACACAAATGTATTTCTGAATTGGTGGCCTGAATTGACAAGTTTATAATGTAGACAAGTTCTCTGAGTGATATTGTGATAGTATGGAGTGGTGGCTCATACCATTTGTCTCTTTGTTTAAAAGCATGTACCTTTGCATTCTAGTTCGTTTACCATACTAAAAAGAGAAATCTGTGCTTCTTGGGCACTGAGCAAAAATCTGGGGGCATTTATTTTGGCATATCAAGATCAGTCTTGCAAATGTCATTTCAGAAGAAAATCAAAACCAATTAGACAAGATGCATTATTGTTTAAAAAAAAAAAGTAAAGCATACACTTACATGTATTTGAATACCTTACTTAATGGTATTAGCAATTTTTATGCTTCAGGACAAACTAAGTTAATGCTTCTTTGTCATCTCAGAACAGTGCTGCTGCTCATCACTGAAGTATTGTTCCTTGACTGCTGAAGAATTAAAAGTGTAGTAAGTATAAATACAAAAAGGTTGACATTCTTATTTCCTAATCTTTGTAACACATAAGTAGAGTGATCTTACATGGTGTGGTAGAATAGGTAGGAAGGACTCTATAAACACAAACTGAAAGACATCTTCCTGTATAGCTCCCTCCCTCCCTTCCTTCCTTCCTTCCTTCCTCCTTTTTTTTTTTTTCTTCTCCCTGATGCAGGTAACTTTTTTTGTGTGTTCAGAATCAGGTCACCTCCAAAGCAGACAACCAATGGCACAGTAATATTTATGGATTTGCTAGTTAACAACTACAGCAAAATAGAATGCATGAACCCTCAAAATGCTACAAAATTAGTATTTGTCACTAGAGCAGGGGGTACCTGATCTGATAAATTTTAAAATATGCACTATTAATAGTATGTCCATATCATTCATATAGATTCTTCTAACTCGTTTTCTGTAAAATATAAATAATGTTACATTTAACATGCATTTCTGTGCTTTTTTTTTTTTTTTTACAGTACTATAGAAGTGCCACCTCATCCCATATGGATTCCTTTCCTTCATTCTTCTTCTCCCCCTAAAAAGACTGCAGTTCCTTCCTTCAAATCTAATACTTTTCTTTCCCCCACTGTGCTTTCTGTAAAACAAAACCCCACAGTTAGACCACTGATCCCACCATTCACGGAAATTTCTTTTTCTGGAACTCTCTCCACAACTCCTCTATCTGAGACTTCTGCCACATCTACTACTGCAGCTTCATCTTCTACCACTGATACCACTACACTTTCTACTTCTGAGTCCCCTGCTCAACCTACTGGGCCAACTTTTCCTTCTATAGCTTCTAATAAATCTCTCACTACAGCTCTGTCTTCCACAACTGCAACAAAATCTGTTGCTAATGTTGCTCTCTCAATTAAATCTGATGCTACGTATCTTAGCAAGCCTATCACAATTATTTCTCCTGCTGTAGGTTTCACTAAACCTACTGCAGTTTCCTCTTCTGAGCTTCCCCCCAGACCTCCAATAGCATTTCCACCTACTGAGACTACCACCAAATCTGTTGCACAAATTCCTCTTGCTACAGATTCAACTCAACCTACTACTGGTAACAAAAACATTACTTCAGCACCTACTCTTCCTTTTACTCCTTTTACAATAACTTTGGCCCCTACTGTTAGTCCTGTCAAACATTCTGTCTCAGCGTTTCATCCTCATTCTACTGCTGATGGCCATGGTAGCCTGACTAATGGAAGCACAGGTAAATATGACAGATAAAAATACATATTTTTAACTTGAATGCTGTATACTGAATTTGCTTTTAAAATTTATTAACAAGATTTTAGTTATGTATCTGAGCTATCACCTTCCAAATACTGTGACAAGCCTGACACAACTTTCAAAAGCAGTGTACTCATTTTAGAACATGTTCTGATGCCTCTGGCCATGACGAGTGCTACCTCACTATACAATTTTTTGGTAACTGTGGTAGTTAAGTACTGTGTGCTAAGCTCCCAACAGGTATATTTGGCAGAAAAATTAAAGTCACAGAGACAGTTAGGTAATTTTATTTTGCCAAATCAGTATTTAAAATACTGAAAATCAAAGTTTGATTTTCCTTAAAATATTCTAATGTATTAGGAATATTTTTACTGACTATGTATTTTCCCATGAAGATTTCTCATGAGAGGACCTTTATAATAATAATTAAAAAAAAAAATGGAGTCAACAGTGGCCCCTTAAAACCTTGCTCTATGTTTTCCTGAGACTTAAAATATTGCTATCTGCAAAGTCATAGGGAGAAAAAATCATTCTCTTTCCTGTAACATGCTAATAAACCTTACATTTGTGGTAAGGTTTTTCATTCAAGAGAACTGCTTAATTTTTCTGGTTCTCAGGGCTTACTTGATTTGTTGAACACAATACTTATAAATGCACAACTCTTTTGTTGCAGGAAAGATACTGTCAGCTACTACGTACATAACTTCCATATATACCACCATTGATGTCACCACAGCTGAGCAAATTGTGTCCAAAATAGAAGATGATCTAGCAGCCGGAAAAGTAGAGCCAAATTACGTAGAAAGAATGGTTAGTGAGGTTAGCAAAGTCCTGACTGCTTCTCAACAATTACCATCCCAAATTTCTAACAGGTAAGTCATCCTGGCAATAGATTAAAGGTATGTTGTATTGACTGTCTTGGTAAATTACCTTTAGCAAGTTTCATTTTTTCAGAATCATAATCCAAAAGAATGTTACTTGTTCTTTAGTGTACTTGTATGGAAAGGGAAAACAGCACACCTTTTGTGTTGAAACCACAATAAGTCAGCAGAGTAAACCATATTTTATACTGTGCTTGGATGGATTGCTGCTCCACAGCCACAGCTTGCCTGAGAACTTTAAGGGTATGTGCTTGGTAGTACTGAGTATCTCTTTTCCTTAACAGAATTATAAAACTGGTGGATTACATGGGCTTAAAACTGAACTTTTCAACAACGTCTGCTGATTTTTCCTCCCCATCCTTGGCTCTGGCAGTTGTCAAAACCAATAGCATCCGCTCCAACCAAATGTCTTTTTCTGTCCAGGATTCATCCAATCTCCAGGTAGAACACTGATAACTCTAAATTTTATGAAGTTTTAAATGTTAATGTTATTTATGTTTTAATGTTTATATGTAAAACATATTTTTTTTCAGGATCTTTTGTTCATGTTATTTTCAGAGAAAAAGACTTTCCTTTTTGCAGCCTTTCAGAGTTTTTCCTTTTGTTTTCTATTATGAAGTAAATAAGCAACACAGTTAGCAGAAACTGGCATTCAGCTAATAAGCTGTTACAGGGTAACGCCAGAACACCAGAATGGATAGACTGCTTGGTTGAATAATTTTGCCTCAAGAACCCTGAATCATGAGTCATTTAATTACCCTCCCTGACAGTGCTGAAATTTGTCAAGGAGTGTTGCCAGATGGCTTCATATATTAGAAGGAAATTAATTGCAGGAAACTGCAGGTGCCAGGAAAGAACTATTATGTTGCTTGTATAATAACATTCTTATATTTGTCGCTCATAACTAGTTGGTCTTGCCAAGAAAAAAGTGCTTAGAAAGTTTGGATCCAGTTTGTCTCACTCAAAACCTCCCCTCCTGGTTGAGGAAATTCTAATTTGGACAATACCACCAGTTCTTGGAGGCTTCAGTGAGAAGAGATGGAAAGTTCTGGACAGATACTGGCACATTCTGTCCTCTTGGAGAAGGAGACAGATTAAGCTAGCATGAACCATTAGTAGTACTGGAACTGTTCTATGATACTGAAAAATTGAAAATTATATGATATGGTAACATTTGAGTTATTTTCTGTTTTCCTAGCAATATGTAGTGCATGAGTCTAAGATGACTCTTGGAGGTGGTAGTGCTGAAAAACAGATAATTGCTAAGTAATGGTCTTCTGGAAATCTGATGGCACTGGCAATGAAATAAAGAGAATCATCAGCGAATATCATCTAGTTCAAAACAGAGCAATGGGAATGCTTTAGTAGAATTTATTTGGGATTTCATCGGTGGCTGTCTAAACCAGTGGTCTCCAAAGTGGAGAGGGGTGCACAGAATCCATTGTGGAGCAGGAAGAAAATATTTTTCTGCCATTAATAAATGAAACTTTTATATATAAATAATTATTATTTAATCTTTATCTCATCCTTTTTTGATTTCTATTTTTGTGTATGTTTTACAATGCACATAATAAATTAGTGGAGTAGTACATGTATGTAATGTATACATAAAAACATATATGTCTTGGGGTGGATACTCCAAAAAATGTGCAGTCAGAAGAAGTTTGGAAACCACTGGTCTAAACAGAAGAGTTAAACGATATTGGTAGGTCACTGAGGAGTGCTCATCTTGTTGTTTCTGTTACAAACATTGTTTGAAAACACAGATAATTTCTCTCTTCAGTTCTGCTACTGTTTCACATCTCCTGTGAACTCTGAGATATTTCTATGTAAGATGACCAATGTGCTACAAGAAACACAAATTTAACTTCAGAAATTCTTTCAAGAAAAAAATAGAGTTTTTGTAATAAACAAAGCTCTTTGTCATATAAATGCAGCACAGAAAACTGGGGGACAGTTCAGATATTCTTTTACCATGCTAGATCATTTAGCTCTTGAGATACCTGAACTGTGGTTTATCCAGATTATTTTTGCCATTTCTAGCAGATGAACATGAATTTAGGTTTTATAGCTCTAGGTTCCACTTAACACTTTACTTAAAAACTTGGAGTTTTCTTGATTCATTTTTAAAAGGTTCAGTCTTAATTGCAATTATAATCCCTGAGCAGAGGCACTAGTGAAGTCTGCCTGTGGGTTTGTTCTTTGCTCCTGTACTAGCACAAAAATCTCGCTTCTCTCACTTCAGGACCCTTAGTTCTCCTATACTTTTCCTTTGCATTCATTATCCTGATTCTTCATTTAGATTCCAGACGTCTTCTCTCCCTACCTTGTAACCACATTAGCTGGCATAGTCCCTTTATGGTACCACCCTTCTCTTTGCTGCCTGATAATCTCATTTCTTTCCTATTGCTTGCTTCTTCCATGTCTCTGGCCTACTTTTGCTGGGCCTTCTGGTTGGGCAAGAGGCAGTACTTTCTGGGGTCATTCTGTAGCTCTACATATGGTGATAGATCAATCAGGAATTCCAACAAAGAATGGAGGAGGCTTACCTCAAGGAATAGTAGGATTCTTTTCTTATTGGCAGCCACAGCTTAAAAATCTGCTTATCTGCCTTTCTTCTTTCAAGTTTAGTTGAAAGTAGCCAAGGAATTAAAAATGGTCAGGGCAGGTTTAATGTAGAAATAGGTAGGTACCGTGAATATAAAAACCCTAAATTTTGTAGTAAATAATCTACAAATTATATACCTTTTTCACATGGGGTATAAAAATTCTTTGTTTTGCAGGTTTCTGTGCTGTGAAATGTTAATCACCCTACACAGTTACATAGACCTAGCCAGACTGTTGCTTATCATTGTTTTCAATTCAATATTACCCACCACAGTGAAGTTCTGCCCCTGTACAAAAATGGGTAAAGACAGAGTATTTTCAAAGATAGGCAGAGCTGAAATAAGTTGCACTATTTTCAGGCCTGCAGATACTATTTGTTCCTTGGCACATGAGAGGAATGAGAGACAGGAATGAGTTCCTGGCAGTCCTTAGATACGTATTTCAAAGTTCTAAACTGAAAATAAGGTATAATTTATTTTTTTCTTTAGTGACAGAAATCAAGTGTAATCTGCGCATTTATTTTTCAGATCTCTCTTGGCATTAATACACTTCAAGACTTAAATAATCTTGGATCAATTACACTTCCTTCATCATTGCTGACAAATTTACCTCCCGAAGAGCTGGGCTTGGCTTCTAGAATTATATTCAATTTCTTTAAAAAAACTGCTGTGTTCCAGGTATCTTTTTAATCCTTTCTTTGTTCATAAGGGTTTTAAACTCAAGACTAGAGCAAAATCAAATATGGACTTTTTTCCCACAAAACACATTTTAATACTTCCCGATTTAAAAAGTAATTATTTTTGTTGAATACTCACTCCACATAATACCTGAACTTGTGTGTGCTGTACTCTGCATCATTTTCTTTGATTTTAAAATTTGATTACTTTTTGTCATTCCAGGATCCGTCTTTGAAGAATGCATCTTTAATCAGCAATGTTATATCATCAAGTGTTGCTAACCTCACAATTAAAAACTTAAAGGCAAATGTTACTGTCACTTTACAGAATATCAGACCTAATCAGGTATGACTTATGTTTTGGCAGACAAAGTGTAGTTTTATTGCCTCTACTGGAGTTGTTGTAGAAGAAATACTGTACCAAAAATTCAGATCAGTTGGTTCTGCTTTAATAGTGTGCACAATTCGTTTCTAACTAGACCTTCAAAGTCACTCATCTTTGCTTATTTATCATTGGTATTAATTTTTATTCTCTAATTTGATGTAATTTTGCTCTATCACTCATCCAAGAAGTTTTATCCTTTCTACCTATGCTTGAGTTTTATTCTTCAAAGCATAAACCTATAAAAAAAAAATATATATATATATATATATAAGCACAACAGATAAAAGCCTGACAGTGGGGGTTGCTAGGGAGATACTGCAATGACATTGACACTTAAATTAATTTTGCATTCATGTAAAAGAAGTATATATTTATCATTAACTCACAGTCTAGTAAAACATCTTTTTTTTTCTTTTTTTTTTTTTTTTTTTTTAACTCACAAACAGGATAATTCAACAGTTAGATGTGTTTTTTGGGACTTCAATAAAAATGGTGAGTACTTGATATCACCCAAGATAATCATGTTGCTTTAGGTATGCTAACTCATGTTAATAATATAAAGACATGCTTTAACGAATAACAAAGCTCTTTTCTTTAACAGGTGGACATGGAGGCTGGTCGTATGAAGGTTGCATTGTTAAAGAAAGTAGAGTAAATGAAACAGTCTGTTCATGCAACCACCTCACAAGCTTTGCAGTTTTGATGGTAAGCATTTTAAAAATTATAGTCTTACCCTGATGCAAGAAAATGTTAAAGCATGTGTCATATTCAGCAAGTGAGAATTCAGGGAGCACATACCATCTATTAAATACTAATCAGGTTCTATTCACTTCAGTGTTAGTATGTAGAGCAATAAAATTAGTGATGTACTTAAGCTGCTTGTTGAACTGGGGCCCATGAGATCCACTGAAGTCAAAATTGCTTAAGTGCTTATTAAACCACACCTTATATATTTAGACGGTTGTTTTTTCTGTAGAAAAGGGAAATTAGTATAAATCAAATTTAAAACAGTGTTTTAACCAGATGGGATTTCTCAGTTAGATTGACATTTCTGTCAATTTCATTAACCTTTAAAAAGTTCTTTTTATTTAAAGAAATGTATTTTTAGTGCAGGAGGGAAGGTATTTTTTTGTTATGTGCTTTTTTATTTAATAAGTATACTCTCTGAAATTAACTTCTGTTTGTTTCCATTTTAGAACTTGTATGGAAATACTCCTTTAAGTCCCACACAAGAATTGGTACTGACTTTTATATCCTATATAGGCTGTGGCCTCTCTGCAATTTTTCTTTCTATCACTCTTGTGACCTACATAGCCTTCGAGTAAGTACCTGTTCAACAAAGCCCCATTATTCTTCAATGATGATAGCTTTTAATCTCCACTGCAAAGTCCTTTCCAGTAGTTATAGATTCTGTCTCAGTTAATAATGTACAAATTTGGAAGGGGTTGATTCAGTCTTGCTCAAGGGTTAATCTTATAGACAAGTGAATTAGTCATGAGGATTTATGCAGTAAGAAGTGATGAAGTAACACTTTAAAGTGTTTTACAGTATATTATAGAAGAAGAGTGAAGGAATGTGTTTAAGATAGAACATACAGAGAGTATTTCTGAATAACAGCATTTTGAAATCATTTATATTCTCTAATGAAATGCAATTATGGCATACCAACTTTTTTTTTTTTTTTGGAACATTTTCTTAAGATGACCGAGGCTTAACTATTAAACCCTCTACAGTATGTTTTGGAAATCCTTCCAGAAACAATTTGGCACATGTTTACTCTATCCTATCATTAAGGAATTATCTGGCTCTGTCACAGTTTTAGAAGCCCAGTCGAAAGCCTAATTTAGAGTAGCATTAAAGAACACTCACATTTTGTTTTTTGGAAGTACTCCAAAAAGGAGAAGCCCAACATACAATGTAAAAAAAATTATGGTACTGATACCTAGGAATCCAAGCTGGTGTTCGTATTTATGTAATCTTAATATAACAAACTTTATGCATATGGACCATTAATTTGGAAATGTTTTATAAAACACTGTATAAATGTATAAATGCAATATAAGAATCATTATATATGAATGAAAATACAAAAATACATTTTTTCTTCGCATTTGTGCACTGACAAATACAAGAGAGAAAGTAAGCCAGGGATCCAAGGACAACTGACGTCATCTCACTAATTTTGCTTTTTAGGAAAATCCGGAGAGACTACCCCTCCAAAATCTTAATCCAGCTATGTGCTGCATTACTTCTACTCAACCTAGTTTTCCTCCTTGACTCATGGATTGCATTGTATAATACACAAGGCCTATGTATTGCAGTTGCTGTATTTCTTCACTATTTCCTCTTGGTTTCCTTCACCTGGATGGGCCTAGAAGCTTTCCACATGTATCTTGCCCTCGTGAAAGTCTTTAATACCTATGTACGGAAGTACATTCTTAAATTTTGCATCGTTGGTTGGGGTATGTATGTATTTATTTATTTATTTTGGATGCTAAATAGATGCATCATCTTACCAAGTATCTCAGTGAATGTAACACAGTTCAGAAGTGCAAATGAAGCAGTCATTAAATGCTATGACCTGTATGTGATGAAGTATTCATTATCAGTAAATCTGATTGTATGAATTCCAAATTCATATTCACATTTGAGATAGTGAACTTCTCCTTAAGTGCAGATTTTTTCAGATCATAAAGTGAAAAACTTAGGCTGCCTCAATGCAAATGAATAATGGATTTTACTTGTGCAAATATAATAGAACCAATTTTTAATGTACTCACTTCCATTTCCATTTACTAGACAGACAGCATCAGTTCTGTTTTTAAAATAAATGCCATTATATATATACATTACATTCTTGGAACAGCACTGTTTATAACAAAAAGTGTCAAAATAGATATAAGTGGTTAAAGGACAGAGATTCTAGACCTCATTATTCTCTCTGATCATTTGACTAAACACAATTGAAGGCACTAAAATCAATATGGTGGTTTTCTTTGAACAGGCATAAGAAAGAAAATTGCATATGCTGTATTTGATGTCTTAAATCAGTTTGATGTGATACTGTTTGTTGCTTAATTGAGAAAGATTTGGAGTTAGCTGCAGAGAACTCTTGTTTCTTTCCAAATCATGCTCTTGTTTGAATGCCCCAGTTTTTATTATTATTTTTTTCAGACAGCTAGTATACAACATAATTCAAGAGGCAAATTTCAGAATGTAGACTTCACTGAAAAATGTAGTAATTTCAAATTATCATAGTACTGTCTTTGTCAAGATTTTCACTTACCATGTTTTCTCATAATATTCTAGGGTTACCAGCAGTAGTTGTGGCCATTGTGTTGGCAGTATCACCAGATAATTATGGATTTGTATCCACTGGAAAAGTTTTGAAAACCAGACCTGATGAATTGTAAGTTGCAAGAAGGCACTTTTTTGTGGGGTTAAGGTCCTACCAAATTCGTTTTCTTCAAAGTAAAGGTGGGGGAGGAAAGGAAGCAATGAGAGAGCTTTGAAATGTTATGGCTCTACAGCATTTTGTGTGCTTTGTGGTATCTACCTACATGAATGCCCTTACCCTTTGGCAAAAACATACAGGTTTTTAAAAAAGAGGCAAAAATGGTTTGTATTTACAACAAAGCATGGCTTTATCTCATACTTTTTTTCACTTAATGTCTTTTTCTGGTAGTAGCTGACAAACTTTATTTTTGTTTTCTAGCTGCTGGATTAAAAATAGAATTGTCTTCTATATTACTGCTGTGGGATACTTTAGTGTGATATTCCTAATCAATATCAGCATGTTCATTGTTGTGCTGATTCAGCTCTGTCGCATTAAAAAGAAAAAACAACTTGGTGCTCAAAGAAAAACAAGTATTCAAGACCTCAGGAGTGTTGCTGGCCTCACGTTCTTGTTGGGAATTACTTGGGGATTTGCTTTCTTCACAGTAAATGATGTGTTTACTTACCTCTTTACCATTTTTAACACGTTGCAAGGTAAGTCCATGTTTTGTGTGTCAGCCCACTGCCTACGCTATAATGAACAAAACATTTGAAAATGGCACTTTCTTGATTCAGCAGCAAAAATGTAATTTTGATACATTCTTTAATATAATAGCCTTAATACATAGAAGGCATGCAGCTTTGCAGAGGCCAGGATGCTACTGGATATATCCAAAAGCAGACTTCAGAAGCTTCAAAAGCTTTCATACAAACGTGATGTACCGTAGTTGCGTACAGTTGTCTGGATGTGCCTGAATTATCCTGTTGCACTTTGGATACAAACTTCTGCTTAAATGGCATTTTAGGTGACTAGCTCAATCACTTTTCCAAAGAGGCTAAAGCAATTAAAATTGCAATTCAGTGTATGTACCACTCCCCTATTTAGTATGGGACACAGCTTAAATGGTTCCCTGGCCTGTGGGTGCATAGGGATTGTGACAGTGGATTTGCAGGATTCCATAGTACACAAGGACATGGAGGCTTTATTTCATACATTTGTTTACTTTAATACAGATTAACATAAATCACCTCTAGCAAGTGTAGCTATGATTAATGAAGTATATATCAAGCTATTACAGAAAAGCATTATACATATATATATATATATATGTATTTAGCTGCAATCAGTAGCAGCAAGTGTATCAAAAGAGAGGTTACTACAGGTTACTACAAACTTAGCACTAGTAAAGTAGTGAGTATGTTCACAGTTAGTTCCATATATGCATGCATACATATATATACACATATATATTCAAAATGTTACCTGTACCAACTGCTCAGCAAACTGATCCCAGAAGCAGGACTGATCCCAGAAGTGACAACAGACAGAGTTTCACTTTGAAGATGATCTTCATCGTGGAGTTTGGAGTCAGCCAGGTGTTCCCAGCAAGTAAATCTTGTAGGAAAAGTCTGTGCACAGCAAGTTCTCAGAGAGAGAAATTCCATTTTGCATGAAAAACAAGTCATTTTTATATCACAGTGACATACGAGGGTGTAGTTTCTATTCTTCCAGACACAATTTTACTTTTCCCAGACTGCTTGGCTTCTTTTGAATAAAACAGCCAGTAGCAGTTGCCGATTCCAACCTTCTCAGGGTGTTTTACCTTCGTTCCACAGCATTTTTCAACCTTTCCAGATAATTTGCAGTTACAGTTCCTTGGTTTTACTGTTATTATTAATATCTGCAGGATGTCTCTGGTTCTTAGTTACCCAGCTGACCTTCAAAGAGGCCAGCTGCACTTCTCTAGGATGCTTCTGGTTCACAGGTCTAGTTCTCAAGCCAGTAGTTCTCAGGCTGGCAGACATATTCTGTCGATATTTTAGCAGACATTTTCTGTCAGTATTTTCCTCATAGTCAGGTTGCCTTTATGGCTGCTCCCATCAGTATCTTGATTTTTGTTACCATATTATTTGGTTAACAGGGGTGTTGAACCCTTACATTCACAAGTCTCACATGAAACCATGGAACCAACTCAGGACTGTAGCTTCTGTATGGTAAAACTGCTCTGCTATGTGAGGCTAAATTCCACATGTACTCAGTTTTAACTTAGATGCTAGACAAATCCTGATATTAAAACTAATATAGGATGTATAAATTGCGTTGACTTTGAACTTATGCCAGTGCTTCAAAACTGAATTTGAAAGTGGTATTAGAACCATGAGTAGAGCAAGATGTAGTTACACTCAAATATTCATCCTGAAAGCCAAAGTTAAGAAGTTATTTAAGCTACCAAAGATGTAAGTAACCTCTCCTAGAAGGAATTTGTGTGTTTAACTGACCTTAAAAGTAGAGTGAACATAACATACTTGTAAGTCTGTGCCAGCCTGAACATTTAGTTTTCTTTCTTGTTCTTTTCCATTCATTATAAACCTAATGTTGTCAAGGACACGTTGAAGCTGTAAAACTGTACAAAGACCAAGTGCTACTCTTCCTTAAGATGGAAGGGAGGACATGTATTAGCAGGGAGAGTTAGGTTGCATTGTGTGTCAGTAGAAGTGAATGCGAAGCAAGTAATGTCTGTAATGCAAGGCTGTCAAGAGATAGGGATGAGCCCAGTCCCCTCTAGAAAATATTTGGCTTTAAGTTGTGGTAAAGGGGGTACTGTATCTTAATATTTTAGGTGTGAGTTATTTTCTTTATGATTCTCTAAATGACATAGCTATGATTTTGTGTCCAATTAATAGTTCCTTGAATTTGTGGAAAGTTCAGTAATGGTACTTCAGGAGCTAGGAATCCCAAACTTTTTTTTTTTTTTTTTTTTATTACTGGCTCTATTACAGTTGGTAGTAACAGGTCGTCTGCTAATACAAGCTGTGGCAATGTCATGCCATTTGTTGAGAGCTGTGTAGACAGTCGTATCATGCCCGATGTTTGACATTGCTTTGAATTCTTTTCCAAAAGTTCTAAGTAAATTTCAGAATCCGCAGAAATTTTCCCTTCCTATTTGAAAGTAGAAACTTCATGCACTTTGTGGGATTTGGTTATATTTGTTCTTCTTGCATTTGTGTATCCTTTGATGATGAAAGGATGTGAATCCTTTCATCTACGTTCAATGGAAAAGTATTCTCCAGCATTCAGAGTTCTCGACTTTTTCACCAAAGAAAGGTGTCGTCCCTTTTGATTAGAAATCAAAAACAAATGAAGGAAAAACAAAACATTGTTTATTAAGAAGCAGTAAAAGTCAATCATTGCTTTGCAGGATTCTTCATTTTTATCTTCTATTGTGTAACAAAGGAAAATGTCCGTAAACAGTGGAGAAGATACCTTTGTTGTGGGAAATTCAGGCTGGCTGAAAACTCTGGTAAATACTTTTTTTTTTTTTTTTTTACTTCTCAGAACTTATACTCAGTGTTAAGTTCCTAGTATTTTGTGATATGCTAACACCTCTGAAATTACGCTTTTTAAAGGTGGCAGTTGATGCAGTTCTTGCATGCTGTCGCATTAAGGTGTTAACTGCAGTTGATCACTTCCATCGCAGTGTATGGGCATGTCTTTGTAGAAGACTTTTGATCATCATTAGGAACCTGTAAGATTGGTTCTAGCTTCTGTGTCAAATGTAGTTTTGCAAATTACTTCAACAAGAGCAAGGTGAAACATACTTTAAACCAAAAAATCTAAAAAAAGGTCTATATTATTTTGTTGTTCAGTAGTTGACTTCTCATAAAGCTATCTATATATATATATATATATATATATATATACACACACTGTTTATATGCTTCAGCTTAGATGATCAGTTGTACTTTAGTTGTTGGAAAATCCTGATCTGTCTGCAGTCACAAAACTGAGACAGTTGGCTTGTATTAAAAAGGGCCAAAGAGGAAAAAGGAACTACATACAAAAAATGTAAACATCAAGAATCATGACACTTGTTGGAGAATATTAATCTGTTTAGTATACCATGAGGAGGGTGGGTAAAGCCTTGTTTTTTATTTTAATTTAGATGCATTATTAACTATATTTTTATGTTTTGCTTGTCTCAGTTGCACAATTTTCTGTAACGTGTATCTGTTGTAGACTGGAGTAGAACTGCTACTAATGGTTTGAAGAAGCAGACTGTAAATCAAGGTGTATCCAGTTCTTCCAATTCCTTACAATCAAACAGTAACTCCACTAATTCTACAACACTGCTAATGAATAATGATTATTCAGTGCACGCAAATGGAAATGGTACGTATCGTCCAGTGCTATGCTCTTTCATACTGACTTAAAATGAAATGCTGACCAATTATTATTTATAAATATAGGGTCAGAATATTTCCTAATGTCTTCACAAATAACACCACACATCTATTTTAGGGGACTGTACACAAAGTTTTACAATACCAATTTATCCTACTCAGTAGGAACTATTGATTTACGTATGAAACGGTAGGTAATATTCCTCACAAGGCTATTATTTACCCAAAGCTGCTGTTAATACCTTTCTTGTCACTTGAAGATATGAAAATAAACTTCAAGAATGATTAAAAACAGTTCATATTTAATAACTTATAAAAAATAAACGTAGACAGAAGAAGAAAGAAATGTAGGATACTCCACGAAGATGTTTTGAGAGTATGAAAGAAGGGATGTAGGAGATAATATGAAGAACTCCTGCTAACATTAATGGAACACTCACATGGAAGCTGCTTATGAGAGGAGGAGAAAAATGAGAGAAATGGAGAATGTAACCTGTAAAACCACCTCAGTGAATGAAGAGAGCACTGTTGAGAGGGGTGCCTCACTGTTGGCTACAGAGTAAGTATTGAAGCCGAATTGCTCCATAACTCTTTATATTCACTGTGTTAAGGATACTTTTTGCTGATGGAAATACACCTTTGTTGCAGGAAACAGTTGTTCTGAAGTAAAATTTTTTGTATGCCTAAGGTATTTTTCCCAACTGACCAAGAGTTGTGGCTAAGAAGTCATGGCATCAGCTAGATTGTTTAGTATGAAGTGGTAGGACATGCTCACAAAGGCTAGGTTGTCCTCATTTCCTGGCACATGGTGTCAGAAGAAAGCAGATGGTCAACTGGAAAACACAATAATCTCTCAGATGTACAGAGTAAAAGCTATGGAATTCACACATGCTGCCCCCTTAACGTGTTATACTGTGCATTTGGATGTGTGAGCTGCATATTGTAAAGAAATCACAAGACTTCAGCAAATGTCATTTAGACATGCTCTCAATAGCTTTCCATGTTGAGTCTGTAAAATTAGTTCCTTTCTTTTTGCCATCCCTATGTAAAACCTGTGTTTGGAAACCACACAAGGCAATAATTAACATGCTTTCTATCTTACAGGCTAGTTGAGAGATAAGAATCCAGTAACTCTCACTGCCATCAAATACAAAGCAAGGCAATATTTTAGTTAAAAGTAGTATCTCTTAAAACGAGAGAGATTTTCAGGTGCAAAAGCTTGCACATCTTGTAGGATTTTGTCTAGCTACATTAGTTAACTCTGATGAATGACACCTGCCCCTGCAACATTTGATGTGCTTATACACAACTACAAATGCATTTTGGCTATTTTTCTCAACAGAAAGAAAGATAACAAATATTTTATAGAATTTGGGTTTTATAGCAACTGAGTGAAGTGTTTTTTTTGTGGCTTTCCAGGACAAGTTGGTGATGATTTGGGTAGTATTTTAGAACGAGATGCAAAGTTGATGGCCTAAATCATTGAGGGATGCCAATTTTATGTGACATACCCCTGTTCTGTCCTAGTTTATTCACTTGATTAATTTTTCCAGTGTAAGAGTCTGCATGGCCTGAGCCAAAAGTATCTCAGACAATGCAGCTGAAAGAATTTTGATATAACTTTGTATACACCCGTGAACATAGATGTCTCAGATGACCCATCTCCTCTCCTCTTCCACTTTATTGTATGTTTTGAATGCTGTGAACCCTGTACCACATCCTCCATTTATATCAGAAGGGTTTTATGAAACCTTGCCTGTATGATTTGATTGACTCTTCTGGGTCTGTAGGACTTCTACAAAAAGAGTCTAAATTTATGCTTGGATAGAGCTCATCTTCCTGACAAAGCTCTTTGAGACAATTCCTTACACTTAATCTTCTAAATATGGGGCAATTGTGTCTCAGAAGAGCTAGACAAATGCCTCCAGAAGGTAGTTAGTTGACCAGTGCTGGGTAGGAACACAGAACCTTCTAAAAAATCTGCTGTACCTGATTTTCCTGCTCTGACAGCTAGAACTGCAAAATAATATTGTAATACTTTTATTTTAAAAAATGAGCTAAAAAAAAAGAAAAGCAATTCTGGAAATTGAGACCTATGTCATAAATATACTAAGTTATAAACACTTAATGGTTTTGGCCCTACTATTTCCACAGAAATGCTAATCCAGATGCAGGATTGAATGATTTGCCATGGTATGTTTGGGTTGTCTATGCAGAATGTGGTTTTGATTGCCTGTGGGATTATGTAACTTCATCTTTTCATCACATATTAATATTTCCTCGTTTTCTGTTTTTCTGTTACAGATTTGCATGTTTGGGAAACTCCCAATAGGTATCACATGGCTGAACCTGCAAATTGCCTCTCTGAGGAACAGAAACAACCTTTCTGAATTTGTTCATTGAATAGCCTGTTCTCCTCAGATTTTGCCCTAGCGTTAAGGCATGGCTGCTTAGAATACTGCTTCTAAAATAAATCACTGGCAGTTAGGCAGGGGGCTAAACCAGTATTTATGCTCAATTACAATGTCAGCAACTATGGTTGTTGTCTCCCATTTCAGTCTTTATCTGAGTTGATTAAGAAAGCTTTTCTGCTCATATTACCCTCTTTACTTTTGTGTATGTTTTAGTGCATGATGACCTTTTAAATTAATCATTAAACGACAACTTTATATTTAAGAGGTTTTGTATAATCTGTTGAGACGTTGTTTCCTTTTTGCAGGTCCAGTGGCACCTCAGTAGTTTGGCAAGGAATTTGTAATTTTTATTTGACAGCCAGCCATCATTATAAGCTCACCTCCTTAAACTCTCATTCTGAAATGTTTAGATTTAGTTGTATAAGCATTACATTTTCAAACTGCTAGGCAGATTTATTAACTAGAAACCTACACATGTTCACGTGTTATTTTATAAATGCTGTCTCATTCCAAAGAAAAGTGTAGAAATGAGACTTTGATGCAGCTGATACACTGACATATGCCTGAGTGAGTAGGTGAACTGCTGAAAGGCATGCAGTCTGCCTAAAGTGAATGCTTATGCTATAGAGCAACTATTTGGGTAGAGTGATACTAAAGCTGTGTGTCTAGGAGCCCTGGCTGAAGCAGAAGAGAGAAGAGCAGTCCAGGCCAGGCATCAAGCAGCTGAATCCTTTCTGCAGGAAGGGTTAAGTGCAGGGGAGGAATGTCACCACATACTTCTCACCCTGGAGACCTCAACAAGAAATAGTTAAAAGCCATCCTGTAGCGTGGCCCTGCTCAGGGTTGTGTGGCCTTGCACAGGCCCTGCACTTGCTTCTGTGAGGGTTGTTCGGAAGCCCAAGGCAGCAAGAAAGTGAAAGGGGAGGGCAGAGCCATAGCAGGATTCTGCTCTAGGATACTCGAGGCATTTGATGAACTGAAGCCAGGTGTACTAGAGAAGATCAGATCTTGATCCCTGTAACAGACTCATCTTTCACTGTCTCAGTGTTTCTCACCAGTACTTCTGCTCTTGCCAAAACCATAAGTGGCAATCAGTTTCTGCATTGATTGTTGTGTCTTTTCAGTAGATTTAACAATAGCCAGTTCTGATGATGTTTGTTTGTGAAGTGTTATATTAATGCAAATAGCAAAATCTGATGTTTTGTGTTTTTATTAAACATTTTTTATTATTATTTTGCTGTTTCTGGTGTAAATGACAGTTTTGCATCAGTGTTTGTGAACTTACTTTTCATGTTTAACATAACAAAATAATCCTCTCCCAGAAGAAATACCAGTTCTGTTTGGGGGTTTTCCTGTCCTGATATTCCTTACAGTTTAGTCCTACTCATATGATACATACGGTATCAGGATCATGGCACATCCTTTAAATTTACATGCTTTCTGAAAAAATAATAATAATAAAAAAGAGAATAAAATCCATCTGGAAGTGTTTGCACAAATACTTACAATAAGACATCCTAATTCACAGAAAAATTATCTAGACGTAGGAGATTCTATCTGGAGAATCAAGCATTTGTGGAGCTGGTGTTACATTGCATTAGTAGGTGGCAATCAGCAGTGGTATGACACATGTTCACTGTAGGGTTACCCAAATGTTTAAGATTCTCAATCTAAATATGGCTTAGAAAAATATTTGGAGCTAGGCCATATTCTGATTGTTCTCCAGAAATAAATGTTGCAAGATGAGTGCACTTCAAAGGAAAAAAAAAAATCATGTTTAGTCCAACAGTTTCTTGTTTCATATACAAAGCAAAACTAAGAACACTTTTTTATTTAACTAGTTAATGCAGAACTAGAATTAGAATTATTTTGCATATTATCTAGTGATATTTATTCAGAGTCAAAGTCCATATTCTGAGAATTGTGACTTTCACTATTGAAAATACGTCATTCCTACTTTTCTGATAGGGAATGCATTTTTTTTTTGTTTCTACAGGACATATTTCCAGTGAGAAGAATGGTGTTTCTTTCAGCGTACAGAACGGTGACGTGTGTCTTCATGACTTTTCAGGCAAACAACTTGTATTCCAAGAAAAGGATGATACAGGCAGCCAAAATAGCCGTATCTCACTCAGAAGGACTTCAAAGAGGGGAAGCCTAACTTTCACTGAGAAAATGTGATTTCCTTTGAAACAGAACATTGTTTTACAGCATGAAGTAGAGATTTACTTCAACAGTTTTTACATAATGTGAGAAGACCAAAAACTGATTTTATTTAATATATGGTACTGAAACTTCAAGGCAGCATGTAATGTATTGACAAGGACAATTACTAATTGGAAAAAAAAAAAAAAAAAAAAAAAAAAAGGTGGGGAGGGAGCTACTGTTTTGACAAGGTATTTCAGATGTTGAATTACAGCTGGTATGTTCCCATTTTCATTCTTCATTAGAGGTTTTTTGAGGATTTTTACATTTAAAAGAAAGTTTTGTTTAGAGCTTTTTTCATTACAACTAAGTTTATCTGGATATAATTATAATGCATAGGTAGTATTGTATAAATGTAGGAAATTACAACTTCTGCATACAAATTATACCTTTAAAAATGTTAGCTATACTGTCTTCAACTTTTTGTATGTTGTAGTTGCAGGCTATAGCGCTGTACATAAGCAGGAAAATGTCTGCCTTTAAGCAACTTAGTTATACTTTTATATTTATTTCTTGTAAATTTAAATATTCCTTTGTATAGAAAAATAATTGCTGTTTTGTTTTAACTTTTATTGTACTTTGCATTTGTCTTTAATTGAAATAATTTACTTTAACATAGAATGATACAGAAGCTAATTTGTTCAGTAAGTGAAATCACTTACAGTGGTTTAGATACATTCACCAGATACAGGACTGTAAATACAAACACTATTGGTCTTTAACCTTTAGTGACCTCTTACTACAACAGAGAAATGTAAGAAACTGGGTGTCTTCAAAGGAGAGTGCCAAGAATGAGGGATTGATAAGCAAAGTAGCCAGTAGGTTATTAAATACAGCTAGGTTGTCGTAGTGGCTTGAGGAAGTCAGTGTAAGCTTTTGCCATTGATTTCAGCAGAGTCAATATTTTATCTTGCGTGTGGGTTCCAGAGATTAAACACACTGCCATTTCTCATCTGCAACGATAAAGTAACAATGTGTTATTTTTTTAATTAAAAAAATAAATACAGAAAATAAATGCTAGCTGCTGTATTTAGTAGTCTAGTAAATTGTTCATTTTGTTAAGTGGCTGTTTTTAAGGGGCAGCTCTTGAGCAGTTACAATGTATTTCTGTTTGTACTTTGGTCCTTTTTTGGCAAACCAAATCCTGAGGCACTAGCTCAGTAATTCATGAAGCAAAGTTTCATTTTCTTTGTGTTATTTATCTGGAAAAGATGGATTTGGGCTCTTCATGTGAAACAGCTGAACAAAAATAGAACCCATCCAACATTGTGAAGACTTTTGAAGAGAAATTAGCAGGAGCCCTGGTTGTGCCTACTTCTTACACAGGTGTGCAGCTGTGGCCATTTCTTCTGCTCCGTGCATTCTTGGAGAAAGGTTGGATGCTGCCAGAGCAAGAGCTAGAACAAATTTAGTGCCACACTGCAGACTGATGGACCCTGGAAGGGGAATTTTTTGAGGCAGGCATATGCTGCAGGGGAGAGAGTACTTTGCTTTCCCAGAGGACTCAGGAGGGAGCCCTGGAAACGCTCTTCTCAACCAAATGCATCAGTTGAACACCTCCTTTCTGGGGCTCTCTCATAGTTCAGCAATTGAACCTCTTCATTACGCAAACCCTCTTGCGGTCCTGTATGCAATGCCTGGGTTCTTTTGGTCACCTGTGTCTGAGACTACTCTGAATATGCTTTTGAAGTGCGAACTTAAAGTATTTGTTGTATTTATCCACGAGGTTTTAACTGCATGTTAATAAAAGACGGTACTGGAATGCTAGTAGCTGGAATGCATTTCTGTGAATGCTTTAACTATTGGTGAATTGCCTTTGCACTGTTTCTTGTAAATTTATTTAATGTTCTTGTATTTATATTTTCAACTGTAAAAAATAATAAATTTACAGCAAGTAAACACATAAAATACAAAAACTTTGTCTTTTAGATAAATGTGTCATTATACTGAATTGTGTTACAATTCTTCAGATGACATGAGCTGGAGAAAATGCTGACTTTGCCCTTGCATTTTTTTTTTTTCCTACATCATATTTCACATTTCATGGTTCTAGCAGATCTGTTTTTAGCAGAGAGAAGGTCTGACCTAAGTGGCTGCTCAATGCTTGTCCTCAAGTCTGCTGAAAGTCTTCCATCTGAACGCTGTGAGCAAAAGCACATAGCCGAGTTTGGCTTCGATGATTAAATTCCATACTAGAAAGGATATCCCCTGTCACTGTTTGGAGTCTTCATTTGCTTTCATTTTGGGGAAAACAAAACCAAAAAACGCGATGAAACAAGTTGGTATGCTGTGATTGACACAGCTCTGTGGCTTCCAGGTCCTAGTAGTTCATGTACAGCTTTGTGACTAAGCCATATTATGGCCTACAGACTACACGTCTTGGCACTTGTTCCTTTGTGCGCTGCTAGCGGTGTGGCCATGGCAGCTCAGAGCCTGCTGAAAGCTGCAACCCCTTTTCTGGGAGAAAGCGGAGTGGAAGACTACGCATTGACTTGTGGTTGTGGAGCTAAGCCCAGGACGTGTGTCAGGAGATTTGGAGCTTAGGTTTGGGTAAACAGCGGTGTGCAGCTGGCACCACCTCGGAGAGCAAACCTGTTCCCTGAGCGTGTGCAATCTGCGTTGACATTTATAGTAAAAAGTGATGCCCTGGAGCAGTAAACGTGCAGGTTTATGCTGTTGTGGGGTTGTGAAACCCTCACTGAACCGCAGTTGCACGGCTGCGACTGCGGGAGGTAACGAGCTTGTGAGGAGAGCCCTGCCCCCGTTCCTGCTGTGCAGATCGTCCCCAAACGCTGCCAGAGAGCCACAAGCCAGCCGGCAGCTCCCCGATCAGGACTTATTTATTTCCACGGTCAGGTATAGAGCCGAGCCGTGCCGCCCCTCTCGGCCTCGGCGCTGCTCCCGCCCCGGGCGCTGAGGGGAGGCGGCTCCGGGCTCCGCCCGCGGCCGCCGCCATCTCCTGCTGCCGAGTGCGGCCGGGGGCTGAGCTGAGGAGGGCTGAGGGCGGCCATGAGGAGCCGCAGCAACTCGGGGGTGCGGCTGGACGGCTACGCCCGGCTGGTGCAGCGGACCATCCTCTGCCACCAGGTGAGGGCAGAGCCGCGGCCGGGGGAATGGAGCCCAGCCCGGGGGGGAGGCGCTGGGGGGGCTCCGCGGTCGCTGCAGGGGAGGCGGAGGTGACCTTGGGCTGCATCCCTGCGTGGCACGGGGCGGTGAGGATTTGGGGGAGCTGCTGGGTCGCAGCAAGGCAGGCAGCTCCGGAGGGGCTGGGGAGATGCTGTGGGATGGGTCTCCAGGCTTCAGCAGCGAGCCCGAGCGAGCCACCTGCGTGCCCACGAGCAGGAGGTGTTTAGAAACTGGCTTGGGTTGGAAGGGACCCCAGGGACCATCCGCCTCCAGCCCCTAAGCCAAGGGTTTAAATGCTGCAGGGGCTCGCTACTTGACTGACCTTGTACCTTGCGCCCAGGAGCGTGCCAGGCGTGCGGAGCTGGCACCCGAGATGCTGAGTGGTGGTGGCGGGCACCAAGCCCATGTTCCATATGCCAGGGGTCCCATATGCCAGGGGTCAGATATCTCACCAGCAGCAATTGATCTTACATCCTCCCCAGCCTCTCTGTTTGAACACGCAGCTGACAAACAGCCTGAAAAATTAATGGTAATGAAGTGACGGGAGTCAGTGATTAAATGAAAACATTAATGGAGTGTTTGGAGCGCAAGAGACTACCCGGTCGGCGTGCTGGGTTTCAGGCAGCGCTTCCGTCAAGCACCGTCGCAATTTGCCGTCCTACACATTGGAGGATATAAAAAGACTTTGCATGCATTCATGCTCTAGCTTTCATAAACCACGCAGCTAAATAAACAAATATTTCTTTCACCTCCTGGAAGGGAAGTAGTATTTCTTTAACTTCCTCGAGGTCATGCCACAGGCTGAGGTCATGCCACAGGCAAGAACAGATCTTAATCTAGGTTTCTAGTCTTAACTCAGTACCCTGTTTTCCTTCCAAATATGCAAAATTTAAGTTCATATTTCCTCAGTGTATTTCAGATTTCACCTAGTGACTTAGCTAATCATCCCGGGTGGATGAGGATGCACAGCTAGGCGCTGTAAGTTATATCCCAAAGCATCGAAAGAAATTTTGCGTTGCCCTTGTGCAACTTTGGGAAAGGACTGAGCCTCTCTTTTGTTGTAAAACTAACAGCTGCAGTGTGCAACCAGTGTGAAATCATCCTTGGCTCTCTCTTTTGTTTCTGTTTCTTTCTCTTTTAATAAGGAAAGAATTGGTTCATCTGAATAGATGGGATTTCAGGTAATAATGTCTGTTCTGTGCTCTCTGTACTCTGCTTAGAACCCAGTAACAGGGCTGCTTTCAGCTGGTACAGACCATAAGGATGCTTGGGTACGGGACAACGTCTACAGCATCCTGGCGGTGTGGGGGCTCGGGATGGCTTACCGAAAGAATGCAGACCGGGACGAGGACAAGGCCAAAGCCTATGAACTTGAGCAGGTATGTCAACATTTTTGGCATAAACCAGCTGTGCTTTTTTTTTTTGTTGTTTGTTTGTTTTTGTTTGTTTGTTTTTCATAGGGTGGTTGTTGTGAGTGGTGTGCTTGCATTGCTGCCTTGTGTAGGATCTGGCACAGTTTTCCCAGCATGGAATAGGTGTTTTGTTCCCTTGGCAGTCAGTAGTGTCTGTGTGCCACAAGGTGGCCTGTATTTCTAGCTGCCTCCCAGGAAGTAAGATTTGGAGAACTGAGCAACAGAGAGGCTAACATCTGAACTAAAATATAAACAAAACAGAAACTGGTAGGAGTCAAACTTTCACTGTGTGGCTTCTGAGAAATGTTATGCCCAGATTTACAAGCCTCTCAGATTAAACATTGAGATTCCTCATGAGGTGTATTGTGGAGCCGAAAATCAAGTTTAGGTTGCTTGAATCCTGGGATATAATTTTATCTGCTGGACAGTCCTTTCCCTTAAGGAGGAACATGCCCTTTAAAGTAGCTGTCTTTGAAATGCGCATGTGTGTAGTCTCATGAAAAGCATACATGGTGTATAGACACGTTTGGTGAGAAAGAAAGGTAAAGATCTCCAAAGTGGGAGGGAACTGAAAGGGGAGGTAGCTCACACAATTAATTTATTTAGTCCATAGATGGGAAAGTGGGTATCAAAAGAGAGAGTGTAGAGGCAGGTTAAATGGTAGGCAAGGGAGTCAGTATCCTGCTGTAGTTTTGAAGGCATAAACTTTATGCAGATGTGTACTTGTCAAACCAGGGTGGTCTGTGGTGACAAAACAACCTTGGCTCAGTTGCTTATCGTCTTTTGAGGCCTTAATAATTTTCTGGATTAAAAAAAAAAAAGGGTTTGATTTCTTCATTTCAGACTAAATCTTGTGCTTCTCTTTGTGCACGCTAAAGTCCCTTTCTTCACATTAGTCATCTGCTTGCTGCTGTGCTGTATAAAGAGATGAAGAGACTCCACTGGTTACTGTGTCAATGGCTTGCAGTTATTTACCCGTGTTCCCTGGATCTGGTGCTCTACAAACCATTATTACTGTTCTTACAATGTGTGATGTTACTCTTCCTGAGCCAGATAGAAAGACCACAGAGGGTTGCTCCACTATTTAGAGAGGACCTGAGGGAAAAGATTTATTCTCCTAGATAGGGATCAACCAATTTAAAAAAAATAAAAAAAAAATTAAAAGGGCATTTAAAGCATTTGAGTCAAATACAGTTTCCTGTCTTTGGGAGGACATTAGCAGGGAATGTGAACTTTGTGACTTTTGAATGTTTGTAACATCTGATAAGGCTGGCGATGCACAAGTGTCACTGGTTTGCTGTGTTCCTGCAGAACGTTGTGAAGCTGATGCGGGGGCTCCTACAGTGCATGATGAGACAGGTATGTTATAACCCAGCAACATCTACTGCCGGTAGCAGCAAGGTGAGATGCAGGGCTGTGGGTGGAGGGAGAGAAGGAAAGTATTCTGGAAAACGTGGGTGCCCAGAATGAAGAGCCTTAGCTCTCCCAGCCATTACTGTATGGAAAGCGTTCATCTGGCAGTAGCGTAGTACCACGGACCTGCAGGCAAGTAGCAGTGAATGGTTTGATTGACTTCCACTTGTGTTTGTTGCCAGTGGGGGAGAAAACTTTTTGGCATAGATCTGAGTTGAACTAGTATGTGTTGAAAATACAAAGCATTTCATTTGAAGTAGATACTCCTTGTGTTTTTTGTTTTTTTTTGTTTTGTTTTTTTCCTGCAAAATGATTGTGTTTTTATACTTGTACAAGGTGATATGGGATGTCTTTTTAAAGTTCTGTAGTTTCTTTGAGCAAAACTGGTCCTACTTGCACCTTTTTGAGATCAGGCTTGTAGCAAATCTGTTTTGCATTTGCAAACTGATTTTCCCAAACATGCATACCCGTAACAGAGATCTGAACTTCAACAAGGTGGTTTAAATCTACTTTTTTCCCAAATAGACAAGGATTTAGCTAGAGTCTGAAGTTAAAGCACTCTCTCTCTGTTACCTCATTTTGTTATCAAACTGAAGTAACAAAAATTAGGACCTTGTGTTTCATCTTTCCTAAGACAAGGTGCTTGTTTTGAAGTTACTTGGAGAATTTCTTCCAAAGTGGTTCATATTCAAAATCTCTGGTGTTTTTCAGGTAGATAAGGTAGAGAAGTTCAAATGCACACAGAGTACCAAAGACTGCCTGCACGCCAAGTATAACTCAGCTACTTGTGCCACGGTGGTTGGAGATGACCAGTGGGGACATCTGCAAGTAGATGCAACTTCGCTTTACCTGCTCTTCTTGGCACAGATGACAGCATCAGGTAAGCAGAAGTTATGCTAGCCTTGGCTGTTGTTGCAGTCTTTGTATTTTAGCTTTCTTTTAAAAGGAAAAGAGTTGTAACTAAATTCAAAGATCTTTGCGTAGTTATTACTCAGAAAATGTTTCTGTGGAAAAGAGAGAGAGATGTGAAATTGGAACATAAGCACAGTAACTGCCAAGGCAGTGTCCATTCCCTTAAAGTTTGTTGGCATACAAATACACGAGCTACACGGAGTCATGTCAGAGAAGAGCCGTGTTTGAAAACTATGTGGGTTGTGCTGATGGACAAATAGGTTTCTTCAGAGAGTGACCACATTGAGTCAGGTGCCATTAGTCCTTTCTGTGTTCCTTTCTTGCTGGCACTGTTTCACTTTGTGCTCTTCCTGAGAGGATAAGGCTCTTATCCTGGTGATCTCCTGGCAGAGCAAGAAGCAGATGGTGGGGTGGGGCTGCTGCTGGAGTTGTGCCACATGGTTCTTGAGAGCCAGAGCTGGCCCAGGCATCTCTGCTCTGTGCCCTCTGGGGATGAATGCCACTCTCCTGCTGAGGGTGGTTTTCTGGCTGGTCTTTGAAACAAGTGATGTGTACTGGTGGCATTTGAAATATTTTATCAGCAGCAAATAAAAAAAAAATAAACAAGCAGCTGCTTGTCAGTGTGAGTTTTTCCATTGGTTTCTGTGGGTAGTATTTGGTAGCAAAGAGGCAAAAGCTTGAAACTCACTGAAGAGTAAATATTTCTATTTTAATATGTGTAATTATTTTCTTCCCCTCTTCTAATCAGGATTACGTATCATCTTTACCCTTGATGAAGTTGCTTTTATTCAGAATCTTGTTTTTTACATAGAAGCTGCCTACAAAGTTGCTGTAAGTATTTATTTAAGTGTTAAACATCTCAACACTGCTCAGATATAGGTGGAAAATTATTTATTGATGGTGAATGAAAACATGAGCTTCGTTTTCCATGAGAGGATGTCAGAATCTGTCAGTACTTTACCTTGTGAGCAGCACCTCTGGAGATGGTGGGAGGGCTGTAGAGGGATTTACTGCTGCCTGGGTGAGGTATATTTGTTCTATCATCATAATAGATTTTCTTAAATTATTATTTTGAGCTTTATTTATAATTAATAGTAACTCCTGATGTCTCATCTTATGGGCTTTTCTAAAAAGAGCAAATTGTTGTCAAACGTTTTTTTTGGAAAGTAAAGAGTTGAAGAGGTACAGGGAGAAGCATGCAGGATAAAGGGCTTTGTGTGTTCTGTGCAGAAAGTGGTTCATGATTATAGACCTTATCCTGTTGGGATATGTCTTTATGAACTGCTCTTTAAACATGAGGAGGAGCTCTTCAGAAACTTGGGGAATTTTTTTTATTTTATTTTTAAGGCCAATAGATAAGTTTCATACAAGGGTCTGGTTTTGTGGTGGGGCTGTGCATGTGGAGCCAAGGGAGGGAAATAACTAGTTTTGTGTGTAACCATGCCAATTTTTTTTTAAATGTTTTCTTGCAGGATTACGGCATTTGGGAACGTGGTGATAAGACAAACCAGGGCATCCCTGAACTGAACGCAAGCTCCGTAGGGATGGCCAAAGTGAGAATGTCTTCCTGACTCCTCCTTCTTGGCTGTTCTTTTACTCTAAATGGCTCTAGTGAACCCGATAGCTTCCTTTGCATAGCTTTCTTGGCCCCTGCAGCTGTTAACTGATTGTATAAGAATTTTTGTTTGGGTGTGAATTGAATATTCAGTGCCAAATCCATGTGATAACGGCTAGCATTGAAGGACCTTAGTGCAGTTGTTCCAAGGACTGCAAAATGTCTAGCGGAGTCACTGAGGCATGAATCTGATAGATTCAGTGAGGTACAGTCTCATGAAATGGCCTTTTTTTTTTTTTTTTTTTTTTTTGTTCCTCCTTCTTAATTTTCTACCCTCAGTATAATATGGGATGTTTTCATGATAAGATTAAGTAAGATGTAAATTCTGGAAAACAGCAGGGTATCAGTCTTAAGAAATTATTTACAAGGCATCTGGTGGACTGACAGGCCGAGTATTATTAACATCAAAGTTGCAGTTGCATTTCAGCATGATTTATCAGTAACCAAGATCCCGTGTGGCTGGCTGCAAGAGGGAGAAGCTGCTGGTGTTGGCTGCATTTGAGTCAAATAGTGATAAATAGTGATAAGGCAGCTTCAGTGGGGGTGCCTCAGTGTGAGGTTTTTGTCTTGGAACAGTCTGGTTGCTGTGGTCCCTCTGCATTAGGGTGAAGCTGCAGGATACAAATGGACATGGAACAGCATTCAGTGCTACCACAGCCCAGCAAACTGGAGTTTCAGGGGAAAGCTCTGCTAAGCTGGCTCTGGTAGCCCAGTCCTTGCTCTCTTCCTGCCCCAGTCCCTGGGTGGCTCTGCAAGCCCCACATCAGCAAAGCCAGGGTTTCGTAGCCTTCTAGGTTAAAGTAGGGGTGCTCAAACAAAGTGGTTGGGCTGCTAATGTCTTCCCTAGGCATACACATTATGGCTGAGAGGTACAAGATATGCAGAGACAGGGCACAATGTGTCTGGTTGGTGTCGTGGTTCCGCTCGAGTGGGCAGCCGAGCTCCACCACAGCCGCTCTCTCACTCCCCCTCCTCAAAGAGGAATGGGGAGAAAATATGTGAAAAGGGCTCAAGGATTGAGATAAGGACGAGAAAATCACGCAATAATTATTGTAACGGGCAAAACAGACTCGGCATAAGGAGATAGTAAGATTTATTGCCTACAACTAACAAGCGAGAGAAGTGAGAAAACAAAGGAAAAAAAAACCAAAAGCACCTTCCCCCCCCATCCACCCTCTTCCACCTCCTCCCCCCGAGCGGCGCAGGGGAACGGGGAATGGGGGTTATGGTCAGTCTACAGCACTTCTTCTCTGCCGCTCCTTCTCGGTCACTCTCGTCCCCTGTGCTGTGGGGTCCCACCCACGGGATGCAGTCCTTAATGAACTGATCCGGCGTGGGCTTCCCACAGGCAGCAGCTCTTCCAGAACTGCTCCAGATATGGGTCCGTACCACGGGGTCCATCCCTCAGGAGAAAACTGCTCCAACCTGGCTCCCCTACGGGCAGCAGCTCCTGCCAGATCACCTGCTCCTGCGTGGTCTCCTCTCCACGGGCTACAGGTCCGGCCCGGAATCTGCTCCGGCAGGGGTCTTCCACAGGCAGCAGCCTCCGTCGGTGCAGGGCCACCTGCTCCGCCGTGGTCTCCTCCACGGGCTGCAGCGTGGAACCCTGCTCCACCGTGGTACTCCATGGGCTGCAGGGGGACATCCTGCTTCACCATGGTCCTCACCACAGGCCGCAGGGGACTTCTGCTCCGGCGCCTGGAGCACCTCTCCCCCTCCTTCTACACTGACCTTGGTGCAAGGCTGTTCTCCCACTCCCTTGACTCTCCCGGCTGCTGTCTGGTGCAGCGTTTTTTCCCTGTCTTAAATATGCTCTCACAGAGGCGCAAAACAACATCGCTTATTGGCTCGGATCTGGAAAACAATGGGGCCCTTCCCAAACATGGGGCAGCTTCTAGATCTTTCTCACAGAAACCACCCCTATGGCTCCCTGCTACCAAAACCTTGCCACGTAAACCCACTACAGTTGGCCATTAGGAGTGCAGAGAGCAGACATCTCATCCCTCTTTCCCTCAGGAGGTGCTGGTATCAGTAAGAGAAGGAGATGGCAATGCTCTCTTCTCTGGGAACCAGCCTCCGATGGCCCTGGGCATGCTGAGCAAGCCTCTTTCTGTGAATAGCCCTGCAGCAAGGAGGATTGAAAGGCTGCTAAATGGAGGAGTTATTTGGGGCTGTGGAACAGGAGAAGCATTTATTACTAAATATTCTTTAGGTGTTATCTCAGCAGAAGCAGCGCTCCCCATTGCTTTGCATTGCAATTTAATCTTAAGAAGGGTCACCAGCTCACCAGTCCTGTATCCTTCTAGTGGAAAGGCAAAAATATTTATTTTTTCTAAAATACTTCAGTGCTTCCCCTTTAAGTTGAAAAAGTGTCTGTGGAGCAAACTTCCGTCTAACCTAATTTCGTTCTGAAGAAAAGGACAGGTGCTAGGGTGTATACTTGACTTAAAAGTTCTTTAATGTTTGTTTTTCTTTGTGTGTGTGTGTGTGTGTTTGTTTTGAAGGCTGCTTTGGAAGCAATAGATGAACTAGATCTTTTTGGAGCTCACGGAGGGCACAAATCAGTGATTCATGTTCTTCCTGACGAAGTAGAACATTGTCAGGTAAAAACTAGTTTTCTCTTTCCTTTGCTAGGAGAAAACCCAGGTCCCTTTCCCCTTCCCTTTTGTTCTTAAATTTAATGTTGATTAACTGAACTTAATGAGGATGACTTCAGACTGCACTGTTCACCCTGTTTATAGTAGATCACATGAAAGCGTGTTCTCCTATTAACTCAGCTAAAATAATTATGCAGTGAATTCTTTCTCAGTTTGCAAATAGTATATTCCATTTGCATTTTACGTAGTCTTTTGAACAAGACAAATTATTTTACATCCCTCTCTTTGTTCCTGTTTTGCTCAGTCTATACTTTACTCCATGTTGCCAAGGGCATCCACGTCAAAGGAGATAGATGCTGGCCTTCTCTCTATTATTTCTTACCCGGCTTTTGCAGTGGAGGATATCAACCTTGTTAATGTAACCAAGAGTGAAATCATATCCAAACTGCAGGTAAGGGTTTCATTTATTTTTATTTTTCAGAGGGAAGGAGAAGCAGAACTTCCTTTCTTAACTGAAAATCCTTAAACAGAGATTGACAGACTTGGTGGGGCTATGAATGGAACAGAGGGAGGAAAATCCCTAAGTGGCACTGGAATCTCACTGCTTTTACACAGATGTCAGTCTATGAGGAAGAATGGTTATGAGAAGTTTTCTGTAATTTTGTCTGTTTTTATAGGGCCGCTATGGCTGCTGTCGTTTTCTCCGGGATGGCTACAAGACACCCAGAGAGGTATTTCTGATGTGTATTTTCAGTAGACATTAGGAAGAACATTATCTCTTGTTTATGGACAGTTTTTTTTGTCTCATGTACATGAAGGGTGAAGTTCTGCATCATTGTTAAGACATCTTAGTGGCGACATCTTTGGTAGCAATCCAGGCATCCGCCCTGGGAATGACTCATGTCTGAAGGAGACTAATGGTTTGAAAACCACTTATTACTAAGAGAAGTTAATGCATCATTCTACAAGGAGTGACATGCTTGGGGTGCCTAAGGGGAAAGCAGTGTGTTTGAGGTGCCCCAGGGTGTCTTTGAACTAGGGCAGAGACAAATTATTGGGTGACACCTAGATTCTGAGTCTGGGAAGGGTTGATTTTTCTGGAAACAGATTAAATGAGCCTGGGACTGAATGTGAAAAAGAAATCAAGAGGCTGCATGGAAACTGGTTCCTTTGTTTTTATTGGTTTCTTGGTTTTAATTACTTGTATAAAATAGGCTTCCATTATGTATGTAGTTTGAGTGACTAATTTAGCACTGTGACTAAATGAACATGATTGAATTTCCAGGATCCGAGCAGGCTGCACTACGATCCTGCTGAGCTCAAGCTGTTTGAGAACATTGAATGTGAGTGGCCAGTGTTCTGGACGTACTTCCTAATTGATGGAGTATTTAATGAGGACAAAATTCAGGTGAGGAAAAAGGAAACACCTTTGAATGGAAATGCAAAGAAGTATTTTGTAGCTTTGCTCTATGTTTATTTTGCTTATCAGTCGTCTCCATGAAAGTCCCAATGACCCGTTCCTGCTGGGGTAGAACCTAGCAGAAGGCAGATCTTTCACTGTGTGCAGTATTGATGTAGGCAAATTAAGTATTTGAGTAGATGAATCAGGTACTACAGATACCAGTAGCTGGGTGAGGACATGGAGCCTTTGGTCTTGCATGCTGCTCTGGGGCTGTGGTGTGATAGGTGTTACTATTTGAATCTCGTGCAATATTGATGCTCTGTTGGCATCAAACACTACTGGGATTCACAAGAATTCACTTTCATACATTCAGGGAGATTTGGGGTGGGTTAGACCCTTATGAGGAGCCATTTCATTTTCACTGATTTCATAAGTTATTTGCTGGTTCCTTAAGTTGTTTCATGCCTTTGCTGTGTCAAGCATTCGGTGGTCATGGGAGCTAAATTGACTGTAGCCCTCCAACGGTTATAGTCGTTCCTGGAGGCTACTGATAACTTAAAGAGCAACAAGTAACCAGGACTAAGTGTGTCCACATCAAGAGTTCTGCAGATTGGTGGCTTGAAGGAAGTAACAAATACATAATCCATTAAAAATAAAATGCCATCAGAAACAAAGCTGGGAATTTCAGATCAAAAAATCTTGCTGTGCCAGATGTAATAAATCGAGTGAGATATTTACTAGCACGAGAAATATGAGTTGCTTTGTTGTACAAAGCAGAAGTAGTCTGGTGGGGACAGAAATGGCATTGTTTCATGAGGAGAAAAATCAGAGTTCACTGAAACTCTGACAATAAGCTCTCTTCAGAAAGCAGTCTTTAGAATTTAGTTAGGTGATCTAGGACAGTCTGTACCTGATTATCTTTATGGTATGCAGATGATCTGTGCTAGGGTGAGCTCAGAATGGACAATTGCCCCCAGTTCCCACAGTATAAACATAAACTGACTTGAGACACTCTGGTGAGCGTCTAGTCTTCCATAGTTACTGTGGCACACATGTAGTTGCAGTGGCAGCACTTGTTAGGAAAATAAGCAGCCTGAGGACTCATAAAGAGTGGATAAATATATGGTACACTAGTATTTTCAGTGCTCTGACAGAACGTGCGGGTACCTTAACTTGTGTAGTAGACTAGCTACTTCCTCAGAAAGGTATAGCAGAAGTAGGACTTCAAAGGCAAGTTCTGGTAGTGCTGGAAGACAGCTTCCCTGTAAGTAAAACCTCGGAGTGCAATAGTTAAGAAAGGGGAGAAAATAAGGAATCTGGCAAAAAGAATACTGAATGTTTTTCATTTTGTATCAGCCTGGTGTTCCTGTTCATAACATGTTGTCTAGCAACACAAGAGTAAGAGGATTTTCCATTCAGTTAACTTAGGTATTTTTAATCAGTTTACATCTATTTTAATTTTTCCCCAGGGTGAAATTTTAAGAGAAACTGAATTCCCAATCTTGCAAAGCAGGATTCAGAAAATCATAGACAAATGTGCTTGGTAGAAAGCTAACAATTCATACACCTTACACTCCTCATGGATATTGTCAGTCCTGACATATTCCATGTCACTGCATCATCATCATCAAATTTCATGCAAAATTTGTTCCAGTAACTTCTCCACAGTAATATGTTTAGCGCTTCAGTGGTTTGTAACTGGTTAAAGACGTGTGCTCATATTTTGGAGGCTGATAATATTGAGATGCTGGAACAATATCTGAGAATTTGAAGCCTTTTCTTCCATCAGCAAGTTGTGATTCACCTTACTACCACCCTTGTTGTTTGTTTGTTACTAATTTTCAACAGACAATTACTGAAATTTTAACTTTTACTGTTTCTGTTTTGCTGAATGTATTGTCAATTCTCCCTTCTGTAAATATTTCCAGGTAGAAGAGTACAGAGAGGCTTTGGAAGGAATACTTATTAGAGAAAAGAATGGAATAGTTCTAATGCCTGAGCTGTACGCAGTCCCTCCAGAAAAGGTATTGTGAAACGGAAGCATCCACTTCTGTATGGGAAGTATAGATAACAAAATCAGTGTCAGTTCTATAATTTTCCTCTAGTTGGTAAACCAAAGTTAGCAATATACAAAAAAAAAAAAAAAAAAAAAAAAAAGGCCACTACACGTTATTAAAAAACATTAGACCTCTCATGGCTCCTGCCAAGAAATGGTAAACTTCAGGCTTCCAGATGATGAAATCTGGGAGCTGGGAATCTTGAGTGCCTAGGGAAGTTCTAGAGTAGATATAAAATTTTAAAGTTCTTATAACAAGACATATTTAAAAAGGGCTGCTGCTGATTTACAAACTGAAGCTCAAAGAAGAAATAAACATAAACTGTCCTGCCTGCCTATTCTGTCAATGGTTTGTGCTCTTTTTCTCCTAGAGGTTGCATTTAAGATAAATAAAGGTTTCAGATGAATTGGGGTTTGTTAGATTTTTTTTTGTTGTGAGTTTGTTTATTGTTTTTCTTTTTCCCATTTTTGCTGTCACTGTTTTACCTGTTTCTCCCATTGTGACAGAAATTCAGACAACATTATGTGCTCTTCCATGGTATTTGCTTTTGTATCTCTCCCTGCCCAATTCTCCTCCCACTCCAGACTTCTCAGCCCTCACGCAGTAAGGGCGTGGGGCCTTCTGGCTTGGTCTGAGAAGGGAAGGCATGCCAAAGGCTGATGTTTTGGTCAGACATCTGAGGCTGAAGCTCTGAGTTATCTGCCTAGTGGGAACAAGTGTGTAGAAGTTCAGTCTTCTTGTGAATTTTGATGTGATGATGATCTGATGAACACAACAAATAAATGGGGTGTTTTTTGCCTGCTATCTATATATTTTAAAATGGCTTAAAGATGGATAAAGATGTTATCCAGCAGGTTTTATCCCCTATCCTCAAAAGATCTGTATACTGCAAAATCAAGTCATGTTGTTGTTGTTGTAGGGTCTTGTTTGTTTTTTGTTTTAGTTTGTTTGGTTGGTTTTGTTTTGTTTTGTTTTGTTTTTCCTAAATTAATAGCCTTAATTTTTCCATTGAACATTCTTGCTAACTCAAGAAATGTGGAATAGCCTTCATTTTTGGAAAGCACCTTCAGGTTAACTTTCAGGAAGCTAGATTGTAATCGGTGAAGTTCAGGCATCATTGTCCAAGGAGCTGGAAAGCAGACAATTCCTTACAAGCTGCCAGAGGGAAGGCAGTGAAGGGATGCTAAGAAGAAAGGGGAGGTGCTAACACAAAGCTCTAGTTGCATGCAGAGTCCCCATTCAACCTCCAGTTTTGAAGGTCGGGTGGTTTCCATTAAGGAAGCATAGTTCTTGTCCTAGAGAGCATTCAGCCTCAAAAGTAAAATCAAGAGATATCAGTAATAATAATAATACCAGATTAGAGTGGGTAGATGATAGACTTTGTATTTTCAAATCCGTGTTAATGATTGTTCTTCAGAACCTTAAGGTAATTTTCTTGTTTGTGCTTTTGTTGTCAGGTGGACGAGGAGTATGAAAATCCTCACTCAGTGGATCGTGTCCCCATGGGAAAGCTGCCTCACCTTTGGGGCCAGTCAATGTACGTCCTTAGCTGCTTATTAGCAGAGGTAATTATTTCTTGTATAGTAGGTGAGTTTGTATTTCATTTTATACTGAGCTGGGTTAGGCTTTAAGTAAAATTTGATTGTCAGGCAGGGGACACTGGATTTTCCAGAACATGCACATGGACAATGAAGGGATGACTCTGAGCTTTCAGGAGCTTTTTTTTAAATTATTATTTTATTTATTTATTTATTTATTTTGTATATATGTAGATAGCTTGATAAGAAACAGACAATTTAGTATCTGAGTAAGTTGCCAGATGCACTGGATATATGGTATAGGCTAGAGGAGTGTGAATTCCAAGCTGACTTGGCTGCTTCAGAGCTAAGATTCTGCACTGTTTTGGCTCCAGTGGGTTGTGCCTTACTCTGTGGCATAAAATGACTGCAGAATTGTCCAGTATTAGTCATGGGCTTGTTAAAGGAACAGCTGAGTATCTCTGTAGAGCTGCAGAAAAATCACTGACCTGGCAAAATTGCTTCACTTGCTGCAACTCTGAAATAGGAATTCAGGATATGCAGATTGTGTCAGTCACAACCGTTTCCACATTATTCTGAAAAATATTGCAGCTGTTTTTATTGAATATACTACTTAGTGGATGGTGAAACTAGACTTTAAGACTTGCTTTTCCATTAAAAATTAAAATTGGTTAAGATAGATTCTAGATGTCATCAAAAGCCTTTTACTTAATTTTTGTATGTGTCCTTTCTTTTTTCTTTCTTCTGCTTTTATTCTAGGGATTTCTGGCTGCAGGTGAAATTGATCCCTTAAACAGAAGATTTTCCACTGGATTTAAACCTGATGTTGTGGTACAAGGTTGGGGAATTTTTCAAACATTCTGGGTAAATGGGAGTATGTGGCAGTGAAGTCTATATGTGTGGGAATGAAGAAAGACATGTTTTAAAATGATGTGGGTTTTCACATGGTACACGGATGTTTTTGGGATACTGTGATAATGAGAAGAGGGTTGTTTCTCTGGCTGCTTTTTTCCATGAGAGAAGATCAGCTTTAACAAACCTCATAAAAAATATTTATTTGGTCTATTCTCCCATATGCCTGGTGACAGGACGAGGGGGAATGGGCTAAAGTTGTGCCAGGGGAAGTTTAGGTTGGATATGAGGAAGAACTTCTTCACCGAAAGAGTTGTGAGGCATTGGAACAGGCTGCCCAGGGAAGTGGTGGAGTCACCATCCCTGGAGGTCTTTAAAGACATTTAGATGTAGAGCTCAGTGATATGGTTTAGTGGAGGACTGGTTTGTGTTAGGTCAGAGGTTGGACTCAGTGATCTTGGAGGTCTCTTCCAACCTAGATGATTCATAGATTCTGTAAAATTTTAAGACTGAAGACTGGGGAATGGAGAGTGGCAGACTTGATCTTAAATAGAAAAGAAAGGTCATGGCATATACTGGCAGAAAAGACCAGGACTGACAGGAGACCTGTCCATTCAGTCAGGTTTTTGTTCAGCCCTTTTTCAGGGGAAGCAGGAGAGCAATGAGTGGGGTGGATCTGTTCCAGGAGGTGAGGAACAAGCTAGAGAGCAGAAAGCAGCCAGACTTAGAGCTGCCTTTTGTGTGCTTCAGGGAGTAGCATCTTTCTTCAGTTCAGGAACAGCCAAACCCACATAATTAAGTGGAGGGCAAACACCAACTGATCAGGGATAAAGCCTTTTCTGGGTCTGAGCTGGCTGCTTTTCCAGAATGGCACATTTAGCAGGAGCAGTCTTAATCAGTGGTATTTTGACCTGGACAGGTGCTTGTTTACCCCCTCTCTTGGTGTATCATTGTGGTGGTGCTTTGTTACTCTGAAATGCTTGATTTCTCACATAAATATAAATGCGTTCTTACTTTTAGCATTCTTTGACAACGATTTATAATGTAGAGAATACTGAATTATTAGCTCCAAATCAATGAGCCATCTGGCATGAGCAAAACTTCATGCAGGACTAGAGGCAGAATCAGGCCCTGGATTATAAATTCCTCCATTTGGGGCTTTTTTTTTCCCCTACTTCTGCCAAGTTAATGGCCTCTAACGTTTATTGCTGTACGGATAATGGCACCTCTTTGCCATTGACCTGACTATGTAAATATGATGTGCCATACAAAAGCAACAAATACAGGGTCTTGCAGGGGCAAAGCCTTGTCTCCTGAAAGAGACTGCACAGTCCAAACTTGTGGTACTGAAAAAGATCAAAAGAAAATGATAAAACCCCAAGAAAGCTGCTCTTAACCTCAGAGCTGGCCCTGCTTTGAGCAGGAGTTTGGAGTAGAGGCCTTGTGAGGTCCCTTCCAATTTGAGTTACTTTGTGATCCAGAGTGGAAAAGAATGACAAGATGCTCTGAAGAGCAGAGAGCCTGAAGCTCTCTGAAATCCTCTTGCAATCCCCTTAGATCTCATGGAGTCATAAATTAAGAAAGAAGTAAGGTCTTTGTGCATTTTTAGTCAATTACACGGTAGCTGAGAGGTGACAATAAAGGCAGTCAGTTAAAAAGAGAAGAACTTTGGTTCTTACTAGTGTTTGTGTTTTCTGTGATGCAGTAACTATTCTGGCAGAATCTAATCAAATTAAGAATCTACTGCAAGACCATGGAATCGATGTTCAGAGCATTGCTGATATCCATCCACTGAGAGTGCAGCCAGCTCGCATCCTGAGTAATCTCTACACCAAGTTGGGTAGGTATTTAAATATGGAAGCCTCTCTACTGCTGTACAGTTCTTTATTTTTATGTTTTCTTTCCCATTGTCTCAATATCTTTGACTTTGAAAAACAAAAACAACAAAACAAACAAACAAAAATAAATAAATAAAAACACACAACCAAACACAAATAACCTCCCACATTTGTGTAGGGAAGGTTAACAGCATTACAAACTTTTGTCTTAAATAAGAGTCTCCAAAAGGGAAGAAAAACACATTTTTTCATTAGAAAAAATGGCCAAAATACAAGTTTCTCTGTGCCCAGTTGTGACAGAGCTAGGCAAGCACTGACTCTTTTTGTTCTGCAGGAGCTACTTCCAAAAAGAAAAACTGGCTTTAAAAACAAACAAACAAAAAGGCCTGGAAAAAATGTAGAAAAAGCAATGTTTCTCCTTTCAGAAGTCAGAATACTTCTGTCTTTGGTCTAGGGACCTTGCAGTACAATTGCCATTCTACCAGCAGACTCTCTGGGAAGTTTTCGGTTCCAAACCAGGAAAGCTATCCTGTTATCAGAGCAACTCTGGCCTGTCAGGTTCTTGCTATGTTCCTTCCAACCCTGAGCTGAGTAGAGCTGCTTCCATTTCTGCTGCAAATCCAAAAGCCTTTAGGTCTTTTCTAACCTGAAGACTTTAAATAAATTTCCAATTCCTCAGCAGTGGCCCTTGAGGCCTGTTGTCCCTCTGAGCCTGACAATTGGATTAAATAAATGCACAAAATCTCAAACTGATTATAGTTCAGCTGAAAATCAGATAAGCCTTCAATCACCACTGGCTCTTCTTATAATCCTTGCTGGAATGAAGGAAGTCTTGGTGAAAATTTGTTACATGTATTCCTAATTGAACTTACTTTTACTACTTGAAGCATGCCAAAAGTTTATGACTCAAAACTATGGATGTTACTACAAAGTAAGATTTATGAGGTGGGTCAACATTGATAGATTTCTTTTTCAGCATAGGTAAGGGGAGCTATATCATGCTTCTCTGCCTATCTATAGCATGTTCCCATGGCAATAAGGTTTATGGATAATGTGGAAGAAGAGCATGAGACTGTTCATGGTTTTGTTTATTTTTCATTGTTATGTTTGTTGTTGTGTGTTTTTTTTTTTTTTAATAAGAAGTTTTTTAGAAGCGTTGAAACATCCAAAATAACACGGCCTTCAAATAAATCTTAGAAATTGTGCCCTGTATGTGAAGGAAAATTCCATATACTGATTTTTATTTTTTTTTTTTTTTTGAAGAATTTGTCTTTTTATTACAAAGAACTTCTAACAAATGAAACATTTGCAGGGCTTTGCTGAAGTTTGCAGTTATTTTGTAATAGTTTGAAATAGCTTTCTTTCACTAGTAGGGGGTGAGTAGGCTGCTTTGACACATTGGTGTACTGTTTTTAACAGTGACTTTTTTAGTAATGTTCACAGGGATTTCTTTTCAGGCACATACTTGTTTGGCTTATTCTTTTCAGACACATTCAAGTCAGCTCCTGGGTGCTGGAGAAAAGGGTGCAGTGCAGAGCATTAGCTAATAAGCCACACTGAGAAAATTGGGTTTTATTACCCCCATGAAAAGAAAATCTGTCTCTGTATTGAGGTGTGTTTAGCCTTTTAAGGTCAAGAACTTATAAGGTTCTACAGTGAAAGGCAATGAAATTTCTGTTACATGTTGATGGCCTGTTTTTTGAAAGGGCATAGTTCTTCTTCTTGGTGGTGAAGTTTTGTGAGCAATGAATATAAAAGACCTAATTCCATGGTTGGTAAAGCCAAAATCTCGATTTTGAATCAGGCCTTTGAAGAACCCTAGCTATTACATTGATTTAAAATTTGATTTATATTGATACAAAGCACACCAGTCTGTAGCATCTCATTCTTATCTATCTTTTGCTCTGCTGATACGAATGAAGTAGATCTCTTGGCCTAAAATGGTGGTTGTGGAAAACCAAAGAGGAAGTGTTAGGTGACTTTTTTTCCTATTTTCTTTACAGGTAGGAATGAAAACATGAAATTAAGTGGACGTCCACATCGACACATTGGAGTGCTGGGTACCTCCAAGCTGTACGTGATCAGAAATCAAATTTTTGCCTTTACCCCTCAGGTGAGCATGGAAAGCTGGCAGGGGAATCCCTGTGTACTTAATGGCTAATCATTAATTAAGAACTTTGCTTTCGTGTGCTGTCACTCCACTTTAGGCAGAGCAGGGCTAATAAAGCAGACGTACTTTGCTTTGCGGGTTTTTTAGGACCATTGGATGATCGAGGTAGTAGGAGTACTGATAAATGTCTCTTCTGTCATGCAGAGTCTGGCTTCTTTGGCTTTTGGCTCAGAAGGCCACAGCAAATCAATAGTGCAAGGTTGTTACTGATCACTGCCTGAACCAACATTCTAGATAATTAAATAATTTATCCAAAAATAGGCCCATTAATATTTTCTTTCTTCTTATTTCTTAGATGGAAAATGTAATTACGCTCAAGTGTGCCAAGTACTATAACCCCAAAGACACGAAGACATAATCTTTTCATTGTGGAAAGGATCAATATCACTGAGAAAACGATGTTCTTTCTTTTTCTGTTTAGCGGCTTTTTCAATGTAACTAGAAGTTTGGACCCTCCTACAATTAAATGTTGTGGGTTTTTGTTTTTTTTTTTATACACATAAAGAAATACTACACAATTCTTGTAGCCTTATTGTAGCTGTTTGTACTAGAAGTACAAGGGGTCATCTACACGAAACATGAGCAGGGTGAAGAATCCTCACACCCTCCTAAATATTTGATTAATATAATCTTTAAATTCCAGTGGAATAGATTCAGTGGATTCCACAGATGGCTTCTTCAGTGCTGCGTAATGACCAGACTTCATCAGTTTTACTGCAAGTAGTGTGGATCCCTTTCTGTTCTTGCCCAGGTCAATTGATCACAACAGGCTTTATACATGTACAAGATACTTCATGCACGAGAAGATTTGGCTATTGTGTTATGTTGTTCCACCACACCAATATCCACTTTTGCAAATTAGGGAAAAATTCCTTAGAGTTGTGACTATTATTTAAATATCTCTTTGTCCACGTCTTGCTATATAAATATTAGGACACTGTACTCCAGCTGAAACCTTGGCACGTGTCAAGTATGGACATACCTACTAATATTTTCCAAAATGGCATTTATCTTTGCATCAGCAACACACTTCCCTTATTTGACAAACCTCTATAACATTTTCCATTGCACTTCTTAGGCAAGCATTCCTCCCGCCCCTTTTTCTGGTGGAGTGGAATTTATGTTTAATTTCACCTTCCGAAGGTTAGCAATTAACTCGTTTTTGTTGATCTTGAGTAATGTCCACAGATTTAGTGGTTTCATAGTTTGCATTTCATCCAGTTCTCTAATGAAAACATTGATTAGAGATAGGACAAAGGCTGACCCCAGTTAGACACCCTCTCTGTTTGAGAAAATGGTTAATAACTACTGTTTGAGAGCAATTTTGAAGCAGTTTGACCTTTTCAGATGTTTTTTCTTCAGATTGCTAGGGTGAAAGGCTTTGCAGAAGTCAAGATATGTCTACTGCTTCCTTGTGTGTACCATCTAGGTGGTAAATTAGAAATTAGACTGATTTGCAGAGATTGTTTTTTGATTCGACCATCTTGCCTTTATAATTTTGTAATTCTCTTGGCACTCTCAAATTGACTTCAGGCACTGAAATGGGGTTGTCTGGTCTACATTATTCTGGCTCTTCCTTTCTAAAGAAACATCTTTGCCAGCTTGAATTTACGTGCTCTTTAACCTTTTCTTCCCAAGCTCAGGCTGAACTCCTGTTTCTCTTTTATAAGTAGTATTACAGGTCATCAGTGAGTAAAGGTGGCACTGAATGCTTCAGCTTGTCTGTGTCCTCTCTTTCTATCCTTTTCCTCTCTTCATTAACAGGTCCACAATTTCTGTGTTTTCCTATTACCTTTGATGTGTTTACAGAAGGTTTTCTCCTTGTCCATTATGTGTCTTACTAATTGATGTTTATTTTACGTCCCAGCCTTTTCCCTTTTCAACCCCTCCCTAATGCTGGTGTGCTTTTAACTTTTGTTGTGGCTGATTTGACATACTTTTCATGTTTTTTCCAGCTTAAGATGTAGCCATAATAGTCTCTTACTGTGGTTCTTGGCCTTCCTTTACAGAGAGAACACCACCCTTTACCACTGTACATTTAATACACTTTTTTTTTTCCACAGTAACTGTCAGCTGTTCCTATTCTGCTCGTGTTTTAGATTGTTCCCAAGAGATATATGGTTACTAGTGTCCAGTCCCCAGCATGCACCTGTTTATTCTTTGTATTGCTGCTGTTGTATTTTCTCCCACATTTATGCTACTTTGATTTTGCAGATCATAGGTTACTGTAACTCATCACTGGGAGAATTTTGCTTCAAGGGAGTCACCATCTACTTTTTATTTGTATAGCTTCCTTTTTTCACTGTCAGCCTATAAATGTAAGAAAATGCATGTTCTGCAGAAGCATGGGTCTTTTTTCCCAACAGCATGCCTTGTTTGGTTAATTCAACCAAAAAAATCATATTTTTTTTCACTGGGAAAAAAAATAGAGGAGAGCACTGACAAGTACTTACATACCATATTTCTCTGTTTTCCAGTTTACTGACCAGCATCACTTCTATCTGGCTCTAGACAATCAGATGATTGTGGAGATGCTCAAGACAGAGCTGGCTTACCTCACTTCTTGTTGGAGGATGACAGGGAGACCAACCCTGACGTTTCCCATCACCCACACGATGCTTGGTAAAGTTGATTTTCTTGGTTGCAAGCAGAATAGATTATTGTGGGGGAGTAGCATGAGGGTAGGTTTGAGCAGAGACAGATGGCATGACTGTTTCAACATCTGAGTTTTAACATCAAAAGTACGGTTTAACTTTCTCAAGTCTATGCTGAACTTGGATGATGTGTAATATTTTTCTTTTTTTTTTTTTTAGTCCCTGATATCCTTGCACCTCCTCACCATCTTCATACTATTTCTATTTCTGTCCAAAGAAATTCTATACAAGGCCTGTTGGAAGTTGTCATGGGTGGAGGGGCTTGGGATTGTTTTGATTTTGTTTGATATATTTATTTTTTTTTTAATAATCTGGTATTGATAGCACTTGTGGGTTCTGTTTTAAATTTAGTTTACTTTGTAGAGAATACTCAATAATCCACTTAGTTGGCCACGATAATTAAAGAATGTGTTGGTAAGCTTCACGCTCTTCTATTGTTCTTTTTCAGTTGATGATGGTACTGACATTCATCCAGCAGTTCTTGCCACCATAAGAAAATTAGAGGATGGTTATTTTGGAGGTGCAAGGTACTGCCATAATCACCAAATGATTTGCTCTGTGATTTTTTTTAATTAAATCATGAACAAGCCTCAGGTTTGAACCTGTGCTACTGCATAGACCTCATGCCGGAACTCGAGACAGAGAGCAGCTTTAATGGTTATGTGGGAGTCAGATGGTAGATGGACCTCAAACGCAGTGGGGAAAAATCTGTTTCCCAAGATGTGCGCCATCTCTCACTGCTATTAATAGTTGATTAAAGGCAGAGGCATTTAAAGACTGAGGCAAAAAAAGGCATTAATGTTTATGATAGGCCTTGGGTTGCCCTGTCTTCAAGTGGAGGACCATGGCTGGGGGAGCAGCAACTTTCCATTTGTTAATGCTGAAATTGTAAGGAACTGTTTGCATCAGCTGAATGTTTATAAGTCTGTTGGGCTTGATGAGATTCATCCCAGAGTACTGAGGGAGTTAGTGGATGTTCATAGAATCACAGAATGGCTTGGGTTGGAAGGGACCACAAAGGTCATCTAGTTCCAACACCTCTCCCATGTTATAGCAGGACCCCTCTCAGTTACCTACAGAAGGTTTTGGGAACCTGGGGAGGTCCCCGCTGACTGAAAAGTAGCCAACATCCCAATTTACAAGAATGGCATGAGAGAAGACCCTGGAAATCATAGACCTATTAGTTTAACTTCAGTACCTGGAAAACTTAGGGAAAAGATCATGCTGGGTGCCAAAGAAAGGCAGTGACATGATAACACCATCATCGGGCCCAGCCAGCATGGGTTCACAAAGTGAAAGTCCTGTCCTGCTAACTCCGTATCCTTCTATAATCAGATCATCTGCTTAGTAAATGAAGGGAAGATAGTGGATGTAGTTTTTCTGCATTTTAGCAAGACTTCTGGTACTGTCCCTCACAGTATCCTTTTGGACAAATTCCGCAGTTGTGAGGAATTTGTGAGAACAGGTTTATGCTACACTAAGTGATGAACTGGATCAGTGGCAGAGCTCGAAGGGCCATAGTGAATGGAGCTACCTCTGGTCACTAGTTTTGTTCCCCAGGGCTTCATAGTTACCAAAGGTGGACTTGACAGCTAAGCCTTATAGATTTTGGAGTTGTTGAAAGCTCAGTGAGCATTAACCAGTATCAAAATGATGTATGTTTGCTCCCTCTGGCATGCTTTCCTGTTTGCAGGGTGAAGATAGGCAAGCTATCAGAATTTCTTACCACCTCTTTTCATACGCATCTGAGCTTTCTGGATCCAGACTGTGATGTAAAACTGTTTGATGACCCTAAAGAAGGCTGTTGTAGCCCTGACAGTGAATATGGAGGCTATCCAGCAGATTTCTGTGAAAAAGGTAGTAGTTTTCTCACTTTTTTTTTTCTTTTTTCTTTTTCTCTGTAATGTTCTGTCAGTTAGAGCCTGGGTTTGCCCTACTATGCAGAATCTAATTTGTGCACAGTTGATAGTCATTCAGGTTTCTCGTGCTTCAGCCTGAGAACAGTACAAGCATGACTTGGTTTGGAGAAGGAGTTTGTGTATATTCTTCCCACATTCTTGGTGTGGCATTGACCGGTAATTGCTGTGGGAAAACCGAGTCTGAGGAATCAGCAGATTGGGTTTGTGTGAAAGATGCTAGAGGAAGGTAGAGAGTGTGAGGAATCATACAAGTTTGTATGGAAGAGCTGGTCTTTAGACTACCAGCAAGAGAAAAAACATTTTGATCCTTTTCAAAGGGAAAGACAATTTCTAAACTTAACTGTTTAAAAACTATCAAAAACTGTTTTTTTTATTTTCTTTCCATTTTTTTTTTTAGCTTAAAAGTCTTTTGCTTATGATATTCCTACATTTCTGCATGCCTTTCTGTATAAACAAGAATAGAATGGTGTGTAATGAAAAAGAAAGCGCTGATAATTTATATGTTTTCTTATATTTAATGCTCCTTTTCTTTTATGTATTTCTCACTAGAAAGCCAGGATGAGCTGGATCAGTATATAAATGATATCCTGCAGAGTACAGCACTGAAGTCATACCTACCTCCAACTTCCAAGACTGCTAATCAACCACCCAGGTTCAGTGCAAACCATTCCACACAAGAGATACTGTCAATAATGGCCAAGGCAAAGGGTTTGGAGATTCCAGGTATTTCTCCCTACTATTGTTTTTAGGTGCTAAAAGGGGTAAAATGCAAGTATTTCCAAACTCTGCTATTTGAAAAAAGCTAGTGACTCGGGTGTGTTGTAGTTATCAAGAAATAAAAACGAGTCTCAAGTTGTTGCTCTGTAGTGTTCCCACAGTATCCCATGTCACAGCGTGTGGATAAATAACTTGCAGTGAATCAAATTTAATGTTCTGAAAACGAGTTAATTGGATAGAATTTTAGAACCTGAGTCAGTGAATTCTCTTATTTACTTTTTTTTTTGTCATTGTACCAAGGCAGACAAAATGCATGTTCTTATTTTAGTGAAGCTGTGGTGAAACGAAATGTTTCATTGAAATGGCAGAAAACAAAAGTACTCTCTAAATTTCTAAGAACATACAGTGTAGAGAGGGAAAACAGTATTCCTAATAATGTTACATTACTGTTAGACTGATGAGAGGACTCTCACCCAAATAATTCCTTGACTGAATTTGTAAGTGGACTCCAGCACACAGTGTTTTACATGTAGGTATGTAGTGTCCAGTGTCCTGGTTAAGGGAAGCCTTACCCTAACCAGGGTTAAGACAAGGCTTCCCTCAACTTTAGTGTATATTAATAAATCTTCAAGCTTTTTTGTCTCTGTTGCTTTTACCTGCTACAATTGTTTTACGTAGGTGTTTTTACTTTTCGTGTTACTGAAATGGGTGATTTTTAGTTGTTGTTGTTGTCACTGGCTTTTCTTTCCAGCTGTTTCCATGTCTCTTCCGACTAAAGTTCTGAACACGCACCGGAAGTCTCTGAATCTTGTTGATACTCCCCTTTCCTTTGACAGAAAGGTAAACTGTGGGATTTTTTATGCTGTTTCTGTTTTTAACACTTAATACTGTGACCTTCTCTGTCATTACTAGCCAAGTTATATGCTGGTTGTCATTTTTGTTACCTTGATAACCAACCCATTCTGTCTGGGGCGATGGAAAGCTAACTCCATCAGTTTGTTGGTTTGTTTGTTTTGTGGTGGTGGTGTTTTTGCGGGAAGTTTTTTGTGTGATTGTTTTTGGTTTTTGTTAAATAGACGTTATCACATGGAATTTTTTAGTAGTGCATGCAAAACAAAATAATATAATAGGTGCTTGTTTTTAAGGGCCAAGGCTTATATCATCATCTTTGGTCCTAGTTGAACTCGCAAAGGGAAAAGTAGGATATTCATAGCCTTTAGAAGTATTCTTCAAGAAATGGCACTTATATTTCTGTTCAGGAGGATAGTATGTGAAAGGATAGATTGTAAAATCATAGGATGGTTTGGGTTGGAAGGGACCTTAAAGATCATCTAATTCCAACCCCTGATGTCCTAAGGCACCAGTTAAATACCACTGGAAGCCATGAAGGATGGGTTTGTGCTGGGCGTTTGTTCTCTCCTAGTATGTGAGCAGCTGCTGGAAGCAGTTACGTGAGGTTGTATCCAGCCTGCTGAAGGATTCTGCTCTAGAGGCTGTGCCTGTGGAAATGGTATTTTAGGACCATACATACTGCTGATAGCTTGTTAAATGAAACTTCTCTTCATCTGAGAACTCACTGCTGTATTGCATCATCTGACTAGTTAACATGCTAGCTTCAAAAGCTTGGAAAACTTATGATGGCAACATCTACATTCCTAAAGCACCGCGTATATACTGATTAGAGACAGAACTTTAAATGATTTCAACCAAAAATAAAAGTAGTACCATTCTGCTTCTGTGTCTTTGCAAGCAGCAGTGTATGACAAGACAGGAAAAGCATGCAAATAATTTTGTTTCTTTATTTTATGAAGTATTTGTTTGTTTTGTCCAAAAATAACTTCTCTTGTTAAGTCAACCAAAACTAGAGACAAAAGTTCCATTCTGAGTGTTGTGTTTCTGGGGATCAGCCTCCTTTTCATGCGTGAAGTAATGTGACAGGAACTACATGATATGTCTATAGTCCAAGTGCAGAGTTATGTTGCATGTTTGTTGTGTTCTATAATGGAAAACTACAGTTTGAATTTGATCTCCTCTTTTTTTTCAATACTTACTCGATATTCAACCCTCTTTGTTATTAGGACTCTGAAAGTGTTTTGAACCTACCTAAAGATGCTCACGGTGATTTGGATTGCAGGAAACTTGTTGAGCATCTGAACGAATGCCCAACGCTTCATGATCAAGCAGATATCTTATACATCTTGCATATAGTCAAGTGAGTTATCCAAATATAAACTTCAGCTTCTTTAAGTTTGGTTGCAGCTATTTCATAGAATTCTAACCCAAGCCATTCTATAAGAGATCTCTTAAAGATTTCTTTAAGTTCCAACCCCCCTGCCATGGACAGAGATACCACCCACTAGATCAGGTTGGCCAAGGCCCCAGTATTTGATTGTTCTTGTGCAAGAGCTTGCCAGTGTTCAGGGTAGTGTTTGGAGGGGACAGGTTAAAATACTTCTTGCTTAAAAGGGAATATTTTCAGTTATCTTGACTACATAAATAATTTGCATAAATAAAAAAAATGCTTGTGCAAATTTCAAGGCTGATTGGCACACAATTGTGCATACATACAGGCTCTCAAGCACTCGAGTGAAATGTATAAATCCTTTACATGAATAAGAACCCCCCTTGCTGTATTTGTGGCACTTAATTAAGTTCTCAAAGATTTGGTGTGGTTTTTATACACAAGGAGGGAAGTGGAGGGATATTTAATCTTGTCATTCTCTAACTAAAGCACAGATGCAGCTTTAATGAGTAGTCGCTATTTTTTCCTCTAATCCTTGCATGCTTAAGTACATCATTGGCTAAAACTCAGTGCTCTTCAAAGTGTTTCTGGGAACAGTTTAACCCAAGCTACTGGGGTTAGTAAACAGCTGCTCATTAAATAGGTTTGATGAGAACAAAATGCAAATACAGACCAACAGAGTCATATTCTTACTGGGATTTTTCTTTTCTCTGTGCAGGAGAATACAGCTAGAATCTGGCAGAAAAATAGCTAAAGGGTGCAAAGACATGCATTTATTGATCACAGATGGTCTTCCGTAGTGTTACGGAGATTGCGTTTTCGTTTATTTTAGTCTTTCTCCTGTGAGGGCCTCTTTGATCTTGTTTTCCTAAGCAAAATGTTTAGCAGCCTCTCTTCAAGATTAAAGGAGATCCTGAAAAATTACCTTTTTGTTTTGTTTTTTTTTTTTGTTTTTTTGTTTAACTACGTAAAAGACATTTAATTTCCTGTTCTAGATTTGTTTAAACACTGATATCTCTCTTGGGCTCTGGTGAACTCTGTCCCTCTAACAGGAGCTGAAAGGTCACTCTGGTGCTTCAAAACATTGTCAACAAGAAGTGCCTTTTTTTCCATAATGCAGTGAATTTCAAAACCAGGAGAGGACCAGAAATCTCCTTTGATTTATCAGTGTGGAAATCTAATTAGTAGATAAGAAAGAGGCAGGGCACAAAAACTCAGAGGTCCCTGAAGCGTGTGAAAAAATGGGTGCAGTCTTCAGCAGTACTGGAGAAAGTGATGAATTTTGCTCTTGAAGAACAACCTATGGAGCGTTCCCTTAGCAAACTACCTGCATGCATGCTCAGTTTGAAGTCTGATGGGAAATCCCTTGGGTGGTTGCTTTGAAGTCATGGTCTTATGGCTAAGTGTTCTAGCTAATATGAGAGTTGCTGTCACAAAAGGTCTCCTGATCTCTGGTGAAGGGCCCCCATGTCCCGTGTACTTAAATCTGTCACCAAAATGAGCAATTCAATCAAAAGCAGGCTGCTTGTTGTGTGGTAAGATGAAGCGATGTAGTATTGTGAGTTTCCTGTTTCCTCTCTCTGTCCTTCATAGGAGAGCCCTTAGAAATCTGTTTGGTCTAATGAAAATTACCTTCTGTTTTCTGGCAGAGGCCCTGACTGGGATACGGAGCTGAACGGACAATATGGGGTCACTGTTCATTGCCTGCTCAACGAGCTCTACAGAAAGGCAGGCCTCAACCAGGAGTGGGGATTAATCCGTTATATTTCTGGTATACTTAAAAAGAGAGTGGAAGTCCTGGCAGAGGTATGAAATATAAACAGTGCTGGTTCAGTTTCCTGCCTGGAAAGGGAGATAAGGCTACCAATGTGAGGCACAAGTGCCTGTGAGGCTTGTGCTTGCCTTCTTCTGGTCTTTACAACTTACCTAGTGCAGTATTTTTCAGTAAAAGTTGGTTGTTTTTCTGATCTAAAATCTTACTGCAGCATCTTTACCTTTCATCCATACTGAGAACTGTGCTAGTGTTGGAATGGATTGAGGTTGTCCAACTGCAAAAGATTGTGAAGGCTTCGTTTAATCTCTTGTTATCTGAGAAGCTTAACTACGTGCTTTGAAAGTTGTAGTGGTCGCTGGCAATCACTTGTTGCTGTTGTCGTAGCATAAACACTTTTGGAGCACCAGTGTGTTATGGTGCTAGAGATTATGCAAAAACATGATCTGGCAATTCCTGTCCCGTTGGGCAGGCAGTCTGTAGTGCGAGTGGCTGCAGGTGTACAGAGGCATTAGGATATTTGGGAATACTTAAGATTAGCAAGGAAGATCCATTTTAAGGGCACAGATTTCATTTTGACCATTACAAAAACATTTCCTCTCTGCTGTTTTAAGTACAGCAATTTGTATGTAACGCTGTTATTTCCAATTAACTCTTTCTCTAATTCCTGCCCGTTTTCAAAGCTTTGATAGCCGTACCTATACCAGGGAGCAATTCGTGATAGTCACCCTGCATGGTACTTCATTAGGTACCTTTTCTATCCTCAAGACATTATGGATGAGCAGTACAGACATGCTCACAGAAAACTATGTATGATAATTTTCAAAGATGTTGGTGAAGAACTGGGGAGGATGAGAGTAGAGGTGATTTGTAATAGTGGTTTTGTTCCACGGTGAGGGAAGGAAAACAGACTTAAGGAAATCAGAGGAACACAGGTCAGTGAGGTGTTTGTTTCAGGATGCTAAAAATTAAAAACCTACTTTTGTAGGAAGTACATATAAAAGAGTAAAACACTGGTACTAGAGGAAGCACCTATTTCAGGGTGCATAATTTGGAAATGTGATGTAATTTTTTGTTTTAATTTATATTGTTTTAAAGAGAGATACTAGTATACAAGATATATCTATATATAGCTAATATATATATATATTATATATTATATATAGCTATATATATAGCTAATACTGCCAAGCTTTCCATTAATGTATTTTTTGGATCTTAAAAATCAAATGTTTATCTTCTGGTGAAGTCCTTTACTGATCTTCCAGCCCCACTGGAGTCCATAATCTTTATGCTGCTGATTTCAGTGTGAGCAAGCAGGCTTTCAGCAAGTGGTTAACAGCATTCTGCTGGATCTGCACATCTGGTAGTTAATAGAAATGCGCTTAAAATTGCAAAAGAAACAATTCATTTTCTGGAATTAAAAGCTGTATCACTTTTGCATGACTCAGACAAAGGTCTCTTGTTTCCTGTCACATCATGATAGGCGTGCACAGACCTCCTGTCACACCACAAGCAGCTTACTGTGGGCCTGCCACCGGAACCCCGCGAGAAAATCATTACCACGTAAGTTGGAGCTCAGTCTCAGTAGAAGCAGCCTGCCCTTCTGCATCTTGCTGGTACCATTCTGCTGCTGTCATCTTGTTTTAAAAGTTACTTTTCAACTTCAGAAAGGATTGCAGCCACCAAGACAGAAAAGCCTGTAGTGCAAAGATGTTTCTGGGTGACTTGCTTCCAGAGCACGTTCACGAAGTCAACAGCAGGAGCCTGAGTTGACTGCTAACTGTGGTTTGCCTTCTTGCAGCCCCCTGCCACCTGAGGAGCTCACAGATCTTATTTATGAAGCCAGTGGCCAAGACATCAGTATTGCTGTCCTGACACAGGTAAGTAGCATGGGGAAAAAAAAGTTCTTTAAGCTGTGCCCAGTGCGATGCCAGTGTTCTGCTGTGACTGGGGAAGGTAAGAGGACCCACTTTGAATAGCTGCCTTTATGGATTTGTCCTTACAGGAAATAATTATGTACTTGGCAATGTACGTTCGGTCACAGCCTAGTCTTTTCATGGAGATGCTCAGGCTCCGCATTGGTCTGATAATTCAGGTGATGGCCACTGAGCTGGCTCGGAGTCTGAAATGCTCAGGTAAGTGCAATTTTGTCATAGGAGATACTTGTGGCATTATTTCTGCTTCACCTTAGTCATTTTTTCACTTATGTGTTAAATTCTTCATTCAACATATACAATTAATAACTTTGAAAATAACTTCCCTTTTTGACTTAATTAAAGATTCCTGCCTTTCCTTTCCCCCTACGTTGTCAATATGGAGTAGATAGTAAGTACTTAAGCCCTCTGACTTCCAGTAAGTGTTTGAGGTGCTGATCATCAAATTGTATGCATGTGTATTTAGGGATCCAATGCTATTAATTTCAACGAGGATTAGGATCCTGGTTATCTTCTGAACAAAGAACAACTAATGTGATATCTGAAAAAAAACATTGAAGATTTTTCCACATCAGGGGAGTTTAAAGGGGTCAAAAGGCAAGAAGAAACCATCATCGGAAGTGATCAAGTTAATGTGATGAATATATAGTCTCAAATGCTGACGTTTAGGGGCATGATCTGGACCATATTTTTCTGGCTTAGCTCATCACTGTTTCTAATGTACTCGTACACCTCAAAGGGGAGAACTTCATGAGTCATATTTTAAAGGGTGCCCACTTTGGACACTGCTGCTCCCTTTGACAACAGGTTGGACCAGATGATCTTAGAGGTCTTTTCCAACCTAAATGATTCTATGTTTCTATGAAAATCAGGTGGATACCTGCCTTTGAGGAAGTGGCAGGTTTGTCTCTTAAGAGAAGTTAATACATGTAGCTAAGACATTTTCTGGGATAACCCTGTTTCTGTATGAGGAGTACACAGAAAACCCTATTTCCCCCAAAGCTGAAGCTGAGTACCAGAAGCTGCTGCATTTCACTGTTCAATGCCTCTTTTTCCAGTGCTCCTTTAGTTATTTCTTTGTACATTGCTCTCAGCTTCATTGCTGCCTTTTCCGTGCTCCCCTGTGAGAGACTTGTCTGTGTGCACATGTGCGCTCATGTGTATGTATGTGCTTTTTCTCTCTCACTTCCAAGCACGATCCTTTAATCAAATAAAACACAAGCCTTCCATTTGCATGCTGTTCTTTATGGAACAACTCTAGCTCTGTAATTTAGATCTATGTGATCTGCTTTGGGGAGATGGCTGTAGTGATTTTTCAAGCAATCTTGCTCTGTGAAGGAGTAACTGCTTTCTCATCATAAGCTTCAGTGAGATTTCACACAACCTGCACAGGCTGTTCAGTAATGCAAATAGAGTCATCTCCATGCAGTGTTTGTTGTTTAGTCTTGAAATTTATTTTCTTTGAAATGACAACATATTAATTTTCTTCTTAAAGGACGCATTAGCTACAAAAATAAATGTGGTGGGGACCCCATTCAGCCAGCAGTTCAGTTAGGAAAATGATTTGTAAACCAGCTTATAGTAATGTTTGTTGATGGTTGTTTTTAAACTAGGTGAAGAAGCTTCAGAGAGTTTGATGAATCTAAGCCCCTTTGATATGAAAAATCTCCTACATCATATTCTCAGTGGAAAAGAGTTTGGTGTGGAAAGAAGCTGTAAGTTGTCCGTATGTTAAGTGAGTACTGTAAATATAGAGTTAGTTCATCGTACAAGCAAGGTTATACTCTCAGTGCATGTAAAACAGAAGTACTGGTAATGTATTAAACATACTTGTGTATGTTAGCTGATGAGGGATAAAAAAAAACAAAACACACACATGATGGAAGTTATCCTGCGCTTGCATCAAGATTGTATCAGGCAAACTTTTAAAATGAAGAAATTTTGAGTGAAGACCATAAAGGGCATATCCAGCCTGCCTTCAAGGAGTGTGTCTGATGCCCTGAATTCCCAGCTGGCCCTTCTGCTGGTTCCCGGGTCTGTTCTTAAGCCCTCACAGACTCATTGCAACTCCAGTGTCATTTGATGCTGTGATTGTTCAGTGTCTTGGAAGATCAGGCCCCAATATCCAGCTGTGGATCTACACCCTGGCTTGATGCAATCAGGCTTGAACTATTGATGTGATTTGAAAGGATGCTGTCAAAAAGAGCATTGTGTGCATTTGAAAGGACATGCTTTTATCTGCCACTTCTAGATACAATTTCGTATGTTTTCCTACCTATATGATTTTTAAAATGTCCATTTGCCTCTTCTAGTGCGACCTATGGATTCCTCTTCATCTAGCCCTGCAATTTCTATTCATGAGATGGGCCATTCTGGAGCAACCAAAACAGGAAGAAGTGGTATTACTAAACTAAAGAGCGAGATGAAGCAGGTGAGGGTTTTCCGTCAATGCTCATCAGAAAATGCAGCTGCTCTGGAGCTGTGCTAGGTCAGATTTTTGTGTATGCATTTTGGGAGACTGTTTTTAGTGCTGATTAAGTTAATGGTAAATCACAGAAGTTCCCAAACATCCTTTGGTTTAAAGCTGATAGAAAGCATGAAGGGGACGTTTCCTCCCAAACTGTAGTTCCTTTTTTGTTCTTTTTCACATGATGGATACAGAAGAACTTGAGCAAACTCTAATGCATTCGTAGCATTAACTTCAAAACAGCATTTTTATCATTTTTTAGCTAAGGCAAAGTCATGATCAGATAAAAGGCATATATGAGAATGAAGTATTTTATATTAGAAACATTTCAAAACCACCCTCTCTGCTGAGAGCTTGATAAGCAAGTCTTGCATTTACTCTGAGGCTGTCTCTATGTTGTGTTCACCTTGATTGTATGAAACAAGTTTGCTTGTTAAGCTACTGGAGAGGAGTGGAATTTCTGTATGAGCTTGACATAAGGCATTTGATGCTGACATAAGGGTAAGTTAATAATTCTCTTTGTTATACAGTCAATCAGGGAAGCGAGGGTGCCTGCAAAACGTGTGGTTTGTGTCTCATGAGATCTGGTCGCCGTGTTTGAGCCGTGCTGGTGCCTCAATGTTACTGTTGCCTTGTCCACTCCATTGGTACAGCTGTGTCTGAAAACACTGCTGGGTGCTTAGTGCAGGCTCCGAAGTGGCCTTAGTAACTCAATTTGAGCATGGCTTTTTGGTCTTACAGCCGACCGTGGATGCCTGACTTCAGAGCCTTTCCCAGAAGGAAGGGGCACTGGGCACTAGGCGGCAGCATTATTTTATTTTAAATACACAGGCGGGCCTGAGCTGAATCCCTGTGCAGTTTGTTAAGGTTGAAAAGGTATTTCCTTGCACTGTTTTTGCATTAGATGGAAACGTTTTTTGCACAGATGAGGGGAGTTGGCTGTTCTTACTTTTTTATTCCCCCCCCCCATCCATTCATGGTGCTTCCTGCCTGATCTTACTGCACTCTCTACATCATTTGCCAAATACCAATTTTAGGTCATGCTGTGTTGGGGGTGAGGACAATCAGCTTTGTGTCAGGAAGGGCACTTCTAATACTTACACCAACATTGCTTTACACCAGAGCTTGTGTGCTGAGCAGCTGCAGCTTGTTCTTGTTTACTGCAGATGTCTCTGGAGTCTGAAAACCAAGACTTTGCCTAGGTCTGAACCATTAACACTAATTAAAGGGCATGGCTTGGGAGGGGACAGCTACAGGAAAGTGCTCAGTGTGGAAAGGGGTGCATCCATGTTCCTGTGAAAGCTCTGCTTTGCAGCTCATTGCTCAGCACTGCTGACCCCGCTGGCATCCTGCAGGCTTTCTGCAGCACGATGGCCTCACGCTGCAAAGAGAAGCTGACATAACAAGTGGAGAATGGCAGTGGGAAGCTTGGGTTCTTTTGTTTTGTGTTTTGTTTTCTGACCCTGAATTGCAGAAAAACATCAGCATGCTCCTTAGCTGTGGTGGTTTGTGTTTGCCATGCCGTGGTGACCCTGGCCATCGGACGTGGCTGTCCCAAAGTCAGCTGAGGTGCGGCGCTGCAGGAGGCCAGAGCCTGTCATGGTTTTCCCCTGAGTACCTGAGCTTATTCCATGCTCCTCGTCTTTGCACAGATGGGTTACTTAACCTTGTTTGCGTCCTGTTGTGTCGTGGCTGTCTGTCTGACCTGCTGGTGTCTGTTTTTGTTTTGTAGTTCTTTCATGAGAGCCACTCCATGTCAAGCAGCATGTTCGCTTCCACGGTAAAACACCACCTGCAGCTCTGTGTGTATGCGTGTGCAGGAACCTTGGCTTTGAACACCTGCAGCTGCTTCTGTGTGAAAGCTTGGTGTAAAACCCTACCTCTTCATTTAGCTCATCTTCACTGGGAGCCCATTCTCATCAGTAATCTGTTAATAGTCTCATTTAGATCCACTTAGTTCTTCTGAAGGTTAAGTAGTCGTAGCAGATAAAGCACTGTTGCAGATTTAGTTACTTGATTATATTACAGGTGTCATCAGTATTTAACAGTAATGTACCATTTTTGCTGGCAGTCTCTGGCCAGTAATGAAACCAGATTGCTGAGGCAGGGGTTTTACAGGCCTACAGGCTGTCATGTTCTTTCGAGGCAGAGAATTGTAGCCCTTCTTCAGCTCTCGCTGTTAAGAAAAGAGATAATTGTTTAAATATTTTACCAGCAGAAACCTCAGCAGTTTAAAGTCTGAGGCTCCAAATCTGTCATCAGGAGACAGAAGGCTTGCAGCTACGCCTGCACCTTGAACTGGCAGCTGTGATGAGAGGATCTCTGCGCCTGGAGACTTGCTGTCACTGGCACACCACTCAGGTGCCCTAAATACACCATTACAGAGCACCCCCAGGTGCACGTTCCCCTGGCCCCATGGCCGGGCCTGACAACTGCCAGATTGCTGCTGCCTCCCTTGTCCCACATCCCAGTGTAGAACTGAAGCCTGTTTGACTCACATGCATGAGAGTGTTCAATGAGAACTTGCCTGTCTGAACCACCTGAGTAGCCAGAGTAATTACTGCGTGCAGATTGGTTTCTCTGCTTTGGCACTGACCCTCCTGCATCCCCTCGCTCTGCTAAACAGCGTGGAGGAAATTCTGACTATCTGAGTCAGCATGAAGTAAAGGAATAGGGTGCATCAGACCATCAAGGGAACACCATCCATCTGTCACTGACACCAACAGGAGAAAGAATAGACTTTGTTTTCATTTTCTTTTTGCAGAGCTTGGCTGTGCGGGGTCACTGAGCTTCTCCTTTGCAAACTTGTACTTTTTGGTCTTATTTCCCACTTTCCCCAGTACTTTGTTTAGGCAGTTCCTTACTTAAGAGAGGATGGGGTTTGAGAACGGGCTGTCAGTGAAGTCCTCTTTGGGCTGAAAGTAATGGGTGTGACAGTGAGAATGTGCTGATAGTGCCACAACTTGGAAGAAGATTTGCTGCCTAATGTATTCTCCAAGTCTGGTAGAGCAAAATAGAACAACAGTGACAGTGAAGGGAACAAGGTGGCTACTTACAGAGAGGTGGGCATGGTAATTAAATGACCACACAAAGTCAGTTTGTAATCAACATACATTAATGGACCTATTTGCATGGAGGACCTCACATCCCTGAGCCTGAAGTCCAAATCAGACCAGCCAGTAAATGCCACCATCTGGTGGAGCAGTGACACCGCCCTGCCCTCCAACTGGTACTTGTCAGAGCAGTCATGCCTTGTCTTGAAACAAGCAGTGAAGTTTACTGATTTATCCCTTGCTGAACTGCTTGCTTATTTCGTTGAGAAACGACTGAAGTGCTGGAGAAGTGAAGCTTGTTGTGGAAGGTAGAGAGGGATCAGTCCTGCTCCATCACCTCGTGTGAGGTCCTGGCCTGTGGTTTTCTTTCCTGGTCCTCAGCTAGCATTGTAACAGAACAACGTGTTCACAAGCAGAAGCACTTGTGGTGGTAGAGGGAAACTAACAAAAGCCTTAATGTTTCTGACAGAGGGGCAGCACCCCGCCGTCTCCCACCAGCACTTCTCCGACGGGCTCGGACAGAGACATCAGCTGGGGGGACCGCAAAGGGCAGTGGCTGCGCAGGAGGAGGCTCGATGGTGCCATTAACAGAGTTCCTGTTGGCTTCTATGAGAAAGTGTGGAAGATCCTTCAGAAGGTAGGCTGACAGCTATGGAAGGCAGGAAGCAAAAAAATATGTATGGGAACATGGGAAGGTGATGGTTTAGGGGTGTTGTGTTGCTGGTTAAACTTGGTCTTCAGCTGGAAGACCAGTGGAAACTGGAGTTGTTAGTAGGAACGTGTCTCCCAAACATATAAAGGCTCCATTAATGCAATTCCACATCTTAGTTTGAAAGTGTGTTTTTCTCTGAAAACACCAGAGATGCATTTTGGCTGAACAATTCTGTTTCACCACTGTTCTGCATTGCTCCTGGCCTTATGCAAGTTGTGGTCACTGCCACGGAGGGGCACTGTAACGCAGTGCACTTCGCGTGCTCCAGCTGGAAAAGGCTGCAGGGAGTGAGGTTGGAAGCTTCACAGACTCTTCTAAAATGTCTTGAGATCTCTTGCTGGCTCTTCTGAGCCGCATGCCATTCTTGATAGCTTTTGTTTGTTGTGTTTTGGTAGCACCTTGGAGAACAGGGGTGTGGAAATGTACTGAAACAGATCTCAGGGAAGGAAAAGAGGGGAATTAAGAATTTCCCTTTACTTCGAAGTGGTGAACCTGCTCTCCTTTGCTGGATGACAGACAGCATTTGGCAGCTTGCAAAACTGAGCTGTTCAAGCCTACACCGTTGCAAAGATGTGCATCACCAGCTTAGAGCACTCTTGGTTGTCCTAAAATCAGTTATTCTGAAGCTGATATCAGCCAAGATGAGTCATGTATGGCCTGTAGATTTGCTGATGGGATCTTTTAGTATGTTCAACATACGTTCAACAGCGAACATCACTTCTGTCATGACCTACTGTAGTAGCTGGCAGTATTTAATGGTTTTCTGGCTATTAAAATTAATTATGCTTATTTAAAGTTATTTAAATATTTCTTACACTATGAACTGTTCACAAAAGCACTCTTCTTGATGTGCCCTTTTTCTTTATTTTTTATTTTTTATAACCTCAGGTACCCAGATGTGTCATTCCGTAGCCTGCCTTCTCACCATTTAGGTTCTGTCACCCTTTTCTTTTATACCACTTGGTATTTCTAACACCACCTCTCTGCCAGTGTTTGTGGCCCATTTCCAAGCACCACAGCATGCTGACACGCTTGAGTTGAAGTGCCCTAGGTTTCCAACACTTAACTAAATGTTGTTTTAGTGAAAATGAGAAATACAGGTTCTCATTTTCATGGTTTGTTGTCGTGTTTTGGCATTATCTTTTATTTCTACATCCTTTCCACAGAAGGCTCTCATTGATTTGGCTTTGTCCTTTGTCTGCCCCTTCCTGTAGTGGCTCTCCAAGTACTTTCCTCCCCTTCAATAGCTGAAGTGGAATACAGAACACCATGCAGGTGTCACGTAAGGTTATTTCTAACATTTGGCAGGCTACATAATAACCTCTTGAGTAAAGGTGAAATCATTTTTAACAGGTTTTCTTTTCTTTTTTTGTGGTAGATTTGGTGGTGTTTTTTTGGTGTTTTTGTTTTTTTAGCTTAAAATTTTTACATACTGGCTTGGATCAGAATTCAGTCAGACTTACTTGCAAGAACTATGATTTCTGTTCATTGCGGAAATATTTTTTGTTTCAGTGTCACGGTTTGTCCATTGATGGGTACGTCCTTCCTTCTTCAACCACCAGAGAGGTACAGTAAAACGCTGAGGATTTTCTAGGCGTATGACTGAACGTTTGGTTTCACGGTGTAAGATGCAGAGCAGGGCCAATGCTGCAGGACCTTTTAAAAACCAGAAGTGGCTGCTACTCCAGGAGGGAGCTGAGGTCTGGATCTTCCCTCCAGCACCCCTGCCAGCTTCACTGCGGCTGTGCAGATGAGTTTTTCTGCCAGCCAGGCCTGGGAGCGGGTGGGTTTTGAGGTAGGTTTGCCCCTTCGCTGCGCCCGCTGTCTGCATGCCTTCATGGCTTTACTCAGCTCTGGTGAGGCCGCACCTCGAGTACTGTGTTCAGTTTTGGGCCCCTCGCTACAAGAAGGACATCGAGGTGCTTGAGCGGGTGCAGAGAAGGGCGACGAAGCTGGTGAGGGGCCTGGAGAACAAGTCCTACGAGGAGCGGCTGAGGGAGCTGGGCTTGTTCAGCCTGGAGAAGAGGAGGCTCAGGGGCGACCTTATCGCTCTTTTTAGGTACCTCAAGGGAGGCTGTAGCGAGGTGGGGGTTGGCCTGTTCTCCCACGTGCCTGGTGACAGGACGAGGGGGAATGGGTTTAAGTTGAGCCAGGGGAGTTTTAGGCTAGATGTTAGGAAGAACTTCTTCACTGAAAGGGTTGTGAGGCACTGGAACAGGCTGCCCCGGGAAGTGGTGGAGTCACCATCCCTGGAAGTCTTCAAAAGACGCTTAGATGTAGAGCTTAGGGATATGGTTTAGTGGGGACTGTTAGTGTTAGGTCAGAGGTTGGACTCGATGACCTTGAGGTCTCTTCCAACCTAGAAATTCTGTGATTCTGTGATTCTATGGCAGTAGTGTGCTGCACCCACAGAGCACTGCCTGAAAAGGGGGTGGCTGGTTACAGTCATTCAGGCAGAGTAACGAAAAAGCTCAGCTTTGTTGGAATAAAGTAGACACATTGCTTGTTCCTCACCCTAATTTTTTTTTAAATGCTGCCACTGTAGCCAATGTATTTTGGCATCACAGCCTCAAGAGTAAACACGAGTTGAGGATGATGGTTTCTCACCAAAGCTTTCACTCTTTAAATCCATAACCTTAACCTTTCTTTATAGTTTTTTTCCTCAGTTGGATTGCCACTCTTCCCTTAGGCACTCTGGCGAGTTTTAAGTTCACAAATATGAAACAAACAGCTCTTGCAAACAGAGATCTCTCAGCAGAAGAGAGATACTTGCATGCCTGAGACTTTTTTTCATGTCAGGTTGCACCCAATTTGTCTCTGGCTTCCTCCTTTTCTGGTGGTAACAGCTGAAGAGAAGAGCTGGAATTTTCTGCCAAATTTAAACCTTCTTTTGCAGAATGGAGAGCTTTATTTATTCCTATTGTGTAGATAAATAAGCTTATATTTTTAGCCTGTCAGACCTAGACAGTATCTAATTTTGCTGTTTAAAGGAATCAAACTAAATGAGCACAAACCTCCTAGGGTGTCAGCATTTCACATGACATCCATACAGCTCTGCCAGCGAGAATTAGGCTGCTCTACAAACAATGTAGGTATTCGCTTGTGTGAAAGCGCATTCACACTAAGCAGGTGGCTATTTTTAAATCTCCACAGTCATTTTGGTTTTGCGACTAACCTGCAGTGCCAGAAGGGTACTCGGAAGGCAAAATGTCTGAGACTGGCACATTAGAAGCAGAGAATTAGTTTGCAAGCGAAGTATCCACAGTCCTGTGTGCAAGTACAGTGTGTGTGATGGGTTGCAGGGCTGGAGCAGTTCTCTGGAAGTTGCATAACTGCATGCAGGACCAGGGCCTAGCGACACAAAAAGTTCCTGTCAGTGCTAAAGCCATAAAAACATCTTGTTCACCTCAGTCGGGCTGCCCCCACGTGAGGAGAGGAGCGCGTGTTTAAGTGCCTGGGGGATGTGTGGGGAGCTAGTCTTTTGGATCTGTGGGTTTTTAATTTCCATTTCCACTCTCACTCGCCAGATGACCCCCTGCGAAATCAAGTTTGCCGTGCACGTGGAGTCGGTGCTGAACCACGTACCCCAGCCCGAGTACCGGCAGCTCCTGGTGGAAGCGATTCTCGTCCTTACCTTCCTGTCTGACGTGGAGGTGAACAGCATCGGGGGAATCATCCACGTGGACCGAATAGTGCACATGGCCAACGACCTCTTTCTGCAGGAACTGGTGAGTGAGGCCAAGGGGCAGCCTTCACGTTTGAAATCTACTCCTCTATTCCTTCTTTGGTGTGTGGAGAATACGATTTTTTCCTTATGCCCCTACGAAGGAAAACCAAATCACCTCAGTATCTTCTGGAAGTATATTTGGAAAACTAATTTAAGAATTGTGGGAGATTTAGTGGGGATAAAATCATAGCTGCTAACAAGCTCTGAAATAAGTGGGCAGATGGACGAGAACTTTCGCTTTACCAAAGCACTGCACGAGCCACTCTGAGGAGAAGCATTCAGTCCTCCATCAGCAGAAAGTCAGGAAAAGCTGTGCAGATACAGCTGCCAGAAACAGAACAGCTCGGAGACAACGCTGTGTACATGCCAGACAGTAAGGCAGAGAACAAGTTCACGTCCAGGCTAGCTGCTTTTAGCTCTACCTAATTATAGAAGAGTATTGTGAAAGCAGAGTGTGAAGCGTTAGAATTATCAATATTTAAGTATTTAAAAAAAAAAGGACAAGATTTGTGAAGCTAGATGTTCCTTGTTTACTTAGGCTGATCCAACTAAGTTATGTGTATCCTGTAACAATCCCAGTAAGGGTTTTAATGAGGGAGCAGAGCTGTGCCTTCAGCACAAATGTAAAATCATCATGAGGCCTTTCCTTTTTTTTTTTCCCCAATACATAAGCATAAATGCCTAACGTTCCCTACTTCTTTTTTTGTGTGTGTCTTTTCAGAAATCGTTTGGAGCTACTGGTGGTATCTTGGAGAAAGACATAGCCACAGGAATTTGCCACTTTTTTTACGACAGCGCTCCAAGCGGGGCCTATGGGACTATGACATACCTGACAAAAGCCATAATTATTTATTTACAGGATTTCCTGCCTAGCACAGGCTGTGTGATGCAATAAGCAGTGTCTCAGGAGGGAGAAAAGGCTCGGAAGCTTTTCCTCCCCGTTTCGCTGCCTCGAACCTCTTGTTTAGTTGCTGCATGTGTGTGTGCCATACACTACCTCAGCACTTCGTGCGAAACATCATGGGGTGTGCATGCCTGCCTGCGGGGGACAGGTAGGTGGAACGTGGCCTACTTTTAAGGGAGGGTGTGAGAAATAACAAATAATTAAGCTCATTCTGCCCGAAGTGCATCGATGTAATTCATATTAAATTAGCAAGAATTAAACTGCTCTGCCAAGGGGAAAACAGATTACTCTGTGGAGATCAAAAGGCATAATAAAACGAGGGAGCTCTATCTCAGGCTTAAAGTCTCCCAAACAAGGGAAGTGATGGAATTCATTAATTTTTCCCCTGCTCTCTGTAAACATACGTCGTTGTTGTGAATCACTAATGCAGTGTGAAACATCCAGGGAAATGTAAATTAGAGGAATAGGAATAACTGGAGGTAACCAGGTGGTATTTTTGATACACGTTTACCCCGATTCTCATCTCGTTTGCACCTAGTTAGTACAGGGCTAGTGCCCCAGAGACAAATGTCTTACAATATCCTCTAATTTGAGATGATGGCCTTGCTCAGGAAGCTGCCTCTCTCTTTAATCTGAACAAAGTGGCTTCCTTCCCGGCATCCCCAGGGCTTCGCAGGAAAATCTCAAGACTCCAGCTTCTCCAAGGTGACAGACTGTTTTATGCCCGTTATCCTTTTCTCTGAACGGAGAAAGATAAACCTCAGCCACCCGAGCACCCTTCCCAAGTCTCCTGATCCTTTCCCTTGCAAATAGCCTCGGAGTTGAGAATGGCATAATTGCCACCCTTCCAGCGCAGGGTGAGTTTATGGAAAGCTTTGATGTTTTTCTCTTTTTTTTTTCCTCTTTTTTTTTTTCCCTTTGTTATTATTTTTTTTAAAGGCACATTTGTCAGTCGTGGTTAGGGATGGGCTCCCTGGTAGTCTCCTTGCAGACAGCTCCCAGGTTTGTGCCTGTGCCATGAGGCTGTCCACTGAAAATAAGCTTCAGTGGCTGCTTGGAGCTGCTTTAAGGAGAGAGAGTAAGCGTGTGTCACGCAGGGAAACGGCTCTGCGGCCACTTCGTCTGAAAACAGAGGTAGGCTGCTTCTGGAGTGGAAAACCCTGCTTCACCCCAGGCACCAGCTGCGATTTGCTGTGTTTTTTTGCAGTTACCTGAAATACCTTGATGAAAGGAGGGACATCAGCCTGTCTCAGTTGCTGGTTGCCAGCACCTGTGGTCCCAGGGAAGGCAGGCTTCAGGCGGCACAGCTACCACGGAGGCGCTGCTGCTGCTGCAGCATCTGGGCACTTGCTCAAGAGAGCCAAGGCAGAGCAATGAGTGTGGGAGGCCTCAGGAGGTGATTCAGATTTAGGAGAATTTGGCAGCCCAGGAGCTGCTTGCTGGATGCTCTGAGAGGCAAGGACTGCATTAACCACCATGGGCACTGTGGACCTGTGGAGGGATAAGTGGCAAGGTATGGTTCAGCTACAACTAGCACACACTTGGATGTGGAAGTCATTTTATTGGCATGGTACCTGTTTTTGTTTGTTTGTTTGTTTTTTCTTTTATTGTGCTTTTCCCCCATTTTTGTATGCATTGTGAGAGATCACCTAGTGTGTTTCTCAGTAAATAAATCCTTTGGTTTAAACATATGGATGTAACAGTGCAGAGCATGAGCACACTAAGTCACTAAAGCAACGGTTCAGAGCCCAGAGCAAAACAAACACCTCTTAACTCTTTTTTTTTTTTTAAACAAGTGTCTTTGATTTAAAATTCATAGTATGACCTCAATTACCAATACATTTATTATCACTGTGATCAATTACCACGTGGAGTGTACGCACTGGTGAAGTATTTATATGGTGATTTGAAGAGAGTTTAGATAACTGGTACTGAGAAGTGGGATGCTGAAGCACAATGTCAGTGGAGGGGAAAACTCATTTTACTTCCAGCTCAGGCACAGCTGCAACTTTCTGCTGAGCTACTACTCGGACAGAAGGATTATTACAGCTGGGGAATCACAATTAATGCAAAACTCATTAAGCAAATAAGCTTTTGTTCAGACCCCCTCACACACATACACACTTTGCAGAGGATCCACCTCTGTGTTATTAAGCTGCTATAAAACTGAGCCAGCTCTGATGGAGGTGAGGGTGTGCTCCCAGGTAAAATTCAGTGACAGCTTTGCCGCTAATTGGAGCAGCTCTGCTGTCTGGCCTCCGGGGGGAGCCAGAAGAGGAGGATGCGGCCACCCTCAACTCCCTGCAAACTCATTTCTCAAGGCAAAGGTACACGGACACTTCACAAACAAGGGCTTTCAGGAAAGCAGATCCACCTGGGACCTGGTCTTTCCGCTCTGTCCGGCGCTGCTGTCACGAGCACTTTGCAGCCGTGGGGACAGAAGCAGCAGCCCTGGTCCTCCGTCTGCCCGCAGCAGCTGCGGGGCAGGTTTCTCTCTTGGCTGGATGCCTCAGCCCCTCGCAGCGCTGCCTCCCCAGGAGCCTCTTCTCACTGTACACTAAGCCAAGTGCTGCACTGCGCCCTTGCTGTTGGCGTCCCTTCTCATCAAGGCAAGCGTCCTTCAGCCCAATCCTTCAGCTTAATGCTGGAGTGGCTTCAGGAACACCTTGTGAGAGGGGCACATCTAAGCTGCAGGGTCTCAGCAATGTGTCTGAGCTCCCACCTTGTTACACGCCCTTGTTTTGTCCTGTCTTAGGGGTGCCAAAGGAGGCCTCCCGATCTGTATTGTCACATTCTATAAATACACATTTAACGTTGCCAATACCATTAAAATTTTACTATAATTTTTGTTTTTCTCTTAGAGAATCCTCCCCCCCCACTCCAGGGAATAGAAATAAGTATGTGCATGTTTAGTTGCTCATCTGTTAATGTACAAAATACTTCTGGAAACGTATTTCCTATTTCATTGACTAAAAATAAGATGTAGGAATGACGGCACTCTATGAAGCTTGGACTGCTATTGTATCTGTAATGATAAATTATTAGGAAGGGTGCTATAGCTTTTTTTTTTTTTCCTTTGCATTTTCAAAACTGTTACTAAATTAAAAACTTCCTACTTAAATCATGGTTCAGTATTAAATTTTAAAGACTGGTTAGGCTGGAACTGTTTACTACCCAGCAAGCACTCTGCATACATTGTATTTAATAAGGATGAATTAAGGTAATGTCTTTTTTATAAAGTTCCTGATCTGGCTGCGCTTTATATCGGTGTGTTGCTTTCAGAGTGTAACATGTGAGTGAGTCAGGTGCAGGAGTGAGGTGCAGGAATGGGAGTATTGGCTCGCAGGCTTGCAGCAGGGGAATACAAGGGGAGACACAGGACACTGGGCTCTGCCATCTTGCTGCTTTCCATAAAGTCAATTGTAGAATTTGTCAGTTTGCTTGATAGAGAATTCATGCTCAACTGTATGCAAGATTATTTAGGTTCGGTAGAATCAAACTTTTTTACTTTTGTGTTCTTACGCATCTCCTGGTTTTAAAGAAATACAGTTCAACTACAGGCAAAAAAGTGTTTTACTCTGGTATGTGTAGCCTACTACTGTAAAGACACCGCACACACATTACTGTGAAAGCTGCAGCTTTATTTTAGGATCTGTTGTATGTTATATTAACATGCTATGAATTTAGCCAGCATTAAAATGACAGGTTATGACTGTTTCTTGGCCCCCAACCCCAACAACTGTAAGGCAAAAGTAACCAGTGGCAAGAACAAATCTATTGCAAGTGTAAACGCCTTTCAAATAAGACCCTTTAATTTGGGTCTGTAAACTTCAGAGAGGATACATAGTCACCTGGAATGTTTTAACTTTATTGCATCATGCAAAGAGAAAGATTAAATGCAGAACTACCTATTTTCCTATTTTAATGATCTGGTGTGTTTTCCTTCTTTTTTTTTTTTTTTTTTTTTTTTTTTTAAATCTCGCCTGGGCTGGATAGTCAGTCCACAGAAAGCCTCTGTTGTTCCTGCTATATCCCCAGGGAGTGACAGATATGTTCCTTGTGGTCACTAATACTATTTCTCAGCTGTCTCTAAGGGCTGCTGAGAGAAACATACCAAAGTTTCTCCTCCCGTGAGGTTGTAGGTGCTACCTTGGTAATATTCACAGGTAAGATAGGTGGAGGAGGTGAAACCAAGAGTGAGGATAAATTGTAAGGTACTGATGTGGCAGTGAGGCAGTAATACTGTATATGGTGGTTTTTCATCTCTTCTGGTCTCATTACTAGCAGGTGTACATCATCACAGTGACCACAATGCTTGTTACTAATTATTGGTTGTCTGTGTGGAAATTGGGTTCCCAGGCTGCTTGTGACTCATGACAGGAAGGTGAACTTCCACGACAACCCGCAAGAAGTTCTGCCTCTTCATTAGGTTGGCTTCTTGTCTCCTTTGTGAACCACATGAAAGGCCTCTAAAAATTCGCTGAAGTCAATGTAGTCGTCTTTGTTGTAGTCGATGCTCTGGGCGAGCTTGTCAATGGAGGCATCGTACGCCTCAATTCCCAGGTGAGAACTGAAGATTCTCCAGGTCTTGCGGAACTCATCAAAAGAAATCAAACCTAAAGGAGACAGATGGCAGATTGCTTCTTCCAGTGCTGTTTCCCCTTCCTACATGCATGCACACTCCTTTATTGCAAGACAGTTACCTGCCTACCAGGGCTTGCGTGATTTTTTTGTGATTTCCTGGTTGAAGTACATTTTTACTGCAAGCAAGGAGCTAGCGCTTTCAACAGTGGAATTAAGAAAGCAGTAAATACCGAGAGTGCGAGGAGAAGGGAGAAAAAGCCCCCAAAAGTGACACCAGTACTGGAAACTGAGTATGTGAGATTTTTTTTCTTGAATTAGGCTCTGTGCGCTGTCCCTTATATGGGTACAGCCTGACTGCTGAAATTAGTCTTCACTAAAGTGGAAAAATGACATCACCCCTGGTACCTCTATATATAGGAGCCTTAAGGAGGAAACCGTGGGGAAAGATAAGTAGTAGAGGCTTCCTAGGGCTGGTGCTGTGAAGTTACAGGCACTTACCTGAATGATCTTCATCCATGATGTTAAAGATTACCTCCAGCTCTTTTCTGTATTTGCACAGCGTTTCAACCAAAGCTGGCTGAACCTGGTGTTGAAATCATACACAGGAAAGCATTCAGACCTTGGGTTTGAGTAAGCTTAGCCAACAGAATACATACTATACAAATCTATTTTCCCAGTTTAACTTGTCAAATACTAGGAAAAATTCCTTATGCTTGAGTTCCAAGAGATGATATTTTGTCTTGCCCCGAATCAGCTAAAACCTGTCCCTTCTGGGTGAGGGGGTCCTGTGAAGGAACCTTTCACACCTCCTACCTTCAGTAATTATTTGTGGAAATATTGATGACCTAGGGAAAATGGTGGGTGTCATGCACTCACATGAAATGTTCAATGTTAGAAAAATGGTGGTGAGAGCTAAGAACCAAACCGCTGAGCAGTCGCCCAGTAACAACTGGGCTCTGAAGCAGAGACCTCAGCTATAGATGGTCAAACATCTCCAGCCCATCTCCAACTGTGACTTCATCCTACAGGTGCCAGAATTGGTTCTGTGCACATTTGCAAAGCTGCTCCGAGTGGGATTCATCACATATCTCCTCAGCTACCTTATCTAAATGCCCTTGAGAGTCACCGGAAAGTAGGAAGCAGTTCTAGCGTGTGATTCATCCAACCTATTTTAAGAATCTACCTTAGCAGGGAATGATGATTCGTGCCCTAGAAGTACTTGTTTCCCTCCAATGACCATAAAAGGAAGCTAGGTAACTAGTTCAGATGTAGATGTCTACCGGATTGGCCAAACCACTGTCTTGTGCCACAAATTGCAAAAAGCTCTTCCTCCCAGATTTGCAAAGAGGCGTTTTCCTCCTTACCTCTTCTGTAGATTGAGCTATTTCCATATTGTGAAAACACGACATGTAGTCAACTTTTCCATCTGGATCTGTCTTGGCTAAATGGGGCAGCAGTGTCCTCCAGGGCAGTTCCAGGCAGAGGACAGACTCCATCGCTGCTGCCCAGTCACTGACAGAAATGTTGCCTGCCAAAGGGGTCAGTTCATGGTTACATTTGGTACATGATGCAGCACAAATCAGACACCAGCATGCCTTCTGACTTTGTTTAAGAGGTCACAAACCATGAACATTTTCTCCTAATGCTGGGGAATAAAAATATTCTTAACAGTGAGCAGCAAGGTCAGACTAAATATTTCCACAGGTCCCTTCCAACAGTGACAATTTTGTGATTCTATTGTGATGGTCAGCGTGCTTTAAAACTTCTGGAGAAAACCAAATTATTCTATGAAGAGCGCTTCAGATTTGAGCTGAGTTGCATCTATAGAGATGTATGGCTGAAAAGTCAACAAGGCAGGAATATGTTGATCGGTTGCTCAGCAGCCGGAGAACCAGCACCAACGCCTTATCAATTGCCATTTTAGGGGCACAGATGACAACCTTGTCAGGTGAGAAGCCATCAGGAGAAAAAGCTGTATTTGTGCCAGAAGTCATCAATGCCTTGCTCCTACATAAAAGGTTCATCTACCAATTTATTACTGACTTTTCTTCAGCTGATGCATGACTGTGCGTCCACTAGTGGGTGGCCTAGCCACCCTACTCAAAGAGCCCCCAGACTCAGGAGACCAGTCCTCCTTCATCTGAGACCCCAGTTTCCTGGCTGACATCTTCTGAAGATGCTCCCGAGTGAAGGTGATGACTTTTGAGCTTCTGGAATCAGATTTCCCTGCCCAAACTCTCTGCCTAGCAAGCTTCTTTCTTTGCTCACGTGTTCCAATTCCTCCCTTCTTCATACTTAAACCTCCCACCCCACCCTCCAAGTTGCTTTCTAAGGATAAGCATCCACGACTCACATCTTCTGCTGGGAGGAGTGAGAGTGTGTCACCAACCAGCCTCAGGCCAGCAGGCCCCCATGCACACATAAGAGGTGGTGTTACCTGTGTTGTCGCAGTCATACTTTTCAAAAGCCTCAGTGAGCGTAGACCTGTGAGCAAAAATCCTCTCTCGTAAGATTTGCAAGGCAGAATGTTCAATTGTTTTCATCCTAAGAGGAAAAAAAAAAAAAAAAAAGCAAAGCTGATCATTAAAGGATTTTAATCCTCCAGCAATTTATGCTTTTCAACACTCATTATCAAATTCTTCTGTTCTTGAACGTGCAGTGTCATCAGGGTCATCCTAAAAGGCAACACTGGGGAAAAACAAAACAAAGCCCCAGAAGAATAAGCTGAACTTAAGAGATAATCAAGTTTATGCAGGTAATTCTAAGCTGCTTTGCTTTAGTAAATCTGACCACAGTGCTAGGCATGGCAAAGCTGTAATGATAAACTTTTTGGACTCCATTCATAACAGGATTTCTCCAGATTAACACTGCAGTCTTAAAGCAGACCTGACAGACAGGCATAGGCTCTTTAGGAGTCCCTGACAATCGTCTGTTCTAAGCTCTTAATTACCTTTTGGAATTTCTCAGGAAACTAAGTCAGAGCACTCCAAATACATTTTTGTCTTCTGTATTAATATTTAAATGGGAAAAACAGAAAAAGGAGGAAAACAGATGCCTGTCGAAGTAAAATGAAGCTACAGATTTACAGCAGGTGCTCACGCTCACTGCACACATGAGGATGCATCTTTACCTCTCCCAGTGGTTCTGCTTGTCTGTGCGCTCGCACACTTGATACTGTACAAAACGAGGAATCAGATCCGGGTTCAGTCGGATGTACGCTCCCCTGTTGCTCCCCTCTTCATAATAGTTAGAGGCAGAAAATATAGTGATAACCTGATCATAGGAAAAAAAGAAACTGTTGGCTAGAACAACTCCTTGTGACACTGATTCCTAAAGCTGGTCTTAGAAAAACCTGCAGGTTACAAAATGAAGTGTCAACATGTAAAACCAGAAACAATGTCATTCACCAGACTGCTTGCACTTTCCAAGTCAGAGCTCCAGGCGTGCGTTTTTGGCCTGTCACAGTTTAGAGGGCAGTGTGATAGCACACTGTAGCAGAAATGTCTAAGAGAGGTGTTTTCAGGATTCTTGCTGGCATCTTGATACAGCATGTCAGCAAGCAATGCCAGAAGAGAAACGAGTTAAAAGGCTTCTAAGAGTGTACGAGCATCTCTTACGCTGTATTTACACATAACTGTCCTAAGGGATTTTGTTGATGTTCATTTGTTTTCACATGAGTAATGAACTAGTCCCCACTCCCTGAAGCTGTAGAGACTTCTGTGTTTGTCAGAACACCGTAATTTGTTCTAACATCTACTTATTTAGCACATGATTTCCCCAAACCCATTTTGAAGAAGTTGCTCATTTTCTTAATTAACTTTGCAGACACATCTGTGGATGTACCCCTGAAATTCATGGGAGACCTCTGCTTTATGTGGCAGCACCTTACCTTCCCGCCATGAGTGAGCTCGTAGCCTTCCCGCTTAAATTCATGGGACCTGATCAACAGCTTCAGATTATACCTCTCAAACAGCCTGGCAGTGGTGTCAGGGCCAAAGTAACAACCTCCTCCGCGGCGCTTGTTTGGGACGCAGCCATTCTGCATTCTTGGATCACTCCAGAGAATGTCCATGACCTGGCAAGAGCAAACTCAAGTGAGGACTGATAGTAGGCAAGGACTGACGGGCTGTGTGTGCCTGGACTAGGGACCACAGCAAAAGCCCCCACAGTATAGGGAGAAAACACACCTGAGCTAACAAGGTCCTCAACAGGCCTCCCATTTTCTTCTTTCAGTAGTGCACTCCTTTGGGCTAGGACCTCTGTTCCACTTTTCTTACAAACCATTTTCTACAGTTTGTATTACCTTTTTTCAGACGAAACATCTTTTCAGTGATGTGCCTTCTTTCACAGCTGAGGTTTCCAGACTCTGGTAGGTGCATCAGGAACCGTGCGTGGGCAAAGAGAGCAAAAGCTGCCTGTGCACGTGAGAGGCATGTCCTGCTTCTCAGCACAGACCTGACAGACACCTGTGTCCGGTTTTACCTAAACTAAGCTTGAGAATACCTGCTCAATACGTGGCAGGAGTTGCCTTTGGCTTTATTGCCTTTGGTTAGCTCATGTTTCAAAACAAGATTTCACCTATCAGCATTTTAGCAAGATCGAGATTTCAGGATGAATTCTCAGGGCTTAAACGTGCTAATTCCAGTCAGCACCAAACATGGGGCAAAATGCATCTGTTCAAGCCTCACTGGAAAAGGTTTACACAAAAACATTTACTTCCCATTTGTTGGGGAGAGTCAGATTTGGGGGAGCAACTACAGCACTCTACGTTAGGTTCTAGGCCAGATCTTGGGAAATCACATTTTCTGAGAGGACTTGCTCTATCTCTAGAGGCAAAACAAGGCTGCCTACTCCTTAAAGCAGCTGTCTGAAGGGAAGCCCAGAAAAAAAACCAAACATATCCACAACTCAATTTTGAGCTTGTAAATTGCTGTGCAAATTAAGCTTTCCAAATTGTCACAATTTATTAACTTGCAGCATGGCATGGGCTCCGTATTGCCTCTAATATTCAAGGGGAAACTAACAGCCAGAGGACAAAAACTCCCTGCTCCGAGTATTCAACCTTTAGGTCTCAGGAGCTGGGTTTGTTTGGACTCTATCAGCATTCAGCTGCCAAAACCACAGCCAAAAAAAGGTGTGTACAATCACATTGATCGCCAAATCTGACCTATTTAATTGACAACCACATATGTACAAACAGATGTAACCACATGAGGGCATGCAAACACACCTCATACAGAGCAGTTTCCTTCTAACAGCTAGGAGCAGAAAACACTGTGTAAATCCTCCTTCCGAGGCTTAAAATCACAAGCCTTTTTTTACCAGCTGTACAAAATCATCTGAATAATGTATAGCTGGCTAGTATACTCCCCAGAACGATGTGTTACTGACACAAACCCCTTGGACTCAGACATGCCCTCTGAACAGAGCCCCTGCTGCTGCTGAGCAGGGGTCTCTGTGCCTGTCTTTGGTTTCACCTACTTGTTTCCATTCCTTCAGCGTGGGCCCTGGCTGCGAATTTGGGCAGGAAAGCTCAGTGAAGCCCGATGAGGAGAGCCTGCGTGTTTTCCCTGCGCCACGCTTGTTGGCAGCACATGTGCTGGGTCTGGCTGTTGGAGCGCCCTCCTTTCCTTGCTCCTCTCTCTCTGGCTGTGGTGGCCGCATCAAAGATTTCAACTTGAAAACAAAAAACAAAACTGATCAAACAATAAAACCCCACGGCATATTGGAAGAGTTACCAGAACACAACGATACAGAGGCACATCCATTCCCCCTTCCCATACGCAGCCTTTAAGTCTTGTGATGTCCTGAGCTCTCGTGTTTGGTAGAAGCTGCAGGTGTTTGCACCTGCGGGCATCATGCTTCACATCTGCCAGGCACCAGCCTGTTCAGCAGCACTCTCGTGTTCCTGTCACGAGACCTCGCTCATCCCAAGCCACACTCAGCCACCAGGTCTCACCGTACAGCAGGGCCAGCACTTGGGCTCAGGGCGGATACTTAAGTGCCCAGCCTCACTAGAGACTAAAAATATGCAGGTATATTATACTGAGGTCAAACCACACTCACTGCTGCTCTCACACAATAGCGTGCTGCTAGGTTAATTTGGCTGAAATCAATGTATCAAAGTATCAGGAGGATAACCATACAGTTCATAAGGTATTACTTCAGTCCCTTCACTGTTAAATAAATTTAACCTTCAGCATTTACAGACATCTGCTTTTTTGGAGTCCCGTGCTGTGGCTCCATGAATGCCCATTCATACAGACTCCCCCAGGGAGTATCTTTTCTTCCCTTTGGATATTCTCTCATACTGTCTCATCTTCAGACCATCACTAGAAAGTTTAACTATTTATCAAAGAAAATGATGCAAAAAATGATTCCCCGGAGCACTGACCGGCATCTGAAGACCTGTCAGTTGCCAGCTGTACCAATTAAAAGCCCTGAGTGACTGTGCCCTGAGCTGTGGCCCAGGCACAGCCGCTTCAACCTGCTACTTGTGCAGCTCACGGGTAGGCAGTGCCTCGGTAACACACCCATCCCTGCCCCAGGGAAAGCATGGGAAGGACTTGGCTCAGGGCTGAGACACCTGTATCCATGCCTAGGCACCCAATTTCAGAGTGCACTGGTTCAGCCAGCAGGGCCTGGGCGCAGATAACCAGGCGTATTCACCGCTCTTTTTAACATCCTTGAGAAACAAACTGGGCTGCAGCTGGCTGATGGGCAAAACATTTCTTTCTGCGCTAGGAATCACGAGGGTGAGAGCAGCAGCTCTGGGTTGCACAGCCACAAGTGACAAGGAACACATTTCAGCTGCTTAAACACTGGTGTCTTGTGCCATCTGGGGTGCTCTGCCATGTCTGTCAATTAGCACCAGGAAAACCAGACCTGGAGGAGAGCAGCAGAGGAGACCTGTGAAGAAGACTTTGTGCAGAGGCAGCCAGAGGCCACTGGGAATCCCCCCAGGCTTTGGCAGTGCTTCCAGGAACAGCACCAGAGACCTACATCTGTGCAATGGCAAGACCTGGATCTCCACCAGATCTCCTGGATCTCCACTGAGTATGAGGAGCCTAAGCAGCCAGCTTACAAGCAGGTACCTCTAGCTGTATAAATCTTCCAGACCAAACCCCACGCAATTTTCCACTGATTTGAAAAAGATGTGTTTGTTCATTCTAGAAAAATAAATAAATAAATAAATAAAAATGGATGCCTCTGTCTTCTAAATTTATGAAAAGCAGCAGTAGTTTCTGCTTGCTCAAGGCCAGGTCCCAAGGTTTACTCCTGCTGGAAGGACGCTCCCACATGTGCTGCCACGGGCGCGCTGCAAGGTGCAGAACGTCCCACACAAGCAGATGGCAGCAGCACAGCCCCGGGGCAGCAGGCGGTGCTAAAAAGATGTGGTTAGATTGATTTCTGAAGTGTTTAGAAATGCCTGAGAATTACGTACTTCTCATACTTTCTGGCTAATGTGTTATCACCGCGGGAAGGAGTATCTAAAGTGTCTTCAACTATTTTAAAGTCAAAAGACCTATGCCATTTTACAGCAGCCAAACAATTGGCTCCCAAGACCTACTGAAACCTCCCCTTCTAAAGACTGATTTTGAAGAAAACAAGACCTTTCTTTCCTTACATGCCTTATAAAGTAGCCATTTCCTTTCCTCATGCAAACAACTTGATCTTAGCATTTGTATTGCTAAATTTTTTAAAAAATATAAGAGTAACCCCACATGAATACACTCCCTTACCTTATTTCTCTCAAGTAAATATAGGAAATTCAAATCTGTCTTGTCTGAAATTCCTCCGTGTAGGATGAGTACTTTTTTATTAATTATAGTGGCAAGGGGGAGCCAGCTGAAGACATCTTGCAGAAGATACAAAATTACCTTCGCATGGACCTGCAAAGTATACTCTTGGGTTAGATCCTATTTTAGATAGATTCTGTTGCTTCTAAATTCAAGATTTTGCTGAGGTGTCTGCAACTGTCTGTACAAACAGTTCCTCCCAGGGGACACCCCAAGTTGCAACACCGACAAATATGACCTGAAATTTACTCTAAGAGCCATTCAAAAGTCTCTCCAGCACTTCATTTACCTCTCCGTGTGCTCATGAGTGGCCTCACCAATGCTATTTACTTCTTCCCACAGATCACTGAGCACAAGATGTTACCACTTTGAATTGTGTTGTCAGTTATGCCACTGAAAATCCAAAATAATTTTAACTACATTACTAAACTCATTCTGCACTATACCTAAATAATCTGGTTGGAAGTTTCCTTGTTCAGACATTTTTCATTTTACATGTGGAAGACTAAAAGAAAATACAGGGAAAGTAGGAAGAATCTTACCTTATACTTGCTCAAAACTTCATTGCTGAAGCCATATCTGAAAATAGAACAATGTCATGAACTGTGTTTTAGTATACCCTTTCTGCACCATTTTCCACACTACAGTGATTGCCAGGAATTTTCCAACCCTCTTTTCCTCCTGTCATTTATGTCTCACCTCAGTTTAAAAGTGCGTTCTTCTGTTTTATCTCAATAATTGAGTTAAATTGATTTCTTGTGCATATAAGGGATCAGAAACAGCGTCCAGACCAATCATTTTAAGCAGCCAATTTCCCATCTAAATGTAATAGCGTAACAGTTTTACCCTTTAGATATTAGAGAGAATTTTCAAAGGAACCTAACCAATGTTGTGTAAAAATTCCCTCAAAACCTGCATAGACAGCATCATCTATCATGTCCATCCCCCTTTTCCTCCCCCGTTTTTGGGAAGTGACATCTTAGTCTGAAGTTAAGCAAAGTCTCAGCTCCTGGTTTCCTGGTTCCATCATACTACACTCGTGTCTGTGGCTATGCTGTGGAAAAAGCCTATAATTAACTAAAATATAGTCCTTCCACCCATCCTCTGCTCTGGTACTCGGGCAGCTCCAATGAAACCACTGACTTCAATGGGCTGTGATTATGTCAGAGACAAGAAGTGACTCCGGTTTGAGTGTCTGTGCGTAACAAGGATGTACTTGGCTCCCCCTCACACATCTTGAAGATGCAAAGCTCCACCTGAATACCCAATAAAACATTAATTATGTTTTAGAAATCAGATGTTGGCACAGTGGCTAAAGCAGCATTCAAAAAGCTCCAACATTTCCAATAATGATCAGATACTCCCTCCTTTCCATCCGCTAAAACCTACCTCAAGTTTATGACATAGTCTTCATGGTTTCCTCTATTCAAGTGTACATCATTGGGGTAGATAAGAAGAAATGCAAACAGGATTATAAGTATTTCCATAGAATTTTGCCCTCTGTCAACAAAATCACCATTAAAGACATAAGGTTTTTTTTCTGAAGGTAGACCATTCTGCAGAAAGAAACAAAAACAAGGACATTTGAAGACTGTTATGCTATTGTAATAAAGGAAATATCATTTCTAATGAGAACTCCTTGCTATAAAACCTGGAAAAAAAAAAAAAAAAAAAAAAAAAAAAAAAAAAAAAAAAACATAAGCATAATACAGAACTCAGAAACACAGCATTTATTTCCACTGCTTAGAACAGAAATCTCCAAATCGGACATCCTATATGAACCATCAGAGAAGAGACGACCTCTCTGATGGTTCTTATGATGCTGCCTCTAATCCATTCCTCTGCCTATTAAATTAAATTGAAAGGGACCAGTAGGAACATTATTCTTGTAATAAAACATACTTTTCTCTTAATGCAACTGCTGCCGGGAAGTTGTGCACTTGCAAATAGAAGGGAATCACTCATTTTGAACAGATGACAAGAACTCCAGAAATTATCTTCTGACACAAGTCTGAAGGTCCTTGCATTTCCTTACACAGAAGAAAGTGGATTTCAGATATTTACATTTTTTGCAGTCTGTGCTTCCAGAACTACAGTCCGAATCTTAATACAGAGATGTGAAGAAATTCTTTTTTTTTCCAATTGCTTTAATCCTGAAAGCATTACTTGACTTTTACTCATACTTGCACTTTGCCAGGGGTGCTGTTAAAGACATACCAGGAAGCTTGTGCACCTGGAAGACTGCATGTACAGGTAGTTTTTATCTTTTTTTATTATTATTATTATTATTTTTTCCCCTGAAGATACAGAGCAATGCTTTATTGTGAATGGTGCCATCAGAAGCTACACCTGTGAATTGCTGGTACGTGCTGTTAGGTCAGTTATTAACACTCAACGGGTGCCATCAGCTTACACAAAGTATAGCAGCAGCCACGTGTAGCTTCATTTCCAGTCACGAGTACTGGAAATATCATTTTACTCTTGGCTTGCCAGGAAAAAGAAACTGCTGCTTTCACAAATGGTGTGCACAAGAACGATCAACAGAGCATCTACAAAACCATATGACCACTGCAGAAGCCACTCTGAGGAGGCCGGGCAGCACTGCAACATACCCAGCCTCCTGAATGAGGCTGTGTCAGACCAGGAGATGGATTGATCAAAGCTTTGCTTTAAAACCCACTGCCCAGCAGATGGTCTGTGTGCACACAGCCACGCCACAGCCACCATCCCCATGGAAGGACAGATGTGCTGATGTGCTCTCCAGCCTCTGCCCTGCCTCCCTTGCAAAGGCTTACCCGCAGCTCGTAGTTTTAAAGGAGAGTTTGTTTTAACTTCTGGCTTCCATGAGGAGTTGTGGTTCTGTTCCATGCTTCTGCAAAGTTTTTATTTCCTTTTCCACAGTTCCGACTAATAAGAGCAACAGCAAATGAAAGGCTGTTGCAGCCCCAACATGTCAAAGAGGTGAACAAGGCGCTCTGATGATTAGCAGCTTGCTGCTGGGCATCGTTACTGTATCGGCTGGGTTAGTGATTAATTAACTTCCTTTTGTTGTCTGCATTCTCTGCAGCTCCGGGCTATTCCTACTCCTAGCAGCTATTTAACAATCTAACCTAGCAGTACATATTTGAAAATGCGAGTGTTTCAAGGAACTCCAGGAAATGCTGTAATTTGACAGAGATTAATGCAGTGACCGAATGGACTTTACAAATTGGCTATTGAGATAAAAAAGGAATTCTCTGAGCCTCACCCTCGCTGGGTCTCAGCGTTACATGTGCTGTTGTGCCCAGCACTGTGCTGGCTGTGCTTTGTCCTACCGTGCTTGAGGTTTGGGGGCTTGTCCCAGCACCGTGACTCCACCACGCGCTCTCCTCTTCCTCAGCTGCTTGGAAATGAGGACAAAACATCTGCCCACTGCATAGGGTCTGCTGTGAGGAGAGGGACCCCAAAGCCAAACAGCAGCTGGCAGCATGAGCACTGCTGCCCAGGACTGGGGGGCTGGCTCTGAAGTCACTACAATCAGCACTTAGTCCTCACTCACACGTTTTTCTTAATTATTCAGAGATAGCTGCAGCAGTTACCTCCAGAACAGCTATTTTTTCCCCCCACAGGTCTGGTATGTGAAACCGACCTGAATCATACTCTGATTCTGTTTCAATATCCTGTTCCAAAAAGGAAGATTGCATAATTAAAATAACAGCTAAAAGGACTGGCTATATGTAATCAGTTAATAAGAAAAGCAGAGGCCTGCAGAGGCCTGATTATGCTTCAGCAGGCTTCAGGTACGCACTTGGACAAAACCACCAAGTTTCCATCCAGCCATGTCAGATAAAGGGTAGCAGCGTTGGAAGCAGAGGGGAATTACATCATTGAAACACCTGGTTTAGCTCTTTTCAGTCTCCATTCAGGGCCGAAGAATGTGTAAGGATCAGACACAAACCCTTTCCTCCGGAAAACTCAGATCGGAGAGACTATCTGCTAAATGAAAGGTGGTGATTCATGCCAAAGATAAATGGGAAACTAAATATAGGAAAACTCCTGCACCTTCGGTTAAATATACAATGGTGAAAAAGATAGCCTGGAGCTCCTTTTTTTTTTTTTTTTTCACCTCAGTAAAAGAGAGTTATGCTTTTTAACTTGAAAAGCGAGCAGCTGTTTAAGGATATGGAAAGGACATCCAAGGTATTTCCATTTTGTGCAGACTATATGGTTGCTTCCAAGGTTTCAAAAGCTTTTAAACAGATAGCACCCTTTTTTGTTTCCTGTAAACAAACAATAATGAAAAACACCTTTATGGGCACCAGTGAAATGGCCCAAGAAAGCTTCTGCATTATCTGCTTGAGGACTGAAATTATCTGTGGTATAGTGTCACATCAGGAACTGTTAGTTCTGGATTTTAGACCTCACTCAGCATGGAATAGGAAATGTGGGCTGGATGTGGTAGACACTGCAAGGAATCCTTTAAGTTCATGCTCTAGCTTGACATTTAGGAGACAAATCTCCTGGATCTCCTCTTCCACAGTGAGCAGGAGAAGGAGAAGGAAAAGCTATGACAAAGGCACCATTCAAGTTGTTCTGGGGTTTATGTGTGTGATAGGTGCACACACATTTACAGTTCTAACAGTGATAAAAACTATCAGTCAAATACATGTTCTCAATAACAAAAAGTCAAAATGATATATCACAGGCTGCCCACTTACCTTATAAAATATCAAAAAAAGATCATCCAGATTTCCATGCAAGTCTCCTACAGGAAACAAAAACATATATGTCCTCTGTTACCAAATACATGGAATTATAAAACTGGAGTTATAAAAACTAGTCCTAAGAAGTTTTTCTCCATGCCTTCTTTAGTAATTGGCATTTTCCCTAATAATTTGCCTTGTATTGGGATTATATCAGCTTCATGTTAAGGTACACGCTGAAGTTGCCTAATAAAACCAGGCAATAAAACACTTAAAGAGTACACAATTGTTTTGCATAAAGTTTCTGTCCTTGCAGCTGGATCTGAAGATCAGACCTGTCACACAGGTAAAGGTTTGCTCAGGGAAATGGAGGTAAGATGAGCAAACACAATATCAACCTGGAAAACAGATTAGTATTTCAGAGATATGATAGACTTCCACATACCAACAGGTTTGAATTTACCAAGTAGCCTACTGTATGAAGCACAATCAAGCATCTGTCTGGTTCAGAGCCAGGTTTTGATGACTACTGATGGAGGGAGCGTCCGTGCCTGTACACCTTGGTGCAAAAGCCACAGGAGCAGCAGAGTTGTCCCTTCCTGAGGTTTATTTTGGAACAGGCAGGGGGACCTCACCCCCCTGCACTGCCAGTTCCCCACACCTGTGGCTCACCACCCTGAAGCCACAGAACTGCCTGAGAACAGGCTTTCTCCACCAATGGTTAAGAAAATGATTTAGTGGGTGATATTGGTGGTAGGGGGGTGGTTGGGCCAGATGATCTTGGAGGCCTTTTTCAACCTTAGTGATTCTATGAAAAGATAGAAGGGTCATTTCTAACCATGTCCATATGTCTTCTGTGCAACTTTTGGTTGATGATGAACCTGCTGGAGTCACTCAAAGGACTCCTTTGGGCCATGATAGATTGTAAACACGTGTGGGCACAAACACTTCACATGCGTATTCAATTTGCATTATTTGTTTGAAATTAGAAGGAATAGAAGGAGGGACAGCTTATTTAAATGACATCAAGACTTTTGGACCAATTAAGTTTAAAAACCTGCTTCCCTCCCGTATCTATCTGGCTGCAAAAGCTGTTAGTGTCAACGGCAGGAAGGGGAGCCCTTCAGATACTGCTTTCACAGCACAAATGAGATACAAACAACAGGAGGGATGTTTTGATTCACACCAACGTACTGTAGTGAGCAAGCATGACTCCATGCTTCCTCAGTTTGGAGAGGTATTTTATTTGGTTGGTTAACAAATCATTGTTTGTCCAGAACATTATTTAAAGAAGCCCTTTCCTGGTAGTTGAAGTTGGTGCACAACCACATCTTACAAACATCAGTTACTGTTTCACACGTGTTGCAGTGCCCTTCCATGCGCTGCTTTACCATTACACACAGCACAGACACGGCTGTCGGAGCTGATGCCACCACTGCTCTTCTGTTCTGCAGCTACTGCTTCCTGTGCCGTAGCAGCATGCTGCATCCCTTTGCTCATAAGTTACAAAAACATAATCAAATAGATGTGCAATGAGCTCTTAATTCTTCACCTTGTGACATATCGTTCTGTGAGGCTAATTTGTTCGTTGCATAAAGACTGATGCATCCTCTTGGGTACCTTTAGAAATGAGGGTTTATTTATACATTTCAATTTGTTCATGATAGTCACGCTGTCTATGAAAGGTCTTGTTTGCTGCTCCTATTACACCCACATTAAAATCATCAGTGAGTAAACTATCGTGGTAAAGTCTTTTTCTCAGTCAAAGGACCAAGCACTGAGAACCACAGCCAGTGATCACAGTACTTAGTGGCACTTTAGAGCTGGAAGTGCAGCAATATTTAAGCTGCACTGAAGTATTAATTGAACTAATACTGACTCATTCAGAAACTTTTAACAAGAACAGGAAAGAGGAGGAGAAGGACTTTTTTAAAATACACTCAGTGTAACTCAGGAACATTGTTTTGTTTGGTTGGTTTGCTCCCATGTATGCATTGATTACAAAAATAATAAATGCCCAAAGCAGTTATCTTCCTTGGCATCTTACCACAGATGGTTATCTCCTTGGAGTAGGAAACCGAAACAAGGTTGATATTTGGCTTCTCTTTGAGAACCCTCCTGGTTTCACATAGCAGCTTCAGTACGTAGTGGGCATGAAGCAGCTATGAAAAAAAAAAAAAATCGGGGAGAAAAGGAAGGCTTTTTAGGAGGAGCAGTAAAGACTGCTTTATTAGCACTACACACATATTGCCAAGGAAGCTGTATCAGATTATTTGTACTACAGATCTCCCTTAAATATGTTTACAGGCTGCATGGTTTAGTGCTGGAAATTAGGAGCGTTGGTAGCTTTGCACTTGCTTAGTGAGCTTGCTGTTCATATTTTCCCATTTTATTTCTAGTGTACCATTTCTACTCTTCCCATCTACAGAAATGGTAAGCAAGTGGGTAATGCAGCACTCAGAATCATTGCTTAAGGTCATCTGTTCAAAGTAACTAAAAAAAAAAAGATGTGCTTCTAAAAAGAAAACAAAACAAAAACAGAGGCCATAAATGGTATTTCAGCAAATTGCACAAATACCAAGGAGAGGGAACTCCAGCAAGGGTTGCCTTGCTAATGCTCATTGTGAAGATGTTACGAGAACGGAACACTCAGCCTTCAGAGATTGCTCCTTTCAGAAGGGATGCAGCTCCTGTAAAAGTGCTCTCCTGGTCTTCCCTGCTAATGCTTCTTACGATAATTTGGTCAGTAAGTGATTTTTAAGGCATTTAATTCAAACACAGATGGATGAGCTACAGATTGACTCTTCGAGATTAATGTTTTTAAGACAAACAAAAAAGGACAATTGCCTATAATAATTTCCTTACCAAAATGCCAGCCACAACGAGGTGAAGTCTGGGTAGGCTCATTTATCATACGCTTTATATTGTGCTATTTTTAAGATAAGTCTCCACAGAAAATTGGGGGGGAGCAAAACACCATTCGGTAAATTAAAAGCAAAGTAAGACCCCTTATATAACCCCAAAGTTATCCCTTATATACAGTATATTGTTAAGATCACGAGTTCAAACCAAGCCCTTCCAAGTAAAGCAGTGGCAGCCAGAGCTCACAAGATCTGTGCTAGCACGTTGGCCACACTTAATATTCACTCTCCTCACTGCAGTGGGGTCTTGCACACTGGAATGAGGTGATTAATCCCTGCAACTCAGTTCATCTTTAAGGAATGGGGGGAAAGTGAATCAAACCTGGGAACTGAGAAGTGGTGCTTTGGGTTTTATTGGGTTAGCTCCCAACCTGACTGGATTCCTAGGACAGCTCACCACTTGCCTGTCTGACCACTGAGTGTTAGCAGAAAAGAGCAGTGGGATGGAAAGGAAGGCAGAAATATCTCTTTGAGCACCAGTTTAGCCTTATAGTCAACTAACTGTGGGGTTTCAATCTGACAGAGAGGTAAAACAAGTAAAACAAATGAACCAATCCTAGTTGCAATGTACCTGTCCGTTCTTGAAGGCATGAAGAAGAGCATTGGCATCTGCAAGAGTAAGGGGGAACGAGAGCCGTGGTCCGCAGTAGGAGTCTGGAACCTCAATATTTTCATATTCAGTTAGATATGAGTCGACCTCATGAGAAACGGAGGGGCTGATGGAGGTGTCAGCAACTGCAACAAGAGGGAAGAAAAACAGGAATGTGGAAACTCCAGCAGTCTCACAGGGGGCTGTAACAGAGCGACCAGAAGCGGTGGATGTTTCTGATGCTCTCCCTGCTGCAGTATGGGAGCAGCCAGCTCCTACCTCATACAGGGGAGCAGCTCTGGGTTTTCCCAAACTGACCCACAATGCTAAACAAACCCAGAAACAAAAACAAACAAACAAAACCAAAACACAGCCTGTCACAGGCTTTCTCCTTCCCCCACACAGCAAGGAGATTCAGAAGTCGATCATCCAGGGACTGTCACCTGCTTACAGTTCAAGATTACACGGTTAGTACCAGTTTTAAGGAGATGCTTGTGCTGCTTTTATTTTCTACGTTAAAAAAGCCAGCAGCCAAGCAGTGTTCCTTCACAGCAGAGTGCATGGCACTCCCTTCTGATATGAGGAGACAATGCCAGCTCTTGGGTGGCTGCCATAAAACCACTGGAAGACCTAAAAGCAAGCAAAGCCAGCTTCTCATTTTCCTGAAGATGGAGAAAGCAGGAGTGTTGCTAATTGCTTCAAGCCAACATTTTCTTGCAAACCCTTTATACATAACTGAGAGAACAGCTGATTTCACTGTTTGCTCCCTGCAGACTGTCTTTATCATCTCTTATTCTAAGGGAGACACCTAGAGCCCTAGAGGATGGTGTTCTGCAGGCTGCTGTTGCAGAGCTGCTTGTGTGAGGTGGAAACTCTTTTTGCTGGGCTGACGGTAAGCCTTCTGTAACCCTGCAACTGGAAATGCAGATACGTTATTTGTTGCTGAAGGAATACCTGTGGTGGTGACTCAAAACGCACAGCAGCCAAAACCTGCATGTGGCCTCATAAATTCCGAGCTTCATAAAGGCCAGCTTGTCTTTCTCCGGCATAAAATTCACGTTAAAGAAACAAGCAGATAAAAAGCATCCTTTTTACCAGCTCCGGATTTAAAACCAAAACTGTTTCTGCTCAGCTGCTCTGCTGCGAGCCGATCGGCACCCTCTGTGCGCAGCTGTGCAGAGGGACGCAGGCTGCAGGGAAGGAGGAGGTGTGCAGGGCTCAGAGCTCCCACCAGGTCCTGCCCAGGTGCTCTCCTCTTGTGACTCCTCCAGTGTCAGCGGTCTTCTCAGCTGCACAGACACCTGCCCACGCCTGCTCCCTCTCCATCCCTCCCATCCTGCACCGCCTCGGCTCCCTTCTGGCAGGTGTCCAGGCTGGGAAACCCAATCTCCTTCCCTGCAGGGCACAACTCTGCAAAGCACACCCTGATTTCTGCCTCTGGATGAAGAATCAAAAGGCAGCCGTGGTCATTAGCCGTAGAGTGCTCTTACGTCTCCTCGGGCAGCCTTTCAGCTTGATTTTCAGGCTCCTTCCCGCACAGGGTGTCTCACCCGGGAGCAGTCAGCACCTCTTCCACTAATGGATGTCCTAATGCAGCCTGGGGATTAGCGTGTGCTGGCCCCTACTCGCAGACCCCACAGGGCTGCCAGTGGCCATACCCCACATTAAACAAACACAAAAGCTCCAGGCACTGATGCACCAGATGCCAGGTTAATGGCAGATGGACCAGGAGCCCAAGAAGAGGATGAAGATTTCCTTTGTGCCCCAAGCATCTGTTCCTTCATCCTGCTCATGGTGTGGTAAGCTGCAGGCTGTGGCTTATTCCCCACTGCAAGAATCACTCTGTGCAAAAAGCTTCAGAAGGCTGTCAGTGCTGTACGGGAGCTGTGGTGGGGTGTGAAGCTGCAGAGAGCAAGACTTGCTCAGTTCCTTTTTGAAGAATGACTCTGGGAGGTGGCCCAGGGACCTGAGAGGCACAGACAGGGCTGCCTCAGACTCCCAGTCCCAGCACTTTGCCCAGAACACGTCTGCAACCTTCTCACCCCTGGTGTGCACACAAAAGAGTGAGTAAATGGGTCACCTTTCGCTGGAAAAGCAGTTTTCTTCATCTGACTGGAGATCTCTCGACTGAAAGGCTGAGTAGGTACACAGATTTTTTTTTGGTTTTAATGGAGGGAGAAAAGTGTAGGATGGAAAACATTTTAATTCTTACTTCCTGCCAACCCTTGGGAAATAGCCTTTAATCACCAGCAGAACAAGAACAACACACAGCTACGTAATACCCCAATTGCAACTCCAACTGCACCGACATCTTAAGCAGGACGAGAGGATGAAAAGAGCTTCAGGGTACAACACAAACAATCACATCAAAAGCACTACCTTGTTAATGACACGGTGACTGCTTTCTTTCTCTGAAAAAACACATTCTGAACAAGCAGATTCCAAGATGAATAGAGGAGTCCTGAGGGGTTTATAATGTAATGAAAAACGGGGATCACAAAATCTTCAGGCAGCTTTCTCATCGTGACATACAGAGAAGAGCAGGCAGCCTGTGCTCTGGTAAGAATATTATTTGCTATGTTCTTGGAGAAGGCTTTTGAACAATGTGCTATCGCCCTCATTTAAGTGACCTGACACCAATGAAAAAAAAATAAATTAAAAAATCAGAGAACTGTGGGTTTTAGAAAATACTTGGGAATGGCAAAGCTAATTTGAAAGCTTTCTGCTTGTTATGTTTACGCTCACAGTGGCTCCCATCTTAAGACCATGATCCAGCAGAAATGGAAGCAGTTCATTAAAGAACCTCTCTGTTTGGCACAGAGTTTGCTTAAATCACTGGCGTAGGCACAAGTACTGCAAAGGTCACTCGGCGGCACAGGCAAGCAAGAGCTTGCAGTGAGGAATGCACACGGCCAGCTGTTGGACAAATTTAACCACAAACCAGGCAACACAAGTTCAATATGCAGTTTCTCAGTCTGAAAAATCCTTTGTGCAGAAGACTCTGGTCTGCTTCTGTATTAAACACGTATCTTACACAATCTTTCTGTGTCATTTTTGGTGTTGCTGGAGGCACCTCAGTTGTGTTAGTCCCTTCTGTCAAAATAGGCATGGTTAAAAAGGTGGATAAATCACCTTTTACAACAAGCAGTTGTAAAATTCCCTTTTAATATGATAATGAAAGTAGAGATTAACACTATTGTACCAAATCCCAGACCTAACACCAGAATTTTCTTCCTTGCTCAGGTGAAAAAGCTGAACTGAGGTCACCATCAGCACACAGAAGCAGGTGAAGTGAGCAGTGTTTTATTTTCTTTAAATTTGCCACTTCCTTCCCAGGAAGTTAAATGACTTTTTGCAGAATAAGACGATAATGGAAAAAAAAAAATCAAAGGAAGGACAACTGTATCATCTGTCTTGGCTTTGCAGCAAGGCTCAAATGTAATTTCTTTCTCTGCAGAGCACAGAGAGGCACTCTAAGGTATTTAAGAGAGAAAGGCTACAATTTCTAATGGTTGTCGTTAGAACACTGAACCACTTACAGTTTTGGTGATGGTTTTAGCCTGCTATCAAAGTGCCTTGTGCAAATTTTAATTGGTGTATTCTGTGGCTGGACCAGATGAAGGAGAAAGTATATTCTCTTGTAATTGAATAGGAAGGGGGCAGCCTCCTTTTTAACAGGGCTGAGATTAGATCTTTTCTCAATTTGTTCAGGAAGTCGGTGTTCCTTTTCTGGCTTTGAGAAGTCACTTTCAATCTGTCCTTCTGTCGAGTTTGACTTAAAAGTAAGTTTTGCCCAAGCATCCCCAAACACTTCCAAAATTAAAGATTAGTAACCATCTCAGTTAAAGCTCAGATAAACATTTATCCCCAGCAGTTTAAATGTATTTCATTTTTTATCATTGACATACTGGTACATTTTGTAGCAAAATCTAGACTAAATTAAGTTTAAAAGTGGTCTAAAACTACTTTAGGAAAAAAAAATAAAGAAAAAGGAAGAACGAAACCACCTCTTTGTTTGATTACACATGCCCTAAACCAACTAGTCACACTTTTTCTACATAATCATGTCTCATAGTCTAAGAAAAACATGCACAGAAAACTGTAAATTGGGCAGTAAGACTAGCATGAGAACAGCTCAGTGGCAGTGACATGTAAGAAAGCTCTCTGAGCACCTCTGAGCGTTCTTATAGAGGACAACGGGGATCCATTCCTGTCTGACATCTTGACTCACTGCACAGATATTGACTGGAGTCAATACTTAAAATTCTACCAAATTCAGCAATATTTGGGAAAGGAAAGCAAATCTCATCCCAGCATGTGCCACAGGCTGTAAACATTACACAGAAAATTAACTTCTCTCACATAAGGTTTTCAAACAGGATCCCCATTTGACTTTGACTTTTATCCTTACCTGCATCAGGACTAGCATAGCGCTCCAGCATGAATGTGAAAAAGCTGGCTAGCTGAATAAGGAAGAGAAAAGAACAAACACATACTGATCAGTTCAGGGGGTCCAACAAGCATTAACATTCTCTTTCCTTAGTCATATATTAGCAGTCTTACATGTAGAGGGATCTGTGACTCTACTGTATGTTCCCATAGCATCACCTCTAAAGCAGCAGGTTGACATTATTTGAAGACATACAAAATTCCAGGCCTACATCAATGTTGTTTATTTTTTGGGGTGTAATTCATCTTGCCCATCATCCAGAATATTTGCTTAGACTTCCTTTCCAGTCGATAGAAAGAAACAGCCACTATTCACCCAATTCACTTTAGACTGATGCTAGATTGAACACAAAGCCTTAGAAGTTCCTAATACCCAGTACTGTCCCTGAAGGAAGCCTGGGCTGATGTACTGAGAGATTGATATCTCTGTTTCCCTCTTTCACATGTCTTGCCTTGCTGACTCATTTCAGATCACCCATAGCGCAATGACATGCAGTCCCTGGCAAACACAGCCATCCTACAGGAACTTCTAACCTAGATGTGGTTGTATGGGCAGATGGGTGTCCTACAGCTTACGTAGTTTTATATACACACACACACACACACACACACGACTTAACTAGTTCACGTGTGAGACAGGGAACTGGTTTTATTATTCAGGACACAGCTTTGTAGGGAGAAACAGTCTCGTGTCCATTTTGTTTGTGCTCTGGGAATAACACAGCTGCTTGTACAGGAAGAATTGAGGATTACAAACCTGTGCTTGATCTTGCTCATCAGCATATTCGATTGACTGAAAAATATTCAGAGAATAGCAGCGACTGATCTCTAGCTGGGCCCTTTTAGAGCGGTACCATTTCTGGATGAGAACAGCAGCTTTAATTGCTGTCAAAAGAGAAGGCAATGGATCAGTGCAATGAAAACACACATTACCTTTGCAGAACTTTGCAGACAGATGACAAATTCAGTCCATTGTGCACAGTCAACATTACGATGGAGGTCTGTAAAAATAAGACTGAAAAATGTTTTCTGATAATGAATACATGATGCATCAATTCTCTCTGTCTTGAGGGACAGATCCCAAACTAGCTGACTTGCTCAAGCCTGTATTATTAGAAACCTTCCCCATTTCTTTGTCCTGAAGATAGTAAGCATATAAGAAGTCTGCCATGTCCAGCTGATGGGCAGTATGTGGGTTTTGAGAAGGTAAGGAAAGAAAGATCAATTTTGCCTACTAATGAAATGTATTCCTTTACCAAGCTGCAGTAAAAAGCTTCAGACTTTGCAAGCTGTAACATGAGCTTCGTGTAATGACAAAGCTTGTAAGAACCTCACTTAACAGAAAGTTTTTGCCTGCCCAGCTATATCAGCAAGCCACAAGAATACAGATCTTGGGATAAAATGTTTACAAACGGTATTGTACATATATATTGATGTACACAGTATTGTTTACAAACGGCCTTTGCCTCCAGCTCTGCAGCTAATATGTCTTTTCAAGGAGCTTCAGGGCTACTCACCCTTAACAGCTCAGCATAAGACACACACAGAAAAAGTCTTTATGTTTCTGATCTTGGGGTAACAAGTCAAAGCAGCTGCAGGACAATGCTATCAAAGGAATAAGGACCAAAGGAATACATTTATCTGAGCTCCTGACTCTGGCAGGAACCACTGCTCATTTCTGAGCAGACATGATCAGGAGAAACAGGGGAACAAAACCAAGATGTTCTCCAGAACTCCAGGGTTTGATACAACCATCGCTGCACAGCACTGCTGCTTCATGAAAGAGAAAGAAGAGGAAACTAAAAACAACACTTACATCCTAACACTAATATGCTGGTATTTTACTACAGTTGCTAAAATAAACAGTTGATACTAAAACCAAACCAAAGCAATGAATAATAGCCAACAGCCCAGACTAGTGCTTATTTTTTTTTCCTGCAAAACAGCAAAGAAAAGCTCTGCACTAGAGGAACAACAGTTTATACTTGTCAATCATTTCAGCTGATTGCACATACCAGGGATTATAAGAGTAGGATGAGTGGCACCCTCTGAATGGGAATATTTTTTTCTTAAATTGACAGTTACACAAGTAAAGAATAACCTCTGTGGAGATGTGATTCTATTAATATGTATAGCACTATAGATTTTTTTTTTTTTTAATAAAAATCTGTACAGGTGCCATAGTAGCATGTTGTTTGCTTATTTTACCACTAACAACTATGTGGCACAGTTAAATTGCTCAAGTTTTCTAGTCCAGACAAGGCCGAAATCAGCAAGGACTCCCATCCTACAGATATCGTATCCCTCCTAGAAAAATCCCCTGCTTGAATGAAGTGCAATCCTTATACGATTAGGAGCACACTCCCCACCCTGCATAAGCTCTGGGATCTCTCTTGTGTTCTGTCCTTTCTGGAATTTCCCTCACCCCAGACCTGACAGCAAGGCTGTCATCTTTTCTGTTTAGACGAGTCCCTAAGGGGGCAGAGCAGAGCCACCAGCACAGAAACTGATTTCCAGCATCAGAACCATGAAACTCCCCATTAAATCCCCTCTGGGTTGCTTAATGGTTGGGCCCTGGGCACTTGCAATGAATATTGACAAATATGGTTAATGTTGCAAATCTATCAATATTTGCTCATTTTTTAAAATTGTACTTATTACAGCACTGTTATTCTCAGGACTAAATCGGAACATGATTTTCACACTAGGCTAAACTGCTGCTGCAAAATAAATCACCAGTTGTGGAAGATCTCTACACCACCAAGTATCCATCAAATGTATGTTATTAATGCATTAGAGGGATGTACAGCCTCAGACTGCAGGTATAATGATGGTTTTGCATAATTTGGCTAGTGCTGAAGAGCAAAAAGACTACCACCAGCAACGGGAGAGGACAAGACATTATGAAACAAGCACACGGTTATAAGCCAGCTTTGTGGTAACAGAACCTGGCTCCACACCAACATGTAGCGTTGGTTGTAGGCTGAGAAAGGAATTCAGCTCCTCATGGCCTCTCTGAGTTTTTGCACCCTCAGAAATATTCCCAAGTAACCTGTCTCTGTGGCCCTGCAAGGCACATAGGTGCATGGCATGCAAAACCAAAAAGGAAGGACCCCAGCCTTCCTTTATGGATGGGTGTGGGACTCCCACCCAGCAGTGCCTTCCTTTTCCTTTTCAACCAGTGCTGTTTGGTGTAATAATCTAAGATAATGTGTGGTGTCAGGTACCACAGCTCCCAGTAAATGTTTTAACATCAAACCTTGAACATGAATATGAAGGGTCAGAACAGGGGTCTCTGAGACAATCCTGTATCTCTCCTGCCTGTGCAAAGTCCAGGTGTGTTGCGCTGAAAAGCAGAGGGCCAATAAATCAGTTTTTAAATAGAATGTTTATTCATGTTCTGTGGGGCCTTCCCACCAACAGCCTCAGTGGCTGTCAGGGAGAATTTCAGGCCAGACTTACCTGGCAGAAGGTCAGTTTGGGGATTCACTGTAGTAGCTCTGTTTCATTGCATTCATTTCATTATCACCCAGCAGCAGGGAAATGGGAGCAGTTTACCCAGGAACCTCATGTTGTGCACAGCCACGAAAGGCCCCCCTCAATCCCATACCCTATATGCTTTGTCAGTGCCAGAGTGAGTGAGCACATGCCTGAAATTTAACTTCTGTTCTCTATCAGTCTTTTCCAACCCAATGTGTAGATGCTACAGGTGCTCTGCAGTTGTCTCCTGACCTCAGCCAGCATCCGAAAACTATGCACTCCTTTAAATAAAGAAAATTTGGGGGAAATTATTTTCTCTGAACAAGCATTTGACAACAGGGCTATGGGGAAATACTATCTTGCAATCCTCTTCCTGTGGTACAGAGAGAACACCTCTGACGTGGAGATGATGGGAGCGCTCACCTTTTTCTGACTTGCTTTCTTCTCTGTCTTCTATGGAAGCGTTGCACCCCATGTCTGTAGCAATGTGCTCCATTGCCTGGTTTTAATGACTGCTGGTAGGAAGCATGTGTCTCTCGCTTTTAGTGTTGCATGCATCGCTCATGTTGGTCCTTCAGCCACGAGGAGGGCTCCTGTGCTCCTCTTCTCACTGCTAAGAGGAGGAGGGGAAGGAGAGAAAAAAAAAAAAATCTTGAAAACACAGACCGTAAAGCACCTACAGCTCATCACTAATGACTTCACAGCACGCCCCATAAAAACTGAACTAATAAACCATACTCATTTTTTTCCCTTCAGATCTGATCACCATCAACTTGCACTCAAGACAGAGGAACTCAGAGATGAATACAGTTTGCTCCCGACATGTTAGTTGAAATGTTAATGTGCACTGGGGATTTCTTAGCCCAAACCAAAGCCTCACTACTACAGACAAGTAATGAGACAGGCATGTTGCTTTTTATTCTTGTGATTGGAAAATTGGAGCTGTGGAATACTAAGGACTTGAAACTACATCTGATGTTACTACAAACAAGCAAAAAAATAAATAAATAAAAATAAAAAACAACAAACACCAGTGCTTTTAACACTGCTCATTTGAAAAGCAACCTTAGCATCCCATTTATCCCTTTATCCCTCAGTGTCCTAAAGCTGTTTATCATTTATTTACAGAGAGAAGAAAGTTTTCCCATAGATTCTAGATGAACAGAACCTCCCACCACAGATTTATACACAATAAAATCATAACCACCAACCACTTTACGAGGAGAAACAGTGGCACGGCAAATTGCTTCACAATCAGGTTTAATTTAAATAAAACATCAAATTTTCTGTTGCATTTCTATAGAAACATTCTAAAAAGACCCCTGATTTCAATAAATAATGTACATTTTGTGTTGTCTGCTACCTTCTAAGTCAATATTTATTTCAGGAAAGATGAACTTTAGGTTTGGGTGTTTATGGAGTCTGCTTTTCTTCCCTCTGAAGGGAAACTGAAATCCAAAAAAGTGTGGTTGTATTAATTTTGAGCCAAGCAATGATTCTGACAGCACCAAATACAGCACTGATACTGCCAATGGCTCGACTTTTCTCTCCAGACCACTGCTACTGCCCTGAGCACCACCTCTGCACATGCCCTCTGCAGAGAAAGAGGAGCCTTCGCTAGACCATCTCAAACCAGCCCGTCATGACCTGAGCAGCGATCTGAAGACTAAGACCAAACCAGAGCTCACAATCTCAGCCTTGCTCCAGCAAGACCACCTGTGCTCAGGGGCAGGGCAGCGCGTCCTGAGCAACCGGGGAACGTGAGCCCCAAACAGAACCACCAGTGCCCTGATGACCCAGGCAAGTGAAGGCCATGGCACCCTACTTGCTACCACTTGGGCTTCTCTCCCAGTCGTCCCCGCTCTTCCCTCCTCCTACCCCTAAATTCTTTGACTTTGATCATCATTGAGTGAAGGAATAACAGAGACAGGAACAGAAGTTTTATGCTAGCAGCAGGAAATGAAGCCTTACGCTCCAAGCCTGGGGAAGCATCATCTTCGGTCCCAAATGTCTGTATCCTGAAGTGGACATAGACAATGTTCAACCTACTGCCTTGTTTCCTGATAGCTTCTCAGGTGGCTACAGAGCTGCCCTGGCAGCCAGCCTACATCTCCAGATCCACAGCCTCATCTATTGAAGCCTCCAGCACAGCCTCCACCCGGGCTCAGTGAATTCTCCTTCTGCTCTTCTGGTCAGACTACAGGACCATGAAAAATCGGAACAACCCACTGTGGAAAGAGCCAGTGTCTCCCCCGGGCAAAAGCTCTTCTTTGCTCCTAACCAAGCATCTCCAGAGGAAGAAGTCCCTCTTCTTTTCCCCCAAGGTACATCAGTTCAAGGTATCTCCTGCTCTGTGCCAAACATGTTTCAAAATACCAGGCAAAGACCACGAAGGCCTTCCATGGGTAAGAAGGTTGAAAAACAAGTGTTTAAAATTTAGAGTTATTTCTATGAACATATTTACAATGCAATGCAGTGGTGGCTGGTGAACAATCATTTGCCATCACAAAATTCCCCAAAGTGTTTCCAGGAGAAATGGAAAGTTGGGCTTTATCTCAAGGTATCAGAAAAGGTATCAGAGAGAGAAGGTAGCTGGATGAGAATTTGGGACATAATGCTGTGTTAGCATCCTGGATACTGTATAATTCACCTTTAAGGGAGTCTGTCGTGTTCACTAAAGAGCAGACAATAATTCAGCACCTACAAGGCAGTGATCCATCCCATTCCTAGATATAACTCCAAGAAATTGCTACATTTCCCTCAGTTCAGCAGAAAGGCGAATTTGTGATCGGACAGGCAATGAATACATGGCCCATCCACTGAAGCGGAATAACACGTCGCTCCAACCATGCCAACAGACATGCAGCAGGCCAGGCAGCAGGGACACATCCTGCTCTTTTTTGGGTGGGAGTCCCTGAAGGCTGAACTGCAGCAAGCATTTGGAAACCTGGCTGTCAGGTCCTGAGCTGCCTGATTTGCAGAGACGATGAACCGGCAGCGTCTGATACGGGTGTAATAGGTGCTGCCCCAAATCAATCACGCCTTCAGCTTCTCAGTCACGTAAAGACCAGGCTGCCTCAAAAATAAGGGAAATCTCGTAAAGATTTATAGCTGACTTCTAATGAAATCAGGCTGCAGGTCCTTTGGGCAGAGAGCCGTTTCTTCAAGCCTAGTGCTTCTTTTAAATTTAGATAAGCCACGCTACTGCAGACAAGTGTGAGCTGGGTCTAGGTCAAGCTTGTGGATATGGAAGACATATGAATGAGAGCCACTAGGCTGTAACTTCTGACTCTTTATTCCATTTATTTCTTCCCTTTGATAAACAAAGAAAGTAACGCTCCTCCTTTTATTTTTCTTTGGATGAAATTTCCGTAGCTATGCTACGTCCCCTGCAAGTTGTTTCAGTCTCCAGCGAAGTGCCTCCTTTCCCTACTCCCTGTTTCTCAACCATACTTGTTACCAGGCAGTTATCTCCTCCCATAACATGCATTACAAGGTACGTATGGTTGCAGAGGTGGTGAGGTAGGGACAGTTTTCCCATTAAGATCAGGTGGATGGATGGATGCTTCCAATGCCAGGGGCTTTGATGTCTTCTCACTACTAACATTTTAATTTTCTGTGACTCACAGGCTTCACTTAGAGATGCTTTCCATTGGAAATGAGGACTGCAGAGTACTGAGAAATATAAAAGATGGGTTTATGATGGATTTTCTTCTCTGCATTGCTGAGGGAATGAAGGAGGAAAGAGCAAAATAACCTAGAAAAGACAACCTCGGGCACAAAATCACAACGTCCAGGTCAGTACCCTTAGAGGGACAGCTCTTCAGAACTGCTCTACTGCCAGAATTCGGATTGCCAAGGTGAAGGATCTAGAAATGATTTAGATTCATTAGCTAAAAGACTCACCCTGCAGAAAGTGTGGTGAAGCCGCCACAGTCAACTAATGCAGTGAAAGAGAACCTGGCTGCGGACCACCAGAGCAGTCATTTTATAAATCAACACTGAGGCTGGCCAACCAAGCGGTGATATAGTAACATCAAACATTGGCAAAGCAGTACGTGTTTAGCTCTCTGTTATTTCATATCCATGGGAAAAAAACCTGGCATTCCTATTAGGTGAAAGAAAGAGAGAAAGAAAGAGAGAAAGAAAGAGAGAGAGAAAGAGAGAAAGAGAGAAAGAGAGAAAGAGAGAAAGAGAGAAAGAGAGAAAGAGAGAAAGAGAGAAAGAGAGAAAGAGAGAAAGAGAGAAAGGAGAAAGCCTTTTGGTTTCAACATATTTGTTTCCAATACACAGCAGAAAAATATTCTTCAGCCTGCTCAGAGAAGCTAAGCTAAGCTCTATGCAGAGCTGCTGGAATCACTTCTGGCAATGGCTGTTGATAGATATTAATGTTTGGGCCAGGAATCAATACAGGATGGATGTAGCAACACTGGGAAAACAGCAGAGCCACACTGAAAGGGAACAGGATGAAGACATACCAGCTTATTAAGGTGGACTCATATTCCTGAGCCCAAAAACGCACTGCAAAAGTAAGTAAAAGCAAGATCCACAAGGTGTGAGCATGCAGAGATTGTGCAAACAATCATTCAGTTCAGGAACTGCATGCAAGTCCAAAGAGAATCTGTAGGAAAATGATGGGAGAAAGTCAGTTCATGTAATCTACGATCAAAGGGGTGATACATTTACACAAAACGTTTGCAGGTTTTGTGTAGAAAATAAACAAAGCAAGCAGCCTCAGAGTTTTGCAAAGAAAGACTTGAGGGGGGTGAGGAAGGTAGTACATACAAGCACACAAATAGGGTGTAGATCACCTTAAAGTATAAAAGAAGCTATCGTTCCACTTTTCGGAAACATTAAACGCCTCTAGATGAAGGATCCTGTAGGAAGCAAGGAGAAAACTCAAAATCCCAATGCAAACTTATTTCTACTGAATGGAGACCCAACAGAAGCATAAAAGGCAACAACAGTTGTAGGTTATTATCCTAGAGGAAGTGGGAAATTTGAATCACGACTGTCAGACAGATAATGATCAGGAGTTTGATGATATCCCATGACATCCCTTCTCCTTACCTGAAGGGGGAAATAGGCTAAAAAGCAAAGCTCCAGAATATGTGTTGAAATTTGAGCCCATTTACAAATGAAATTTGTGCTTCAGATGAAAGTTATATTGGTTTTAATCAAGTTGAAGTTAAGCATCAGAACAAGGTTCAAGATTATCATCATTAAAAGTTTGTTGTTTTTTTCTTTTTTCCCCTAAAGCAAAAACTACATGAAATATGGTAGCCTACGGTAGCCTCAGAGCTATTTGATCTCATCAATACTCAGAAGTTCTGGATAAGTGATTCAGTCCAGGTCAAACTTTATAGTTTGAAGCACACTGCTTTTTTCTCAGGGCAGAATTATAAATAGTACCACATACCTCTGTCGCTCACTGCATAGACATAGGATGCAGGCAATTTTTGCTCCTTAAAAGTGAGCTAAGAAAAAAAAAGATATATACCTGACCCAAAGAAGTTACCTGCTTTTTATTTCTTCTTCAGCAGTACAGAGACTTTTTCCACAAGTACCCTTAGAGGCTCCCTTTTAAAGACAAAGCCGTCCCTTTTTGGAACCAGCACTGCACAACGAGGGGTGCAGCTCAGCAGAACAGGTACTCCAGCTCTCCCAGGGGCTCTGAAGCTCACAAATGGCAACGCACGGGCTTCCCACCTGTTTATTCAGCTTCCTGAGAGGAAATTTCTTGAGCCCTGCTCCTCAGAAGCAGTCAGGGGAAAAAGCCATTTCCACCGTCCAGCCGGATGTGAAAGCTGATGGCTGCAGCGCTCCGGCTGCGCTGCGTGCTGTTGGAGACCTGTTTTGTCACCATGCCTCCCGAATCTCAGGCAGAGACAGGGATGGGCTGAAGTTCTTGGCTTCGCATCTGAAGTCACATGGCCTCTCTCAAGAGGCACGGCCTTACCGCCGGGATGAGGCAATGATTTGCATCTTAGCAGATCTCGGACCACACAGGGGAGAAAAAAAAAAATAAAAAAAAAGACGTGCAGACTGCCTGGGTATTTGGTTACCTGATGTGACTGGCATGATTATGCAAGCTCCTAAGGAAAGAAATGCTGCCAGCTGAAGTTGCCACGAGGCACTGTAACCACACATTAGTGATTTGGGTGCTCCCTATCAGGGTGTGACTGGGGCTCGGGTTCATGACTCAGCTCATCCGATCCCTTTGCTGGGAAGAGGTGGGACGGGCTGAGAAGTTTGGTGAGCGTGGCTGCCCTGTGCGGTCAGGAAGCCGTGCTGCTGCATGATTTGAAATCAAACCCTGATCCCTAGTCTCAAGGCCCACACCTCTGACATACCTCCCTGTCTTGTTGGCCGTGGGCTCACAGTCACTCCACGGGTGCCCACAAAGGGCAGAGCCACCAAGTCCTAGTGCTGGTGGAAGAATCTGCCAGTTCTTGCACGAGCAGCACGGGGACATCACGATTTTGAACATACACACTGGCAAACTCAAAAATACTAGGTATCAGCAGACACATGTATTGTGGTTCTACCACTGTACTCCTGGGTGGTGCACTCACAGAATCACCTAGGTTGGAAGAGCCCTCCTAGATCACCCAGTCCAACCTCTGACCCAACACTAACAAGTCCTCCACTAAACCATATCACTGAGCTCTGCATCTAAACGTCTTTTAAAGACCCCCAGGGATGGTGACCTGCAGGGTCACTGCAGGGGCTGAGTCCAAAAAGGAGCATGGGTTTCAATGCAGCCTCTACAGCCTCTCCTCGTGATGGAGTTCCCCAAGGCCAGGTCCTGTTCCCCCAGGGAAATAGGTGGGATGGGGAGCAAAAGATTTGTGAGAACAGAGACCATCAGATCGAGACCTTCAGTGCTTGCCCCAAAGGCCTAACAATGCTGTAACATGGCATTTGCAGGAAATTTTTACCATCAGTCTGGTGGCAGTTCTAAAGACATCCACTACCACTGTAAGGGCACTTGGACACAGTGTTCAAATCATCTTTTTGGACGGACAGAGGCTTTCCCTCACTGTGACAAAATGGACACATTTTTTAACATGCAAAAGATATTAAAAGTGCCAAACCAGCAAAGTCGAAGGCACCGTGAACGCGCTGGTTGGATTGACTGGGCTAGTCCTTGAGGTTCTGGAGTGCCAGACACAAGCTTCCACTCTCAAAGCTATTCCTTTCCTGCGAAGTGAGGCAGCAAAGAAAATACATAGCAGGCTCCACAATTCAGCATGACCCAGAAGAGCGTTGATGTTTGCTTTTCTGGCAGGATGCACTTGCCTTGATCAGAGTTACAGTAGCTAATCATTTATGTATGATCACGCTGTTCTGCCAAAATGCATGCAAGCAAAAATACATCATAACCTCTTTCCTCTGCACTCTGGGGATACACGCCATTTATAAAACATTGACTGTGTCTGATAAATTCATCTACGCTGGCATTTAGCAAGATTTCTGCTAACGAGAGGCTATGAGGTTTGTTCCAGTAGCCAAGAAATCCATCAGAAAATGCTTCATCCATGATGAGTGGGAGAGGAATCGAACCTTTAGCTGTTAGATTCTGTAGGACAAAGCCTCTCCTACGTGTTTTCTCCTGGCATTCATGGAATTTGCTCGTCCCCTGTCTCAGTGGTCTGACGTGACTGAGCAACCTGATAAAAAAACAGTCTTGCTGGGCTGAGGCACCTCTCCAGTTACGTGTGGGGATCACGGAAACGTGCAGCTTGAGGAAGCACAAACAAAAGTGCCTTCCAAATTAGCCTTTCCCATCCAAGTCCAAGGACGAAGGCTGGAGCTAACAAGACCATCCTCCTTTCTACACGGGGGAAAGGGAACACACCAGTCCTGCCAACACGTCACACACATGCTGAGCTTTTTTGCTCAGCAGCCACGTATCACGCGCACATTTAAGATGCTGAAGAGGATTTTGCAAGCATCAACAGCTGCAACAGACAGCAGGCAACAACACGCTGATAATATTTTGTTGAGCTGTCTAGCACAAGAAAAAAAAATAAAGCTACGTTGCTAGTGCAGAAAGCGGGAGACCCCTTTACAAGCAGTCCTTGAAATAATAGCACGCGTTCTGTTTTCCAAATGCTTTGGAAATCAACCTCCTGAGCCAGCCTCCATGCAGGCATCCCACATGCATAATTCAAGATCTGCTTCAGGCTTCTTCCTCAGAGGCACCCGCTACAAAGCGATGCGGTCAGTGTGTTTCAAAAAGGCTGGAAGAGGAACATAGCTGGAGCGAACGTGCTCCTTCTGCGCTGTTGTTCCTGTTAAGCTCAGGAAAATATTTTTATGTGATCCAACAAGGTGTTTTAAAGTACTGGCCAGGGGACAAGCCCCCGACTGAGAGATCTGGACACGTGGTTGCAAACAAAAGGAATAAAAGGAACAGAGGAGATACAGGAGAAACAAATATATGGAATAATTTTATCTGGCTTTTCCATATTACACTGTGTCTTAGTTGGTGAGATGACAGAAATCTGTTCTCACAGTTCAGCCCGAGGAGGTTAATTTGGGTGAACAGGAAGACATCCCCCCTGCAATGTGCATTTCTGAGGTGCAAAGATGACAGATATAAAACACCAAAATTATCATCCAAAAAGCACACAAAACCAGAAACACAGGCTAAGAAAGGCCGCTGTAGGGCCTCCAAACTGCCGAAGGGCAAGAAACTGGACAGGAACATTATGAAAGCACCAGGATGCCCTCTGTAAAAATGAGAACAAAATAATAATAATAATAATAACGAAAAAACACACACACACACACACACAAAAAATCGTTAGCTGAATGCAGATTATTCTGGAAAGCAATGCCCAATGGCATAATTTCAACAACTTTATTCCTCCACAAGCTAGTCTCAGCCTCCCCTTGGAGCCTGTAGAGATGACAGCTGTCTACAGCACTCAGATTTCACCAAATAAATAAATAAATAAATGGGCATAAATGGGAAAAATAAACGGGCATAAGAATTGCCTAATGAAAGCTGGATCTGCATGTTGTTAGCCTGGTGCACACTGCACAGACAGTGCAAAACCTATGTCCTGAAGCCTCAAGCTTACCAGGCTTTGGGACCCTCAATGCAAAGTCAGGCTCTCCAGGTCAGGAGGGCGCAGGGAGCTGTTTGACTCACACACTAATGACTGTGATGTAAAAGGGTTTTATTTTATATGTTATTTGTTTGTTTGTTTTAAGGCTTACCAGTTAGTAAGTGCAGCCATCACATACATAATAGATGGTCAAAAAAGTCTAGAAATATCATGTTCTTCACCTCTGTTTTCATATTACTTCTGTGAAACTGCTTCTAATGACAAAAAAGGCAAAAGTAAAAAACATAAAAAGGCATAATTTTGCAACCGTATATAACCTGCTGCATCATCAAAATATTAATAATTTCAAAAGTCATGGCAACTATGATATTTAGCTACAAACAATACATTGTTTTGCTTACAGGCATCACATGCCTCTGAAAATTAATGTATTTACCTTGTATATGCCAAATAATAATTTCTCATTGCAATTTTTAACCACAGTCCTGTAAGCACAGAACAGAAGCCTTCACTTGTCCCTCTGTAAGTCACTCACTCCCTTCGGGACATGAGGATTTGGTATAGCGAGCACTGCGGTTATTGGAGTGGTGCAAAACCCCAGGTAAAACGTAACAGATGTTATGTTTAAGGCGATCATTGAATTTGGTGTGGTGTGACAAATGACGAGGAAGCCCTGGAATGCATAAATACCTGCTTGACTGGACCCGCAGGGACACCTGCGTTGCTCTGCACCCTCACAAAGAGCCATCTCCTGCAGCAGATCCATCAGCAAGCCACAACCCAAGCAATCTTGGACATCCCTGGTTATGTGGGTGGCTTTAAGTGGGTAGCATGAGCAGCTCCAACAGCTTCCCTTTAGCAGAAACAAGCACTTAGGCCTTCTTGTGCTGCATCAACACGTAATATATATATATCTTTCCCATAAAAAAGAAATATAATTTGGTAGCAAAGGAGTGTCATGCACAGTCCCCACAGACCCAGCTGCACAGCAAGGAGTGCTGGGGTGGCCCTGAGGTGTTACAGGGGGAGGAGAGCAGGGGCTGGGCAGGAAGGCACAAGTTGCTCCAGAGGCAGGGCTGCGGGGCAGGTCCCCTGTCAGCTCCTCGGCCAGGTTTGTGAAGGAAAAGCCCCGATGTTCTCCAGCTGGGTTTTTGAGGGCAAACAGCCTCATTTTCAGAGCGCTCATTAGTATGTACCACGCTGTGCCTGAGGGGATAAATCATACTTGGGTGGATCCGTTGGGCACCACGCAACAGCTTCAAGGGCATTACCGCCACTGACAAACTCCAGATTCTGCCTTCCCTCTCAGCACGCTATTTAAAACACTGCCTTCTGCAGCAAGAGGCTCATCTCCACCTTCCTCCCCCACTGAACAGCTTTCCCGTGACTGCTTTGCAAGAAATCCCGCAGCCAGGCTCCCCAGAAGCAGCGGGGGTGTTCGTGCAGCTCTTGCAGAGCCCAGTCCGCCTTTGCCACGGTTTGGCCGACCTGTGGGGCACCGAAATGCACTGTGCCAGGTTGATATGATTCTGTGATGCCCTCTGCTCTCTGCTGATCTGCAGGACGAGAGCAGCCGAGCGAAGCCAAGCAGCAGCAGGGTGCAGAGGGAGGCCTGCCAGCCATTTGCCAGGGGGGTGAGGCGGCAGCGATGGCTGCGGGAGCTGACAGCAAAATGTCCCCAAAACGTGCTCTCAGTGCCCAAGGCATGCAGCGTGAGGCTGTGAGGCAGTGCCAGGCTCGTTACCTGCGTCCCTCGGCCGCACACCCCGGGCTTGCCCACGGGCGAAGAGGAAACCTCACCGCGGGTGAAACTCCCTCACGGCGTGAAAGCCATGACAGCGATTCACCCCTCTCCGCTGCTGCTCTGTAGCTGTCTGCGGAGCAGAAAACGTGCTGCGCTCAACGATTTTCAATCAAACTTTTAATGAACTGACAAACAAAAACATAAAAAATGGAAAAATAAAGAATTATATATTGAAACACAGGCTGCCCCGCCCTCCCTCACAAGCCGCCGCCCCCCGCCCAACGGCCCCGCCTGGCGCCCAAACCCTCCCCGCCCCGTGCCTCCATGATAGGGGGAGCGCCGCGGCGCTGGGCTTCCGTGGCGGTTCCATAGTGTAGTGGTTATCACGTCTGCTTTACACGCAGAAGGTCCTGGGTTCGAGCCCCAGTGGAACCAGCGGCGTTCACTTTTTTCTTTTTCCCGTTCCCCACACTCAACATTATCGTTATCTTGACGGCAATGAATACCGATTTGTTCTTTTTTTTTTTTTTTTTCTTCTGGCTAAGCCCGTCTACACGAAGCAAGCCCTGCGTGGGGTGGAGGAGCGGGGAGCAGAAAGGCCACTCACTCAGGACAGGCTGTCCCCACAGGGCTTCACATGCTCACCCCTCAGCACAAGAGGGGCTGAGAGGCAGCCCTACACCTGCCGCAGGCCCTGTGCAGTAGCACGTTTTTGTAAGAGTCCAAACACTTCTAGACAGTGTCGCCGCAGGACTTTATTTTTCCCCCTAAAAAAAAAAAAAAAACAAAATACGTAGAGAAAGGCAGCGAGGTGTGGCTTCTCATGGCTGCTGCTCCCTGGGGCACCGAGGCTCCCTCCAGCCATCTGCCTGGCAGGGCAGGAGCTGTAGGATTTACACCCGCTGGCTGAGCTGCCGCAGTGCCCCGCAGCCATTTTGTGGTCCCGCGGACACCCCGTCAGCGGCCGGCCTCCCTCTGCGCGGTTAGCTCCCTGCGTGCCCTCCCCAGCGCTGAGCCTTGCATTGCTTGTATTAACTGGGAGCTGATTAACTCACAATCTGAGAATCATTTAGGTTGGAAAAGACCCTTTAGATTTATCAAGTCCAACCATCACCTAACTCTACCAAGCCCACCGCTAAGCCCTGTTGCTTAGTGCCACGTCCACCTGTCTCTGAAGCACCTCTGGGGGGAAGGGCTCCACTACTTCCCTGCACAGCCCCTTCCAATGCTGGACCACCCTGTGAGGAAATTTTTCCTCATACCCATGCTAAACCTCCCCTGGCACTACTTGAGGCAGTTTCCTCATGCCCTATCACTTGTCACCTGAGAAAAGCGACTGACACCCTCCTCACTGCAACCTCCTTTCTGTGGTTGTAGACAGTGATGGGGTTTCCCCTCAGCCTCCTCTTCTCCAGACTAAACAACGCAGTTCCCTCATTTGCTCCTCATATCTTGTTTTTTTCACCCTGCATCAATGCAACTTAACTGCATGCCATCTCATTTTGCACATACAAGCTTTCAGAAAATGGTAACCCCTGGGAGCCTCCTCAGGGCCTGGGGAAAAGATGTCTGTGCGGGAGGAAGAGGGTCCCTTTGCTCCAGCACACTGAGGTGAGGAGACCCCATCTGGACCCCATCTCCATGCTAAGTCCTGCTTCGAGGACTGTCATGGCAGGGGTGTTTCCAGGTCCAAATATGAGTCAGCTACACCTAGACTTCTCCAATATAGTGTATGCAAGCCTTCAGTGAAGGTATGTCCCGTCTAATAGGGGTGGTGATCCCATGATGCTCACCCTGCTAATGACAGCCCCAGTGTCACAGGGGACTGGGACGGATCCTGCTGACCAGCACCAAGTAACTAGCTGCATCTGTTTTGTTGCATTGAGGATAAAGGTTTTTTGTTTGTTTGTTTGTTTTGCTTTGTTTTATTTTGTTTTTGTTTGTTTGTTTTTCCCCAGAAGAGGACTTAAGCTACTATTTTATTTCAAGTGACAGATCTTCAGCCTGTGTAGACCACCATTGCTCCATCCACCAAGGGAATACAGCTCCTGAAGCTTTGACTCAAGCTCCAGAACCATTGGCAGTTTCACTCTCTCAGCACGTCTGTATCCTGCTTCTGAGCGATGCCTGTCGTTCACACGTACATATATAAATTTGTATTTTGTACATTCCCTAACTGTGCTAAGACCAAAGTGCTCCAGTCACACATTAGCACTACGAAATCGTGTGGCGCCTGTGCTTGGATTCCAGGCATACGAACTCGTGCATGTTGCTCTCATTTTGCTGTCTGGCGCTCTGACTTTGGGAGAAACACAAAAATCACCGTGTGGAGCTATGCTTCCCTTGCATACAGGCACCTTCATCTCCTGCCTGTCCCCCGAGGACACCGCTGCAGGTGCAGTCCAGTGCCAGGAAGGCTCTGCACCTGCTGGTGCCTTTGGAAAGCTCCTGGAGACACTGCTCTGCTGTGCCCAGGAGCAGATTAATTTCTCATTAAAACAAAGCTTCTATCAGAAAGTGCAAGTCTGCATTAAGAAGCTGGCATAGGGCTCAAACGGTGTGGAGCTGTGGTTGCATTTGTTAACCAATGGCCTCCAGCCATCCATGCTGTTTAATTTTTAACAAGCTCCTGGTAAAATTGTGGTGCAGGCCAACTAGCCACTCTCTGGATAGTGCCTGCACTCTTCTAGGGAAGGATGCATGCCAGGAAACATCCCCAGTCACTGAATCAAACAATCTCCACTGTGCTTGATTCCCCCTCCTGCCTGGGCTTCACACCATTATGTACCCCTGGAAATGCAAGCCATACTCACAGCTTTGTGCAATAAAAACATCCTGATGGTTCAGGGGGGTCTTTGTGTTATTTCCAACAGTCTGAGGGAAGAAAGCAGGCAAAAATATCCAAGGGCCATAAAAACATACAAAAATGTCTTTGTGTCAACAAGTCATGAGCTAGACCTGGAGAAGGTGTGTCAAAAGGGTGGACCTGACTGTTTTAATTAGAAGCATGGATATAATGAGATTGTCCTTCTCTGGGCTGTTTGTACCAGGCACAATTGTGTTCCACAATAATAACCAATGCCAGGCTAAAATGTATTTTATTTTTTTTAATAAATAAATGGCAAACATAGCCCTTTGTGGTGCTGTATTGTGCACTGGCTTTAAAATGTTTTCTGTCTTTTATACCTGGAAGTATTTGTCTGGCTGCTAGCAGTGAACTACGTGATTCATTTAGCAATGCTGTCTGCAGTGGCAGCATGGTTTTGCCATTTGCAGTTATTAAAACGAAGCACTATCAATAGCAATACACACAGAGGGTCTGGAGTGCGGAAACTTCAGTTTTAACACTCTCTGACTCTTCATGTGAAACAATTTCATATTTTGTAATGCCACAGACATATTTTTGTACAAAGGCTGTCTTTTTTTTTTTTTTCTGTGGGGAAGGAATTTTATAACCGGGGATCTGCCAGCTTTGAGGACATCCCTTTGAATGAAATGCTCTTTGATAATAACTGTGCTATTTCTGAACACCATCCCTGAGCTATTGTATTTCTCACACAAAACTAAGACCTACGGCAGGACCTTCCGATGGTACCTGCTGTCCTGTGAGGGATGCTGTGAATGAGTGTGAGGCCTCTGAGCAAAAAATCAGGAGCTGCCCTGTCCTGAGGAAAATGACCCCCTTTCTGGTGCCCGGCGGTGAGCCGCTTGCTTGCTTACCCCGCTGTGCCCCATCACATGTGGTGCTCTACAGCATGGGGTGGCAGCAGGGAGTGGGATGCTTCAGGACCGACCTGCTAACAGAGGTTTATTTATGGGAGGTTGCAAAACAGGAAGATGCGGAAGGGAACGTGAGGAAGACGGGGGCAGCCATGTATCAGCCCAGCGAGGTAGATGTGAATTTGGGACCAGGTCCCTCTCTGCAACTGCTGGAGGTGGAGGGCTGAGATGACATCAAGAGGAGGACTGGCCTTCCTTGGGATGGGTGACCTAAAAAAGGGTGTAATCAACACTGAGTGTAGATAACTGCAGGCCTCAGCTCATCTCTGCTGAGTGCCTACAGATGCATTGACGTGCCCCAGTGTTCGGGGCCCAAAGCAGTGACCAAGTGACGAGAGAACACGATGGGCAGAACTGCTAGCAAAGGCAGGTTTCATTTTTTGATTTCAGATTTTTACATCTCTGCAAGTAAACAGCCAAAGCGTGCTATTTCTGTTTGATCTAGTAATTGTAGTTTTCAGCCCCTTGCAATTAGGTGACTGAAAGAGCAGCAAGGCCAGGGCAGATTCCTACACGCAGCAATTATTAGGACAGGCGTTGATGGTGTAGGGGTAAATAGTTGGGGTGGAAGCTAGTTAATGCATACTGCACAAAATAGACAATATTCACTACATATAATAGACTATATTTTATAAGCATTAGACACATCCTCTGCCTTTGTATGGGGGGTACGTATGGTTTCTAGGTAGGCATATGTGTTTATGTGGACATGTCTAAATGCACACCTGGATTCTCACTCACGGTGCCAGTACCTCTGTACTTTTTACCTTTTACCCATGGCACATCCTCTAGGATGCAGCTTGACAGCAGCAATTGTGTGGTTGGCTTGATGCTGCTTGATAAAATCCCGAGGATGGAGGAGTGTAAGGTGCTTAGGCAATGCTTAAGTTAATCTCATGCCTTCCCAGAAAGCTGAGCAGCCGGCTAAGTAGCTATTCCTGAAAGAGGAAGGAAAAGATGGAGCTCAAGATGGGAAGCGTCCTGCTGTCTCTTCTTTTCTGGTACAAAGGTATGCACTTTGCCTCCCGAGAGGCGCTTTCTGATGTCCCTCTTTGTATTCCTTGCTTCATCCACTCCTCTTTGTGCTGCTGGGGGCCGCGGGGTGCGGAGTGAGCTCCCCTCTGCACTCTGATGGAAGCATAATAATAATTCAGGGGAAGGAGGAACTGTGGAGGAGATGTGTAATTTATGTACATGAGCGAGCAGCGTTCTTACAGCTCTATGAATATTCAGTAGTACAACTCTGTCTTACAAAGTAATTGCAGAGTAAAAAAATTGCCATGTAATTTGTCAAAATATGAATTTGCACAGAAAATTGTAGTGCAGCTGAGCCAGTGAGTAAATAATAATGCTGATTTGAAAAATGAGGTACAGTAGAATGTGAAAGACTGGTCCTTCATTAATCAAAACTCTTGATTAATCAAAACCCGATCATTTTCTCTAGCAGCAAGACATTGCTGGTAGAGATCTGCTTTTTCTTAAAGGCTCTTTCAGGTATTTTGTCCTGGAAAAGAATTTCAAAGGCTCTTTAAGAATAAAAAGCAATCAGAAGTTAAAAAGTAAGTGGGAAAAGTATCTAACATTTTTGGGGCTTTCTCAAAGTTACTTTTCAGAAAAATAACAACGATAGCAGTTAAGTGGGAACTAGAAGATAGAAATTTCAGGGTGATGGTCTCCTTCCATTGTAATTAACCCAAATGTGGAATGAGGGGATCATTTTGGGGTTGTTTTTGAACTTCTGACTTACTCAGAGCTGACAGGAAAGCTCTGAACGTCTTAAGGCTGTAAGCTGGAAATTGATGTGTTGGTGTGGGACAGATGCATCACCCACAGATGCTGAATTCTCAGCGTTTCCCTTTGTCTAATTTTTAAAGTCCTCCTCTATTTCCACCGCTTATTGTGGTCTGCCAAACGCAATGGGCAGGAAAGCGTTCCTCCAGTAGCCGTACCTCCATTTCATCCTGGTATGCTCGGATGGAGCCTGCTCCAATTTATGGGTCTTCCTTCTGATCTTCCAGCACACAGCTGTGCACTGCCCTCTTACCAGATCCCTCAGCTGTCCTTCACTTCACATAGAGATGTTACTGGTGCCTGAGCTTCTTGGGAGGGGGTTGTTACCCAGACTCTGGCGTTTTTCCCCGAGGGGCGGCATCACTGCAGTCAGCCCTTGTTTCGAGCTTGTACCTTGCTCTGAAGCCCAGGCACAGCTTGCCTTTAATAGACACCCACACATCAGGATATTTTCAGAGAGCCTGCAGTGAAAAATCACTTGCAGGATCACTTTCCAGGCATCACTATTTTGGTATTTATGCTTTTTTTTCCCCCCTAGTTTACTGCTTTTTTTAATCTACCGTGTTGTTTTTATTTTTTTCCTGTGCTCCACGGCCCAAGCAGCCCCTTCCACATGATCGGTGGGCAGCGACCCTTTGCCCAGGCAGCCCCCTCCTCTCTCACTGTGGAGAAGGTGCTGGGGGTGAGCCCCGAGCCACCTGCCCCGATGCCACCGTAAGCTCCTTAGCGATTCTCTCTGGCAGCACCAGCTGCTTAGAGGAGCTCCCCAGCCCCCGCGCTTTGGCTGGGCTCCCACTTGCTGGGGACCCTGCCGAAACAGCAGCAGCAGGATCCTGCACCAGCACCCCAGCAGCTGCCAGCCCCATCCCTAGCACCCCAAGTCGGGGGTAACACGAACAGGGCTGGGGCACACTGAATGTGACGTGCTGGTGCCACGTCGCTCCGTCCCAGCTCATCACACGTCGGGGAATAGGCACAGCTCAACAGTCAAAAAAGGTGGATTTTTTTTTTTTCACCCCTCTGTGTTTTTCACAGCTTTGGAAAATCAAAACCAAAAAAAATCAAAAAGCCCGAACCCGCCTTCAGATTGCACTAAATAACATCTTTAGTGCCACCCTTTGGCACAGCTGATACATCTAACAAAATTACTAAAATTACTATGCAGGCAATGCTCTGCGTCGCCGAGTGAGAAGGAACAAACACGTCAATAAGATCAGAAAAGGCCAAAAATGTTCAAAGGAACACTTTGGAAAAAAGGATAATTGCCCCACTTGAAAGAAGAAGAGGGGAAAAGGTTGATTTTTTTTTCTTGATTTTTTTTCTCCAAATATTTTCACAACATAAAAGATTTGCAGAGACACTGTGGAGACAGCAGGTGTAAAAGAGAAATGACTATGACTTAAATAGGTATTCTTGTCCTTATTTATATAAGGTTTTTATAACTTTGGGAGAAATACCAGAACACATTAAATGAAACGCGATACAAATGAACAAAAATGGAAACCCAATTAAAAAGCCATTTAAATAAAGAAAATGAAAACGGGAAAAAAACAGAGCAACTCAGACAAAATAAATGAGGAAAAAGGTAATAGCCTTAGAGCACGAGGGAGGAGCTGAGCATGACGGATGAGCCCCTTTCCCCTCTGCTTTCGTGATGCCTGTGTGGCACCCCAAATCTTGTGCTGGAGGCAGATCTGAAGACCCCGGGGTGGCTCCTGCCTGCAGATGAAGATAACTCGCCTCTTTTTCGGAGGGCTTGGGACCCTTTGGGTGCAAAATGCTCTGCGGCTTCGCGGCTGCTTTGCAGGCAGAAAGGTGCAGTACTCAAGGGCTCATCACGGCCCTTTCCTGGCTGCGTTTGCCCCCCCTAGGAGGAGGTTTCCCACTCTTTGCAGATAGAGGTGCTCTTTGCTCTTGGCCCTCTGTGTTGCCTTAGCCAACCTAAAACGCAGCACCCTTCCAGAAACGTGATAGAGCCAGTGCCATTCACTCCTTTCTCCTCTTTTATTCCCGAGACAGCTTTTCTGGGGCCACAGTCACATCTCTTCACGTTTTAAAATGCTTTCCTTCCCCCTGTACCGTGTCCCACACATGCAGGGGGGAAGGAGCTGAGCAGCTGCGCAGGCTTTGCTTGTCTCCCTGAGCCCTGTTCAGTGGAGACGCTGCTTGCACAGACGAGAGGTAACGTTATTTTCCAGATGAAGATCTAGGCCACCTAAATTGTAAAGTCAATAAACAGTCATTAACATTTTCCACATACTGTGCCTGCAATGAGCAGGCAGCTTACCGACTTACTCCGGTAAATCGAGTGACCGATGTTTGCTCTATGCTTTATTTTAATTCTCCATTTTATGTTACAATGCTCTTTCTGATCCTTGTACACCTGCCAATGATTGTAGCCACTCTAGGAAGGACCGCTTGCTGTCGTGGCAATGCTCAGGACGTTCAATATGATTTTCCAGAGGTGACCTTCTTGAGATGTGCTCAGCCTTTGCTAATGTTACTTCTGGCCACACTTACTTATTCCTTTCTTCCTCCTTTTTAGTCACATTCTCCATGACCAGAGATTTTCAGAGCCCTGCACTTTTCTGCTCCTGTCACTAAAAGGAGAGTGCTTCATTGCACGGCAGCCTGTTGTTCTCCTGCCCGCCCATTCTGGATTTGTGATTCCCTGCTCGTTGTTTGCAGCCACACAACGAGCCCCGGTGTTCAGACAAGCACCTTGGCCTTTGAAAATTACAGGACTCACACAAACCTCACTGGGGAATCTCTTGTGGTGGTCATGCAGCCATCACCTGGATCCTTCCCTGAAGAGCATTGCAATCTGGGCTGAAACCAGACACTGCCCCGCTAGAAAGAGGAGGGAAGGGGAGAAGCAGAGAAAAGACATCCTGTCCACCAGGATAAGCACCCAAATCCATCCACGGGTGCTTACCTGAGCCCCAGTCCCCACACACTGTGCTGTGAGGCAGCTTTTGTGCCCAGCCGTGTGTTGGATGCGTCTCACGGCACGTGGGATGGAGGGACACGGAAGGGACGAGCTGGATCTCTCTCTCTCTCACAAACACGCACAAATAATATTTTATTTCACTGAACTGATGGTTTGCCAAATGTCCTGGGGCACTTCAGGGGCTGTAAATAGGGCTCTTCCATTTTTATTTTTATTTTTCCTTTTTTTTTTTTTTTTTCAGTCCTGTGCTTTTAAAACAACAGCCTGCGGCGGCCGTGCAGGACTCTGACTCTTCCACGAATTGCAGCAATTCGTTCTGTCTGACCTACAATTACCAATTATCTTTCTAACCTTCCTTGAAGGCAAACACGCTCACTATAAAAGCACACTGGCCATCACATTTTTAGACTATTGGCAGCTAGCTTTCCTCTTCATTTCCTTTGTAGGACAGGGCCCGTCACGGCTGCAAACACACCAATATATCAATTACTGCTTTTTCCAGCCATCTGCAGGCAAGGGCATCGCTCCCTCTGCTTGCCTCTCCCAACACCAGGGGCTCTCAGGCCACGCTGCCCAGGTGGGATGTTTGGAGGTTTGCCTAAGGGTCCTGGGAAACTGAAGCAAAGGCAACATCTCCGTATTTAAAATTGTTTTTATGTGTTTCTTTACCATTTTGTTCCTTTATAAGCTGTTCTTTCAGGCTCTTGATACATTCGAGCTCACTATCAAACCCTAGGAGTGGTTGCATTTCAGCAACAAACGGAGCTTTGTATACAGTTTATATTTCAGTTGATTATAATTGCACAGCATTTGTGAATCTTTTGAGATGAAACTTGTGGTATAAATGCAAGATGTAAATTACCAGCATTAGTTGGACCTTCCTAGGCTCAGCAAAGTAACAGGGTGTGAATGAATAAATCATAACTGGATTTCAGTGAATAATTCAGAGCCTAATTCATTTGATCAAAAGATCCTCTTTTCCTGTTCACAAAACCTCTGTCTGGAGATTTCTGTATGCTCATGGTTTCTGTATGCAAGATTTTACCTGCTCCACAGCTTGGTTCTTAGTGGCTTGGAAGTTCACTGTGGGTATTGGAAACCCGAGGGCTGACATCTGACTTGTATTGATGAAGTATCAGCAGTCACAGGAGCTTCTAAAAATGATTTTCACAGCTGTCTCGACACTACTCTGCCAGTCTGAATGCTATTAAAATAGTCAGCTTTGGGCTTCAGGGGGAAGTGGGAGAGCCCTTTCAGCAAGGAAAGGGCTCGTATTAAAAAAGCCATTGCTCAGGGACAGACAGGAGATAAAAGAGGTCAGGTGTTGCAAAAATAGCAGCTCTTCCTCTACAGCCACTGCACCTCCTGCCCCTCATTCCCCCTCAAAAAAAAAAACAACCACCCAACCAAAAAAAAAAATAACAGAAAGGAGTCTTGCATGTCAGACTGGTTGGGAAGACCTATTTACATTTTGTTTTCCTCCGTCTCAGTTCAGAGGGAGGGCTCCCCCGACAGCCACCTCTAGGGGAGTCACGTCTCCTCTGAAGCCAGCGGTGACTGGCAGTGGCTGCAGGCTGGGATTTCACCCTTCATCAGCTCCCAGGTTCTGTGGGCAAAATGGGAAATTAAAAATTTAAGGGCAGGAAGATGGAAAGGAGGAATAGGAGCAACATCAGGTGGAAAGCAGGGGCTGAAGCTGACGTGGATTTCTCCTCAGGATGTTTCAGGCATGTCTGATCAGAAAGAGGAGACATCACAGCCATCAAAAGGAAAACCCCCTGGGAAGTAGCAGTGGGCATACACAGTGCCCTGTTCCTGCCCACAGCTGGTACCCATGTCCTCTTGCTTTCCCCTGGCAATCAGCCTGGGGAGATGCATGAGATTCATCAGTCCTTTCTCCATTTATTTGTACCCAACTCAGGAGTAATACTCCTTGCATTTCCTGATGTTCACGGGCAGCATCTTCATGTCTGAACTCTCTTTCTTCTTCCCCCCATGCCTCCTGCCCCAGCTGCGCTGGCCCTTTCCCCTGGCGAGGTAAGTCCTCACGGCTGGCTCCCCACAGGTGGTAGGAGAAGCAACAAATGCTCAGCACCTCTGGGGGCCAGGTGGGGTAATGTGGGGTGGCTGTGGGATCACACTGCCATAGGTTTGTTAGCAGGTTGAGGGTGCTGGTTGCCTTAGCTGAGGCAATTTTCAAATCTTTGTATTTTAAAATTCTTCCTATGCCTTCTTCACGCACCAGAAGTGAATCTGGGTTTGTACCCATGAAGTTCACCCGAGTTTCACAGGCAGCATTTAGGAGCAGCTGTTGGCATCAGGGAGTAAAATCTGACACCCCCCATGAGGCATCTGGTGCCAGGGTCTCCTCTGCAACAACCTTCAGCTGCCACTCTTGCAGTGTCCTTTCGGGGGCACCCAGCTGGCACTCACTCAGTGGCATGGTTTGGGGGCCTGCAGTGACACCGTGGCTTAACAGCAGCCAACTAGGTTGCCAAATTCAGATGCAGACACCTTTTATTTCTCTGTCACCCTACGTGACCACAGAGGTGACTAAACTCGCTTCTGGACTCGTTCTTAGCTTTGTGTCATTATTGTTGATGATTGTGTACTTATGTATTTATTTATTTATTTGCTTTCCCTTTAGGATGAGAGACTGGAGCTGTGGCACAGCAAGGCTTGCAAATGCGATTGCCAAGGAGGTCCTAACTTGGTGTGGTCCAGCAGGACTAACAGCTTAGAGTGCATGCCAGGTAATGGGCCAGATCATTTTCAGCAGTGCTTGTGTTATGGTCTTCAGCAGCTTCCCCCATTGCACCTTGTGTTGTAATGAGGAGGTTACAGCAGTGCTTGCTCCAATCCGTGGAGCTGTGGAAAATGGTATATCCTTTCTTTGTAGTGTATTTTTAAGCAATAAGTGACCATAATTACGTTTCGGTTTTCTCTGGGCCGCCATTACCCAGCTCCTCAGAGACCCAATTTCCTAGATTTCTGTTCGTGCTCTTTCCTCTACAACTGCTCTGCATTTCCTCTGAGGTGTTACCCCAGAAAGGCTTTATTGGTGCCAGACTGGTCTTTGGATTTAGCTCATGTGTCCCGCAGAACCACCCTCCCGTCTACACCTGTGTCACACTGATGCTCAGAGGGACTCAGAGCTCTGGCCAGGTGCCACTGAAAGAGGTATCTGCCTCATGCCCACAAGCAGCCACCTCTTCTCAGCTCCTGCAGGAGGCCGTGCAATGGCTGGAGGTGTGTTTTGCTGCCCCTGGTTCCCCAGGGGAGGTGGGGGGACCGGCCAACCCGGCACCCAGTGTCTGGCCTTGCTGCTCTGCCAGGAGAGGAGGGTGGGTGGGTTACCCTGGAAGCACTCTGAGTGGAGCCAAGACGAGCTGGAAAGCAAATAAAAACATGCATTTGCAAGAGACGGAAGAGATGACATCACTGGCAGAGCTTGCAGAAATGAGAGGGGGAAAAAAACAGGTGTCCCTATCCCACGCTGGTGTTGGATGTGAAGGCTTCCCACCCGCGGTGTGACTCAGCGGATGAGCGCAGAGGCTTTCCAGCCATCCTCACCCAGCCGTCTGCTCCCCTGAGCTCCCCCTCCACGTTTCCCACTCCCGCAGAAGCCACGGCAACCCCAGGGCTCATCCGGCTGGGGCACGGCCCGCAGGCTGCTGCCCTGTCCACAGAAACTCCCAGCAGAGGATGCATCTGCCCTGGGCACGGGGCAGCATTTCAGGTCTTCCACACCATCCCTCAGTCTTGTCAAGATTTTTCTGTCTGCCACAGTATGAAAAGGACATCAAACTATCAGAGAGCGTCCAAAGGAGGGCTACAAAGATGGTGGGGGGTCTAGAAGGCAAGGTATATGAGGAGAGGCTGAGGTCCCTTGGTTTGCTCAGCCCCGAGCAGAGCAGGCTGAGGAGAGGCCTCATGGCGGCCTGCAGCTCCCTCAGGAGGGGAGCGGAGGGGCAGGCGCTGAGCTCTGCTCTCTGGGGACAGCGACAGGACCCGAGGGGATGGGGTCCTTCTTCTAGTGGCTCCCTACCACTGCTAACTTCTGGGATGCCAGCCTGCTCTTACCTTGCATACTCTTGCTGTTTAATAATGCATTTATTTATTTATTTATTTATTTATTTATTTAACCTTAATGGCATGCATTTCTCAATCTAAAGCCTTGCAAAAACATAGTACTGCCCTGCTGTCACTTGCACCACGGAGAGATAGGAGACAGATTTGGCTCTGATTAATCCAGCTGTGATTGAGGGAAGGGACACGTGAAAAGAGTGGCTCCAGACCTCCTGGCTAGGTTGGGTGTGAGGGACTGCTCTCACACATTATCATATTGTAGCTAAATAGAAGGCTTCCTCCTTGCATAACAAAAGTCTGTTTCCTGGATAATGCATGTTGCACAACCCCTTGCCTGTGACCACGCTGCCCAGGGAGGGTTTGCAGATCAGCTGTGCTGGAGTGGTAGCAGTGCTCTCTCTGCGCAGCCTCACAGCCACTCGGTGAGTTTCCTTCAGGTCAGCAGTAACAGCATTATGTGGTGTAGCCGGTTTGGGCACCAAGCATCCGCTTGGGGGTCTCTGTGTGCAGCGTGGCACTATGTGCCAGAAGGTGACCTGCTAATTGCATTGCGGTTGTGTGATCTGGTGATTAGTGTTGCTAAAAGTAAAACCACGCTGCCTTTGAGATAAGCCTGCCAAGTAGTAAACAGGTGGGGCCACCTCAGCTGCTCTCTACAAGCAGTTTCTTACACAAACAGAGAAACTTATCCAGATCCAGGGCCCTCAGCACAAAGAAGGACATGGGCCCGTTGGAATGGGTCCAGAAAAAGGCCATGAGGATGATCAAGGGGCTGGAGCACCTCACCTGTGGGCACAGGCTGAGGGAGTTGTGCAGCCTGGAGAAGGGAAGGCTGCAGAGAGGCCTTATGGCGGCCTAACAGCACCTACAGGGGCTACAGGAAAGCTGGGGAGGGACTCTGTGTCAGGGAGTAAAGTGATAGGACAAGGAAGAATGGCTTTAAACTAAAAGAGGGTAGGTTTAGATTAGATATACGGAAGAAATTCTTTACTATGAGGGTGGTAAGGTGCTGGCACAGGCTGCCCAGAGAAGCTGTGGATGCCCCATCCCTGGAGGTGTTCAAGGCCAGGCTGGATGGGGCTTTGTGCACAACGGGGGTTGAGCTACATGGTCTTTAAACATCTCTTCCAACCTAAACCATCCTGTGATTCTATACTTCTATTTTCGGAACTTCATTTAATGTGGTGGAAAAGCTGGTGGGGGCATGATTAACTGTCCCCAAGAAGGCAGGTGGCTATAAATCCACAGCATGGTCTTACTCTGCCACCACATCGCATTCAGCCCTTCAGAAAGGTGAAAGCTGATCTGTTTCCTTCTGTTTGTTTCTTTAATGTCCTATAAATGCGAAGTGTGTGCTGTGGGTGCAGAGGTTTCAAGCAGCTGGTAGTGGCTGTTAATGCGCTTGGTGTTTCCATGCCTGGAGGAAGGCGGGACAGCAGCTGTGTGTTTTTTGGGGGAAAACACATTAATGAGGGACCAACTGAACAAAATATGTTAATGAGATATTGACATGCAAGATACTGGCCTGGTGGAAATTGCTGATGAGACTTCGACCGTCCTGCTGGCATGCTTGGGCGTTGTGCCAACCACGGGGCAGTGGCCGGAGGAGGCAGTGGTCACGCTGTGCTCTGGGCGTGCTCTGACACCCCGCTCATTTTGTAACCACGAGGCATTACGCCAGTCTGTCAGATGTGGCCAGGGCTTGAAAATGACTCACCCATGAGAAAAGCTGCACAGAGCTTCACTTGCTCTTTTATTTCCCTTGAAATGAGCCATGCTGGTACGGCATGAGTGCACCACACATGCAATGAGTGTGTCCCTGCTCCCCTACGGAGTCGGGCGTGGTAGCCTGAAAGTCTGAAGGCAAAAACTCACAAGGAGGTCCCTGAGCCTTCAGCAGGGCCAGGCATTACACCTCACTGACACCAGCCTACCTGCACATCTTCCATAAGGCCAGACCATCTCCAAATACAAAGATAATCCCCATAAGACAAAATGCAGGAGATCTGAGGATGCTTGTGGAGGGATGATTGGAGCAGGCTCAGCAATTTTGCTGTGTAGGCACAGCTGTATATCAGGACAATGAATGGAGGAGCTGAGGCTCAGCAAGAAAAGCTGTGCCAGACATTTCTAAAGGACCAGGCAGAGGCGAATAGCCTGGAGGCAGGATCAAGGACCACGGATCCATCCTGGATCTGCTTGTGCTTGCTTGCAGGGAGAAGGAAACTGGGAGATCACAGCATCTGAATAAAACCTTCCCCCCAAAATGCTGCAAGCAGTACAGACCTAGGAAGTTTAATGACCGCATGCAAGAGGAGTGAGAAATTAAGCTGCTGTCTCTCCTGGGCAGAAAATTCTGCAGGGCTTGTTGTCCAGGTTTAAGAGCATCCTGGCCAGAGAGGTGCAAGGAAACCACAGAGGGTACTGACAAAAGAGCCAGGCAAACACAACCAGGAGGCGGAGCAGCTCAGTCCCTGATGGTGGCATGTTTTCTCCCTTGCTCTGCAGAGTGCCCCTACCACAAGCCTCTGGGCTTTGAGTCCGGCGCTGTCACCCCCGACCAGATCAGCTGCTCCAACCCCGAGCAGTACACGGGCTGGTACTCCTCGTGGACAGCCAACAAGGCCCGCCTCAATGGCCAAGGCTTCGGGTGAGTCTGAAAATACCTCCCTGTGCGCACGGGGGGCCTGTGGGGGGCTGGGGGCCGGCCCCCAGGCAGCATGGGGCAGGCAGGGTGGCTCGGGTGGCGGAGGAGGGTGCAGCGGGGCCGGCGGTGTCCCCCCAGGTGCGCCTGGCTCTCCAAGTACCAGGACAACGGGCAGTGGCTGCAGATCGACCTGAAGGAGGTGAAGGTGATCTCAGGGATCCTCACGCAAGGGCGCTGCGACGCCGACGAGTGGATGACCAAGTACAGCGTGCAGTACCGCACCGACGAGAATCTCAACTGGGTTTACTACAAGGACCAGACCGGGAACAACCGGGTGGGTGGACCTTGCATGAAAGTGTTGGGCCTTGGGGGAAAGTACCTCAAGACAGGGGGGCTGTGGGAGAAGCAGGGTGGATGGGGCTCGGTGCTTACCCCATGGCTTCATCCCTGTGGCCATCCCCCTGCCACGGTGCCAGTGAGCGTCACACTGACTGGTCCCTGAACCGCCTGCCCGTGTCTCTCTCGCCAGGTTTTCTATGGCAACTCGGACCGGTCGTCCTCAGTGCAGAACCTGCTGCGGCCGCCCATCGTGGCCCGCTACATCCGCCTCATCCCGCTGGGCTGGCACGTGCGCATCGCCATCCGCATGGAGCTCCTCGAGTGCCTGGGCAAGTGCGGCTGAGCCCCCGCCAGCCCCGTGTAGTCCTCTGGGACAGGAATGAGGAGGTGTCTGCCTGTACGGCTGCCTCATCTCACTGTTGATGTGTGCTGAGGCCACAGTCCTGCAGTGTAAATGCCTGCCATGCAAGTGGAAGGGCTTTCCTGAATAAAACATTGCTTTATGCCATGCCTGGCGATAAAGCTAAATCCTACTGTAGAAGTTTTGTGTGTTTTTTTTTTTTGTGGGACACGCCAGCAAAATGGTGGTGGTTCATTGCCACAGCCTCGACAGCAGCACTAAGGCAGGTGATCTGCCTCTTGTGACCTCTTCTGATCCCTACGGGCAGAGAGTTGCATGGCTGCTGTATGGGGCAAAAGATGAGATGTGACTGAAACTGAAGAGATGTGACCAAAAAGATCAGAAAAGCCTTTGGATAGCTGTGAAGTTCATCACATTTTATTCACTCACAGGGTGGATGTTTCTGTCATGATTTCCTCCCCCCCTGCATATAAAGCTAAATAATAGCTGTCAGAAAAATAGGCTGTTCTGACAAGCCTGAAAACTTCTTGGCTACTATACCAATAGTATGAAGTCTACGGAGATGTAGGAAGGACCGGTCCCCATCTGCTGAAATGATGATTATTACTGTGTCACCATATCACTCATGCTTCTCCCCCTGTGCCCTCACCCAAAATGAGTTTTGCCTATCCACAAATAGGTTGAGGGGCACATTTCTTAATAAGAAATCAGTAAATCCATGGGGCTCTCCATTAATGGTAGCACACAGCAGTCCAGGCAAGCTCTACGGGGAAGGTTGGCAGAAGCACGTGCCCTTATATACCAAGACACCATGCTAATATATTTGCCACCACATGACTGAGCTTATCTTAGGGTATAATAAAGCCTCAGAGGAAGGAAGGGCCGTGCAGGTAGAAAGGACCTGTGCTATCACTCTTCCAGCCTCCCAGTTTCAGACAGGACCGCAGACCCTTTTTCCAGACGGAGATGTACGGCGATAACCAAGGTGGAACTAAGAGGCAGGCGCTGAATTTCACAGCTCATTTGCGTCCTGCCTCGCCCCGTCCTTTGCCTGCCCTTCACCCCTCAGCCTGGACGGGGAAGGGACCTGCTGCTGGCTTTTATCTGCAGCATCAAAATGGTGCCCGCTAAAGCAGGTGTTTCTCTTCTCACCCGAGCTATGCCGCTCGCTTCCTAATCGACCTCTGGAAATTCACTTAACCTCTGCCTCTTATCTGAAAAGAGGGGTGCTGAGAGCCTTAATTAATTAAGTGGTCCTGAAACGCTTTTAGAAATGCACTTGACTTCCAGCTCTGCATAAACACAGCGTATTGAAGTACGAGTGCGACCGAGGGCGTTATTAAAGCATGACAGAAGCAGCCAAAACACAATTACAAAGCTTTTCCTCATAGAGTCAAACTTTTCCTGGCATAGCAATGTCATTTTAATTTTGGGCACAGATGCCTCCAATCGCCATTAACCAGAAGAGCAGCTGTGCCAGCCAGAAATGACACCAGCAGTGCTGAAAAGGCAATCTTCTAGGAGTGCGAAATCCTGCAGGAGTTTACCTGCAAAGGTAGGGAGACCGATGTATGGCTTTGCAACTTGTAAAACAGAAGAGTTTTGAAATAGGAAGTAGGAATAAGAGCTCTTTTTAGCCTCATGGCATGAATTTTTAGACCGGAGTGCTTACAGAAAGATGTGAGGAAAGTGTGCTGAGCAGTCAAGCTTGCCCAATCCAAATTATGTGGTAAGAGACCAGCTCTGGCCCTCCAGCTGTACAGGTCCTAAAAGAGTAGGACCTTTTTCTTAATGCATTCCTGCAGAAATTACCCCTTAATGGCCATCAGAGAGGGAGATACCCACTCCCACCCTGCTCTCTGTCCCAGGGAGACCAACGTGGAGCACTCACTGGTGGGAGTTAAAGCCAGTAGCTGGGGCCAGCAGTTTCCCTGTTTGAGGCGTGAGGGACGCAGCCCAGTGGAGGCCCCAGGCAGCAGTGCGGTCTGAGAGCAGCCGTGGCTATGGCACGAGCCACGCAGTGCCTGTTTCAGGCATCCTTCAACAGACGTCGAGTCCTGGCTGGGAGCAAGCCTCACGCTGGAGCACAGAGGGAAAGCAGGGAGCCCACGCCGTGCTCCTGGCTCCTCAGCTTGCTTCCAGTTACCCTGCCGGACGCAGGGAGCGCGGCAGGAACGCGAGGAGCCAGCGAGCCAGGCCAGTCTTCTAGTGCAAAATCTGCATTTTTATTAAAGACATATTTTGGAAGGCCCATTCAAAAATACATTGTGCTCAGTAAAAATTAACCATTTCCATGCTGATAATTAAGGTTACCACAGGATTTTTTTTTTTCTCTTTTAGAATATTTACAGCAACGATAGAAATTGTACAGAAGTTAAGAATGGAATACATGCCCAAAAAAAATTTGGTAAGGTGTACCAACAACATGATACAAAGGGTTGTATACAAACACTTTACAAATGGTTTATTAACTTGCATGAAGTCATCCTTAAATATTCAACACATTTTAAAATCAATTTGTATTCCAGGATTAAAAGGATTAACACCACACCACGTTCCTTCCACAACAGAAAGCATGATAGATTTAAAAGTTTGTGCGCTTCAGATTTCTAATAAGTTGTTAAAAACATTGGGGAACCTTATCCATGAAATTGGGATATTTGAAAGCAACCTCCCCAGTCTGGTATTGTTCGAATAGTCTGTATTGGCAGATTGTGAAAGAAGATCCCATTTTTTGTGAAAAAAGATCCTATTTTTTTTTTCTTAACCTAGTTCTTCCTTCTTTCTCCCCAGTTAAATAAATTCAGAGTTCAAGATTTTCACAGTGGAGATCTAAGCAGTCCTGGAAGTCCTTGACAGATTAACCAGATTTAAAAATGCCTGCATAGAATTTCCAACAAATTATGGTTTCATGGAAAATTTTAGCTTATTGTTCCATATAAACCAAATGCATATAGATGTCACTCCTTTAGATTACACATATCCTTCAGTAGTATGAGTCTAAGATGTGCACTAGCCAAAAAAAAAAAAAAAAAAAAAAAGTAACAAGAAAAGGAAAGCTGAGACAGTTAGCTACACCTAGTTTTGCCTCACTAAACAGTTAAAAGCTCTGCCATTGGATTTACAAGTCAAGAGTTTACACCAAGAGGTTCATATGCTATAGGAAACTTGAATAACATCTTCCATCTTGCGCTATGAACATGCTTTAACTTTGCTAATGGAAAGCTCTACGGAAGCAGTTACTCCACGAAGCATTTATACGCCTGTACAGTTAAGATGCCACCTTGCATTTCTCGCAGTGGACCCAGAGAAGCAATGCCCTGTAAAACAGAGACCTGGTGGAACAGAAAGCCGGGCAGGCTGTGTGTTTTGGTGGGGGCACGATGAGGTACGGTATCTCACCCAGATGAAATGAAAAATAAAAATGAAGAAACTCCTGAGCAAGTCTAAGGATAGCTGTTTGAATAAAACAGCAAACAGGGTGGAGTAGTAGATAAGGCCTCTAACTCCCTGATAATCTGCACTAGAGAAAGAACAAAGAACAAGGCAACTGCAATATTCGAGAACCACAGGGGGAAGAGCAAGGGAAGACTGCAAAGCAGTGCAAAGGATGGCGTTAGGATTCTAGAAGGAGAGCTAAGATGGCTTGGAGGTTTTAGAAGTGTACCAGATGAAGGCCCATCAAAACTTTATTACTTGGTTGCTGACAGTACCTAGAGGAAGAATCTTTTTATACATCTGTTCAAAATTTGGAGTCAGTAATAAACTCGGAACAAACAAACCAAACCTCGACCACATTCTGCGACAGAGAGGAGGTAGATTGACTGGTAGAGAAGACAAGAGATGTGTAGAGTCACTCTTAGCCTTAGTCGTAAATTCCAAGTTCAGACCCTTGAGCCATGTTTTAAGAGACACATTTACCTGGCGACATATTTTGGGTTATATTCTAGAAGAGCCTGAGAAGCAATCTGACTGGCTCGAACAACAGCATTAAAGAATGGAGGGCTCGTCCTCTCACTTCATGTGCATCTTCCACTTGGTTTGGCAAAAAAGTCAACTTCTGCTCCAAACAGTTGACTGTATGCAATGATATTCCTGGTAACAAATAAGCATCCGAGCACAACTTGGAGCAAGTAAACTTCAAACCTCATCTATCCTGCCTCATGCAGTAGCTATTAAAACAGACTGCTGAGACAACAGGCTATCTACGACAGGTTTTCTCTTCAAATTAAGAGGATCTCCTGTAAAATTTGCGTTGCTTAACCATCATGAACTTTGCTTCACCATTGCAGAGTAAATCTTCAGTTTCATTGCAACACCTGAACCAAGCAATGTGTGCAAGTGTTCACTAGCCTGATGAGCCTGAAGCGATGATGCACTGGTGCTGTTTGACTCTGAGAAAGGAGCCGACATCTAGAACTTCCAAGCAGTGTTATATTGAAAGGGTTTACTCAAATTGCTCCCTTTTTAACAAAGGCCAGAAAGTTAAATGGCTTTTCTCCTCATGCACTACAAACCCAGCTAATGAATGGTTAGTATCATGACACCATTAGAGAGAACTGTTTGGGGAAAGGCACCTGTTCTTATACAGTGTCCTGACTTAAAGGTCATTTAAAGTGATTTAATAGGGCACTTCACCTTTCCAAGCATCTTCGGTGACACTCCTGTCCTATTCCAAGTGGTGGGCCTACGTACACGAACAGCCCAGATGTGTGACTGATGATAAAATCCCACTAATAAATGTATTGTTCATGCTAGCTGGAACGGAAAAAAGGAACATTCATTGCCACCCCACAATTTGCAGTATATTATATATGGCTATCCTTATAATACTCTGTGTGACTGAGATTCAAATACTCTCCCAGTCTCTGACAGTGTTCAGCATATACAGAATTAATTACATGTAGGTATTTCTGAAGCATGTCTCGCTACCAAATTAAGACAACAACAACAAAAGAATAAAAACCCCAAACGCTTCTAGCTCATGGCTCCCCTCGAAAGCGGCTGCTTTCTGTCTTAGCTAAATAGATGACAGCATTGCTTTCAGAGTTCCCTTCGCTACAAGGAATTACAGCACTGAGCTGTTACAAATACATAGCTTTTTCTGGGTGAACACAGTGGTCTACTCAGCTAAGTCAGAGAGGCTTTTGAAGAAAAAACAAAGGTTGGTACGTGGCTTTTTATACTATGACTATTGACCCTTTAGGAGACCCAGCTGCAATGAGCAGCCATGTCCAGAAGCAGGACACTGCTGCTTGGAGAATCACTGCAGCTCCGCTCCCCGAAACAAGTTAGTCCAGCAGAGAGAAAGGCGACAAGCCTGAAGATGATCTGAGGGTGTGTGTTAAGTCTGGAAGTTTGAGGCCTGCTTAAATACTGATCTAAGAGAGCAACTATCTGTACGTAGAGTGGGTGCGCTGAGGTGGGCCTGACCTGGCATCAAACATGAAAGCTTGGTGCAAGGCCCAAGCCCTGTGGGATGGGGAACTTTTTAGAAAGACTGGATCGAACCTGGGGCCGCTGACTTCCTGCCAAGAGCTCGTCCTGGTGCTCAGTGCTGGCGACCTCTCGGAGGAACGAGGGATCCTGGACTGCGGTAACAGAGCAAAACGCGTTAAATAGCCCTAAGGGACTGTTCTCTGTGGTCAGGTCTGTTAAAAAACCCCACGTGTTGTTTCAGGTTAATGCATTTTCATGGCAGTTAAAAGGACAGCTTAACCACATAGCTTCACACAGTTTCAATTAAGATGAGCTTAAGGTGCTTCTTTGTCGATTAACAAGAGCTCAAGAGCTATAGTAAAAACTTATCTACAGGTTTAGGCAGCTTGAGTTCTGCAAAATGACTAATCCATTTCTGAAACTTAGTTTCTTTACTTTTCACATCATTAATGATGCCATAATAAGGCAAAGCAGCTTGCCAAAGAATAAAATGCTGTTTAAATAAGATGCTTTATAGTAAGTAAATCTATAGAACATGTAGCACAAGACTCAAAGACCAGTGAAGAGGAAAGCTCACACTTAGAAAATTGTTTGCTCTGTAATTATCTTCTCCTTTATTGAGACAGCAAATCTCTGCCATATAATAAGACTCCTTTGGAAGCCTCAGCGAAATTACATTAGCAATATTTTAAATATTCGGAAGTTAGACCAGGTTAAAAATACACAATCTATCCCAGCACCAGCTGGCTGAGCTGCTGGAAGTTCTTTCTAACAGAAGGAAGAAAATACTACATACATTCAACACAATTTAGTATTCAACTTAAATCTGTTACTGTTTGTTGAAGTTGAGAAGAAAATGCAGTATGAAGTAGAAACAACTTTCTGTAAATATGGGCCACCAAATAAATACTTGAACATTCCTTAGGTCACTCTTGAAGCTTTGCTAACTACTTTAAATAGCTATATGTACAGTCAGAGATTACCCTGATTTAACTTAATGCATATTGAGGGAAACGAACAAACAAACAAAAATCTTGGGAAACATTTTTCCTTGCTAGAAACCAGAACAGCCATATACAGCCCAGTGGCATCATCTCCAGCAGGAAGCTCTTACTATCAAGATACAAATCTTGTAGAGGCAAAAGGAAATACATCCATAAAGTACAGAAGAGTCTAGTCTGAATGCTCACGCGGAGACATTCTGATAGTACTGCTTAGAGCCCCACTCCCAGGCAATGCTTTTGTGAGGATTTCAGTGGCATCAACCCATTTCAAAGCAGAGAATGGGAGTAGTCTAGTTGTGATGAACTGGTGAATCAAAGAGAGACTTTTAAAATATACTGATATTGATAGTAAGGACTAGTAAATTCACAATAACCTTCCTGGATGCCCACTGAACTTATCAAAAACTGAATATCCTTTCATGTCTACTGTATTTATATATGCTATATAAATACTCTATATGTTATAGCATATACAAATATACTATAAACCATATATATCTATAGAAAATTATATGCACATTTCTTGCAGGCAATTGACAAGGAATTTTCATTTTATAGTTTTTCAAATTCACCAGGCTTAATTTTTGCCCTGGACAAACCTGCTGTAACATCCTTTCATATTGTACTTGACAAAGATTTTCAAAGCGTTTGTGCCGAATGTGTTGTTGTTAGAGCTTTGGTATGATTCAAGAGGTACCGAACGTCACGTCCAGTTTGCATTGTTTTCAAAGTAGGAAGTTCAGCTCTTACTGTCTGGCTACTTCTGTTAACTGTATCTATGGCTAAGTCATCAATTTTACATTCAGGTTAATCTCTTCTCGGAACAAACAACATGTTTGCAGGTACAAGTGTCTTCTGACGACACCAAATAGAAAATGAACTATGCTGCAGCGTAATGAGGGAGCTGAATGAACGTGTTTGAAAAGGAAAGATTGTATTGTTCTGACACTACAGGCCTGACTCTCCTCTTATTGCAGAAAGTTTAGACTGGCATAACTCTTTTGACTCCTACTGACTCACCTTCCATGTATTTTACTGGTAGCAACAGAGGAATCAGGTTATATATTTGCTATACTTGACATTCACCAACGTAAAGGCAGTTTTAACAATGTTGTACAGGAGACTGGAACCCAAGATCTAGTATTTTGCTGAGACTGGTCACTGAACTGCGTATGGGAATATTGGGACAGTAAGGTCTAAGGAGAAATTAAGCTGCACGGCAACCTTCTCCCTCAATATCCAAATATCAGATTTGTAGTTTTAAATACATCCTGAAATATAAGAAAAAGTGCAAGAGTACTTTTAATTTAAATACAGTGTTTATCTTATTAGTTAATAGATTGCTAAAACAAGATGTAAAATACACATATGCATAAAAGCTTATACCATGATCTGCAGTGCCATGCTATGCATTAAGTGTCAAAGTTTGGCATTTCACTTGCAATTCATGCTATGTTTCTTTGGTTTTCACCCCTACAATTAAGTGGAAGAGCACCTGCTTTAGCTTGTAGTCATGGGGCACTTTATCTCTTTAGAGGAAAAAAAAAAAAAATGGTTCTGGGGCTCTAGTCTCTCGATGCAGATGCAGAAATCCTATGATTATTATTAGGAAATCTAAGGACACAGGGGAGAACATACCACATTTAGATTACTGTACAGTTCTGCAGTCTCTTACATTTAGCCAATACTTCCAACAAAATAGCCCATAATAAAGCTTGGAATTGAATGTTGTCTTTTGTTTGTTATCAGTAATTCCTATAATATTGGGCTCTCATAGCTGAGCAAGATTCATACTGTTACAGTCACATTTATATCCACATTCAACTTCCTTTTATTAGAAGTATAATACTGCACTTTATATCACAAATGTATAAAAATATGGCAGATAGTGTCATAACAATACTTTTCTTTTAAATGAGTATATTTAAAAAACAGACAGTTATTTTCCATTTATATATATATATTTATATATAGAATAAAATACTCCTGATGCAATATATAAATGTTACTGTTAGTTTTTTATAGAAACTACTGTAGCTGTTGCACTGCTTCACAATGTTTCAAACAGCTCAAAATAACTTTACATTATAACATAAAAGATATGATTATAACAGTACGATATTAGGTCATCATAAATAAATATTACAAATCCTATCAAATATGGAAGTTTAAAAAACAAATTTAAGACATACAATTTAACTTTAAACCCTTAACGGGGATACACTTTTATCACATAAACCCCACTGTGTTAACTAGGCAGCAAAAAATGTAGTAAGGGCATAGGTCTAGACATGAACGTTTTCACCCTTATAAGTGCCAATACATACCAGAAGTCTCCCAGCTTTCTGACAGAGAGGTGCTCTAAGCTGGAATGTAGATGAGAGAAAATGGCAATACCTTTTTCTCCCTGGACGGCACACTCTGCCTGTCGTCCGGTGACATTTCTGATGACCAGTAATTCGTAATTCGACTTGGTTTACTGTATAATCCCTGACTCTCGCTGTGGCGCCAAACAGCATAGCTCCACATGTACATATTGCACACCTTTATAAAGCTGAAAATACAGTCTTACCATCACCAGAAACCACCACCACTCCCCTACGCTGACCTCCGTGCGAGCTGGCCTACTGCCTGGAGTGCGATTACAAGGCTGTCTCTTTCAGGTCGTTCAGGTTTGGCATCCGTGACCGGTTTGTTCGGCTGTACGCGTGCCCGTTCTGCCCGCTCTTGGCGGGCGGCTGCTCGGCGTAGGGAGGCCCGTCGCTCGCGCTCCTGTTGACGGGGGAGACGTGCCAGGTGGGCTCCAGCTGGCTCGGGATCTGCAGCGTTGGCCTGCCCTTGGCCGGCGCCTCTTGCCGCGCGTTGCTGCTGCCGCTGCTGGAGCTTTGACTCATGGGGTGGATTCGCACCTCGGAGAAAGCGGCTTTGGCCGGCTGGCTTGGCAGGGGCTGGAAGCGAGGCTCGGCAGGGACAGGGTGGTTCGAGGAGGAGAGGTGTAATAGCTTGCGAAGAGATTTTAATGGCTGGCTCTAAAAGACACGGGGAAAGCACTTGACCTTCTGCTCTCGCTGCTATTGTATCGTATCAGACTTCCTATGACAAAACTGTCATATCCTAAATCGAACGTCCTGAACTTTGCAGGACTTCTTTACTTTTAGCATGTACTCATTTGGAGTATTTCCTTCCAAGCTATGACTACACACCTGAGAAAAATGCTTTCTCATTATCATTCAAATCCATCAGCTACCTGAAAAAACGGAATGGCTAGCTCAGAAAGAAAGCTTTTGTTCCCGTTTGTTATTTTAACCTCGTGTCCTATGAAAACAGAGGCACAGACAATTGCATTAGCTCTCCGTCTGTCAGCACTCCTGCTATTAACTTTAGAACCTCAAGCCACATTTTATGAGGTGCAGATATCAGAAATACGAAGTACCTAAAAATTTCCTGAATGTCAACTCAGGGTTAGAGAGAACCTTGAGTAATTATCTGCACTGAAATAAAGGCTGGCAGAGCTCAGCAGTTTGGTATTTTGTTTGCCTGCAGCGGCGTGGTAAGCAGCTCTTGTCCCTCACAGCTTCTTTAGCTGGTAAAGCACACCAAAGGAGAAGAGACACAAGGGGTTACTCAAATGAGTTGCAAGAGCTGGGGTAAGCCTGAGTACATAAATTGGTAGGATAACAGCTCCATTAAATTCCACAGCTCACAGAACAACTTGCTTCCTCAAGCACACCAGCTGCAATTTCAGTGTTTCAAAGTTTTCAACGTTGTAATGGCAAGAGCATGGCAGAGAAGCTGCCTCCCAACCCCTGTTCTAAAACCAACCCAGGCTGGTTTTAGAACTGGAGGACATAAAGCTGCATTCATGCAGTGCGATGCTCCACCAAGCCAGCCTGCAAAACCAGCAGCCTGTGCCAGCTGAGGCACAGCCACGCAGCAGCAGGCCCCCACTTGAGGGCACTGCCACGGTGCTGCAGTGCCTACTGCGGCTGTGCACTGAAATGTTGTTTATCTCCAAAACAAACACACAACCACCATCTCTAAAGGCTCAGCGGCTGACACAAGGACACACAGTCTCACCTCCTTTCCCTGTCACTCGTGTCTAGATTTTCAAAGAATTATGCAGTACCACAGGTACAGGAGTTTTTACATTCAGTGAGGAGGGAATGGGGAGGGTGGGAAATAACATCAAATGCAATTTTTCTATTTACCGGAGAAAAATCTGTCAAGATACCTTCGTGATGTTAAAATACAGGGAACTGATAATGCTACTTACATGAGGCTGGATTTCTGTCATCTTCTCAGGATGCCAATCCTTCTGCCTGCTGCTCTGGTGATTAGTAGAATGAATGGCTTTCTGTAATGCCAAGAGATCCTGACCATCAGTGCTAGGCATCTGCAACAAAACATTAAAAACTGGGCTATTAATGTATTTCTTAAGAATAGCTGTAAATCCTTTTCCCAAGTTAATTACACAACGCAAGTGAAGCCCAATACTGCAGCAGAATTGCAATATCCTTTCATTATTTTTCCCCATAGTAAGAGTAAGTGGCTGCGGAGGTCATGCAGAGTTGCTTTACCCTTAGCCCTTGAAGCATTCGCATGCTGTTAGTGTTATTTGCTGTAAGAGAGAGCAATTAAACAAGGCTTCCAAGAAAAATAAAATAATAATAATAATAAAAAACAACAACAACAACAAAATTGTTGAGTGTCATCTTCATTTAAAAAGCATTCCATACTGCAGTTAAGACCAAGGATCAGTTCTATAAATTTGTTCCTAATTGAAGCAGATCGAAATCATCTCTAAACTGACATCTGGCCGATTTTGCCATCACAAAGGAAGAGATTTTCTTTTCCTCATCTTTCTGCTCCTCCACAAATAACCCAAGCCAAATTAAAAAATAAAAAAAATTCAATGGCACTAAAAAACAAGATATAAATTCATCAAATTTTATGGCAGAATGACAATGTAAAGCTTACAGAGACTTTTATTTCAGGAATTTTAAGCAAAAAAGAACAATTAAATTTAATCTATTTTTAATGCAAGCTGCCTTTTATCATGAACAATCAGCACAAACAAAAATATGTTAGAAACATGAGTGTTTTTTTCAGAGAATGTGTCATTAATATCTAATTGAATTTATATATAAAGGAGCAGTTAGCACACAGAATGTATCTCCAATATAGCTATAAAACAAACCAGGTTAATTTTTTTTCCTGATTGAAACAGAATGAGAAAATTTAAACATTGGTAATTTCACAACTATTTTCTTCCTTTAGCCCTAGTCCCGGGGCTCATTCTCTCTGGAGCTGTGTACATTACATTTTCAGTATAACAAGTGGTCAAGAAACTTTTTTTTTTTTTTTTTTTTTTAAAAAAAGACATAATCTACTTCAATGGAACCACAAACTTTACTTAAATTTATTGAACTGGCCCAAGATACTTAACTGGCATGAAGAGAAAGTGATCCCATGAAAATAAAACACATGCTGCTGTAGTCAGTAAAATAAGTTTACTGGAGCGTTTTACAGAGCTACTGTACTTAAAAATTAATACCATGGGTAGAGTGACTACAGGAAGCTTTTTCAAAGAAGAACTATGCTTTAAATTATTCTTTGAATTAAAAAGAGGGAAGAGGGATTTCTTGATGCTTGGATTCTCCCCGTTGGTTGAGTTTGTCTGTAATATAAGATACAAAATCTAAATGCATAGTATATCAATTCAGGAGATCTGTCCTTACTATATTAACTCATAATTATATTTTTGTAGTTCCAACAATACATGGTATCAATCTGCTTCAGGAAAATATAATAGTGATTGAATGAAGAAAGTGTATGGAACAAATTCAAGAAACTCAATGCATATAGAGCATGGAAAAAGAGATCAGTATTCTTACAGAAAAAGAGATCACCTATTTTTATCTCCCATTAGGAATGTAGAGTACAAAGTCTTTTGAAAACTGCAGGTAGGTCTTGTTGACTTTACTGAGCTTTGGATCAAATCTTGTAATTTTGTTACTTATGATAATGATATAAAATGTTATGGCATTTCTTATTTTTATATAAATAAAATATCAAAGATACACTAGTAATAGCAGCAATCGGTTTTAGAGTGAGTAGCTGATAGTTACCTCTGGAAGAAAGAAAAGTATTTTATTTTTAGCTTTTAAAAAGAGCTAGGGCTCCAAGATGAATGATTTCAGTTCTGACAAAAATATGCCTTCAACAACTTCACGTACAACTGCAAGGGCACTGGCTGTTATATTTTTATTTCTGTAAGACAATCAAAGAGCATACCAATGGATGCACAAACAACAAAGAGAACTGTCAAGTATTAAAATTATGAACAAGATGATTTCTCCTCCTCTCAGGTGCAAACAAGCCCAAGACGCTTGCTGTGCCATTTGCCTACCAAAAGAAAACTTTATCCTGCAATGGTTGTATGACTAAATATAACGATGGGTGCACCACCAGAAGAGAAGGTTTTCAAACAAATTCCCTGCTTCTAGTTTCCATCCACGCTAACAAAAGACAAAGTCATTAATTAGCACCGCTTGCTTAGAAACTCTATGGTCAGAAGAACTTTCTGTTTGAAGTTCAGTAAATTAAAAAGGAATCAAAGCATCAGGAGGAGGAAGGGTCACTTGCAACTGTTTTTTCCAAAGTACATAATCTCTTCAGATCCGTAGCTTGCAATATGTGCCACAATCTGCAAAACTCAGGCTTCTCTGAAGATAGTGCACATTGACACTTTACACAGCCCTCATGGATACCAAAACGCTTAGTGACAGATTGCAGAAAAAAAACGTGATTCTAGCAATCCTCAAAACCTTTTGCTGCATTACTAAAAGATTCCAAAACAAGATAAAAAGGAGAACGGATAAAAACAGCTCTTCAAAAACAATATTGCAAAGAATTCCCATAGCAGACAGTAGTGATTGTTATCCCATAAAGAACTACACCTGGAGAACTCTAGAGAGAATAATCCTCTGCACGAGGAAGTATCAGAAACTGGTATCACTTCTGCACTACTGGAGATTTTGAGAATGACATTATTAAGAAGATATCTTTAGTGCCATTTAAGTCATCTTTTATGACTCTTAACGATGATCACCAGCAACACAAAACTTGCCAAATAACAGTGGATGTAAGTAGTAAGCAATGGATGTGGTATTATCACCCTCTTAACAATGTGTACAATTGTGTACTATTACATGCTTCTCAATACGACTGTTCTCTGGGTCTAGTTCGTTATTTGCTGCAGAAAGCTTTTATCAGGGTACATAGCTGGAATTACATACATCTAGGACTCTAAGAGTTTTAAGCCTCAGAAAAAAACTTGGACAGTCACAAGGTATATGTTAAGATTTTTGATATGAGTCCATTATCGCTGTAGTTGAAGAGCTATTACTGCAGTGCTGTTAAAAGCTTTTACTACTGAAGTCAAACTTGGAGCTAAATAATTTTCAGGTCATAAATTACATTCATGGAGGAAGATCCTCATGAACATCCCAATGTTCATTATGTAGACTTCCTCAACTAACAGACAAAGAAGAACAAAGAACAGTGTCTGAAGCAAACACTTGTACACGCACTGGTGTGCACAGTCTGTCCCTAGACACTGTTCTGTCAAACAACTGCAAGTAGAAACGAGAAGAGGTTTTTCAGTCTCTGGCTGAATGAAGTTGATGCCAGCAAGCTTGTAGATGAGGATGCAACAGTTTCATCACTATCGCATTTCAGAAATTTTATGCATCTCCTGTGAAAGACTAGGTGTAACTAGCCAATGCATTTTTCGTTATGCAAACACTCTCTCCCTCTCCTTAAGTATGAAAAGGAGTAAGGAGCACGTGTAAATCTGTCCTGGCTTGTAATCAGTGACGTTTTCAGTATCTACAGGGCAAGGTGCTTGTCAGTTGATATTTGGGAAAGTGCTGATTTTTGCATTGCAACACAACTCACCTCAGTCTCTAATTCCTTCACTTAGTTTAATTTGGAAGTAGTTGATACCTGATCTATCAGCTGGGCTTTTAATATGTTCCCTTCCACCATGTCTGAATGGCTGAAATCTGAAACAGTGCAAATATAACATCTTTTTTTGGAAAATGCATCACCGAAACCAATGGCTCCAGCGTGCTACCTAAACCAATTAGGCATGCTTACCCTTTCATGGACATTGTGATATCAAAAAATCCCAGAGTTTTAAACTAGATATTCAGTTAAGAACAGGTATCGAGGTGAACAAGTTCAGAAGGAGAGGTAGGAGCCACTGCCCTAAAACCTAGCTAGCAAGGAGACACGGTGCATTTTTGTGTGCTAGTTAACACACGCATGCACGTTCCATGCAGTTCAAAAAAAACTAAACAAACAACGAAAAAAAGCAGACAAACACTCCTCTCCCCCAATTTTCAATATATCAGCCCTCCAACAATACCCAGTCATGCCACCTCACTCTCTGACAGAAGGTATTTTGACTTAGTTACTCCCCTTTGCCCTGCAGTACTGTTAACTTCTTCTGAAGCCTATTTAACTATGATGAGTGAGCACAATTTACTCCATTCCAAGAACCTTCAAAACCATAACTGCCATTTCATTTACAGAAATATTACAACCTAGTTTTTCAATGGCACTGAGTTCTTAAACCCAAACCTGAAATGTGGGGAATTCAAGCAAGCTACTCTGAAAAGGAGAGCATACATTACTGTTGGAGATGATGATCCCACTACTAGATAAAACAGTTTGATTTTCAAATTCCAAGTCAAGACTGAAATTTATCTTTTTTTTTTTGTACACTGAGAACATCTGACATGACACCAAAATCAAAAAAGGAACTAATGTTATTAACAAATTAATAAAGTTACGTTTTAATGAAAAAAATATGTTAAAAAAAAAAAAAAGTTGGGTAGAATTCTTCATTTTACTAATGTAAGAATGAAGCACACTGGAAAGAACCAGTAACATAAAGAGACAAAGGTATATTTTTGACACTATTTTGCACATGAAATTTAGTAATATACTACTATACTAATAAAAAGCCCAGTGGCCTGGTTGAGAATTACAAGAGCACATTTTTACTAGCCATAATTTTAGATAAAGTACCTGCAGTTTTAAAATTTTGTTACAGATATGCAAATGTAATTTGAAGTATTTTACTGTTTCCAGAACTGTAAAACTTTTTGAAATATTAATATGCCACTGCCCTCTGATAAATAATTTTTCTCTCCTGAAAACTAGATGTAAATGTAGAAATACAGAAAAGATAGCAAAGGCATACACAATACAATAAAATACACCTCTTCCCCCAACAAAAAATAAAACATTGAGAATGGCTAAGGCACATCATCCTTATTCCAGTCACAGGATACAGCAAGAAGTTGGAAGCTGTCATCAAGACACTGCCATGAAAAAGTTCTTAAAGAATTCTCTTTTATAGCAGTTTGATTTCCTCCTAATGGGTATCTGAAATTATTCAAGCTCTGAGGACACACAATAATGCATTTGCTACTTTTTGAACAATATCAACATATGCTGCAAAAGGATTTGCTACAACATCTGCTTAAAACTTGCATATAAACTGGATGTTGAAGTATCTTAATGAAAACAGACACAGAAAGTGTATCTGACTGTCATATAGTGAAAACAGAAAAAGAACAAATAGATACATGCAGGTATGATCACAAATAATATAAAGTTACTGTACTAGTCTAGCATTTTAAAGTAGTATCATTCAAAACTGATAAACTTATTTTCTTTTAGAAATAACTGCATACTTACAGTTTGAGATTTCTTCTTTTTCTTTTTTATTGCCCTGAAAAACCCTTGCTTTTCTTTCTCCTTGAGCTGTTCAGAGTGACTGTTAAGATTTTCAGGACTTTTCCTAAACATGAGATAAGGTATTGTAAGACAGAGTTTATTTTGATATGATGCAAATTCTGTGTAATGGTGAGACCTTATGGCAAAGAATGAAAATTATTGATTGAAGCAAAAAGATTCTTAATGTTTAAACATTCATTGGTTCAATGGTTACTATACAAGTAACAGATAGTCTTATTAAATGGGATAGGAGGAACAAAGTGTTAGGGTAAAATGATTAGTCAAACCAGTGAGTTACTTAGGGAAAAGGTTAAAGCATGCATGTTTTTTTTTTAAGCCAGAATTTAATACTCAAACCAAAATATTCACACACAAGTTTTTTTTAGAAAAATGAAAATCGTATCTGAGAGGACATACAACTGGTGAGGAGGTACAAAAGCACTGGTCCAGTTTATCCATTGCTTGCCGGAGAGCCGGGAGTTGCAAAGTTCGCCAGACAGAACCAATTTCAATTGACACTCCTGACCTTTGCTGACATGGTTCCGAATTTATCATCAGGGAGGCTGGGGATCCATTTCAACTTAGAAACTTCAGTTAGTTTGTTATGCATGCGTGAGACAGTGCTGGCAAAAGAAGACGACCCAAAAGTGGAACAGTTGACTTCCCTGCAGACTGAATTTTATTTATTTCTCCCTCGTATCTTGTTTACAGCAGAATTAACTACAGCTGATAACCAACACGTTACTTTAAGTGTACACAGTAAACTAAGGATGTAAAGTACTGATAAAGAGCAAAAAGATGGCTTATGAAGGACACTGGTGAGACATAGCTGTATGCAGTTCTAGTGCCCTTTAAGCTATTTTGAAAATTGGTAGTGCTGATGGGAAGTTTCATGGAGATAAAAAGAATGGTCTACATTAAAAGAGTCAGAGATTTCCATCTCTCTACAATGTCAAAAACACAGCCAAGCCAATCCCAACAATTACAGCTTCCTTGATTGTGGCGTACAGGTACTTAACCAGGAAGAAATTACAGAAATTACAGACCTTTAAAGCAGAGGGCAAAGACATAACAAGTAGGTAGATGATTAGGCCAGAGAAGTCTTGTTAGAAATAGGGCACTGATTTTAACAATGAGAATCATTAACCACCAGAAGAAAGTCTGTAGTGAAGGAGTGGATTTGCCATCTTTGACATTTCAAATCAGGACTATGTACACTTCTGCCAGATGCACTGCTGGGCCTCAACCCCAGAGAATGGATGACAATTACTGGCAACTAATGTATGTGAAGTCATACTGGATGATCTAATTGCCCATTTTTAGCCTTAATTTGTATGAAAATAAAAAAGAAATTATTCTATTGTCTTGCTGGAAAGCCTGAGGGACAGCCACAGTTCCAAGGGCTCTGGATGGCAAAGAGAAGCAGCTTGGCTTGGAGCAACTGTAATGTAGCAACACTTTGCTGCCTGCTATAGTTATCTTTGGGTTCTAAATCTGGCTTAAAATGCTATGCTGTAAACTGGTGATTCAGCTGCTACTACATGCCAAGCTGACGTTTTTTTCCAAGCAAATGTGAAACACATTATCGAGGTGGGAATGACGACAGTTGTCCCCCTTATTAATGAGCATCTTCACTCTGAAATGGGGTTTGGTCAGTTCCTCCGTTTCTACCCAAAACCATCTCAAACTCAGAGTGCTACCTGGTTCTAACGAAATGCATGTAGTATTTAAACATTGTAACAAGGTATAATAATTGAGTAAAAGAAATGGGCTTGGAGGAAAGATTTATAGGCAGAGGGAATTTTCCTAAGTTAAATTTTTTCAACTTAAACCTAGAACCAGAAAACACATTCAGATGTTCAGTGATATAGACAATGTGAAAATTTGAAATCTGAAAGTAGATACAGGAAAAATCTCTAGTTTAGTATAACTATTAGATTCCTACCACATATTTTAAATATACGGGATTGCTAAAGATCCCTGCTTATGTCATGTCCCTGGATTTAGTACCATTGCATAACAGCAGTAAGTCTTGTATAATTCACTTAAAGCATCACAGCAGAGCCCAAAAGTAAACATTACTGACAGCTTTACATACTCCGTCAACTCACAGGAGCGACTTCACACAGACAAAACAACTACTGAGTTATTTACTGAATTATTTTTAGGAGTTTCATCTTCTGTAATTTGTTAGAAAGCTTGGAGAAAGGCGTGCACAACAAGTATCCTGCTTGCACCCTCAAAGTCATGTGAAAAGGGCTGAGAATCTCCCAAATCTTTTCCCAGAGAAGCTACTGCACATCCTCATCTGCAAACGAACCCCCAAAACATGGCCTTAGTGCAAATTACCAACCCAGAGACTGTGCTGCCCACTGAAGAACTAGGCTCAGATCCTAAGTGCCAGCACGGTTTGCCTGCACCATCCTTTAAAATTTGTCAGTGTCTTGCTCTGGCTTTTCTGCTCCAACACCTATTCTTCAACGGAGATGCTGTATTTTTGAAAAGTGAACTTACTCTTTAGAATAAAACTTGGGACAATTTTTGCATGCTTTTAGATAGATTCACTCAAGCGTAACTCTTTTCTTCAGCCCAGTGAACCTAGACAAGAAAACTGCTCCCCACAGCAGGTGAGTGGACAGGCCAGAAGTGAAATTCTGTTCTGTATCTTCCTCTTTGTAACTCCAGTGACCGGAAGAAAAAAATGCAAGGGGCTGAGAACTCTGCTCATTTCCAATTGCCGCCTACCCAAAAGCCAGTGGTTTCACATGGACGGGCTTATGTCATTAACTCGTATGAGTCATATTGCAGTACAGTTGTCTGAAAAAGCACTGACCTTGAAAAGCAACTGCTTCCAAACACATGCTCATTATGTGAAGAGAGCGAACATATATAGCATTATAGCAGGAAGTTTCAACACCAGGATTTTGCGCTGAGTAAAAATAGAGCAGAACATTTTGATCGCCGAGATGAAACACCGGGATATTTTAGGCATCCCGAAAGATGGTTTTCAGACAATGGACAGTACAGGAATAAGTGAGGATTATCAGAAAAAATCTGTATGGTATATCCACACGGTAATTCTTCCAATATAACGGCCAAGTCCTGGTGTTTTGCATAAAGCTTCAGCTTTTGAAAGCAGCAGTTACACCACAGCCTGCGTGTCTTTCACTAGGAAGCAAGACTAGCCCTAGAGAAGAACCCCCCACTGAGAGAACTCACCCTCAAGCAGAAACTAAAGGCAAAATTTCTTCTTCTCCATTATCCCTTTTATCCCTTTTTGTGCCTTTTGCTTGCTTAGGACACGTAATATAGATCATATTGGTTATTCTGGTCAGAGACATTTGGAAAAAGACACAGATACTAGAGAAATGCTTTGACTATCGCTAGCATTTATTGCCCCCGGGGAGGAAAGGTATCCAACTTCATGCAGGTACATCGATGTGTAGCAGCATGTATGGATGGAGGCAAAGAAACTGCTGTGCTTCAGCATTTACTTTAAAAAAAAAAAAAAAAGGGAAATAGGAAGTGTGTTGCACTCATGCTGCCACAGATGCATTCATACTGCACAAGGCTCCTTTTTCGGCAATTCCTTGTGCTCTTCAGTTACTCTTCAGTACCCCTAATTTCAGCAGGTAGCCTGGTTAGAAATCCTCTTTAGCTGCCACCATACTACTTACTCCCTTTACAGCACAGCTCACAATTACATAAGTCAGATTTTGGCCTAAAGGAGAAGTTACTGAAATATCTGAAGTTTTCTTCAAAATATTAACGAATATTTAAAAAGTCCAACCACCTTGGCAGTTATACAGTTACCATAAACAATGGCAAGAAAATGTCTGAAACCAGTGAAGAAACTCAAACACATGGTTTACCTAAGATAAAAATATCAGTCCTGCAAGCTTAGTAAAAACTTCTAGGTGTAATAGACTGGCACTGAAAGCTGAAAAAAACAAGAGATCAACTCAAAACATTGCTAAAAGCTGAAAACCTTCTTTCATGTGAAAAAGTTGGATTTATTAGCTGTAACGAAACCCATGTCTACCATCTTATATACAGAATACCACACAGCAGCCTCTATAACCACAAGATCACTTAAGGCTACGGCTTTACTAAAAAGAAGTATACATACTTGTATGTGTGTGTACATATATATACACCTCCCCTCCCCAGTATAATTCAATATTAGTAAATAACAAATATTTGGAACTAGTTGGCTTCATGACCTTGTACTTCCCTAGGCTTATTTCTTGGACTGAATATTGACAACTACAATTTTTGTAAGGATTCCTTGCAAGTAACATTTTATTTCATTACCAAATTTTAGTACAAAAAAAAAAAAAAAATCACTGATGACTGGTGAAGGGCTGGGGAAGAGGCACTCGCTGTTTACTAGAAGAGAGCCTACATGCATTGGCAGGGAGGCTCAGATGCAGCCATATAGATGAAAAAAGCAAACGTAGATGATAATGCATATGCAAGAGTCTTGGGTAGGAAACGTCAGAGGGAGAGCAATATCATTAGGAAGGTGAACATCTTCAGGCTATGCTGAGCAGATTCCTAAAGGCTCAACCAGTGCAACACACAGCTGATTTTTTAAGCTTGCGAAATACAAATTTGGAATATTGGTATTTTTAGAAAAAAATCTAAAAATCTGTAAATGAACTGGAGCGTACTTGCAATGCAGGAATGGATGGGATACAGACAACTGAACAAGCTTTCAACCACCTTGTTCAGATATTGGCAACCTTCTTGTTCCACGGACTTCAGTGTGACTGCATTGTCACGCTGCCATTGAAACAGCAAAATTAAAGCCAGTCAGGTCATGTTCATAGCATACTGTAACGTTTTGGAGTCCTAAAAACTAACAGCAGATAGATAAAACAGTAAGGGTGGTTTTTTGTTTGTTTGTTTGTTTTCTTGTTGTTTTGTTCTTGAGTTAGAGTGTGTGTGCTTATGTATTTATATATAAAATAATATTGTATGTTTTTCCCCTTATTTTTTCAGGGAGGTATAACATATACTAGCTGTTTGTCATAGAATTAATACGTTTTAATGGACATAAAAGGTCCAAACTTTCCAAAAGTCCCCACATATGTTGTAAGCAACCAACACAAGAAGCACCTCCAGCATGATGGAAGATGAAATGCTGCATATTGGAGTTTATTCCAAGGAGATACTGAGAACTGTAATAATGCAATTATTAGATATAGTAACTCAGGTCAGCATTTTGGTACACTGGCAGAACAAGGTTTACGTATCTTGCCTATTACCTACTAATTTTTCCCAGGTTGAGACAAAAGTTGAGAGAGAATAAAATTCTTGTATCTAAAGATGGAAAATTGAGCAAGTTCAAGGTCACTCGCAGGAAATTAAACTCAAAGATTTTCTAGAAAGATGAAAATTTGCCTTTTTCAAACCAAGTCATCTGAAGTTCTGAAATGATCTAGAAATTTAATAGTAAAACCTGGTAACAAAAGTTGAGTTCATAACATCTTTATTTTAAAGAGGCAGGACAGTGAGGACAGAGTGAAGAAATGCACACAAAGACAAGGGAACATTTGTGACAATTCAGTCTAGCAAACATTCACAAAATCTTTGACAGAAGAAAGGCAACACAGAGCAATAGTATGAGAGGAGCCATATTTTACAGTAGTGGCAAGTCCAGGTGGAATACATGTCACTCATAATTTGAGATGAATTGTCATGTACCAGTCATGTATGTCCATCAGACATCAAATATTTATTTCATCATAAAATTGATGATGTAAGCAGAATCACATTCCATCAGAGCTTTCAACATTTTCATAAGCATTTACACAACTTCTATACAGAAAAATAAGTAGAGGAACAGACTCTACATCACTCAGGAATATGCATTTATGGCACAGAACAATTTTGCAACAACATTAGACCATTGCCAGGACAACTTGCACAGAGTAACATGTAGAGCTGGGCAGGAAACATTTCAGGAAAATAGGGACTTGGAAAAGCAAAGAGAAAGAGGAACACATGCCAAAATAGCAGGTAATTTGATGTGGAGGGCACTGCCATTCTTTCCATTTTACAAGACAAAAAGCTTATTCTTCTGTGGGTTTTTCTCTCAAAGGAGCTGCTCCACTTAATGGAAATATTTGAGTATGGTAAGTGGAGCAAAGACTTAAATCTAACTGTCTCAAAGTTAATCTAGAGCCTTATTCAGTAGGCTATACTCAGCATCTCTTGTGGTCCTTTCATTATTTCAACAAGATGAAACAGCTTCCAGAGAATATATTGAGGGTAAAAACAGAGAATATGCTTCAAAATAACCTCTAACCTCTGGTTCAGGTCTTTCACTTATTAGATCTAAGATCTCTGTTCACATCTCTGGTTTAAATAACGAAGAACAAAAGCTGTGCACTTGAGTTCCTTGTACGAAAAAATATAATGCTGACCCCCAAATATCTGTTATTTTGCGTATCTCTCTGGTTTTGACTGTGAATTCCATCCTGGAGCTGAAGAATCTTTCCAATAAAAGGTGAGTAGATATTAGTCTGTTCCTTTGAAAAGTTTTGGTTTTGGTAATTTAGCATTGTAAGGAAAAATATACTTTGCCAAAAAATTCCCAACCAGCTCTAATAACATATACTATTATTTCAGTTCAGAATTAGAATAACATTACATATTCCTTTGTATTAACCACATTATAACAGGTAATATATTGCCAAATGATATATAAAGCAAAACGAGATTCCAGTTAGCTTCTGTTATATGCCAGATAAAAAGATTCAAATATGAAGGACAGGAAAAGATGTAAGAAGGTCCAACAGCGGAAACAAAGACCTTCTTTAGCCACAAATTACAACATAAGTACCACCTTTTTACATAACTGATGAGATTCCCAAAACTAGCATCCACTGAACTGATGTAGGTGGAGCTACTGAAGGACAGGAAGCAGACTCTAGTGTATCAGAGCAGGAGAGAAGTGTTCTGGAGTAAACATCTTCTGTTGCTGACTTGGGTATATAACCTGAACAAAAGCTGAAATAACTGGTTGTTTGTGTCCCACCCCTTTCTTTTTTAAGCAGGTAATTCATAGGTTGTTCATATGAAATTACATTACGTCAACAAACCACTGAAACAGTTCGTTAAATAGCATAGTTTCATCACTTTCAGAGAGCAGTGTTTCATATAGCGGTATGAAGTACAGTTGAACCATGAGAATGCACACAAGTCCATTCCTCCCAACAATTCTTTGAAACTTCATTTGCTTATTTTTATTCACTGTGCTTTATTGTGATCAAAGTAGAACATTAAGAGTACTTTAGAGCTGTACAGCTCTCACAGCAACAAAATTAAGATATTTCCCCTTTAAGTCCTGCAAAGCTACACGTATGTTGTCGTTCTACTAGTATAATTATAGTTAATTGTTCTATGTTCTATATGGAGTCATGCAATGTTTTTTAAAACCCTTTAAAATCACTATACACCACACCAAGATGTTGCTTCATCCGTTTTCCCATATAATATATTCAACTCCTTCTGTGGTATGTAAGCAAAGAGAGCAGCAGTCCCCATTGTAGGGTGAATATTATATTCTTCATAAATACAGTCATCTTTTATATATGGAAACATGCATTTTGATAACTTTTTACATTTTTCTGACAATTCATGCTTCTGGAATCCACAGATGAAGCTATGGGCTTGCTATATGCACACAAGCACTTCCTATCATCTTTAACCAAAGACTGATAGTAGAAAAAAGAATCAGGGAAGACCGAACAAAAGCGTACAATTTTTAAAGCAATCAATGTGATGGTGTGATGAAGTACTTCTTGTTGCCCAAAAGGGGACTGCAAACATGCAATGCTATGGCAATATAGTCAAAGGAAGCAATTAAGCATGTATAGATAATCAAAATTTTGAAAAAAAAAGAAGTTTTAGTGTTTTTTTTTCTTCTTTAAAATCCACACCCTTTTTTCCTGCCATTCTCTACACATCTGTATAAATAACAACTCACCAGGTATCAAAGGTGGTTTGTCTCTTTGAGTGGTTTGCCACCGTGCTGCTGTCTGCTGGTAATACAGAGGCTCTGTTTGACACATTGTTTTCTATGTATGTACTCTCTGGACGTGGAGATGGAACTGAACAGAGAAATAGCAAACACTGTATACTGAGCTCTGCCAAAATCACATCTTTTGAGTTGTCTGCTTCCTCTCTACCTCTTTTATAGAAACCAAAGAATGAAGAGACCAAAAAAAAAAAAAAAAAAAAAAAAAAGGAAAGTAGTTTGTGCTTTCATACAGCTTGGTAAGCTAATACTTGCAAGATAATATTGTAAAATGATGGCATCCTCAGAACTGGGGTAAGATGCTGTTGGGTATTGAGAACACCTCTATCTATAAGGGCCCACAAGTGCGACTGATAGTTAAGAATCGGAAACAGAATGTAAGGTTGGAATATTGTTATTACAGTAGCGAAATAATACAGTTTACGATTCATCTTCACTCAGGACTTAAAAAAAAATAAATAAGGCTAATACCCACCCTGAAAAAAATTACTGTGCTTTGATGTAACTAAGAGTAATGAATTACTCATTAAAAATAAAAGGATCAAAACCAGATACTGTATGTTTTCAAAAGAATCATACTGGATTTTCAAAATAGGTTCTACATACCTAAATACAGTATGTTATCAGAAGTATGAGTATCACCAGAAATATATGCACTGGATTAAAAATTCATCAGACACTAGCTGCAGCATTATTTCAGGATCACACTAGACTATCAATCAAAATTGAATTGGGAAGTTTTTTTCAAGCTTTAGTACAAAACCACATGCCAATAACATCTGTGTGAAGTCAATACTTAAGAACTGAATATATATGAATTTGCTTTTTCATGGCAACTTTTTCTTTCAACAGCTTTTACATATACTATTATTAATTTATTACTTGAATATAATTATTTCATTGTAAAAGTGGTATTAAGTCTTTGAACTAAAATCAAGTTGTTTCATAGATGTAGTTAAAGAGGAAGAAACCTCTAATTTATAATAAAGTACTGAATACAGCCCCAGACCTACAGTTTCATTAGCACATGAGTTATGCAAGGTCATTCTTCCTTGGTGCCTCTCTTTCACAGTGGCCAGTGTTTTAAGAGTGTTTTAAAGATTAATAAGAGCAATTCAGGATTAAGGATTCTTCAAGGATTCTCTGTTACACTGTAAAACTTTAAACTCAACAGCATTGCTCCAACACTTAAAATTTTAGTGCAATGTTAGAGCTTGCATATTGCAAAGGAACACCTGCGAGGGATGGCAGATTTGAACATGTCTAAATCAGGTCATCAGCCAACTGATCAACCTGAAGAGGATCAGAGGGAGATTGGTGACTCTACTTAAGGTTATTAGGTGACTCGTAATGGAATTTTAGCTGATTGTGACTTCTTAAGGTTCAGGGGAACCCCACAAGCTTCCTAGCACTTGTGGAACAGTAATTAGCTTATCATCCTTGTCCTTTTCAAAAGGATTACCCAGGTTTAGCCATGAGACATCTGCTCACAAATTACCATGTCTTCTGTACCATACTAAAACAGTATCTATTTGTGTATACATATATAAGCATATGCACACATATACGTGTGTATATATATATATATATATACCCATATATACACATATACACACGCACGTACATTCCTGGGATTATATTAGGATATTACTATATATATCCTGGGATATTACTTGTAGGAAACCCTGAACTTTAGTAAACATGGGCAAAAGATAAGAATATAGGGGTGTCACAAGTAAAAATGTTTTTAGATTTAGTATTAGTAAGAATTTAAAATAGGAAATGTTTAGAAACGTCAATAAACTATTTATCCGATAATTTTCATTTATTTTGTTTAACTTTCTCTAATAGATTATCTGCTGGTATATAAGGAACTATATAAAAAAGTTCCAATAAGAAATACTTTTTGCAAAAGTAGAATACAAATACAGTTACTACATACAACTTTACAGGTCAACCTAGTATCTGAAAATGTAGTAAAAACTCTTTTTTTGATTTTTTTTTTAGTTGTTCACATTAGTTCCCTGTACGCTTTTTCACTACCTCATTTATATTCCACGTTAAAATTCTTGTTTAAATTTTAAAGATGCACCATAAAATTACCTCTGTAAAAGCTGCCAACTCTTCTTGGAACAGGGTCATTATACAGAATTCTATTTTCCTTAGTAGATGCTCCATCTTCTGTGTGTGGATCATGATATGCTCCACCCTAAACAAAAGAACAGTCAACTATTTAAAATGAAAGACTATAAAGTGATTTGTAGTGGTTTTAACCAACATAGTCAGCAATAAACTCTCAACTTCACTACACACAATTTCCCTTTCATGTCATTAATAACTGCCAGCCTCAAATCACAGACCCCGTAATCAGTAATTATTTGTTTTAGCTGTTTGTTCATTTTTTCCAAAATGACAAAAATGGCATTAACAAATTTTGCCTCTTAATTGTAATTTTAAATACGTTAGCATGATGCGGACCTCAGATTTTCGCCGTGAATGAAATGCAGCTGTAACATCTCTGGAGGAATCTTTTACTGGAGGTCTTGTTAAATTTGTTTCTGATGGAATCTGGTCACTCTGCTAATGGCAAATTTTAAACAGTAAACAGGACATGCATGTAATTTGTGATTATTGCAACACCAAAGCACTATCTCTTATCAGCTGATATACAGTAGTACCTAGAGGTACCAACAGTCACAAAGTCTACTGTACACAAAATAAGAGGTAGTCCCAGAACTAAGAGATTTATAAACTGAATAGGTAAGTCAGACCTAACAGAAAGAGTTTCATCATTTCTAATTTAGACTGCTTTCCTGAAGAAAATGCTTCCTGGAAGGTACATTAATAAAAACTTAAGTACACCCTCAGCTACATTCATATGCATGGAATTTGCAACCAAATAGAACTTAACACGGTTCTTAAATGAACCAAATGCTGCAATTCTTTCTGCAGAAGGAACCAGATAAAATTCAATATTCTAAGACCCCACAGGAAACTGTACTGAGACCCCTGTATGAATTTAAATCTAGAACGAGAACGATGAGACCTTACAGAGACGACAAACCAGAATTAAAAACTGGAATTTCAATTCAGCGTGAGTGACCTGCAAAATCTATTTCGCTTTTCATTAATAAAGATCTGGTCTCACTGTCAAAAACAAAACAACCCTTGAAACTTTGTCAAGATGAGACGTGCAACTAAAGCAATGCTTTAAAATCAGAGATATTTTTTTTTTTTTTTAAATTTGCAAGAGGTTGATGCTTTTGATTAAGTTACTGCTTGTGTAAGATACCTCGTTTGGCAGCAGTTAAGTTATAAATATCAGGCAGTAAGAGCAACTTGGACTTGATTTCTTTTGCTTACCTCCTTTTGTGTAAATTTAGCTTAAAAATAAAAGAGCCCTTAAATTAACAGTGTTGTAACTTAGACTTGAAAAGAACCCAACCTAACATAGAATGCAAGTCTTTTTTTTCTTTTTTTTCCTTTTTAAAGGAAGATTTAAAACCTGGCAAACAAAGAATGCTTTTCTTTAAAATGACCTAGTGATGGCTAAAGAGAAACTAACAACAGGGAAGTGCAGAAACGTCACAAAATGTGAGCACAGAGATAGAGAACAGTAGTGGAGAGAACCAGAAGAACTGAATGGAAAAATTTAATAGGAAAATAACAGAGATTATTTGAGAGCATTTATATTATTCCTGAATTTTTAAGTTCACTAAGGCTGAAGGAAAAGAATTTTTTTCATTTGTAATACAGATTGTGGCAAAAAAAAAAAAAAAAGAATGACTTTTGTGTAAATTCCTTCATAAGGCATATGAATATTGTTAATTTAATTCTGATTTGTTATTCAAACTACTCAAATGAAAAAATATAGGTGTGAATTTACAGACTTGCCATACATTTCAGAAGAGTATTTTTCCTTTCAGACTTCTGCTGGTTGAAATACCGATTTAAAACAATGAATTAAAGGCTTCAGATTACAAACACTGACCATAAAATATAAAGGTGAATTCTTTACAAATGAGTAGGCATTGCAAAGTAAACCAAAATGAACAAAACCATAAGTATTAGGATGTACATTGATTTTTCTTATCAAAATAAAAGTTTGTCAACCAGCTGTCAAAAGACAAATAATGATCTGATAATATAAAATAAAATTAGTTATTTATCAATTTAATATCCACTACATAATTCAGAAAAAGATGCTGATACTCTGAAGAATACAAGGCAGCATGAGCTTTTATCAGAAAGTCAAATATTGGTTTTACTGCCCTCCTACAGTAATATCTTGAAGAATAAGAATTTAACTTATGTGTAACTTATAACTGAAATAGGAGAGAGAACAAAATGACTACACAAAGAAAAAATAAAATCTCATTTTGAAATGGAGCTGTAATCCTCTCTAAGTAGCTATTGTTCTTTAAATTAGATTGTATTTCTCCTATTCTCATGAGATTTTTCTTCTCTCCTTATAATGAATACACATAATCCTGAATGGAGAAGATGTGGTAAGTACAAAAATAATGTATTATAATTATGTTATAATTATTTAATGTGCTTTTAAATAAATAAATACTAAAAGAAGAAATGTTTTATGTTTTTTTTCTTACTGAAGAGCCACCCAGTACATGAAAACTTTTTATGTGCTGTGCTACTTGCAGACTACATGAAGTCCACTGTGCATATTTCTTACATAGTAGGCAGAGGTTTGTTTAGTCTCTTACAGTAAAGCATATTTCTAGACCTTCAATAATATTTGTAGGTCTCTGACTTCCTTCAATTTGTCGACAAATCTGAACAAGAATTTCTCTCCCTTGAAGTCACTTTATTACACAAATGTGTATTAAAAAACAAATAGTCGTTCTATGTACTTCTCTCCACACCATTTTGCTCCAATGTTGGATCAATGGTAATAGCAATTTAAGGATCTGGGGACAGTCATCTTGTGTAAGACGTTACATAATTCCTAAGTATTATGTAAGTAATACTAAGTAATTCCTAAGTATTATGTAAATCAACACGAGAACTGGCCCTTCCTCTACACTAATGAAATAACATAACATGGTAAGGTAACTATTGGCAGTAATCATTATATCGCTGCTAGGGAGTCAGTTTACTCCAATTTACTGGTGGCTTCTCCAACATCAAATACCCCAACTATTTATCATACTAATCAGGAGAAATACTGCAGGTTTTGATATCCCTCTGGTAGATTACGCCATTTCATCAATAATGTCTTGCTATTAAGCAAGTGAAAAAGCTCACTTCAAAAATTAAGATTAGAATTCACAACAGAAAGACATACAAGAAAAGCTAAATAAAAACAAAAATGTGAAGGTTAATTAAGCAAAAATAATACAATAAAAATGACAGAGAACGTAACAGACTATGAACTAATTAAATTTTAACTTCACAGTTTCTCTGTTCTCACATTTCAGTACCTTGAAAGAACAGTATTCACAGTCCAATTATTGTTTTTAACGTGGTCTCTCATTTTGCACTCCAAATATTTAACCTTCTTTAAAAAGAAAACCAACACCTAACATTCTTTGTCTTACAACACCACAAATGAATAACTAACTATGGAAACAAATAAATAGGAGAGAGAAAGCAGGACACTGTTCCCACACAAAATAAGACGAGGAAGGTAAGTCTTCCGTAACAGGTGATATTTTGAACTAACCCTATTAGTATCTTCTGTACAGTCTTCTCGTGAGGAGCCAACAGACCTTGTGAGTGACTTATGCTGCACCTGTGGAGATAACAGTTGCAGGCTGTTTGCTCTGGCTGCCATCCCTTGCCCTATGTTTAAGCCACCCTCTGAGCCCTTTGACCTCACTCTGTCCCGGCTCACATACATCGAGTGTCTATGAGGGCGCTGCTGTGAAGAAAAAGGGCTGGTATAACCTAGACCATAGGAAAAAGATTCATGTGGAGCAGACAGCGAGTGGGAATGGCTTCCATCCATGTGGTCTGGCAGTTTTAACTCCTCCATTGTTTTGGAGTGCCTGGTCGACGGTCTTCGGGTGTCCAGGGTACCCTCGCTGCGGTTATTCCTGGCGGATGGGCTGAGCAAAGTTCTGTTATCACCGTGTCGGGGAGCGGTCGGACTGGTGGGGGAGTTCAAGTCCATGCAGCTGGATGGAAAATAGCGACTGCTGTTCGGTTCTGCAGCCTGAGCCCTGGCCTCAGACAGGTTGCCCACGGATTTCGAGTCTGTCAGAACCCCATGGCTCTTTGACTTTGTCCGATACGAAGGACTCTTAGAAGACTGTGGAATAGTATCAATGTAGCTGTGGCGACTATGCTTATCACCGGGCTGCAGCGTCCCGGTTTTGCTTTGAGAAGTTTCCATAAACGAGTGCCGGTTCTGCTGAGATCTGGTGTTCGACTTCAGGTACTTTGTGCCTGGACCATCAGAACTTTTGGGGTCCACGTTAAAGTCAAATTCTGTTTTGGCCTTTGTTTCCTTTGGGCTAAGAAGATGTGGCATGTTGTTATTGGCTAGGTCTTTGTTACCCGATCCAGGCTGGTTGCTCGATTTCTTTGTATGCATTGGGCTGTGTGCAGCTCCAGAAAGGTTGCCATTTAAAAAGCTTTCATTTGCTGGAAGACCCTCTTCTCTTGGGCCGCCAACCCCTAGTGTCTGTATGTCCTTGCTGTTTGATCTGTGGTGTGACTGCAAAGCAGAACTTTTGCTGGCTTGATTTCTACATTAAAATGCATAAAGAAACGTTAATATACCAGACTACACATTCATACATTAATAACTTCAACAAAATCATAATCATTTCAGAAGGGAGCTGCCATTTAAAACTGTAACATTTATCTGCAGCAAAATGAACAACTGTGAAGTAGGCATCAGAAGCTCCACTACAGTAACAAATTTGCAAATGTTAGTACATTGTTGTTTTTTACTGGTTATATCCTAACAGACAAACACAGTTTTGGTTAAAGGATTTTGCTAACAAAGAAAAAAGAAAAGATATAAAATCCAATACACATCTGTGAGTAACGTGTGTGTAATCATTACTATAAGCAGTACATTATGAAAATCAGCTGTGTATCCACTGAAAATAAAGTCTTAAACAAATCTGGCATATCAGAGTTAAAGTGGAACAATCAAGCATGTCAGCACTGCCAAAAAGTCCTAGCCAATCAATGCTCCATAAAGTATGTCCGAGGTGGGTGAATGCAGCAGGAAGAACAGAGGATGTTGAACTGGTAAAGACATCCAGATGGATTGAGCCTCAGGTCTGTGCAGCCAAGCAAGCCCTGTAACACCAAACCCCAAACCTGGTCTACCACAGGAACCCTGACTTTTGCAGAATTCAGATTTTCAGAAAAAAAGAAAAACACAAAACCAAACCAAACCAACCAAACAAAAAACAGTTCTGCTTCTGGACCTACGATGGCCCTGCAAAACAGTGCAGCCATGACTGAGCAGTGCTGTGGCTAAGCTTGTTAGCTTTGATGGACCTAGGCTGGCTTAGAACTGAGGGAATGCATGAAGTTCAACAAGGCCAAGTGCCGGGTCCTGCACCTGGGGCGCAATAACCCCAAGCAGAGCTACAGGCTGGGAGAGGAATGGTTGGAGAGCTGCCAGGCAGAGAAGGACCTGGGAGTGATGGTGGATAGTCAGCTGAATATGAGCCAGCAGTGTGCTCAGGTGGCCAAGAAGGCCAACGGCATCCTGGCTTGTATCAGGAACAGTGTGACCAGCAGGGCTAGGGAGGTGATCGTCCCCCTGTACTCAGCTCTGGTGAGGCCGCACCTCGAGTACTGTGTTCAGTTTTGGGCCCCTCGCTACAAGAAGGACATCGAGGTGCTTGAGCGGGTGCAGAGAAGGGCGACGAAGCTGGTGAGGGGCCTGGAGAACAAGTCCTACGAGGAGCGGCTGAGGGAGCTGGGCTTGTTCAGCCTGGAGAAGAGGAGGCTCAGGGGCGACCTTATCGCTCTCTATAGGTACATTAAAGGAGGCTGTAGCGAGGTGGGGGTTGGTCTATTCTCCCAGTGATAGGACGAGGGGGAACGTGCTAAACTTGCACCAGGGGTGTTTTTGGTTGGATATTAGGAAGAACTTCTTTACTGAGAGAGTTGTGAGGCATTGGAATGGGCTGCCCAGGATACTGGTGGAGTCACCATCCCTGGAGGTCTTTAAAAGATGTTTAGATGTTGAACTTAGCGATATGGGTTAGTGGGGACTTGTTAGTGTTAGGTCAGAGGTTGGACTCGATGATCTTAAGGTCTCTTCCAACCTAGACAATTCTGAGATTCTGTGATTCTGTGAATGAACATATTTTTCTATCAACCCTATCATAACCTAACTCATGTATTACTGAGGGATAACAGGGATAAACTGAGAACTGACCGTACAGATGAGTTTGTACTTTTGTAGATCTTGTTAGTAATTATAACTGGATAAAATTAGATACACTTAAGATTTTTTTATTGCTACCCATTTTCAGTCATCTAATTATATACTCTATTACAGTTTCTAGAAATTTAGTAAATTTAATACCAGGCTATTTTATTTTTTTTAAGTTAGAAGTATATAGAGATTTAAAACTTAACAGTATACTTAACAGTATAAGGAACCTAGTAATTTTAAATCAAGCAGGTAGGTAAGCCTTCATATTACATGAAGTTGCCCATGGACCTACCTTTTCTTTTTTGATGCCACAGATCTAATGGTACAACTTCTATCCTGAATATGTACAAGAGCAGCTAAAGTTTTTTGGTATTTGTTTCAGAAAAAGTACAGGTTGTAAGCATCATTGTCCCAAATCTTAAAATGAGGAATATATATATACTTAATGTAACAGGAAGAACTAAAGAAAAACATGGCTAGGATTAAAAGCCACTGTAGCTCTGCATACTTCAGAGGGTGACCTTTAGGAAAGCTTTTGTTCAAAGAATACGGTGAGGTTCTTTGTACTGAAGTATTTCATCCACACATAAACCTGTCTTGTTAATGTATTAAAATCAAGTAGTTTCTCTCTCAAGCTACGTGGGTCCAACAAGGGAGTCACTGAGCAAATACACCCTGCTTTAAGTTGAATTAGACTAGACTGAATTCATAACTGCAATTGCAGACAAAATTCTGTTTATCCCCAATGTGGAGCATGATCAATGCAAACATATTTATTTTTGGTGAATTTTGAACTTCAAATATCATAACTGTGGACAGATTTCCACAGGTATAGAAAAGGCAGCATTCCAAATAGAAAAGCATTCCTTCGGAATTTCAGGACCACCTCCAAACCACAGAATCCCCACTGTTGTTCAGGAAGGAAGCTAACTTTTTTTAAGATGGATAATAAGCCGACTTATTTTACCATTGTCATGTCAGAAAAGGTTTTAATATGTTTTGTTGTTGTTTTCCAAGAAGCATTAAGCCCGATGCAAAATTTAACCAAAATATTCAGCTTGAATAGCTAGAATACAATAAAACTACGTCTACCTTCTTTATTCAGTGAAGCAACATGGAGCAGTAGATACATCACAGTGTGTCTGAACTGTCAAACAACTAGTTCTCTCAAAGATGATATTCCATATAAGCATGATAGCAACTTATTCACTGGCACAGAAAATATCAGTAATGAGGGTCACATAACTACATTTACCTGTTAGATAACGTGTTGCTGTCTACGTGGTAAGGTTTTCTCTTAGCTGACCGTGACGGTGAGCTTCCACAGCGATCCAAGAGTCTTTGTGTTTGAAATGACGGATGGTTCAAACATTGTTCTGTCAAGTATCTGTCTGCTGGATCTAACTTCAGTAAGTTCTTTGGAAAACAAATCCCAAAGTGTATGTGTTAATATCTACATTTGTATCAGCAAAATTGTAACAAAATGAAGAACACTGTGATAGTTTTTTAATCTCCAGAGTACCTGTGATTAGATGCAAATGCCAGAATATATTAATTAAATTAAAATACATATGATACAAAATGAACAGTTTCAAAAATATTATGCTCTGCTTAAAGGATGGAAGGCATTGGACTTGATTATTATTATGTATATATATGCTATATACATTCTACATGTGCATAATATATGTACATATGTACATAATGGATATACATAAGCATACTTATAAACTTCTACATTTGTGCTTAAAATGTTTAAGACAAAAATAGGTTAATGTAAAAGTATGTATGTTTTATCTATAAATGCCTACAGATTTTCAAAATACACTGATTTTAAGCATACTTTTCCGGATATGCTTTACAACATTGTTGTTTAGAATGAAAAATACTAAATTTACTAGTAATATAATGCTACAATGAGACAGGCTTTACAAACAGAACAAGCATATAGGAACCATCTTATAAAGAAAAACTCTTTTAAAGTAAGCATTTTTTAAAATATACAAATATAAGAATTCTGTTAGATCTGCTGTTTCTAAACAAAGAGACCTTCTGACATGTAGAGAACATTTAATCACAAAACCAAATAACATTTGGTTGATTATTTTGATAACTTTGAAAGGTTCCTTGCAGGAATAGGGCTATATGTCACATACCTTGGAATACTTGAACATGCGTGACTGTCAGCAAGGATAAAAGTTTGAATGGCTATTAAAAAGAACTGGTATTTTTTTTAGGTGCTATATAGGTTCACTAGAGAACAACAGTATGTGTATATGCAGAAGGATACATATACACGCACAAAATGCATATCTGTTCACTAATGGTAAAGTACTGATCACAGAAGATAGTCAGAGATGTAGCAATCCTGAGATGTTTATGGTTAGGATGCAAATAAAGGATCACGGACTTCAGCTTCTGTAGGGGATTCCTGGACAGAATAACCTGAAAAACGGCTATTAGAAGAAAAGCGTCTAGGAGAGCCACTTGATTTTCAAAGAAAACTTCCTGAGAGTGCAGGAACAAAGCATCTCATTGTGTGGAAGACCACAAAATTTCACACAAGGTCAGCTTGGCTAAATGGGGAGCTGCTTGAAGAACAAAAACGCAAAATAGGTATATATATAAGAAGTATAAGGCCAAGGACAGGATACAAAGGAGGAATACAAAAGCACTGTTTTAGCACAGAGGATGACATTAGGAATGCCAAAGTCTAGCTATAGATAAATCAAGTAAGAAACATCAAGTGGAATCTCTTGATTTTACAGGATCTCAGCAGCAAATGGAAGCTCAGAAAAGAAAAAAAAAGTCTGCTGATGGATGAGGGAGACAACTGAATGACAGATAATATGAAGAAGCACAAGATAATTCAACTTTTTTTGCCCAAGTCAGCATATGCAAAACCAGCTTCCAATTCCCAAACCTGTGCTTGCAGAACACCATGATTTGTGAAGGAGAGGGGAGGAGAGAAACAGCAAAGCAACAGCATCAAATGGATGACTCTTCATTCACCTAGTCCAGAAATGCTCTGTAAACAGATACATATGTCAGCTTTAGCTGACTTAAGTTGGAGTGTGGGTTATTCAGTAATCTAGCAATCAGACCTGAGGTCCCTGAGAATGCAGATAATGAGGAACACACCAACTGTGGACATGTGCCAGACTGCCCAATGTCTGGAGAAGAGACAGGCATACAGGAAAATATGTAGAGCATTTACAGCATGCAACTTAACCACAGTTTTCTTCTGTTCTCTTGTTGTAGCCTTTTGCTCATTCGTTAACAATGCTCCAGCTTCTGAACTAAGTACTGTGGGTTGAAAATGAAATAGCCCCTCTAGGACATGCCTGGCCTTTCTCACCTTGTGCAGAGAAATATGAAGAGGAAAGTTGAAAGGAATTTCTTAAATAATAATGGAATGGAATTCCTTGTAATTCTATGCTTCCTTAATATTCAATACTTCATTTTGCAACTTTTATCAAAAGAACACAAAAGACATTGGAATATAACATATAACAAATAGGATAAAATGAAAATAAAAGCAACCCCCAGCATGTGTAGCAACAGTCTGAAAAATCATCTTGAATTTGTTGTTCTGTGATATATGCTCCTAGAGCTTGAGTTACAGCTAATATGATGCCAGGAAAAAAAAGGTTTATGTGAACTAGAAAACAGAAAACTGATTCTACGCTTAATTTTTGTCACTATGGCTCGCCCTTTCACCTTACTGTGACTGAAATAATGGGAGGGTTGTACTGCAGCTTACCATTGTGAAGTTTTTGCAGTACAACAATGTGGGTATGTGCTGCGTACCCAGAAATATGGCAGAAATGTATAGCAGAATGTTTTACAATGTTTGGCCATTTTGAGGAAATCCAGCTTCCCCTGATAGCCAGCAAGAAACTGTATCCTAGTTGAGCCATGGGGAACTGAGTTGTTCCAAAACAGGACTGAAGAGCAACTTAACACACATGCTGTGAAGATGTGAGTGGTAGCAAGCAAATTAAGGCCTCAGACAGGTTAAAAAAAAAGTTTACCATGCATGAAGTTTATCTTTAACAACTGTCCATGTCCTCATGCTTATCCATTAACAAATGGATAACTCACAACAACTCAGGTAAGCCTAATCCTCTTTCACTGCGGATTTATCTAAATTTATTACAGGTTGAGAACTCACCCACCAGGATTACTAACATAACCTGTGAATCTGAATGGTTGTCACTGTGAATGCACATTGCCACAAATGATGGTGGTTCTTTTGTCTGGAGTATGTATTGCTTATCAAATCAATCAAATTTGAACAGACTCTCCTGGCATTTGCAGAAGATATTTTCCTGATTCCTAAGAAATATCAGGCCTTCCTATAAGCCATGGTGAGATCAAAATATCTCAAAAGGAAGTTCACAAGTATTTTTAAGATTTAAGCTAAAAATTCACTAACATATTTGCCTATATATTACAGACAGAAAATAAATACATTTGCCTACCTTCATAAGATCAAGCAATACACCACTTAAAATTCCCAAGTATCTTCTCTCTAAAGACTGTGGATGATTGACTGCAGGAAACTGTAAAAAGTAATACAGCATAAATATACTGAGAATGGAAACAAGGTATACATGAACACAATATTTGAAAAAAACCTCCTCAGTGAATAAAAACACGTAACTTAATGGAAATCATATGCATTGAAGAAGTTACAGGTTTCTGAAACGTTACAAAACATTAGGATGAAACAAATAAGTGCTAATGTACAATATGCATCTACTTAACCAAAGAAAGTGTTCTTGATTAGTAGGGCAGTCAAGGAACCATTCTGAAACAAGAAGTCATCAACTTAGATCTATAAATGTGCTCGTGGTACAATGACTGACATGAGGTGGGTGGTTTAAAATAGATTCAGAAATAACATAATTAATATCCCCCTCCCAAATAATTTAAAATAGTTTCGAGAAAAATTATTTTTGCACAAATAGAGTACTAATTAAATACCAAAGATTAAGAGACAATTCTGAAAATGCTTTTTAAGTGGAAAACATCACAAAACCAGAACAGCAACTATGCAGAAGTTTAAGGTTCAGGATTATTCCTGTGATCATGCAGCAGTAAGAACCGGCAACATCATGGGAAGTAGTACACACTGCTAGAGGGCATCTTTTGTCAGCTACAGTCTTGACAAAACCAGATGAAGGCAGTATTTGAAACTAGTCCTAACTGTCTGGAAAGAACAACACAGGCAGGAAAGATTCAAGGAAGAAAACAAAAACAAAAACACAGAATTGATTGACTATGTTTTTTGGTTGTTTGTTTGCCTTGTAAACAAGGCACTAGTCAAATGAAATAAAAACAATCTTTTCTTCTTTTTAATCAAATGGAAGAAAATCCACTCAATATTTGTGTGCTATAACATAATGTCAAGTACAATGAGTTGAAAAGAAACAGACACCAGAGATCCAATTCCAGACTATGGCATGCACTGAACTGACACCAAACAAATAGGTAAACTCCTTTCTGTGAAGTAACTTCCAATTTAAATGCTAAGCACATATATTCCAGTGTTTTCAGAATTAGAAATTAAAGCTGGATATCCAAGATAGGCATTAAAAAATCCTCCTGGATCCAACTTACTCTGAATTTTAGAGTAAACTGCACATTTGAATGCCAGAGAAGCCTCTGGAAAAATGAAACGAAACAAAACAACAGCCAGCCAGCTGATTGGCATTAATCACAGTTTATCCAAAACAACGCAGCTGAGATCCAGATACTTTGTTAGCAGTTCCCAGAGTTGTGGCATTTGCCTAATAGTATGCAAAAGTGCTTCAGTTGCAGCCTGGCTTGATCCCATCCACATCTTAACTGTGTGTTTTCTAAATAGCCCTCTTAAGTTAACGCATCAAAGCAAGAGTACTGACAACAGGGAACATGCGCTGGTCTTGTTTTCTGGCAATCACATACCTGATGCACAAAAAGCCATCACTGGATGTCCCAGTGTGCTCAAGCCATACATAAAATACACCCACATAAAATATTGAGTTATACTTAACACAGCTGAAAATAGAAGGTAACAACAAAATTCACGTCAGTGATTAAGACAGCAACAAAACAACCCAACAAATATGAAAATAAATGAACGTGTTTTCTATAGTATAAACACATATGCAAAATAAATGTTTGGTCTGTCAACAAGCAAGAAGTCTTAAAGACTTTCATATCTTCACTTTCACTTGTGCATTTTTTAACTCTCACATCTAGAGATTGTTACAGCTATATATATACATATACAGGTGCATACATTTACATGCATACCTCCCCTCAGAGTAAATGCTACCTCCAAATCTATGCTTTCAAGAGTAATCCAGCAGTACAACCCTCCCTTTCCAAAAAGGTATTTATATGGAAGCTGAATGGATTGCACACAAACTGCATGTGTGTAAGTGTTAGGTCGCTATGAATTGCAATCCACTGTTTGTACTGGCATTACTTTTCATAAATTTCATTATGTGAGCTTTGAAGGAAAATGAAAGAACATTATTTGAATGTGTTCCTAAATAGTCTCTGCATTTTTCATTTTACTTTGCTTGCTTTTAAAGTGGTTTCCTAATGATTAAGGATTTATTTAGTTATTTAAGTCCAAGGCTATGTTGATCTTAGATAGCACCCTAGATGGACCAAGCCTTTCATACTTCCACTACTGTTTACACAAAGCAAACAGATTTTCAGCAGACACTAACTTGTTTTAAGTAGAATATTCTTCTAAATAAACAGTCTTCATCTTTCTTAACAAGCTCTTCCTCAGTCTATCCAAGAGGATATTCTTGTCTTCATGTAGAATGACCATTCTAAATCAGATTTTACATCTGGAATGGTTAGGGAAACATGAAAACATGCCAAAGAAATGCAAAGCTGTAATATGCAATCGCTATTCACTGTGTTTGCTCAGATTCTCCAGCTTATTTATAATTAATCTGTAGAATAATATTAAAGCCCTACATTAGCATTCATGTTTCCATAAAGGCATGAACCTATTAGTACTTTCTGATCCTGTATTACCTTGGGTCTTCAACATACCGTGGATATTTGCTTTCTCAAAAGGACAGAAGAGAGATCACTAAGTACTCCCTAATCTTCAGGACTGACAAAAACTCTGTGTGTGCATGTGGAGGAAACAAGCAGGAAGGAAACATGAAGTATGCAAATGTGCATCTGTATAAATGCACATGTGTTGCTGTAATGTTTGAATTAGATTTTTTTTTTTTAAATTGTGTGCTACAATAGGGTAGTACTTACGGTAGAGATTCACAAAGCCTAGTGATAATCATATGGATAAACATTTCTACTTCAAGGGCTAGTTTCCAACTTGTGAACAGCCAGTGCCAAATCCAGCTTGTAAATAACAATTTTCATAATCACGGCACAACAATTTGCATGAGCACAGCGTATCTTGTCTGCTATGTAACAGAAAATTTTCCACCATTAAAAGCACTGCTATTCAAAAAAAAAAAATCTGTACTTTTAATGTTGTCTTATAGCATGGAATCATTTTTTCCCCATTAACAGATGGATATCATATTCCAAACCAACATTTTTTAGTATTTTTCATGTTTAAGCCATTTTACAGGCTTCACTTCAGTATTCTACAACTAGTTTCTATTACAAGGCATACGTCAGTGTTGTTATCAACAGTATGACTTCAGAGATGAGGATAAACAGGCAGCAACATGGCTGAGGCCGAGCAATAAACCATTGATCCAGGATGAGAACAGGGACTCGTGACTCTCAACCCTGTGCTAATTACATTACATTAGTCCATGCTGTCTTCTTGAATCGCTGTATTTTAAAGCTACAAAACAAAGATACTTCATTTGCATCCTAAGACACTGCAAAGCATTTATCCAAATAAGATTACACTAGACAGCTATAATATAATAAAAGAATATTTAAGATACAATTATTTATTTTGCTTACAGTTTTTAAAGCTTTCCTGATAAGGGGTATAATATTTTTTAAATAGAAAATCCTGTCCAGCCCGGCTCTAAACAGGATCAAATACATATAGGACCTTGCAAGAAATGCTTGTTCTTTAAAAACTTCTGACATAGGGCCTGCAAGCTTCATCAAAAATTCTTAGGAATTGGCTATCCTTCTAGCTAAAATAACTAACCTTACACCTTAAGCCAAATACTAATCTTCCTGTCATCAGCTAAGCCTAATTTATCGCAAACTTTAACACATTTTAAGACAGTTAGGTGCCCCTCTTTCCATTTCTCATTCACTGTTTTTTCTTTGACAGACTAAAACACAGATCTTCAGTCTTTAGCACAGATCAGGTCTCCTAAAACCTTAGTATGTGTCTTTATAGGATTTTATATTAACAATTTCATACCATTCATCGAGATCATAATTTCACCTAAGCAACATTCACTACTGGAAACAATGACGACAACAAACAAACAAAAAAAAACAAACAAAAACCCCACTGAATTTCAAGAAAAAGCAAGCACAACCACTGACCAGGTGCTATTAAAGGTAACTGAGCTATTTATCATATATTTCATCTGGGGTTTTGCCACATTGCGTGTTCCAACTTGAGCAGTTTCTCTATTCTATTGAGTCTTCGTCAATGCACAGCATTGGCAAGCCCCTGAAAGGGGAACAACAAGCTTTCTGACTCATGCAGCTTCTATCAAATCTCCAGAAATACAAGTAAAAAGGTAAAAAGCTCCCCTATCATCACAGCAGTATCCATGACCCAAATTTTGCCACCACAGTAGCCTTAAGAAAACAGTCACAATTTGTCCACATCCTGAACAGACAGCCGTGCCATTAAACTTCATAGTGCACAGCTTGCACAGCAATGCTAAGTTAGGTATCAATACTAACTTTCATGACAAAAAAAGCCAAATAAACACATTTTTATTTTTTTTTTAAATCAGCTTTTAATAGTAAAATTAACTTACTCGTCCAACTCAATAATGGTATAATTGGAATTTGACTTCGAATTATGAATGCCTCATGATCTAAATATCCTGTACTTGCACAGAAACACTTGAAGCAGATAACACTCTAAATGAAAAGAACCTTTACAGCAACAATGACAATAGTGTAAATACTGTGTGAGTAAATTATAAGAGGAAAAAAAAAGAACAAAGCTTTCTCTTACCCGCAAGCCATGGAAGCGTGGGTTGCTGTAGAAGAGCTTCATCTGTTCAGCTGGCAGTGGGCCTAGCACCTTCTGAATGGTGAAGAGCTGGTCAATCTCGCTTTCCCCAGGGAACAAGGGCTGTCCGTCACTCAGCTCGCCCAGGATGCAGCCCACAGACCACATATCCACAGCCTTTCCATATGGGGCTCTGTAAAGTTAAAGTACAATGTTTTTCACCCACCGGCACCATCCTCTCACTAAGCTGTTTTAGTTTATTTGGCTGTATTTTCCATGCCTTGCTTCCTTACAGCTCAGAAAAATAAACTTTAACATTAAAGAAGCCATCTCATATACCAAGTCCTCTGTTTCCGCACTGGATTGCTTGACATATTGACGTCAATAGACAGGACAGGAATTTTCAAGGACCCCCAGGGATTTGGTTACCTTTGTAAAAAAATAAAAAGCTTACGAGAATAATCTTTTTGACCAAGATGCTGTTACCAAAGTTAAACTAGCACGAACTTCCCTTTTATCCAGAGGTTAATGACCATACAGTATTTCTGCATTATAGAAATTGCCTTTTCTGTTGTGCTTAGCAGGTTGATAGACACACTGGATCTGGTCACTGCGAGGACAGAAACAATAAGCAATCTTTGTTTCAGCCTTCATACAGTCAAATTTTAACTAGAGAGAAAACAGAATGTCCCTGAAGCAATTTCTGAAACTACTCAACAGTTGAAAACCACAGATGAGGACAAAATGAAAGCATCACAAAATAAGTATTCCCTGAAGGAAGCACACAGGTGGGGCTTTGGAGAGAAATTCGGAGGGGCGATCTCTGTGTGCAGGCAACGTTGTGTGGTGGGTGGATGGCACCCACCTGTATTTTAAACAGCTACTGACAAAAGAAGCTAGGTCAGGAATGAAGAGGTGGAGGGAGCTTGCTGGAAACAAGGCTCAGTGGTGTGCATATTACACTGGAAAGGGCTGCAACAGCTTTTCTTGAGACTGCATACAGGGGTATTTAAGGGAAGAACAGGCAATAAGGATGCTATGGTCAGGAAAAATGATAGACTTAAGATACACAGGGCAGAAAATTGTAATACAGAAAATGGATGTTTGTATGAGGAGGAGAGGGTGAGGGACTATTGTAACCTGCAGACTGACGGCAACGAATGCTGAAGAAGCAGAATCCTTTTGGACAGTTTCTGATTCTCCCTCTACGGTTCTGCTCCTTGGTCAGCTTCTTTAGCAGCCCATCTCTATCACGCAACAGCTAATGCGTTACATGCTTTTGGCTTTTAGTGCTCCGAAGCACCTCATTTTCTGTATGCCCATGTTCTTGCTTGACAGATTTAAGCTGTTTTGTAAACACTCAACTTGTGCCAAGAATTTCTTCTGGATGTCAAGGTTTTGGGCAGAATGAGGGGGGGAATTCCTCTCAGGTCAAAAAAAAAGCATATAAAAAGAATAAACAAGAATAAAGACAGGAAGAAACACTAAACTGAAAACATACTTCATTGATTCTCTTCTTTCTGAAACTTGCAATCCGACGACTCAACCTCTGTTTCAGGACATTTTCAAGTTACAGCTGGCTTGCCTATTCCTGGAGTTGCAGCTGATAAATCCTATCCTAAATCTATTCCCTTTATTCCTTCCTTATGCTGATGGATAAAGGTATTTATGGAGAGCATACCCTTAGATTAAAGAAGAAAAGTCAGACTTTTCCCTGCTTGCAACCACTCATGATCAGTTACTTCACTTCATGGGGAGGGCACTTGATCAGAGGACGCTGTAACCCTTGAGATAGTTTAGTTAGGTTAAGGCAAGAGAGCTTTTCTAGCTGGACAGTAGCCTAGGTGAAATCACAGGCCCACTGAGATGCGCACTGCAGGAGTTGAAGGTAGCCAGGAAGGCTGAAATGGGACACCAACATTTCAAGAACTGTTTGCCTTTCTGAATCTGCCATGAGACACTGCAGTCCCCAGACAAACGGAATCGTCACAAATTCAAAGTTTGCCCCCATTGAAATAGACCACTGACAATGAAATGACCATGGACAAACTGAGGATCTGTTAGCAAACCAGTTTGTGAGCATGAGCATCTAACTAAAAAATCCTACCTTTTTATGACAGTAAAACAAGCTATTATTTATTTGCAACCCTTTAAAAGGCACGCTTCTGAGCAGCAAGATTTGAAGTTGGAAAAAGGTATGCTGCTGTTGTAGCCCAGGGCCTTGGAGAATGAGCTAGAGTTTCAACTGAGGAATGGGCTAAAACTCCTTTTAGACAGGGCCATTACCTTTCCATGCTAACACAAATACAGTAACCTGAATCACTGTTTAGGAAGTTTCCATTATTTGCTCCGTAGTCAAACAGAAAACACTAATTTCTTATGAAGAGGCAGAGTAAGACCAAACAATTTCATTTGGAAAGTCAGATTCAAGACTCATGTCAGATTCATGTTCTACTGACTGGCACAATCCATCTTCCAGAGCACAACAGGCGAGCAATGCAAGAATTAGGTGGCTGGAGAAATGAAATAACTCCTGTTACTTCTAATAGAAGTAGTTACTCCTGATAACTACTAATCAGGAGTACTGTAATGTACTGCTGCACAACTTAGACTCTCCAAAACATATTATCATCTAGAAATATGTTATGCTAAAATCCACTAGCTTTTAGCAATGTTTTGTCATCCAGGAGTACAGAGCCCTCCACTAACGGTTACCTGAGGCTCTTCAAAGTGAGCAGATTTTGGATGTTCTGTGAGTAACTAGGCAGCATTTTCTTTCCTCAGGAAATCTAAGTATTTGAACTTTATTACAAAAGAGAAACCTCTCTGGGACACATTAAAACTTGAAAAAAAAAAAGGTAAAATATAAATATTTAATAATGCTGGAAAGACTTTCCACTATTAGATGTTTATAAAGATTTGGTAAAATGGGAGGATGGATGATTGCGAAACAAGAACAGGATTGCCAAGAAAAAGACATCATGCTAAGCCAGAAAAACTTGGCATTAAAAACATACACCAGCAAAGTTGAAGTCATATGCACTGAATACACATACCATACACATACCCCCGTCCCCTTCCTCTACAAGCTAATCAAGTTTAGTCAATTACATGCAGACGTGATTCCTGATAAATTTCCTTGTTAATCAAATAGTTTTGAAAACTGCAGGTCATACTAATATCACGTCTGTCATGTTTTTCATGTCTTTCCTCTTAAACCTTAATTAAGATTATAGACAAAGTGTGAAACACTGTAAAACTGAAAAGGCCACGATTGATGCTTTCTTTCCAAGTTGTGAGAGTGTGTATGTTGTATGTATACACGTACACACTTTGCTGGAAGTTTAGTTACATCTGTCTTCTCCAAAATATGAAAACCTGAGCTTTGAGGTTTTTAACAGCAACTTTTACATACTATTCTGCATATAACAACACAACTGCATACCAATTTGATTAAGATTAGCACAGCTCTGGGAATACTGGTATGACTTTATTGAAAGAATATTTATTATCCAATGCTTTACACATTCAAGAAATGTCTGTTCTTTGGTTCAGTGCTAACTAAAGGTTCCAAGAAAGATCTGTTTCTCAGCAGCATGCAACGTTTTGGTTAAAGAATATAAGTGGCCAGTACTTTCTGTTTGCTCCTGTGGCTGCCAATTCCTTACTTCTAGAATATCCCTATATGTATATGTTATATATTCAGGAATTGCATTTTATCAGTGTTCATGCAGTATAGAAAAACACACTGTAAATTTGATAGCAATGGGAAGACCACAAGAAGTACATTTCCAACTACTTTTGCCCTTTTAGGTCCTGTGAATTTGTCCAAGCAATATTTGAAAATCTGTTAAACACTGTGAAGTAGTAAAATGTTAATTTTACAGATTAATAAAAGAGTGAAATTAAATTATAAGGCGACTCATGCAACTACTGCTTCCACAAACAACGTGAAACTAACTTCTCAATGCTTTAATAAAATGATTCATGTAGTCTGCTTCAACAAATTCTTCCCGACCAGTTGAAAAATCATAGAATCACAGAACATCCTGAGATGGAAGAGACCCACAAGGATCATCAAGTCCAACTCCTGGATTCCCACAGCATCACAGAAAAGAATTGATTTTTATCAAACTCTACGTCTGAGGGCATTGTCCAAACACTCCTTGAACTCTACCAGGCTCGGTGCCGTGACCAGTTCCACAGGGAGCCTGTCCCAGTGCCCGACCACCCTCTGGATGCGGACCCTTTCCCTAACCCCCATCCTGACCCTCCCCTGTCCCAGCTCCATGCCGTTCCCTCGGGTCCTGTCGCTGTCCCCAGAGAGCAGAGCTCAGCGCCTGCCCCTCCGCTCCCCTCCTGAGGGAGCTGCAGGCCGCCATGAGGCCTCCCCTCAGCCTGCTCTGCTCGGGGCTGAGCACACCAAGGGACCTCAGCCACTCCTCATATACCTTGCCTTCTAGACCCCCCACCATCTTTGTAGCCCTCCTTTGGACGCTCTCTGATAGTTTGATGTCCTTTTCATACTGTGGCAGACAGAAAAATCTTGACAAGACTGAGGGATGGTGTGGAAGACCTGAAATGCTGCCCCGTGCCCAGGGCAGATGCATCCTCTGCTGGGAGTTTCTGTGGACAGGGCAGCAGCCTGCGGGCCGTGCCCCAGCCGGATGAGCCCTGGGGTTGCCGTGGCTTCTGCGGGAGTGGGAAACGTGGAGGGGGAGCTCAGGGGAGCAGACGGCTGGGTGAGGATGGCTGGAAAGCCTCTGCGCTCATCCGCTGAGTCACGCCGCGGGTGGGAAGCCTTCACATCCAACACCAGTGTGACAACCAACTGACTTGAGCTGCTCTTCATGTTACCTTCCCCTCTAGACCCTTCACCATCTTTGTGTCCCTACTTTCAACACACTTTCATGGTTTTATGCCTTCCTTATGTTGTGGTGCCCAAAACTGCACACAGTACTTGAGGTGAGGTGAGGTGACACCCCGAGCACGTAGCACAGTGGGACAATCCCTTCCCTTGATGGGCTAGCAATGCTGTCCCTGATGCCCCCAGGGTATGGTTAGCCCTTCTGGCTGCCAGGGCACACTGTTGGCTCATATTCAACTTGCTGTCAACCAGAACCCCTGTCTCCCATCTCACAGGCCTGCTCCCCTGCCTCTCGTTTCCCAGTCTGTCCATACAGACAGGGTTGCCCTGTCACAGATGTAGACCAAAGCACTTGCTAATTAGATTCCATGTAGCTGGTGACTGCCCAGCCCTCTAGGCTGTCAAGATCTCTCTGAAAGCCTCTCTACTCTCAAGAGAGTGAACGGTTCCTCTCATTTTTGTGTAATCTGCAAACTTACTTAGTATGCATTTGAATCCTGAATGCAGATCATTTGCAAAAACATTCAAGAGGAATGTCTCTAAAATGAAGCCCTGCAGAACCCCACTAGTGACTGGCTGCCAGCCTAATGTAACCCTATTCACTACAACCCTTTGAGCCCAGCCTGTCAGCCAATTCTTCATACTGTATTATGTATTTTTCAAGCTGGACTTTTGTAAAGGATACTGCAAGCAGCAGTACAGAAAGCTTTGCTGAAATCCAAAAAGATTCCATCAACTGGTTTCCCTTGGTCAGCTAGGTGGGTGATCTTGTCATAAAAAGAAATTATGTTAAACAGGACCTTCCCCTCTGTGTTGGCTATGACCAATGACTACACTGTCTTTCAAGTGTTTTTCAAAAACTCCTAGAAAAATCTTCTCCATAATTTTACCAGGCACTGAAGGGAGACTGACAGGCCTATAATTACCAGGGTCTTCTTTCTCGCCCTTCTTGAAAACTGGGACAACATTTGCCAGCTTCTGGTCGACTGGGACCTCTCCAGATTCCCAAAACCACTGAAAAATAATTCAGAGAGGTCTCATGATGACATCAGCCAGCTCTCTGAGTACCCTGGGATGAATCCCATCAGGCCCTACAGACTTCTGTGCACCCAGCTGAAGCAACAAATCCTGCACAAGTTCGGAGTTGACTGGGAGTTTATTGTTCCTGCTGTCATGGTCCTCCAACTCAGGGCTCCAGGAGTCCCAGTGCCCATCACTGGTGTTAAAGACAGAGGAGAAGGTGGCATTAAATGTCTGCTTCGTCTACAGTCCTATTTGTGAGGTGACCATCCTCATCAAGTAACAGACCAGTGTTCTCTCTGGTCCTCCTTTTGTTGCTAATGTATTTTTAAAAAAGCCCTTTTTATTGTCCCCCACAGTCCTTGGCCAGCATCAACTTTAATTGAGCTCTGGCCATGACTTATGTCTCTACAACGGGAAATAACATCTTTGTAGTCCTCCCATGTCACCAGACCTTGCTTCCAGTGTCCATACATTTTCCTTTTCCACCTAAGCTCTAGAAGATGATCCCTGCTCATCCAGGCCAGCCCTCTGCTTTGCCTGTTTGATTTCGAAAACTTTCGAATTGCCCACTCTCGTGTTCTTAAGAGGTGGTACTTATAAAAAGTTAAGAAGCTAGTACTCTTCCTCTTACCATTTCAGCAGTGCTGGGAAAGAGCAACTGGGAATGAAAGCCAAACCATAGTTCTGACCTAAAGGATAAAGACAACTAGGAGTGTAACATGGTGAAAGCTGCACTGCCAATACTATACAATATCCAACATGAGGCTAACAAAATGAACACTTCAGAATACAGGACTACCATACAAACATCTTTCGAAGGGAATGTCAGGGGGAGGAGCATCTGAAGTAGGCTTGTGATAATTCAGCTTCATCTTTCAGTCAGTTAAATACCATTCAGTTCAAGACAGGGGAACGTGTCAATGATTCATGCCAACCTACTGGAAATGAACAAGCATAGATGACAATGTGGAAGTCTTTTGAAATCTTCCCTTTAAATCAACTACAGTTCTCCACTGGCAAATTTTACAAAAGGTGCTTGACAAAATGCAAAGTATCAGTCAAGATTTATCATGGTTGCTCTACAAACTGTACTTACCCAAGCAACAGTTCAGGTGAGCGGTACCATCTGGTAGCCACGTATTCTGTATAGTTAGCATTGCTTCCTTCAGATAGATTACGAGCAAAGCCTGTCAAAACAAGTGTAAAAGATTGTATTCAATTTTAAGTAAATATGCATATCCCCAATGACTCTGGAGGTAAGAGGTCACATCTATTTAAACAGAAATAAATTGTTTAGCACAGAATGTCTCCAGGGGCTGCTCACCACTGAAACACAACCTTTTATTGATACAACACTGAAAGTCAGAATGTCGGCTTTAATGACTACTTTACTTGTGTAATGTCCTCAGAAATCTATGGTGTTTTGCCATTATGTTTGGGACTTCACTATAACGGAACAGATTGGTAAAAGTTACAGTCAGTATGCCATGTATGTTATTGAGCGATTGCCACTAAATTTCACTGTGAAATACTGTTTGCAGAAGAGGATTCATAACAATAGAAACTTACCATATATGCAACAAGTAGACATGTTAGTCATTGATCTTAACTACTACAGTCTCACTGCATTCCATTTTCTCATGTGGTCAAGCAGCTATGTGTTATTCTTGGCAAAAAATGGGGCAATCTCTCCCAAACTACAAAAGGCAGGACTCTACCAAAGACCAGAAAAACGGCTTTATTTCTGCATTTAGGTCACTCCACAAGTGTCAGCTTCCCATCTGCTTTAGCATTGTACTGATAACAAGGCTCTCAGTGAATTAGGATCAGAAAGCAAGTCCAAATTAACTTCCTCCTCCACATCATTCTATTAAGAATCAAAAAACTGTCAACTTATTTTCAGTTGTATCAAAACTCAACTTCTGTCTTAACATATAACAATTAACAAGATCAACAGTGAGAAGAGTGCATATACTGAAAAATCCAGTAGTAAGTTGAATTTTGTTTTCGTTTTCCTCCATTTATAAGAAGTGAGCTGAGCAGCACAGTTACAACGTTACTAGATTCTTCATGTAGAAGTACTCTAGGGCAGCTGACAGCACTGTTTTTGGTAAAGTATCAAGCATCTTACTGTTTTTCCAACAATTAATAATAAGGTAAGAGGTCAGACAGATCTCAACAGCAAGTCTCTGCTGTTGAAATTGACTTCAAACTGGAACAAACTTTTGGGACTGAAATGCAGAACCAACGTTTTTTAAATGCTTCCTTACTGGGATGTAGCACTAAAACTTGGTCAAAAACTCACTTCAGTGAAACCACTAGGAGTCCTTCCATTACTGCATGAGCGATGAAAAAAGAATAAAAAGTACAAAGTTTTGCAGAGGTTAAAGCATAATTTCATTTTCAGAATCAATAAGTGCTACTTAAATGCAACAGTCATTTTTCTTTATTCCTGAGTTCTTATGCAGAAGCTGCCAAAAGTGATTTTCCCACACAACTATGCTTGTAAGGCTGTCATTTATTTATTGATTGATTTTTAGTATTCTGAAAGTGTATCTCACTTGGCAGCATTAGTGAAGGACTCCAGCCCCACCTGCTCCCCATGGGTACACTAATTTACTCCAAATTGGAGTAAAGGTTTGGGTACAGAGACTATTTTATTGGACTAGTGGCTTGAGAAAACAATAAATTTGTTTTTGACGTAGGTTACAGCTGTTAATTCTAAGATACCTCTCCCTTCAAGAGTTAGTAAATGGAAAGGACTGTACAATGATGAAAAGGTATTTCAAAGTCACCTCAAAATAAGAATAATTCTCATCCGTTCTCACAGTGCTGCTGAACATTACTGATGCTGCTAGAGAAAAAACTTCAAAGGATTTTTTTTTTTTTAATTACTTAAAACTAACTTAACTTTTGGGTAAATTTCTAAACATTGCTATATTTAGAACTGCTTAGGCAGCCCTCTTTCTGTTTCAAATTACATGGCCCATCTGATTAATCTGGTCAGTGAAAAATCTTTGATTTGTGCTTTTAAAAACGAGAAGGAAAATTACCAAGAGCCATCCTGAGGAAATGGGACAGCCAAAACTGGGAAGCCTCAGCCTGAATGATGGGAGAAAGATAAAAGGGCGACAGGATACAAATGATCACATCACAGCAGCCCATGTGGTAGTGTACAGCACCAGCCCACTAGCACCAGAGCATCAGCAAGTCAGTGGCATCTAGATATTGTCAGGCGTGTAAGAAACCACTTTATGGATGCACTACTGCTCTGACTGTATATCACCATGCTGAAAGATGATGGGCAGAATTGATAGTTCAAGAAAGCATAAAACCTTTCTAACAGGACAATTGCTACTTTCCTGTTGTGGCAGAGCTAGCTTACTGTCCCTACCTCCACACTGTGCTGAGGTATTGGGTACAATTTTTGACACAAAACATAAGAGAAGGTAATTAGGCAGAAGACTAGACCAAATTCTGAACAGCAAGAAGAAACAGATCAGAACATGAACATGGAAAGTGATTTGGGTGAGAGCAACTATGAAAGCAACAGAGCTTGTATCCCAATGCAAGGAAGGCAAACAACGAAAATAAAAATGAGATTTCAAGAAAGGACTTTAAACAACTCTGAGGAGAGGAGGGTAGATGTCAAGGTAAAAGGTGTGAGGGAAAAAGGAGTTCAGAAGACTGGCAGTTTCTTACAGAGAAATAAGGCACATTAAGTTAGACAATGTAAAGAATTCTAACATTAAAGGAATAGAATAATTCAGTTGGAAGGGACCTTCAAAGATTATCTAAGTCCAACCTCCTAATGACATGCAAGGACTTAAATAGGTGCCTAGGAACAGTAAGGAACATGAATTACTGAGATCTTCAAGAATAAGCTAAGCAAAACCTGTCAGGAATGACACAAACAGGCTTAATCATTTCTCTGAGTAGGTGGAAGAACTAGAGAATTTCTTGAGGTCTTTTCCAGCCCTGTTTCATGATTTCTGTGCTCATGTATCATACAGAAATTAAGCCATTTTTAAAACAAGTAATTCTGAAGCCCTGGTGTTGAAACAGCAAGCATACTAAACAGAATGCCTACCAATTTCTAACAAGTCAGATGCATCTGCTGTAATCGGCATTTTGTGCTGTTCTCTTTCCCATTTCCATTGGCAGAAATGACACCCACACAACATGTGTCCAGGCAAGCACCACATTCAACCCCATTTTTCCTGGTACGATATGTACAGAACATGGCACAAGGATTACGAAGAACTATCTTGTTATTTTTTATTATTATTTTTTCTAGTCAAATTGTTCTGTCCACTGGGCTATTCCCGAACACCCAATTACTGCAATGTCTGCATTGGGATTGATGCACAGACCTTTTACTTGCATTTGTTGCTGTCACATGAGGAATGTGGCACTGTATGTGACAAGTACTTGCGTTCCAAGAAATGAAGCTAGGTAGGCAGGTAACATATGTTAAATCATGTTAGAAGGCAAACTCTTACATCCCAATCTGTATGTGTGCAAGGAACATTCTTGTGGATAATATCTCTCTGACAGTAATAATCTTTGATTTTTACAGTAATAACTTAAGCTATTAACAGGAATGTCAATTAGCAACACGGCTAAAAATTAGAATCGATCCCAAATTTTAAGTATTGCTTAGAATTTGAAATGAAGTCCAAGACTATAAGCAAAATCCAGACTAATCCATGCGAACAACAACAACAGAAGTTCCTCCAATTTTCTTCCTTACGGCTCTGCTGAGCACCAGAAGGACTTTTGGGTTGCATTTCTTTTCCAACAGCAGGAGAATCTGCCTTGAGGGTATGACATGAGCAAGCCTATGGACAAGACAGATTGTCTCCACTGACAGAATTCACATTACCTCTATCTGGTGAGAAAACTGCTGTCCATAACATGATTGTACAGCTTGTTTGGCTTTCCATTTTTCTGCAGTGCGAAGCACAAAGGCTGCTGACACACATTCTGGTGCACAAGGACTGCTTAGCTGATGGCACGTGCCAGCTTGAGTGGCGAACCTCGCTCTCAGGAGGACAAAGATGCAGGAAGGAAGGGAGCACTACCATGGGATGCTCCTCCTCATGACACGATTTGTCCTGACTGGAGCACACACTAGTCAAGGGCAAGTGCTGTCTGTCGACTGGATGTGAAGCTCTGCAAGAGGCAGCAATTGTTTCCCCCAGACAACCAAAGCTGAAGCCACGGGGGCAACGGGCACGCCACCAGCCCCTGCCACCCGCCAGAGCACCGGCAACCCTGGGGGACTCGAAGGGCCTAAGCTGGCAGGAGAGGGCGGCTGCGTAGGGGCCGGCAGTAGGTCCCTGGCCAGAGAGAGGGCCAAGGCACCGCAGGCACCGCCAACAGCACCACTGTGTGCTGTCAGATGCCCTCAGTTCAAAGAACTCATGTGGACCAAATATTCTAAGGCTTTTCCTGGAACGCTTGCTGGTGCTGAATGCTTAGGCAAAAATACCCCTAGGATTGAAAGAAATAAGCAACGCTGCAAAAGACAAATGCCTTTTCTGTGTTCCTAAGAACCTACTGCAATTTATTATTTTTTTTTCAGTGGTTCCTCTTTTCATTCAAAATCGCAGAGGTTTGAAACGACAGCTTTCAAAGTGCTCTCATGAAAAGTGCCCTTGGGTAGCAGCAAGGAATTGAATTTTATTTCACCAAGCCAAACTGTAAGCTTTTTAGAGGGAACAATATTTTATTCTGTGTTTATGTAGCATTTAGAATAAAAATAGAGATTGTTGGAACAGTGTATATGCCACCCTGCTGTCTTCTGGGGATTACTCACATGGGCAAAGTTTGTCTTGTACTTGGGTGCTGATTCTTCAAAGACTTAAAGCTGACTATTGATAAGTCAGGAAATACGAAAGTTAACAGTACCAGTACCACTCTGACTCTATCCTTCAGCCATTAATCATATGTTGACACGATTCTTTGATTAATACAACTATAAAAATTGATCTGTAACTGTATACCTAACAGTCCATGAAAGCCAGTGGTTTAAAAAGTATGTAAGAATATATTTTGTCTTTAAAAAACAAGAACCATCTTTTCTTTTAATATGCAGGCCAGATAAATCTATAGTTTTGCTAGCCTTCTCATCAGTTTATCATCTGTGCTGTTCTTTCTTAAGTGCCAGTACCAGTGCTAGTAAAAACCCTATCAAATAAGGCAGAGACAAGTGCAGCATTTCCATTGATATGGCAACACGGTATTTCAAAGGAAGCGAATTAAGCCTATAGATTTTTCAAATTAAAGTAATTTCCACAAACCTCAGTAACGACCACTAAAAGGGTTTTAAACACTAAGGCAAGAAAATCCACTGCAAGAGATTTGCCTTGAAAAGGTAAAAAGAAATCCATCTATTGAACTTACCAAAGTCACACAACTTCAGAACATCATTGTGACTTATTAAGAGATTCTCTGGTTTGATATCTAGAGCATCAAATAACAAAGAAAAAAAAGACAGCTGTTAATTTCTCCTAGTTTTGAACTTTGCCAACAATATTATTCAATAATAATGTATTTCAAGATACTCTTGCAATCATAAACAACGCATTACAAGCTACAGCAATTCTATCTGTGAACAAGCTGAAATCATTTTCTGCCATGTGAAGTCTCTTAAAGTGTTTCCCTACAAAATATTGAAAGGTAAAAGCTGCTTACAGATATTCCTGGAGAGCAAAACAACATGTAGAATATTGCATATTGTAAAACAATACAAAAAATGTCATTGAATTACTCAATCACTAAGCTGTTGTTAATCACTAAGCTGTTGTGTCGTGCTCAACATTTTCAGTTACAATACCCTTCTTAAGCATTTCTTGCCGTTTCTTTAGAGAAAGTGTGTTCTCTGGTTTTAAGTCTGTCTCTTATTCCTATCTACATGTCATAGTATCTGTGTATGTTATACTTGTTCAAAGTGTATTTTACAAAATATTTCAGACTCTTGCCTACATTTTGATCTGTCTTGAATACAAGAAGTAAACTGCATGAGAACTGTAATTTATTGGAAACATTAATTAGAAAGAAAAGTTGTTCCTTCAAAGCCACAAAGCAAAATACAAATGAATTAAATAAACTATATAAAGCTAGACATTATCATACATCAAAATATGGACTGGAAGTGCTTGAAGTTTAGGAGAGAAAGTAAATATACATAGCCTAAGTCACAGGAGCTGGGAGGAACTGCCTTAAGCAGAAGTAAAGCACAGGGGAGTAAGCCTTAAGTTCTGGGTTAATTTTCTACTACCATTCCATTATCAGATTCAGAAGTGAAATGACTGAGTGCCAGAAAATGTTTAAAAATTCCTTTTCCTTTGGCAATGTTTGTACTTCAGTTTTACTTCGTTGTGCATTTAATATAACCTTTACTCATACACCAAAGATACCGGACAGCAAGCTTTTTAAATAGATGGACTTAGTTTTAAAGTAATATGAAGTCAGGTGGCAGGCTTAAAACTCAGCCAAAATTTAGAGATTTTCTCTCTGTTGTTGACATAGAGGAATTGCTTATGTTTATGTTAAATGCAAATTACTTCAAGCTATAATCTCTTTCTTGGTACAAAGTAAATTTCAATCAGGGGCTTATTTCCACGTGGAGAGCTACACACTTACCTCTATGAACAATATCATTCTTATGACACCAATGAATTGCTTTAATTAGCTGGTAGATATAGCTTTTCACTTTTTCTGGTGGAACTCCATTTGGCATTTCTTCTAGCAATTCAAGCATATTCTAAAAGTTTAAAAGACATTATTTCAAGAAGTTATATTGTAGTAGCTAGAACACAACTCATTTTCAGCCATCTGACAACAACATACACCACTGACTCTGACTATGAAAAAAATTATAGCTTAACACTCAGGGAGTGTATTCTAATGATAAGCATAGATAAGCTGTTTTCATTCTACAGAAAGCATTTGTGAAAACAATAAGCCTTGAAGGTGAACCACAAATGTACCACAAGTCTTTAAAAAGCTGTCATCAAACCAATTACCCTAAAGCTTCTAAATAGTCATTTACATACAGAAAGTTGCTTGAATAGAAATACCAGGTCACTGTGGCTGTATGAAAAATTAGTAAAACAGAGCATTTTCTAAATATTAATAAGCTATTTCTATGGCTTTCACATAGCAGAACTATGATTAATCACAAGCCATGCCTGTATGTGAATGGGCACATAAAAGCAACCTAAAGCTACAAAATATCGCTAATGAGGTAACACAAAAATGCCTCACAGGGGCATAAACAATAACCTATAACATATCCTATAGTTATTTATCAGCTATATTGACCCTAGACATCTTTGCATTACAGTAACTATGCCCATACTATTTCACAGATACACCAATGCAAAAATTAAACTGTTTATGATAGTAAGCTTCCCCTTTGAAAAATGACATTCAGATTTCCATTGTATTAGCAAATGTCTCCAATTTTGTACAATTAGAAGTACAATGGAATTTGTACTCTAAATCCTAGTTGAATGAATAATGGGCATCAGCAGCCCACTTGAAGACAGGATAGAGTGTTATTTAGTGAAAACTGAAACGGAAATAAGTATTTTGGCTATATTGCCTTACACAATTCATTTTATTATGAATTTGAGCATTTGTACAAATTTTTCATTTAAAATAAGTTTACCTTAGCTTTGATAAACATTTTCTTTAGCTGTATAAGAAAATGTGATGTTTCCCTTGCAATATATTTTAATAACACGCGTAGAAGAGAAAACAAGTGGGAGACTATTAATATTTGAAAACATTTCTGAATTTTACAGTCTGTGAATAAATACTGCAACTTAGGTGCTGTGTGCAACACTTCATAGCTCAGAAAAGGAATTTTCTGTTAAGGGACCATATTCATTTGTCATATTCTTGTCCACACAGAGACCTATAGTTCTGGACAAGTTATGTTAAAAAGTCAGTGTTACAAATATGAATGAAAATAGTAACAACAACACAGCAAGACATAATCCTATATGAAGACATTAACTAAGGGTAATGGATAAAGAAGATTAGACTAAATGTGAATGTAAGTAATCTGGATTAGAGTATTGCAGCGCTAAGATTCCCTAAAGAACACATGCTGTTCATCACCAGTTAAAACAAGTACTAGCATATTGTACCATGTTTTATTTAATTCCTTCTACTCTTTCTCATTTGAAAATACAGAAATCATCCTGGTCTTTAGATTGGTTTTATAGACATCTATAAGAACCAGTGGAAACTACTCAACACATCTGAAAATGTGAAACATTCATGGAAAGTGAAGTTTAACTGTAAGTAAAGATGGTCATTCATATAGAAACAATTTTAGAACAAAAATGGCATTAGACATGTAATGTCTATCTTTAACATTGTTTGAAATATGCTATTGTTAGAGAAATTGAATGTCTTTTACTGATGCTTGTCTTCCAACCCACTACTAGGGTGAGCTTCGCTAATTCAACTATAATAGAAGATTAAATATATGTTCTGCTTGGTGTGTGTTCAAAGACATTACACAAATCTGGAACAATCACAAGGAATATGAGTGGAACAAGTCAAGCTTCAGACATTACTGATAAGAAAGATCCACCACATTCGGAGTTGCTAACCTGGTGAAAAACAAAAATGACTTCTGCCAAGCCATGGCCTAAAATAGGTCACCTCACATTATGCAATGAAGTTATACCACATAGTAAATTGCAAACTGAGGTAAATGAGACACTATTTAGGGTGGGGAACCTTTACACAAGAAATAACTGACTGAAAAGGACTAGCACCTAGCTGTACCGCAACATCACATTGGCAGGGATTGGCAGGAAATTTTCATTAAATGAAAATTTCAATCAAGGGAACAGTATCTTGTGAAAGCTACATATATTTAAGCTTGCATTTAGTTTTACTGTATCCAAATACCATCTAATTATTTCCATGAAGAAATCCTAAATGGTTAGGATACACAGGTAAGGTCTACCATCATCACAAAGTTTGCAAAAAATAATGGAGAACCAATCTCTTCTAGGTTGTTTCTCCCTAGAAACAGGGCAGAATGTTTGGCAATAGTAGGCCAATCTAAGAAAGTTTTGGAATTGCTTCAAATGAGGTCAGGATTGGAAATAATGACAGTGATCTTTGCCAAATACCTCTAAGCAACGATTAATAGTGGACTTGTTAGAGAAACATTCAAACAAAAATCCTATTTTTATCAGGCAGGGATCGAGAAAGCTGCAACAAATTCCAAGGTCAAAAATCTATGATCTTGTTCTGAAAGACTATGTTAAAAATTCATTACACACATAACATATGACAGCTAATCTACTTTACAATTAAAAATGAAGTATTTGGATGGAAAATTTTCTTCAAATTATATGTATTCCAGTGTACAAAATTTTAACGTTTGTTCATGTATGGAAAAACTGTTGTGGTTTTTGTTTGTTTGTTTGTTTGTTTGTTTTTAAGACCAACACATGATGTAAAAACAGTAACAGAGTTATCAGTGCCATTTTTCTCACAGTAAAGTGCCATTTTTCTCACAGTAATTACAACAATTCAGATTGTATTACAGTTTTTCTGCTGTTCCTCTTCATAGATTGTAAGTGTTTCATTTTTAAATGTGTAAATAATTTTAAAGACTTTTCCATTAAGCTGATGATTTAAGTGTGGCAAGGATAGTATAAACTCAACTCACTTTTTCCACATATTCAAATACTAGGTATAATTTTCCTCTTCTTCTGAAGGCTTCTTTCAGCTCCACTATGTTCTCCTGTTTCAAAGTGCGAAGCATTTTAAGCTCTCGTAAAGTGGTTTCTTTGACTTCTTCATTTTCTAGAATGAAAAAGTGACAAAGTAAAATGTATTTAAAAACTCAGTAAGAAGCGTTATGAATCTTTATTTTGAATCCCTGCTTAAAAAGAGAGGTAGCTGATGGCTGTGCATTCATTACGTAACCTTCACAGTCTTCCCTTCATTACCATCGTGGCTTCCAGTGGCAGAAAATGTTGCTTCATAAGAAGCAATAATTTGCATTTTTATCTTTTCATTATGAAGACCACTAATAGACTTCCAAAAATATGCATGTATCTGTACAGACATCCTCCACCCCACATATAATTATCACATGCACGAAGAACTGACAAAGTTACGTTCTCACCAGAAGCACTAGAATGCAAACATAGACCTTTTTTGTTCAAAACCCAGCAATTTGATTCTAAAGTAATTTAAAAACATGACAAATTAAGGCAGAAGCACAGATTTGTAAGTCCTTTAAGTTTCCACATATGGCTTTTAAATGAAATTCAGAAAAGCAGATCAATGTAGTGGCCTGGCCACAGAGGGCAGTAAAGCCAATACTGATTCAATGAAGCCTTGAATCTGTGATTCTAAGTCAAGATACTCAACTATTGTTTTGACAATTTAGTTGTCTGAAGGTTGTTTAAAAAAACAAAAACAAAAAAACAACGGTGTTTTACTGAAGCTTTGTAGAGTGCTTATTGACGAACAAGCACTTTGCTGAGTTTAGTGACTGAACTGGCTGGGTTCCAGAGGATAGTACCAATGAACCATCAAATAAAACGGAGTATATTAGAATCTATTAATTCAGCAACTTTGCCCATGCACATGTAGAAGACAGGTTCTCAATCTCTTAGTATTGTTATCCACAACCATTGAATGGTGTATGACTGCATGAAATCAAAACTAAATCCCTCTGGCAGGTCATGTACCACAAAGACACAGAAATAAGAGAAAAGGAAGAGAAACTGCTTTTCAAAGCAAGCAAAAAGTAAAAACAGGTCTGTAGAAGAGAGAGAAAAGCACAGGTCATATGAATGCATACAATCATCATCAGTAGATGAAAAAATATTGAAGAGTAGCAGGAGAAGAGAGAAAAATAAAATACTAGCACCACAAATGTTTTGATTAAAAATATACAATTTAAACCCATCTAAATCATTTCATTTTGAAACTGAGTGCTCAGTGTTGGCTTGCGTCAGCCCGATTACATAATTTCTTCTAAAACTAGACACACTCTTTCCAGCTCATTTAGCATGCACATGTCAAGCAGCAAAAATTCAGCAAAACAAAAATGGCAATAGAGACAATTACAGTACATTCAGATTTGTAATGAAGCACCATATTAAAAAGACAGATGTGAAATGGCCTGAATCAAATCTATCAAAAGAACTTCTGTTGTATTTCCAGAAACTTGTAAACAACTAGCTACAACTCCGAAAAGCAGTCATCAGTCATGTAAACTGCTATTACGTAATTCTCATGGAAAGCCAAAACTAAAGGCAAGGATGCATTTTTTGTTTTTGTTTTTTGGTGTACTGTCTAACATCATAATCCTGTTTGGGGCTTAATACTGAGCCTCATTGTCTTTGATGTGTACTCTACAGTTGACACAAAGTAGAAAATGTGATTCTGAAGTAATCTCATGACCTGGTCAAGATGGCCACCACAACTAAATGATCTACTTTCTTTAACAGGGATTTAAAACAGATTTCTTAATAGCAGAAGATTCATCAGCTACACCCTTCAAGCATCTGGCAAAATTACCCGCGCTGTGAGAGTTTGTATTGCAGGAAATGACAGACACCAATCTGAATTTGCTGTGTCTAACCGACTTTGAAAATTACAGTCCTTGTAACCAACCACACCTCCATCCACAATTCCATTACAATACCAAAAAATGGAAGTTTGCTAAAATAAAACGGCTGCTATTTCTTTAAACCACATCATTAGACTGTTGAGCTGTCTGCTAAAGCCTCGGTGCACGGCTGATTATAGCTACATCACCTCTGACTGGGATTACTCCTTTTATTACTTTACACTCAGCTTCTCTTTCTGTTTGTGCTAGGCCAGAAGGGATTAGGGCTAACTTTTGATGCGTGCAAGGTAGCTCTCAGCAGCTGATTGCCAGTTTTGCCTATGACAGCATACTGGGCTTCACTGTCATGAACATGTGCAGGCCCAAAAGCCAGTCTTGTTTCCAAGAAAGGAAGGTAGTTAGGATGACAGAATGGTTGGGGTTGGAAGGGACCTTACAGATCATCTAATTCCAGCCCCCTGCCATGGGCAGGGACACCTCCCACTAAACCAGGTTGCCCAAAGTTTTCTGGTTTGAGTGTATAATACAGTCCCTAGGCAGGTATAAAGGATCAAGTGCCTTGAATATTCACAGAGTTAATAAATCATGATCATTTAAAATCACGTCTTGCTATATTAGACTTCTTATTTGAACTGGAGAGATATTAACAAGGTAATTATTGACATGAAAGATTACACAGCAGAAAAGGTTACCTTCACTGTCTTTGAATTTCTTGATTGCCACAATCTCATGTGTCTCCTGTAAAGCAAAAGCGAACAAAATGAAATGAGCAAGATTTGTTTTTTTTTTGTTGTTTTTGTTTTTTGTTTTTTTTTCCCTGTTGGTTTCATCCTGCTCCCCAAGCATCAGAGGAAAAAAGAATAAAAAAGCATCCAGAGAAATTTGACAATGCCAACCAAAATGAATAAAAACTTGGTAAACATCTCAGCGATCAGGCTAAATGAAATACAAAAACCCATGTACGGACACATCACAATTAGGAACCCCAGCATGAAAAATAAAGTTAAATATCCAAAATTAATCTTTAAATACCTTGTACCAGGTACAAGGTATTACATTTTCAGTGGTTCTTCCTGTGATTCTTGCTGCTTAATTATTCTGAAAGTCAAACAATCTTTTATCTGACCAAAGTATGAGTACGTGTGCTTGTCCTTGTGAACTGAAATGAAAATAATATATGAGGACATGACTAAGGTTTACAATGAGACCTGAAGTAACCTGAATCCAGTATTAGGATGCCAAAAGCTTTTGGGTTCCAAATTTCATGTATCTGCAGAGAATGTGATTTTGGGAAGATAAATTCTCCATACTTTCAAAAAAAAAAAAAAATTGTCTTCTAGTAATTCTCTATTCTCACCAAACATTATCATCATAGGTCACATTTTTCTCTTCAACAGAGACACTTCTCATGTGAACAGGACTGCGTCTGGCCAAACGATTACATCAGTTCATATGATGGTGCAGCACCCAAATTTTAAGTAAGATGATGAGGAAGAAGCTTTAAGGCCACAGCATATGGGGGATGTGAGCAGGTAGGCAGTCAGCTACCAGACTTATTTGAGAAGCTAGAGCTACCTTACACACCTTTTCCAAACTTCACACTTTTCAAAAATATAACTATTTCCCACTATTAACAGCACACAGAGGCTTCATTGGAAAAGAGCAACAAAAAAGTTAATTCCTCCTCAAACATCTGATGACATGTGCATAACTGGTTACTGAACAACACAGACATCTATTCCATTTTTAACTTCAAATTGTCGCAACACCTGTAAAACACCTGATGCCATTTAAAATAAAAAAAATGGAAAGACTACTGTAGATACTGAACAGTCTCTAGATGAAAATCAATACCACTGCAAATTTAAATAAACAAACAAATGAAAACTTCAAAACAATAAGTTTGCATATTCATCTTATAGCTGATGGCTGGGAAGTATTAAAAATAGAGTGAACTTTACCAGGCAGAGAACTGTGTGGTTTGTCCAAAACAAACGTAAGGTTATAATACGTATCCATTATTTGCGTGTTTAAAAATGATCCTTTGACCATCACTCATAACATCTATCAGAAAAACTGGGAAGTACTGTGTTGCATATTGATTTAAGTGGCCAAACTCCATGTAATTCACATTGAAGAAGGGTAGTTCAGTACATGCTACAAGCTTTAGAGAAGACGTGCATTACTCTTTTGCTACCAAAATCTCTTTCATATAGACTGGTCTAATCTGAAGGCCATTACAGGAATTCAGCTGAGATACTATGAAGGTCCAAGAACCACACATTGCTCAACCAACTTACAGAACAGAAAAGAAATGGATGTCAGAACTGAGGCAGTAATATGCATTTCAGGTTTGGAATGACTCTGAAAGGCTTGTCTATAGCTTTTATGTCAAATGCTGTTCCAATATATTTTTGCCTCAGGAAGCTTACAAACTGAATGGTCTAAACTAAACTGAATGGATTACTGTACCTACAAAGTTGCAGTATTGATATATTTATTAACTCCAACTATAATAACAACAGTAGTAGGAGCACTATGAAAGAACACTGCTAAAAGGGTGAGCTTATTTAACTCATTTGACTTCTGGTATCTAACGTTAGGTACTTTGGCTAATTAAGCCTCTGAAAGGTTGTTCAGAAAAGGAGCACTGTAATTGCCCTCAAAAGACTCTACTGACTGTAAGATGTTTAGACAGTGTGCACACACCACTTTGCAGATGAGCCGAATTCATCCACTACCATTTTATTCCTTTTTCTCTTGAAGGAAAATAAAAATTTGTAGATATTTTGGCAGCCATTAAAATGCTGTATTTTCATTCTCAAAGTAATGGCTAAGTCAACTGAAAGAAACATAGGAATTAAAAGTTGTTGCCTCACACAGACAGTAGTTCTGCACCATTCAAAAATATATAGTCCATGTGGCTCTGTGCCACTAGTCTGCTGATCCTGATGTATATAGTGAATGTGATTACTTTGGATGCATTAACAACATGTTTGGAAAAAAAGTCATCCAGACAGTTCAAAATACTAAAACGTTGAAGAAATTTTCATTTGAAAAGCCTTAACAATTGTATTATTCCATACAACTAATTAATATTGTCATAATGAAGTAATCAAGAATTTATATATAACATTAATTCCTTTTGCTTTGGAGTTCCAGGAAATTAAATATCCTATCTTAAAAAAAGAAGAAAAAAAAAAAAAAAAACACAAAAAAAGAGTATTACACTTAAATAACTTGAAATGGAATAAGAACAGAATGAGAGTAGATAATTGGTGCTTTGTGGAGCTACATGAGTAACATCTTCCTCCTCCTTAAGCTGGCACATTCTTGTCTAGGATTCTTGGAGAACCCATCATATCTAAATGGCATCCTCTAGGAATCAGTTAGTGATGAAGCAGTCATGACAAAGCTAAAATGGACCATCACTGAAGACTACTGTACAAAGATCTTTTTAATGTGATGCACCTGCTTGTCAAAAATTCTTTAACTTCCCCAAGACTTGAAGCACCTCCAGAACAGCAGGGTTTGGGAGTGCTGTCAGGCAGAACAGAGAATTGAAGCTCAGTGCAGGTTTCCCATTTCCTGGCTGAGTGCTCTAAACCAATTCAGTAATTTATATGAGGTAATATAAACAATAGGAGCTCCTCACTGATCAGTTTAAACTTATTTCCAAAGGAAAAATGCATCTGAAACATCCTGTTTGCCTGTTTCTCCATTTACCATCACCACTACTAATTCTGAACTGGATGTCAAATTTCAACAGAATTTTACAGAGAAATTCGGGTGTTAAAAAAGACAAGTAAAAACCTGTGAGCTTTGTCAGCTGTACATATAATATCCCTCCTTGGTGGAGGAAAGCAGTAAGAACTCGACCTCCATACATTGTATGATGCTGCAGATGTAGCAACATATATAGACTATGCTATGAACTAATGCTTAGCTGTTGATCCACAATTGTACATATTGTCACACAAACTAAGATTGAAAAAACAGAATACATTTTGGATACGGACCAATTCTGCAGGTATATAGTATGGTGGTAAGAATATGCTTACTGGATTAGGAGACAGATGATGGAGCTGTCAGATGATACGGGCCCTACGTGAAGTTTCAAGCAAGTGACAGACACTAGCAACAAAGCAAACAGACGCCACATTGCTAACCCCTGAGAAGATCGACAGAATCAGGGATACAGAGAAAAGCAGAACTTCGAGCAACGAGGGAACTCCATGGAGAAAACTCAGGCTTCTGTAGGAATCTGATCTTTACAGATCAAACTAATACTTGTGAAATTAACTCTTTACTTTAAAGTTGTTTTGGAAATCTCATCTCTTTTATGGATATGGCTCTCTTCTCCTCAAAAACATGTCAAGTTGCAATTCTACAAAGTAAAACTAATTCTCTAAAAATACCTTTTTGCTTTTCAAGTGTTTTTTTTTTTTTCCCCCTTTTTTCAAGACTTTTTTGAAGCACAGAGAGAAGAGTACAGTTAATATAACATTCAGCCTGTTTGTGCACACCCTCTTCAGACAATAGCTCAGTGTCCAGCTCCTGGCATGGAAAATTCTCATATCCAGTCAACGTACTGTCTAGGTAAAACAAACAAACAAACAAACAAACAAAAAAACTTACAAAATATTACCATCTTAATCAGCACTGATTGATTTATCATAAATGTCACATTTGTCATTAGAAACATTTTTAAGCTTTTGCCAAGCTACCCACAGTGCAAGCTCAGAGATGTAACAAGCATCACCGACTGCACGTAAATCAGGTCCTGAGGACATCTTCAGACACTGCTCTGACTCCACCTGCATTCTGCCTTAAAGCACTGCTACCTCTAGGCAATACATTCAGAGCAGAGGACAGCATCCTGCCTTCTCGAGACTTCTAATAGCAGGAGCTGGCAATTTTGCAGATATTACTTTTAAAATCTTGGTGACTATCTTAGATTCTTCTGTGTAAATTAAAGAGACATGCAAAACGATAAATTCAATTTATTTAAAAAATAAAAAATAAATGCCACTTTTAAGTACAATGAAAGTGCTATGTAGTCTTGGATACCCAAAAGACTTTGGGAATTTCTCTTGAGAAGTGTTTCTCAGTTTTTATCTTACATTTTAATTTACTTACTTTTAAAAACAACAGTTGGTTTATCTATGAAATATCACTCTTAGCATTGAAGGACTTTCAGGAAATTACTTCCTAATCCAAACAGGTTTGTTTATTTATTTATTTATTTATTTATTTATTTATTTATTTAAAGGAAGAAACAGATCTCCTGGTAAATAATGAAGAACAGTATGTCTGAGCTTTCAGAATGCCTTTACTTACTGGAAAATTGATTAGAATTTCTCCAACAGGTACAAGTGAGAATCTACTTGAAAAGAAGCATCTAGAATGAATCAGCACAAATCCATTCACATCTCATGAAAGCAAAGTGTTATTCGCTAACCAGCTAAGTGCTGGAGAAGACCCTTAATGGAACAAGGATTTATATACTTAACGTGCCCATTTTAAAGAAGATGGCCACACCATCTCCCAGGTAAAGAAGAACAAGATGAGGAGCTGAGAACACTGCAGCTGTAGGCCCGAAGGGTGGTGGGGTTGGAAGGCACCTATCAGCCATCCCCAACATCCCCATCCCCAACATCCCCACACCCCTGGAGATATTCCAGATTTCCTTGTTATCCTCCAAATACCCCTCAGAATCCACCCAGGTGGGATCACGAGCAGCCTGCTGTAGCTCTGAGCACTTAGTAGGAGGCACACCCGAATCCTGAGATGGGCACATTACAACATACGCGTTTGATATTCTTTGACAACTTGAAAGCCACCAATTCATGCTTTTTTCCCCTCCTCTGCTTCCCAGCAAGTTACAAAGACTGATCTCAGCCTCGCAGCCTAGTCCCTCCAGCTTTCATCTAAGATCAGCAGAGGTGTACAGGGCGGTTCAGAGCAGGCCTAAAGACACGGTGCATAAATAGAGGATCCCCTTCCCCAGCCTCCAAGGGAAGCCCGGGGGGCTGAGTGCTCTCTCGACTGATGTCAGTCCTGCACAAATTCTCCCTGTGTTCTTGTTCTGCATTATGCTCAATGCTGGGTTTGCATAACCAGCGGGAATTAGCAGTTTCTTGAACCCGAGGTTATCATGTTAAAATTTAAGCAGCCCCACAGCCCTCAAATATTACCCTGAAAAGAACACTGAAGGAAGTGTTTGCTGCTAACTACTATGCTGATGATAGTGGTTAGCACTGAAACTTTTCTTCTTCCAAATGGTTTTTCATATTTATTCACATTTCTCCAAGCAAGAAAATAAGCATGTATTCCCAACGAATCTGTACAACAGTATAATGAAAAGGATCTGGAAGAAAAAGGCAGCTTTTAAATACTATAAATGCAGCTATTTTTTCTTTTCATGGTAAACCAGTATTATTGCAGCAGTTTTTGTTTCAAAATAATCTGGGCTTCATTTTGTCCTATTGTAGCACTACAGTAGCACTAATCCCTATCATTTTACAATTTGACAGCATTGTTTAATCCCAACCATAGATGTAAAACGGAACCCAAATTCAGTACGGAGCTGTAAAGTTTCTCTGATACTGAAAAATCAGTAGTCATTTAAGGTTCAAATCCCAATCTTCTTCCAGTTCTACTTCATTTTTTTTTTCCTGTTAAGTCTAGAAATTGTGAAAAAAATGGGTAATAAAAATAAAGCTATTTATAAATAGGTTAACACTACATTGGGCAACGACTAGGATGTTTAATTACTTTTTATAATGTTATCTTAATACTTGGAATACAAGTGATAATGAAGTAGGGAAAAAAAAACAGTAAGACAAGCTGTACTCTATGGCTTTCTTTAAGGTACTGCTGCTGCCATAAACGCAGAGACCATCAGGATGGATGTAATTACACTATTTTCATAATTATTTGTTCTTAGTAATGTACCAAACCTTCCTTGAGCACCTGATAACTCAGAGTTGGTAAACTTATTGAAAAGTTTTTTGAAACAAACATCAATATGGAAGTCTTATCTTGCTCTTCAGTTTTATTTTTTCAGCTTTGAGCATCGAATCAGTGTGATTGGGTGAACTTATGAAGTTTACTTTGCACAGTTCAAGCTTTAAATCTGAGAACTTTACTTGTGCAAGTGATACAGCCTATTTTCTTCTGCCAAACATTTTTTATCTGGCACTTTCACATTTTAAGTATTTGGCCAGACATTAAGACTATTCTTATCAAGAGTTGGACAGGCATTTTTCTTTTAACCTGTTTAAAAAAAGACCTACTGTGAACCAAGACAGGCTTGTCAAGCAGGTTTCTTAGGCTGAAACTCTTCAGGCAGAATCCAGTTTCAGATTGAGACATCTGAATTCAGGTATGTGCATGGAGCTAGGTGTTCAAACTTCTACTACAAACAGCAGAGCTGGAGAGTCTCTCCAGACAAGATCCTGTAACCCTAAACATCAGCATTTGAGATTTCCTAGGTATCTAGGTATACCTTTCATCTCCCCCAGTAGCATGAATTGAACTCTCTGTTCCTTGATGAGCCATCCACTCACTGCAGCAGGAGTTTAGACACTTGTACAGAACCACACATACATACCTGAATTTCTATCTTAATCATGTCAACTGTCTACATCTACTACCTGTGGGAGCACATTAAAAGAAAATGAAGTCCCATATTCATCTTAAGTATGCACAGGTGTCCTGGTTTTGGCTGGAAGACAGTTTTCTTCATAGTAGTTGGTATGGTGCTATGTTTTGGATTTGTGATGAAAGTAATGGTGATAACACACCGGTATTTTAGCTGCTGCAGAGCAGTGCTTACACTAAGCCAAGGACATTTCAGCTTCTCACACTGCCTTGCAAGCAAGCAGGCTGGGATGCAAAAGAAGCTGGGAGGGGACGCAGCCAGGACAGCTGACCCAAACTGGCCAAAGGGATGTCCCACACCACAGGGTGTCATGCTCAGCTATGGAACTGGGAGGAGTTGGCTAGGGGCGAGCTGCAATTACTTGGGGACAGGCTGGGCATCATTTGGCTGGTGGTGAGTAATTGTGTTGGCACCAACTTTTTCTCCCCTCCCCTCCCTCTTCTTTCTTTCCCATTAAACTGTCTTCATCACAACCCACGAGTTCGCACATTTTACATTTTTCAATTCCCTCCCCTCATCCTACTGGGGAGGGAGGGAGCAGACTGCTTGGTGTTTAGCTGCCTGCTGGGTTAAACCACACTGTGAAATGCAGGGAAAATTGCATTTGGATTTTCCAGTCATAAGTAAAATCAGTTGGAATACTGTTAAAATAATAGTTAAAACAAACTTTCTCTTTTCATCAGACACCTCTCAATCTGCACAGCCTTTCAATGAATCAAGAGATGCCCTGCTGCAAGGACTCAGTACCTTCAAGTGCTGCCCATCTGGTCCCATGGACTTGTTTATCTCAAGTAATTCCTGACTCAGTCCTCACCCACTGCTGATAATTCATCTCCTTCCTCAACCCTTTCACTAAGCATAGAAGCAAAGTTGGCACCAAGCACCTCAGACATATCTGGGTTTGCTGTCACTGAATTGCCAGCCCCGCTTAGTAGTGGGTCCACACTTTCCTTGTTCTGCCAACCTAGCAACAGATGTGCTTCTTGCTGCCCTTGCAAATCTCAGCTTCAGCTGAGCTCTGGCTTTCCTGACACCACCCAGATGCACCCAATCAATGTTGCTATATTCCTCCTTTTCAGCCTGTCCTTGATTCCACCTCCTGTATACTTTTTTTCCCCCCTCTTGGAGCTCCATCATGAACTCCACTCCCTGCTCAGCCAAGTCAGCCTGCTGATCAGTCTACCTATTTTCCTGAGCACTAGGATGGACTGTTCGTATGCTCAGAGGATGCTGTTAAAGGACTGCCAGCTTTCCCTTGCCCTTTAAGTTGCCTTCCATGAGCTCCCCACCAACCAGTTTCTTGAATACTCTGTTCAAGGTCTGTGCTCTGTTACCTTCTGCCTCAGTTCACTCATGAAATTTGAATGAGAAATGCCACCTCTGTTTTCTAACCTCAATTCTTTGGCTACTTCTTCCTCTACACAACTACAGCAAGTTATTTGTTGTTGTTTCCCCCTCCCCAACAATACTGTGGCATTTAGAAAAAGCTATCTTTTTGCTCTTTTCTCTTCCCCTGCCCCAACAAATCATGAGACATAGTTGCTGACTACACTATGCTCTTATCAAAGCCAAGTTCTAGGGCAATCTTATAACAAGAAAGTTCTATAGGTGCAAATTGGTACTATACTTGTCCTCATTTTTTAATTAGTTTTAGTATGATAAGGTAGGATTATTTTTCTTGATATTTCATTTATCATTCCTCCTCACTTCTGACTCTCTCCATGAGCCTGATGGATGTTACCCATAAATCCTAAATCAATGCTCTTTCCTACTTCCCTTTTAATTTAGCTAATTTTATTTTATTTTTTAATTTCCAGTCTACATATCAAAATGGGTTTAAATGGACATCTTCGTTTCTTCTCAGTGTCTACACTCAAGTTCATACAGAAAGAAGGGCTTAAGGGCTTTTTCTTCTCCAGGATCAGACAGACTGCACATTCTTTGGCCAATAAGGGAGAAATTCTTGTCTCTTAACAATATTGCCATTCTGCTCTGCCAAGCATTTAAAACTGCATTCCTTTGAGAAACTGTTTCTTCTTTATAGAACAGTATCTAGGATTCAAATTCAATCCAAATTTCTTTAAAAAGGACAGCAGACAAAATTCATACCTCAAACATACACTAGGTTTACTGATCACTGTCACAGAGGTTGGAGGAACCACAGAGGTGCCAAGGTGTATGGTAATGTAAATGTACGTGAGGAAATAAAGGAAACTGCATCCAAGGAAGACTTCTGTCACTACTAAACATATGAGGAAAAAACTGCAGTTACTTAGACTTCTTCATAAAAATAGCATTTCTTAGATGTGCAGCACAGAGGTAGATTCCGATTTTGGAGCTTAATCGAGAAAGAAGCTTGTAGATTCACTTCAGGTCGTTTCTACAGAGTCCAAGGACTTCTCTCTATATATTTTTTCCTTTTTTATATAAAAAAGGAAAAGTTTAAACATCACACCAGCTCCAGGAACATTTAAAAAATTGTTTTTTGTTTTTTTTTTTTTTTCATCTCTTCTTACAAAAATTACCCCCTACCAGTAAGACTATCTAACACACAACTCTTAGATGTTGCACACGCATACACATGCACTTTTGAGCCAGGAAAAAAAGACTTTATGTTCACGGTGAAAGGTTGCCCCAATATGACAAAAGAATAACTCTTGGCAAAAGGGGAAGGTCTCACCATCTTTATTATGTCTGTCTGAGATAATTTTCTTCTGAGTGGCTGGTATGGTGCTGTGCTTTGGATTTAGGATGAGAATAACGCTGATAACACACTGATGTTTTAGTTGCTGCAGAGCAGAGCTTACTGTAAGGCAAGCACTTTTCGGCTTCTTGTGCTGCCCTGCCAGCGAGGAGGCTGGGGGTGCCCCAGGAGCTGGGAGGGGACACAGCCAGGACAGCTGGCCCCAGTGACCAAAGGGATATCCCGTACCATATGGTGTCATGCTTGCTCAGCAATAAAACTGGGGGGGTTGGCCAGGCTGCTGCTCAGGGACAGACTGGGAATAAGTTGGCAGGTGGTGAGCAATTGCATTGTGCATCACTTGTTTTGTATATATATTTTCCCCTCTTTTTCTGTCCTATTAAACTGTCTTTATCTCATCCCATGAGTTTTACCTTTTTTCCTATTCTCTCCCTAGTCCCACTAGGGGGAAGTGAACAAATGGCTCAGTGCTTAGCTGCCTGCTGTGGTTAAACCACAACATCCCCAAATGTGGAAACAACAGGTGGAGAGGAGGGTAAAAGAAAATGCAGAATGAAGACCTGACAGCCAGGGAACACAGCAACTAAATAGTCTAGGAAGAGCAGGCAGAAAAATGCAGACTGAAAACAGATTAGAAGACAGAGCTGAGAAAAGGAAATGGGACTCAGAAATTAGTATACAAATAAGATAATCAATCTGTGAACATCTACAATTTTACTGGAATCCACCTTTACTGAAAGCAAAGGAATGGGCGAATTCAGAAATAGCTACAAACCCACTGAAACCACAGATGAGTCCCATTCCACAGAGTCCTGGTATGTGCAGAGGATGAAGGCAACAGGCTACCAGCTACACCATATCAAATACTAGAAGCTGACAGCTGTGTGACAATTGCGTGGGTCTCCATATGGTGCTCTATGATGAATTTTGTATTTGAGGAGTCTGGAAAATTATGTGCAAAAAAGTAAGTTTATCACAGCATATATAAGCAAGGCAGTATTTGAGGGGAAAAGGTAACGTTCTTTTATTAGAACTGCTGGTATACACGCGAAAGAAACTGAAGCCCTTCTTCAGGTCCAAAATAGAAAACGCAATCTCCCAAGCTAAATTTAAACGGAGAACAAGTATGCTCTGTGTTTAAAAAGACCCAATACATCTAGAGCAAACCTCAAACATTTCCAAAGTGCAGTCTATCTTGCTAAGAGTTATGTACCCAGTATGTGCTATCAAGGCTTTCCCCACAGCTAGTGAAAGCAGGGGAAGGAGAGAAGATTCGGCCAAAAGGTTGCCAATTTTACCCAGATGGTATGAATTGCTTTTTGGGGGCTGGAGTCTCAATTTACATAACTGATCTCCCTCGTTTACATAAGACCTACGCACTGAAACAGTGGGTGAGATTAATTCCACCCAAGCTACTTGACTTTGCAACCCTTCTGTCTCTGGATGCTTTATTTTTTCCACACACGTACAAACACACACATTTTTACAGTACAGTTAGAAATAAAGTGATTAACCTCAGATATATTACCTCCTCTGTATCAGGAGTTGCTGGGTTTCACTGCTACACACCACAGACCACTGGATTGTATTTGCAATATACAAGCTAGTAATACAAATAAAGTATTCCCAACTGTGCTACTGAAGTAAGAACATCTCCATTGCCAATGCAACCGTACAGCATCAATTCTCACATCCCACAAGGCAATCTGGCACAGCTAGCAGCAAGACCAGAATTTCTGAAGCTCACCCATCTTCTTTAACTTGCATATTGGACAATACAGCACACGTTCTCCAATCAGTATATGCATAAAGCTATAAATATCTCCTCTAGAAGCTTTCTATTTCTTTTTCCCAGTATAATAGAAGGTATTACCTGAGATCAATAAAGCTTTAAATAACAGGCAAAGACAGCCCCATTGGAAGTAGCTATTATTCTTACATTAAGTTTCCAGGAGGATGTTACAGGTTAAGATCCTTGAATAAGACCTCAAATATTTATGTGAAAGGTTGCCATAAAAAAAAAAAAAAAAAGTTTGGATTCAGAATGTATGTTATATATTGATGTCCCAGAGGTGTACTTCTCAGAATACCAAGGCACTGTAAGATTGATCTAAATGGACATGGAAGAACAAGTAACAATTGGAGGAGCTTTGGAAACTTTTACTCCCCAAGGAATTCAAACCTTTCACTTTGTAAAATTACTTGTTAATATTTAAAAACGATACTGTTACTTCATATTTGATTAAGGAGAAACAAAACATTTAAGATTATTAAAAAAAACAAAAGCTAACTAAAGCTGTACAAATAAGCTTGAAGCTGCACTGCATTAGGCTGAACTAGTTGTAGATATATACGACGAAGCTTCTTCAGATAAAGGTTGTCTTCTGTCCTCTGTAAACTGATGTAGCAGCAAGCATTCTGCTCACGTAGAGCGTGAAGAGCAGCTCTAACAGCAGTTTCTGTTTTTTCAGCAGTTTTCATGGCATTCATGCTTGTACTACCTCTGACTTGGTTTTGTTATACCACAGTTCCAGATGTCTAAATTTTAGTTTCTATTTTTTAAAACTACACTACATTAAAAGGTTAAACATCCAAAGCTCTGGGTATGGTAAGTATTATACAAGAATGTTATCAAGGAAATCCATTAATTACTTTAGAACCAAGTAAAACCATCAAAAACAAAGAAGTCTCCTAACATAGATTTCATTCATGTAGTATGGTGTGGACAGACAGCTATTGCCATCTCCTCAAAAAAGAAAAAGCTCTTGCAAATTTGTTAACTGTTAACCTACCCTATACCAAAAATCAAGAGGAAAAAAATCCAAGCACAAAAGATCCATGGACCTAATTATTCCTCTACATTTGCCTTTACAAATTTATTCTATGCAAGATCACATCCCAGTCAGACAATCTCAGAAGGTGGTATTCTCTCTCATTGAAAAATTCTGCATCTTATTGTTTACTGTAGAAACAGAGCTGTCAAAGAATTTAAGTAATTCAAAATTATACACATACCTCATTTTCACTTTTTCTTCTAGCTCAGAACTGCTAAAAAAATGCCTTCCTTCACACAAACATGTTTAGGGAAAAAGCACATGATGCTTTAGCAGAGAGGGTAATTTTTCAGTACTTTCCTGAACCATGACCTTAGGATGAAGACATGAGTGATATCTGAGAAAATATAATCAGAAAACTTCAGTTGTGAAGTATTTTCTTCATCTTTTGAGTTGACACTTGTATGCTCCTGCTGAAAACTTCAATAAAGCAGAATCATTGCCATTTGTACTTCATACTGAGACACAAGCATCCACCTCTGCTCATCCTCATGAGGATAAAAAGGATCAGCATAACTAGTGCATGTAAAATTCTGCTGATGCATCAGAAGGAATGGGCTAGCATTGGTTTTCACAACAGAGCAGAAGAAACCTCTTGATGTAGCTCATTAACTAAAAAATGTGCACGTGTGCTTACAGATGCATTTCTGTATGGCTCTGTACATGTACACATGTGAAATCAAAGGGATGTTGGTCAAGCACCAAAAGAATCTTCAAGCAGTATACATGGAAAAACTGTCAATTTCACTGACATCTGTGATGAACAGAACGTAAGAAATACTATAGACAGGCTGGTCTCCCTTGATTTGCTTCTCTGAAACTGAATTCACCTGGGAGATCTGGTCATCCGAGGAACCTGGATGAAGGATATGGAGGAGGAAGGGGCTACATCCTAGAATTTCTGAACAGAAATATGCCCAAGATTTTTGATTATTATTATTATTATTTATTTATTTATTTAGTCTGCTAGCATTTGTGGAATGGATTTTGTTTGGCCTCCCATAAGCCTTCCTAAAAGTCACTGGTAACGTTCCTGCTGATTCTTGTTAGCTCCCTACTTAGTTCAGATTCCTCCTTGCTACAGCGCTAATAGCATTGGAAGCATGAAAGACTTACAGAGTTCGAGCAGGTTCAGAACCCAGGCCGCAATTCCACCAGATACTATCTTGTATACATTTCTTAACATCATTCTTAGCTAGCTGATGCCTTGGGGGGGGGGGGGGGGGGGGGCGGGGAAAGGTACACAACACCCGGATGAATTTTTCACACAAACAGTCACAGGAAATTTGATCCTGTAGAAGTAGCTAGTCAGTTTTACTCCACAGATGGCATTGCCTGCAACATATTTCTGTGCATAAACATGGCACTACTCCATCTCTGTTGGAAATGTTAATTGATTTCAAGAAGATAGCTTGCCTCCTGGTCAAGATGTGTACTGTCAGAAAAGGAGGTAGGTGTACAACCAGCCAACCAAGTCCTTTCTTGATCCTATATAAATTCATCTTTCTACATCTCTGCACGTGATTACAATTATGACACCTACTCCTGTGATACCTGAAAACCTTGCAATCAAAAAAAGTCTAAAAATTAAAAAAAATACTAGATAAGACAGCACCAACACTAAGCTTTCTCTCTCAAAGCATTTTATGATCAACTGATACTCGGTTGTTCAATAAGGCAACACAAGGCTATGCTGAGAACTGGAAACAGGACACAAAACTTTTCAGAGAACAAACGTTCATGCACCTTGTTTCTGCTGCAGACATGCAGCAGACCAGAATAGGTATAAATAGGATGTTGGGGGTGGCACTGCGAGAGCACGAACATGTGCAAAGAGCAGCATGCAGAAGAAATTGCACAAAACTCATTTTTTTATTGCTGAGGAAAACTGTTCCCAGGATGGTGCTCCAACCGTAAAATTGAGGAAAGCATTATGCCAAGCCCAGAAGGCTGCAGCACAGCTGATTGCAAGCAGACCCTGCAGGCAACAACAGGAGGATGGCAACTAGGTTGCAGCTTACAGCATAAACTTGCCCTTTTCCCCTTGGCCTGAAAGGGAAATGTTACAGACACGTATTTCAAACAAGAAAAAACAGGAAAATGACTTAATATTTATGGAAGCCGAAATACTTAAAGAGTGAGGCTAAGGACCAGTCCATAAGGAGGACAAACATCCAAGTACAGCATGTGCAAAAGATGTAAGAACTAGTTTGTCATCACCATAAAGAGAACTCCAGAGATGCAGCCGTGACTTGACTGCTAGCAAACTTTGCCCTCAATACTTCACACCGGAGATTCCTAAATCCATTGGGAACACACCTCTGCACCTGTATAATGGGGGTATGAGGGGATGAGATCCATGAAAGAACGAGTGGCAGTGGGAATAATTATTCCCCTTATAGATTCTGCAGGTGTTCACCTTCCCCTTCTGTCAAATACGCACTTAGCTTTGTTACACTAGTATCTGCATGCCGTAGTACTCTACACAAATTAGTATTCACATTGAGGACAAAATGGAAGATGCTTTATCAGTTAAGGTACAAACAACTTTAAAACAAAGAGCAGCGTTGGTATCTGCTTCCAGTAACAAGTTACCTGAGCTACTCAAAAACAATCCCTCACTTTGCTGTACATCTTGAAACCTGGATTCCAAAAAGTAGCTGATTTTTTATAAAGGGCAAAGTTAAGGCATTATGTTGTAGGGTGGTAGGATTTCAAATGAACTTATGTGAAGATTGGTCTCACCTAGCAACACAAGCTAAAAACAATCCAGGGATAATATAATAAAAATAGAGACTTTGTAAATCTGAAGTTGTCATATGTTGTGTCCCCCCCCCACCCCCCCCAATTAAACTAAAAGAAGCTTAAATATATACCCTTTAGAATAAGGAATGCTAACATAAAATTGGATTTCTTTATCAAAAGTAAGGAGCAGATGAATTGAGCTTTATTGCCAAGGTGCACCTAAATATAGCAAATCAAAACTATGTGTTCCAGAGAGTTGTAGTCTTATAAAACACATATATTACTTTCTGCTATCTGTACAGACAAGTAGCATAAAGAATGCTTGCAGTTCTGTACAAACCTGTAACATCTGCTGTGAGCTGAAGGAAACCTGCTAAGTCCTTCCAGACAGAAGCACTGAGCACTCTGCAGTCTCAACAGTATCACCTCTGCTCTAGAGCTCAGACTGGCCAGCCGCTGTATCCAAAATGCTTTCATCATCATACTCTGATGCCAGGCTTGTCTAATCCCTTAGGCTTTTAGCTGAGATCTAACACCATACAGGGTACGTGCAAATACTAACTTCTTTTGCAGGTATTTTTACCTACACAAACATTTGAAACAGTTTTAATGTTATAAACCAAAAATACTATCCCTTCTTCCCCGTTTATTGTTATCCCATTTTTGAGTGAGAAATAAACACTGCTATACCTTAAAAGGAGTACTTCTAGTCAAAAACACAACCAATGATTTCTAGTCAAAAAAGAAAAAGAGTTTCCTATATTTTTAAAAGGGCATCCCACCAATTAGAAGTTACACAAAACTATGTAATTATGTAAAATAACTTTAACCAGGCCATTCAGAAGGACAATTTACTATTTAAAAACGTACTGCAATCCTTTCTGATGAAAAATAATTGTACCTAGAAAAGCCTATAGTTTCTAAATAAAGTGAAATACTGGGCAAGCTTCTGCTATTTCTGTCAATGTTTTACCTTCACTGTCAAGTGTTCCTTTTCCAGAACTCCTAGTCCAAAAAAAAAAAAAAAAAGCTTTAAATTCACAAAACAATTAAGGAAATAATGTAATTGGTACATCCAAGATACTTATCTTGTGTGGTAATATTTTAGGTCAACTTGGTTTCTACAAATAATTTTGAAAACCAGCCAGATGATCCAGATCCATCCACCTTTACCATAGTACATTTAATACTGAACTTCTCAAAAACTGAATTGTGCTTTTATTGGCCTTTATTTAAATACAGTGTCCAGAGATCAGTGATTAACCTAGCTTTCTTAGAGCTGCTCGCATGTCCTACAGAAGTTTAAGAAGTCCATAAGAACCCTTCAAAAGACAACTAGACAACTAACCTAAAATTTAAAAATTCAGCTTTTTTGCATCAAGTATGCTACACAGTACTTTGCAATTTGATGACAAGACTAAACTATAATCCAATATTCAAGCAACTTCATACTACTACAGATGTAGTTCTGTAATTAGCCATATGTTGCTGCTTCTCCTATACATTAATTTTCATTATCTATGAATTACCTAGCCTGCATCACCAGTTTCCTAATGATCCAAGTCCCTACATCAGGTCTTAAATCCTCATTTCTTCTTATACAGCTTTTAAGAAATACTGCAGTCAGGTTCATAACTTTATTTTTTCTAGTGTAGTATATTCTTTCTCGCAAAAAAATGAAAAATTTACATGGACAGTTTTGCTTTGTATGTTTATGACATACACTTAAATTTTCACTGACAGTGCATTAGAATGAGATACAGAACTACGAGCTGTTCGCAATTAAAACCATTAGGGGCAGCCACACAACACACTGCTGCAGGTCTGAATATGTTTCCTGTATTAATCCAGGTGTGATGATATGCAACCCATTTGCAGATGGAAGCTACTACTAAGGAGCTTGTCTATTTACTGGCAATCTTCCAAGGAAAAGTGTTATCTGCAATAATAAGCAGCAATCCTTCATTTAAAAAACAGTACCCATAGCAGGAATTCATGCAGCCCATTATGCACAAGTCCATCAGAAAGACACGCCATTCCTCTAAGAAATAAAAGAAAAAGCATCACAGATGTCAGGTTAATCTACAACGGTTAATGTGACAAAGAAGCTGGAAGTGTGACTAAAAATACTGATCTCTTCTCCCTCTCCATGTAACAAATCACTTATCTTTGACTTAAGTCAAGAGCCACCAGCAACACACTTCACATATCCTTGCCAAGGCAAGGTGTACTGCTGCTGCTATTTTTAACTTCGGCTTATATGCCACTCATACCGCAACAACGCGGGTAACTGAAGGACAAGGTGTTAGATTATGTATTTACTCCTGCTCCCTCTTCTTGTTTGGAAAATCTTGTGCAGCATCAGGTCTCCCCGCACTCAGCTTTGCACTGCAGGAATGCCATTACCCAATGTCCCACTTAAGCCATCCCGATCTGTGGCACTGCGAACACCACCCTCACACTGCGCTGCTTTGAATTCAACCCTCCTGAAAACAAGAATCTTAATATCTCCTCCTACACCGAATTAGCTTTCTCTTCTCCGAAAGCTCTCATCTTTCTCCCACACCTCCCATTTCTAAAATAGGCTTTGGGGAGGAAAAAAAGAGGGAATGCCATTTTTGAATACTGCCTACTGCCGAACATCTGAGCAGCATTCATTAACATGACAAGCACCAAGGTGGAGGCAACGGGATGGAGTATCATACAAGGGCCCTTTCTCACAGCTGCCTGGTACCCTGTCATAAAAGACTTAAAGAGGGAAAAAAAAAAAAAAACAACTGCAGACATGATCGCAGCACCGTCCCATTGAAATGACTACAGACAGACTGACAAATGTCAGCACTAAGGCACCTGTCTTCCACTAGTGCCACTAGGGTGTTTATTTCCATGCCTGACAAGTAGCCAGCTGTCCTTTCAAACCAGGTATCTCAGCAATTTGAATTTTATCCTCCATTCTTGACAACTGTCTGATGTTTGAAGCAGTAACAGTACATACATGAATCTTCCATGCAATTAAAAAAAACAAAAACAAAACAGGTTTTCACTGATATCAGCATTTAAAATTTACAATATGATGCTAATTTGATTGTTTTGCCCTGCCATAGGGAACTGAGAAGGACTATGGAAAAAGCTCGGGTTCAGGTATAGACAACGCATCAATGAAAAAATGAAAGCTTTAGAAACTTTCAACACCATATTAGCATCTACCCTGCAAAGCTAAAAGAGTTTATCACATGCCATTTATCTACAGGTACAGAAAAATGGTTCCTGAAGTGAATTACCACTTACCAAATTCGCCTCTCACTGCTGCACTCAAATGCCACGGAAAGTTTCCAAAAGAAATAGTATAGACCTAGCATTTCAAAACAGAGCTCTGTAAGGAATTCAGGAGGTTATTCATTGCCTAATGGTGAAGTTGAAGCAAGTGGTTATCAGAGTGATAAGATCTGCAGCACTACAGCTTGCCTAATAGCTGTATTTTCTTTGCATAAAACTCAAAACAACAGACCTCAACTCTGTTACTAACATTTACTACTGGCATACACCATTTACTTCAAAAGCTTGGCGTAATTTCACCGTATGGATTTCACACAAGTTTCAGCACAAAAAGCATCAGGGAGTTGTGCTTTAGCCTAAGGAACAACATTAAGTGCAATAATCCTCCATATGCACGCTACCATTACTGGAAGAAAACGGTGCACTGTACAGAGGTTTGCCCTTGACCTTGCCACACAGCCAAACCACACTTGATCAGTAGGGAAAAGTCAGCAATGCTGCCTTTGATTTTACTCGTAACTAAAATCAAAGATCAGCAAAATTTTTGAGGATGAAGCAGAGGCAGCAACAAGGTATCACGTTTTCACCATTACTGTTGCCATCTGACGTATAAATCAGTAGGATTTGGCAGTGTACTTTTTACCCGTTTTTAGGTGAAGGATAGCCAACTCTAAATTGATGGCATTTAAAAAAAAATTGCATAAGGACAAAATACTTTATACAGTATACAGAAATACCAGTTAACACTTCAAACACTACACATGGACAAGTAGATGACAAAGGACGGGTTGCTTTAAATATGAGATACAGTTATAAAAAAAAAAAAATCAACACCACTGCTGGCATAATCTGTGCTAGAATATTCTGATGATAATTACTTCCCAGTAGCACCGTAGCAATTAGAGGCTGTGAATACCACAGGGATTATCACAACATGCTTGTCCTGTTGTTACATCCTTCCCTTCAATATCTGTTGTTTACCTCTAACAAAGCCACTTTTTACGATGCTGAGCTGAACTAAACTCATCCAACTCAAAATGATTATTCTTAGGTATATCAGGGTAATAAACAATAAAAGTTTGTGTATTAATCAGCTTTCAGCTTTAGTCTGAAACAGTACGACTGATTGCTTCAAAATGCTCCTGACATAATTCAGATTTCACTGAGAAGTCCTAATCTTGAAAGTCAATTGTATAAGAAAAAAATATTTAAAGCATGCTTTGCATGGAGTCACTTGCCACACAATGCTAAATGCTTTTCAAGGTTATCTTTTATTGCTTACCACTTCAGTGTGTTTTCGATAACTTTTAACAGCAGTAATTTCACATCTACCTTCAGATTATTCATTAAAACGTTGAATAGCCATATGGTACCTACAATCCTTCTCTATCAAGAACAGACAAAAAAAATACCTCTCCTTAGCTCCCTACTAAGAGACCTTAAAGCAACTGTCAATCAGCCAGTTCTTATATCCACACAGCCTTAAAAACCTAGAATTATACAGAAAATTTTATTAAAATCTTGTGCAGTTCTCACTCATAAGTGAACTGTCACATACATACATAGCTTCCTTCAACTCTACATGATTTGAATGAAGAAATCTGGTTCACCTGACAAGACCTACTTCCCACAACTCTATATACTGCTTTTTGTTCTTGATTAAGCAACTTTTCCATAGCTAAGCATTGGAGTAGTGTGAACTCAAGCATCTTTTGCTGTCTAGATACAATTTCTGAATAAGGGCACAGTCCTTTAAAATTATCACAGTATTAGAGAAGTATAGTAAAATAGGAACACCAACAACCAGAAGCTTTTGAATCAGCACAGCTCATCTTCTGGGGCTCAAATACCAGACAATCCTAGTTTCTTCTCTAGCTGAGTAGCTGAAACCTCCTAATACCTCCCTCACATTGAGGATTATAACATTAAGGGGAAAAAAGGAAATGCAGCCATCATTAATTTGCGTTCATTTGGAGAACGTAGATTTTTTTTTTTTTAACTCATTATTTAATTTCTCAATAATCCAAACAGGAAATACTGTCAAAACAGTAAACCAAATTAAAAGACAAAGAGTTGTGTAGAAGATAATACCAAAAAAATAATGTTGACAATAAACCCTAACGAAGACTATTATTCAGCCCAAGTACTTGGCTTAGCACATGCTGGAGAGCTACAGGAGCCTTGCAAGCCACATCCAAAGCAAGAGTTTCAGTAGTGTCAACACACTGCAGATAAACACAACTTCTATGAACACTTACTTTTTAATTCTGTCACTAAAGGGAAACTTGTCAACACAAGAAGAAGGGTCGGCAGTGAGAACAGTAAGAACATCAATAACATCAGCAGACACATGAGTCTGAGAAGGGATTCTAACACCTACCAGTCAAATTCAGAATTTGATGTCTATGATAAATATCAGATGCACTCCAAATTTCCTATGAGCATGACACTCTTTCCCTCTGGGAAAGCAACATGACCAGACCAAACTTCAGATACACAAATGCAAGTGTCAAGGGAAACAGGAGGAACAGGGAGTCAACCCTGATTTCTGCAACTGTGCACTGTTATCCTAGAACTGTTACCCCAGTGAGATCACTCCTTAGGGTTACACATCATGTGGTGGGATAGGCTGCATGACTGGTGCCATGAACAGATGCATTGAATATTTCAGGAAGATGAGCTAAGAAAGCAGGGAGATTCTTGCAAAGGAGAGGCTTGAAGGCAAGGACATTTGCTTTGAAATGTGGAAGAAAGCCAAAAGTTTTTGCCTGAGGGTTAGAGGACTGAACAGCAGAAGTGGCATTAGGGTGGACATCTGTTTCAAAACACTTGTTCAAGAAAGCAAAATAGGTAAAATATTTTTAAATAGAAGCCTTACAAGAAATTCCAGTTTTAACAGGGGACTTTGAGCACTCCGTATCTGCTGAAAGGGCAATACAGGATGCCTATAAGGAGATTTTGGGAAGATGCAGAAAGCAGTTTCTTGGTAACCCATCAGTGAACCAACAGAAACATGAAAGTTTCTGAGGTACATGGCCTCAGAGGCAGTGACAACGTGCAGTCATCCTGACCAGAAGACCGCAGTACATCAAGGAGTTAGTGATCCATGTCACAGCTAACAAGATTTATGCAAAACAGAGACCTGAAGGCCTGTGCTGAGCTATGCTGCAGGTACAGCTTGGCCTCCAGGTCTGTGGTGTTCTGCATAAATCCCTTGGCCACAGGATAAACTCAGCCAGCTCCTCGTACAGAAGGTGCCTGCGGGCAGCTCTGACTCTGTACTTGTGATTATGACACTTGCATGCCCTTGCCTTTATCTAGAAGCACAGCAAGAAGCTCTCACACAAACAGCCATTCTGTTTGACAGCAGAAATTATTAATGGAGTTGTTTTCTTGTAAGAAAGTCCTGTGGTAGCTCAAATTATGACAATGGCATAACCCCTTCTCCAGGCAGTCTGCACAGCGTGCTACAGACCGATCAGAGGCCCCTTTGACACTGCACAACTCCAGGTTCCAGTATCTCATGGGATGTAAGATTGTCTCTATTATTCTCACTTTCTTTACATGGTTAGGCTTAATATATATCATTTTAAATGATACTATACAGAGCATGAGTGCCTTTCTCACTGGGGTTACAAGGGAACAGCATCCCTGATGTCAAATGCCATGATATAGGGGAATTCAAGATGCTGGAAGAACTGAACAAGAAAAACAGCATAATTACAACCTTGGACCTTCAAAAGGTTTTATCCTTATTCAAGATTCAAGACCAAAAATATTTACTCTTATTCAAGGATCTGCTTAGAGACAGCCTTAAACAGTAAAGGAGTCTAGGAGAGCTGGCTGTTCTTCAAGGGAGACTTCCTCAAAGCACAGGAAAAGCCCACTCCAACATGCAAAACACTGGGAAAATTGTATCGAGTTGGCCAGCACTGGTGTACAGGGAATTCCTGGCAGAGCTCCAACACAAAGAAGTAGTGCACACAACATGGAAGCAGAGATGAGCTACCTGGAGGCACAAAGAAACTTTCCTGCAGCGCGTCTGGGTTGTGTTTCAAAAGCCAAAGCTCAGACCAGCTGAAAAACTGTAAATGCAGATGGCAAAGTAAAGGGTTTTAATAGGTAAAGCAAAGGGAAGGCCAAGGAACCTGTGACCCTGCTGTTCAGTAATGCTAGAAGACATGGGAAGAGCTGAGTTACTCAAGTGAGATTTAGTGATTATGTCCCATAAACATATCCATTATATTTTTGAATGACTAGGCTGCAGGTTTCTTAAAAAGCAATATAAATATTTTTCAGATATTCTGAGACACATACAAAATTTGTCTGAAGACAACGACAGTATTAGTGAGGGCTCAAACAGGACAAAATTAAATATCAGGTAAAGATGAAAATGCCTTTATGTATTAAACCTACTGAAAAGGTTATTCGTCATTATTCTTTGAGGCACTGAAGTAGCCAAGTGATTCTATAAACTAAAGTTTATTTTCACTTGTTTTTAATAAGCGAATTCAGTGATGTTTACCTTAAAGAAGGTATAAAAATATCTCAAATACAATAAAGAACAACCAAAACCAGATACGCTTCTAAAATGAAAGACCAGAAAAACATCTTATCAGGCAGGAGATGTTGTACATGCAAGAAGAGCTGGCATTACTTTTCTAAATCATTAAACTGCACCCCCTCAGGCTCCAAAGACTCTGTAAACACACAGCACATAGCAAGGGAATGAACAAGGCTGGGAGACTCAATAAAATTCTAGCAGGCTTTTAGAGAATTCGTGTTACCACATCCCTTCCTGCACACCCTCCTGCCTTGTCCCCAGAGCGCATTGGTTTGGGGGAGGCAAATTCCCCTAGGCATATTTTCAGTGTTTTTCTCCTGCCTTAGAGGGATCAGTTTTAGGGATCTAGGTGTTTTGTGCTTGTCTAGTAAATAAAGAATAGACTGCATCTTAAGAAACAATAATGAAGTCGTGCTCTGAAGACAAAACGTCCATGTTTCTTGCAGAACTGCATCTGGATGAAAATTCAAGTGAACGTTGATAAAACACTGCTTAGATAAAACACTTACGCATGTTCTGCAAATGAGAACTAAAGAAGTCAGAATCAATACTTTCAAGCTAGACATGCCATATTAATATCTCTGAATTGACCCCCAGAAGTTCAAATCCTTCTTCCTCTCCAAGCTGACCCCATGGCAAATTGTCTCACTAATGAAGAACAACGTTATGACCTTGTCTACCTGGACACCATATCCATCCACTTTTCTCAGCGGTCCAAGGATGTATTAACCCCATTTCTACAAACTCCTGCTACTTACAGCTACAGTTTTCAACTTTCTCTCCTACATACACAGTTTATTATCTCCTGGTGTATTTATACATTCCCCTTTCACAACTACATCTAAGCTAACTTTCCTCCCCCCTCAGCATCATTTCTTAGTGTGTTCATCTTTGGGTACCCTATAGCTTTCCTACAGCACTGTCCCATCATTTTATTGATTTTAAGCCAGAGCGTTGTTCTATTAGCTCCATATACTGATATCAGATTTCTCCTAATGCTTTGTGCTTAAGTCCCTAATAAGGATTATTGGGGTGGGCAGGGTATTATTAAGGACAACCCTGCATGAAGCTGCAATTTTGCACTGTAAAGTGAAAAGGGGATGGTGGTTTTATGTAAAAGACAAATACTGACCGATCTTAAACATGAACAAAGACTCTTTTTCTTAGCCATGACCTCTGACACTGCTAAACTGTTCAAATTGTTTTTGTTTTCAGAAAAGACAGATGATATACCGTAAATTAGCCAAGACATAGTATTTTACTATTTTTTCATGAAAATAAAATATATTTCATGTTTTCAAATATATTCCTGTATATTTCTTTATGAAATGTCTTCTCATAAAAAAGCTTCTCAGAACATCAGATCTGCTTTATCATAGCATTAGCATTATTTGTATTAGCTTCATGTCAGGAAAAAAATAGATAAATAACCGCTATGCACAAGTAGCAATAAAGAATTTGTAATAAAAATATGCTATATAATAATGTAAACACAGTCATTCTAGATGAGCTACTCTAGCTTTCCTGATAATGTTCCCTTATCAAAGAAAAAAAGTCATATAATAATGACAAGGTATTTGTTCCTTAGTCCATTCCCTCCAACTTATATCCATTTATTAATGCCACTGAAATGTACGGGTACAAAAAGCTACATATTTATTGAAGCACTACTGTATTATGTTGCAAAATTGATGCAATTAAGGACCAGCTCCTCATTTCATGCAAATTTTACCCTCTCACCAACACAATGGAAATGAGTTGACTTAAAGTCGTTGAAAATCTGCTGCTTGAATATTACCACTGTTTGTAAAGATGAATATAAGTACTTCTGCATTCAAATTCTTAAACGTAATTGTTAGCTTTGTACAAAAAGAAAAGCAGTATATGCTGAGGGAACATGACCAAGGATGGCCTCATATACACAATACAGCTTAAAAAAAAAAAAAAAAAAAAAAGAGATCCAGAAAGCACAAAAACTAGATGACGTTCCAGTGTGGGTTTCTTACGTGGCACTGAAAAGGCACTCAAAATTAATGGTGCTACCTGCAGACATATCACGGGGAAGAACCACTTAAAACAGAACATTATTTTTAAGCAAAGCCGATCAGCAGTGAAACAGTAAAAATAAAACAAAACATACCCTTGCATTTGCAGGTAATTATGTTAAGGCTGCACAAAAGTGAATGCTTACGTACTTTTTAATATAACTTTCCTACTTGTATACAAAAACAGTTCTTGATCAAGGAGAACAATTACATATATCACCCTGCAATACGGTTTTCTTCTTTTATATGCGAGCAATTTTTCATAATGCAGCAGGCATTATGTATTTGTGCTGTACCTTGCAAAATAGCTCAGGACAAGTCCCTCTCAATATTTGCAAATGTATAATAGGAAAAAGTAAAGACGAGCATCAGCCAGAGGAAGTCCAGGGGAAAGAGAGACATATCCAAGTATCCAAGTTTAATTTTCTGATATTCTTTTTCACTAAAACAGATAGCCCCTAGACTCGTCTGCTTTTAGAGACTGGGGGAGGGGCTTGACTTAATTAAGTAAAAATCATAATTCAGTGAGCTTAAAATATTGGAAATCCTTTGTCTTAGCAAACACACTTGCTAGAAATGTTAATAGCTAACAGTCTGTTTTAGAGTATCAATGTTGTTTCAATTAAGTTTGAAGTTGCAGAAAAAATGCTGCAGTAACTACCCAAAAAATTAGATCCTTCAATGAAATTCAGCATTTTTTCACTGGCTGTATGAAGAAGCACCTCCCACTGCTAACAGAAAACCATTCTTCTCTGGTCATCTGGCATACTGTAAGGTATCCATATCCAAGTCAGAACAATGTTTATCAATCATTTTAATCAGGTATTTTTTTAATTTTTATAGCCACTGTTAATATACACTAGGTAAGAATGTAACCACAAAGCTCTACCTTGGTTTTACTGAAGGTAAGAGATGATTATCTTACCATGTACTATTCTAAAAATCTCAGAAGTTAAAAAACAAACAAACAAAAAAACCCTACACTTACTTTCTAAAAATTGTTCTAAAAGGGTAGGTAAACCTTATTGCATAGCAAGGCCCCAGCTCTGTATTCTCAGTACAACAATGTAAGCCACTCCAAATATAACTACATTTCCTGTGCAAAAGAACTTGTTTATGTGATAAAAGCCACTGCAGGAATGTAGGTCCTCTGCAGCGTTAACGTTTTCTAGAACAAGGTACGAATACATAAAAAAAATCCTTTTATGTATTCTTGGGTCGTTACAAATGAATCATTCTATGATTCAGGAATGTTTTGCTTTAGGGAAGTAAAAGGTATTTTATTATGACTACACGGCAGTTCCAAAGACAGCAAACTAGTTCCTTGCTGATGAGTAGAAGGTACAGATATATCCAACTTATACAACACTTCTGATAGCATTGATAATTTGCCAGAATTCCCTTTTCTCTGAAAAAGGTTCTACCCTACCCCCTCCTTTAAAAAACAAACAAACAAAACCCATTTCATTTTCTTCCAGATTAAATTCAATGAGCATAGAAGTAGACTGCTTTCTTACTGCATTTTAATTGTCCAGCAACAGCTGTGGAAATGACTTGTAGATCCCCCTCCTCCCCAAGAGGAGTGCATGCTCATATAGCAGTATTGGAAAATTAATTCAATATTCAAATTGAGACAGAGTAAACTGCACTCCGATTTTATTTTTAAGAAAACTTTCTTAGTTGAGATGAGTGAAACATTACTGACACTTCACAGATTTCAGGCAAATATTAAATGCTAAAAAAAAAATGGGTTTTGGTACTCTATATAGCTGTTTCCTCCGACAGTACTGCAATTAAAAATCTGAATAACTGATTGCAAAAGTCCTGCCCAATTGCAACACATCTGATGCATAGCAACACCTCAGTTCTCATGAGAAGTCATTGTTTCACCCAAACACCAACATTTATCTCTGACTTAAAGCAATTTACTTACCTTGTGTCTGCATTTAAGTACAACGCCATAGGCTCCTGAAACAAAGAAAATAGGAATCAAATCAGAAAATCATCTCAAATCAGAAATAAGCAGGAAAATACAGATCTTCAGTCATCTCCAGGCTGCAGAGATAATAGTGTTCCCAGTACCATCCTAAACTTGCACCTTACCAAATTTTTGTGCACTGAAAATTAAAAAGGTTACAAAGTAAATGGGTTTTAAAACACTAAAATGATTTTTAAATATACTAAGAAGTTGGATAATTTACATCTATCCTGTATCATTTAAGAGATTAATACAAAAAGCTTAAACAAAACTGTCCCATTCCTCCGCCCCTTCTTTTTTTTTTCATCTTCCAAACATTTCCTTCAATCTGAGATGGAAATTAGTAGCTCTACAGAATAAGCGGATGTTTCTTAACATTTGCATAAAAGCAGTATTTTGCAAATGAAAATTTCTTATAATTAAAAGGACTAAATAATTTCTCAATAAAAAACAAATTAGAATTTTTATAAAGATACTACTTACCTTCACCTACAACCCCAAGGATCTCAAATTTATTCATCACATTACCAATGTTAGGAATCTTCATCAAGACAAATTCTTCTTACAGTAAGAGCCACAAAACATGGCACAATGGGGAGCGTCCAAATGTCTTGCAAAAGGCAATTGTGAAAAGACTCTTGGGAAAAAAAATCCACCTTGATCAACTGGACTTCTTACGTGCTTTCCTATTTTCTAGACAGTCAGTATCTTCCTGGAGGGGGAAAAAAGAGGAAATAGTATACTAAGTAACTTGTTTTATTTCAGTAAATATAGCAGTGATTTATATATATCAAAACAATATTGTCCAACATTAATGGTAGCAGACAATTTACTTCCACTTTTCACAGCCAATAGAACTTACACATTTGATCCATGATACACATTGCTGTCTGAGAACAGCTAGCTTTGTAATCCTGCACTGTGACTATTAAAATAATAACTTGTAGGAAGAAATTTTATGTAAGACAGAAGCAAGCCAAGGTGTTGATAGGAACTACCTCAGTGAACAAAAAATACTCCTTTAATTACCTATGTTCTCACTTCATTTTACATTGACAGATAGTTACAAAAACAAGTTGGTTTTTATCACTTTATTATTTGTCCTCTGTAATAGCAAAAAGGATAAGGCACAAAGGACACTAAACAACAGGAAGCATCCTGCTATTATTTCCTATGACTGCTTAAAAAATTCAAGGAAACTGTTTGTTAGACTGACTAGCAATCAGTTCTAGAAAATTATTTCCTCTATCAATTCATTTAATGGAGGTGTAATAAGAAGTAAATAACTTTTTCACAGATTTCCCACCCTCCCCTGGTGTTTTTCAAACATGGAAGGAGCCATAGGTTAGATCAAGCAACTATATACAGGGAAATCAACAAAGTATTTTCTGTCTCTTCGTTTTAGAGTCCAATCGTACCTCCTGTAGAAGTTTAACAAATAGAAGTTTAACAAATGAAACATCTAGGTTTGTTTTTGCCAATTCAAACTGCTTTTTTGCCCCTAATCTTACGGCATATATCCCATGGCCTAAAATAGGGGAAAAAAGCTAATAGTTACACTGTGAAATGGCAATAGCAGATTTTTACACTTCAGTGATCTGAGAACAGGAGTACTCATAAGGAACAAGATGGCAGGATAGAGGTGAATTTACCTAATTAACTTATGTGTAATGAGCAAGCACGGGCTAATGACACTGGGTTTGGCTTAGACGAAGAGGAAGTCTCATTGTTATTTTACGGTAAGCTGTGGGTGCTGGCCAAAAGCCTTGTGTTGACCCAGTCAAGTATAATAAAAAAGGACAACGCAATAGTGGAAAGAAATCAATGATGCTAGCCCGAACAAGACAAAGGGAGGTATTTTGTTGTTGCTGTTAGTATTTCAAAAGCAACTCCAGAGCTAACCAAGCCAGTATTTTGGAAACAAACTTGGGAAAGAAAGCAGTGACATCTCAATCAAAAGGGATGGCTGGTTGGTTGTAAGTTACCCAGTCCCTAATGGATTATTTCAGTGTTTGATTTACTGTTTTAATCAATCATTTTTTTTTTCTAAGCTTGCCTGGTTTATAAAATATCCTCTTCTTTTTCAATGCAGGTTCCTCTCCCCACATTCATCATTTCTGAAATTCTCAGAAATTACTTTAAACTGCATAAGCCTCTAACTAGTGATCCACGCTTATATAAATAAAGATTTCTGCAAGTGTCTTCAGTATGGATCTTTTTGGTATTTTTACTGGGAATAAAGGCTAGATTTGCAAGCAGCTATCCTTTCACCCTGCAACACAGTGCTGCGTGCCTCCCTCTCCTGCCACCACATCCTCTTCCCTTTTCTTTCAGGGGGAATTTGGAGCGGCAGGAAGGCAGCTGGCTCCTTACACCGTTGCTCCTGGATGCATGTTATCTAGGGCAGCATGCCTACGCTTCCTGAAAGGCAGGAGTCTGACAGGCACGTCTCCATGTCCACCCACCAGCCGTGATGCACTCTGACCGTCCCAAGGAAGCACACAAACTGGTTTCTCAGATTCTACCCGAGCAGCACCGTGACAGACCGCTGATATAACTGCCCATACTGGGGAACTCCCAGAAGAAAAGGCCACTTGAGCGGCCTGCCTCTTCTGCACTACTCCCAGTCTCACCACCATGTATTCCCCTGCGGAAAGCACTTTGTGGAAAGCTCATCCTGAAGCGAGCAGGACTGGTCATGAAGAGAAGTGAAACGGCCCACAGCAGCAGCAAGGATCCACAGCCCGGTACTTCGTGCCCCGACTTGGTGACGCAGCTCAAGCCAGGCACTAGCTCAAACTCATCCCTCCCACGACAGTGGTGAATCCAGGCTGGCTGGGCCCACCTCATCCCTTCCTACTCCACTGCTCAAGTGTTATTTAGTGTAACTGAGAGGCATGGAAAGCAGGCCTTATTTGTGTATTGCACACACGAAGCTCGGCTTTGTCCTATAACTAGGCCAGAGAAGAGCCGCCCGTAACGCTCCCCTCATTTTCTCTCAGAGGAACAACCCCAGCTACCTCATGACAGGAGATACACACTTGGTTGAGATCTTTGCCACAAAAAGCTCCCGAAAGACCAAAAATAATCATTATGAATATTTCAGCCTCTGCCTGCTGCTAAAAATACTTGCTCCATGACAGCACCCATTGAACTTTCTGGGATCAGTCTGCTTTCTGAAAGGTGCTGGCCTTGTTAAGACTTAAAAAATCATTATTCTTACAGGAAATCTGGTAATACACGAACCCAAACTCCATGAACCTTGCCAGGAGTCTTCTTATTACAGTTACTCTCTCAAAAATAAAAAATAGAAATTAAGTTTTAACCAAAACAGTAATTTCAAATTTTTTTTTCCATAGCAGGAGTCACTTCATTCTGCGGCTTAGTGAAAACAGACTGGATTCTTTCAAGCAGCTGAACACTGGAAATAGCAAGGAAAACCTTATTAATAGCAACCACAGCTTCATTCTTCGCACGGAGCAGCGCACAGGTCTGTTTTAGGAAGTCTCCTGCTGGCTCCATCACAAGCCTCGCAGCCGGAGACGTGAGGCTGTTCCTCCTCTCTCCAGCAGCGGAGAAGCAGAACTCATCTCCTTGCACCCCTTCCTGAGGTGACTCCTGAGCTAAACAAGAAGGTCTCTGAGATGGTCTCAGTGCTATCACAGTGCTCTACAACACCTACAGCCAAGTCAGCAAACCGAAACACCTTGAAATAAATAAGCACCAGCTGGTTTTACATAATGCAGATTTAAATTAAAGCAACTAAAAAAAAAAAGAAGAAAAAAAAACTAGCTCTTCCCCAATAGATTTTGAACAAGCTTTCAAACAAGCTTCTTGCCGGTACGCAAACACCTTTCTTGCTTTCCTAAAACAAAAAAGTAAACAATATTTTTAATTAAACTCAGAAGACAGAGCTGAGACTTTCTAGAGGGCAAACGTTTCTAGAAACAATTTCCTCTGTTCACTAGCAAAACAGGGGGGTCAAACCCTTGTAAAACAACTTACAGCATGTAAGTATCCGTCTCTGATGGTCACGCATTCATGCAGACCCTGGCATGCCTTCTGTCAGACAGGGTGCACACAAAAGGAAGCTTTACCTGGCTCTATTAGTCATGATGTATCACTACTAACACCAGCTCTTCCTTCTCCTCCCCATTAGAGGTGTAGTTTTATTTCTCAGGATTTTTCTGAATGTATTGATCCACAAGAATGTGCCAGGAGTACTATGACATCTGTTACAGATTACCAAGAATAAATTCAGCATTTTTAAGTAGGAAGCTGGTAGTAATATTCTGATTTCAAGAATGGAGAGAGTAAGCAATACGGCCATACTATTAGTGCAGTGTTGCTGGTCTAACTCCTCCCTTTGGAAGAAAAAGGTTACCACTTGTTTCTCCATTTCATGAAGATACAATAGACCTTCTAATAGGACAAGGTACAGGAGGAAGAGCCATTTCATAACATGGAAAAAAAATACAATGTGAAAGTTTAAAAATAAAAAAATTAAAAGCTGAAGAAAAGATTAAAAGCAACAAGATCCCATAATTAAACAAGTTTGCCATTTTTAATCCTCTAAGCTTCAATCTAGCCTCCTCTGCTTGTAAAAAATTTAAGCACAGCTAGCAAAAATAAATACAAAATTAAGACAACAGTCAAGCTGAACAAATTACGTAAAAGCAAAATACCGAAGTTGCTTACACCAGCTCAGAGGTTTGTAAAGTTCAGCTCCAGCAAGCTTTTATGAACATTGCTAACATCATCATTAGAACTTGACTTCACTGTTGTTGGTGGTGATGTTTTTAAACAGCTGTTGATACAGAGAAAACTGCCAACTCATCTGGATGTGTTACACATCAAGGGATGTCATCTTCCTATCACTGGCTGAAAAAGCAAACACTTCACCTCCATGGCAGGAGACTGGTGAAAAAAAAATAATCAAAAAATAAAAAGAACCTGAACATAGCTATCATCCCAAAGCAAACACTACGCTAGGAAAAGTGTTGAACCAGCTCCAAACTATTAGACATACCTCTGGATAAATCCCTAAAAGAAACATTAGGTTGGAGACCAGGACATCAAATATGATTGTTTTATTGTGTTCTGAGTGCTCTTTCTTGTACTTTTGGGTTTTTGTTCAAAACCAAATTCAGCTTATCTGAACGTATGAACTGAACTCACTTGTGAGAGTTAGAACGCAGGATTTATGAGCTGCTCTAACAGCTGTGGCCAACTCAAGAAGAGTGGGAGCCGAGCAGGATGCTTCTAAGACCACAGTGACAAATAAGCAGATTATAAGAGTATTGAGCACAAAAGCAGCTCCCATGAGTCATAACAGAAGGACAGGAAAGACAATTTTGCTTCCATTTTAGTCTTCTTCCCTTCTCACAAGAGCATCAACAAATATGCCTATTGTGGGTGTGACAGATTCTTACGCACTTTATGCTTGTCCTTACGCATGCCAGGCACTCTTCACCATACCTGCAGCAGTTCTGAATAAAACAGCCGGTGTTCAGGAGATACCACTCACCAGCAAGCCCTTAAATCCGAAGCCTCTGCAGTTTCATCTGGCCCAAGGAGCCTGACACTTACTCATTCACTTCATATGGAAGTGTCCAACAGTTAGGCAAAGGGGGACAATAAAATTATTTGTTTATTTACTAAAAGATCTCATCTCATAAGGAAATATGACGAAATATGTTCCTGTGGAAGAATTTTATTTTAAGTCTAGCACAGTGTTTGTACTGTTCTCATTAGAAGTTGGTTGTTTCATTTCAGTCTTTCCTTCTCTCCTCTCAGAGCACCAGTCTCCACTAATATCCTACACTCATTTGTCATGTTGCTTACCATTCAACTCCATATTATCTTTGACGATCTGCCATAGACTTTAAATCCCCAGGCTATAAAGTAATATTACTGGCACAGCTTTTTCATCTGTAATAATTACCAAAAAAGCTACCCTTTTCAAAGAGTTACATATTAGGACTCACTTTGTGACTCTATTCCCACATTTGTGTTTGAAGTTTGTGCTTAGAAGAAAGAGTGTTGAGCATAAAAATCTTCCTCCGTTACCACAAAACAAAATAAAAAGTTGAGCACATTCAGATACAATCTTGAGCAAAGGGAGCTCCTGCCCAAGAAAAGTACAATGCAGCGTCTGTAAGGGAAGATGTTAGAAGCACTGTGCAGCTCAACTGAAGAAATGACCGTGACTGAGTTCAGCATCACATTGTGGGGAAGAAATGGGCCTCTTGAGCTCCTCCAGCCTGCTCCCCCGTCCCCCTGCTCTCTGGCAGCTGCTGTTAAAACACACACTGCTGGGCTCCGCTCTCCAGTGGCAGCAGTCACTCATTCATCAGACAAAAACAACGCACGTGGAAGAGCAGGCCACCCAAAATAAGCCCCCTGCTGCATTCCTCACTGGACGTGCCACCAAAACTTCCTGATATTACACAGAAAGCACGCTGGTGATTTAAAGAGACTTTCTCCTAACAAAACAAGACTCGAATCCTTTTAATCTTACCAGCTTCCCCCTTCTGGCAGCCCAGTTTTGTATTCATTGTTCTAAAAATAACTCCCATTCCCATTCCGAAAATCAGATGTTCCTCTCTGTGCTGGTTTTGGCTGGGACGGAGTTTTCTCAGAAGAGAACAGAAAAATAAAGGTGAACATAATATACTTATAAATACCAAATGAACGCTGAAACTAAATTCTGTGGGTATTCTAATGCAGATCAAAATAACCACAATGACTGCACTTCCTTATAATTTTCAAACATGTCATTAAATACAGATTACTGGTTCACTATCTGAAGTAAAGAGAAAAACCCTAAAAGATCACTTTTTCCTTTTAAAGGATATGCCAAAAATATAGAAGGGAAAAAAAAAAAAAAGAGGGAGGAAGCCCTCAAAAGTTTAATATTTAATTAATAAGAAAGTACTATACAGGCTTAAGAACAGGATTATGCTCTAATTACTGTAAAATCATTTATTATTTCTTCTTAATGTGTTTTCCATGCAAGTCAGAGGCATTTCATTTAAATAATATCGAGCCATATTTTACAAAAATTAACCTTGCAAAGAATGGCATCAAAAGTTTTCCATAGAAGAACACAAAGAAGCCATACAATACCCGAGTGTCCTACCACCTACACACAGGTCATTTCGTGACTAAAGTCACATTAGTATGTAAGCACATGAGCACGAACCCTTTGAAGAAACAACCCAAAGGCTTTTCACTACAGCCTCCATTTCAGAGAAGTCCTTAGGCGTGATTAAGCCGCACAGTGGGCAAACTGTAAAGCGCCTGCTGGTTGGTTTGGGTTGTTTGCTTTTTCAACCTCAAAACAAGTTGCTTCAGAAAGGAAAAAGCACAACAAACCAAAGCCCACAGAAACATCCCTGTATGAAATCCCCCTGAATTTGCAGATGCTGCCTTTCAAACACACTGAATTAGTAGCTACTTGCAAGAGATTTGCTCTGACTTTGCAGATTTCAGAGGTATCAGTACAATTAATACTGAAAAGATTTGAACGTGGTTAACAGTAGAGAATTTTTATTATGACATCTATTACCAGAGTCACTGAACACAGACCACACTTCTAAAAGAAAAGTGACTTTTTGTGCCACTCAAGTTGAAACAATAAAAGCCTATTTAACACACACAGATGAGGAAATCAATTAAGTGAAACCCAAGCCAAGAGACTGCTTTTCCAAGCGCTTCACACTGCATTAAGACCTTAGTGCAATTGTAACTAGTTCAAAATAAATAAATAAATAAAATAAAAGTGAGCCGTCCTCATGCCTTAAATTGAGATGGTGCAAATCAACTCCAGGCTGGAAGACACACAGTTGGACGAGCAGGTTACAGTGCGTGGGGCAGCTCTCCTAGGTGGAAATAGGGGAAAAACTACACTCAGTAAAGACGAAAGGGAACTGAGGAGCCAGTAACATAATTATAAAGGTCGACTGTCTGCTCTCCTGCACAATTTACCCAGGTGGATCACAGCAAGGCTGAATGCAGACCCAGCAAGTGAGCTTGGAGATGTCTGCTCCTTTAAGAAGAGTGTTTGAGAAAACGACTAAAATTTACAGACTACTACTCCCCATACATCCCTCCCGGGTATTTAAGCTACAGGGAAAAATTATTTGCCATTTCTAAACTTGGTGCCTCTAATTCCACACTAGCACAGACGAGATTCTGGTTATTATTTTATTTCTCAAACTTAAAGGACTCCAAAACCTCTATTATGAAAATCTGATTACAAATCTTTGCATTAAAACGTTTGCCTTTCCTCTCCTGTTTCTTTCAACTCTTGGGTGAATTCTTAGATCTTGTCTTTAATTAGATGTTAAGCTCTGATAAGGAAACCTTTTTTTTGGTACATTGAAGGCCTCCGGGTGTTGTATAAACTAAGTTATAAGCATGCCATCTTTGAAACCCTACCACTGTGCTGCTTCTTTGGATGAACAGAGCTGCTGTGGGAAAATGCAAGTCTTGAGGTGAATGAAATCTCACCAGATGACTCAGGAAAAAACTTCAAACACACTAGAAGGCAATTGGGTTCATCTCTGGAAACAGGATGTGGTAACTTTTTATTATTTTTTTTTTTTAATAAACAATGCTTTTTTGATGCCAGCCTCCACAATGCCTTAAAAAATAAAATCAGGTAATAGCTTCTCTGCAGCTTTCAACTTCAGCGTATTGATTTCCATTTAATAGATTATGTTATCCAAGCCTTTAAGTATCTTTTTATTCTTTTAACTATCCTCATAATTAAAAACATGAGCCATCAAACAAGCTTTCTTAACACAAACGTAGCTTGTACTTGCTCTCTACCCCCACTCACCATCATCTATATACTGGCAAAATATATATATCATGCTTAACAAGTATTTTTGCCAGAAGTTTAGTATTTAAAATCAAAGTCCAATGTGAGAATGCCACAACCATAGATACTGTTCTGGCAAAAATGTCTCCAAAATAAGAGCAGGAATCTTCTACTGAAAGTCATAAGCTACCTGACAAAAAAATAAAGAAAGAAAGAATTAGTATTTACAAGTTAGTCACTATAATCTAAAGTGAAGAATCGTTCAGGTTAGAAGATTAAGCATCAATGGAAAAAATATTTACAGGCAGTCAGGAAGCAGCAGGTGCCCGGCCTTTCTCCCAAGCAGACTGCTTCACAGGCACGAACTGAACTTCTCTCTGCCATGCTGATGGCTTCTTGCATTGGAGATTTCCACGATAGCAAAAGCACGTCTGGATATGCAAGTGACCCAAAAGAGGACCTGAAAAACAGGTCTTGAGAAAAGGGAGCTTCATCTAAACAGTAAACAATGTTGGCAGGCCTACCAAAGGAAAGGAAACAAAAAAAAAAAAAAAAAAAAGCTTGTAATGCTGATCTGCATCCTTGATGCACTTCTCTTTGAGCCTTCTACATTTAATTATGGGGGAGGGAAAAAAAAGAGGGAATATAGTGTCTGTGGCAAAGGGCAAGAAGGGTGGGTGAGGGAGGAAGGGAAGGGAAACTACTCCAGGGAGCCACAGAAGAAGGCAAGGAATGGCTGGCATATGGGGAAGTTCTTGAATGAAAGAAAAGAGGAAAACTAAAATCTCAGGAGAAGATGCTTCAGGCATGAGCAACGAGTTCATCATGAGATGAGATTTACATGATTAGCTTACAAGAAAATGCAGACTTGCAGCGTCCAAAGTCATTATTTGCATAACTGACTTTCATGTTTCTAGCGTACCTAGTTCTTGTACAAATAGCCTTACGGCATTAAGGGAGATGCAGAAATCATTTGGGGGATTTGGACACAAAAGCCTACTCCCAGCAAATTGCTCTTATTTATTTCCTGTAAAAGGAAAGGCAAGTCAAAGAAACCTAAGTAAATCACAGCTGGAGATAGCACAGGGCAAATCACACCTTTCAGAGGATTAGGAAGAGCTTCCCAGGCTCAGCCCGACACAACACAGCAAGACACAACAGCTGTCTCTTTCCTAAAGGTAGCAGCAGGCTGCACAAAGCCACATGCACGTAATGACTATAACACAGGCCTGAGCGTTGGTCATCAGGAAGCTAAAACTGACTGGTAGCGTTATCAACGTATCTCATTCCAGGCAGTAATCACAGCGCATCACAGCACTGACCTGATGCACAGAGCCGAAGAAACCACTGCCCACCACGGAGGAAGACAATGGGCAAAATGACAGTGGAAGGAAATCACATGGCATGTTTAAAACTAACATTGCTCTTCCAACATGAGACGGGCATGGAGAGAATCTCCCGTTTCCTGCGTTACCCACGGTAGAACGGGGGCTGTGATGTTTACTCAGCCCAAAGTCAGAAAGAAACAACTGTGATGTTGTTTGGGTTGTGCCACTTTGTGGCTAAGACCACATACTGACCCAATTTGAATGCAAGTTTAACATCTATGCTTCCTGCAGTGCTGGAGGCTCATTTCCTATTCCCATCTACTTGCATCTCTAAACAAACAAACCAACCCCTCCAAACAGCAACTTACAGAGCTGAACACCTACTGCTAGACAGATATTTTGTCACGTCTAGGAGACAGCCCCATACACACGAATGAACTAAAAGATGGTCGAGCAGTGCAAGAGCCTCCATCCGTGAGCTAGAATATCAAACACGGATGTCAAACACATTTCATGCTCTATTCGCCTCCATTTTTTCAAAACACTTCATAGTTTATAACAACTCACGTGCTCAGACTCTTTACAAAGGCAAAATACACTCAAGAATTTGCACAAGTGTTTTGCAACATATTGTAGCTGAAGTATTTTTTCCACTGCAAGGTATTTACTAGACTACAGTAATTCTCTTAGCACTTTTAAAGCCTCAAACACACCTTCTGTTGAACGCTATGAGTCAGTTTTAATGACAGTGTTATGTTCTATTGCTCTGCAGCTTATGCAAGAGAATGAATTTGCATTAAGTACCCAACTTTAGAAGCCACCCTCTCTTCTCCATTGTTAGCACTGAATAATAGTAAAAAATAGGCTATATTCCCTGCATGCTTTCTTATTGTTTTACAAGAATAAATTTAACGAGCTGCCTGTAATGTAGATTGTACATAAAATTTGTTATTGCCCACCTTATGGATACATATTATTCTTTTTTTCCCCCCTCCAGAAAGACAGTATGCAGTAATATATAAAGAGTAAAGACATTTTTCATACTTCAGAAAATTTCCGAATTTTTATTTAGGCGTTACCCGATCAGTGTCACTCACTCACCCTGCTCACAGGAGAATTTACAAATACCTTAAACTGACTCCATCTGGAAGCACACTAGCAGTGATACACAAAGAGGAGGATGAAATAGTCCAACATACTGATTCATGGCGAGGAAAAAAAAAAAAGAGGGAATAAATAAATAAATAGCTTACAGTTTAACTTTTGAAGACTGTCGCTGCTCTCCTTGTGGGGAGCGTGCAATGTATTAGACTTATTCAAGCAATTCAGCAAGAAAACATGATGTAACATCTCTTGCCATCATTAATCTTTCAGTCCAAACAATGGCCCATTCTAAATACGTTACTGCTTCATTGCCTTTAGCCCCTCATTCAAAGCCCCCAAGCTCCCACCCCTCTACAAGAATACCTTATATTTATGTTGGGGCACTTTCTTGATTGAAAGCATGATTACACTTAGTTCAGCTTGAGAAAACAACGCTTTGGCCTGTTTGTTCCTAGAAATCCGACTGTCAGATTTCATAACTGGTTTGCATGCAGATCAATGGCCAAAATCCCTCACACATATGCCCGTAAGTAGCTGCATAGAGATACGAAGTTAAATCATTTTTTGCCCCCCCCCCTTTTTTTTTTTAATCTGTACATATACACACAGTGTTCATTAAAACTTCAGAACTTTAGCACTTCAGCTCAATGATCACCTTTATTTTCTTCATTGAAAATTGACAAGAATAAATTGGATTATTTGACCTTCTAGATACGAATATCTAGGCCTCCTCAAATCAAAACTTCTTGTTCCCTTTTTAGCCCTTTCAAGCAGATTCCAATTTGCCCAAGGAAGGAAGAGATCATTATTTCTTATATTCAATGAAAGTTCACAAGTTGAACTTACACTGAAATGAAGCTGAGTGAAGAAAGGGTCTGATGGACATCTTCCTCCATGGTTGGAACATCTGCTAAAAAAGGCTAAATCATTAGAGTAATAAGTGATACTTTTTCAGCACAGGAAAAAAAAAATAAAACAACACTGAAACAAAACCCAACAGACTGAGGACTAGAGGAGTGGTGTAGACAACTGCTCCTGAGAAGTGCATATACAAAACATTCGTAAATAAAGTAACAACAATACAGCAACACTTTGGACTGAATGAACCGAGCATTTAGCAACCTTGCATTTGGCCAACAAAGCACCAAAGGACCTCTTCTACCCTCGCACTGATGAAGTGTGCAGTACGCTACTATCTACTGGAAGTTGAGTAGCAGGCAAAAAACCTGTACAGCATATTGGAGAACTATATTCATTTTAATGAAGACAACCATAAAGAAAAGTCAAGTGTCTCCAGCACTAGAAGAGGCAATTTCTCAAAATATGAAGTCTGCCACTAATGCCCTGAGATGTGAAAGCAGGTTACCCTACCATTTTAATTAATTTGCAATTAAAAACTGACTTTTCAGATGCAAAATCGAATACCACTCTCATCTTGTCTGGGGGCGTGAGGAGGAGGTATCATCCCTTTTCCTTTACTCGTGTAAAAGCAAGCCTTCTCCTGTCTTCTTCTTCCCTTAGAACTTGTTACAGTATTTGAATCTGTTCCAACCCCAAGATCTCCAGCCCCTTCAGAAACACATTCTAGCTCTGGAAGTTAAACTGGGAGAGGGTGAGGACATAGAAAACCATCAGCACGCTTCCCAACTATTAGAGACTTGTTTGTTCCCCAAACGAGAGCATAAATAAAACAACTTTGTACCCTTAGCTCCAATGGTGGTACAATGCAGTGATCTTACTTCTAACCCAGCCTATAAGCGAGCAGCAGCTAAGTACCAGTAGAAATAGAGCATGAAACACGGTTCGTTTCAGGCACTCTGAAAGACTCCCTTAGCATACATTAACACATGCATCACACAAGAAAAAGGTTAGCGAATCTATCAAACCCAAGATTGATAGATATTCATACTGCAAACAGAAGCAACTATTGCAAGTCTACAGCAAGAAAAAGTGCTGATGGACTTCTCCTAAATAAGGGGATGTTAATTCATGTCCAGTATATAGTTTTATTAGTAATAGGAAACGTTAAATGTCATTATAGGAAGACAAGTATTTATACCTCAAAACCTGAAGCAGTGCGACCTTGCAATTTTTAATTTCAGGAGCATCAGTGGAAGATTTCTCCTATTTGCTCATCCCTTTTTAAATGCGTGATGCCATCAAATACAGCTGGCATCCCTATCTCCTGCAGAAGACATGGGAAATCCCTTCTCCAGACACACTACACACAGGCAAGCTCTCCTCAAACTGTTTGTAAATTGTTGTTTACTTCCTCAAACATACTGAGATGAATGTTTAGTAAAACAATTTTTTAACAGGAGAGAAATAGTATTTAATTCTGTCTCAAGCATCCAATTAGAGAGGCAAACTATTCAACTTCCAAAGTTCAAGAATTTGAGACAAAAATTATACGCATAACACAACACTTATTTTAGTAATAGAACTGTCAAGTGCCCATTAGGCAAATGTAATTCATACAAAAACCCAGAGCTAATTTAATTGGCGTCCTTTTGGTAGTCCTTCACCCGATTTAAATTTATCCAGCTTAGCTTATGTAAACTGTTTGAACACAGAGCATATCAGCTGGAATTTGGAAAGGAAAACAGGCTTTTAATAGATGAAGCCTGATCATTTCTAAACCTAAATAGTCAAAAATAAGGGATGTGATGGCAGATTTCATGCTAGCCTAAGACAAAGATTTCCCCTCCTCAAGCTCAGATACAATATTTAAAGGTCTGAAGAATACTTTTCAGAAACCCTGCTGCTCCCAAGAGACTGATCTGCCTAGCAACGATGCTATTCCTCACGGTAAGGACACCTTGGGGAAGCCCACCATGCAATGCCGTTGCCTCACGCTGCTCATCATGGGCTGAAGGCGAGGGCAAGGCCCCAGCGGCCCAGGTCACCCTCAGAGTGAAGGACAGAAGAGCACGAGGCTCCAGTCCTCTCCACCGCCTTTTTCCCTGGACACTGGGGTCTCAGCCCTGGGACCCTACCAGAGATCTGACCCCTTATCAAAAAGATCTGCTGCAGTGTGGAAAACCTCCTTCAGAAACCTTGCTCAAGGGAGCTATACAATCATAAGAAACACAAGGTTGGAAAGGGCCTACAAGATCATCTAGTGCAACCACCCTCCTATCACCAATACTACCCACTAAGCTACTACATCATATCTCATAGCACCTTCTCCAGGTGCTTATTGAACACCGTGAGGGATGGTGACTCCACCAGCTCCCTGGACAGGCCGTCCCAGTGCCTGACCACTCTGAAAGAAAATGTTTTTCCTGATATCCAACCTAAATCTCCTCAGGTGCAACTTTTGGCCATTTCCTTGAGTCCGATCGTTAGTTATCTGAGAGAAGAGGCCGACCTCCTCCTCATCACAACCTCCCTTCAGGTAGCTGCAGAGATCAATGAGGTCCCCCCTGAGCCTCCTCTTCTCCAGGCTGAACAACCCCAGTTCCCTCAGCCGCTCCTCATAAGACTTGTGCTCCAAACCCCTCACCAGTTTAAGTCTTAACATCTCCCCAAACAAGTCCTTTAAGATGTGAGACAGAAACACAGGTTTTGGGTGGTGTGAGGTGGGGAGCCAGTTTGTTTACTTTTTGGTTTCATTTTTGTTTCTTTTCCTTTAAAGCCAGGCAGTACTGAGGCACTGCTGTGTAAAGGCAGTCTTTACTCAGTTCCTGCAGCATTAGTGAAGGAGAGATCCCTTTTGAGACAAGGGGCACAAGCATGGCACCTCCACCCCACTGAGGTGCTCCACAGGTAGCGTGGGGAGTACCTGCATCCATCCTCACCATGTGAGGCAGCAGGCAGATCACAGCAGTAGCTTTATACAGCATCTCTGAAGGGGCTATAATCTTATAATATATAATCTTAGAGCCCCTTCAGAGATACTGTATAATCTAACCACATCTCTAGGGTACAATCAGTAACAATTGTCATTGCAGTAATATGGCAATGCACATCTTCCCCACGGCAAACAAGGAGCGTCTTTCTGGTTCTGTGCTCACGTAGATACAAGAAAGAGACTGCCCCAGAGAACCATCAGTTCGCAAGGAGCATTTTCATGAGGAGTAAAACAAGCATCTGTGCTCACACATAACCACAATGCTCAGCTGCAATGGAGAGCCAGGCCTGAAAAATGGTAGATAACTCAAATGAGACTTTTTACATCTGGAAGGAAGGAATCAACGTTTGCCAAAGGCCTGACTTCTTTTGATGAGTAATGTGGAGCAGAATACTATCCAACACTCATAGGTCATTTGGCCTAAGTGTGTAAGCCAGCTACACCCAAACATGCTACCTTAATTGAAAACTATTATCTTTATACATGTACTATCTAATCTAATTCATGGTAGAAGCATTCACCAATTTCCTAACCACCTATAGCTGAAGCTGCAAGTATCAGCTTTCATGTAGTAAACTCCTGACACCACATGAATTGTCAAACAGCAGAACTAAAAAATCTAAGAAGCTCTAAATACATAAACCATGCATCTAGGAACACACCACTTGTCTTTTATATATGCATATGCATGCACACATATACACAAACATTCATAAAAATATATACAGATTATGTAGTGTACATAGTTACATGGAAAATAACAAAAGCAAAAATGTAAGAAGAATTTGTCTTCAAGAACATGCATGACATACCAATTACCACAATCAGCTGGGACACTGATGGATGGACACACGCACAAAACTGTCTTCCAGAAATGAACAGCAGAGCTATGAAGACCGAAGTGCACCAGGCTAGGATTGCAGAATAACTCAGGTTTGAAGGGACCAGAGCAGGTATCTGGTCCACTCTTGCTCAAAGCACAAAGACATTTGACCAGGTTGCTCAAGGCTTTGTTCATGATCCTTGTTAGGATTGCAGAGTGTTTCTAGTAAGACAAGATAGAACGACGCCACCACAGAGTGCTCTGACTAGGATCTGACACAAAAGAAGAATCCCATAAAGATGTAGTTCATTTGATGCTAATGACAACAGGAAAAAAAAAAAAAAAAACACACACAAAGCACATCAACAAATTTAACGGTGCAAGGATAAGCAGATAATTATTCAAGTCTCAAGGGAGACTCTGTATTGAACTCTCTTGTACTCACATATTTACATTTAGCAAAAACATCATTCAACACCCAAAGTTTGTTTATTTATTTAATTTTTAATTATTGGAACTATCTATCTCCCAATATAACACCGACCTATCATAAAATGCCTCTGCCAAGTAAATCAAAGTCTGACAAACTACTGTTAAGTTTCACTCCATCTCCTCCTTTTAAAATCTTCTCTAAGGGTACCCAATTACTCTTGAAAAGTCTCTAAAGGAAAATAAAGGTTTCCTTCTCTGCAGGGAGCTAAATGGAATCCCATCTCTTTCCTTCGGTGTCATGTTGGCTTATTACCTTCCTCTTTGCACTTGGCTAAGGCTTCATTGATAGAGTGGGAAACCTTCCAAGCCTGCGAGCCAAAATGCAGAAAGCAAAGGCACTTGTCAATCCCCCCACTGAATCACCATCTTGAAAAGCCCTCTGCTTACTTGGTTTCTCCTGTTTAAATGAGTTCCATCCATAAACACATTGCAGAAGGAGACACTAGAGCCCAGACAGGTTGAATAATCAAACAGGGCCAAATGAGACTGGTAGAATACCCCACATTGCTACCAAGTTGCCCACACAAGTCTCAGCTCAGTCTGTCAGAGTAAGACACAACAGACATGGGCAGCTGGAAATTCTGCAGTCTAGATTTCATAAAGCCTTTAGAGCTCAAGAAATATAACCTATTGGTATTTTCACATTGTTCACACCAGAAAAATGTAAACCAATTAAGGTAAAAATATTTTTGTCTACTTAAAAGAACAACTAAGAGTTGTGCTGTGAAATAACTTCATCCATAGCTCAAACAGTGACTGTAAAGAGTGAATAGAGGCAGCCAAATCTAGTTGATACCCTAAGCAAAAGGCATTGACAAAGATTCTTTTAAGAGAACAGATTAAATTTTGCAAGACATGTGGTATTTATTTTTAGGTATTAGTCATACAATACTACAATAGATTTTATTTTTCTTGTAATAGAAAGCATTTCATATTGAGGTGCTTCACTGATATTGATTTTGTAGGACTTAACATTTATCCCTATTACAAAACGTTTGACAGTGCTGTTAAAACCATTGACAACTGTATGTGGAAAGAAGCACGCAATAAACACACAGGTATGCAGTGCACCTTTTGAAAAGGAAAAATCTTCCTGAAAAATCAATGCTGAATTAAAATGCAGAAGGGAAAGGCTGACATATGCAAACACATGCCCTGATTTATTTTTCTTTTGAGTATCTATTATCTTTCCAATCAAATCTCTCCAAAACTTCATCATACCTGAAACAACAGCAACAGATAACTGGCCTTGGATTGCTGTGATGGCTGTCAGGCCAATATGGGTTATGCAAAAAAGCACAGATCCCATCTGGACTTCAGTACGCCCTTGCTGATGTCATCTATGCAAAAAGCATTCCAAGGCCGCCTGATTTTTAAGTACTCCAATAATTTTAATGAGAAAATACTGGAAAGAACATAGCCCCTACTGGTTAGTCCCCTCAGAGTTCAATTTATACATTTTTATTCAAATCCACACATAGTTTCTCCAGTCTTTTCAAGGATACCTCCAAGTTTGTTTATTGGATTGAATTAGCATTAATTCCTAGTTAACACAGATTCTTCAGGTGCTTAAGTACTCTTTGCATAAATGTGATACAATTTATTTTAACATCCTCACCTTTGTGGTTTCCTCTCCCTAACATACTACCTAGTTAAAGTATTTCAGGGTTTATTATACGAAAGCCTCTATGTAACATCAAAAGTAACCCGAGGGACTAAATTATCTGTCCTTTACAGGAAAAAAATAAAATAAAATCTCCACCTAAAAAGCTCTTATCCTGATGCAAAGAAGGCTATCTAAGAAAAATTTATGAACCTTACCAACAAAGAAAACTGGGTTTGTTGGTCTGTAAAAGCTGTGCTCAAAGGGGTCTGACCGCTCGATGAGAAGGTAACAGAAGTTGGCCTACACCTCACTGGTAAGCCTTGAATGTATTTGGAAGACTAAAACATCTCACAGTGTTTGAGAAGGGATTTGTTTTTCCTCAGGTATGTGATATAGAAACCTATATAGTACACTAGGTGTTTTTGTGGGAGTTTATAGGTTTACAGAAGGCCATAGAACTGAAAACCAAAACTAGTAAAATAAGCGTCCACAAATATTAAGGAGGTGATCCAAGTGTTTTAGGATGTGATCAGATGCTCAAATCTAGCTACTACTGGTCCCTACCAAATTGTCTGCAAAACCCTTGGTTTTCCATAGCTGACTACAAATCCACAATTCTGTCACATCACATTTAAAGTTTTTATATGTATATATTGATTTATAGAAGTAAATTAGTGTATTTTTCCTCAGTGATGGAAGAAATGCCCAAAGTTACTAGTATCCAATTTTAAAAGATGAAGGCCTATTTTGCCATAAGGCTGCTATGGTTTTTGTTGTCTTTGTAGGTTTGGGGGTTTTGTTTTTGTTTTTAAATGTGTGTGATTTCACACTATTAAGATAGGAAGCAGGTTCCCTCCTGCCCCCACGTTGTGCTCCCCTTTCGGCTGGCATCGCAGCAGAGGATGCCCAGGAACAGCTCCGTCACCCAGACCCCAGGGTGCCAGATCAATAGCGCTCCTTCACACAAGGACTCCCCAGCCCAACAGACCAAAGCTTCCACAGAGCCCTGCTGCTACTTTCTGGTGTTAGATGACCGTCTCATCCTCATGAGGAAAAGCCAGGCCACAGATCAACCCACCCAGAACACGTGACTCTAACACATGTCCTCTTAACTCAGGTCGGGTCAACATGTAATATCGCAACACCACCAATGTTTATTCACTGTTGTCTTGCAACAACTCTCTTGTCTTTCAGGATTGTCTTGCAACTCTGCCTCTACTGTAAGTGACTCTAAGGCTCCACCATGTTGTTACCAGAGCAGCAGCATGGGTAAGTCTGGGTAAATCATTAACCCATACTGTTTAAACACTTCTGGATACCAAACATAGATTATTAAGGTACAATGATAAGGTAACTGGAGCAAGCAAAAAGCGTAACAATCAGCATCACAGTGTACCTATACAATAGTGTATGTCCAACATGTAGCTATCATGAAGAGTCTGTACTCCTCCCTCCTTCCTAAAGTGAGGGACAGCAGTACTCTCGTACATGAGGCAGAATATTCTTATGTCGAGTTCAGTATTGAAAACTTGCTTGAGGATATAAATACTCTGAAGCACTGTGAATCATCCTGCAAAGATAGGTATACATTGTTTTCTTAAAAAATCTACACAATTTAAAAAAAAAAAAAAAAAAAGCTTAGTTTTTTTCCATCCATGGTGGGCTATTAAAAAACCTGTTTTTTAGATATCCCAATACAAACAAGCTATTAAAGAGCAGCCAAATTTCCTGAAATTCAACTAAGAATAATAAGATTATCTTCACCCTCCCACTAATTAGCCATCTCCTCTAATGAACAAAGATAGTCAGCACAAAGAAGCCAGTTACATGGCCAGAAAGTTTCTGGAATTAAACTCAAGAAGTTCTAGCACATGACAAACAAGTCAATAAATTTAATTATTTCCAAATGGACTGCACTGAAGCTCCATAAAACTAGTGTTACATAAAAAAAATAAATCTGCACAGCATGGAAAAATTCCTCTGTCATTCTTCCATGGGTTCCAATTTTGATAGCTTACGCAGGTTTTCCCAAGCACGTACAACATCCATGGCTGCAAGGGATTTCAAGAAGAGTAGAAGTACTAAGGTATTCAACTAAATACTAAAAACTAAGGTATTGAAAATAAGACAACACCAAAAGGCATTTTGAACTTTCTGCTTACTTCAGTCTGGTGAAATGGGAGCACCCACCCTTCTGCGTGTAACGCGAAATCAGAGCACAGTACCGAGTGCTCGTACCACACAGTCATTGAGACAGAGCCCATGAGAAAGTGCAGAACTTGGCTCTCTGATGAGTGTTTGAATACTGTAAATACCTTTTTCTTTACTGTTTTACTCACTCTGCACAATGCTCACTTAATAAGCAGTTATCCAATATTTCTTTTTTTTTTTTTTTTTTAATGAATTCCTGCTGAGTGCAGGTATGTGATCATACAATTATTGAAAAGCAAACAAAGACAACCACAGATTAAGAAAACAGACACCTTGATTTTCTCATTTCTTAACCAAGTACTCTGCCTAGCTACTCTATTTTTTTTTTTAAACAATTTGTCTATCCACACACCTTCGTACTTTACGTAGGTTCTCCAGACTGTGCAGAAACTTGAAGAGCAGATTTAATCATTTCACATGATGCTTGCATACAGTTCAAAAGCTAGTCAGAATCTCAGATTAAACTAGCCATGTGTCCAAGCAATTACTGCTCCCACTGAAATGTGAACTTTTTCAGTGGTGCCAGTGCCGGGACAAGAGGCAGTGGGCACAAACTGGAACACACCAGGCAGCACTTCTGTGCTGTGCGGGTGAGGAGCCCTGGCACAGGCTGCCCAGAGAGGCTGTGGGGTCTTCTCCTTGGAGATCTCCAAAAGCTGCCTGGAAATGGACCGGGGCAGCCTGCTCTGGGTGTCCCTGCTTGGGCAGGGCTTGGATCAGGTGAGCCCAGAGGGCCCTGCCAGCCTCAGCCATGCTGTGGTTCTAAGAAGAAACAGCAGTAAAGAGGGATGAGACAAACCCTGCCACTTGCCAGACTTCACAGAAGGGAGGCTGCTCAGCCTCCCCCAGCCAAACCCCAAATTCTAGCAGGCTCCAATTATTACCCTCGTTTCCCAACTTTGTTCTCTTCTACACTGTCCTTAACAATCCGTCCACTTTGTCATCAAATTTCTCCTCCTCCCATCCTCACTCTGCCATCCTACACTTCAAGCTGTCTCCACATCAAGTCAGATGAGTTCCCTACTCTCCTCCAGCTCTGCTCAAGCTTGGATCCAGTAAGCCACTGAATTGCAAGCAGCAGTAAGGGCGGTGAAGCAGGTGGGTGGCTTTCCTTTTTTCTTCTGAGAGCTGTATGAAGCTTGGCCAAGTTTTTACCATATTTCTGAAAACTTCACCAAATGCTTAACCATGGGAAGGTGAGCCTTCCACTACTTACTCAATATTGTGAAAGTGCTGAAGGTGTTTAAAAGAAACCTTTTAATTTTTTTCTTCTGAAGTAGCTTCTCTCCTTCTCAATTAACTGTCAGGGCTTGAATAAAATAAAAGAGCCAGAACTAAACCACATGCAAATCCATAAAATAATCAGGCTGAGGCAGTCATCCAGGAAGGGTGGAGGAAAAAAAAAAAAAAAAAAAGTCAGCCCAAACACATTTGGCAAAAGTTACAAACAATTTAAAAACTGGGTCTTAAAGGGGAAGCATTGGGAACCTTAATTATAGATGGTAGCTCCAGATTTGTCTACTTTAAAAAAAAAAAAAAGACCTGAAGCTTCAGTATCTTATTTATTTTTGCATTTGGGAAAAAAAAAAAATTAAACAGTATTAGAGATCTCCATACATATCCACACATATTCTAAACTAATATATCTTACATTTTATCTCCAAATCTGTATGTAACACAGGCTATGGTTAGCATTACAGAAGCCAGCTATCATATGTCCAAGTTTCACGTTGACAACCACAATATTGATGAAGGCTTTGCTCCACATCCAGCAGAGATGCAAGACAAAGCAAAAGGGATGGATGTAGGAGAACGTAGAGTTTGGAACTGGTGGGGCCTCTTCTCAGACAGTGTTTTATTTGCCACTAAGATAACATGAGAATGCTTTACATGTATATACTTTGATGTTTAAAGTCAAAGTGATCCTAAGAACTGCAAATCACAAACAGAGTAGCCACCGGGCTAAAGAACAAAAACAAAAAAACACCCTTGTGCAAACTTTGAACCAGCACGCATTTGTTTAGTTGTGTGGGGGGGTTGTTTTCTCAGTTCTTGAAGCTGCCTTCTGTTCTGCCCGAAGTTTAAGACCATATCAAGAAGCCTGTATCAGTTACCCACTGCATTTCTTTCCTGCACAATACTGCTTCTTCAGAAATCTGTTAGCAGAACACAACAAGAAGAGTTAACATGAAGAGAGCAGTTCATGCAACAGCACAGCTACCCTAGGCTTCTGCTTGACCCCATCACGAGAGAGACCTGTGGCCAGAATTGATGAGGTGCTGCTGGGTGAATCAGGAAAGGCTGAAATCAAGAACAGTAACAAACCAAGGGCTCAAAACAGCAGAAAAAAAAGGGAAGATGATAGGTCTTCAGTATGCACGTGGCTGAAGGGAAGGCAATTACCCAGGGAAAGTGGTTCAGATCACACATGGGGGCGGGGGAACCGCTCCCTTCTGAAGTACTGCATACAATTCATTAGGCATCGCATGGGTATCTTTTTTTTAAACCACAAACTTAGATCAGCAAACTGATACGGACTTAAAACAGCTGCGGATGTAATTTAAATTGAACACCGCCAGTTGCTTACTCAGGAGGACGTTTGCAGGATTACCTAGAGAGAGAGTACAAGTTTCATTAGTAGAAGTGGCATTTTCTAGAATAACTGGGATAAAAAGCCCTCAACCCCCTAGCCATTTTATCAATTTGTATCACAGCTTATTATTCGGGATTTCTGAAAGGGCTGACGTGAATGATTTTTTCTATTACAGGAAGAATAATGAACTCTGCAGCCTGAAAAGAAATACTTTAAGTATTTGTTCAGCGCTGTTTTGTACTAACTGGAGACTCAGCCATGCTCTTACCAGTGCCTTCAAAACTCTTATCTGGGTGATGCTATTTTGCCATTTCAATACCATGGAAACAACAGCAAGTTCTGCTGCTTGGATTAACGCTGCAGATTAATATTGATAATTGGATTTACATACCTGCCAAGAAAATCTGGTTCAGTGTTCATTCACCATATTATTTTTATTAAGACTTAGTATCAGTCACTGTATCCATGTGGTCAGAAGGACCACACAGTAATATCATTACAGCATGAACAGCAAATGAACAAATCACAAAGAAATGCTTAATTGTGCCAACATATCTTCCTAATAAAACTCAGAATTTCTACTTGTAATTTTAAACTTAAAGTTATCAGATTCAGTTTTGGAACTACCTTTGTGTTCTTGTGAATAGGAAACGTTACAACTGGTTAAAGAATGGTATTTGGGAGCAGCACACTTAGCAGTTAAATATTGTTTAAATACAGATCATGGAACCTGTTGTGCAGCTGAGTTAAACTGAAGCCTTAAAGAAAAGGAAAAGATGTTTGGTGATCTACACCGATTAACTAGTAGCAATACCATGTGCCATGAACCCAGATTTCACCTAAATCCTGAGGTTTGTGTCTTTAACATCGGTGTTAAGCCTGCCTGTAGACAGCAGCAACAACAGACTACCACACAGCAATTCAGTACAAACACTGCTGTGTCCCATGTGTTTCACAAAAATTGCATCCCCCATAGCAACTCCAACACAGACTCACACAGGTCTAACTCATTGCTTTGATGTACACTAAGGACTTACATGGTATTAAATTCCCTGTGATCCAGTTTCATACACCTTTAACTCTTGCTTTAGGATTACAGAGCAGAACACCGCAATAGATGGACATTTGAACAGACTTACAATGCCATGGTGAAGAATTACGAAGTATTATTACTTACTTCTGTGTCAACAGCAATGCCTCACAAACAAGAGCACTGTTCTGATCCATACTCTCCCGTACCAACAGCGATCTTTGCAGATACACTGCGGTTTGTATTGACAAACACAATGCTTTGCAAGTCAGCCTCAGTAGTAACATGTGAATTGCAACGGCAGCATAAAAGTTGTTGGACAAACTGCTATAGCAAAGGGAGGAGAACACTGGAAAATGTACAGTTAAGTGTGAAGAAGTTTTCTCATGTTACATTCGTGGTACATGGCCTGTGTGCATTTAGGAGGGAAAGGAAAAATGGCTGAGAAGGCTAACTGGCATATATATTATATACATATATAAAATAGGACTAGGTTAGACAGTTCAGGACTCCAGCCATGGATGATAAAAGACAGGACACTAACAGAAATCACGTAGCTGTGGTGCTTATGAACATGGTTTAACAGCACACTTGGCAGCCCTAAGTTAATGGCTGGACCTCATTATCACAGAATGGTTTGGTTTGGAAGGGACCTTAAAGCCCATCCAGTTCCAACCCCCCTGCCATGGGCAGGGACACCTCCCACCAGCCCAGGCTGCCCAAAGCCCCATCCAGCCTGGCCTTGCGCACCTCCAGGGATGGGGCATCCACAGCTTCTCTGGGCAGCCTGTGCCAGTGCCTCACCGCCCTCTTAGGGAAGAATTTCTTCCAAATATCTAACCTAGATCTACCCTATTTTAGCCATTTAAGGCTTTTTAAAACCATTGGGACCCCAGAGTTGAAGGCAGGGCTCCAGGTGGGGTCTCACAAGAGCAGAGCACAGGGAGAGAATCACCTCCCTCGCCCTGCTGGCCACGCTGCTTTTGGTGCGGCCCAGGATATACGGTTGGCTTTCTGGGCTGCAAGCACACATTGCCAGCTCATGTCGAGCTTCTCATGAACCAACACCCCCAGGTCCTTCTCCTCACAACTGCTCTCAATCCATTCATTCTTCCCCAAGCCTGTATTTGTGCTTAGAATTGCCCTGGACAAAAAGCAGGGCCTTGCACTTGGCCTTTTTGAACCTCATGAGGTTCACACAGGCCCACCTCTGGCTGGCATCCCTTCCCTCCAGCATGCCGACTGCACCACACAGCTCGATGTCATCAGCAAGCCTGCTGAGGGTGCACTCGATCCCACTGTCCATGCCACCAACAAATAGTGTTAAATAGTGCCGGTCCCCAAGGACCACCACTTGTTACTGATCTCACCTGGACATTGAGTCGTTGACCTCAACTCTTTCAGTGCGACCATCCAGCCAATTCCTTACCCACCGAGAGGTCCAACCATCACATCCATGTCCTTCCAATTTGGAGACAAGGTCGCCATGTGGGACAGTACCAAATGCTTTGCACAAGCCCAGCTACACGATGTCAGTTGCTCCTTGCGGGGGTTCCCAGAACCTCCTATTCTCCTCAGCTCATAAACTGGAAAAAGGTATTTCACTGTGCTCCACAACCTACTTGATCACCATGGTAATCTCACACACACACAAAAAAAAAAAAAAAAAAAACATTGCCTGTTCATGGTGAGAATCTTCAGAAAACTCACACCTCCGATATTAAAAATACAGATTGCAGAGCATGCTGCCATAAAATAACCCATTTGCTCTCAACATTGTCACCACATCGAGAAGATTGTGATGCTCCTCTTGTCATTTTGTTAATTCAGAAGCTTAACCCACAGACAGAAAATAAGCAGAGTTTACCAATGAATTACAGAGGAACTGCTTAAGAGCTAATTAACCAGCTGCAGGTTGAACATGTATTTGTGAGACTGAAAAGAATATGGTAGTGCCTTGTGATCAGATTATAAGCTGCTGAGCAACCCTGTTTGTAACTGCATAAGCAACATCTGTGAACCACTGACAGCTGAGGAAAAAATGCTCAGACGTTCTCCTTAGTCATTCACTGCACTTCCAGAATACAAGCGAAATAAACAGGGTGCACCTCAAGCTGGAGATCGGGAGATTTTTTCTCTTCAAATTTAAAAACCAAATGAAGTGCAACAACTGGTTCAGTGACATTTAGATTCAGATAACTTTTCAAGGTCATTTGACGACAGGTTATGGGATTTTATGAAGCATTCGTATGCTGTTTTCAGATAGGATTAAATGAATCTTAGACTTTCACTTCTGAAAACACATCTTAGTAAAAATCCGTAACCACAATATTGAGATTTAAAAAAAAAAAAAAAAAGAAAAGCACACAAAATTGGTCCAAGAACCACCACAGAAGTCAAAGTTTTAAATCAAAAATCTAAGAGTCAGTATTAATTGTAATTATTAAATTATTACAAGCCCTCACCTTGCGATAGAGCAACAGGTTCTAGGTGATCACCAGATCTAGGTGATCATCAGATCTAGGTGACCTGGCTTGAGCAGGTCTTGAATTTCCACAGGTGCCTTCCAGTCTCTAATACCACAACACTTCTGGAGTTCTCCGAAGACTATGGTCTATGGTATTACACGGAAAACAGGAAAGCATTTCTCAAATTGGACAGGAGGAGTGCAAAACTCCACGTGTTCACATGACCTCTCCCTACAGCGTCCTGGTTCATGGTTAACTCCTCCATTTTAACGTTCTCGAACTTCTTCGAGGCAGCTATTAGTTTTCTAATCATTGCTACCCTCTGTCCCAACATGCCTAAGCCAAGAGAGTTCTTAAACACAGTATTGCTGATCTTGTCTCTGCTGAAGGTCAATTAGCTGTTCTTTCAACGTAAACAGTCTTCTGAATTTTCAGAGGCTTTCTTTTTATCTTCCTCTACAGGAAAAAATATAAAACAAAAACACAAAAAGAACAAAAAAACACAACAAATAGCTTTGCTTCTTTATTCCCCACGTCTTCTATATTCAAGAAACCAGTTTGTTATGTTGCATAATGTAGTGCAGTTGATGCTTCTGTGCATAGCACAACAGCAAGTAATTTTGGCAAACATTCACAAATGGCTGTGATTTTCCGGGATGGAACAGCAATTACAACTTTTGTCTTGAAATAAAGTTCACGGCCAAAATGCTAAGACAAAGGTAATGATTTCTTTACTTAATGATCCCTCTTAGAGGCCCCCAGGAACGGAATGATTTCGCTGGGCTAGCTTCCTATGCCAGAAAAAGCAACAGGAGCTATGCTATTTTGACTGTGAAAATAAGATGGAGATACAAGATAAAGTTTAACATTCTTTGAAGATGTTGCAGCCCAAAACGACTGCTCAGGACATTCTAGGTTACCAGGGATTGCCTCACCAGTGTATTAGCCCTTGTGACTTTTTCTTTTTTGTAATAGCAGATGACTTATTAGCTGTTCAAGTTTTCTACTTTGCATTATAAAGAGAATACTGTCAAGTCTAAAAAGCAATGACAAAACACTGTGGAATAGAAGTCAGACTACTGTGCCGTAAAAGCCCTCAGACTTACAAGCCGGACACTGATGAAACTGTCAACTAAATGTATGAAAATGCTTCGATGCTTCATGGTCCTCTCAGGACTTTAGGTTTTTAATTTGTCCTGGAAATGAAGAAAATTTACTAGAGTTTACTATTTTGAACATTGAAAGAGAAAAGATTTCAGTGAGAAGTTACTGGAAGGGATCAGAGCGTGTATTTTCATTCCCACAGAAACAACAGCATTTTGCCTTCTCACTGCTTGCCCAACTCCAAGTATATTTATGACTCTTCTGCAGTGTACACTCAAACAGTGTACAGGTGACACTCAAACTACCACCTCTGACCTGCTTATGGCTCTCATCACCATGACTTTACCCCCACCAGAATGGATTATGAGAAGATCTCTCTTTCTCAGGTTCCTAAAGTTTCAGTAGCCTCAAATCCCTCCATCCTGTTCACAATAAAATACGATCCACTTATGACATCCTTTAAATGCTGATGAAAGGACTACTAACGAAGCAATTTTAATACACACAGCTTCTTCCACATTAATACTGAAGATCTGCATCATGTAATGCAATTATTATAGTATGTATATAAAAAAAAGAAAACTAGACAACTTCAGTTAGCAAATTCCTTATCTAGAATTGCTTGAGGAATTTCTGAAGGCAGCTACAGTACTTCTCACCATTAGGAAATGGATGACATCTTGGCAGCTCCCTCAGTATTTATATGCTTGGAAGAGGGACGTGAACAGCCAGACCTTCCCTGTTAAAGCAAAACTCTGATTCACCAGGGATTCACAGAATGAACAGCCAGGCACAGGACTTGCAGCTCGAGCAATGGTAGAACTGGTACTTCCAAAACATCTATGTGAAAACAAAGTAAACACCAACTAATCGCCTACTCTCCCTTTTATGGGCAGGGAAGGATAAGGTTATTTTTCCTCCTCTATTTGCTTCTAGCTCTGGTCCTCCCGCCTTCCTTGAGAATCATCTTAACTTTTTGACTTGGTTAAAACATTTCTCATTACTACAAATTTAGACTTTAAGTGAGGAGAGTAAAAATCTTATTTGTAACCCTCAAAAAAGTATCTGCTAAATACAGAACCAGACTAGAGACCTGAGAGTCAATCACCACATCCAGGTACCCAAATTCTCAGTATCTTTCCGAACTCCCTCCCTCACCAGGCATCTCCAGACACACAGAAAACAGGCAGCATCTTCAAAAAAAAAAAAAAAAAAAAAAAAAAAAAGCATCACGCACTTCTCATAACCATAGGATCTGCTCCTCTACAGGAAGGAGCAAATGCTACTGAAACCTCTCTATGCACCTTCAGATGCTCCTAGGGGTTTGGTTTTTTTTTTTTTTTTTTTTTAACCAAAAGTGGATCCTTAATACTGGTAAGATCTGCTGACTGTAGTTAATTCAAAGATTTGTGGAACCGGTGACATTGCACAAGTCTGCATGAAGCTTTGCCACGTGCCTCAGCCATGGGGCCTTTAAAGACCCAGCCTTCCTACAACACTGACATAGCTACACGTTTATGGCCACAGGTCTACTAAATCCAGCATCTGATTTCCATGTGAAGACAATTCCCCCAAATATTCTCCCACACAGACACCCCCAAACCTCCTAGTGTCCTCCTCGTGCTCAAGTCAAATAACCTCTGCCTCAAATCTAGGCTTCAGCACAGTCCTATTCTGTGCACTCTGAATAAATCAAAGCCATTTCCCAACACAGCCCATAAGCTAAAAAGGCCATCATTTGACAGCAAGACAGTGGTAAGAAGGGCCATTTAATTCAAGGATTATTCACCAAATGCAGATTAAAAATCAGTTTCTTTCAAAATTCAGGTTATCATCCTTTCAACACAAATTGCTGAGTGAAATTTTATAAATTGGCTTGTAGCAGACTAAAGCAGTTGATTACAGTAGTTACTCCCGGGCTTACATGCTATTAGTCTTAGCTCGTGGTAAAATGAGTACAGCTTTAGGGAACAGAACAAGCTGAAAACGAATCTTCCTTCGCTAACCAACAGTTGCGACTGTTAATGCAAAAAGACCAAGCAATGACTCAACTATACATGTTTGGTTTTTTTCCTAAAAATGCTTCATTCATTAATAAGAGGCCACAAAGCCGAGTGATGCTCAAATGTCAGGAGAAAAGGCTCAGATCCCAGAGGAGCCAGCAAAGGGTTATAGGTTACATTTATTTCATTTCCAGCAGCTCACGTGAAGCTGAGCACAATTTGGGTGCTCCAGAGCAACCCAGTTTCAGGTTGCTTTTCCTGAACACCGAGAATTGGCTCAAGTGCTGTCTGAAGGAACATAGGAACCTAGAAATTTCCAAAGTGATTAAATTATAGCTCCAGCCACAGTTTATCCCTGTTCTTCTGACTGCATGTAGTCATGAGTGATTATTCTCATTTTACCATAGGCAGTGCTGGTAAGTGGAGCAATTCAGCTACAGCGCTGAATTAGGACTTTTAGCCCAAAAGGGGAGCTGAGCAAGCGGGGGGTGGGGAGGAAGGAAATGGAAAAATAGCACAATGTTGCACAGGCTTTTTCTACATGAAACAAACTTATAAAAAAGAATTCTCTTTCTTTCCCTTATTGTTCTAAAATTCAACAATTTCAATATTGAGATACTCTCGTTTAAGTTTTGAGAATTAAACTGCACATCTCTAATCTGCTTAAGTCTTTAAAGAAGCCTTTAGCCTCTTTAGTTTTTGCAGATTTGCATTGTCCAAACTACAGTAACCCTTTTTGACTCTCTGCAACAAATTACTGTTACGCTGATCCTTCAGTGTATTGGCATCCAGTAGCACAGACAGGACATGTACAATACAAACCAATATTCACCACCAAATAACTTATCCATGCCTTGTGAGAAGAGACGATCTTAAATAATACATACATTTTCTTTAGTAAGTCAAAGTAAAGATCAATGCATAATCATCCCATCTGAAACAAGGATCAGCTTTTCACGTCAATTTCAGATAGGCTTCCTGTGCAGAAAGCATGATTTGCTTTCTCAAAACCTTGCATCACTCTGTGTTTTCCTGGGCACCTGGCAATAAATAAGCCTTTGGGGAATAGTTCTAGTTCAGTACCGCAATTTATTACTGCACATTATGGATAAACTATCACAGCCACATCTTCAAGCCGAACAAAAAAGCGAGGCTAGAGATTTTTATTCTCTACAATTTCACTGTGTATTGCAAATATCACCTGAAGGTAACAGTCGCAAAAGCAGCAGGAGAAAAAAGACAAGTGGCTCATTAGTTTCAGTCCTTTTTTTTTTTTTTTTTTTTTTTAAATCAACTGATAAAAACATAGCATCTTCTGAAACTTATGGCAATGATCTTCCTTAATACTACAACTGAAGAGGTTCAAAAGAAAGCACATTTGGGGAGAAAAAAATTGGCAACGTAAGAAAAAAACAAAGATGAAAATCTCACACATCATACAAGTCTTCTTCCCTTAAGATCACTTTGCATTTATAAAACATACAGAGTATTTCTGTATCACGAGTGGACTATTTGTCAGAAAGTAACCGTCTAACCTGATACTAGGCATTTCAAAATTCAGTGCAATTTATTTAACAAAGGCAGGCATTCAACTTCACAGAAAAACAGATGAAGTCAAGTTTATACATGTTTTTTTGCCCCATTGACTGTATGTACAGCACAGAGTGACAGTTTTATCTATTCCAACTTGACAGAGCGCACATCTGGCATCTAAGAGCGAAGTTCTTAAATTTTATTGCTAAAATAAACACAGAAGTGTTGAGCTTTATATTTCACCAGGATTTTTCCCAACCAAGATTTTTTTTCTCCCCTCCCTAATTGACATTTGCAAAAGTCACACAAAAAAGCGCAGAACCACAGAAGCCTAAGGAACGGAATAACCCACACTGGAAATTTCAAGAACAGAGATGAAGCTGTCTGTAAAATGGGGTTTAACGGCAGATCTCACTTAAAGAGTTATTTCCCACTGTTGGAAAAGAAAATTAGCCTGCTGTTCCTTAGTATGGTATTTGTAAGATACTTTTATAGCTGTATTACAGGGGAAAAAAATACCGCCTCCGTTCTCATAAGCATGATTCCCCTCTTACACTTCCACATTCTATCATCTCATTAGTTAATTATTGCTTAAACCCAACCATACACCACCTGCATATTTTATAATAAAGAGACATTTTTTTACTTCTTCTAACACAGGAGTATAACTGAGCTACAAAGTGTGAAAGGTAAAGTTTGTGTAAGTATGACTTAGCTACTATTAGACCTTTAACCTTCAGGAAAAAAATATTACGAAGATCATAGAGGGGTTTTGTATCCTAATTAGAATAAAACTGCTGAATGTATGACAAAAAACACGTGTATTTCAGTGTGGTGCTGGGGCTGTTTTTCTCTTTAGCAAACTGGGAGAGGTGAGATGATAAACCACCTAATCTCTCTGCACACAGTGAATTTGGGTACAAAAGAGCCATGAGATCCAACTCCTAATGTCTACTACAGTCACTTATTAATGTCCACTACAAATACAGTTGTTGGAAAAGAACTCAAAGCTCTTTGGTTAATATTCATCAGCATCAAGGACAAAGCCTTAACAAAAAAAAAAAAAAAAAAAAAAAGCAGCATTCCATCCCAGCAATTTCTAGAATCAACGTTTAAGCTACTGAAAAGCATCTGAAAACTCTAACAAACAACGCAGACAGTACCCAACCTTCATCTTCGCATTAAAATAATTATTGGTAATAGGTAAAGCAATCTCTATCCCCATGCACTTCCTAAATTTACACCACTCAACAACCGCCCTTTTGTTGACAGCAATCCTAAAGGAGAAAAGTCACACAAAAAAAACATTTCTATGACCGATTTTTAATCAGACATTCTGGAGGTTCACCAAAAGACGTACTGAGGTCCTACAAATAAGGACACTTATTCCAAGCAAATCTCAGCATAAAACAGCAATCTTTATTAATACAAATTATTAAGAGTTAGCCACTCAAAATTTGAGCAATATTTTCCAACAAGAAATGAGACCCTGCAAGGTTCTGTAAAACTGCAACAGCGAAGCAAAAATGCAAAACAATCGAACTGTTTGTATTTCTAATACAGAAACAAGTCACTTGTCACTAATCACAAGCAAAAATCCAGAGGAACCATCCTCAGCTTTCATCTTTTAAATATAAATGGATGAAAGCACAGCAAAGGATAAATGACTGGAACTTCTAAGGAGAAATAGCAATTAACAGTGAAAAGTGATCCCAGCTTACTTCAGTACTCCAGCTTAACTGTAGCCTACAACCTAGGAAGCCTTTTGTGTTGGTTCCTATTCAGTAATCTCAAACGCTCTGAGTCAAGAAATTGTAATTTAATTAAAAAAAAAAAAAAAAAAACAAAGGCAGCTTCGAACAACTTCCGACGCACAGAGACAGGCACAGTGACTCTCCTGGGGGTCCCCAGAGCACCCCAACTCAGGCCATTGACAAAGCTGCAAAATCTGCCTAAAATGCCTAATCATCCACCAGCAAAACTTGTTTCTACTTAAGTTTTCCTTCCAGGTGTCTTAAGTAGAATAGATGAAGGACTTGTGCTGTTAGCATCTTCCAGCTCAATTAAGTCGTGCCTCATCAGCAAGGAGCACAACGCAGGGATAGCTCACAGCACTGCCATACACTGAGAGGTGAGGAAATCTCATCTGTTTGTTTTGCAAAGGGGCTACTCGAACGAGTACATCCTCAACTAATCATTACCAATAGGTGTCAAAGAAAACACCAGCCATTCCTCTACCTCAAAAGGGTATAAACAGCACTATATGAACAGTGGTATATGAAGAACAAAGGCATCACCCCGACCACAGCAGAAGAGAGGCAAGCAAAGGTGAAAACCACACCATGAGTTCAGATACAGTTCAGGAAGTTTGCAGCTTCTACCAAAAGAGACAGGAAAGCAAGAGATTTTGATTTTCTCAGATTCATAACTCTTACTCATCTGGAATTTAGTCCAGTTGATATCTTGCCTTATATTCCTTTTTTTTTTTTTTTTTTTTTTTTTTCCCAAAATGCTGCAATCACAGCTGTACCCAACATCACTAACACAGGCACAGTATTCTCACCCCACTACTGACAGCTTTCCTCAAAGTCAATTTGTAAATGTATTTTGTGTTTCTCCTTCAAGGAGACAACACTTCTCTCAGTTACTGCAGTGCAATTGCTCCACACCTGCTTTAGACTTTTTTTTTTTTTTTAAAGAGTAATTTAACTATGTCTCTCCTTTCCCAATGATTTGTTTTTGCTATTAATTAAACAGCAGTATTATTTTTCTCAGGTGGAATTATTAGAATTCATTAAGATGCTTTACAACAAGTATAAAGCTGACAAGCCCACCATATATTATTTTGCTTTGTATTGTTGAGGAACAATGCCTGAAAAGAATAACTACTTCATTTAATTAGATAAAAGGTAAGATGACTTATCAAAGCTGAAGAAATTATTTGAAAAAGTAATCTGGTATGATTATATTCCAGCAGAAGACTTCCTTGAAAGTGATTTTAAAAGGTTCCCCTTCGTGTTGCTGTATTCTACACACCATTTGGATCATTCCTCTTCATTTCACATGTTTTGGAGGCACATTTAAAGGATAGAAATTTCGATATAAGCTGTGGCTTTTGTATGAGTGCTTCCAATTTCCTTAAAAAAAAAAAAAAAGGGAGAAAATAAGCTGTTTGCACTACATTGTCATCTCTGTTTCTTAAGTAGCAAAAATAAAAGGCATATAGACAAGGTACACTCCTTGTAATAATTATTTTAAAAACAGCATCAATACATTACCACTGTCAGTCCCACCTGCAGGACCATAAATGACTGTAGAGCTGGCCCACATGAGAATCAGTGGCATGCACTAGTACTGGACACAGCAGCAAGACCTCCCTAAGAGCTGCTTCTCAGCCAAACTAGATTCAGTGCAGTATGAAATAAGGCTTTATGCAACTTAAAATCTATTTTTATAAAAAAAAAAAAAAAAAGTTTGATTTATATTTAAAGCCCTGGTACATTAGCTGTATATTTTGTATATTTTTGTACCCTTTTACTAATTCTTAGAGCAAGCACTAGAGGAATTTCTCTAGCCTACGGATACTTATTTGTCCTGCATCATTTGCTTGCTGTTCCACCACCAGCCCCGCAGAATCCAGACACGATCACACACCATGCTAACAGTAACATATTTCTGCTTTCACTTGCAAAACACAACCAGACAAAAGCATTTTTGTGCAACTGGTATTATATGTCAGAACGAATCTCAGCTTCTGACATTCTGCTTCTGGATTTAAACTCTAAATTAAAGCGTACTATAATGCCACTTCTGCTGTAGTATCATGATGAAAATCTGTTCTGTATAACTACCAGGCACTGGCAGACATTAAGCGATTCACATCGCGTTCAAATTTATTTCTGGTTTTCGGCAGAGAACCTTTACCACCAGTCTGCCATACGAAATGAATATGAAAGCCTCCAATTTCTTTTAATCTGTCCTGCAGTTCCTCAATAAAATGCTGAAGACTATCAGACAAGGAAAAGAAAGTTGGGGAAGATTCACCATCCGTCTCGGAAAAGTAATTGATTCTAGAGGTCCATTTTCATCTTCATCTATCATTTTACCTCAAATGAAACCCAATTACTTCAGCTTCACAGGTGGACTGGATTTTCATTGCAAGAGATACAAGCGAGCTGTGCAAGGATTAACAGAGCCCATAAATTAGCATTGCCCAAATATACATGCTAGATGCAGAGCTGTCAAATCCCACACTGAGCATTAAGCTCAACCTGCAGCTCCCTGGTTCAAAGCTCTATTGCAATGCTTCCCCTCAAGCATTAGGACAGCTCCTGCTGCCCCGTGCATACTTCCATGGGTGGCACACAGCAAGTGCAGGCAATTTTGTCCCCGGCAGGAGGGCTGAATGTGAGCAGGAGCTCTGTGCACAGAGGCAACCTTCAACAGCTTTGTGCTTGATCCTTCCTAGCCACGTAGCCCAACAGAAAGCACACGCTCCTCCCTGGCACACAGTGCCCAGCTCTCCCACATCAGGGCTCCAGAGCAGATGAGAAACCTGTACATGCACCCAGCAAAATCATCCCGCTTCCATCCCTGCTTCTGCTACCAAATTCGCAGTACCGTATTCAAACAGAGCTTTGAAGATAGAAAATAGTGTTTTTCCTTTTTGATTACTTACATTTGCAATAGGTGGAAAAAAATCATAGCAATTTCTTGGTACAGCATTCACCACACAACTATTCCTACAGCAACTTCCATAAGCACTAATTAGGATTGGGGTCCCATCATACAGCCCCGGCCCCAAAGATTTTACAGTACAAACCCACATTCTTATTTTCATGAATTACACAACCCACACCACTGCCTTCGTATATTTTATTAAGTCATTCCATAATTCTGGTGCTATGTTGTATTTATTGGACGGGAAAGGTGCACAGAGCATGGAAGTTCGCATTTTGGCAGCGACTCTTCTTTGTGAAGTGCAGTGGTAGTTACAAAAGTAAAGAGAAATCACAAATAAAACCAACAAGCAAAATTCAAGAACTGAGCAAAAAGTTGTACTAAATCCTAAGCACTGTAAGATAAATCCATGAGAAGTTTGACAGTAACGAAGTGAGAACTGCAACTACTGTTTTCGTAATTCTTTTAAAATCTTACTTATTAAAGTGTTTGTAAGAACTTGTACTTAAAAATCACGTAACTGCTGATGTTAAAGGGAGAAAATAAAGCTTGAGTAAAATAATTGATTCACGTTTCCTATAGTTAAACCACCTTTCTTCACTAGCATTAAAGCTTGATGTAGGCTAATTATTTGAAAGGACAGCACATTTCTTCATTGTCAATTTCTTTGAAGAAGAGCAAGCTAACAAGCTTGATCTGCCATTTCATTTCCAGTGGAACAGCCAACAATAGCTCAAACGTTATTTTAAGTGAATGTAACTGGAACAGTCACACAAAAGGTCACCCATTTTACTGGTGTGGAAAAATACAGGACGGGCTTCCTGGCCTCCCAGGGTTGTTCAGTTCTTTGTATGATCAAAGCCGAGCAAGCTTTGGCCTTAATACAAAAACCTTCCTATCTCCCCTCATCCATGCACATTTGCAACATGCTTTTAGTCGCTGCATATTGTTGTAACTTGTATAGACAAGTTTGACTTACCCCATAAGGGAAGAAAAAAAAGTTTGATTTACCCCATGAGGAAAAAAAATAAATAAATAAATCTCTCAGTGCCCAGACTTAGAGCTAAAATAATCCTAAGTTTCAAACAAATCAACTACAAGCATACATGTGTTGTGTTGTTGTGTGTTTTTTTTTTTCTGAGTCACAATTTGAGTCAGCAGAAGCAACTAAAAAACAACGATGCTGACAAAGTAAGGCCATGTTTTTCAAATACGCTGCTCATTCACAGAGTTTTAGGCAATTAAAACATCAATGTGCACAGCATTTATTGAAGTTTTTAAAGATCTCCAAACAACAGGAACAGCTATGTGGTTAGGAAAAGCAGAGTCAAGGTTCACCTTCTGAGAATCCTGTTTTCTTCTTATTGCTGTGGGTGTCCCACGCTGGCACCTTCACACTGAAATTTGTTTTTAATTTCTAACACAGCTATAAATAGTTTCTAAAGCAAGTCAAGCAACCAATTTGTTGCGTGGAAGTCAACGAATTCTTGAAATCCTGAAGCACACAAGGCATTTCAGCTCTGCAAGTTTTTCAAGACACATTTCAGTGACCTGACACATTCCAGTGACAATTCGTTTTGCTGTGCTATAGGAGCTCTGTCACACACACTGTTTTATACACAAGGTTCCACGTCTGAAGTTCCTCCTGGTTGGCTGCCACTCCTCCTCCTGCATCCAGCTCATGTTTCTGTCCCCAGTTTTGTAGGATATGCACCATCCCTTACTCACATACATCAGACGACGTTTTGCCTGCAGTTCTCTCCTTTTTCCTGTTCTTCGTGACAGGTTTTAACTGAACAACCTCCCCACAATTCCTTTAAAGATGAGAAACTCATTAAACGCTTAAGCTACCCTTCTGCATAACCTATGTCAGGCAGCATCAAACAGGCCTTCCACAACCCCGGGTCCCATTGCCACCCATGAGCACAGCATCCCCAAATCACCCCTATGATATCCTACACACACATATATAACAAAATAATCTGTCACAACAGCTTCACATCTCTCCTGCTTTCCATATGACCTTTACTTTGCTCAGTGGCCTGCAAGCAACGTGCATTGGTAGAGTCTGACCACAGGCATGCACAAACCAAGATGCCCATTTCTTGCCCACTCTCTCTTCCTTGTTTCCTTGAGGCCTGGATGGCTGCATCAGAGTAGGAGAACACCACCCCTCACCCAAAGCTGACTAAAAATTGACCAAGTGGCTCAGAAGTTACGGGTGGGGTGGGAGGACAAGCTAGTGGACAGATGGATGGACAGATGGAGCAACTGCATAAACGCCCTTCCCTCAAACTAAATTAAGACTTTCAAGTCCCACCTGTTCCACAAAGCACGCCGTCAGCCCTAGCCACTCCCTGCATCAAGGTTTTCTGGTTTATAACATGCTATAGAGCATGAAGTAGTAGCTTTAGCCTGTAGACTCACTGGATCAACACAGCACTGACTGTGCATCACGATGCACCGCTACCGTGCTCCATAAATAACTGTCTCAAAACACAAGCTGTACCCAAACAAGATTTCACAGCTAAGTAGAAAAATAATGGTTGCTTAAAAACATCATAATGACATATAATTTTTAAAATCCTTTGTGATAATAATGCCAACAAAAAGGAGAAAAGAAGAAAACCACCCCAAAATCCTGTGTTTTACAAAATATGGAAAGATGTAGGAAAGTAAAGAAAGCCTACCACCAATTAAAGGAACTGCAAAGGCGGCTTGCATTTCAACAGCCTAAGACTGTGTGAAGAGATGGAGGAGAAGCTGTGCTAGATAAACAGATGGATCAGGAATGTGTGAAGAGGTCCATAAGGTAGGCTCAAGTTTTTGAGGCACGAAACTTCTGAAGTGAGCGTAGACTCCGTGTAGGTGTTTTCATACAAGGATTAGTTAAGGTGAAGGTGGATTTTTTTGGTTCGTTTGGTTGTTTTGTTGTTGTTGTTTTTAAAGGTAGACAACAACCTACTACATGAACTTGGCTGGAGTGGTAGATTTGGACATACTGGAACTCCATCCTTTGCTGCCAAGGAAGACTGGAAATATTTTTGCCAAGGTTAAGCAAACAAGCAGATGACAACATTGTTCATGCTGCAGATTAACAGCAGGAAAAGAAAAGAAGGGAGGGAATCTGAGTCAACAAGAAAAAAAAGAAAGATGTTCTTGCACCCAACACATTTGCTTCTTTTTGGCTGCAACTCTCCTCCCAAGTGCTCAAAGGAAGCTAATGCAGCAGTGCCATTAAAGCAAGTATAGCATAGTGAAGGTGTCGTGAAGGGAGAAGAAAGCGTAAATTTCACACAACCTCTCCCTACTGATATTTCAGGAATATATATATAGAAATATTCAGGAATATATATATATCTTTATGAAAACACTGCTCTGAGCAGAAGGCCTAGCCAGACAGCCTCCCGAGCTCCCTTCCAAACAGAACCCAGATTCTGCGTGCACGTGCAATTAGGGAGGTTTTACAGGAGAGCTGCCTTGTAATGCACAAGGCACTGCCAAAAAAGCAGCAAGCCACCAGGAATTCCTCTTGCTGAACAACTAAAAAGCATGAAATAGGCCTCCAACATCTTGATGACAAGTATGACTTCAAGATACCCCACACAATCAGATTAAAAACAGCAGCAAAAAGGCCAAGGAAGGTTTTACTCTATACTTACTAATACATAACCTCGCTTCAGTCAACGTCCACCCAGCAGTCACAAAGGATATCGCTAAGAGAAGTCCACATCCTGAGATTCATCCTGAGTGAAATCTTAACATCTCTCGTCACTGCTAGGACAACTGCTTACTTTCTGATTAATGAACGGCTTTAACCATTGGATGAGGGGTTTTATACATAATTCTTTTTTTTATTATTATTATTAAAATATTTCTATTGGTACCTAACATGAAAAGCAAACTCTAAGTTACCACAAATCTGTACCCATCCCCTACTCCAGCAACCCAGAAAATACTTAAGAGCTGCCAGTACGTCTATCAACTAGCCTGAACAATATGAATTTGACATCCCAGTTAAGATGTGAGATTAAAAACATTTTCACATATTATACGAGATGCTGTATGTTTTGACAGGTCCAAGATCTCTTCACCCCTGGCTTGAGTCATATAAAAACACGAGTCTGACGGGCCCCAATCCCGCACACACTTCTCCATAAGCAATACGACTCAAGTTGAACATATGTTAACTTATGACATGCGCACAAATAGTTGTAGAGCGGGCTTAAGTGACTCCAGGGAGTAAACAAAATGCTGCCAAGTGCTCAAAATAAAAAACAGAAGAGGAAACTTTTCCTGCAATTTGTTTTCAGCTACTGTAAAGTTTTACTGAACACAGCACGTTGGCGGAAATTGGGAACAAGTGTAGTGGCTGACAAGAACAGAAGAGCTGACTGTGACACATGCCTACCTTCCATGCCGTTTGGTTCATTACTATTTCAGATAATTGCCAAAACATAATATATTTTTTAAAAAAATCATCTCAGAAGCCGCTGAATGATCAAACTACATTACATGTACTCATGGAAAACTGCTCCGATGAACTTGCAATTAACATGATATGCTACAAGATGCAAGGCACTCTCACCAGTGGTTGCAAAAGCCAGCATAGAGTAATATCCAATGTCCTTCAGCAAGCTTCTGAAGCTTTTCCACTACAGGGCTCACATCAGAGCACAGCTCCCTCTTCACCACTGTCTTGGAAGTGTTGTCCAGATGAAAGGGAGAGGAGAAAAAGAGAGCCCTGCACACCAGGCACGGCAGGCCTGCAACATTCAGGGCATGCTGGACCTTCTGCTATTCCAATACCAGCACAGTGCTGACGCACACGTAGGCAAATACAGAGAGCTCGTGAGACGTGGATCTCCTCCAGAAAATAAAAGGACCTTTTTCAGATTAGGAAATGTAGCACTAAGCATGGAGCTTATAAACACAGATGTGTTCCCTCAGGTTTCAATTTCATTCCCAAATTTCTGTGCTTGAAAGATAAATAACCAAGCCGACAATCCGGTTGCCAGCAGCCAGCTCACGAAGTTACCCCCGAGCTCACGGATGGAGGAGGCTGGGGCGCCTTCCAGCAGCTGCCCGCCGGCTCCAGCTCAAGCAACTGCTCAGCCAAGCAGCTGCTCTCTGCCTAAGCACTAAGCTCAATGTAAAGCTGGTGCACCGCAGGTGATTCAGAGCCTGATAGGCACCCCTAGAAAATTATCAGCTCCATGGGAACCAAATAAAAATAAACGAACCCGTATCAATACCGCAAAGCCAACTTCCAAGAGTTTGAGAACCACGGGTTCCTGCCTCAAATAAAAGGGCTTTATAAATGGCTGTTAGATGGAGAGAGCAAACAAAGCACAGCTCTAACAAACTAAGCGAAATAAGAACCTTCCACCATAAAACAAAATAATAATAATAAAAAACTTCAAGCATTAACCATTTCTCCGAATTCTCTAGGAACGCACAATTCCTACAACCCAGTAGGACTTTTCAATGTTGACACCTAACCACGAAGAAAAGGCTGGGGGGGGGGTTGTTTTCCTATTCAAGCTCCAAGATTTATTTTTTCTTTTTTTGTACACTGAATAGTTGAATAAATATTTGATTCTACTGAGCCACATCCTCCCTTTCCTTCAGTTGAATGGAGCAGTGTTACCAATAACAGCCGTATTTCCATAGTCATCTGCAAGAAAAGATTAACAGAGGCAGCGATACAATTCAGCAGAATAATGGAGCTCTGTGTGGCTGGCATAACTGTGATTCAGCTAAGAATTGATTCGCGCTTTGTTTTCTCAGAGGCTAAATTTGGTGGGGGGCTTTATTTTTATTTTTAAGTATTGCCAGGCAACCGTTTCTCATGAGTGCCACCTTCCTTCTTCCAAAATAAATGTCAATGTTAAATTAAGCTATGCTATTATTTAAAAGGCATTGGGAAAAGGGTTAATTTTCAAGACGTTAAGGGGCAATTCCAGCACAGGAAGGCTCAACCTGCTCAGATTTGAAGGACAAGCCTGAAGGCAAGCTAGAACACCGACATCTCTTCTGAAATAACAATAGAAAACTGAATCTCATTGCACTAAAGCTAGAATTAAAAGCTTCTGGAGACCTAAACATTCCAGTATCACAGTCAAGCATTATGGAAAGTCATCGTGTATTAACTGTAACTGTTTATTCCATGCACGTTTTCCTCATTTTAAGAAGAATAAAGTCCAACGCAATGGATTATTTTCAACTCCACTGCACCTAGACATAACTTAGGTACCAGCCCTTCGGATGAAGAGAGAAGCAGAGCACAACTCTGACTTGAAAGCCCGTACATTCAGGTGGTTATTCTTGCTGAAAATAACCCAGGGACACAGGCAAGGCAGCTCTTGGCAGGCTAGCTTATTCCTACAGGGTTCTCATGGTTGCCTCAGAGAAGGGAAGAAAAAAGAGAACGTGGGCAGCTGCGCGCACCCACAGTGTTCCTACAGCAGCAAAGTTTAAGGCACGCAGAACCTTTTAAATTTATTTTGGCCCCTCGTGGTGCTTTCAGGATAATTATGAATTATTTCACTATCTTATTTAGCACAGTGATAGGAAAATATACTGAGATTGTCACGTAAACAACAACAACAAAAAGCTTAGGCTTTTTATCTAGGTGGACACACCAGCATTGCGAACATCCACAAGTTCAACATTTCTCCTTCATCGATATTTAATATTATTAGACTGGGCAGACTCAGCAAGAGGGCTGATGGTCTAATAAGTACAGCCAGAAAGCCATTATGTATTGTTTTAATACTCATTTTAATTTATAGCGTGAAATTAATTCTCCCTGCTTCTGATGCAGAAAGCTGTTATTACTATTCACAAACAAATCCCTTTGCACCAAGACACCAAGGTACAACCCTTGAATTGTCTGGTAAAACAAACAGAGGTGGAAGAGAACAAAGAGTGGCCTTCTAGACAGAATACAGCATTCAGAAACAGGAAATAAACTCTATTCCTCATTATATCCCATACATTCTTTAGCTATAGCACATCACTGGTCATTCTCTTGCCATGATCTCCTGATGTGGAAATGAAGATGAAAGCCTAGAGCTGTTCGGCTTAGCTCATGAAAGTAGTGCTAAAATTCTCTAAAATCCTCAAAAATAAGTTATGACAAATGCACACCATTCTTGTTCCGTTCACATGACGAGCACATAGAGCCTTCGCATACCTTCCACATCAGCCCTTTTTCAGAGCAGATCCACATTTGTGCTCTGCTCAGATTAAGCATGGATGCTCCAAAAAAATCTCATAAATATGAGCTCGTACCTCGTCCAGAATTTAAGTAATACCTAGGAAAATTGCTGGTTATTTTCTTCCAGATGTCTACTGCTGAGCATTGTGTGTTCCAGAGAGCACGCTAACGCTTACACGCGCATGGTTTTCGAGAGCGTCCATATATAGGCAGCATTATAAATAGCTATTTTTATAATGGAGGAGAACTGGCTTTTCATATAGGAGAGAGAGCCTCCTGCATATAGAAATTGTTCTCTTTTTCCACCTTGTTCTTGCAGCCTCAGCTCACCTCCCACTCACACAGCCCTGCTGCACATAACAGAAATAGCCACTGCCGGTGTCAAACCACGCTAGTACTACAGCTAACTGGACCAGCTCTCCAATAATAGTTTCCAACAGGCTAACCCAAACCTCTTTATAACAAAGGCATTTTCTTCACAGCGACTGTGCATTTTTTTTCATGTTTTCCTGTGGCTATTTCACTGCAGAAAGACTTATGAAATTGATATTCTCGAGGGCTTTGTTAAGAGCGCAGAGCTACAGTAAACATTTCAATACCTGAACCTCAAAGGGCATTTTCTCCTCATCATTTTGGGGCTAAACTAGAAGGATCCACAAAGAGCGTTAAAACAGAACTGCAAATTCTTTGTTTAAACACCTCGAGCTTTAAGAAACGAGGCAGAACGTACCACCTGCAACGCTAACAGGTTCGATAAAACTGGTTGCAAAGTGAGACAAAAGGCAGGAAGCAAAATGAACTTCTGGGTTTAGATTTGGTTTTGGAGGCTGACACGATAAAAATACCTGACATGGAGCAACACCGTATATCAGATTCGCTGAAGCGGTTGACGTTCCAATAACGCTGGCTGTGAGATGTAACACTTGGAAGTGAGGCGTCATATGTATATATGAAACGTGTGTGGTTTTAAGTGATGCTGGCTGCTCTCAGCCGCAGGTCTCAGCCCTGGCAGCCCTAGGTGCAAGACACGGGTGTAGCACTCGCATCTTGCAGCAAGTGATCGCTGCTGCTTCTAGGCTGCCCCTTTCCTCCTCGCTCTTTCCCCCCCCCCCCCGCATGCAGCGCAGCTCCCCTGCACCTCAGCACCACCCCAAGGCACCTCAGCATCGCCACGACCCCCACGCAACCCTGAGCAAACGCCGCATTTTGGGGGGAAACCCTGACAAATAAGGCTGGGGTGGGCTCCCAGAGGTGCCCTCTGCCCCATACCCGGCCAGAGGCACCCCAATTAAGGGGATTAAGGGGGGGGGGAACCACCATCCCCATCCCCAAATTGTGCCATTTCCCACAGGCTGCCCCCAGCTGCGTGGGCGCGATGGCAGCAGGCGATACACCTCCACCTATTAAAATGGCGCTCCGTGCTCCCACTCCGGGCAGGTATATTTTATATATATATAAAAATAGCCTTTTTTTCCCTTTTTTTTTTCCTCTTTTTTTTTTTTTTTTTTTTTTCTCTTTTTCCCCCCTCCTCTCCTCCCCGCCGCACGCACAAAGGCAGCCCAGCCCCTCCGCCGGCTCTGGCTGAGGCGTTGAGCGGCCGTTTAACGGCCGGGGCGTTACCCCCAACCCCCCCCCAAACGGGGAAAATTTGGGGGAAAAAAAAAATCACCCCCAACGCCCCCCGGGGACGGCGAACGGCAGCGGGCAGCGCCGCTCGCTCCAGCCACGGAGCCACCACCACCCCGGCACCCGGCAGGGCTGGCAGCCGGCGGCTCGCTTCCCCAGCCCGCGCCCCTACCTCGCTCCGGATCGGCTCCGGTTCCGCTCCGGATCGGCGCCGGCTCCGCCGCTCCCCTCACAGCCGCGCCGCCGCCGCCGCCCCTTGGCCGCGCTCCCCCCGCCTCTCAACGCAAGCCGCTAGCCGCCCCGCCCCGCCCCCGCGCCCGGACTGACGCCTCGCCCCACCAATAGCAGGGCGGGGAGCCGGCCCCAAGCCCCGCCCTCTGTAAATTTCCACCAATGGGAGCTGGCCGTCAGCCTGCCACCGCTGCCACCGCCTCTCCCCTCAGCCTTCCCGGCAGGCTCGGGTGGCGGGCGGCTGCCGGGCAACGGCTGCGGGGCCGGGTTGGGGACGGGGACGGGGACGGGGGACAAGGGACAGGGGACAAGGGACAGGGGACAAGGGACAAGGGACAGGGGACAGGGACAGGGGACAGGGACAGGGACAGGGCTGGGGACGTGGACAGGGACAAGTGACAAGTGACAGGAACAAGTGACAGGGGCAGCAGTGATCCCAGCATCCTTGCCCATAATCATAACTCAAAAATTTAAATTGAATTTAAATAAAGATACAACCCCGCTGACTAAACGTAATAAGTGTGCTACCAGTGTTCGCACTCTGTACATCACCAACGCCTTTTGTGGTCCTTAATTACTCCTCTCAGCCTGTGCTGGCTCCAGGACGGGAGGCAGTGGTGCTACCGGTTACAAACGAAGATAAACGACTTAACGCTCAAAAATAACGAACCGAGCTTCCGGTGACATATGCTAGCAATTAGAGCAATTTTATTTTTTTCCCTTCTATCCGTGTGTCTCGTCGTTTTCATGTGAGGCCAGATTGTAAGCGACGTGGTGGTGCGTGTCGAGTTCCCGTGAGAACACGGAGACAGGAGCGTGGCTGTGGCAAAGCCTGAGTGCATTTTTTTGTACAAAACTCCACAAAAACAATTTTATTTTCCTACAGTGCTTCTCACAAGTAACCGTTTTCGCACACTGACATGCTGTAGTTACTATTTTTACTGAGAGCTGCCTGGGTTTGGGTGTTTCTCACAATACGCTGCCTGATAGAGCGGATAAAACGCTTTGTAAGAAACGTTCGTCTTGAGCTCTGCTTTAACAAGGCCAAAGTTTACATGCCAGAAATCAGATATCACAGCCCACTTGTCTTCTGGGTTTCTTCAATATATTCATAATAACATTGTTCTCCCTCGCCTTGTGGTTATGACAGAAATGTCAGAGCACAACAGCTCTTTGTTTACTGCCTCCAAGAGCTCGAGGCTCATTTCACACAGCCAAAAAGTCAGAATTTTCTAAGGTGAACCCTTGCCAATCAGGCATGGGTGTGGAGCTCAAGCCCCTCTCTTCTGACACGTGTCATGGTCTATAATGAAGGTTTTCTTGTGAGAAGCTAGGCTAGACTTCACCAAGTCACTAAAATAGGAAAAAATATGGTTTACCAGGTAAAATAACCATATGTGACTCTGAATACAAATAAGAAGTGGGTCTCATTCATAATAAGATGCTGGTTTTAGGCATTTTTCCTATACAAAGGAGGGGAAAATGCCCAAGTTTGGACCACCTAAGTGTCACTTTTTCAGGGACTCCAGAGTGGGGCATGGAGTGATCCAGGCCAGAGAGAAATGCATGAAGAAGGCAGCCAGATTGCCTCGATTCCTTCCTTGGTCCCACAGGCGCTAGCTGGCTCCTTGTCAGGTTGGCCATCCCACACAGATCGGAGCAGTCTGATCCGTTCTGCTGGAAATGGCATGAAGTGCCAGGCACGTGCCTCCTCGAGGAGCCCGCACGGGTCACTGCACCAGCGGCAGGCGTATGGGATCGATGGCTACACGACATTACACAGCCTCGGCAGCAAGGGGCTGCTCACCCGCTGCATCCCTGCCGCGCCACTGGCACTCACAGCCAGGTGATGGAGGCAAGCATCGATGGGCATACGGGGAGAGGCATGAGGATATCAAGTGGGCAGCACTGGCCGTACAGCCCCGACAGGTGTAAACATAAATGCACGGAGCAAAATGGGAGCAGAGCATTTTAGAAGAGCTTTTACACAGAAAAAAAAAAATAAAAATCAATGGGAGTTTCGCCTTGCTGAAAAGTGGAGAAATTGGCACACAGATAGGAGCAGATTATTCATTATTCTTGCTTGCACTGACATTTCATTACATACAGAAGAAACAAAAACCATGAAGAAGTGAATAGATATTGTTTCTTTCCTAGGGTCTTGAGAGAAAACAATGCAACAAAAGGGAGTGATGCTGCTTTTATTATTACTCTCTACAAACTGGCTGTTGCTTTCCCAGGAACTATGCTCTCAGTTGAGCAAACAGTAATTTAAAAAGTGTTTTGCCACAAATTTCCTATGCAGCATTGCATATTTAATAGGTGCAATAAAGGCTGACAGTCACAATTCTCAGGTGGTAGAGTTTGCTGTAACTGCGCTGACATCCTTTCACAAAGCTTTTCTTGAAATGTGTATTTTAAAATGTGTAATTTGCCAGTATTGCTCTTGAATGGGATCGTTTCATTTGGAACACTGGGCTCACGATCAAAGAGTTATGGCTTTATTCCTCTGCGTGATCGTTTCCACGCAAGTGCTGCAAACTGATTTTTTCCTCCTCCGTTTGGTGGGTGCTGCAACCATCCTCCACCCACCTGGCAAGTGGGGCGCTCCCCAGGATCTGCCTGCTATGCGTGTTTGTGGGGGTTCGGCAGGGATGTAGGTTTTCTGGGCAGCCCCGTGGCAGAATTGCCCAGCACTTCCAAACCCAACAGAGCCCTTTGGTAGGGGGAAAGTCACATAAGCAATGCTGCCAGTCTGTAAGAAATAGTTTTAGTGTCGTGTTCAACAAGGCTTGTTAAGGCTATGAAAAGTACCAGAGATCTAGAACTTACCTAATCTGCCTCTTAGTTTATAAATAGGCTTACAGTGCTTAGCCACCTGCTGTATACTCCTCTTATGCATTACCACTGCCCTTTCTTCTGGCTTCCTAAACGTATGTGGGTAGATTGCGAGATACGCGTTCTGCTTTTGCAGAGCCGGGACTCAGCCTAATTATAACCCGCAAGATCAGGATGTGACTGTTTTGACTTGCAGAAGCAAAGAGGAATAAATGAGCTGTTGACATTTAATTTGTTTGGATATTCTGAACTCGGTCCACTTTTTACCGTAATTTATTGTGTTTATGACAGTGCTGATACCTGATGAAAACCACCCGTGGGTGCAAACCATCATTTGCATTGTATTTGCTGATGAAATAAGATGGCTCTTATCAGACGCTTCTGTTGTTCTTTTATGAGTCTGAAGTCAATGTGTTTTTATAACTTCTCAATGACAAGAAAATAGTACACAGAGCAAAGTTAAATAATGTTTCTTTCCAGCCTACTGTAATTTAGACAATCTGACATTTCAAAGAACCATACATCTTTATTTCCATAATAATGACCAGTTATGGTTAATGGATTTCATTCACCCTAATATGTCTTACCGTGTGTAATAGGCACCTTCAGTGTGCACGTAGGTAGCTTTGCCCACGAGGTGTTTCCTCCCTGAGCATAATGCATGGTTTTATATCAGCATCAAGAAATTGGGAAGATGGCATGACTACAAGGCAGCTTTCTGTTGTAGAGGTCTGCGCCTTGAGTGCTGAGGGCAATTCCTGTATGTCTAGCCCCATCAGTGTTGCAGTCCTTGATTCACCTCCAAATAATGGCACAGACACACATCGTTACAGTCCCACAGATCACGTCTTATTTCACCCCTTTCCCTCCATCATGCTCAGGTGTCCCTAGCAATGGTGTCAGGATGAAAACAGTAGGCTAGATCACACATTTTCCATATTTTCTTATTTTCCAGTGACTGTTTTCTTAAAATCACTTGTTTTCAGAGCTCTCTGAACTCTCCATAAACTGTTTCCCAGAGCATGCCCCCCTCTCATTAAACTTAAATACTCTATTTTCCTTCTCCGCCTTACTTCTCCCTCATTCTTTCTCTCCTGGTTGCATTCAAACATTACTCGGTGACTATCCTACTTGTGTCAGTGAGTCATATGCACCTATACAAGCAGTATCCCTCACTCTTATAACCTGTTTTCTATGAGAATAGGTTTCCATAGGAAAGAAGAATCACCCTTCCTCTCCAGCAGCATTAGAATTTACTATCATCCTAAGCCAAGCCTGACGAAGAGTCCATACTGCTACAGACAGCATTTATAAACAGAATCCTAAAACTTTTTGTATGAAAAAATAATATACAAAGCATTGCATCTAGGCTGACATTGTCCCATTACATGCAATCTTCAATGAAATCAAAGACATAACTAGCTTTTAATGTATTTTTAACAAGAAAAAAAATGTGTATTTTTCCATAGCCTGACATACAGAAGAAAATGTTCTGAAATATGATTGAAATGTAGCGGCAATAGAAGATTGCAGAACAATATCAACACCGTTGAGATGTTGCAGTTTCCACCTATTGTAGTATGTGTTACCACCACCCTTGTACCTAAGAGCCCTACTCTTGGCCTGACTCCTTAGTGGACTGGGTGTCATGGAAACCCAAAATAAGAAGATAATCCTGGCCCACAAAGCCTTATTCTTCAAGAGGTGACAGCTGACAGAGTACCAGAAAAGGATGAGTTAATTCACTTACTGAACTTATCTAAATCTGTAGCATGGTGGCAGAGGTGAATTTCAAACAGAGACTTTTAAGTGAAAAACAAAAAGGTTTTCTTGATCTTTCTGAGAAACTCAGCAAAAGCACTTGGGTGAAGTATGGGAGATAACATGAATGTGCCCGTGTGAAATTTTATCAGTCAGATGGAAAGTATCATCCTGGGTAAGCTGGATGCAAGGGCTTGGGAGATCATATGGTGGGGATAGAACACAAATGGACTTGAAAATGAAGTCCATTCACATACACTGATGCTATGAAGACAGAGACCGAAGAAAGGGTTGTAAAAGAGGATGATTTAGAACTTGGGGTCTCTCTGAATGATAATGCATCATTGTTATGGCAGTGCATGGCAAGGGTAAGGAAACAGATGTTGCAGCAATGATGTTTGGCATAAGGAAAATTTGGGTGAGTTTTCGGTATGTAGATGAATGCAAAAAGCCTTCTACTAGAAATGTTAGTCTTGTTAGGATTATGGCATAGTTTGGTTATGAGAAAAAAGAAGGAGGTGGAAGGTGCAGATAAGTGGCAGGCTAGATAAGATTCGTCACCGTGACTGCAAAGGAGATGCAACCGAAGGTGTTGTTTTAAACATACTGTTCTTGGAGTGATGTCCAGGAAGAGCAAATCTGAGCCAAATTTTCTGAGACTTTCCTTCAAATAAAAACAGGCAGATCTGGAGTGAAGAGATGAATATTCAAAATAATAACTAAATAATCATAGTGGTAAGTCATCATAAATGCTGGAGGTGGGTCTTGAAAGAGCTCCAAGTGGCCTGCAGTGGTAATGGACAGATGCACAGGGGGAAAGCAAAGAAAAGACAGTCACAGAAAGCTAATGAATACAAGGTTCCAATGCTGGATGCTTGTTTTTGAACCTTGGTTCCATTCAAAACTGAGGAGAGACACAGGTAAGAGCACATTATGTCTTGTCTAAGGGGAAAAGCTAGTATACAGGTTGAAAGTGGAGAAGATGTGTGTTCAATTAGCTTGGATATGAAAAAGAGGAGCAGAGCGGTGTTGCGAGGACATTTGTTGTCGACGGAAGGAAGACACAGACGCTCAATATGAGTGATCAGTGAACTTCGATTTATTGGATAGCTCAGTCGTCTTTTATCTAATTCAATATAATTAGCTCATACATATTGCAAAAGCTAAGCTCATGATTGGTTAGTGCATTTCTCTATTCTATCAGCTAGTTTCCCACCAAAATAACACAGTTAGTACTTTCCCAGCATACCAACAGATATCATGTTCTTGTACCTGAAACCTCCCTGAAACCTCCCTAAAACCTCCCAGAAACCTCCCAGATTTTACGTACTTTCTCAGACTCATATGAGCTGCGTTCGATACTTTGTTAGCTCGCGACCTCCTAGTTGCTCAACATTCACATGACCTACTTCACTTAACCATTCCTCCACAGAGCGGTCCATAGCTGGTGAGAAAAGGGGATCAGAAAAAAAATACACATATATTTTTGTGGGAGCATGAGAACTGAAGGAGGAGTGAAGAGCAGTGTGTTCGGGGTGGAAGAACTGAGGCAAACAGAGGAGTTGGAAAAGAGAAGTTCTTAATACGTGGCATGGAAGAAGGAAAGGAGATACAGAAAGGGAAGGGATGGAAAGCAGATGTCTTCTCAAAGAAGATGCTGGTTGAGATCCCAATGAGGAGAGCAAAGAAGATGCAGGAGCAGGATAAGAGGGAGGATGATTCAGGGCAGAAAAAAATCTACTTGAGATGACAGATGTTCTCAAACTGGAGAATGAGAATTACTTAATTAGGAAACTGGAAGAACTGAACATGGGTAAAAAAATGTGTAGTGGGGAAGGACAGCTTGTCTCAGAACTAGCTGTTTGGGAGTGAGAGAGAGGCAAAGGAAAGGATGAGGAGTGAGGAAGGCTGAAAATGAATGTCAGTCCTTGAGGCAGAAGGAGAAAGGAAAGAAGAAATGTGGGGAAAGAGAGGAGAGACAAATACCAATAAATACTCGTGACCTCGAAGTTGTCAAAAGACTGAGTGACAAGGGATGTGGAGATGAAGATGGTTAAGTATGAAGCTGAAGGATACATGATTGCTGTTTAAAAGGGAGGAACATAGCAACAGAGATCTGGGAAAATGGGTGATGAAATCAATGCAAGACAGTAAGCTTTGGCATAGGGTGAACCAAGGGAGGAATGCTGCCTGAATGCAGAAGGGAGACGTGGAGCTACTCGGCAAAGGGATCGGGTGGATCAGCACAGACTTAGTGTAGGATATGATGAAAACAAGAGTGGCTTGAACTAAAATCAAAGAACAAAACCAAACAGAACTGCTGCATGGAGGACAGGCAGCAGGAAAATGGTAGGGGACAGAGGAAAAGGGTCATATGTAATGCTGCTAAAAATGGAGAAAGACGATTTAGATAGGGAGGAGCACAGGCAGGGGGAGAGCAAAAGCTCAATGTGACCACCATGAAATGATGCTGAGGGAAGAAACGCTCGGAAAAGAGAAACCCCTGAGAGAGAGAGAAGAGAGACAAAAGTATCCGGGCCTTGGTGAGGCTGAAGGCAATGACATATGAAGAAGTCATGGATGACAGGTTTTTTTTACAGAGACAAAGAGAGTGGGAGGAAAGAAGGGTGTGGGTGTGAAACTTGAAGCTGCGAAACAAGTCACAGGTAGAAGCAACAAGAAAGGAAGACAAGAAAGCAGAAGGCAAGACAAAATCTTCCAACTTGGATGGTAAAAATAATAGTCCTAAGTTCTGCTTAGCCATCTCAGTAGAAAGTGGCTTTAAAGCATAGCCCCTCGAAACATTTTTCTTCATTTCTTTCCAAAGACCATCTGCAAATAGTTGCTTCGATGTGTGGGCTTTCCTCTGGGGAGGGCGGAGGGAAATGAACTACTGATTCCTCCTCTCTCCTGCTCAGGGTGCTCATTAGGCAGTCGGAGAGGCTGAAAGAAATCACGTTTAATAAAGTGGTAGGTGATTGATTTAGCTGAGAGAAGGCATAGCTGTTAACAGTGCCCTTCCTTAACAAAACCTAATCTCTCTGTTTCATCACACCAGGCAGTTACGGTTGGCTGAAGTACGTACCAGTGCTTCACGTGGGTTTGAACTCCAGTGAAACACAGGTGGCCAAGACAAGGTCACCTGGGGTTTGGATATATACCTGCAGAGAGCATTATGTAAACCTATTTCCAGAGCTCAGAAGGAAGCTTCCCCAGGTGGGATACACGCAGGGCAAAGCTTTGGGAGGGGATCTGTCTCACTTGACTGCACCTCCTGCTCCTCGTGATAAGGCAGCACTGGGGTGCTGCAGCCGCAGGCCTTCTCCTGCTGACCCCAGCCCGAGTGCTCCTGGTGGGCCCCATCTCTTCATTAACACTGCCTGGGGCTGTGCGGCCTGCTTCCAAAATAAGCCTTCCCCTTCCTATTTTGGGGCTTGATTGTTCAGCTGGGAGAAACAGGGAGGGATGTGGTTCTGGTTTGTTTTCTAGGAGTGAGCAAGAGCAGGGGTTTGGCCTCCCGAGCGCGTTCTGGTGCCTCTGCTAGCAGCCGCGTCCCTTTCACAGCATGCAGGCTTGCTGAAGGCATGATTGTCATCTCATAACCCCCCTTAGTTTCCCAGGGTGCTTCTCACACACATCCTGTTATTTTCACTTTCAGGCTTCAGCCCTTCCATGTCTGACATACAGGCTTTTCCGGGAATATCTTTTAAATGGAAATGTTCAACCTGGTAAACATTTCACTTTCAATTATGTTCATTGTTGGCCAACGTCTGAAGATTTCTTCTTTTAAGCAACCTCCCTGCACCCTGCTTAAAAACAACATTTTGTTTTACTATATGAGCAGCCAAGTCATCTTAGAAGCAAAATACATGAAACGAAAAACTAACCTGGTAGACATTTTGCTCTCACATCAGAGCCAAAAACACAGAGAGTTCTTGATGAGAATAATGAATGAGAATAATGTATGCATACGATTAAGGACTTGAGGGGAGGCTGCATCTGAAGGAAGGTGGTTATCTGAGTCCACAGAAGCAAAATGAATGAACTGCATGCAAGCTGGTTCTGGTTCAGGAATGATGGCTGTCCCAGATTAGCTTCCCTGATGCAATTTCAACTGCAAACAGTTCCTTGTGTTTGGTCCCCATCAAGTAACAAAGGCATAAGACAAAAATTGGATGCGAGGGCTGATACTCAGTGCTGCTTGGGAAGGCATAATGCTTCAGTTCTCCATGGTGGGCCACTCCCTAGTGAGGCTAATATTATCCTTTTCTCCCAAACTGTGCTAGAGCTAGCGTGCAGCGCAGCATTATCCTGTGCTGCAGTGACATCTACTGAAGGAAAGCAAAAAAATCCTTCAGGAAAGCAGTGCTGGCCTCAACCACAGTGCAATCATCGAAGCTTGAATGCGTTTTTTGAATGCAAAGGGGGTTCATCTATTGCCCTTTCAATACCACAGAGCTGTTATGATGTGATTGTTACTCAGCACCCCTCGTCAAAATGTTTCCAGACTTTAAACAAGTGCATGCCCAACTAATGCAGCCTGATACCTGGTTTGCAGACATCCAATTCCTGAAAGGCTGTGTATTAGCTTTATTTTGTTCTCCATTTGAAAATGGAAGTGAAGGGATTTTCCTCTCTGAAGGAGGGGAGAGGCTGGTATCTGGAGGCTTGCAAATGCACAAGGTGTTCAGGTAGAGCTGGCCCTGACCTGACTGCCTCTGCTGGTGGGAAGAGATGAAGAGACGAGAAGGACAAGGGCAGTTGTCTCTCTGCTATTCAGATGAACTGCTTGTATTTCTATTGCACTTATGAAGAGCTTGTTTGATCGTGTTCTCTTCATGCTTTCTTCTTGCCAGCAAGCATTGTTTTATGCCAGAAATGAAACTGAACCCAGGTTTTTATTGCCCAATGACTCACTTGTGTTACCTACAGCCGTTTGGAGTGGAAGGTCTGCCTCGTTTGCTGGTGAAGGTTTGTGGTCTGCAGCTGCTTCACCTGGAGGCTTTCATCTCCTTCGATTATGGGCTCTAACCTTCCTGCCAGGCAGCAGTGGGGATAGGTCCCTGCATGGTGACAGGAACAGGGGCTCATGACTGCTCTTCCCCCCCCCCCCATGAATTAAATGGCATCCTGCCCCTCTTGCTGCGAGACCCCACCCTCCCAGGGACAGCTCCAAGCAGGAAAAATCCTGTCAGCACATACACAGCCCAGGCTAGCACTGGGCTAGAAAAAAGCGCAATGGGGCTGCAAAATGTTGGTAGATTGAGAATAAATTTGAAAAAGACCTGAAAATACTGTTGGGAATGTTTTATGGTTCTGCTCTCTTCTGCCTTTTTTTTTTTTTTTTTCTATCCTCCCAGAATGCAACTCTTACAGCCTATAATTAAAACAGCTTGCTGCTATTTGCATTTTCATGAAAGGAGCCTCTCCTAACATACCACTCTTATATCTCCTGTTTGATATCTAGTGAAATTTAATTTCAAGGCTTTCCTCTTTGCAGATCATTTAACTCCTAATGGCTTTTTTAGCCTAAATCCATCTCAGCTTCTGTCTGAGCTGCGTGTCTCTTTCCCTCTCTCCCTGTCTCTCTTTCTCATTATTTGTTCACCTTTAAGCCATTCCAAAGCTATTGGAAAGACAGATTGCAAAGACAGAAGCCTGAATTTTGCTATTACGCTCAACAATTCTGGCATGAGTTCCTCCACATTCCTATTAAAAATATGCCTGTAGCTGAAAATCCAATGAGAGAAAGATGGGCTCTGGTCCGTTAATTAGTTAAATAGTTCTATACGGCACTGCTTCCACACGGGAGTCAGATTTATGGATTTAGATGAACAGTGGCAGCATAGTGCTTGGTGCTGTATTCTGGGAAGTGCTGAATTTGAGGACATATATAAATTAAAATATTGTGCACATGCTAAGTGCTAGGTTCTTTGTGCAATATAACCGAGCAAGGGATCCCTTAGGAAGGTAATAGCTAGCAGCAAAGGATGTCTAGCAAGTGGAATTTTCTGTTGGTTCTCTCATTCCTTTCCCTCTCTTTCCTTTGCCTGACAGAAACAGATGGAATTTTATTTTCTCACAATTACTATGAACTGAGACTAACAGCTCCTAAATTGGCAGTGAGGAGGTGGAAAGGTGCGAAGAAAAAAAAATATAAAAAAAAAAAACAACATGCAAACCCTCTGTAACTGTCTGAACAGTGAAATGTGGAAATAAATCCTGTCATATGAATTAACCGTGACTGATATGTGGCTTGTGGACTATACCTCTTATATAATGACCCAACAGCTCGTCAAACAATGTATGCATGTTGAACAATAACACGGTTTGGTGGCCCTTCTACTAATGGTCAGAACTCCCAAACTGGTATAAAAAGGAGCAGCACTGTCCTATCATTTACCTAGTGTTGAGCTACGCAAAGTTTTTCAGCTTTGAAATTGGTGGTTAAGCACAATCTGTATGGAAGCCACTCAGTTTCTTATAACATCACATCTAGGTTCCTCTCTGCTCTGTTTCCTCTTTTGACAGATTTGACACAACTTTGTGCTTTCTTTTTGTTACCTTTTTTTTTTTTTTTTTTAACTGTATAGTTTAATCAGGGGGAGGGCACAAAGGCAGTAAACTCACTTTAAAATCAACTCCAACTAGCATATGAACATCTTCTGAGAAGGAAGCCACTTGACTTTCTTGTAGGCACATTCTGGAGCTAAGCTGGACGTGCCCCAAGCAGTGTCCGTATTGTGATGGCCTGACACATGCCCCAAGAACCACACGGGGATTTCTGTGCTACAGCTATCGATTGTTTTGAGAGAGAGGACTTTAAAAGTTGAGCATCGTACCTTCAGAGTTTTGGGTACTCCAAATTTTTATCAGTTTCCCCGTGTTTATTCTGTTTGTTCTTCTTCTTAGAGGTCTCCCTGAAGCTAGAGCAAGCCCTCTTCCTTTACTTTTGAGATAATTTCAAATTCCAGTCACTCTGAACAAACCTACTCATGATTTAAGGCTTGGACTCTAAGAACTGCGGAGGCATTTTAAAGTAACTGTTCTCATAAGTACATTTTCTATTGCTTGTGGTAGAAGTAATAGAATTTTAAGAGTTTTTCTTCACAAAACTTAAATTCTGGCCCTTAACTCTCTGGCTGCTTGATATATTCTGAGAACTCGCTCCGGCTTGAAATTTTCCATTCTATTTCAGTGAACTAAAATATTTAAAACAAAGGGGAAAAGAGCAAAAGGGAAGAACATTTCATGTTTAATATCTTATGAGCCACATATTTCTAGCTGTGGGATGGGAGGATATTGAGCCAGTATTCTGCCAAAACCTGTTGAAGTCAACAGAAAGAGCTGCACTGACAAAAGAGCGGTAGGACTGGACACTGAGGTGACTCCAGTGCCATATGCAGGTACATGAGACGGTTTTATAATTAATGCAAGAGGAAACAAACATGAGGGCACCACAGCACGGCGCTCAACATGCACTGATGTACCTGATTACTATGAGAAGTCCAAAGTCCCAACAGATTTCTTCCCTTTCCTGGGTTTCATTTGATCTCCTGTGAAGACTTTTTGGGATACTCCCTAGCATATCTTGAGGTCTCTTCCAACCTAGAAATTCTGTGATTCTGTGATTCTGTGATATCTGCCATAGGGATATTTCCTAGGGATATTTCCTAGCATAGATACCGTGTAATTCCAACCCTTACCTGTTGTTACTGTGCCCATAAAACAAGGCAGTAGAGCTTGTGTCCCTTCCTCTTTGCACCCACACACACATGATCCAGGCTATCCATCACTGAGCTTAGCCTGCAGTGTGAAACACTAACCCCAGTGGTCAGTGATTCCTTCTCACCAATGAAGAACCTGAAATATGGAAACTGCGAATGGTTGCACACCTTGAGCCTAAGCAAAGTTTCTGAGAAGATGATTGTGAAGCACGGGATAAGAGATCTTGAGAACACTAAAAATATTCAGCTACGTATTTTCTGCCAAGCGGACCCTGAAAGTTCTGGGAGAAATGCCAGAGTGATGCTGGTAGATGAACGTTTCTGAGCCATCTTGTCCTTGACTGCAGGAAAACAGAAGTGCTGTTGAATCAGGCTATTTTTCTACAGTGAACCTCCCTTTGTTTCATTTTTCTTCATTTGTGGTCGTGTTTAATACTAGGCCAAAAATCTTAAGAGTCACTGTTGGTCGTGCCCTTCTCATGGTAAACCATATGTTGGACAAAGCTTTTAGCTAAGCAGTTTGCATAAATTACACCTTATTTATTTCATGGTTGCCTCCTGCCAGTGTCATATGCATACTCCTAGGTTTTCTAGGTTTCCATTGTTTTGCTGATTCACTGCATACAGCACACGGAGAATACCAAGTAACCTTGCAAACACAGCCCAATTCACATTACTTGTACTACATCCTCATTTAGTAGAAGATCCAGCTTCAGTCTGCCTTAGTGTGTACAGCTGCAAAATGTTTGGCCCAAGCCATGTATGAAAATAGTTTCTTGAGCACTTGCTCAACAGGATTCTGCACTATATGTTGCCTTAGATTTGGGGCTTTTGCACCTGTGCCTAATGGCAGTGGCTATTGACATTTCTGACCTGTATGCAGAACTGGTCTCTAAAACATGGCTTGTTTGATTCTCACAGTTATTGTTATTTGCCTAAAAAAAAAAAAAAAAAAAAAAAAAAAAAAAAAAAAAAAAAAAAAAGGAAAAGAAAAGAAAAAATTACTGCCAGAGTTGTATTATGATTGTTCAAATTACAATCTTTTTTCCTGGTAGTTTTGATGAAGTTAGAATGCTTCTAGATAATGACACATCTTGGTTAATCCCTTTGCAGCACTGTAAGTTCCTGGTGTTATTGCTGTCATTATTATTATTACAGTTCTACGGCTTTTTTTTTTTTTTCATCTTTTTCATATATTTTTTTTTTCTGTTTAGCATAGCCAATATGAAGAAATTTTCATTTTATACTTGCTATTTTTTTTCCCTGACATTATAACATGAAGATTTCTTGCTGTTTGACTTCAATATCTTGTACTGATTGGTGTTTCTGAGGCTCTCTTTCATGTCTTACTTTTAATAATTGTAACCACAGTTTCAGTGGGACACTCATTTCACATTATCTTCTTGTATTCCAGCAATTTTTTGCAATGATGTGGAAAAATAGTTTAAGTCTTCAAAGAAAGTTTTTCCAAAATGGAAGTGTTTAAGTTCATTTTTGAAGCATTTTCTGATTTTTTCCCCTTGTGAGAACTAAAGTAGCCAAATCAAATATATGTTACAATATTAAATATTTTATTTTAATATTTTAATATTTTTATTTTAAATATTTTTTATTCTGTAACATGGGAATGGAGAGAAGAAAGTTTGTAGGAGGTGCTGAACACATAGAAGTGAGTCGCCCTGTAGTAATAAATGTCCCATTAAATTTGCATAATGTTAGGTTTTAAGCCACTGTTAAGATTCATGGAAACATAGAATCACAGAACAGATTGGATTGGAAATGACCCTAAAGATCACCCAGTTCCAACCCCCCTGCCATGGGCAGGGACACCTCCCACCAGCCCAGGCTGCCCAAAGCCCCATCCAGCCTGGCCTTGAGCACCTCCAGGGATGGGGCATCCACAGCTTCTCTGGGCAACCTCTCCCAGTGCCTCACCTCCCGCTGAGTGAAGAATTTATTCCTTATATTTAATCTAAATCTACTCTCTTTTAGTTTCAAGCCACTCTCCCTTATCCTATCACTGCACTCCCTGACCAAGAGTCCCTCCCCAGCTTTCCTGTAGCCCCCTTTAGGCACTAGAAGGCCACTGTAAGGTCTCCCCAGAGCCTTCTCTTCTTCCAGGCTGAACAACCCCAACTCCCTCAGCCTGTCTTTGTACAAGAGGCACTCCAGCCTTCTGATCATCCTTGCGACCTTCCTCTGGATTTGTTCTAATGCTTCCATGTCCTTCTTGTGCTGAGGGCCAAGGAGCTGAAGGCAGGGCTGCAGGTGGGGTCTCAGGAGAGCAGAGCAGAGGGGGAGAATCACCTCTCTTGCCCTGCTGGCCATGCTGCTTTTGATGCAGCCCAGGATACAGTTGGCCTTCTGGGCTGCAAGCACACATTTCTGGCTCATATTCAGTTTTTCATCCACCAACATCCCCAAGTCCTTCTTGTCAGGGCTGCTCTGAATACACTCATCACCTGGTCTCTGTTCAGGTTTGAGTTTGCTCTGACCCAGGTGCAGTTCCTTGCACTTGACCTTGTTGAACCTCATAAGGTTCACACAGACCCACCTCTCAAGCCTGTCAAGGTCTCTCGTGGATGGCATCCCTTCAATCCAGTGTGTCAACTGCACCACACAGCTTGGTGTCATTGGCAAACTTGCTGAGGGTGCACTCGATCCCACTGTCCATGTCACCAACAAAGGCTCCTGAGGAAAACCACTCGTCACTGGTTTCCATTCTGGACTATATACAACATTAATAAGTCTAAACATGTATATCTTTGTCTGGGGTTTTCAGGCTGCTTTGAATACGTTGGGCATGATGCTCTGAGATGCAAGAAGCCCAGCTGCTTAACAGTAGCTTCAGAAATGCCACCACCGCTGAAGCACGGGGCCAAAAATAGATATGGTCTTCTGCTAAGACTCTGGTCATGGCAACTGGAATGCTGCTGTAGAACTAAGGGACAGCAAAGGAAACTCTGGCAAGCAATACAACCAGGAGTCTTCATCAGGTCACATATGGGATAGACAGGCTTGGAACTGTGGAGGAGACCACTTTCCTCCCGTCTGACTCCTCCTGTGTTCAGGGACACAGGGCTGTGTGAAGAGTCTTTCTTAAGTGCACCACCGAAAAACTCATGTAATTAATGGCTGATGTGTAAATAACTTTTGTTTTGTTTTGTTTTGTCTTGTTTTGTAGTGGAAATACCCAATAAAGCCCCACATACTGGCTAGCTGTGTGATTTAAGGGGCAATAAAATAATTGCTCAATGCTAAGAATGAGTGCAGCACATCATTCTACAGAGAGTATCTCTAGGGAAACCACAAAGTGTCTTGGCAACTATAAAAATGTTGATATATATATATATATATATATATATATATATATATATAGGAATCTACCATGACACATAAAATTAAAATGCAGCTAGAGTAAAAAAATAGTACGTGTAGAAATCTATCTTTTTATGGTTTTATACTTAGACTGATGGTAGACTGAAGGTAGGGTCATTATGACCTGTAGCACTGTGCATGTCAGGACTGATATTATGTGGAAGTTCTTCAGAGCAATGTGGTTCAAATTCAGTGTTACTGGAGGCCATGTTAGCATGGTCCTGACTCACAAGGGAGAGAAAACTATTTGGGGCTGGATCTTATTGTTCTCTCTGTTAATATATCTTTGCTGGAATATATTCACCTTGTTTGATCCAATTCAGGAGCTGATTTTCAGCACAATCCTAGTTAACCTTGGTGTTTTGTTGTTGTTGTTTTAAGATGTGTAAGGCTAGAGTGGCGGCTTTCCAAAGCTATAAAATGAAAACAGCAGCTCCTTTTTCTTCCATTCAGTCAGCCACTTTTTCCTTCTGTTGGAAGGTGCACTATCTCACAGGAGCCTGTAGCCTAGCCTTAAGGTTAAGTGCATGCCTTCCCATTTCCTGCATACCTGCTGTAGCTTTCAGGACTTTTTACCATGCTCCTGCTGTATTATTTCTAGATCATTGCTACCTTAAACTACTGAAGCACTGCAAATGTGCACAAAAGGGTCTTTTATTTCATTAAAGGGAAGTACAGGACTTCAATTACAACAAAAAGAAGAGAAACACTGTGACTTCTTTGTGTTATCTCTTTGCAGAAGTCATTTCTCCAAATGCCCTGGGCATCTTTTGGACATCAGTTTATTAAACTTGGCTCAGATAAGAATTATAGGGCACCTCTTTGCAAAGGATGTTTTATTGCAGAGTTAACATCAAGAAACATTGAAAATAAAGGTTCCTGACTTTGTATATTAAAATAAAACAAGTTTGCAGTTTCTTAGGTAATGAAAACACTCCTGGAGAATTTCTATTTTCAAAAGTAATTTCCTGTGATCAAGACTGGATAGAGTAGTGACATTTGGATTGGGACAACGCGTGGCATAATGTTTTTCCCATCCCATGACCTCAAATGCACTACTTGGGTGTTACAGCCCTTCAACATGCCTCCTTTAGGTAACTGCATTGGATCAGAGGACAAAATTCAACCAGATACATCACAGCTATAGTAGGCTTTCTATCTGGAAGCATAAAGCATCCCACAATGTGGGCTCAGGTCCATGAAAAAAAAATTATCACAGTCCACATGATTTCTATGGGCTAATCTTCACTGCCATTGCATCTTCGAGTTTATACATGTATTTAAGGGACAGCTTCCAACTGGACATTATGAATTAAGAACGTACTGTAACTCAGCTGCTGCTGTGGCATGTCTGCTCAGAGCATCCCCTCACCTAGCTGGCCATGCCTAAAAGAGTGGCAGAGGGCATGGATACAGCAGTGGTGCCGTGAACAGCAATGGTTCACTGTGAGCACAAGCCAGGGGAAGAGAAGGAAATACATGGAAACTTGCCGGATTCTAAATGAGGGGGGAAAATGGGCTTCGAATTATCAAAAATTATTCAAAATTATCTTCCAATGATTTAGGCGACCATACACATTCAGGTGTTTGCCACAGGGCTGATGGCGGGGGAGATAAGGAGGAATGGAGAGTTTTGGAAAACCTTTTGGAAATCCAAAATCACTTATTTACTTATTTATAATTATAACAAAGTAGATGCAAGTAGTACGTTAGTAGTTTGGTATTTGTTCACAAAAGCAGTTTGGAAGAAAGCTAATTTTTAGTGTAAGGGAGAAAAAAAATACTCAAACAAAGTCTGTCTGTGCAATGGTATGGCATTATCTAAGCCATCCGTGTCTTGTCAGTGTGTTAGCACAACTTGTTCTTCACTTGTCACAGTGTGTAGAAAAGATCTTTGTCTTGTGCAAATAAAAAGACATTTGAGTACTTCTAAGTACAACTTTGAAAGAAAAAATATTTGCTTGAGACAAACAACTGTTTTGTGACAGAACTATTTCAGGTGAAAAGAATCTAAAAATCCAAGCAATGTGTCTCTGGTATATAAATAAATGCCCTGTAATTGTCTGTTAAAAGTGGAGGTAATGGTGTTGAAACAATAGGCTCCATTGAAAAATGAAATCCTGTAAAGTGATAAACGTGTAAGGTCAGCTGAACTATTTGAACATAAATCATTTTTCTTTCCTTAGCTTCTGGCACCTCTAATCTTAGAAAGAAGACTTTCAGAAATTAACTCCATGTGTTCCACAGAGGTAGGAAAGGTCCTATGTCAGGTATAGGATCACACCTTCCCCGTCATTTAGCGGGAACCCCTTCAGCACATTGCCTCTTGGCGGGATTAGACAATTCCTAGCACAAAAAATGTCCAAGCTGTGCTCAGACACGCTCAGCTCCAGCTAAGACAGTTTCAAGCAGATGGCTGGCAAGACTGATGAGAGTGACACATTTCTGACCAGCTTGCTGCTAAGGGGCTCATACTTCACATTCCTTTTAAGAGGTTGGGGTCCTTTAAACAGATAACAGGTAAAAATCCTCTCCCGTACACAAAGAAACGTATATGGGTCCAGTGGGCCCAAAACTCAGCTGGAGCTTGCATCTCAAGAGGGAAGTGCTGATCAATAGGCAGTCCCTTACCTCCCAGCCATTCCCAGCTCTGATCTCTCCCAACCTCTGCCAATTCTATATATGCTTTACATATAAATATATATATATGTTATAGAGCATATACATAGATCTAATACATAGCACTGCTGCTGTCCCAGGCAGCAGCAGTATCCTGATGTAGACAGTTTTCCTCCCCAACCACAAAACTCTGTCGAGGAGCTCAGGATCCTCACTGCATGTACAGAAATGCTCCGCTTGTGATAGGAACACGAACTTCTGGGCAATAACAACACGGTGCCAGTGCAGCGGGCTTCATTTGAGAAGGGCTTGGCTCAGTCTCTGTGTTCAGGGCCTCTTTTGCTTTGAAAGCATGAGAATTTTTCCAATAAAGCTTAATTTGTGAAGCTATTTTGATAATAACTTCACACGCAACTGAGCAAGAAGAAAGACCTAGCACAAGATTAAAGACATAGACAGTGGAAGAATAAAGATGAAGCTATTAATACCAAGCGTGTAAGAACTTAAACTCACAAAAAAGAACAGCTAGGAATAAGAATGCTAAGTTCAGATAATTCAGATATTTGATCTCTTACTTCTCATACGACTCATTTTCTTTACATCCCTGGTGTTTCCATTAGAAATATGACTCTCCTTTCCTGCCTCTTGTTCAGCTGGTATTTTGGTCATGACAGTTTTTCATCTTTAGGAACAAAGGAATTTTTGTGCTTTATAAGATCAGAGGTTGATGCAGTCCCATGACTTTTCTCTGACAATGATAACCCAACTGATTGCAAAAAAAAAGTACAAGCAATTGTTGCAAGCAAAAAAAAAGAAGAATTTTCTTTCTTCCTTTTAGCAGCTCTCAACTTCAAAAGAAAAACCTGAAGGGATGCTCACTATTTAAAGTTATCTCTATTATTATCATCATAAAATGGCCAGGCCTATTTTAACCTCTATGGGTCTATTCCTTTATGATGTCCTCTTAACTTTTGATAGCAATGTTATGTTGTGGTAAGGGGCTTATTCTATTTCAGTTCTTCAAATTTTGTGCTATTCAAATTCAGGATATGATCTTATGCTTCGAATAAAAGCCAATATGAACTACATTATCCATGTTTTCTTGTGTGGTGTTTATTTTTGTTGTTGTTTGTTTGTTTTGGTGTTCATGTGTTGTTCCTCATTCATTTCCGTACTACACAGTCCCATGTATAGGGTTTTGCCTTGTATGAGTCTCTAGAGAATGCATATATTTCATCATCTGTCTTTGAAATAATTTCATTTGCACTGTTTTGAGAGGGAGAGAATAAAACTAAACAAAACAGGATATATGCCTCTGATTTATATTGTGCTTGTATATTTTCAGTGTTGTTTTCGATGTTGCTTATAGGCATGATCCTTTGATCCTACAAGGATGCTTATAGGTCATGATCCTTTTACCTATGTAGACACTTGCAAAGTGTAGCAGAATTTGCCTTAGGAACCACTGGCATATTTGACTATTTTTTGGAAAACATTTGGAGACAATACCTTAGGTGAAGAGTGATTTTGCAAAGACGTTCCTGAGAAGGATCTGAAGGATCTCTTTGTTTTGTCTAAGAGTGAGTGCATCTTATTTTAGCAGTTCCACCATTTCTTTCAAAACTCTCTGAGGATATCATTTAGCCCTGAGAACTTGTCCTTTGCTTTATCCTGTTTCAGCACCTCTTCCTCTTAGGCTGGGTCATAATACCACAGATCTGTGGTGTTTCCATTAGGGAGCCAAATGCAAATGCTGCAAGAGATGCATTTGCTGCAGTCTCTTAGGCTGTCCAGGGAAGTGGTTGAGTCACCATCCCCTTACATGTCTTCAAGTAACATGTAGATGTAGAACTTCACAGCATGCTTTAGTGGTGGACTTGTCAGCACTAGGTTACTGGTTGGACTAGATGATCTTAGAGGTCTTCTCCTTCTCCAACCTGAATGATTCTGTGGTTCTGTGAAAGGAAAACCCATTACCTCAATGTATTACAGATCCGGGGCTGTCCATTATTAATGCAAACAGCTGCTTTGGGGAAAATGACCCTCACTTCTGGCTGCTGACAGGGAGGCTGCACCTGGCACTTGGCGGGCTCGGGCCGCAGAAGCTGAGCAGGCCGCACGCTGCCACCAGGCACATGTCTTTTCCTAATGAAGCTGAATAAACTCAGTGCGTAAATAAATAAATACTTGAGAAGCTGAGTAAGTGGAGCATCACTTTCTGTGGTTGATATAAGCTATCCTATTTGCAAATAATAGTCTTTTAGGGAAGCAGAAGGCACTTGCCTTTGTGAGCTTGCCAGCAGATAGCTGCAAGCAAGCTGCTCTGTCATCGAGGTAAAACACAATGCTGACAGATCTCTAACTTGACGCTGGCACTAAACAGGATTAACCGCTTTAGCATCTCAGGTTTCATTGCTTTGACACGTCAATAGGCGCTGCTCACGAGGAGAATGTCATTTGTCATAGTATTCATGTCTGTGGTGGCCTCTCGGAGCATACCTGGCCTGACACATGGCACTAAAGTGTGCGTGGTTTTCAGCCAAGCCTTTGAGAGTGTCTCAATGGTGTTATTAGCAGTTCTTTGGGACTCAGTGTGCGTATTGAACACAGCAACCCAGCTCCAACGCCCTCCAGAGTTTGGGGTGTTCCCTCAGAGGGCACCAGTCAGCAGCTGTCCCCTCACAGCCCTACGCACAGCAGCCTTCAGAGGCCTGGCCCTCCTGATGGAGAACCAGGGACCCTGCAGCCAAACCCAACACGGGTCTCTGTGGTAACTCAGCCTCTCAAATGCCCCACAATATTCTGCTCAAAGAAGTTCACGGGAGCCACTGAAGAGATGGTGACTCCAGCATGTGGAGAAAGCCACTGCCATAAGAGAAAACAGGGGCACGGGATGCCACCTGCCGTGTGGTGATACGCGACGCCTCAGCTGGATGAGGATAACTAACCATAGGTTTCAACTGTCACAAAATAAATCTGAATTTGGGTCAGGCACACGACTAAAATATCCATTGATGCATAAGGACCAGTGACTTAGGAGGTATATTGCAGCATTTGCATTTGGCTCCCTACCACAAACCACTGATCTCTCCAGATTGTGACTCAGACATAAAAGTTTTGGTTTTTTTTGGTGCCACTGCTTTGTTTCAAACTCCATGCTTACATCTGTTCTGCAAAATGTCTTCCCCCATTTTATTCATGAGTTTCGGACTACTTGGAAAGCTTCCTGCAACATTTGTACACTGAAATTGCCTGCAGTAAAGGGATGATTTTGCTGTTGTTCTTAGACCCAAACGAACAAACAAACAACAACAATGGTTGGATATTTTATTTCTCAGAATAGGACATTCTGAATTGAAAGTTCTGAAAACTTTGGGAACTCTGATTCACAACATTTCAATTCAAATGTAATTTATGTAAAAACGTTAAAGAGAGGGTCAGATAAGGGCACTTAGAGCCATTGAAAGAAACCATTTCCATTTACTGAAACGGTTTTACTTGGTCAGCTTATGGACCCAGTGGGGATTTTGATTTTTCAGTGTCAATCAGGATGGAAAAAGTACTTGAAATATGGAAAATTCTTCTGGAAGAAAAACAATTTTCTGCCTAGCCCTATGTATTATTTATTTCACTAAGAGGCAGCCTGAAGCCTCAGAGCATTTGACAGATGTCAGAAGAGCCCCTCATCACCTCAAATTTGATCTTTTTTGGTACTACAAATCTGTTACAGGTTTTTGTCCCCAGTATTTTGGGAGTAAGTGTTTTTTGTTTGGTTGTTTGGTTTGGTTGTTGTTTTTTGCTTGTCAATGTGTGGGAAGCATGCACCTGAAGTAATAAGAAAACAAAGAAAGCAGATTTGTTTTCCCTTGCTGGAGCAATGTTAATCACTATCTGTTTGATGGCAGAAGGTTACTCCTAGCTTAAGTCTATCTTATCTGAAATTGGTTCCTTGCTGCTTATCCTGTCCTCTACAAACCAATATCTAATGAATACCGTAAAATATTTTAAAAAGCATTGTGGCCAAGATTTTGTTCTCACTTATTTCTGAGAGTTTTCTGTATATCAGAAAAGTTATTTTCAGGTGTGCCATGCAAATGAAAATAACACAACTTTCCTTTCAGTGTTGCAGTTCTGGCATGCATATTTAAACACCTAAGCTAAACATCTAAACTGCTTTAGAAGGCTTGATTTAATTTTTTATTTTTATTTTTTTACTTATTATAGTTGCAGTGAGTGTTCTTTACACTTGTCATCTGTCATTATTCCTGTTCTTAATCTACACAGTTCAAAAATTGTGAAGGAGGTGATGGCATTTCCTATAAGCAAGCAGAACAGAAGAAAAAAAATGAAAAAAAAAAAAAAAAAAAGATGTTATTAAAAGAATATGTCATTGTCACCTCTGAAGAACTTCTGAGACTGTTCAGAAAAAGGTAAAATTCATTCTCAGGAAAGAACAAAGTGCCACCTTGCCTTCACATAAAACATCTACAATTTCTACTGAATTCACATAACAAAGAGTGGAAGTCAGACCTGTTTATGTCTAAATTATGTCTCTCTTTAGGGAGCGAAACTGTGCAGCTTCTCATATACCTGTAATATACTCAGTTACATGGGACAACCACACCGTGACAGCTTGAAGGAGGGAGGACTCTGAAAGCACGAAGGCAATTTGTAATTCTCCTTGAAACTATTCTGGCACATGCATGGTTGCTGGAGCAATGAAGCCCCTTCCCTGAGGAAGCAGATCCTCCAGGAAAGCTGCCAGGCTGTGAAGCTCGCTGCTGGCAGGGACCCTGGGGGACACCCGGGGGTGTCTGGGGCTGTGCAGCCCCCCAGCCTGCCTTCTTCCTTCCCTCACCATTTTACAGCCTTGTCTCCTAATCTCTCTTGTAGCACATACCTTTTAGCTATCTGGTCATTCAAACTGATCTTTTCTGCTCTCTTCAAGTCTACACAGTTACCAAAGCCTGACAGACCACTGCTGCTGAGCTTTTCTAGGGCTGTGTAAAGCCGTCTGTTTCACACCGAGTCTGTGCTTCAGTTTTTGCATCCTTGCATGTGGTTTGACATTCTCACTGCAGCACTCTGACATTGTCACCTTGTGTACAGACTGTGATTCACATAGCCACAGATTGTTTTCTTCTTTTCTTTTGCACATAATTGCTGCTTTTTTTTTTTTTTTTTTTTTTTCTGCAGAAAATCCCCATTTCCTATGCATACAGCTGATCCTATATTCCTCAGCCCAGCACCATGCACTTATCCCTGTTGAATAGAACTGTCCTTTTTACAGACTCTTTTGTCAGTGCATGAAAATCCCCCTAAATCCCACAACTGTCCTGCAGCACAATAAACTCTCCTGATTTGGAATAATCCGTGGTTAGATAAACACGTTTTCTAAACCACTGCTGAGTTCATCAACATCCTTCCAATTTGACAGTGAGCCACTTGTAACCACCCCCTAAATACCTCCAACCTACCTTGTTTGCCTTGTTTGCTTAAAGAATATCGTAAGAAACCATGCCAGAAATCTTACTAAAGAGACATCCAATGCGACATCCAATGTTTTTCTGCCACTGAGAATTCCTCTTGCTTTGTTGCAAGAGATGTCAGACGTCTGATGTCTTTTGTCGTTGACCAAGCTGTGTTGTCTGTAACTTGTTGCTTTATAAGTGCTTAAAAATAGCCTGTTTATTTCCTCCAGTATCTTTCCTGGACATTGAATTTAAACAGATTGGTATACAACTTCTATCTCCTCCTTTCCTTTCAATGCTGTGCTTGTCCTTTTCTGTCCTCCAAATATCTGTCCCACTATAAATTCTCAGCGACAGTTTCAGAGATTTCATCAGTTGGTTCTTTCAGTGAAGCTGATTGGAAAGCAGCTAATTTTGTCTGAATAATTTCTCACTTGGTAGTCAAGTCTGAAATCCAGCTGTCTTCTGAGGAATCAATAATGACTTATATTTCTAAAAAAAAATCAATAATAGGTGCAAAAATACTAAGAAGCTTGGCTTTCTTGCTGTCACCTGTCAAAAACTTTCCAGTTCTGCTTGACACTGGAGTAATCGTTTGCTCTATCTTTTCCATTCCTGGTGATGTGCTTGGAATGATTTTGTGTTACTCCTGATGCCCCTTATCAATTGCATCTCACTTTTTTGTCTTCTCCTCTGATTTCATCCCTGCATGATTGGGCTACTGTTGTAGCTCTCCAGAGCAACCCAACAAAGCTTCTCTTTTCTGCACGCTTCACTGCTGCCTGAGCTTCTGGAATTGCCCATGACAGCCAGGTTGGTCATGCACTATGCCTTTATCTTTTCTGTGTGGACTGATGGTTCTCTTACTCACACTCTTAATGTTGTTTCTGTGAGGAACTGCCAGCTCTCTTAAACAACTTTTTTATCAGTGTGAACCTTCCAGCACATCATGTTGAACTGTTGTAGGTGTTCATTGGGGTCTACCTCCATGAAATATTTTTATTTTGATGTCATTGAGTCTTTCTAAAATCGTGGAATCTCCCTGCAAAAACCTGTGAAGCCACATGTACATGTACATGTGTATATGTACATATATATAAAATACGCATGCATGTATATATATATACACATATTCTATCTCTCTTTGTAAAGAACACTGAGGACTTATTTTTTTTTTCTGTCTTTGTGACCCAAATAATTCAGTTTAATACCTATAAAGGGAAATGAAAGATGATGGGTGAGTCATCAGGAAACAAGCTCATCATACTGCTGGAAAATGGGAGCAGGCAGGACTCCTTATTCCTTTTCTAATAATCCTGTATGGAAATTCTTTGTTTTGCATCAGCTGTAGCTAGTAGGTGAGGGACACTTGTGAAGGTGTTATGGACACAATTTGGCTCCTAGATGACAAAGGAACTTTGAAAGTTTTATTTTATATATAAAATATATGTCATCTCGCAGACATTTATTCTTATGTCTGTTGTTTATTCCCAAGTTCCCAACATCTAAAAAGCAGTATTAATGCTGGTCAGAATTGTGATTTCCTCAGCTTCTGGGACACACGATGAGCAGGCAGAGGACTACACCAGCTCATGCTGGACAGCCAGGGCATCAAGAGCTCTGGAAACCATTGGTGTGGTCACCATTTTCTGCCAAAGCTTAGTAAGAGAGAATGGGGAAAAAAAAAAAAAAAACATTTCAAATTAAGCAGCATCAACCTACGTTGGCTATGAGCACGCCACACTTGGCTATAAAGATTTTATGCAACCATATTTTAGTATTCCTTTATCTTTCTTTCGTATATTTTTAGACATTTGTGTTAGTGTGATTTTTCTCATTTCTATCACGTTGTCTAAATACTAAATATTAACATTTACTGCAGGGACTCGTTTGCCTTGTTTCTGAACCACTTGCTGCTTCCCAGGGTGGTTAAAACGAGGTAGCAGTGTGATGTGCGTGTGATACTCGTGTTGGATGGGTGAATTTGACTTTCATACAGCAGGGTTTGAGGGGTTTTTGGTATAGATTTAGATTTATTTATTATTATTGTTAGGAAAACTGCTGGAATCTCGCTCTCAGGCAACAGTTTGGTTTGGGATTTAAGACGCGGCTTTCGCTTGACCCGAGCAGCGAAGACGACAGCCAGGCACGGAAAGCAAGCCCAAAACTCCGGAGACGCCTGTCATACCCCTGCCGGGAACGACCCCCCCAAAAAAAAATACCCGGAGGAAGCGAGCACCCTGCAGCCCGCTGCTTCAGGACGGGCTCTCCGCCAGCCCCGGGGTGCCGCCGGCGGGCGTCAGGCACCACCACACGGTGCGGGCGGGCAGCACCGATGGCTCAGCGCCTGCCAGCCGCGCCCCGGGCGACCCCCGGGAGGTGACCCCCGTGCTCTGAGGCCTCCCGGGCGAGGTCCCGGAGCCCCGGCCCCCGGCTGCGGGCCGAAAGGGGGCGGCGGCGGCCGGCCTTCGCCCCCGGTGCCGCTGGCGGGCATGCGCGGTGCCCCCGCAACATGGCGGCGGCGTGAGGCGGCCGGCGGCGGCGGGAGCCGCTTGAGGGAGGCAGCGGCGCCGCTGCTGCTGCCCCCCCCCTCACCGCAGCCCCGGGCAGAATAAAGCGTAAGTATTATTTATGGGCGATGGGATATTGAATCGGTGTGAAGAATAAACGTGTTAAAGACACTTCGGTGCTTTATTTATGGGACGTTTCACGGTGAGGCAAGCGGGAGCGTGTGTTGAAACTGAAATTTAAATATAGAAGTACTGTAAGGGCTGTTAACTTTAACAAGGTCCAGTTTTGAATATTAAAATAATGTTTTCTGGTTTTGTTTGAGGCTCTTGGGACAGAGTTGTTGTGCTAGTTTTCCAGTTGCTGCAAATAGCGCAGCAGCATGCTTGTAGTATCTTCCAGGTTAGTTGGTGTTAAGTGTTGCATATTCTGCTCATAATTCTGTTCAGATTCTGCAAAAAAGAAATGCTTGCTTCTGATTTCGTGTTATTAACTCCTTGCATAGCAATTAAAAGCCATGCAGGTACGCAAAGGTGACCGGCTCCGATTAAGTCATTCTTAAATTTGGGTCATACGGTAAGTGCTGATCTTGGTGTAGAGGTGTTCAGGGAAGGAGCGGTGACAGCCCTCTGAAAGATGCTTCCTCAGACTTTGCACATTGCTACTTTGAACGTACAGGTGCCTTTTTTTCTTTCTCCTTTCTCTTTTTTTGTTGGGGGTGGCTGCTGGCGCTGCCCTTGCTGCGTGCGGTGCAGCGCTCGGATAAGGTAGAGGCGTTGTTTGCTGCGGTAGCTGCCCGAGTTCAGAAGAGGTGCTGGAGACAGCCGAGTATAATTTTGTCTTCACTAGCGTGAAACTGATGGTACAGAGAATGCATTCGTTCAGATGTCTGCCTAAAAGTTGAGTGTGTGAAACAACGACCCTGCTGGACTTGAGGGGACATGGAAAAGCCCGAAGCAAATGTAGGTGGCGACTTCTGCCCTTTGCACGTTGGGTGTCCTCTTCGCACAATTGTGTCTCGTTGTTTTCTTAGTGCTGACACGGGACTGCGAGCTGGGAGTGAGCCGTGCTCGCCCCCTTTATCTGTTGCAGTCCATACGTGATGGAGTGGGTGTGCGGGGAGGCATGGAGTCCTGGGTAATTATCGCTCGATAATTAATAAGGAGTGTCGCCAACAGGAAATGCCATTTGTCACTAACCGTCCAGGACACTGCCGCCGACCTTATTCGCCTGGCTACCTCTCCCTCCAGCAAGGATGGGTGAAATACACAATTTTTCCCGTATATTTTCAGATAATCTTTGAAAATACTGCAGTGTGCCGTAATATTTTCGGAGTGTAAAAATAAAGCAAATTACAGGTGGGGACTGGGACAGTGCTTCAAAGGGGTCCACACAAGGGAGGCTGTTAACCAACTTCTTGACCTCTGCATCTGCTGGGGCTTTCAAGTTCTGTTTACTCCCATTTGACAGAGGTAGCCTTAGGCACCCAATCTTAGTGCTGATTGCTTCTTCCAGAGATTAAAATCTTAAACGTCGAGGACTGTGCTGTTAGTGTTCTCTAAAATGTAAGACATGTAACGTCAGCGGCTCAGGACTCCGATTTCTCTAGGACATGGGAAACCCTGTCTGAAGTTGCTGGGGCTTAATAGAGCTGTTTTTAAATGTGGAGCAACAGAAATGTTAAAGGTAAAATTGTTTGTGCTTGAATGTTACAGGTGTTTGCGTTGCACGTCATAGCCCTGGTATTCTTGCAAATACTTTTAGTTTGGCTCAACATAATTTGAAATCCCAGAATACTTGTTAATGTTCTGGTGTGGTCTGGTGAATGCTTTCTTTTTTGCTATGACGTGTTTTTTTGGTATAGGAAAGTTTTTTGGTATAGGGAAGTGTTTTGCTAATAACAATTTGTATGATTTCTTTTAAGTTCCAAGTCTTTTCTAATTTGGTGATGTCTTGATGTAATGGTGGGCAGCTTTAATAATATTTATATGCAGTCAAGTTTATTTTTTTTATTAGATACATGCAGTCAAGTTACAGTGGTGGCTGATAATGCTGAGATACAGGCAGCGTGTGCGTGCAAACAGCTTCACCTGCGCTATGTGGAGAAGCAATCTGTTTGCTGCAGATGAAGACCCTCAAAAGTTTTGCTTAAGTCCCTGGAGGTGCTGTAGCTTCTTTTAAGGATATGTTCCTGTGCCAGTCCCATCTTTTGTACAAATATGCTGCGGCTGGCCAGCCTGGGTGGCAGCAGCATCGTGCCAGGACGGCTTGGTGAGCTACCTCATGCTGCCTGAAGCTGGCGTCTCACATCTGCAGTCTTCTTTAAGCTTGCCTCTAGTCCTGCAGGATGGGCAAAGGGGGCTGTGCACCCGCTGCTGCTGGGGCAAGGACTCGTGGCACAGCTGCTGGCAGTGGGGGGCACGCTCCCCTGTTGCTTTCAGCACGTTTACGAGCAGAGTTAACCAGGGCATGAGTGATGGTGGTACAAGAACCCTCAGAGGTACTCCTGTCTCTTCCTTGTTAGTCTTTCTGCTTGGTCGGTGAGGAGATAGGTCTGGAGGAAAGTCAGGAGCTGCAACATGGCTGTTCAGAAATCTGCAGCTATCTTTACAAGGCTCCTTATCTCTGCCTGATGGGCTTGCTCTGATGCTTTCTCTTGTACACAACGGATATGGAGCAGCCAGGTCCCAGTAGAGGGGATATGCTGTCTCCTACCTCCTCGCAGGACTGCTGTCACAGGAACTTGCAGCTTTAGCTTGTGTGTCCTTGGAACAGGACAATAAAAATCAGTAAATATGAATGATGTGAAGAAATATACAGTTCTTCGTTGTGCTGGTGAGATACGTCTGTCTCGTTTCAGCACTGTAGATTGAGAACTGGTTCGTAGTTCTTATCTTTAGCAAAGGTGACTGCTACGTGTGTAGCATTTGATCGTTTTGGATCCAGACTGGTGCACCACTAAGTGTGTGCTGAGTGTGTTCTTCCATGCACACTCTACCTGCTTTGCTGAATTACTGGCAGAGCCATTAAGATGGAAGTATTTCTGAAATCCTCAAACCTCTAACAGAACTATAGTGCTCTTCCACTCGTTTTAGCAGGCAATAGCCTCTCTGCCCCACAGGGAAGGTGCTTTCTAGCTATCTTATGTCCAAACTAATCTTGAAGTGCTTTTTCCTTGTGGTTTGTTAGAATAACGCTGTGTGCAGCTGAAGTATGAGCAGCAGTTTTGGAGTGTTATTTTTCCCCTGTAGGTGATGTATTATCTGTGTGGCTCCCCATTTAGCATGTCGTCATCTAAACCCAAGCAAGGCATCACTTTAAAGGTAGGTGTCCTCCTTTGAATCATTTGGTTCTAGGCCTTCGGCTTCACAAATCGGGTCAAATTCCACTTGAGGCAGCAAGGAAACCTAGGCCTTTCATGAAAGGGTTGAACTTCTTTGATGGAAGTCTCAGTTTGTTGCCTCCTCGGGGTAATACGATAGCCCTTTTAGCGCAGGGCGAAGCCGAGGCTGAGCCTTTCATCATCTCCAGCGTCCATTAGCTCGGGGAGCATCTGAAGTTTACGAAACATGCGGGAGAGCAGCGCCGTTCCGATGAGGTGCGTGCACACAGCAGAGCACCTCCCTTATTTATGTGCTGTGTGGGATCTGCTGCAGATGAAGGGAGGCAGGGGAGGTCGGTGCCACCAGCGCAGCTCCTGGGGCGCCCCTAAAAGCCCCTTTGGAAAGAGCAGTTCGTACAAGCTACTCTGGTACGTGGAGGAATGTGAAAGGGTATCAGGGCTGCTACATTTGGCGGAGCTTGCCGCTGCCGTCTGTCGGGGCTCGGACTAAAAGGGCTGGGGCGTGCATGATGGCACTTCCAGTGCTGAATCTCCTGTACGTGCATGGGAGTCCACGGGAATGCCTTGCGGTACCCAACAGGACTCATGAATGTCCATCCGAATAGGCAGGGGTTGGAGAAGGAAGGTGGCAGCAGGAGCATGTTGCTGCTGGTGTTGAGTGTGAGCAAGGAGAGGCAAACGTCGTGCTTTGAAACAAGCTGACTCCGTGTGGGGTGCTCGCAAGGCTGATCTGTGCAGAAATATCCCAAGGCTGTTCTCTGTCCCTCCACTGGCAAAGAAATTGTGTACTTTCATAGATTTCTGCAGCAGACAAAAGGTGATCGTGTGAAATCGTGATGGATTTCCCAGCTCTGTGATACGTGCGTGGGGCTCTCGGATCCTTTCAGGGCTGAGCCTGAGCAGTCCCTGCAGCGCTTAGTGGCAATGTGGACGGGAGGAAGCCAGAGTTATCTACGAGGTTGTAAAACCCTTTTCCACCAGCCCTCCTCTGCTTGTCTTTCTCCCTGATTCCCCTGAGCACACACACTCTCTCTTACTACTGCTTTTAAAACCGCTGGTATTGCTTGCTGTCTGTCAGAGATGAGCGCAGAAAAGCCCTGTAGGGATCTCTGGCATCCCATTCCGCCCTAGGCTCTGGGCATCTCTTACTATGTTTGCAGTAGCAATTTCTTTTCTCCCTTACCTGCTGCATTTGCACTGTGCTAAAAGTATGCTCGGTGCCTCCCAGAACAAATAGAGAGCTCTCTGCTGTGTCAGGGGAGGCTGAGCTGGAGGCAGAGGAGGTGCATCTGGGCGTACAGGGAATTTCGTGCAGGTATTTAGCTCGTAGCCAGTCTTCATCGTGCAAGACGTGTGTGTGTGTGTGTGTGTATTATTTTTTTTGATGCATAATTTAATTAGTTTGCTTCGTGAAAGAAATCTGAGTTAGGCATTTGAACGAAGCCAGGCTGAATAATGATGATGAATGTTTCAGGAACAGTATTCCAGGCTTGAAGAGGGAAGCAGAAAAGCAGCACAGAGATTTTGGTGAGTTGAATCCACCAAAACATTTAAACAATTTGTTGAGCTCTTCTGCTACTGCAAAAATGCACCGGTAAACTACTAAAACTGACAGTTTTACTTAAGATGGAAATGTAAGTGCTGCGAAATGTATTTTTGATTTATTTGAATATAATGTTAAATACCCTTTCATGTGGGAAGGCTGGTGTTTTAAGAATATTTAAAGCTGTTAATGGCCAGCCAGCCTCTTTGCTGAACTGCTGACTTCACACATACCATTTCCTTTTTCAGGTTTTTACAACCCCATATCTTCCAACTTTTAAAGCAGGATGGGGGGTGTGTGTAGAGGGGAGAAGCTATTTATATTTTCCACTGGTAGCTATAGAGCAGCTCTAAACTTCAATTTTTAAAATAACCATCCAAATAGTAAATATTGAGTGTATGACATGGGATGTTTCTGTTTTCAGTTGATAGCAGCTGTGTTATTTAATCTAATTCTGAGACCTAATTTTTCAGCTGTTCTCATTTACAAGTATTTATTTTTTTGCTTCAGGAATTTTGGGGACAAATCTGTGGTCTAAACCGTGTTAACTCTGCTTTTTAAAACACACAATGCCTTGCTCTGTCCTGAATACCATACACTTAGTGCAGATGGAGAGCTTATGCTTTTGTAGTCTCGAAATGTACGATTCACTGTAATTACAGTTGCTCATGTCCTAAAGCAGATCGTAAACTTACCTGGAAGGAGGACAGAACATTTACAAATGGTGTTTTACTGCTGACAGCTTAAAAGTTTGTGTATGCTGATCACTTCATAAATAGTGAGCAGGGTGCTGTTGGGGACTTTCTGAGGAGTTCCGCTAGCGCAGAAAGTTTCTTCTTGATGTTAAGGCAAACGCTGTTAAAAAAATGATATTTGGAAAGCCATAATTACCTACTCTTGTCTTTTAACAGCTTAAGAAATACTCAGCCATAGTTTTTTATAATAATACATATGGCTAGCTAGCATTTACTCTTCTGAAAGCCCATAAATTCTCCAAGAGCCTAGCTCTGCTTTTATCTGCTAGAGAGGCGTTCTGATCTCTCAGGTCGTTAGAAGTTCTGCCATGTGAAAATATGGAAGTTTAATTTCCTTTCCTGGAATGATTCTCGCTTTTATTTATTTATCTGTGTGTTTATTTATGTACAGAGAATTTGAACTCAAAGGGATTTTAACGCAGATCAAATTTCTTGTCAGAACACTAGCTGGTTATGTATGCATAAATGAAGGAAAACCTCATCTTCAGGTGTTTTTTTTTTATTTATTTATTTTGAACTCATAAATGTGTAATGCTAAATAATACTGATTTTATGACTATGAAGCTTGTGTCACATCTTGTAATCTTATGGTATATTTGTGCAGGTGTAAGGTTTTTTTTTTTTCTTCTCCTAGCCTGTAAGATCTTACCTTTCTATAATGGCACTGCAGTGTGCTCCAGAAGATTAGTTCAGGGACGATTCCTGCTGCAGAAATACAGAGATATGTGCTGTTATGTCCTGAAGTACACGTGAGACTACACACCGGGTGACTTACCTGGAAGGATATTTTCAAGGGGACTTGGAAGTATCGCATGTTACAGGAGTCCTCTTCTTAACCTTATTCTGTGTATTTGCCCTATTTCAGCACCTTAAGGGCTTGTGCACAGGGTGTGAAGTAGTATTTTTATTTAAGAGATGACAGGTGAACAGACGAGCAGGTTAAAAAACAGCATTCCCCTCTCAGGAGCAGTCACTGTGGCGGGACCGCGCTTTCCTGTCAGAGGAGTCGGTGCCTCAGGTACGGGCTGCCCCGTGTGGGAGCTGGGCCGGGGTCTGCAGGGCTGTGGGATGGGCAGGGGGCTGTGAAGGGACGCAGGGGGCTGTGAAGAGACACACGGGACTGCGAAGGGACACAGGGAGCGAGGATGGTGACAGAGGCCAGGGTGGTGGTGCCAGCCCCGTGGCTGGGCCTTCAGAGGGCAGTGGCAGCGGTGTGCTGCTGGCGAAGCGCCCTGTTGGGATGGAGCCTGGAGGACGGCCGTCCGCACTCCTGTGTCCTCTGTCCCTTCGGTGGGCCACCAGGGGTCGGGAACTGCAGCAACACATGGCCTTTGAGTAATTCTTTCAAAATGAGAAGAGCAGTGTTAGACAGGAAAAATGCTTTCCATCCTGTTTGCTGACACCTGGCGCTATGTGGTAGCGACGCGCTAAGGGGGAAGGTTTAGGCTTGTCTAGTAATATATGTCCTTCTGACAAAAGACTTACACAGTGGGAGGTGGCTAGTAGGAGTGATTTGGGCATTAACAATAAAAACTTCAGTAAGGAATTAAAGGCAGATGAATGCTTTCTGTCTGTCTATTTATTTATTTATTTATTTTTAATTTAAAGTAGCTGGTGCAAGGGAAGCTAATCAGAGAAGGAATGAAACTCAGGATGAATTAAGAAATAAATGATGTAAATAATACAGTTGGTGAGTGTGGAGATCTTCCCTATTGCTTTAAATAGGATATATTCCAATGATGAATTTAATGTTACCACAGAATGGTTTGGGTTGGGAGGGACCTTACAGATCATACAGTTCCTTAGGTTCCTGCACTTGTCTGCTTTTTTAATGTACAGCAGATAGTTTTTCATTGTTTTCTGGTATAGATTCTGTACTTCCATTCCTAAATCGGTGGGTTTGGGCCATTTTCTGTATATGACTGTCAGTCACTGTGGTTAGCTTGGTTTTTGAAGCTTTGGTTTTCATTCTCGTGCTTTGTGCATGCTCACTCCATCACGCTTCAGCCTTGCCAGCACATTTCTATGTTTGCTTGCATGTTCCTGGCCTTGTTTTACTTACTTATTTTTGCCTGTGTTTCTTAAAGCTTCTAGATTAATTTCTTAACCTTACGTTTCTGTATTGCTCGCTCTGCTCTCTCACCCTGTTGCACATGCAAGAAAGAAGCCTCAAGCTCTGTCCTCTCTGTGAAATTTTGCCGAAAAGCACCTGGAGGTTTCTCCCGTGGTCTAGCTGGCTGTTTCTGCTGGGGATGGCGAGGCCATAGTGAGAGGTGCCTCAGGTAGCAGGCAACGTGATCAGCCTCGCTCACCCCTCATGCAAGGTGGTGGTGGTGCTGGAAAGCTGTTCCTGGGCCTGCCCTGTCTTCTGGAGGTACCCAGTTTTCATTTTGCTGTCGTCCAGCATCGTGTAGCGGTTGTTAGAGGCCCAGAAACACCGCTCTTGAATGTCTTCTGTGACAAATGTCGCTACCTACCAGCTAATTAATAGAGACTCTACGCTGAGTACTGTAAGTGTGAGCGGGTTTGAAGTAGCACCTCTTCCAAACAGTAGTATATTGTATTCCTGCTCCGCGATTCGCCCTGTTTCACAGAGCTCTCTCAGAGCTTTCCCTTGTCCTATATTTTTAACAGGCCGGTGGGCACGCTGTAAAACCGCCTATCTGGTGGAGCAGAGGCTAATGAAACGCTGGAATCCTTTTTATGTCCTGACAGACGCTCCGGTTGTGCTAAACTTGATGACTATCACTGCAGGGTTGGAATCTTTATTACTGCACCAAGTGCAATCTGGTGCTTGGAACAAAAAGATAAAAACCATGCACTGTTTTAAAGTAATCTGTAAAACAGTTACTTTGACTCTGCATCACCTTTCGCAATTTATTACTCGCAGCGGAAAAGCTTTGAATTTTGGGGGGAGTCTCCCAAAGTATCACGTATTTCAAATTTATTTGATGGCTTAAAAGGGTTTCTCTTCTTAATCCTGATGATCACTTATGCTGTGAATGCTATTGTGTAGGAAAACCTGCTTACTTTATGTCAGTATCCAGTTTTATTTATAACTGCTTTCAAGTCTCAGTCACTTAAGTTTTTTTCTAATAACTATCTGGCATGTCCACACGCTGCAGACACGCACAAAACGCATTCTTCAGTCACTGGCCTTTTTAAAACCATATTTAGTTTGTTTTAGCCATGGGGCTAGCACTGCATAAAGTTTTTGTCATGCAGTCTACCACCATGGCGTACAATTTCCTCTAAATTTCACTGAAATGTCACAATTTCAGGAAAACGCTTGCCTGTATGACACACCTCTTGTTACATGCAATATCTATGTGTAAATTTTTAGCATGTGAGTGTAAGGTTCAAGAAATTCCAAACAGGTATCTTGCTTTTCAACCACTATTCCTTTTTTAAAGCACTGGAAAGGTATAGCTTCCAAAAACGTTGTTCTTGGCAAAATTCATCTTTTGAAAAAGTGTCCATGCATTTAAATAAAAAAAAAAAAATCTTGAACTGTTGATGATATTAACTGTAAGGTCATGGGATTTCCTTGAAAAGAAGTGATGAAAGAAGACAATTCAGAAATTTGAATGTATTTTTATGCATTATTACTTGAATAGTGAATGGGAAAGGATAATAAACTTGCCCGTTTTGTTGCTTTAGGGGTAAGAAGCCTCAGCTGAGTTTCACTTGCTTTGAGTGCAGTCGAAATTGCAAAGAATTGATGCTGGAGTAGAAAATCCCACTAGCACGCACACAGAAATTGTTTTTGCTGTGTTACAATGGTTTAACTAAGTTGTTTCTAAGCTCTGCAAGAGTGTGGGTCACTTCTAGTTATCTGCAGTCAGCCTTCCCGTGGTGGGTTCTCCCTCCTCTGCCGTAAGCGGTAACGGGCAGTGGTAGCAGTGAGCAGTTGTGCCTTTGTGTAGGTTTCTTACATCAGTGTTTCGTTCCTCTTCCTGGTGTGGTTCTGAAAGAGCATTTCATCTAGAGGTGCTTAAAGTTATGTGATGGAAGATAAACTCTGTGTGTGTAAGCCAGGAGGAGCGTGTGATCCATGAGTTTTTCTTCCATTTTTCAGTAGCGTTTATTGGGGAAAACAGGAAAGAAAAAAAAAAGCATGTTTTATATCTTTGAATTAGAAATTCACTGAAAATGCAAATCATTCTACCACAAACTGTTGAAATCAACGAAAAAAAAGTTTGGGTTCTTCTATACCCTTGCAACTTTGACATATCCATTGTTTATGTGCCGCTCTTCTACAAGCAGCTTGTTAAAAGTTTGCAACTTTATACCAGCAAGATAATTGTACAACAATACAAAAAAAAAAAATAAATCCTCCTTTTCCAAAACAAGAAAGCCCAAACCCCAACAACCCCCCCTAACTTGTTGTATTATTACTCCACAGGAAACTGTTGTGCTGAAAGGAAGAATTAACTGGTCTTTCAACTTCAGCCTTTTTATTGTGAGAGAGAAGATCACAGAAGTGTTACCATGGGGAGAACAGCAGCTAAAGGTGAGGCCTGATAGCTTTTATCCAAGAGGAAAGAAAATAGGGAACCTGTTAAACTGTCTCTTCTGTGGTGGTGGTGTATTACTTAACAATTAGGATACTGTGCAATTTGAGAAGTTATGATATATACTGAACAGAGGTAAGTATGAAGTTTACATTGTTTTAGAGTAAGTGTGCTAAATTCAGCTTAGCCTGGAGTTCTATACAAGTTCAGCCAAAGCAATTCTGTCCTGTGACAGCCTTGAAGTCGTTATACTACTCTAAAATTGAACAGTGTGTCTAGATGTGGTATTAAATGAAATGTAGTGCTTTGTTTTGTAACTGCACAGAATTTATCAGGAGGATAACTGAGTAGTGCAAGGAATAAAAGTTTACTGCAGTGAATAGTATTAGCAGCTGTCTTCTACAAGCTCTTGAAGATAAAAATGTACACTTTTAAAGAAATTTGTCCACAAATGCACAGTGTAGTACAAAGGTGTGATACCCACTGTGTCATGTCTGCAGAAGATAATTGTGAATTAAATGCTAAAATAAAGAGCGAGGCTGAAGAAATAACAAGTGTGTTTGGGTTGGTGAAACAAAGAGAATGTAAAGCGAGAAAGACCCGCTCTTTCAAACCAGCTTTCTGCTGCTTTTTAAACCTTTCAGATGAGTGGGCTTCCCTCCTAAAACATTACTAATACTTTTGTGTTTTTCTTGAGCTTTCCACCTTCAGCCCAAGCTGCTTTATGTGCTTGTGTGCTCCCTTGGTAAATAATTGTCTTGCTATAATAGATTTTCTGGAATGGCAGCAGTCATCTATTTAATTGTTGAACCAAGAGTTTATGGAGGAAGTCTACCCCCTTCTCTTGTAGTTTTTCTGCATGGCTGTTGTCTAGATATACTGAAAGAAGCACTCTGTGCTGGGCAGATAAGAATCCCACTGGGAAGCAGAGAAAGAAAGGGAAGGAGGCATTTTAGATTCACTCTGTCTTGATATGCTCAACTGCATGCACTGAAGTTTGGGGAAGGGTAGCTAAAATGTGCTCACAACTCTGTGCGCTAGAAAGCAAAGGCAGCCCCTTCCTGACCTATGGTAAGTCTTGGGCTCGTCTTAGCAAACTTCGTATGAGGGTAAGTAACTGCATGGCATGGGAAGAGCAAATGTTTCTGTCACCCAGACGTGTTTCATGTCTGTCTGGAAGAGACAAAGGATTTCTTTGAGAAAAGCGGTCTCCTGCCAAGTTTTGAACACAAGCTGGAGTTGAAGGCTTTAAGATGGCGAAGAAGTAGCTGCACAGATCTCGAAGGCATGACTCTGAACTTTTTTTCCCCATAATGGACAGCAAGCAAATAGGAAGTCTTAAAAGATGACAAATACATGACGCCTCATGTAACACGCCTCTCTAAAAACTAATGCTGTCAAAAGAGATGATGCTTGCTAGTATACAGGCAAAGAATCCATCTTGTTTGCTGAAAGATCAACTTATCCCAGAAAGAAGTGTTGGGGATTTGTTAAGCGTCTCAGAGAACAAGCTGCAGTTCAACATGAGAGTTTATAAGAGGAAATATAAATTGGTCACTAGGATCATCTTTACCAGACCTTATTATGTTCTAACGGTGCTTTTTTTTTTTTTTTTTTTGCCTTTTTTATTTGCATTCACAAGCCAGTAAAGATAGCTTTGTCTCGTTTCTTCCTTGTCTCTAATTTCTTGCATGATAGATGTGGTTACTCTTGCCTGTCGTCTCTTGAGTAATCTTATCAGCAGAAGAATTCTGTGGTTACAGATAGGGTGAAGTAATGTAAACACGTGGAGTTTTGAATCAGTAAGGAGAAAACACTATGTCAAATAACCTATTCTAATCTTCTTTTGTAACTACTGCTTTAGTTTATGGAGTGTGCTGTTGAAAAACTGCTATTTGGTGAATAGAATGTGCCACTACTTTTTATTTTTTTAATTAATTAAAAATTAATTAATTATTTTTATTAATTTTAATATATGCTGTATTCTTATCTATCTACCTATAAGAAAACATTCTTTTGCAGGGTTTTGAAAGTAGATGTTTAGCCTGTATGCATTATAGGCTACCTATATATGTATTTACACAGTGAATATAAAAGCTTTAAATATATACTTAGATATATTACTGTATTTTTAACACTTTCTTTGAAAATAGGATCCAATTCTTTCTTTTCTTTTTTTTTTTTTTTTTTTTTTTAAGAGAACTGAATAGCATGTAATTAGATCCACAGTAGTATCATTTCATTTTTGTTTGTGTTTTGACAAAGTGATCTAAAACATACTGTATTTTGCACTGGGAAGTACATTCAAGCTTGTGTCTTTATAAATGAACTTTATGAACAGAGAAAGATAATGAATTCACCTGACTTCTTTTTGTCACAATGAACTTCAAGCTTCTAGAACTAATAAGTCTTTTCAAACTCTAATATATAAATAAAGTTCCCATTTTCAAGTCCACTTTTCAGCTTTGAGGGAAGTAAATCATTGAGCAGCTAGCTGAGGGAGATGAAGGGAAAATACTGATTGTACCTGCAGAGCTATTCATGACCTCATTTTTGAGATTAGACGTCAAAGTTTGACCAAACTGAGCCTCATTTGCTGAGGGAGTCGTATTTCTCAGTCCAATTATTTGACATAATACTCTTCCATTTCTTAATTTTGTTTCCAGTGATCTTTTGGAATTAAATTTACCAGAGTATAGGCTATCAAAATATCCTATGTAAACTGGCACACTTAAAGGCACTTAGATTTATAAATTCAGTTTTTAATAAATCTTATTTTCCTTAATGTTTCTTCTAAAAATAATCCATAAATTCTTATCCACCCTGACTAATGGCATTGGAAGAGGCGCGCTGCACCAAAGCATCATAGCCTTTGTAAAGTGCAGACTGAGGGAAACCTTTCCAAGTGGTGGGAGGTAGTAGTAGACCCAGGGTATCTCAAGGAAAAACAGGACAGTAATTCTTACAGTTAATGGCTTTTCATCTGTGCAGACAAAACACTCCAGCTTTGTAGTGGTCTTCCCAACATTGAAATATGGCATGCGTAAAAGCTGGGGGGTATGGGACGGACGGACTTGAAAAACAATCTTGGTTTAATCAGACTTATTTCTTGGATGCCTCTGCATGTGCTGGGTGTGTTTTGCTTGAGCATTTTAAAGAATAGCTTTCTGCTATTCTTACATAAAAACTTGATATATCTATCTATCTTATATATATATATATATATATATATATATATATATATATATATATATATATATGTATATTATATAAAAATAAATGATAGTGCTTTGAGTTTCAATTATCAATTAAGATGCCTCCAGCATTATTATCAATTAAGATGCCTCCAGCTCAAATGAAAGAGGTATCTTAAGGAACTTATATTTCTTTTCATTAATGTCTTCATCTCTTCTTGTTCTCACAGTTTTCTAATTGATGATTGTAAGTAAAATGTGCCACTGAGGGTATTCCATTTCAGCGTTTTTATTTGCTATAGTATTTGTGGAATAGGCGTTAAACCTGATACAGGAAACAATTTGGGTGGGAGATGTCAGCAAAAATTCATCTGGTGTGCAGGCCATGGGTTTCCACATTCTTTCACCTGTTCCTGATTTCTCTTATCATGAAAGGCTGTCATCTCGTTTGAAATCTGGCACTGTTGGGTCGATGTTCTTTCATGGCTGTCCTTTCAAGCTGTGGGTATTCGCAGGAAGCAGTTATTAGTTCTGTCCTTCAATAAGCCTCTTATGTGGGACTCCGCTGCATTTCCTCTTCAGTAATAAGTGGATAGGGAAGTCTTCTGTTCTGCAAGCTATCATGCGACAGTCCCATGACTGTTTCATTTTTTTTTAAATTTTTTTTTTTTGAAAGCCAGAATAACCGAGCACTGACTGGGTTCAGTTCAATCCCAAAGAGGCTGAATGGAATTTATTTTGAACTGCAGGAAGGAGACGGTGACTGTTGTCTTTGTGTCTTGTCATGGTCACTGGTGTAGTTTTAGTGCTGCCCCTTCTTGATTTCTCGCTGATAGTTGTCAAGGTGTAGGGTGTCCACTTGTGCAGGTTAAAGCCCTACTCCTGAGCAAGGACCTGGCTTAGAGCTCTGTGGGCACCACCCAGTAGTATTGCAGCAGGTCCATCTGAAGTCGACCCCCTTAAGGATTTTTCCTTGGACACCTGTCAGCTGCTTTCAAACCTTTGAAGGCAAATTTCCAAAAGAAAGAGCATGCAAGTCAAGAAAGAAGACTAAGTAAAGGAGTAAACATAGCATTTTTTTCCCATACTTTCAAGGATCTGGGGTATTCCATATGTGCCTTGGGAGAAGCAGGTGATATTTTTGCAGCACATTTTGAGCATTTACGTAGTTGCCGGTTTACTCCTATGTAGCCTCTCTCAAGTCAGTGAAATTCTCTTTGTTTTCTACAACTCTGGTGTCTGGGTTATCTTATATGTGGAAGGTGTCTTGGCACTAATAGGCTTAAAAGGTCTTGACCAGCCTCCCCTGGGACCTTTTCTCTATCCTTTCCAGGCCCAAGTCCCCACATCAGCCTTGGGGCAATCAGTCCTTGCCGCAGTGAGGCAAATAGATTCAAGGATTCAACAAAAGAAATACAGAATTACATCTTTAGCTCAGAAATAAACTATTAGGTTTTGTTATTTTGTTGTTTCTCAGCTTGCAGTGGTCTGAACAAGATCTAAAAAGATACCCAGCAATTTTGAGGATCTGAAATTGTGTAGATTGAATATAGGTATTTGGAAAAAAAAAAAAAAAAGGCAGGAATGCTTTTTGTGGAGCTAGTACTACATTTTCTACAACTAGATGTATTCTGATAATGTGATATAATGTAATCAAGCTCTGCTTTTTCATGCTGTACTTTGCAATATATTTTGAAAGAAAAATAGTACAGTGTCTAAACTTGTAATATAATTTACCTTTTGATTATGCACTGAAGTAGATGAAAGAAAGTTTTTGGAACAACACACTCTGTACTGTTTGAAAGCATTCTGTGTTATGCTGGACATCATTATGATGGGAATATTACATTTATTATGTGATGGAATCTTCTCTTTTAGATTCAAAGAATATTAAAAAAGAGAAAGATGGCAAGAATCAGCAGGCAAACAACCCGTCTTTAAACAGTGGTAGGTATTGCAGCTGTCAGGTTATTAGTTAAGGTGTCCTGAAAGGAAACGTATGCATTTGGATTGCAATGTCTCTTGAGGCTTTTTTTTCCTCCTCTAATGTCTTTGAATATTACTGATGATAGTTAAAAACATACCATTGCTTTTGTTTAACTTAAAGCACATTTTGATGTAGCAAATGATGGTTGAAACTGCTTGACTTGAGTCTGATAGTTTTATTAGCTAAGACAAGTACTTGTTATACATATAATCAAAAACTCTCCATAAACACTAACTTTTTAGATCAGTTACTGATCTGTCTGTTGTTCTAATCATCTATTTCCCTGTTTAATGCCTTTTATACCACAGTTACCTTTACTTTCCTTAATGTATTTGCTGGTGCCAAAGAAAGGCTTTTTGGTGTTGCTAACTGGATTCTAATTTTATTTAAAAAAAAAATGTTTTCAAATCAATTTCAAATCAATTGTCTATCAATAACAAACTAAGGGAAACTTCACACTTACCAAAAATGATCCAGCTTCTTGTCAAACTTAGACAACTTCTGGTATATCCTCAGCAGGTGCCATGGGGCATCATATATGTGGGATTGCTGGGATGTGTGTGGGACTGCGGGCAGTTGCACCGTTGTGAGGTTCAGTAAGAGGGCAGCAACATCCCTATATGCTCCTCATATATTTGTGGTAGTTGCTTGAATTTGGGCCAGCAAGAATTGTCACGAGTACTGTTGACTGAAGTGGAAAATCTTTCTGGGAATCCTTAGCTCTTGATAAAGTTTCACTGGGTTACTTAAACTCTCACCCAGCTTGCATTTCCATACCCTCTGACTCCTAGTAAATGGCCTGTTTCAGGGGTTATCCTGGATACCACCTGAAGAGTGGGTTACTGTTGTGTATTCATTGAACGTACTGGTTGACCAGTGCAGTAATAGGGTGGTTGCCTTGATGACCTTCTGCATACGGATGAGATACCCTTCTACCACCAGCCATAGTACAGCTTGGTGCAGTTAAGTTTCTCAGACTTTTTTCTTTCACTTCTTGGGATTCTATCAGTGGTAGTGTTCTGCTCTGTTACAAATGCACTTTGCATGTCTCAGAGCACGTCTCGCTTCCCCTCTACAGCAGTGTAACTCCAGTCAGACTGGACTCAGCATGTCTGTGTTTCAAAATCAGGTTGTCTGACATGACAGATGGAGCCCCATAAGACAGCCCCCACCAGCAAAGTGCTGTTCACATGTGACTAAGATAACCATATTTTGTGAGTCACTATAAAACTTCTTGCCTTCTTCTGCAGTAGGGAACAGCATGTGGAAGATGCTTTGTGTAGGAATCGTGCTAAGCAAGCAGGCTTTACTCTGTCGTCAGTGTTCCTCCACTGGGGGCTAGCTGTTCATCAGCTTTCTGAGCACTGAATTTACTCATCAGATCCAGACTCAGCCCTGTCAAACACCTAGAGAGGAGTGACTTGCTCAATATCGTGCAAGGTATCTGATTTTTGATAGATTAAATGAAAATTTTTGTCCTGTGTTGTTGCTTGTTGGTGGCCAGGAAGAAGAAAGAGCCTCTTTTGGTCGTTGGTTGAAGGAAGTTGCTTTACAGTGCTTTGGGCTACAATCCAGCAAGTCTCCAGATTGTTCAGGGGGATGCGTGATAGGAAAAGTCGAAGAGGATGGGAAATAGAAATGTGAGAAGAGCAGCTGGAAAAAAAAAAATTAGGTAGGGAAAGGCAGGAGTAGAAAAATTCTAGCTGAATGATCCCAACGTGTGGAAGGTTAGAAGGAATAAAAGGAGGATGTGAAATACCTTATACTTTACCTACCGCGTTTGCAGGAGTGTGTAAACAAAAATTAAAAGGAAACATTGTCTTTGGCAAAGAGGGGTAGTAGGATGAAGACTAGAAAAGAGAGATCTCCGTGTCAGAAGTTTTAGGTGTGTGCTAAAGGATCCTTGGGATGAGATGAGAAGGCACGAGGTGCTCCATCTGTACAAACAGAACTTAGACTGTGGTAATACTGTACTAAGCAACAATAAACCAGAACCTTAGACTCTACATATTTACAAGCTACACTTGAATCGTAGTTTAAATCTTCAATTTAAAATTTGTAAAACTTGGATTGGAACTAAACTGAAGCATTGTGTGTGGAAGAGGACGATGGAGTTAGGGAGCACTCCAGCAAACGGGACGTCCACTTGTCCATGGGACCAGATGGGGCCTGTGGGACTTGTCTGATTTGGGGCTTCCCTATCATTTTGGTGACTGGGGAAGCCTGATGATGACTGGAAGAAGGCAAACCACATACCTGGGGTCAAGAAGGGAGTATTTGGGGAACTCCAGGTCGGGCTGGTGGGGGCCCTGTACATCTCAGGGGAAGACACCTGCACCTGGGGCCTGCTGAGGCCAGGCAGGCCGGAGGCGGGCTGCCTCAAAAGGAGCACTGCCAAAAGGGCCTGCGAGGCAGCAGTGTGCTCTTGTGGTGACAAACGTCAACTACACCCCCGGTCAAAGCAGCAAAGATGTAGGCAGAGGGCCGAGAGAAGGGGTTTGCTCCTTCTTCTTGGTGTTTGTGACACCGTGCCTGGAGCACTCTGCTCAGTTTTGAGCTCCCCAGCATGGAGATGACAGTGACATACCAGAGCAAGTCAGCAGGCAGGCCACCACAAGCAAGAAGGTTGTGAGATATAAGCAGAAAATGGATAACAGCACCAGAAGAATGATTTCCTTGGCTGGAAGAAGCAGCAGCTTGTGGGAGATGATCTTGCTGTCTTGAATTGCCTGACAGGTGGCTGTGGAGAAGACCAAGATGGATGCATCTCCAAGGTGCAGTGGAAGGATGTCTTGGCCATGCTTGTTGGGATGTGAAGTGTTCCTGTGTCATGTGAGGGAAAAAAATATTCACGTAGAGGGTGATGAAACCCAGGAATTGGGGTTTAGAGGTTACCCACAGAGATCCTCAGAACTCAGCAGCCTTGCTGTGATGGGACCTGCTTTGAGCAGCCGAGCTAGCAGCCTTGTGGGGTCCCTTCTAGACGAAGTTATTCTGTGATGGGCAGAGCTGGTCAAAAAGAGGCAGGTTTGGGAAGAACAGCAAGTGCCATTGGTGCGTGGGGCATTGACTCTAAGCCTGTGCTATTGTGAGCAACAATGGCATAAACTTATTTCATCCATTTTTTGTTATTGTTTTTTAATTAATCAGGCTGTTGGGCCACGCTGATTTATTTATTTTTTTGTGTGTGTTACTGTTTTAGAATTGCATTCCTGTGCTGGCTACAAACTATTTTTTTATTTTTTTACCAAGTGTCCTAATTACCTTCTGTGATTTTTTTTTTGTTTGTTTCGTTTTCCCTGTTCCCACTATATGCTTATTTGTTCTTCAGCATAAAAACTCCTTTTTTCAATTTTCTCTTTGCTGCTGGGTTGGTAGAGTTGGGCTTGTTGCATAATAGGTTTTTCTTGTGCTGTTTAGTTCAGCCTGCAGGTTCGAGTGGGAAGGAGAATAGAATGCATGTTAAATCATTTAGCAGGAGCTCGTTTTCTTGAATTTTCTTCATTTGTCAGAAGTCGTATGTTTTCAGGGGCTTTAGAGTTAGGAAGATGTAGAAAATAACTGTTTCTTTACCTGTGCATGTTGGATACAAAGAAGCTTTTTTGGTAATTTTTTTTTTTTTTTCCCATGTGGTTGTCTTCCTAGACATGCATCTTCTATGCTACCAACATACTTTCATTTCCCTTTTCTATGATTGCAGTAATTAAATGATAATTACAGGCATCTCTGAGACCTTTAATTTACTACAGTTATCTTCAGAAGTGGAGTGGTTCTAATGTAAGCTTCAGATCATTTTGCTTGATGAAAATGGTTCTAATACCTAGGATTTCACGTCCTGTTATAACAACTAAGGTAGTTTGGGAAATGCAGACGTATGGATGTAATGTTTTCAGAGGGGGTGAAATAGGGTTTCTCCTCTTGAAAGGTGTCCTACCAAAATGTCGTCGTTAGCAGCCTGTACACAGTCCAGTCTGCCAAATTAACAGCTCTTGAAATGTTACTGACTTGTTATATAGTTAGCAATTGCATGCCTTCTGCGGTGTCACAGACAGATCATTCATACCCTTTTGAGTCTGCTGTGACAAAAAATGAGGATCTGAGCAGCCCAGAGGGGTGTTTCTCTTCTGCTTGAAGCCCCATGTAAGTGCCTCACTAAGTGCTGTACTAATGCAGGCAAGCACTAGGTTAAAACCGACAGACATCCTTCAGAGAAGCAGTGTGCAAGAAAACACTGACGTTTTCTGGTTGTTTCTTTGCTTCTGAAAATTGCAGGGAAGTGTTTAGCTGTGCTCAGTAGTGTTTTTACTGATAACCATGATGCAATTTCTCCATTGCTGCTACGGATTATGCTCTGTGAAGTGACTGCTGCTTGGAGCCACTGGGTGGCATCATTGCATTATTTTGGGATGGGTTAAGTGATGATCTGCTCTTCAAGAACACCAGGAAGATGCCAGCTGCCTGAACAAGAAAACTAAACAAACAAGCTCGCCTAGGTGATTTAAGGACAAAAACTGTGGTGTGGTAGTTTTTCTCTTGTGCTTTATATTGATTTAATGCTTGCTTATATCTGTGGCGTTAGTGCTTCGTACTGTTCCAGTTGTTCAAAAAATGGTAACGCTGATTAAATCAAATGCAGGATACACTCAGCTGTGTACATAAGCAATGCCAATATTAACACTGGAAAAAATGATTCTGTTGCTGAACATTACAATAGTATTTACCTTAAAAAGACAGACCTTTATGTGACTTCAGAGGAAAAGACAGAAAGATGCAGTTGGAAGGCCGAGCTAATCCTTTTGATCTATTGGACTGGGGATAGTGGTTCTCAACATATGCTTCATCGGACACAAAACATCTGTGTTTTTTTTTTTCCATGTATTATTTCAGCACTCCTCTGAAGTTGTTATACCAGTGCTGCTGTTCCCATGCACTTGTTAGGGGCACTGAGATGTGGAACCACTGATGGGATTTGTCCGGGGATGCTTGGGAGGTCTTTGTGCAGAGAATTAAGTCTAGATATCCCAACTTGTGTCTTTGTGTGTGGACCACAAAACGAAGAACTCGTGGGAAGTTTATATTGGTATCTGCCAATTGTGTGATTTCTGCTGATGGATATACAGAAAGCTATTTCAAGGGTTGTGTATTTTGCAAAGATGGAGTTTACATTTTATTGTAATCCTCTTCTTGGAAAAAAATGTATTCTATGAGATAGTTGGATGTTTTTTTTTTTTTTTTTTTTTTCCCCTCTCTTTCCCCAACCTCTCTTAATTTGTGTTCCCTTTAAAACTGTCAGTATGATCTTTTTTATCTTATGTCTTCCAGAGCAGTTTAATTGGGATGACTATCTGAAAGAGACTGAATCAGTAGCTGCCCCTCTGCATTGCTTCAGACAGGTATGCCAAATACTTTGCAAGTGTATGTGTGTGTGCTTCCATGTTACAGGGTGATGATGAAGCAACTTTTATGTTCGGACTGCTTGCAAACTTTCTGTTTGACTTCTTTTGATCTCTGTTTATCAGTAGCTTACAGTTTTGGCAGAAGCCAGAGGCTGAGATTTTCCATTCTTGGTTTCTGCCTTAAGCCAAACTTTGAGGGTTTCATTAAAGTTGTAGCTTTGGACTCTTTTTCTTCAAAAGAAGACTAGTTAATGAAAACAGATAGAAGATATTTCTGAACTCTGATAAGCCTATTTTTTTTCCAGTAATCTTGGAGGTTTACTGTGAGAATTAAAATTTGGCTGATAATCAGAGGAGTCTTTCTCCAGCCCCATTTCTGTAAGAGTCCTTTCAATTCTGAGAAGCTACAAGATGTACAAAATACACGTTTGCATGTGCAGGAGAACTTATTCACTGCTTCTTTTCTGGATCTCTCAAATATGTTGCATTTGGGCTCTTTCAGAGCAGGGTGTAATAGATACTGGAGTTCAAAAAATACATTAACAAAAAAAAAAAAAAAAAAAAACGAGGGGAAAGACTTTTTACTAGGGCCTGTAATGACAGGAGAAGTGGCAGTGTTTCTTAACTGAAAGTGGATAGATTTAGATTGGATATAAAGGAGAAATTCTTCACTCAGAGGGTGGTGAGGCCCTGGCACAGGCTGCCCAGAGAAGCTGTGGATGCCCCATCCCTGGAGGTGCGCAAGGCCAGGCTGGATGGGGCTTTGGGCAGCCTGGGCTGGTGGGAGGTGTCCCTGCCCATGGCAGGGGGGCTGGAACTGGGTGGTCTTTAAGGTCCCTTCCAACCCAGACCTTTCTGTGATTCTGTGATAGAATACAAAGGAAATACTAGATTTATCATGAAGAAAACTATTTGCCCCTGAACTTAGTGTAGTTACGGTTGCTGAAGTGGTACTTCTGCTAGGCAAAATATGGAGAGTGGCTAAGGTTAAACGTATCAAAGGTAGGAATTTAAAAGATCAAGTTTACTGAAGTGCTTGCACGTGCTAGCTACAGTCTCAGGTTCTCAGGATTCAGTATTGTTCCTCGTTCAGTAAGAGGTTGTAAGGAGTGCAAGTTCTGTTCACCCCTTGTCCTTTGGTTTTGTATCTATGTGCCGGTGCAGTTTAAATCAACCCATCTTGTGTAAGCTAATGTGCTGGTTTACCAAGCTGGGCAGCTGAGCTCCACCACAACCACGCTCTCACTCCCCCTCCTCAAAGGGAAATGCTCCTGCGTGGGCTCCTCTCCACAAGCAGCAGCTCCGGCCCAGGGCCTGCTCCTGCGGGGGCTCTCCATGGGCCGCAGCCTCCTCCAGGCCACATCCACCTGCTCCACTGGGGGTCCTCCACGGAGGGGATGGAGCGTGGAGATCTGCTCCATGTGGGACCCATGGGCTGCAGGGGGACAGCCTGCTCCACCAGGGGCCTCTCCACAGGCCACAGGGGAACTGCTGCTGCCTGCCTGGAGCACCTCCTGCCCTCCTGCTGCACTCACATGGGGGGCTGCAGGGCTGCTTCTCACTCCTCGCTCTCCCAGCTGCCATTGCCCAGCAGTTTTCTTCCCCTTTCTTATATTTGCTCTCCCAGAGGTGCAAACGGCATAACTTACTGGCTTTTGGCTGTGGGCAGAGGCAGATCCATTTGGAGCTGCCTGGAGCTGGCCCTTATCTAACATGGGGCAGCTGCTGGGCTCTTCTCACAGAAGCCACCCCTGCAGCCCCCACAACCAGAACCTCACCATGTAAACCCACTCCAGCTAATGACCTTCAGCTGGTTAGCCCTCTGGAGACTGTCATCTCTGCAGGGATTTTTCTCTCTGTAGGGGGAGCTGCGGTCCAGTCTGTTCCCAAGTTGAGGAGTGTCTGAGCTGGCTGCATAGAATTACGTAGGAAGAGTTTCAGTGTGTATGCCTTCACGGTACTGGGCAGATGGATGCTGAGGGATCGGGTAGTTGAGGTTGGGAGAACTGTACCAGGTGTGACAAGCTGGGCATGTGTGGTTTGCTGGACTGCATCTGTTCAGAAAGGTATCTTCGAGGGTTCGCTGGCAGTCTGTGATAACTGGCCTCCAGTGGGGACCAAACAAAAAGCAACATGAATGGATAATCCAAGGAGGAGAGGAGCATCACACAGCATATGTGAAATTGCTTGGAGGAACAGAGAACAGGGAGAGGGGAGAGCAGGTGGTAGTGTTTCCTCATACTAGATCTTGAATCCCAGCTTTCTCTTCAGGAGATGAGCATAAATGCCCTTCTCATGCTGCTTTCAGTGAGAGAGGGCTAAAAAATAGCAATGTCCCAATCTCTTTTTGCCTGGAGCACCTAAAATTTATTATCTTCAGAAATTAATTCTACAGTATGTGGTTTTCAGAGTGGATACCAGCTAAGGGCAGAGACCCCAAGCCCTGCCTGGGTAGAGGCAGAGAGCAGCAGTGCCATGTTCACAGCCCATGGGCCACGATGACCAGAGCAGATGCTCTTGAGATGTGTAGCTATGGCAGACAACCATTCAGGAGCCTTTCTGTGTGTCTTTCTTGCATCTTTCTCTTTGCTACTAATGCTCAAGAGGTCTGAACTGAACAGAATAACATCTTAAATAAAGGTGTTTAAGTAATGTGCACTAACTGAGATACATAAATCCGAGTGACTTGGATTGCTTAAGCAGTGTGTGGGTTGGGAAGAAGAGCTTTAATGTCTGTGCTTAGCAAATTTCAAAACAATTTACATATGCAGACTTGCTGTTTCTTCTAGAGGTTGACCTTTAAGTAGAAAGTGATACGCAATGTTAATTATCGCAGTGCTGGCTCCTCTCACTAATTAATGTTTGCATATTTTAGAAACTAAAGCGCTTGAGCTTTGTGTAGGACTAATTTGACTTTTATTGGGTTGCCCATGAATTGTACATGTCATTTTCACTCTGTGTAATGAAAGAAAGACGCTGTTCTGGCCAGCCAAAAAGCAAGCGGAGAGAAGTTTAATTTGACAATTATATCCAAAAACTGTGACTTGTGGGAATTTTACAAAGTTCAAATTTTGTAGTAATTAAAAATGACCTGGGGAGCAGTAGATTAAAGTCTCTACCATAAATTAAGATACAGGCATAGACAGCTAATGGGAATTGATTAGAGCCTTTATCTTAATTCAGCTTGTATTTTATCTGTTGCTCTCGGTTGTTTTTAATTACTACCTACAATTTTGAAGCATTTCACATCCTTTTCTCTCACCCTGCAACTTCTTTTCAAGCAGCTGAAAATTTAAAACGTAAAAGCTCCTTGTGGTTTGAACAGAGGTTAAATCAAGGCTCTTAATCTAGCAGGTTTTATTATTTTGCTGCAAGGAACTGGTATGGAGGAGTCACCTTTTTAGTACAGTGCCTTGAGTTGTTACTATTTAAACAAGCTCACCTTTCCTACAAACAAATAAACCAAGTTCCTAAATTTTCAATCTCAGTTGCCTTTCATGGTTGTAGAAAGTAACAGCTTGACAAGCAATATCCTGAAATTGAATTGCCCTTTAAATTTAATATGCTCAGGCTTCCCTTTCAGACAGCCTGCTGGCTAAATGCAGCACTGGCAGATGCTACCCTCAACTCTCACTGAATATTGCTTGTCTTTGGGTGTGTTTTTGGTTTGTTTTTTTTTTTTTTTTTTTTTTTTGGGGCGGGGGGGGGGGGCTCTGGCTCCTCCAGGGCTCCTCCTGTTGATCTGTGTCTGTTTGGAACACTGCACCTGCACAGCATGGCGAAGGTAGAGCAAGATACGCTTTAAAAAATTGAATGTGGTGGAGACAAAATATTGCTAACACTTGTTCAGGTAGCAAGCTTCTTCAGCCCAGGCATACAGGTGCACCCTGTGTGCCTACTGTGGATCCCAACCCTACCTGACCTGGCCAGACAGGCAGGGGAAGGGGCACAGAAATCTGGTGAGTGTGAATGCCTGTGTTTGTGGTCCTGCTACCTGCCTCCTGTGTTGGGATTTGGGTTGTGTGAGTCTGTATTGGGTAGTTACTGGGTTAAAATGGCACGTGGAAGGCTGCCTGTGGTTCTTGGTGTCTGTGTCCAGGAGCAGCTTCCTCCTGGAGGAGGTGCAGAAAAGGTCTTCCAGGATGCGAGAGTAGCAGTCATCACCTCCTACAACAAACCTCAGTGCTTGGCTTGCTTAACTTGATGAAACATTACTGCAAAATGATCAGGTTGCCCTCTGGAAATACACTGTAGATTTTGTTATTAGGTTCAAAGATGCAGAGAGAATTTAAGGTAAGATATAATATTGGATAAAGTTACCACGAGCAAGTTCAGGCTGGAAGGGAAGAGATAGCTAAAGAGAACAGTGAGATTTGGAGTCATCTTTCTACGTGACTAGGTGAATCATTCAATCCCAGTTAGCGTTGATACAAATTTTTGATTGTAATTAGATGAGCTTATTGCCTACATTACTCCAGTAGGCAAGCAAGCAGACTGCCATCCAGTCAGTCTCTGGCAGCACTGTGTTGTTCCGTGAGCTTTTCTCTTTTCCTGGTAACAGCTCAGTAAGAAAATACTCTCCTTCTCTTTTTAACCTTTAGCTGTGACATAAAGATCAGCTCAAAGACCAAGTTGCATTCATCACATTTCTTTTTCCCCGTGCCATTATCTTTTTCCAAAAATCTCATGGCTGCTAATTAATTGCCATTTCATTGTGTGTTTGTATGAACGTATTCAGTTCTCTGTGAATCAGCACAGGCTGCAGTTCATATCTCACCACAGAAGTCCTGTGTGTCTTTAGGACTGTCTGTTTCCTTTTTCTGTAAACTGCAGTTAGCATTAATTCCTTTTTCTTCTTTCTTTGCATTATAAGCTCTTTTTTTTTTTGATGCAGAACCTTTTTCATGACTTAAGCTTTTTTTAGTGCCTAGTGCTGTAGGGTCCAAATTTTGTTTGAATTTCCAAAACATTACGAAAATGAGAATTACTAGTTTTCAGTTCAAAAGCAATATTTATTCTTGTTTGTTTGGTTTTGTTGATTGTCATGTTTCTTGAGGTCCTAGCTTTCCGTTCACTGCAAGTATTAATCCCCCATCTTTGTATTCCTGTTTTTGTCAGGATTCCCTTGTTACCCTTCCTGGCAGTGCTGATCTTTTTAGCAGGCAGTCGTTTATGAAGCAGAAACACCAAGTGTCTGAGATGGTGCTGGTGGGAGGTTATCCACACTTCTTCTCTGATCTGCTGCTAAATGCTGCAAGTTGAAAAGCTTCTTGATATTTAGCAGTTATTTGTAATGTTTGGGTGAACGAAAGCTGTATAGTGACCTAGCTAGTACATTTAGCAACACTAAAGAAAGTAAGAAAAGGTCTTTTGTCTCTTACTGTAGTCCAGAAGTCCACCTACGAATGATTTCAAAGTCGGCATGAAGCTGGAAGCCCACGATCCTCGCAACGTTACCTCGGTCTGCATAGCCACGGTCATTGGAATCACTGGTGCCAGGCTAAGGTTGCGGCTTGATGGAAGTGACAACAAAAATGATTTCTGGAGGCTCGTGGATTCCTCGGACATACAGCCCATTGGCACCTGTGAGAAGAAAGGGGGCATGCTCCAGCCTCCGCTGGGTAAGAAACAGAGCTTCTGAACCCACGTGTATGGAGTAATGCTCTTGTGTAGTTGATTTTACCTTTTTGGCTTGGCAAATTCAGCGGTACTAACATTTCATCAAACCGTTATTTAACTGGAAAGGAGAGGTGAGCAAACTAATTCAGGGTAAGTGAAATGTGGGGTTTTCTTCTTTTTGGATTCTTTTGACGTAAGAATGAGCAGCGTAATTGCTGTGGGTTCTTTTGTTTGTTTGTTTGCTTGCTTTTAGTTTTTAGTGGAGGTCCTCAGTGTTAGATGGTAGTGTCTGACAGCATTTGTAACAGTGAGACAGTCATGTGCCCCTTCTAAAAACGTTCCCTGGCACACACCCTACCTCCTGAGTAGGTAACATTTTCATCCTAGGTGCTGTCCGTGCTCCTTTTAGTAGACCTTCATAAGAATTGAGAGTGCTGGAGAAGACTGACTCCTGTTTTCCTCTTAAGGAAACCAGAGTGGCCCACTAGAAGGCGCTCCCTGTTAACCAGAGTGTGAAAGGCTCAGCTGGGCTGCAGAAGGTGCATACAGTTCAGAACAACTGGAATGTTTTCTCAGGCACTCTGAGCAAATTGTGATCTGGGAAAGGTGGCACTGGGTTGGTTAATGCAGCATTCTGCTCAGAGGCAGGAAAAAGGCACTCCAGAGCTCTAGCAAGCTGCAAGCTTACTGCATGCAATTCTCAGCTACTCAAGTTGACAGATGTGGGTTGGATCAGTTTGCCATGAGGAGTTTGTGAGCATGACAAACCTCAACGCACAGGATGCAGCTATCCTGGGCTTAGAGGGAGTCTGCAGGATTTCTTTTGCCTTCCATGAGCAGTATGGCCCACGGCATGTCTCCCCAAACTGAGAAATGGTGCTTGGGCTTAGTCAAAGCTTACTGTGAAAGTTTATTAAATGTGGAACTGTACAAAGGAATTCCTTGCTATAAAACAAATGCTCAAAATTAACTGATTAATTACTGTGGGTCATGTAATTGTGGTATCATTTTTGTCTGCTGTGATTAATCAGTATATCTAGATCTACATTCTTGTACCATGTTTGTTATATCTAAAAATTCTAGGTGTGGAAATCTTTAAAGAAACTGATTTTTCACGTTGGTCTGAAAATAGTTCAGCTTTTGAAAAGATGGAAAAATAATAGCCAACATTTACTTTAATTTTCTCCCCACAAAACCAAGCCAAAACACAACAGTAACACTTCTTTTATTCTGCTATTTCTTGTAATGTTTAAAAGATGCAAGAAATAATGTTCTTAATGTAAAAAATGAACTGTAGCCAAGAATTGCTTATTGTTGTCTTCCTGTCTTATGGTTCTGGCTTTGGTGTCTTCTAACTGTGACATGTGGCAAGGCAGAGGTGCAGTGAAGAAGACTGGTATGCTTCCTCTTAGTGGCCTCTCAAGAAACCAGTCAACCATATTTGTTAACAGCTTTTGGATCTTCTGCTAGAAAGGTGAAGCGAAAGGGGTAATTTCATTACAGCATGAAACTTGATTTGCTCCTAAGCAGGCAAACAGATACAGCAGCAGTCCACGTAACCATTAAGATGCTTCATGTAGATTAACAGGGTAGATTTTTGTGCTGTTGTGCTGCTTTAGAAACACAAGAAAGCAGTGCAGCTTGGGCGCCAGTCTGCAGAAGTATTAGTTGAGATAGAGTCTGAACCCAAAAGGGTTTATTTTTTCCTTATTTTATATGGATGTAGACATTTTGAATGGAAACACTGGAAATTTTTGAGATTGGAGGGGAATATTCTGATTTTTTTTTTTTTTTTTTTTTGAGAAGTAACTCAGTGTAGCTTCTCTGAAGTGCTTGGTACAACCTTGTAGAACGAGTACAGTCATACCAGTATGAGCAAGGGTAGTAATAGAGAAGAGGACGTCTGTTCTTACGTGTATGTATGGCATTAAAATTATGGCTTTAGTCCAGGATGACAGTGATTTTTATTTTTTTTTTTAAACTTGTTTCTAAACTATCCTGATGAATAACACAACTCTGGGTTATGTATAATGGGGACAGTCGATCCATTACAAAGAGAAACTTTCCGTGACCATCAGCAGCAGGACTGATGCCGTTACAGAATCACAGAATTTTCTAGGTTGGAAGAGACCTCAAGATCATCGAGTCCAACCTCTGACCTAAATCCACGTTCTCTGGATACTCTTTCTTACTCCTGTTCGGTCAGGCTGCTTGTAGTGCAGCACCAAACAAGCAGATGTTTCCCTGCATCTAGAAACATAAGCTTACCTGCCTTCAGAACAATTGCTGTTATTCAGCAAAGAATGCAAGTGCCATTATTTTTGTCCCTCCTGTCTTAGATTTTTTTTTAGAGATAGGCTGAATTCCAGCAATCAAGCATTCTGGCATACCTAGATAAATTTTTGAAAAAGCTTTCTTGGCAGCTTTACAGCATCCTGTTCCTGGGCAAAGCTGGGAGCTAATTGGGTGTATAATTACCTCCTGTTAGACATTTAAGCAACCGATTTTTTTATTATTTTTTTTTCCCTGAGTAGTAGGGAACCTTCTGGATACTAATGCTCTGGTTATCTCATAATCACAAGTTAAAATAGCCCCTCCTCCCTGATTTTAACATCGGTTTAATTATACGTGTTACCTAAGGTTTTTGAGAAAATGATTAGTGTAGGAAAAGTGTTCTTGTTCCAGCTTCTGGTTTTCAAAGGGGAGCTTTTATGGTTTTGAGAGCTTAATGTTCTCAACAAATTACGGTGAAGATAACGTTTTGTATGGTTTTTACCAGGACAACTTACAGGACAAGTGAAGCTAATTGAAACTGTTGTGTAGTTGTCGTTCCTCTGTCTTTGTGTATGTATCCTGTCTCTGCTAGCTGCTTAGGAATATTGCATTTCAGTAATCACACGTGTTTAGATTGCATAAAGACGCTGGTGTCAAACCAGGGGTGATGATCAGCTCAGCAGTCCTCAAATTATGAGGCCATTCCTCAGGTGTGAGCTTTGTGTTAATTTGGGTGTTGCATAGGCAGTTCCACCATGTAAACTGTTTATCCAACTGAAAATAGCTTGAAGCTGCAAGTTCAAGGACTGCTAAACCATATGATCCATGCAGTCCAACTTTAGATGATGTAATGATTTAACTGATGAAGAATTGCAAATCCATTCCACCTTTCTAGGGACATTTTTTTCCAACAGAATCTTCAAGATTTGGTTGTGAGGAAGTTCCTTAGTTCCTGGCAGGTTTTGGTAATGTTTGCTTTGTGGAGGAATGTCCAATTCTCACTATTACATCACTTTTCCTGTAAAAATCTGCCAGATATACAGGATACTAAAGATGTAGAAAAAATGTCCACTGCATTTGTTACCTTACTCATTACTTTGAAGCATTCATTTGGAAAACACAGAAAGCAAAGGGGGTATTTTTCATTTTGTTTCTTTAACCAGAGAGTAGATTCTGAGGGAAGGTTCTCAGGAACGAGAGTGTTTTCAGCTAAACCTTTGTTCTCCTTGAATAAGGTAGTTCAGCTGAACAAATTTGATTACTGTTTGTGCTTTTTATTCACTTGTTTAATGAAGGATGTTGAAGTAGAAATATCTTCCAGTTTGTTTCTCGATATGATACATGCTTTTATTAAAGTCATTTTATGTTTGTTCTTCTCTGTTGTGTGCTCTTTGTTGAAGAATTTCTATTTATTTATTTTGGGGACGGAAGAGGAGAAACCAGGTGGTCTTTTTCTCGCCTGTGGTCTGGTGAAAGAATTAAAACAGCTTCAAAAATTAGAGGGTCGCTCTTCGATAAATGAGGGAAGCTGGAGCTGAGGAAGTTGAGATTGAGAAGTGGCCCTGAAAGGTCATCTCGGTACATTTCTGTACCAGGGAGGTTCCACTGAGCCAGGGGCTATGTGGGATGACCTGGTAATCTCCTGTGCTAGAACGTGCATGTTGGTAGGTCTCACACACTTAATTGTAAAGTCACAAATCAACAAGTGCTGAAAATGGCCGTGTATTGCACAGCTTTCTGCACCAACACCTGCCCTGTCTGTTCCTTCTTGATCACTTTTATTTTGGCCATGTGCAAAACACAGGGAATTAGGCATTAGTAAAGCCGATTTTATATCATTTTCTTCCCGTTGTATCTCACAAACTGACGGTAGGGATATTGTATACGAGTAATTTATTTGTTACTTAGGATTCCAGATGAATGCATCTTCGTGGCCGATGTTTCTCTTAAGAACTCTAAATGGAGCTGAAATGGCACCCGCAGCATTCTTCAAGAAGGTAAGAGGAAAAGAGCCGCTACTAAATGAGTTTCCATCAGTTGGTCCATGATTGCATTTTTTTAGTGAGGATGCCAAGATAGTGCCTGTTGTCTGCAGCACAGGAAGGCCAGAAGATTATATAAAACTACTTTGAAGTGGATTGTCAAGGTACAAAACCAGACAGAATGTGATCTGCCTGTTGGATAGCATCTCTTTTCGTGAGCTGAGACTTCTAAAGTATGTTGTGTTGTTCAGAAAAATTGCATTAGTTCATTTTCTGTGTCCTGGATTTAAGATACGATGTATCATCTTACACTCCTTGACAGCATCACATTCACGTAGTGATTGTGCACAGGAGTAAAAAAAATTTGTTTAGTGGAGAGCAAGAACCATCAGAGAAAAGTAGTGCTCTGAAAGGTTTTGTTAAGTGTTTTCACTGGGCACATTACTCATCATGTAAAATGTAATCAGAAAGTAGTTGATGGTAGAAGAAGCTGCTTGTTTTTGAACATGACTTGGGTAAACTACTGTGAAACATGAAAAAACAATTTATGAAAACAATAGTAATATTAATGTGGCTTTGTTGTGATGCTGTCGCAATGGATGTCTTCATTTCTGATACTGAGAACGACATTCAGAAGTATGTCAGTAAATCAAGGAGTTGGTTTCAGGCCTGCAGCCACATCGCTTACATGTTAACTTACTGTAATTTGCGGGGCTGTGACGAATCATACTTCCTGTGCTGGCCTATCAGTATGTCTGAGATCATTTTTGGGGAATGAGGTTCCTGAGGCGGTCATTTGGGTTCCCTTGGGTCACAAGCTCGGCAGTGAGGGTACGCTTCTGCTGGTCACGTTGACTTTATTTCTGGTTCTCTTTTGTCCATTTGGAATTGGTCTAAGGCAGGCTTAGTTACCAGAGGCCTATAAATAACGTCCAGTGCTAATGAATTTTTCATGGGCTAATTGAGAGGTGAAGCTTTTACCAGACAGTTATCAGTCCCCAGAAATTCCCATTCCCTGCAAACCTCCTCTTCCTTATTAGCATGTAATGATTTCATCGTGGTGTCTTTGCTGTCTTGCTGCCGAGGCATAATGTATTGGGTGCAACCCATTGCTTATGTAAATACTTCCAGCACAGCCTGGCTGCCATGGGGAATTTTGCTAATTATCCCAACCCTGTTTGTGGGAATAGAATCTAGATTTTTATACCACAGAAGAGAAAAAGCAAATGTGAAGCATCAGTAAGTTTCTTTGGATGTCTACTGTAACTTTTTGAGAGTAGTGAGTATAAGAAATAAAAATGTTGAAGAAAAATGGATTTCCTGTTGCTGTTTTTTTTAATTATTATTATTTGTAAAGGGTCATACAAACGCAAATATTCTACCAATCTTACTTTTGTAGGAACCACCAAAACCTGTGACAAACTGCTTTAAAGTTGGAATGAAACTTGAAGCTATAGATAGAAAGAACCCGTACTTGATTTGCCCAGCAACCATCGGAGATGTGAAAGGAGATGAAGTTTTTGTTACGTTTGATGGCTGGAGAGGAGCATTTGACTATTGGTGCAGATGTGATTCTCGAGATATTTTCCCAGTTGGATGGTGTAGCTTGACAGGAGATGCATTACAACCACCAGGGAACAATGGTAAGATGACTAATAATATTGCTTAATTGTTTTTCCCCTCAATTACAGCAGAATTTTAAAAACCAGCTGGCTGTATGCAGATAAGACTGGATATTTGATTTGCGAGCAGTTGATGAGGACGAAATATTGTTGAATTTTCTTTACGTATTTTAAAGCTAATAGGATAGTTTCTGGGAAACAGGTTTGTCTGTTTGTAGTAACTCTGGAAGCATTTTATTTAATGCTCTACCATTGAAGGGCTTTTGATAATCTTGAATTTTCCTGGGCTTGTGAAAAATCTTGGACTAAACTAGTTTTGCCATTTGTATTGTAGATAGATGCTCCTGTTTAACGATACCAATATATTCTCTGCAGCAGCACTTTACATTAAGCTTACCGCTAAGAAAATAAAGTAAAATAATCTTTTAAAGAAGAGAATATTAGGGCAACTTTGCTTCTGTGAAGGTTGAAGGTTTCAAATATATATTTAGGAGGCTTTTGCTTCACACTCGCAAAATTCTGTCTCGTAGCTGCCTATTCTGAATGCTTTATCATCCTCGTACCTTTATGGATATTTGTGCTTAATGGTTATAGAGTCCTCTTAAGTAATGGCCACCTTGTTTTATAATCTGCAGCCGCCTACCCTAGACAGTCAAAAACAGAATAAAGAGAAATACCCTGAATGTAATCCCTCTCCTACTTCGTCACGTTTCTGTAATGCAAGTTTTTTCTGCCAAACTCTTTGGGCTCTTCTACCCTTGCCCTCTTCCGATTTGAATGAAAGAGGGGTTTTTAAAGAGGGGAACTGTATTTTAGTTAAACACTTCAATACTGTTGACCAGACTGAGCTGTTCTAGCGGTGAGCACTTTCATAGCTGCTGCTAGGTAAGGAACAAGCAAACTGGTATCACAGAGCTCCCACAGGAGGTGCCAAAGAAGGGAAGAAATCAGTCATTCTTGCTGCTTTCTTCCTGCCTGTTATTTTTCTCAGTCCCTTGCCAACCGGTCATGAGCTGTATGGAAGATCTAGCTGAGATGAGTTCAGAGTCCCTTTCTCAGCTGTTTGATTCCTCTGTGTCCTTGTCCTCACCTGCCCCTCTGTAATACTGTCCGCAGTTACTGGGTCACAGTAACTAATTTAGTTTAGTCCATAGCAGCAGATTTCAGCGAGGGAGCAATGGTGTGTGGAGCTGTACGGGCAGATCCAAGATGTGCAGGTACAAATCTGCAGTGAGAAGGCATGGGAAAGGGAGTTGAGGACGGTCTACATTCAACCAAAATGATATAGTGGGTCCCAAACTGACTGCGGCCTGATGTGTGTGTGTTCCCAATCTGTAAAGTGCACAGCTCAGCTTCTTCAGAAGGGTGACTTTGTCTGGAGAAGTCCCGAATGAGGTGTGTTATTATGGTAAGTTAATTATGTCAACTATGGAGAAATAAAATGGCTTTATAGGAAAGGGGCCGTGTAAATAAGTGATGTAAATTTTTTTTAGAAGATATTTTTATGACTGTTTAGTTTGCTGACTCCAGTTGTATCTTTTGGAAAGAAGCGTTATGAAATTGTTTAGTCTACTCCAGTTTCAGTGCTGGAAACCCAGCAGTGTTTTGAGATAACATGTACAACATTCTTCTTGGCCGATTAGTGTTTGGTAGAGATCAAAGGGTTGTATAACAATTAGTTAGTAAATCTGATTAAATATTCCAGTTGTTTGGGTATTAAAATAAACACAATTCCTGAGTGTGTTCAAATTTGGTGCAGGCTGAAATTACCTAGCCATGTCACTTTCTGGATTCTATCCCCTTTTTATGAAAAACAGTGACACTTCAAGCACTGATAAGACCCAAGGCAACGTTCTTGCAGAAGTTTAGTCAAAACTGGAGAACTTCAGAGACGTGATAGAAGTGGGGAGCAGGAAGGTGAAGGCCAAGGATTTTGTTGTTTGCAGTTCTAAAAGCGTCTCCAAGGTTAACTGCAGTTTTATTAAAACTTTGTGTGGTCCTTTTTTTTCCCCATTCAGAGCAGGAAGAGTTTCTTCTTCAAATTTTGCTTCATGTGCTTATTTTTCAGGCGTGCATTTGTCAAGTTTACATAGCTAGATGAAATATTTTTTGCTCTCAGGTTACTTATTTCACTGTTATTTGATTGCTTTTGAGCCATTAAAGTACTGTAATGAGAGTCCTTTATTAAAATGTAAATAATAGCTTCAAGGAGAGTGTAATCAAGTCATTTCAATTCAGAAATTTGATAATGTTGTCAGGATTCTTCATTAAGTCACATTAACATTGACTACTCCTGTTATGGAAGAAAGCATGACAGATAACATATTGTAGGAATTCACTTGAAATATTATGGTATCGTTCTAGCCCAGACTCTTTTCCTGCAGGTTAGTTTAGTATTTCTGTCCTGAATTGCCACAGTAGAGAGTGAAAAAAATTGACGGAGCGTGGCTTAGATTTCAGAGTTGGTATGATGTGAAATATTCCAGGTTTTTTATAGCTACTTTTTTCCTGAAGTCATTTAAATGTGGCAAATCACTAGCGAAGGGCTGAAAACAAAACAAATTTTAGTCACTAAGCAAAAACAATATCCTGTAATCTAAGTATGAAAATGATAAATGATGCTTTAGTTTTCATCCATACCTAAGACAACAATTTCCTGCCATGAGACTTACGTGTTTGTTGTCTGATTTAGCACTTAGCAAGAGAGAGACTGCAGTAACGGAGATGATCTGAAAATTAGAGAACATTTTATTGCAGCTGTTTACTCTCTTAGCCATTTAGGATGCCCAGAGAGAATGTAGGCCCTCTGTCATGGGTTGTTTTTAAGAACAGTTTGTACAAGGCCTTCTTAGATATTGGTGAATTTATTCAAAACAGGATATGTGGTCTCTTCAGCCTTGCGCTCTGTAACTCTCATTGGTTTTAGAAAGATAAGCTCAAGAACTAAGACATGATCAATAGAAGATAAAATGACGAAGGTAGGTACAAACAGTAGTCCAAAACAACTTTCTAATGTTCAGTCCTTAATCTTCTTGCCGATGCTTTGTCTTCGGTCCCTTCCAGCAGATGTGACTTGGTTGGACCTGGCTGGGTGTCAGGGCATGTGTTTAGTGGGATGAGATGTGCTTGTTTAATGTTTATACGAGCAGAAGCTGTACTTAGCTGATTTTGTAGCTGGATTCCTTAGAAATATCTAGGATAGTAGTAATTTACGTAATGTGTGGTTTGACAGCAGTGCTTGATGTTGGGTTGACCTGCTGGCCCAAGGTTAATATTTTAAGGATGCAGTAGCTTGTTTTCTCCGAGTCTCTTGGGCCCTTAAGTGCTTTTACAGATGACTCGTCACACAGGAGCAGCAGCGTGAGCTATGGCTGGTGAAAAAAGTTGGCATGATAATATCTATGCTGGATGAATGTGAAGGACCTGCTCCGGGAGGCTTTTTCCAGCAGAGGCTGAAAGCAGATGTCTGAAGAAAAGCAAAAGCACGCAGGAGAGAGGTTTGCAGATGTGTTCCTAGTATCTGGCACTCTACGGCCCAGCACTGCCCAAGCCCCAAATAATTTATGCTGAGTACCTCCTGGAAGAGTTTGTTTCTGTTCACTTATGTTTTGGAGACGTGAACTTTTAGCTCCCAAAGCATCCTGTAGCAGGGAGGTGTGTGGAAGAGGAGATAGCTTTTTCCTTGCTGCTGGTTTCATGTTTTGCCCTCTAGTTCTTGGACTGAAACAGCTTCCCAGGCTTCCAGTTCTTGTACAGGAGTCAGTAAATGGCCATTCCCGAACAGCTTTCTTGATATCCACCATGGTTTATCATCTTCCCACAACTGTCTCTATTGCAAACTTGTAAAATCCTGTTCTGCTTTACCTTGTTATGTGATCAATTTAATTCGACTGATCACCTTGGCTATTCTGTACAGTTTCCAGCTGAGCTCTGTCATTTTTGAGCCACTGGAACCAGAAGTGCACGAGATATCTAAGACTTGGTGGCATTGTTCTGATTTTTCTTTTGTTTTCCTCTTATTCCTAAATTTGTATTTGGGATTTTGGACTGCTGCTGAGCAATGTATTAATGCTGTCATGGAAATATTTATTTTCATTCCAAGATGACCCTTTTGTGATGCTTCATTAGTCACAGAAACTGGATCATTCTGAATTGCTTGACACTGAATTTCATCTTCTATTTTCTCATCTGCTGAGCAACTGCTTAGTTTGCAATATCTTTCTTTACCAACTATATAATTTTTTAACATTTGTGGCCATCTCATGCTTTGTTCTTGTTCTAGATCATATACGGTTCAAATGGCACAAGCCCAAGCAGAGATCTCATCAGGATTCCTCTAGAGTCCTCTTGATTGTGGAAATGTCCATTTATTCCTGGACACTGCTTGGTATTTTCTAACGATTTCTTCAGAAGGATCATAAGGACCTTCTCTCATATTCACTGTTACTTAAGGGTTTTTATGGCTTTTTTTTGTTATTGCTGTTTTTTGTTGTTTTTTTTTTTTTTGTCCGTGGTGTGAGATCTTGTCAAATGCAAGTTCACAGACTGCATCTGCTGACTTTCAGTCATCTGCTTGTGTGTTGACTCCTTAAAAAGAAGGTACAATGGGTTTGTGAGATGGGACTTTTTCTCTACAAAAGCTGTGTTTGGTTCTCCCCCAACTCATTGTGTTTATCTTTGTGTTCACTCCCTCTGTTCTATGGCTAAAACAATATTTTTTTAGCAACTTGCCCAGTACACACATCAGGTGTCCTGTCCATGCCTTCCTGGCTGGAGTGTTAGCATCATTTTAACATTTTAGGTGCCTTAAGTCTTTGGATTTGAAGCAATTTTAGGGACAAACTTGCACAGTACCATCAGTAACCTGGATGTTTCATCGTTTTTCCTTACTAATCTAAGGGCGGTGTGTCCTGCCAACCCACTATTGTTTGTTTTGTCTCTGATTTCTGACCTCTGCTACTGGTACTTCATGTCATGAACTTGCTTGAAATCCCTGTGAAGAGGGGTTCTGATATGGGAACCAATGTGAGCTTCCTTGGAGGGAACGTGAATGCAAGAAGAACATTGAGTCTCGTTGCTTTAACATTACTGCCTGTGATTGCTTGTTCTGAAATTTGATCATCTCTTGGGTCCATGTAACTTCTGCCTTTGATACGTTTTAAAAAGGCTTTTTAAACGTTGATATCTTTTGGATGTTCTTCTATCAACTCTTTTTCTGGGCCAAACGCCTTATGCTTTTCTATTTAACTGCTGTACATGTTGATTTTTATTTTACTCAGTTGGCTAACAGAGAGCTGTTACTATGCCTAGGAATATTTTTGTATTGCAGTGTAGCTGCTTGTATCTGAGGCTTACGATTAAAATAGAAGGCAGGATGACTGGAGATTCTTGGAGCAATTTTGGTTTGCTGTTTCTGTGAAAATTCGTTTTACTGTTAAGTCATTCCATGTAAATGGCAATTGTTTAGGTAGTCCATCTTCTTATTTGTAATGTAAGTAAAACCTCTTCCACAGAAGAATGAAGAAAAGAACAAGTGGGGACAAGCCATGTAGGAAATAAGTAGTTTCACCTGCAAAGATTGATTTCATTGCAGTTATATCTATCATTTAGGTGTGAACTGCATCTGGAGAGGGACCAGCTTTTGTAGATCCCTGTTATCTGCTCCACCACAGTCTTCTGAAGTTCAATCTCTGGCAGATCGAGGTGATGCAGCAAGTCGTGAAGCAGGAACTGCTCTCTGCACTCTGCAGGAAAGAGTCCTGGTCAACAAGGGAAGATGATGTAGTAATCTAAATAAAAACAGTGAAGCACTCTAGCTTTTATCGTTAGCCCCCTTCCTTCCCTCCTCTCTTTCCCCCTCCACACCGTGCGTCAGCTCATTGCTTTTCTCCCAGTTCCGTGCATTTATTGCCAGAGTGATCATCTTTCACTGTGCTAATCAGCCTGTGATGATGTGGTCTCCTCCTAAAAGCTGTCTGCAGTGATAAGAGTAAGACAGGCCCAAGTAGAGATTAAAAAATATCTTGTCTGTTTTATGGTTTCTTATTTAGTTTTACTTAATCTTCAGACGTGATCTCAGTATTTTGTACAGATCTTGAAGCTAGTTACTAAAAATGCACTTAATGCACTTCTCTGTTGTTGATAATGAAATTGTGTTAGGATTGCTGGATTTTCAGCAGAGTTGTACGCAAATGTACAGCGTCATTGTAAACTTCAGTACTACTCCACAATGTTTGCAGACAAAACAAAAGCAGCATTGAAACTACTTTAGAGAGAGCTACAGTAGAATCTATGAAAAGTCTGCATTGTTCGAAGTAGCAAAAAAAAAATCTGATAAGTACAGTAAATCTTAAGTTTCGTTAGCGAAAGAAACATGCTGAAATTGTGCAATTTCATCCTGCCAGAGATTTCCTTTTGCTTTCAGTGCAGCCAGCTTCTTTTCATGAACAGGTCACAGTAGTTAGGCACACACAGTAAGCAGATTTATGCTGTCTTCGGAGTTGTACATGAAAACTCCTCAGTGCTTCAGGCTACGCTCTGATTTCCTACATTCTCTCACATGTTAAGCTTTTTTTTAATTTGGTATTAATGTTTCTTGGCATCTTGCAGCAAGGCCTGGTTGGTGCCACTACAGGGCAGAAAGCGCTTAGGAAGGAATAAAGGTTTTGCCTTTCCCAAAGCTGAGGCCTTATTTGTAAGCCTGATTGCTTGACTATCTTACCATGCTTATTTAAGGTAATTGTAATTTCCTTTTAAACTCTTAAGTGCTCCAAGCACATGTATTTTTGATTGTTACATGGAAAATATTTTATTTGCTCTTAGAATAGAGGTGGAAGTCTAGTTGGAAGGGCCCTTCAGAGACCATCGAGTCCATCGGCCTGAGCACGTCAGGGCTGCCCAGCAGTTAGGGCACATCACTGAGGGCATTGCCCAAACGCCCCTTGAGCACTGACAGGCACGGGGCAGCACCCAGCTCCCCAGGAAGCCTGTTGCAGTGTGTGCCCACCCTCACAGCACAGAAACATTTCCCGATGCCCAGCCTGAACTCCCTGGTGCAGCTCTGCACCGTGCCCGTGCCCGGCCATCGGGCCCCAGGAGCGGAGGCCGGCGTCTCCCCCTGCGCTTCCCCTCCTCAGGAGGCTGCAGAGAGCAGTGAGGGTGCCTCTGGGCCTCCTCTCGTTGCCAAAGATGCTCACAGTTGGACAACTTGCTCAGAAAGATGCTGTGAGGGCCAGGACTAAAGGCCTCACTAAAATCCAGAAGGATTACATCCGCTGCCTGCCTTTCCCTCACCTGCCGAGTGGGTGACCTTATCGTGGAAGGAGATAAGTGGCTCAGGCAGGACTTTCCCATGGCGAACCCATGTTGACTGTGCCTGGTCATAGCTTTGTTCTTTAAGTGCCTTTCAGTATCCCCCCGGACACTTTTCTGCATAACTTTTCTCAGGACCGGGGTTAGACTAACAGGTCTGTAGTTCCCTGGGCCCTCTCCCATGCCCTTTTTGTGCATGGGTATAACACTGGCCAGCTTCCAGGCGGCAGAGACCTCTCCAGGCTCCCACGACCTTGGCTGAATTGTTGAGAGGGGTCCAGCTTGTAGCATCCACAAACTCCTTCAGCACCCTGGGGTGAATCCCATCTCACCCCGTGGACGTAAGAACATGGAGCTGCTACAACTCTTCCTACAGTTTTGGTGATCACAGATGGAAAGCCATTGTTCCCACAGTCATGGTCCTACAACTCTGAGGACCTGGCAGCCCAAGATCTGTTGTTACTGTTAAATGCTGAGGAAAAAAAAAAAGGCAAAAAATACTTACCCTTTCTTATTAGGTGACTATCTGCTTCAAGCGTCGGTCTCGTGTTTTCCTTTGACCTCCTCCTGCTGTTGGTGTACCTGAAGAAGCCTTTTTTGTTGTCTTAACACCACACTGGCTGGTGTCGACTCAAGGTGAGCTTTGGCTTTTCTCGTTTTCTCCCTGCAGATGTGGGCTGCAGCTCTGTCCTCTCCCTCTGAAGCCAGGCCTTGCTTCTTGAGGTCACGTATTTTCTTTCTCTGCCCCACTTCCAAGAGTTCCCTGTTCAGCCAGGCCCCACTTGCAGCACAAGTCAAGACCTCTTTTGGAGGTCTCCTGGATACTGATATCATGAGGGGTTGTGTTGTCCAACTGGTGGATGGGACTGAGTGAATTTCAATTTACCGTGTTAGTACACGTAAGCTGCCCCCTGAAGCTTGTGGCGTTTTGTCTCACCTGGGGCCCACCTTTCATCTTGGTGATGCTCTGTGGGGAGCAATAATGACAAAAACTGGACAGAATAAGTAGCAGCATCAAGAACCACGATGCTAAAACTTGTACCTGCTGGGTAGAGGTGGGCTTTGCCATGCTTCCTGTGGCAAACTCCCATTAACAAACCTGTGACAGTAAGCTGTTTGGAGAACTTGCTAATCTTTTCCGCTTCCTTTCTCAGTTTGTCAAAACTATCACAATAAATACTTAGTAAATGAAAGGTTAATTTTATAGTTAAAACCCTGGGCTTGAATTCAAGAAGTCAGTTTCCATTGCTTCCACTGTGGGATTCTCACATGGATTTAGGGTAAGTTGCTCAATCTCTTTGCCTCATTTTTTATTTTTTTATTTATTTCTTGTATCTGGTAGATGAGAGAAAGGCCAGGCTTTTATATTCAGCATTCAGCTTCTTCCTCAGTGGGGGCGTATCAACAGTACTGCAGTAGGAACAGAATAATTTCTGTCTTGAAAGAAATGCTGGTTTAAGCACCGAGTTACTGTTTTTACTGTCCTAATTGGCACGTTCACCCGAGGAAGCAACGCTGTGTTCACAGAGTGCATGGCAAAATGGGCCCATACCTTGCTTCATGCGATCTCAATTCAGCTTTCTGAAGACTGTGACACTAACTGAATGGTAGATTTAAAATGTTTAAATACTACAAATCGCTTTTTTTCCTTGTCTTTTTTTCCTTGGCTTCAGCTAAAGAGGTAGAGTGACACCGTCGCTGTGGATTATTAGAGGGAATTTTAATAATTAGAATTGCATGAGGATTCGGAGCCGTCATCTGCCCCATCCCCTTCCCAAGTGCTGGAGCTTCTCAGTAGCTTCAGATTTCAGTTGTCTTCAAGTATCTGACTTATTCTAGCAAGAGATCTTGGGGATAATGTTATGGGGTTAAATTTTGCGTTCCTTCATGTGGCGTTTGGCCCTCATCTGAAGCCTGATACCCTTCTCGTGTAAATAAGCTCAGTTGACTCCAGCGGATCTGCTTGCACGAATGAAGGATGGTGGTAACGCATCTTTAGGGCATGGGTTCCAGGACATTTGGGTTGTGCGTTTCTCTTAAATATGCTGGATACAAAGCTCATAGGTGCTGGATTCTCACATGAGTGATTTTTTTTTTTGGGAAAAAAAAAAAGTTTAGAACAAGCAGTCATTAGCAGTATGAAAGCTCTTGGTGTATTGCATGGGCATCATCATCTATGGCCTTTGCTAGCTCCACAGAGCAACTAGAACTCGGCGGCCTTTGAAAACCCCCTTTAGTTGCTAACATTGCAATGGAAAAGCATGTTTGTGTAGGCTGCTCTCCGGTCTCCCGTCGCTGAGGACAGCAGTAGAGCTTTTTGGATCTAAATAAGAGACTTGGGAAAGAATGCCACGCAGCGCATCGAGCTCCTGAAACTTGAGCGGTCGATATTTTTGTAGAAGAGCAGCATGAAGCAAATGCTTTATTTTGTTTGTGCAAATGAGAAGAGCATTGTGATGCAAAGCAGTATCCTGAAAAGGCAAATGTGCTTTTTTTTTTTTTTTTCCCCGTTGTAAATATCCCAGCTAAATACTGCAGTAATTGCAAGCAGAGCTTGGCATTTTTTCTCTCTATTCTTTTCATCGATATATTTTAACAAGTCCTCATGAGACTATTAAAACGTCTTAGTTTTTGGAACATGTGGTCTAGTGGGGATAACTTTGTCTGCAGATGCAGTGGGCTGGCAGCTAGGTTTTGCATGTCTTTTCATTTCCCTCCAGATCCTCTGACCCGGCGTAACCTTTGGTCTCCCTCTGAAGGCCGGGGTGAAGGAAGTATGAGCAGGTGACTGATGATCACTGTCAATACAGCCTGCAGACAATATGTGAATTACTTTAGCAGTCTCCCTCTGCCCCCCCAGCTCCCCCTCCCCTTCTCCTCTCTTAAATCAACAAATGCAAATAGCTGCCTCCTTATTTGCTGCTATCTTGGAGGCTGCCCGGGCAGCATGGGCTTTGTTGTAGTCCCTGCCTAGTGAAAAAAGCGGCTTCAGCCTTAAGTCAGAAGAAAAAAATACCAAATGGGACCTGAGCCCCCCCCTTAATGGCTAATGCTGCTAGTATTTGGTCCTCTGGCGTGTGCAGGTAGGCGGATGCTGTGCTGAGAATCCTTGCTGTCTGTGTTTCAGGAGGGCTGCCCGCAGCGGTTAAACTCCTTGCTTTGTTGCTCTTTGTCTGTAAATATCCTCCTGGAGAGGAGAAGGGGTTGCCCAGCGGGTCGAAGCTCATACCTGTGCTTGTAGACCCTGCTGCCATTGCACGTAGCTCTGTCTGCAGCACTGGCTTTATTTGCCATGGGAGAATGGATGTGCGTGTGCGAGATTTCAGCAGAGGCACAAGGAGTTTGTCAACCCATGTTTACTTACGAGTTTATGATCCTTTTATTAAACACCTAATTGCGTGGCATGACTAAATAAAAAGAGCTGCATTTTACCGTCGTGTAAGCCTAATGTAGGACATAATATATAGTACTGTTTAGTACAGCATGCAGTTGATATTTGTCTGCTTTTCCAGAAGCATTGCTCAATGCAAGTTGTCACTCAGCAGTTCAGATACATGAGCCTAATGCCTTGCCAGGAGGTGGTTAAAATTCTCCTCGGTTTATTTTAAGCTGTCATTGCCTATGAAAGTAAGTTTGGGTACAGACAAATATAAGGAAAGCGATTGCTTTCCATGTCGAGAAGGTGGTCCTTCTCGGGTACCTAGGGATATAATGTCTGTATTTAATGTCTTAGGATTGCAGCCAGCCGTAATGAAGGAGTTTCTCCTGACCTGCCATTCAGGACTATTAGATTAGTTTGGCTGAACCAGACAAATCAGTGTATGTAAATGCTCCTACAGCTTTAGAAACGTGTGTCGATAGAACCTGTACTTTATAAGAAGTCTGCTTGCAGTGTGTAGTTCGTCTTGCCTTGACATTTTATATTGCAAAAACTTTGTAACAGGTAAATAAAACTTCAGAGTTAAAGTAACAACAGTTGTAAAGCTGGGTAACTGTTCAGGTGGCCATCACTTGTGCAGCGAGATGTTAAAGCTGCTGCTTAATCTCCAGGTATATTCACAAGATCTCTTTTCAAATATATGTTTCATTTGCTTACCAGAAAGTCTCAATGTGCTAATAGTCTGGGGGGGGAGAAATGTTACAAATTCACCAAAATCCAAAAAATTAACTTTTTAGAAGTCACCCATGTTAAAGTTTTAGTCTGCAGTAGTCCTTTATATCAGGTGCTGGTGACTGACACAGTCAAAGCCCACTTGGACCCTCGCTTGTAATACTTGTAGGTCACATCACCTGAAGCTCACAGCGTTTATAGTTCAGGTGGATCATGGGGAGCTTTTCCTGCATCAGGGAGCCACAAAAGGCTGTGGGAAAGACAGTATCATGCTAGAAATCCAGATGATCTTAGTATAAGGGCATGAAATGCTTTCAAAGATGCTGTGTATTCTCTTTTTCCCACACCTCCTGTAACAAGGGTGGTTTGCTGTCACAAAATCTCCCATTTTCATCCTCTACTTCCCTCTCCTTTTCAGCTTCTGCATCTGCCTGCCAGCAACCAGTCCAAGAAACAGCACGTAGCTCTTCCTGGGCTCTTTGGGTCATGGCTTTGTGCTGGCCGCAGGTAGCACGGTGCAGGGCATCTCCCTGATGCTGTGCCCATGCACTTAGGTTCTGTCTGACATCCTCCTGGTGTTTTAATCCATCTGTTGCTAAGAGAAATGTCACAACAAAATCAGCATTATTACTTCAGAGAGGTGAGACGGGTGGAAATGATTGCTAACTAGCACGTGTAGCTCAGAGAAATCTGATTACAGCTTGCAGGTTCGCATCAAATTATAATGCAGTCAGAGCACATTCATGCCGGCTCCATTTCGTACTGCGGTGGGCGATTGGAGAGAACCACTTCAGTGTTACGAACGAATATAGATGTTATTTTATGCTTTAATTTTGGAAGTCCTTCTTCTAAATAAAAATTGAAGTCTGGATGGCTCCTGGCAGAAAAAGCTGGGTACAATTATGTGAACTTAACTTTCTAAAGTAGCATTTCAGACAAATGCCTATTCGTGGTACTTTGCCTAGCACCACTTTCTCCTCTTCAATTGGATGATTTCTTCACTGCTCCAAATCGCTTTGTAGCTTCCTAGAAGTAGTCGGCGTGTCTTGTGGTAGTGGGAAGTGCTGTGAGAGGAGAGGGGATGTATTATGGGCTGTATAACTTGAGAAGCATTTCGAAGGCCTTCTTGATAAATGGCACTCTAGCTTGTTATAATGAAAATTACAGAAAGCATTTATAAGGTGAGTGGATTAATACTTTTTTTTTTTTTTAATTTTTATTTGAATGTGTTTCTTTTTTTCTTAGGCAAATCCCTCTAGACTAATGGGTATAAGAGTTTTCTCTTTGGCTTTAAAGAAGTTGAATAGTTTCGTGCCAACTGCTTGAGTTCAAACTATCCACGTATATTTCTTTTTCGATGTGAATTGTGCACTACACTTTATTTTTTTTTTTTTAAGCCTTTATTAGAAAAGTTGCTTTCCATCATTCATTTTGAGGTTTTTCCCCCCCTTCCCTTTTGTTTTTGTTTTTCCTCAGTTGCCATTACAAAGAGCAGTGCAAAAATCCAATCTTCCCCTTCCAAAGTGACCCGGCGTTCAATGCAGTCTCCACAGAAATCTGCTCCAGTACCAGCGCAGCGAGGCAGGAAGCCAGGTCGGGGCAAACCCCCTGGACAGTCTGCAGTTCCCAAGAAGGGCAGGTCTCCTAAAAATATCCCCCTGACCAAAAGCACCTCTCATACTGAGAATCTTAAAACAAGGAAAAAAAGTTTAAAACCGGGAAAAAAGGTTAGTCCTTATCTACTATTTTACTTTATATTGCGAAATTTTGTAGTGAGAATTTTTTTATTTATTTTTTTTTTAATTTGATTTTCTGGCTTTTCTTCAGCCTTCAGGGCTTTAACTGTCTTCAGAAGTTGATTATAGGAAACAACCTAGAATAGCTATTCTGGAATATTTTAGGATAAGCTTCTGTGGATTATCTTATTCTAGAACAGGAATACCGATTTAGATTGATTTATGGGTGAGTTGTTGCTGTTGAAAATGACTATTCAGAACTAGCCATTTTCAGAAATATTCCAGGGGAATATTTCCAGGGAAACCTTTAGGCTTTCCAGTCTGGATTATTTTGTTACTGAACCATACGTACACAGTTTGCTTACTTTTTGGTCTCATGTTTAGCAACAGAGGGTTAGGAGCATTGAGGGTTTTGGCACAAAACGTAGGCGTCTTAAGTGTACAGGTGGACCTGCCACGTTAATCTCTTGGCTACCCCCTTGTCCTGGGGATCCTGCACGAACCACGAAGCTTCCTCCCAGGCAGTGGGTTTCCCCAGGTGCGAGCCTGAAAGCTGTGGTGCCTTTTTCACCTCAGAGCTGACTCCGAGGGCTGGATGATGCTCGGGCACCACCAGCTGCTATCGGGTCGGCCGTGCTGTCACCCCGTTCCCCTCCACCAGCACTGGCAGGCGAATGATCCCAGGGTGGGCTGGTTCAGCTGCCCACACACCTCTCCCTTCTACTCCCATCTTTATCTGATCCCCACAGAGAAGCACGAATGCTGCTGCTACTGTGAGGAAGGGCAGGATCACAGCCGGGCAGATTCAGACAAGCCCTGAGCTGCTGTGGAAGCACAATCTGTTTCCTGAGGCTCGTTCAGCCCCTGCAGGGTGTCGAGGCCGGGCTCTGAAGCAGCAGCCCTGCAGTGTCTTTCCCTAGACAGTTTGTATCTGCCACCCTGCTACTCCCTGCTTTGCATTAGCACAAGTTGAGGGTGGCAGGCACTGCTTTTTGTTGGGTTTTCTCACCCCCATCCACCCCCAGCTTTACAAAAAGTGGAAGTTTTGCTTTTTTGTTGTTTTTTTCTTTTTTTTTCCTTCAGCCTGGGTCAGTGTGGGCGTACAGGAAGAATTGCAGGTGGTGCAGGTGAAGGGATGGAGGAATGGCACAAGGGGGACCTCTCCCATCAGTGCTGCTCAGTGTGAAGTGCTAGTGAAACACCTTTATTGGAGCACACCTAAAAGATGCTGGCACAGAACTGGAGCCAGTCACTTTGCTGAAGTGATGGCAGCAGGGTAAGGAATGATTCCAAGGACTGGAAAATGAACCCTGAGCAGTCTCTCTGCTGCCTTCCCCTTCCAGTCAGGCAGCCAAACTGGTGCAGGTGGTCTCCAGCTTTCTCTCTTGCTTAGTTTATGAAACTTCCCAGAGAAGAAAGCTGTGCCCACCTGGACAGACTGAGCTGGTGGGCAGGGTGTTCTCTGTAAATCTGAGGGGCTTTAAGGGAGATCACTGAACGCATTTTGTATCTTAAGGAGGTACTCAGGTGGAGCAGGATGTGTGCTTCTGTGTAAGAGTTTTATGTTCCTCTGCCTGTCACGAAAAAGAAATAGAGACTAGTTGGAGGTGTCTCACCTTTAGGAGAGGCTTTCTGGGCTGGGTGATGGGAAATGTCTGCGTGGAGCACTGTGCTTGGTACCTGCTCTGTGTGAGGTCAAATCACTTCTGATTTCCTCCGTGGGACCAGGGAACCGAGAGTTAAGGTTTGTAGGATCTGGGTTTGAGCTATCCATCTAACTCTGCGTATCACTATAGTAACTTCTGCATTAAAAACTTTAAAAATGAGCTCCTTTTGAGAAGCTGTGGAAAGTTTCTATTGCTAAAGTACGTGGTAGGATTGCCAAGACGTTACACACACGTGCAGTCTTTGCAGCGTTACACCTGGTGCTGTATGGGAGAGGAGAGGGAATCACTCTGTGGGAGCTCTGTATCTGTGGGGTGTATTTGACACAGAGGGCCACAGGGCTTACACACTTCACAATGCGTACACAAAGTAGTGTAAGTGATAATGTGCTTAGAGTTTTAAATGCCTTTTTTTTTTTTTTTTTTTTTTTTTAAGACAGATACAAAAAGAAACCACCCACTTTTTCAGACTGCAGTTGTGCTCCAGATGTGAGCTGGCTGTGTGTTTGGGGAGGTTGGTCTATGCCTGATGGAGTATAGATTTGTTCAGCTTCTTAACTCTTACACTGAAGAGGCAGTCTGGGGCTCTGCCTTTTTAAACTCATTATGCTGCTATGTTTATCATCGTGCAGGTATTAATTTGTATTATACAGCTCGGAGCATTAAGCTGTCTTGTCATTTTCTCCTTTATTTAAACGTATTCTAAGCTTCTCCATGAGGATGACATGCGTGGTGGGTTTTATTTCCCATTCCCAACCCACAGCGTGCACTGTATGTTTGTTTTTGTGTTTTTTTTTTTTTTTTTTAATTCTGTCACAATTAAGAAGAAATCTTCTTGCATCTCTTCCATCGCTTTTTAAAGTACACTTTGCAGAACAAAGCCAAGCATTCCTTCCAGACCCACTGATTAACACGTACTTCTAAAGGAAGGGCCTTGGACTGAGTGTGGATCACAGCCCTAAATCTGACCCCACAAGAGCAGCATCCACATCAGGTCTGTGCAGTCAGTGAGGGCTGGATGGCGTGCAGGGCTAGGTGGTAAAACTGGGACCAGGCAAATCTGCTGGGCTCTGCTGGGAGGACATAGCTTTGCTGCTCCTCTGTTTGGGGTTGCAAAATGAGAACCTCAGTTGAACAAGCACGATATGCTGTATTTCCAAAACATGTCTTCCGAAATAAGGAAAGGACAAGGTAAGAAATCACTTAGGTGTTTGTGTGGCTGGTAGGTAGTTCTTCTTAGCTTGGTGTTTGCATTTTGTTTTCATGCCTCATTTCTCCCGTTGCCTCCCTCCACGTCCCTCTCAACTCGACCACTGGTATTTTGCAGCATGACAACAGCCAACTGGTCCCCTGGCGAGTCCCTTCTTCGGAGAGGCTTCAGGAATGTCAGGCTTCAGATCAAAAGCCCAGACTTCCTAACTGCATTTTTGTTCTCTGTGTTAAGGAGGAGATTCTCAGTGCTGAGGATGAGACCTTTCTGCTTCCTGGCGTTAAGATGCATGGGCAGTTTCTGACAAGCCATACATCAATGTTTGGCTCGGTGTTTGACCTGAGCCACTCACTCACAAAGCAGCGCCAAACCTTGGCAGTCTCTCTCTTGTGTTCGTGGTGATTCCCTCCAGTACTGTGTTGTCAAATAGTTTCTACAGCCAAGTGTATTTTCTCTGATCTGTAATGAGCACAGAAATTTTCTTTAATGTGCTGTGGGTTTTGGAAGGAAATCAGTTTATTCTCTGTAGGTGTTCTGCGGAGGTTAAGCACCGTTGCTCTTAGGAAGGTGTGTGTTTTGATTGCTTACTGCGTGATTTTTAATGTATTATTTAGTAAATATCGTGCTTGTAAGAGTGGTTACTGATAGGTGGAAGCTTCTCTTAGGGAACTGACTGGTTTTTCTCTTAACTACAGAACAATGTCAGACCACCAGAGTCAATCCAGAGTAGCCAGGTCTCCGCTGCCTTCAGCAGTGTCGAGACCTTGGGTAACCTCTTCCCTTCCTATTCTTTTGTGGTAGGTAAGAAAATGAGGACATAACCTGTTCTCATGCAAAAATAAATGGTGTAGGAAGAGGTGAAGAACTATTTTCCAGTTAATTGCTTCTGTTATTTCTGTGCATTTTTCATAACACGTCAGAGCACGTTAGAAGTGCCTTTCTTATGTATATCTCTTTCCTAAATCCCAGCCCAAACCAAATTACAACACCATTTGCTTTTCCTCAGTTGGAAGGTAAGGCATGCTGACCAATTTCCAAGTCCTTGGGCTCCGAGCTCTGGTTGTCTGTCATATGATAGGCTGCAAATAAGTTTGGTTTGGGAAAAGAAGAATGTTTTGGCAACCCATGTGACTGGATTATAACTACGGGTTTATTTGATATCTTGCGTAAAACACCCATTCCTGAAAGTGATTAGTTGAGAATTTCAGCCCGTTTGAAACAAGTTGAAGGAAAATGTAGATGCACTGTAAAGCTGACAGCTGAATTTGAATCAGGATTTATATGTGAATATATACATGGCCCAGTTAATTTATTGGAGTTATGATAAACCCAGATGATTGGAAGAATATGGCCAGGAAAGTAATCCAAAACACCTCTTCTGTGATTCGTAAAATGTAGAAGGGTCATGAATGGATACATAAAAACTCATTGTTTTTCTGCTCCTTCTCAGGTAGAGGTGGGTTTCTTTTTAAGTCATTTGTCTTCTGCTACTTCACTCAAGTAGCTGTCAATGCAAATGAGCAATTTCTGGGCTTCCTTTCCTGGATTTCATCGTCTTTGCAGTGTGTGGTACTTCTGTAATAAGGAGCTACACACACTCCTGGTAGTATGATAACTGATAGTAGAAAGGGTTAGTATGCTACTTAAAAAGCATTAAACATTTTGACTTTGTTTTTTTTTTTTTTTTTTTTTTTCTTGAAACAGAAAAAAGTCTTCACAGAACAACTGTCTTCCGCACCACCTTCTCCTCTTTCTTCTCCTGATGGGGACAGTGGCACTACACAGATACTTAAAGATGGAGTTAGTTTATCTGGTGCAACTGCAGCAGTTATATCCACAGGTAAAAGGAAAAAAATAATGACATTTTCAGTGTGAAATTGCTTCCATTTCAAGAAAAATAGTTATGTCATTTTATGGAAAGTACACTATAAACTTATTACAGCAAATAATTACTCGCCTACTCTTTTTTTAAGGTATTTGTAGGTTGCTGTGCACAACTAGTATGTAAATGCCTGCGTTATAGCAAGAAGTGGTGGAACAGAGAGACTTTTGGTAGATCTACTAGACCTGGCTAGTGCTAGACTAGTACAAACGAGACTAGTTTGTTTCTGTCTGAAAGAGAAACTGCGTGGTTCTTCCATGTCTGTCGCAGTCCTCAATATATGAAAAGGGAGCAGATGTAGCTGAAAAACCAATATGATCCTCAAGTATCATTCACACTTGACTATCAAAAAACAAAAGTGAGATTTTGTTTCTCTGTAGCCTTACATTAAAAAAGCAATTCCATTAAAACCAAGTTAAGGCGATCAGGGGAAGTAAGTCCCTCCTCCCCAAACAAGCAAAGTTAAGAGCAATGAAAAGTATCTTAAACAGGGTTGGCAAAACAAAAATAAGCTACTTAATGAGCGAACTCGTTGAGGAACCTGTAACCCTGTAATGAAACAATTTGTATGTTGTCAACTGAAATCTCAGAACTTTCTAAAAAGTCCATAAATTATGATAATTTTGTTTGGGGTACTTTTGACATTTAAAAACTGTTTTTACAATAGAAGTTGTCAGGCCCTTCTCAATCCCCGCTTCAGTGATGGATGAGGGGAAAATACCTATGTGTTTCCTAGGAACATAAACCTTGCAGGATTCAGTTGTTACTGAGATCAGACAGAAGATGTCACAAAAACTCTTTTTGCTGATTTGTATCTTTTTTTTAATTCATACAAGGATGCATCCTCCAATATGAAGACATCAGAGAGTAAGCTGATATGCATGAAGATAGAAGATCATTGAAACACTTCACAGAAATGTTTCATTTTTTAAAGTCAAATGTTTTTAACTAAGCCCAAATAGCACTACAGTTAAGAGAACGTGGCAGCCTTTTGTATAGCGAATGCTTAGGTTGTCTGCTTAATCAGCACAGAAAGACATTTTTTCTTTAAGCTATAATAGTGCCTTGGGTGCATCCTGGCCATATAATAGTCAAAAAGAATGAAAAATAAAAAATCTTCAATTATGTCTTTTCCTCTTATTTTTTACAGTGTTGTTCATTTTGAAAGGTTTTCATAGTCCCTGTAAAAAGTATTTTCGAAAGTCCGGTTTGCTTCTGTGATAAGCTTTAAACCACCTTGCACAGCTTTCAGAGAAGCGTGTTCATTTTATTTAGCAGAGAAGGCCAAGCTGTAGTGTGGAAATCATACACGAGTGGTTTGGGGCTGCTGAGGGTAGGGATGCTGGCCATCATACCTGCATGTGGCAATGCTGCCTGGGTGCTTCTGAACAGGCATCCATGGCAGGCATATGCCTTAGGGTTTGGTTTGTGGCAGCTTCTCAAATATGAGGGGGAAAAAAAGGAAGCAATTTGCTAAGGCCAGCTTTTTAGAATTGATTTTTGGTACTTCAGAGGACTTGCCGGTAGTTTTTACTTTATTGGTACCAGGGTGTGAATAGAGATGAGTCAAAAGAAGAGCACAGATTGTGACGGCTTTGTTTCCTTGGCAGGGTAGAGAAGGGCTGTAGAGATCAGAGGGAAGCGGCTATGGGACTGAGGCAGGAGAACCTCAACAGAATGCAGAGAGAGAACTTGCTGCATGCTCAGAAAGTATGCATGCATGATGGTATGTGTGTTCCACTTTGGGCTGAGCGGTACATCTTGTCAGCAAGACTCAAACTGCAGAAACAGCTTGCAGATCAGGCGTGTGAAACGTGTCTCTATTCTTCTGTGCGCACCAGCTGTGATTAAAGCAGACGTACTCTACAGTTCACACGGCTCCTTCTTTTGCAGTGTGTGTTTATGTCAACAAGCATGGAAATTCTGGGCCTCACCTGGATAAGAAGAAAGTTCAGCAGCTTCCAGATCACTTTGGGCCGGGTCCTGTCAATGTGGTACTTCAGCAGGCTGTACAGGCTTGTGTGGATTGTGCCTACCAATCCAAGACCGTCTTTGGATTTCTGAAATCTGGCCATCACGGAGGGGAGATGATAACTGGTACGTGAAGACGTTTGATTTCTGTTTCTTCGCAACAGGGGAAGGAACTGCAGGGAGTTTGTATCATTTTTGTAACGCATAAGCACAGTCAAGAGTATATACTTGGGAACTCTGTTATTAAGAGAGCACTGGTGGAGTGTAATTTATCTCAGCGTGGGCCGAGGATGTTCTGAACAATTCTTAAATTAGAATTCAGCAATAGAGAAGTTAAATTCCATGTACACTCTGCAGTTAGGTTCCTGTAAGTAGAGCTTGTGCACCTCATTTAACAGCTGCAGCCAAACATTTGTCAAGTAAGCTCAGTGCAAGGGAAATATCAGATTTATTAATTCAAGTCATTCGCATAATCTTATCCATACATAGTATTTGTGTTCTTAATGCCTTAAGCAAGTGGGTGAAAAGTTTCCAACTAATCTGTTTAGCTTCCAGGCAAGTGATTCCACATGTTAAATTTGCTGCTTCTTCCCTTCCCCCGTTCCCCAGTCTCTTAGGTCAGTGTTCATCCACCTATGTCCTCTATTAAGGAATAGGTTTATCTCTGCTACATATTAATGGCAGGTCTACAGATAAATTACCCATATATCTCAAACTGAATAGCTGCTGCTTGACGTTTTTTTTTCTTTCTGGGCTAGGAAATATTCTGCAGAGCAGTTAGCACATCAATTCATAATTCCATCACTGGTAGTAAAAAGACTTTGCATTACTTTAATCTCCTTACATTAACACCAGATGTGAAAGATGATTAGTGGGATACAGGTTTAATTAAATCCTCATAAAAGATGTTGCTGTCTAACGATATTTAAAACATAGTACCCTGACCTGCATGGAGCAGAACTTCAGTAGTCCTTGCCTATGTATCCCCATGAGTTTGTTCACAAAATGGGTGCTTTTTCTCTGCTGTTTAGTTCTTATTTATTTACATTCAAAAATTCTGTAGGAAAAGGAATTGCTGGGTTACACCAGGCTTTGCTACAAGGCCTGGATTCAGTAGCCCTGCTCAGTAGCCCTGGAGTTGAGGAACCTGGCTCTGTAGATTGCTCCCGAAGCTCAGTCCTGCAGCTCACTCAGGTGTTAGAGCCACAAGACTCCAGTGAGTTTCTTGTGTTCTTGAGCTCCTGCCTTCCCATCAGCCTGTCAGGCAGGTCTCTGAAAAGCTGGGTGAACAAACACTTAAAACTCCGTGTCGTTTGATCAGAAATTTTCGTGTGATACATTTTGAGAAGCACAAAATGTGACTTAGGTTAATGTAGCACATTACAGCCGGCTGTGCTTGTGAGCATCATGGAAAAACAGAAAATAAACAGTAGAACAAAATGAGAGAATGAAATTGTTTTCTTGTAGAAATTTGTTTGAAAGTGTTTTTAGTGTAGGCTTTTTTCTTTTTTTTTCTTTTCTTGAGACTAGCAAGATAAATAATTTGTTGCATCAGAGGCTAAGCAAAGAAATCTAAATCTTCTGTGGACTCACGAACTGTAATGGCAAGTATTGTATCTGCCATAGGAGGAAGCTGTATGCTGGGACATGGATAAAATAATCTTTCTGGAATATGTGTGAATAATTAATGGGTTCTTTGGTTCAGCTGCCAGAGAAAATAATTGTTTTGAATGGAGTTGAATTTAGCTTTTTTCCCTCTTTTCTTACTCAAAACAGAAACACAAACCATTTTATTTTTGCTTGATGCATAAGGTTTCAATTCAGGCGAATGCAACTGAAAGGAAATTAGAGGCTTGATTAACAAGCCCACTCATGGTGGTAGTGTCGGCCTCTTTTTTTCCCCTTGTAGCTCTGAGACTGTGGCATTTGGTGGATGAAATAGTCTGAGTTTCAGATAAATCTTCTCAAGCAGAGAATTAAATCAGTCTCTTGGGTGATTTTCTTCACTATCAGACAAACACATTTGTCTGATAGTTTCGCTCTCAGCCTTTCTCCTAGCTTTCTGTTTAAAACATGCCTACACAATGGAAAGTAAAGAAATGCGAATGACTTTTCATCCCATGGGCTGGGATTGCACAAACAAGCTCCATTCCCTCTTTATTTGTCGTTAAATGCCGAGGTTATTGCACCTCGGAAGTACTCCTTTTTATTTTCAGCCCTGGCATTTATCTAGGAAGTAAGAAGCATGTGCTATATCCCCGAGCAGAGCTGTGTGGATCTGGATCCCTCTCCTTTGCCTGGAGTTCCTGTGGTTGCCCTCGGGGGTTTGGAGTAGGAGGGAGCTGTGTTTGCACTGACTGAACCCTTACTTGTGGATTTTTCCCATGGTCTGCCTTGTTGGGGCGGTCAGATGGCTTCGGATGTTTCTTGCTTTATCCTCTTGACAACTCAGAGATAATATTGTTCTTTTCAATGCTTCTTTTCAAAATGAGACGTTGAGATGTGGAGAACAAGTAATTTCCCCAAGGCCATATAAGACTACCTGTAAGGCTATTATAAAGTGTTTTAAATTGTGGTTGGAGCTGACAGCACTACCTCGCAGTAAATACCAGGAGAGCAGCCTGTGCTAGGTCTCACAGCCCATTTGCTCTCCAAACGGGTCGAGCTGCAAGCAGAAATATGCCAGCAGAGACCCCTTCCCCAAGCAGGAGGTAGGGAACCTCGTGGCTGAGCCACATGTGAGTCAGTAGGATTTCATCTCAGCATTGGAGTCTGGAAAAAATGAATGGGCTACGGAAACATGCGGGTCCGGGGCTTGTCCCTGTGGTACTGACTCTTAAATTTTAGGCACTTGTGTTGGGTAGCACACAAGAGGTAGCACGTTATTGTTGATGCTCACCCGTGTTCTCCCATTAATTCTAATCATAAGCTTGCTTACGTTAGCAGTGTAAGTCACACTTGTGATTTCCTAAGGAAGCCTAAAATATGCTAAAGCTTGGGCGTTTTCTTTATTTTTCCCTATGTTATCGCCTCTTCTGTAACACAGTATGGAAATATCCCTTGCCTCAGATCTGTAACTAAAGACTTCCTTGTCATTTCTGTTTTTTTGTGGTTTTCTTTTTTTTTGGTTCATTTTTGAAAATGCATCTGCCACCAACAAAACGTGATCCTCTACAGCTCTGCTTGTCATCGTGCTAAAAACAGAAAGCTGCTTGATAGGCTGAAAACCCAAGAAGACAAATCGATGCATAAACCTGGTGTCCATGCTACTTCTTCGCAACCCTAAGCATAAGTTACAAGTCTGGTCCTGTTTCGCTGTAATGTAATCAGAAATAACTACATCCAGCTAATGTAATGGTGATCGTTTATCTGTGTACCAGTGGTGCTTGCAAGATTCAGTCCTTCCGAATCTTACCAACTGTCACAGAAGAGGCAAATACCATTAACAACATCAGTCTGAATGTTTGGGGGATGAGGAAGGAAGTCAACGAATAAAAGACGCTGGCACATGTCCAATCTCTTCGTAATTGCTCATTCGAGCCTGTTGTTGTGGTGTCTCGGCCACCTTGCTCCTGTTGAAATAAATGGGAGCCTGACCGCTGCAGCGCTGACAGCAGGACAGATTTCTCCAATGGTAAAAGATCAAATGGCAAAACAGCTTCTGCAGTCAGAATTTCAGTGGCAATGGATGCCAGCATAATACCCCAACTAAGCTCAGTTCAGTTAGAAATGTTAAAAAAAAAAAAAAAAAAAAAAAAAAAAAAAAAGGAAAGGAAAAAAAAATTAAAATCTCTTGCTTCCTGCCTTTTTTTTTTTTTTTTTTTTTCCCAGCAAAAAACTGCAATGTGTCTTTTCTATGTTTTCTCCTGCAAATAGGTGGTGCAGAGGTTACTGCTTTATAAAGCAGACAATAGAAATTATCCATAAGGTTTCGTTTTGTTATGCTGGTGTGAATCCAGAGTTATTTTATTAACGTAAGTTCCCATAGAGCAAATTTAAAGTGGCGTGGATCCAACAGAAGGTCGAATCAGTCCTTTGGAGATAAATTTGTTAAATATCAGAACGATTGTTTACTCCTCTCATGTCTTGCATTGTTTAAATCAAAGCTCCTTTCCTTGGTGGTGTTTTGTTATACTTCATGATGCTTGGGGGATGTTTGACATCGTCTTCTTGTTCACAGCTTCCTTTGATGGGGAGAAGCACGCCATCAATCTTCCTTCTGTAAACAGCGCATCGTTTGTCCTACGTTTCTTGGAAAAACTCTGCCACAGTCTGCAGTGTGATAATCTTTTCAGTAGCCAGCCCTTCAGCCCTTACATGGGATGTGCGCATAGCCCTACGGAGTATGACAGGAACAAACCAGGTACTATTAAGCAGCTCTTATTTTCAGGTTCTGTTGTCTTTGAGAAGCGTGGTGACTTTGTGGAATTTAACGTTTTAATCTGCCTTGCTCTAACTTGAATTGTTCAGTTTGTGGTGAATTCGTTCCAGAGTGCACGTGCTTTGACAGGTTGAGATAGCTCATACCACATGTGCAGAAATCATTTTGTTCAGCAAATTCTTCCTTGCAGTCAAACCAGGAAACATATGCATGTTGTATGTATCACTGTGCTGCTACTAAGAGAACAAGCTCAAAACTTCACATTTCATCTGTTCAATTTCTGTTTGAATCATAAAATAAGCTTACAGAAAAACACTCACTGTCTCATAAGAAGGGGCTTGCTCTGACAGGTGATACAGTTCAGCCCATCCCATAACAGGAAGAAGTCCTTTCTTCCATCTTCATTCGTCTTGCTCAGTGGCAGCTCCAAAATTTTAAATTCCTCAACATACTGTCTGGTCTTCTAGCAGAGAAGGTGGGTTTTGCAGGTGGCTGCTTCTGATATTATATATCAGCCCAGTATCTTTCTCTGCTACACCAGGAGTGTAGAGAGAGTGAGAGGGAAATGGCTTGTGCAAGATCTCCCATCAGGTGGTTTGCAGTGCCTGGTATTGCAAATCCCAGCCCGAGGGTTATCAGGAGCTGTAGCTGAGAAAACTTTGACATCAGTGCAATTTCACAAGATTCATATCGGGGATGAAGCTTCCTCACAGCTGTCTGGTAGCTGAGTCTGACTTCTAGGAGCTGCTTTAGAAAAAAAAAATACTTTTTTTTTTTTTTTTTTTTCCTCCAATGGAGAAATTGGATTTGTTTCAGCCTGTCAGATGAAAGCCATTTGTTTTAACACTTGTCAGAAAAGTAGCCAAGGTCAAGGTAGTTTGGATGATGACAACATAAACTAAGCTGTTATTTCATCTTTGAAGGTTTGTATTGAAATGGCTGAGTTTGTGTGACATAAGAAACTGGTCTGTAACCTGGCGAATGCCTGATGTATGTTTTTGCTTTTGTCCTTTTACTTTCCCTGTGAGCGTTTTATGCCAGAATAAATAGGTGGTGACTTTCCTCTTCACAGCAAAAGAAGAAATACCTGAAAACAGAAGTGCGAAACGATACTCTCAGGACTCTCCACCGTACACTGCTCCCCTTTCCCCTAAACTTCCCAGGAATGATGCTCATCCATCTGAAGGTAGTTACGTTGTATTGGTATTATATATGAGGATTACCTGTGATTTCAGTACTTCCAGTCAAAATGGACCGAGTACAACGCATGTGTCTAGTTTGTCTGTAGCCCTTGACAGGCCAGGGTGGAAGTGTGTTAATTATTGACCGGTGGCACAGATTTTGTGCTTATGGAAGACCTACTGCAAGTTCAAGAAGTCCTCCTCTTCAACATGCTTGCATTTTTCATGAAGTCACCCAGGCAAATAGGTGATGTATGAAGCCTCCTGCTTCTTGTATGGCAATTTAGTAGAAAACCAATTGCCTTGAAATGGATTAGGAGATAAATTAGAAGCAACTCTAATAACTCTGGGCTCGAGCCAACAGGTGAGTAAGGGTGCATTTTGATGATACGATTAAGCTCCATTTATGGCTGGCTGCCACGGAAAGCTGTGCTGATCCTGCTTTCCTCACCTCCTTGTCCTTGTAGCGGGCCCCACGTCTCCCTGACTGGGTGGCAAGCTGAGCCCGTGACCCAAAGCACAGAAAACATTTTGGTGAAGCCAAGAGTCTGTGCAGTTTTCTTCTCAGGACTGACTCCGTGTGGATGCAGATGAGCGCAGAGAAGAGTTGGATAAAATGCAGCCATGGCAAGGGGAGCAGAGCAGCCTCCCCGTGGCAGCTAGCTGTTAGGATGCTCTGGCTCCGGGACAAATAGTGCCTTTGCCTGCCCCACAGCAGAGCTGCAGTAACTGAGCATGCACCCACTCTTCGTCTGCCTCAGATGTGAGGTAAAGCATGCTGGTTTTAAACCTCAGTGAGAGATCTATGAGGGAATGGTCTTATTCCCCTTTTGCTACTTAACTAGTTAAGTCATAGTAACTTGTTGATGTGACTCATCCCATCTGATCCATGCTTTCTGTTGCTGCAGTATATTGGGATATTATTGCCAAAGGCTTTTTTGAAGCCAGATAGAGACGAGCTCTTTGCTTTTTCATATTCTTTTTTTCTCTCTTTTTTTTTTTTTTTTTTTTTGGAGGTTCTGGGGTCCTTTTGTAGTTATTAGCCTCAGCGTGGGCAGAAGGATCTCTTTTTCTGTGCAGATTAGAAAGTCATAGGACTTCAGTTAAAGCAGGAAAGGAAATCAAATTAAAATGTTCAAAGTGATAGTTCAATAAGAGTCACCATTTCAAATGTACAGTAACAGCGGCAGTACAGAAATTAACAGTCAATGCAGAACTGTACCTTTCCTGAAGGAATACTGGGTTAGTTGAACAATATCTATGCAATTAAATCAGGCATTTCTGGTAGGTGACTTCAGGAATAAGTGTAGAGCATTTAATTCAACTGAAATAGAGTTGTTTTAATTGGACAAAGCAAGCGTTTTGAGTTAGAGCTGCATTCTCTTGTAAGAAAGCTCCCTCAAAGAAAGCCATCATGCATGTACTGCTTTTTATGCCTCGTGGAGTAGTTCAGTACTGGATCCCTTTTATAGATGAAGTTAATGTATTCCTTAAAATGCATTTTAAAATCAGTAATTCATTACAAAGTGCAGTTACCTGGGGTAAAAACAAAAATAAAGAAAGTTTTGCCATGGTTTCAGAAGTTTGAGTTTGCACTCTGTGTGTTTCAAGAGGCAAAGTATTCTCTAGTGTTGTGTGTTTCCCATTAGGGCAGTGTCCTCTGCTGAAAATCTGGAGGTAATTTCATAGCGGTCAGTCATGGGCTGGTTAGCAAGAAAGATCTGCCCCTGAAAAGTTCTGGCTCTATTGAGACATAGTCGTCTTGAAAGAGCTGTTTTGAAATATCATTTGAACGCAAAATGGAATAATTGTGGGAAAGGGTCTTTCAAACAGCTCGTTTTCCTTCTGATCCGCTCAGGGATATGTTCTGCAGATTTTGCTGTCTTTTCTGCTCACTAACAGTTTCTTCTCAAAGTTTTGAAAGATAAGGGAGAGGAAAGAGAAATAACCCGGTCTCCCTCCCCTTGGAAACAGAGTGTTCCTAGCACTGCAGCCAGTTACATCACGCAGTTATGTATGGCAGAACAACTGACTTCCTATTCCCGGAGGAGCTTCAAGAAAACAAAACGTCCAATTCCTGCTAAGGCCTTCAGTCCTAAACACTCTATTGTCATCCTTACAATTGAAACATAAGGCCATAACGCCTTTTATTAGCTTTTTATTAATTTATCCACAGATCAGGCATTCTGCAGTGGAACCTCCCATGAAACAGGAAAAAAAAATAAAACAGTTTGCTTTCCATACCATTGTTACACACATCTGGTCAAAATGTTGAGGTAGGAAAATTGTCATTCGTTGCTGCGTTGTTGGCAAGGCTCCGTGTGTCAGACAGCAATCCTGAATCAGCTGTCAAGCCAGTTGACCGCTTCTTCAACGAGACTGCAGCTGGGTTTTGTTCGTAGAGAAGCTGGGTGGATGGAGAGGGAGTGGATTGGGTGGCGTAGCTGCCAGGCACAAGCACCTGCTGTAAAAGATGATTGCCCCCTGCAACATGCCAGCATTCCCACCTTCTGAAATCCACGTCTGTGTGTTCTGCTGAACCTTAGACACCTTCGTGTTGCTTTGCTGTAGCTAATTGAAATATCAACTCTGCCTTTTGGTCTTTGACTGAGGTTCCTGTTAGTGTTCTCGTTTCCTACTGATCTAATGTTCTCTTGGTTTCCTCTAATTTTACAGCGCTTATCATTGACTGCATCTGTTATTCTCTTGGAAATTGTATAGGAAGATGGCTTTTGGTTTCATTTTGGCAAGTTGCTGCAGCTACTTCAAGCTGACAAATGTAAAGGGGTTTGTTTTCTTTGAAAACCTCAGTATCCGCTGCTCTGCTTTTCTGATACAGATCTAACAAACTATAAAGTATGCAGTGGTGGTTTTGGGGCTTGGGTACTTAAAGGCTTCTTTATGCCACAACTATCAAGTTTATTGAAAGATGTTACATCATCTTGTAGATCTTGCTGTGCTGAGTTCTCTAAGCAGGGAGCTGATGTTCTCATTATCCTTGCCCCCCTTTGGGATTATGTTGTCTGAACACCATCACTGCAAAACACACTTAATGTTCTTCACTAAACTTCACTTTTAAGCAGGTTTCAGGAGAGAGAACCTAAGGCCTCACGGAGCAAGTTAAACATGCTTGAGAAGCTCAGTCTGGTGTTGTTGGCTTTTGTTGTTTTTTTTTTTTTTTTAATTTTAGTTTGGTTGATTTTTCTTTCTTGTTTGTTTAAGAAAAATGCTCTTCCTTTAGCTTTAATCCTGGTATGTTCCCAACAAATGGTTGAAAGTTGCCATATAAGAAGAGTAATAAGGAGTGTATTTTAGGAACTTGTTTTCGCAGATTGTACCAGTTATCCCAAAGAATATGCTACTCCACTAGCATATGTTTTATAACTTTGCTAAGAGTAATTTTCAAGATGGTATTGCGGGGTTTACACTTCTGTGAACCTGTTAGCTATATTTTCCAGCTCTTAGCTCTCCTGCCAAAGCAGCATTTGTTTCATACAGATTTTTACATCATGCTTCCAACTTCTTTCTCAGGCTAGATGTTGGCCTGGTGCAAATGGAGATGAGTCATACGAGGGCTCGAGAATGGAGTGGTGCTCTCACTGGTTTCTAACTACACACCAATACAGCATCGTGGTCAGGGTGCATTGTGTTAGTGTGTGTGTATCTGGGATTCACTGCCTTCTGTAGCTTTGCGTGTAATTTGTTCAATTTTTATTGATGGCCGGTGTCTCTGGGCATGTTGGGATCTACAGATGATAATTGTCCACTTGTTTATGAAGTTATTGATAGAAGTTTTTGTTTATATTAAAAAAAAAGATCATGGAAATGCTTGCTGAGATTGCACATGTATTAATGCTAACATCAGGCAATTTAAAATTAAAAAACAACCCCTATGTCCCTGCCCTGTTGGTAATATTTAACAAATATATGTGAAATAATTTATGGAAGGTTGTCTCAAACTTTAGATGTTAGATTTATTTATTTATTTATGTAGTAAGGGCCCAGTGATTACTCAAGGAAGAGGTCAACTGGTCAACTATTCTGCAGTAGTGCTTTCCTCACAGGAGATTCATTACCAGGCTTGGAACCTATAGTTATCTTCAGGAGAACATAGCAAGGATTTAAATAACAGAGTTAAAAAGCCCATCATTTTGAACCAATCAATGCTTTTTTTTCCTTTTTTTTTCTTTTCCTGTAGCGGAAACGTTACCCATAGAAGAAAACAGCACTTCCAAAGAGCATCGCTTTTCTGAGGACTCTATGGATTCTGCACTTAATTCAGTAAATCCTTCCAGCCCGACCTGTCGAAATTCCACTGAATATCGTTCTTCAGGGAGCACAGCATATTACAGAAATTCCTTTCAGCCAGTGACTGCTACCTCAAATTCAGCCCCTGTCCTGCGCCGGCTCTCCTTGAGCTCTGCTGGGAACAGCAGTTTCTATGAAGTTAGTAGGAATCGAATACAGAGGAGGATTGAAGGTATGCTCTATGCCTAGGCTTTCCAAAGCATATAGCAGCTTTTATTAACATACAAAGTCCGTGAGTTATGAATAAAGAAGTTCTTTGCCATAGAAAATAGGTTGCGTACGGATTGAGATGTTGTGCTGTTGCCAAGCACGTCAGGCTTGTTAACCTAATGCAGAACCTAAGCCTGTTAGAACTAACACTGTGGTGCAAGCCAGAGGGGTCTTGTCTGCTGCACTTTCCTCAAACTAGACTGGGCAGTGCTAGTTACGTGCAACTCACTTCCTGAGCATTTTTATCAGCCATTGCTGTGTTGCTGAAATATGGAGATAGGGTTTCCTCCTGTCCCTGTCTGCACAGTTCAGCTTGCATTTGCCACGTTCCCAAATACCAGCATCTCAGGACCCAGGAACCAAATATGAGTAAAAGTAATCCCTCTAGGTATGTCATCATGCTAATGTTTGTGCTGCTGTTATGCAGTTGTATAAGGTATTTAAAGACAAATGGAACAATTCAGTATTACTTGGGGGAAAATAAAACATCCTTCATCTTAATATATGGCAAAGAATGAATAATAAAAGCCTGTTTTTAATAGTAAGAATGCCTTATGTGAAATGAAAGGTGTTTTCCCTTTAAAGACTAGTGATACTTCTTCCTTTCACACTATTTTATCCTGAAAGCCGCAAGTTCCACAACTGGACCGGACCTGAATTCGCTAAAAAGGGAACCTTCAAGAATGTTGAATAAGGATCCTTCCACCTGGTCGATAGAGGAAGTGATGCGCTTTGTGAAAGAGGCTGATCCGCAGGCTCTAGCTCCACACGCAGAACTCTTTAGGAGACATGTATGACGCATATCCATTCTGTTCTAGTAGATCTTGTCTATCACACTAATCTCTTACAATACAGCTTTCATTTCTGTCACTGGGTTTGCAAGTGAAGGTAGAACAGACTCAACTCACTTGTGTAACAGAAGGAGGCTGAAAAAATATTTTTCTGCCTGAAACTCCTCATGTAGTGTTTTGGTCTGTTTCGTAGACTGGTTATCCCAAAGTAAGAGAAGCTTTACCTGGTTACCTTTTGCACTTGGTCATTAATACTAAAATTCAGAGGTTGAATTGAAATGTTTAATTTGTCAAGCTTGCTTTGTTTTGCCAAGCAATGCATAGAGTTTCCTAGGATCTAACAAGATGTTGTATTTAGAGAGAGAAACTCTTAAGTGTTGGTTTCTGTTGCTTTTGGTCTCCCCTTTCCCTTCTTCTCCCTGTGCTTTTCTATGGCAGGTAGCCCAGCAAAAAGCTGCTTTATTATTTCATTTTATACGTGGCCCTCCAAAAGGAGGTTGGCTTTCTCGTTAGTGGTATTTCCCCCTTGTTCTGCGCTGGCTCTTACTAACAGATAAATTTCACATTAAGCTGAATTGAAAGGAAAATTCAAAGTCACTTTTTACAGAACTTCCTGTCTTATGTGCTAGTTATTCTTAGTTGTATAGCAAGACCAAATGTCACTTGCTTTGTCGGGTTTATGTTTAAAAAAAAAAAAAAGACAGAGTGGTTTTCTTTATGGTGTTTTAGGGAACTAATTGCCTGTCTACGGTATGTAATGCTACTAAGAGCTTGGGACTGCTATATTTCAGCAGCTTCTCAACCAGGCAGTTGCAATCTGCCTGAGTTGTCCTCGGTCTTGATCCTAACAATCTGTCTGCCTTAACCTGGATGTGGATCTGTCTTATTTCACGGATTCAGATGGTTTGTAACCCCTTCCTCTGCGTGACTATTTGCATGCACCCGCCAGAACCCTCCCACAGCTGTGTTCAAGGTTCAGTGCAAGGCCTCAGTGCTTGGATCATTTAATCTCCAACTGCACAGACCTTCCTTTGCAGCTTTTTTTTCTTTCCTTGACCTATTCTTTTTTTTTTTTCTTCCTCTTTTTCCCAGCTAGTACTTACTTTTGCAGGCTGTTTGGTCAGTTTTTTACTTACTGTAATATTGTTTAGCATCTCACATGCCTTAGTCTTACCGTAAAAATACTGAAACAAATTTCCCTTCGGTGGCCAGGTGTAAATATCAAAGTACTGCACTAAGTTACTGCCTTATAAATGGTAGATACATTTTTACTGCAGTAGAAACAAATGCGATGTACTTTCCGGTGTCACCATGCAGATTGTTAAAGCAGTTGTGTGGTGTTGTGTTTGTTCTCTTCCTTCTGCAGGAAATTGATGGGAAGGCACTACTGTTACTGAGGAGTGATATGATAATGAAATATATGGGACTGAAGCTGGGGCCTGCCCTAAAGTTGTGCTACCACATTGAAAGACTTAAACAAGGAAAGTACTAGCCGATGGGGATACCACAAAGGGTATGTTCACATCACACTAAGCTCTCAGGTTAACAGCCATCACCTTTATTTAAAAGTGTTTTGTTGCAGAAATCATCTGTATTTTTTGAAGGCTCTCTCAAAATGTGAAGACGTCTAGGATAAAGAGGGGAAAAAGAAAATCTGTATTACATTCCAGTATTTTGTGAACTGTTTCAGAAGGTTTGCAGGGAAGGACTGGACTGCTGGTCACACTGGCTGGGGAGCAGGTTGGTAACAGTGCTGAAAAGCACAGTTATTCTCTGTTGCAGACTCCAGCCAATGCATTTGTATTCGGAACCAAAACAGCTGAATCCCAAAGGAAGAAAAAAACAAAAACAGCATCAGGTGTTAATAATTTTTACAGGGGTGGCTGTAAACTTTTACATTGCGAGGAAAATGTAAAAGAGAAGATCTCATCTCAGTAGTAACTGCTGTGCCTGGTCCTCCAGCAGAGTCATACTCAGCTAGGTTTTTCTTCATAGATTTCCATAAAGGGAATAGCCATATGAACAGGTCGGGGGGGAGGGAAGCGTTGTGGAGAAGAGGGTTTAATACAAATATAAGCTTTTATAAAGTGTGATTATCGGTCCTTTGGAAAGTTACAAGGACAAATGGACAGTGTGTTGTCAATCTATGCCGGCAATCATAGTTCTGTTTTATGGAAGATCATATTGGCTGTATAAACAGCCAGTTCTGGGACCGACAGCTTCGACTGGAACAACGCATCCACCTTATAAACATTCCATCTTTTTGCTAAGTTTGGCATGGATGTGTGTGTTCATGCTTTTATATATACACGTGTATGTGTCAGGGAAATGCATACTATATGTATATGAAAATACACATGCACACTGTACATACGTGTTCAGTCTTTAATGTACTTTGCACTGTGCCAGAGAGAACTGTACGATTTCTTGTTTGTTTTTTTACCAGTAATTTCGGTCACGTTCTACTTTCATATTCATTAGCACCTGTTTAATTTGTTGTCCGCTCTTGGAGTCAGAAGGTGACAAACAATCAAAGGGTGGATTTACTCCTGCAGGCAAAATCCCTGTACTATGCAATACTCCTGGTTAGTCATCACTGAACTCTGAGCCACGTATGCTGGTGTATTTCTGAAAACACTTGTTTGGTTCTGATGTTTTGGGCTTATATTTCCTTTCAGGAAGTGCTACTATGTAATTGATAAGCCTGTTTAAGGTAAAATTGATGCTGTTTGTGTAAGCTACAAGAACCAGTGGTGATAATGAACCAGTTTGTTGTCACTGCCGACTGTAATATACATCAGGGATAAGAAAATGTACTTTCTGTGTAGGAAACTGAATGTACTGTATGTAATAGTGCAAGTGATGAAAGCTATTTGCTAAGGAAGATGTAGTCCTAAATTGGTAGGTTTTATTATATTTCTTATTGCCTTTTTATATGAAACTATATAGTAAAAATGTATTTTTTACGAATCCTTTTGCTGAAAATGCCTTGTTGTACCAATACTCTGATACTCCTCAGGTTTCAGCAGAGATACTGCTGCAAAATAACATTTTTTGTAGCTTGTCTGAGAATTTTGTTAGTTTAAGTGACTGCAATGCAATTTTAATTTAGCAAGTCGTTTGGGCTTCCAGGCTTGTTTTTATTATTCCATCATTAGACATTTGACACTAAAGGTTATCTCTATTGATTTGTTTTGCATATCTTTTGTGGTGCGTGTATGCTTAGATGAATAATACAAGCACGCTCTTTGTAGTAAGAAAAGGTCAGAGCATTGATTGGAGAAAGCATATTTTCTCTTTGTGTTCGGAAAATATTGACTTGATCGTTGGTAAAACCCTATGAAAGTTATAGTTACACTGTGAGGAAAACATAATGCCCCACATGTGGAGCATAGCGTTTAAAACTTACTTCTTCTGTGCTTTCTTATGCTGAATTTCAGAGTTCTTTAGCTTAAAAGAAGTACTGCTCATGCAGTTTAACCGAAAACAGTTTTAATTTTTTAACTGCCATTGGCATAGGAGAAAGAAAGATGTTTCAAATTTCCCTCTGGCTTTTATGGAATGAGCTTTTTGTACATGGTACTATGATGGGTATAAATATTTGTTCGAGGCTCTGTGTGCACCCAGGTGCGCAGGGCTTACTGTGAAGTTACAGTACCAGGGTTTCACCCTGCGCTACACTGGGTGAGATTCATGCGTTCAAAATGTTGCAGCAGAATATATATTTTATTCTTTATTTTCCATGGGATGTTCTTCTCTGTAAACAGCAATAAAATAGTTTGTTCATTGTTGCCTGCTTTGTTTTATGTGTAAGCACCATCTGTGTGCAGGGGTAGCTGTCGTACCTGGCAGTTCGTGACAGCATCTGATGGGAGGAAGCTTTAATCAGAAGGATGAAATTATTCCAACATAGTTTATCTGAAGCAATTAATTTGAATTTGGGTTGGTCTGTGCTTTCAAAATAACAATTCAGGAATATATTCAACTATTTAGGTTTGAATATAGTATATGGCTGCTTAGAGTTTACCGAATTCTCATAGAAATCACTAAGGGGAAGAGACTCCTAAAAACGAGTTTGTCCTGTGTTCAGGTGAAGATCCAAACTATTTTTTTTAAAGCAGATAGTACCAGTAGGTTTAAACTTCATATGCTTGAGGATTTATCATTTATGTTATAGAGAAGTCTGTTGTTTTGATGCCTCTCTGCAGTGATCTGCCTGTGTTTAAGAAGTAACGTTAATTGTGTTAATGGTAACCTCAGATACTTCACAGAGAAGTTATGGAACTTGGAGGTAACAACAGTCCAGAGGCATTTTGCATCTGTTTTCCCAAAAGAGAGTGAATATCTTTTTGGTGCATATTCAATATAAAAGACAACATGGTGTATTGTCTTTGTTTTTCTGAGTTGCTTTGCTATCAACAGGGGTTCATCTGCTTATCTGGTTCTGTGTCTTGTAGCCTCTCGCGAGGCAGCACTGTGACACATCAGCACACGGTAAGATCTCTTCCGTGTAAAATCAAACTGCAGCTGCTCCAGGAGGGCTGGCAGCTCTCACAGCCCTTGCTGCAGAAGACCCATGCAGTATGGAAATGGAAGAATACTGCATGGCGGGGCGAGTGCACGTCGCAGTTGACGCTACAGCACTTCTAACACGTTTGGTGTGGCTGTGTACGTGTTGTAGGACTCTTGCAGGAATAGTAATGAAAGACAGCAACGTCACATTGGCTGAAAGGATGGAACATCTTCCCATTTTTTGTCTACACCACTTCAGTGACTTTTATGACGCCAGTTGCTCTAAAACTGTGTGATTTTTAAAGCTCGTTCTCCTGTAGACTTTAAATAGTAACTGGTAAGTAACAATGTGTAGAAAGTTGTAGAGAAAGCAAAGTGAAGTGTTCCTAGGTTTGTCCCCTGTCTGCTGTTCTAAGTAGGAGCTGAGGAGTGTGGTCTGTTTTAACGCAGCGGCGTGTGACTGAAACAGATTTTAGAAGTGGATAGCAGTATTATTTTTTTTTCCTTTGGTCGATTAGCTGTTCACATAACAGAGTTAAATGAATGTTTAGTTCCAGCGTTAGATGTGTGAACCTGGTCTAAAAGTTAAAAGGCACCTTTGTGTTTCTATTGCTGCTTAAGCTGAATTGAAGCTATACAGAGATAGGCTGGCTTAGTTCAAAGGAAAAAAAAAAAAAGGAAAAAAGACCCCTTGAGATCAATTTCGGAGGTCATATATTCCTCCTCTCTTTTTTTTTATTGCATGTAAAACTATTGGAGTGAGTAAAAAGTGCTTGCTTGGAATTGCCTAAGTGATGCAGGGAGGCAGAAACTGATTCACATCCATTTCTCTGCTGAAAGGGCTGCTGCTTTTTTCTCAAGCCTTGGTTGCAATCTTTTGCTCCATGAAGCTTACTGACTAGCCCACAGATCGTGGGATCCCGTTCCCAACCCGTCAGTGTTCCCGTTGTTTCTGAGATCACGCAGAGCCATTTGGGGGCTTTATCTTAAAATCTGAGGTCTGTTGTAAGCTCGCTGTGTTTTGAGTCAGCAACTTTGAGACATCTTATGCTGTGATTTATTTATTTATTCATTTTTACAGCGGAAACCCCAGAGATTATTCATTTTAAAACGGCAAACACATATATCTTAAAAGATTCTCCTCTGTTTTCCCTAAATAAATTCTTACTGCTGTGGCTGTGGAGATGATGGGAGACCTGCATGTGCTTCAAGTATGCCATTACAGTGGTCCAATAGGCTTTTAACTCCCTCCCTTACATGAATCATCCATCCTTGTCCTAGCAGATCATTTTGATTAGCTGTAATTTGTCCCATCTGAATGAGAATCAGCTCCCACCAGCTCCGGAGTGTCCCAGCCCTGCTGTATGATCTAAGGAGTCCTTCCTGAGCTGCTTCTCCCCTTAGCTTTATGGGCTGCTGCTAGTTTTATTCCAGCTTTCATTACCTACCACGGAACTGGTTAGTGCTGATGGCGGAGGCTGCACACCGGCACTTCTGGCCTTGTTAAAATACACGAAGGCATTTTCATCCACCGAGATTCACTTTTTCAGCCTCCGAAGTCAAAGCCCTTCCAGGGCAAATCGTGTGAGCAGACAGATGCCAACGCAGGAGGAAAGGGAGCTCGCATCCCATCTTGTGCGAACAGACAAATGCGAACAGATGTACGGCTGGAAGCTGGCAGGAACACGCTCCTGCCAGTGATTCCTTTCTAGTTATGACAGCTGGAAGGAAATGAATACGCCACAAAACCACCATGGTAATTGCCATTACCCTGCGCTGGCAGTCTCAGCGGTGAGGTCAAGGATGGGAAAGACAAAGACTCATCCACCCTCCCAGGTGGGCGCTGAGGAGGCACTGGGAAGACCTCCGTGAACGGTGGCGCACCTCAGCCTGTTTCACAAGCACAAAAGGCTGGGATTTCACTGGATTTCTCATTTTCTCACACGTGGGTTGTTTTCCCATGAGTTATGGCAGTGCTGTGTTCCTCCAAGCGATTGTGCTAACGCTGCTGAGATCGGAGTGGAGCTCCCAGGCAGGTCTGAACAATTCCTCCCTCAGCTTCCATCTCTGCCGGAGAGCCTCTGTTCTGAGGGAGGCGTCTTGGCACGTGCTTCTCGCTCCTGCACGGTTTGAAAAAATAAGGGAAGGGCCCTGCATCTTGACTGCATGATCCCAGTGTAATGTGCTTTTGCTACCGATTTCTGTCCCAGCCTGGGAATGCTGGTGGTGCTCTGCTAGGAGCAGAGGCCTCTCACCCGAGGCAGTGCTCTGCTACTCAAGGTGTGGCCTGCAAAGAGCTTTCCGTTTGTCAGGCTGCCTCTTAATTGCGTGTGCTTGCATGAACACAGCAGTGGGGAGAGCAGAATTAAATAAATGCTCAGTTCTAGTCTGGCTTTGGCTTAATGCTTGTGCTTTAGGGGTGAGCTACGAGATCGGTCAGAGATCTGAGGTGCGTGTCCCAAGGAGGCCACTTGGATCTCCAAGGCCTAGAAGAAATACAGAGGCCTCCTTGGAGATCCTTGCTTGCTCTACAGAGAGCTGCTTTCCCTTCTCCACGGGGGATCTGTTTTCCTTCTGTTTCAACCACTGCAAGCCCAGAGATGCCTTTGGCCCACCTGAGCAATGCACCAAAACCCTGCCAGTGCTGTGCCTGAGATGGCAGCTTTTGCTTATCAGGCTCAGCGGGCAGCGGTGGCTGCTTTGTGGGTGTGGGTTTTTTGTTTTGCTGTGTTTTAACTTAACGCTGCTTTGTGTGTTTTCAAAGGACCGGAGCAAGGAGTGCTCAGCTCAGCCACAGGGAACGTATTGCTTCCATTTATCTCTGCGCTCACCGTCGTAGTGCATTAATTGTAAACTGCCTTTGGGTTTGTGTGTGGCTACGGGAGATGAACAGGTTGGGGAAAGTTTAAGTGTTTTGAAAGAAAACAAAAATGGAAGGCAGGGGTGAGTGATACGGCTTGTGTGCAATGAACACGGGAAGGAAAATATATGGAGAATGAAGTAATGGAAAATGGGAGGAGAAGGAGGAAGCCAGGTGGAGGTACGAGCTCACACAGTTTCAGGTTTGGATGCAGCAATTGCTGAGTCACAGCTCATGTCTTTTGACTACTTGACCTGGGATTTCAAGGCGGAGAGTTAGAGGTTAACACTCTGAGCCATGGAAGGGGTGTGAAGTATTTCATCTTGTGTCAAAATGGGTGTTTTTCTCCCTTTGGTTTGCTGTTCGCCAGTTGCAAATCATAACGTGTCTCTTTAGCATGAGCGCTGTGGTGTGTGATTAAAGGAGAACCCACGGGCCTGTCCGTAACAGCACATGCCAAGGACTTCTCGAGAAGATCTCATCTGCAAGCATGGGCTGAGTCCTTGGCATGCCCTACGCGATTCCTGGGGCATCCTCTCGTTCTGTCCTTCAGTTGCTTCTCCCTAATGGAACAAGCCACTGCTACCACTCCGCTCTCTATGTGATTTCTTTTCAGGTCACACCCGCAGAGGAGCACAGGATGGGGTTTAATTTCATACAACCTCATGTCTTCATATCCTATTTATGTCTAGACTGTCTCTCACTGTAGTCCCTGTCGGTCTAGTTGACTGGGTTCAGGGTAGGAGCAATCTGACCAGACTCCAACATCTGCTTCACGAGATCCGAGCTCTCCTGACTGCCTGGGTTTTATTGGCACGATTCCTGGCATCTATCACGGGAGCCGCAGTGCCCGTCCTGCTTACCTCCAGCATGCGAACTGGTTTCCCACCAGAAGTGCTGTTGGTTTTAGGTAAAATGGAACAATCCCGTACTCAAACCCTTCGGAAAGACCTACCTGGCGTTCAGAAGGGGCACATTTTACCAAAATCCACTCGATACCTTCACAGCGTGGAGCGCAGGTGGGGTTTCAGTCCTTTCCCTTTTGATGAGGCCTCAACAGACAGCAAGTGACTTCTGCAGCAGCAGCTCCCACCTTTAGTAGCTTTCCCGTGCCTACTGATGGGACTTTTTGGGCTTTTTTTGCACTTTTAGGGGTTTTCTCCCAGCGGGAGGGAGCTCCTCATTCCATGTCCTGCCCTTTGGTAGCTCCGGTCCGTGAGGTGCCAGGCCTGGACAAAACGCTGCCCATCATCTCCGGCTCTTAAGCAGAGAAGGATGGGAGCGCTGTCGGGGAGGATGTGGTGAGAAGGATGATATTAAAACAATGCAGAAAATGCGGCCGTCCTCAGACAGCTGTGGGCTGAGGAGCATTAGTAATCCCGGGAGCCGGGGGGGGGCCGGGCACGGGCTGGCGGGGATGCGGTTTGCATTACCAGCGCTCCCTGCAAACACCGACTTCTTTACAGCGAAAGCTGGTGCTTTACCTGGGAAGCAGAGCTCCCTTCTATTAGCTCGTATCCTGCCATTTGCTCGTTTAATTTTCCCCGCTCTGTTTGGAAGTACCCCCATAACTTCCGTGCTGAGACCTTAACGCTGTTGTTCCAGGAGAGCCTGGGGGACGTGGCCACGAAGCGGCGCTGAATATTTTAGCGGTTAGTAATTTTTCTCCCCAAATGTGTAGAAATGCCTCAGATGGTTCAACAAGGGAACGGATTTTCCTAGCAGGGGTGGGATACCGGGATTTTAACAACTGTGGAAAACATGTTTTCTGCGCTGGAATTAGGGGATTTGTTTGTGTGCGCAGGGCGGCCGCGGGACGCTCTGCATCCAGCACTGGCAAGCTTGTGGCATCGTCTGGGAGAAATGAAACTTTCAGTGAGCATGGGGGGAAGCACTGAAAGAAGGGAAAAGTGAGTGAAAAAGCAAATTTCACAAAGTCACATCACTGCTGTGGTGGTGGTGGGCTGGCCGAAGGCAGGGAGGCAGGACCCCGTCCCAGCCAGCTCAGAAGGCCTTTGCCCGAGCGCTTCAGCGTGTTTTTATAAACTCGAGCACAGAGAGAAACCAAAACATCTGGCACCGGGATATTATGTAATGCTGATTTATGCTGCTTTCATTGTCTGAGATCCTTGGCCAGGGCTGCTAGCGGGTGGCGTGCTGTCAGATCGCTGTGCTGAGGAGCGGAGGGGCACGGCCTGCCCGAGGCGCTCCCCTGGGTGCTCGGCGGCCACCTCGGCGCCCGTCTGAGCTTCAGCGTGCAAGAATTGAATGAATTCGGTGATGCCCCGTGGGTCAAACCTCGGCAGGGGTGTGCAGGACGGTGTGGTTTATCTGGCGTGTGGTTTATCTGTGCTGTGTAGAGTGCCTGACACGACGTTCAGCCTCTCCCCCTGCTCTCGTGTCTCAGCTACCTCGCCTCCCCTCCTGCTGCTGGTGCTGCACGTCCTGGGGGCTGTGCTGCTCCTCTCTCTACCTGGCTCACCCCCATCGCTGTAAAACATCCTCCTCCTGCTGCCATTACCGCTTAATGACTTTCCCCCCAACATCAGGCAGGGCATTAACATCTCCATTACGAGCCACCAGCAGCAGAGGCCCCGTATATCAGACACACAGCTCCCCAGCCTTCTCCTCACACAACTTTCGGAAGCAGTTAAAGCATTAAAGGAAACTAATGGCCCCATACACAAAACCCGTAACCTGCTGGTGGTGAGGAGGAGCTGGAGGTGCTGGATCTCGGTGTCATCCCCATGCTGAGGGGATGTGGGGCTCGTGCTCCACACGCGAGAGGTACCTGTGTGGATGGATGAGCCCAGCCCGGCCTGCGGGCACCTGCAGCCAGCATCGCTGAGGGGCACTGCCCCTGCATAGCCCTGGAAAAACCCCAAACCTCCCTTTTCAGAAGCTCTCGGTGCTCTGAGCCCGGCCCCATGGAGGCAGCGGGGCAGGGAGAGCGGGGACGGCTGTCCCAAGGGATTTAGAAACCCTGCGCCTCCGCGCTGCAGCAGCCGTGGAGTGAGACATGCCGTCGGGGACTTTTCTTGGAAGGAGCAAAGCAAAGTAGCCGAGCATTTTCAATTAGGAACGGGGTTATTTAAAAAGCTGCTGTCAGATGACAAAGCATTAATGAATCCGTCAGCGCTTTAAGCTCTTCTGAACGTCTCCGGTTCTGCCAGCTTTGGGGGAAAAACAAAGGCTTTAAAAAAATATTTAAAAAAGCAGGAGTTTGACAGAATCTGACGCTGTGTAGCATCCCTGCCATGTGAAAATTCCTGACTTTTCATGTTAAGCAAGAGGGCTGCGATACCTCAGCCCAGAAGAAGAGCAGCGTGGTGCCCTTCCCAACTTCGGAAGGCGGAGGCGTTTTCTGGATAGTGAGCTGGCACCTTCCTCACGAGTTTCAACAGATTTTGGGGTGACGCCAGCGCCTGAGGATGGGATTTCTAAGCCAGAGGCTGCTGCTTTGGCAAACTTATTGCAAGAGCTACTGCAGCGGCCTTCCCGGAGCTGCTCAGGAGGGGGCTTTTGGAAGTAGTTTGGCTGCAGAAGGGTGAGGGAAGGCACGCTCAGTGTGCTGCGTTGCCCAGATGATGGGCTTACAACTGCTGCTTCTGCACAGACAGCACTGTTCAGGGAACACGGCATCTGAAATAATAAAAAGCAGTTTTTCTACCCAACAGGTATAGCCGCACACAGGCAGTGTCCCGCCCAAATTGTTATGTTCTCGTGGCCGTTCCTCCCTGGGGATGGGTTTTCAGTCATGAGCCACCTGAATTTAACAGCCAGTGTACAGGAGGGCGTCTCCAGCTGATTTCCACACACCGAGTGCCAAACCATGGCCTCCCAGGGCGTTTATTTGCATCGTACACTCACATCTCTCCACTGGCGTGGAAAGCCCTTCAGAAACGAAACAACAGAGATAGCGCAGCCGGTCAGCACGTACAAACATTTATTTCGAAATTTCCATTCTAGCCGTTATGAAGAGTTACATCATCAAAGCACTTCATGGCAGTGAAAATAGCTCTTACCCCTCTGACTCATCCGTTACTCCATTAAAGCTGCAAAATGTGCAATCTGCTTGAAAAATAGGTTGCTTTTTATTCAGTTTCCCGTGAAAAGTCAAAATTCAATAACAAAAACAAAAAAAAAAAAAAAAGGAAAGAAACCCAGCTTATAGGGACTCTACATCTGCTCCTCTCCCCCTTCCCCCAAAAATAACTTACAAAGATAGTTTAAAGTTTTAAATGAGTTTAAAACCAAGTGCATCTTTTTTATTTTATTTTATTTTTTTTTCCATAATAATCTTAAAATTCTAAAAACCCATAATTTACTTTCTCGGAAAAAAGGCAGCGAGCCGTTGCTTCTTGATTGGAAGAATGTGTATTTCGGGCGAGTTCATTTTCTTTAGCTTTACGCTCCTGTTCTTTACAGGTTTCCTAAGCGCCTCGGCGTTGTCCCGGGGCTCGGGCTGGCTCTTCACGTCGTAGCACTGCAGCACCGAGTCCTGGGGCATGTCCCTTTTGAAGGAAAAGTTTTTGGTGGACACTCCCGACAGGCCCTTGATCTTGCCGCAGAAGATGGTGGGCACGGCGTCCTTGACGGAGACGATGACTTTGGCTGTCTGCGAGGTGCTGACGATCTCGATGTTGTTGCCACCAGCCTTGGGCTCGCAGCCCGCTCTCCCCGCTGGCTCCACCAGCCACTTCTGCGGTGGCCTCAGGAGCTCGCCCGGCCCGGGCCCCACCGCCCTCGCCTCCGCCTTGCCCGCGGCCTCCGGCGCTTTGGAGGGGGCGAAGGGGGCGGCTGGTGGGGCCGAGGGGCTGCCCTCAGCTGCGGGGCTGGTGCCGGCCGCCTCCCCTTGTGGCCCCCCTGGCTTGCGGCAGGAGGCGAGGGACAGGTCCAGCGCCCCATCCTCGGGGGACGGTGGTGGTGGCGGCGCGGCCTCGCCGGCACGTGGCGCGGGCGGCCCCTTCATGGAGAGGTCCAGCGCCTCGTTGTCGCTGCCCATCTTGATGACGGTGTGGCGGCTCAGCTGGGGGAAGTCCCGCTGGGGGACGAGGTCGAAGGGCTTCGTCTCCTCCTTCTCCAGGGGGGTCTGGGTGCCCTTGCAGGGCTGCGGGGTGAAGAGCGGGGGCTTGGGCGGGTCGGGGGCCACCTTGGACTCGGCGCCGTGGGGCACGGGGATGGGGACGGGGATGGGGATGGGCACGGGCACGGGCAGGGGCACGATGACGGGGTAGGGCACCAGCAGTGTGGCGGGGGGCACCAGCGGGGAGAGGGGCGAGCTGAAGGCCTGGGGCGGGAGGGCGGCATAGTCAGGGGGCGGCTGGCAGGGGGCCGAGCCCAGGGCGCCCTGCCCTGAGGGGAAGAGGTCCTGCAGGACGGCGGCGAAGCCCGGGGTCTGAAAGACGGGTGGCAGCACGGGCTCCTGGCCCGGGCCCGCGGGCTTGGGGTCCAGGAGCTGGGGCTGGCCCACGGGGGCCGAGGAGCCCGGGAAGAGGCCGCCGTGCAGGGGGCTGGCGGGGCAGGCGGCGCCGGGGGGCAGCACCAGGGGCGAGTTGAGGTGCTGGAAGACGTGCTGCTCCAGGAGGACGGGCAGCGGGACGGGGCCCTGCGTGGTCATGACATAAGGGGTGGCGTTGCCCGCCGGCATCTGCGGGGCGGCGCTGCCGGCCACCTGCAGGTGGATGGGCAGGACGACGGGGCTGTCCCCCAGGCAGATGGGCTGCAGCACGGTGGCCGCCACCTTCAGCGCCACCCCGCTCTGCGACTCGGCCGGCGGCGTCAGGATGGAGGGCGCGGGGACGGTCACCAGCGGGGACAGGGCCTTCTTCATCAGGTCGGCCGAGTTGATGTTCCAGGCCTCGGCCGTGATCAGCTGGGCCACCCCGTTCTCCAGCTTGTTGTTGGCCATGGCCGCTGGCGGGCTGGTGACGTCCATGGGCAGGTTCGGGGTCTCCTTGTAGAGCTCCTCCATCTCGCAGGGCTGCGGGGCTCCGCAGGTGCCGCGCTCACATCGCTGTCAGCGGGGCTGCCGGGGGCACCGGCACCGACATGGCTTGGCCTGCGAGGCAGAAAGACGGGTTAGGCACTGCATCAATCTCCCCCTTAACATAATATTTGTGACTGCCTTGAAGGATGCCGTCACCGAAGGAAGGCCACTCAATGTCTCCACGCTTCGGGGTAAGGGCTCCGCAGCGCACCACAGTAATATATACATGGGTGCTGTGTATACAGACGTCCCTGAGTGCTGTGCGAAGAGTTTTGAGGAACTTGTATTGAGCCGTAAACACAGATAATTTAAAAGGACTCCAGGGCTGGCTGCAGTCAAGACACCACCCCTCCTGCAGGCAGGCTCCCCCAGGGGCTCAGGCACTGCTGCGTTTCACAGATTTAAACAAAGCCTCACGTAATGACAGCACAAGGCTTTAGCTCAGCCAAAGCACAAAACCCAACATTTCTAAACATACACAGCTCGGAAACATCCCATCATGGGCAGAGGGTCCTCGGTTCCCCCACAGGAGCCGCCCCTTGTTGGTCCTGCAGGGATTTACCAGCACGGGTCGGGCCATCGGTGCGGCAGCTCCGGCAGGTCATGAAGCAGCCCGGTCGCGCTCCCCCCGACGGGAAGAAGCCCAGAGCAAAACCCAGCCAAACCCCGGCACCTGCCCCGCTCGACGTGGGCAGTCCCTCGAACCAGACACCTGGTTCGTAAAAGGCAGCGGGGATAAAAACCAAAACGACTTCAAATCCACTTTGCCAGCCCACGCCTTCATCTAAACCCAGAAAATGTCAATGGAAATAAAAGGGCAGAGATCATTCCTGTTCGTGATGGCAGCGAAATTTGCAGCCTGTTTCCTACAAAGATGAACACCCTGCCTCTCCCCCTCAAAAAAAAAAAAAAAAAATTAATGTTGCTGTGCATTCATTTATTTAGAAGAGTAAATAATTTACGCCTGCAGATTTTGCCTGGAGGACCGCCACGCCGCCTGTGCCGCTCCTGAAGTGAGCAGCGCATCCTGCGGTAATAATCACCATGGAAACTTGTCCATTTTTAACTCTGTTACCATGGGGAAGCACCAAAAGCACCCCAAATTTACATTTTTCACCTGCACGCAACTGCATCCTGCTACCCAAGGGCAAACTGCGCACTGTCACCACCGCGCTGGCTCGGCCCCGGGTGCTTCCCCGCATCCTTGGGTCACGTTTGCTGCTCGGGCGAGACGAGACAGAGGGCAGCAGGACGCTGAAATGGGTGTGAGGAGCCTGGGCCTTGGGATATATCCCTGTCCGAACACACCCGGATAGCTCCACTGGCTCTGCTACTCACATAAATTACTCACTTGTGTAGCTGGCTGCAGGAACCTGCAAGCGAAATGGGGACAGACAAAAAAACCCAAGCCCATGAACAAAGGCTAAAGCATGGCCAAGGCAGGGGAGCGGGAAATCTCAGCGTCTCTCCCGAGACTTGTAAATCCCCGGGCCTGGCAGCGCGATGCCACGGCGAGCGCGAGGCTCCAGCAACGTCGGGAGTTAATAGCTGGGGCTGGCCGAGCAAAATTCTGATAATTTATCATCAGGCCCATCTGATTTTTTTAAAAAGGATTTTAAAAAGTAAACAGATGAGTCATTCATTTTCCCCTGCTGCTGCTGGCTTAGGGAGAATAATTCATGATTTTTTTCATCTCATGAAATGTTCTGAAGAAAATATTCACAAGTACAGGGCTGAGGTTTTTTGTTTGTTTCCTTTTTCAGCGTTGGCTGAAACAGGCTGCAGGCAGGCAGAGATTCCCAAGCACAGAAAGGCAGGAGAAAAATAAAATCACTTATTCAGAAAGTGACAAGTAGTGGTACCAGAAAAAAAATAAAAATAAAAAAAAATCAGACCAGTCTTGTTTGGAAAAATAAAGAGCTAACGTTTCTAAAAATAAAGACAATGAGGAGACTGCTCAGCAGATTCAAGTCAAAGAAATAAACACTGTTGGTTTTGTTAATGAATTAAAAAGCCATTTCATACTTCTGCTACAGCGTCTTTCTTCAAAAGAGCCATTTACAAGCCCTTCAGCCTCTGCAGCTTGCAGCAGCACCTCGGCTCCTCTCGGTTCTGCGGCACGGACGAGTGTTTTGCAAACCAGGCTGGCTATTGCTGATTTCTCTGTGTGTTTGCAAAGCGTGAGATCTCTCTGTTTTCACAGAAAACGAATGATCTGGTGGGGACAGGAAATGACCTTCTATTCCCCTGGCAAAGCCGTTTAACATTGAGAAATAGAAAAATTAAGATGAAAATTATGCTGTGTAAGAGCCTTGAGGGATTAGCATGCCGTACGGACCCACGGCGAGAGAGACAGATAACCACAGAGGATGAAAGTATAAAACATAATAAAATCCCCCACTGCTGCTTTAAAAAGCGACAGGGCAGAGGAAATATCTAGGCGAGGGAAAGAAGAGCTCATCTATCACCATCAGACACCTTGAAGAGATGCCTGCTTTCCCTCGTTGCCTTTTTTTTTTTTTTTTTTTTTTAACTTTAAGGCATGGCCAAATGTGGTTCCCCAACAACACTGGAGCTGCCCAGCGAGCTGTCCTGTGGCTCCCGGACTCCCTCTTTACACGATGAGTGTCGAGAACAGGGTACAAAAACCCACGGTGGTGTGGACAGGACTCTGACTGAATGGCGCTTTCCAGCCTTGATATTAACAGAGAGAGCTGTACCACCCTTCCCCTTTAATATACACCGACCTGAAGCATGTGCTGCTTTTTTCTTTGACGACTGCTGCTTCGCCGCGCATGAAACATTAAAAGTTTTTAAAACTTAGTTTCATGTATCTAATAAATGCAAAGGGAGGCAATACAACTCAGTGAAATTGCCTTAAGTTTCCTCTGCCTACCTCACCTCAGTGTCGGAAAATCAATTAATTTCACTTTCCCTACTTATCTATTTAATATTTAATTTGCTGTTTGTTTTAATTGAAAATAAGCTCCCAACATTGAAAAGAAAGCTATTGCAAATATCTGGGGTTTTCCCACCGGGGTGCTGATAAGAGTTAAGTTCATGGCAGTAGGCAATGATGTGTGTAACTCTACAGGAAATGATATGTTAGCTGTACAGAAATGCCATTAAAAGGGCGGCGATAACTCTGGCGTGTTTTTTTTGTCCCCTGCTGATGGCCGTGCCGCCAACTTTTCTCAGGGCTGTTGTGTGGGACCGCAGCTCTCCACACTGTGGGTGCAACGCATGCAGTGGTCCTGGTGCTCCAGCATAGCCCAGTTTGATCTCTTGACCTAATGGCATGAACTGGGTTGTGTAAGTACCCCAGGCTGGACCCACCTGTCCTCAGCAGCCAAAGCCCATCCCCTCCCTCCGCATCCATCCGCGGTAAATAAGCAAGGGGGCAGCCAGGGCACGTACCGACAGCAAGGACCTATAAATCATCTTGCATCCCGTGACTTTTGTTCTGTGTCACTGCCGCCCGACAGGAGCAAAGGCTTCACATCACACATCCCCACCAACACTGCTGGTGTCGCCGTCTTGGCTGGCTGCAGAGGCACCGGGAAGGCTGGTGGTGACCCCCTCGGAGAGGAGGAGACCCCTGCAGGGTGTCTGTTGAGACAACCAGCCCTTCACCCTCCTGCTGGCTGACAGACACACCCCAAATGTGGCCCTGTCAGCCCCAGAAAGGGGCTCGATGTGTGAGACACCCCGAGCGGGCCTGCACGAGCGGGGCGAGGGCAACAGATCTGCCAGCTGCACTGCTGTTGCCAACAGCCTGTAGTCTGCAATCCCTTCTGGGGAGGAGAGGAGACACTTTCTGCTCATTTTAAAACAAATCGGGCCAATTTAAAAAAAAAAATCCTGTCACAGATCCGAAACCGGTGCCTTCGCTCCCAAGGGCGGCGTGCAGGGGACAGACAGACAGCGCTGGGGGATGAACGAACAGAGCGCTGGCCTGACACATTTCAACCTGCAGTGAATTTTTACACCCAACTGAGAGGCCTCGCTAAAAATTCCCAACTGCTCGAGTCTCTCACATCCACCGCACGTCCCAGTCCCTTCTGCCTCCAGGCTGTGCGGTGGGAAGGACCTCGCAGCAACTTTCTGAGGAGAAAACCTTTCCAGATGTGGTTTATTTCCCCCCCCTTGGCGCACTACGAGAGCCTGCAGCAAGCCCAACCCACTCAGACAGCACACGGCGATCCGATGCATTAAACCTGACACGCGAAGGACAAATATAAATTTGCCAGCCGTAATTACTGCTGGCTCACGTGCCGCCCAGGCCGCTGACATCCCTTCGACCTCGCAGGCCCATTTCTGTCCAGAGAAGGGCCGCAGCTCTTCTTCAGAGAAGGGCGAGACGGCAGCAGCCTCAGAAATTGTAAATTAAAGGTGAAAAACCGTGTGGGACAGCGCTGGCACCATAGCTCCCGATGTGCACCATACCTGGGCCTGCACGGTGCCTACACACACGCTGCGCCCATGTGTTGGCTTTTGGAGCGAGGCTGCGGGGAGAAAGGAGGCTCGTGCTGGCACTAAGAGGCTTCTTAGGCTCGAAAAGCGAACTGCGTGATTTTCCTATGGGAAAAAAATATTTTAAACAATTTTTCCTGACATTAAAAATCCCATTTAACTGATTATTTGGTATCGCTTTCAATCAAAACATTGTATTTGCCAGCGAAGCAAAGAAAAATGAGCTGTTTTGAGAGCACAGAGCTAAACAAAACAAACAAGAGAGCCGTCGCTTTACAGTAAATTTTAGAAAACATGCATTCTGCTTTCCCAGCAATCGATACCCCAATGATAACAGGAGGGGAAGGACACCAATTAAATGTAATTGCCCGTCCCGCTTCCCCCCAAACCCGCAACAAAAAGCACTCAGCCTGATAAAATATTTGCTCCTTCCCAGTCAAGAGCTTTATTAAGCAGTCCTCCAAGCACTGCAGCTCTTGCAAAGGATTGCAGAGTTTGATGTCAGTTAAACAACTTCAAAGCCTCATTAGCTCCTCGGCAGAGATTTGTTCCCCGCTCAGAAACCCTCGGCTCCCTGTTTTGTCCTGACGCAGTTCCCTGATCCCAGGCTCAGATGTTTTTCTTGCGTTCACTTGATCTTTCCCACTACCCTGATGAGAACTGGCGTGGCAAAGGCTGCCCCCGTTGCCTGTCCCTTCGGGACGAGGTGACTGTGTCACTCCCAGCTACACGTGAAGGGGACCTCCATGCACACCAGTCACCCCGTTTCAGCTGACCAGGTCAAGTCAAAATCCATTTTTAAGCTGCTATGAGTCTTCTGCAGGTGAAACACCTGACCCTGGGCCCATTATGCCACAATGTTTCATCATCTTCAGGTGCCTCCTGACCAGCGATGCCCACCAGAGCAACCCTCCACGGGTCCAGCAGCTCAGAAGCAAGGGAGATGCCACCAGCACCATGGGCACCCCGTCCACCCCAGCACCTCCACGTGCCTGGCCCTCCTCGCTGGACCTTCTCGAGGCCACAGGGATGAATGAGCAGAAGCCAGTTTGTGCCTGCAGGGAAGAAATTCCCTGAATCCAGGCCCAAATGAGAAGACCGAGCACAGGGAACCCAACACGGAGCCATCAGCTTCTCTCCTCCTGTGGGCAGGGTCTCACTCAGGGGCATGGTCAGCTACCAAGGTATGGGGGTGCTGTTTAGGGAGCAAAAGGGTAGACTCTTCCCTTCTGCAGTGCAAAATGTGGTTATTTAATGCTTCATCCTCCCCCACTGACTCGAGTAACCCAAAGCTCGTTCGGCTTGCCAGTCCAAGCTTTGTATTCATAGCGCCAGATTCACTGGATTCTCCCTCTCAGCGACCCCTTCACCAACCCCAGCATTTCACCAGCATCATGCTAGCATTGATTTTGAAGCAGAAAGCACAGCCACGTCAGATTTCAAACTCACCCTGTTCTTGTCCCACCCTATCTAAAACTACGTGGATGGAAAAACTTTCAAGAGAAAGCAGCCCCTCATTTTCATCCTTGCAAGAATTTGTAAGCAGACACAGGCATTTTGTTTAAAAGACAGAAAAACTCTGGATTCCTGTGATGTGAGGAAAAAGGCACTGTTTTCTCTCACTCTCACACCCTTTTACACGCTGCCTTTCACCCCAGTGGCTGCACTGAGCCTTTCCTGGTGTGATGGGGAGAGGCAGGGATGACCTGTTCCCTTGGTCCTGCTGTCATGCATGAGGTGCCAGCCCTCTGAATGCCAGACAGCACCAACCAGCATGAGATGCCACCCTGCACCGTGGATGTGTGCAATGAGAAGCCCTCATCGATTTTCAGCAGGTTTTCACCATCTGGACTACAACAGCATGGCTCCAGGGAGGCGCACACCCTGCTTGCTGCTCCTTGCAGCTGTGCTCCCCCAGCTTTCCTCTTCCCCCCTTCCCATCGAGGTCCAAAAGTAAATGTTATTTCCCTGACACCAGGAACCAGCCAACGCAAACCTATTTTGCAGATGTGCCTTGCGAGAGGAAACCAGATTGGTGCTGCCCATGCTTTTCCATCACACTTTCGGAGAGTGCATCCATCGCTATGACTGCATCACACCAAATTTTGTGCTTATCGCGTCCCCACCTCGCTGTCGGCCGGCTGGCAGCAGGATGGAAGGATGCCCCTGACATATTTACTGCGGCGCTCGTCACCAGCCCTTCCCATCGCAGCACACGCTATCACGTGCCGAAAAAAACTCACAGGAGCGGTGGGACACGGAGCGGCAATTACGTCTTTCCCAGATGAGACCGCTGCATTAATGGCTCGGTGCAATCCATCATCATCGACTGAAAGCCCTCGGGGAGCGTCGGCGGGCCACTCCGACAGCCTGGCTGGGAGGTGTGGCGTTCGGGAGGCAGCGCAGAAAGACGCCCGGAGGGACAGGGATGGCTCGGCACACTGGTGCAGCTCCGGAGCAAATTTTTCTGTCAGTCTTCATCCTGCAGGCCACCTCGGTGCCTGCTGAGGCGATGCTGCCTGTCTGGGTGGGATGGCTGCCAGCGAGGGGTACCACTGCCACCCCAGGGTCTTCTGTGCTGGAATTAAGCTTGGAAAATCAAAAAAAAAACCACCAAAAACCAAAGAAACTGCTCAAAACACAAGCCATTGAGCACCCACCGAATACAGGGGGCAGCATCCTCATCTGCTGCAAACCATCCCCGGATCAGGATGCGGTCCCTGGTCTGGGTTGAGCCCCTCATCACCACCCATCTGTGGGTACTGAGATGGTGGCAGCAGCCTGGGGCTCCCCTGGCCCCCCCAGAGCAGCGTGGTGGGGCGACGGACCCTGCTGTTTAGGTTTGGCTGTCTAAACAGGCACTGAAGGATTAGGTCCCATTGCATCTTCTGCGCTAATTAAAGGTTGTTTATTATCCGATTGTCCCCGATAGCATATATTTCTTCCTTGTGTAAACACAGCTGACTCTGTGGTCTAAAAATTCACCAAAACAAAAAAAAAAATGTGAACCTCTGCGTTTGGGCAAGTTATAGGGTGCGAGAGACGCCCCCCAGCCCTCCCTGCCAGCACCCAGGGATCAGCAGGGCTTGTGTGGCTGGCTGGTGGGCCGTGGTACCAGCCTCCATCCCCTGATCTGGCAGAAAACACACAAAATGAACATCTGAAACCACTGGTAGCATCCTGTCACTCACTGTTGAGCCACAATTTTGGGGGCCTTGGAAAGGGTTTGCTTAAACCTAGGCAGACAAGGCGCTTTGGCAATGTCCATGTCTTGATCCATTCAATGGAGTCTTGAGGTCCATGTCTTGACCCCTTCAGTGGAGAAGTCTTGATGTCCTCATCTCGATACAGTCAATGGAGACGTCTTCATGTCCATGTCTTGATCCACGTCTGTCAATGCAGTCTCCCCCAGGCCATGCCTTTGGGTGCAAGGTGAGCTTGGTGGGATTGGATCCCAGCCCTGACACCAAAACACCACCAGCACTATGAGCTCGGGCACAGAGGAGCAAAGCGATGCAACCGCTTCGTGGTTACCTGTGTTCGTGGCCCTGTGTGGCTGCAGCAGAATGTATTCGTAAATACACAATCAATGAGCCCCTCTTTTCCAAAAGGCCCTCTGTTTTTCTGCAAAAGTACAGATGCAGAAGGAAAAAGCAATTTTTTCACAGGCCTCTTTGTAACTTTCAAGCGTCTGACTCCAAACCAAGTAACACTTTTTTTTTTTTTTCCTGCAGATTTGTGCATGTAATTTAGAAGAATTAAATTAGTCTATGAATCTACTTTTAATGATTTGAAGCTGCGTGCCGCCCTTGTAAATTTATAGAATTATTTTAGATTTCTCTCGCTGCATATTGCAAAGGCAACACAGCGTAGTTTCAGTAGTTGAATTTTTAAATGTGTTTATCTGGGTCACTGCTACTTACAGCATAAGAAGATTTAGTGAATCCAGTTTAGCATCAGTCTAGTGCAAAGGAAAAAAAAAATCTTTAATTAAAACCAAAAGAATTATGGTGGTTGGTGGGTAAAAATCTGAACATTATCAAATAAAAGCCTTTTGACCGAGCCAAGAAGAAAACAGACCCGCTTACAATTTAATTCCAAAGGGGCTAGGTGGTTTTTTTTTGGCTCACCAGAAATGATCTTGTTTAATTGGCAATTTCAGGTATAGAGAAAAGAACTGAGAGCACTCGGACATCAGGATGGCATTTTTTTCAGTGGCATCATTTAAAACCAAGATCGTGGCTGCTGGTGGTCCGCTTGCCATTCAGGGAGCAGGGCTGCCCGCGTGCCCGACCGCTGGAGAGGCGACACTTCTTGGCCATGCAGTGGTCATGACAGAAGGAAACCTGTTTTGATGTCTACTCTCAAACCCTTCTACCAGGACAGAAATAATCAAGCAGGTAATATTCAGAAGACGGGAGAGGCACCTAACATAGTTTTTCCAGCAGTCCTAGCTTGCCCTTTCATGCGCATTGCCTTGGAAAACGCCCGAAGAAACCAAGACGTTGTTTGGGAAAGGACAAGCTCCCGTTCTCACAGGAAATGCGGTAGGAGGCTGAAAGGTCACGGTGAGAAGAAAGCCCGAAAATATCCCTGTGACGCGAGAACAACATCCCCAGCACCACGCTGCCCGGCGGGTGACACGGATGTGACTCAGGAGACGAGCACGCCTCGGAGATTCGCAGATGGGGGACAACGGCAAGCCGAAAGCATCCACCCTGCATACTCCAGCCGCCGCTGGAGCCCTTTGGTGCCCACCTGGAGGTGGCCCAGAGCTTGTAGGAGAGAAGCTGAGCTGCGGTCCCACAGGGCATCGGTGTCGCGGACACGTGGGGCTGCAGAAGCCGCGCCGCTGGGATCCGCAGCCGGCTGCTCCCCAGCTCCAAGCAGCAGCAGCAGCAGCACGGGGAAGAAAGGGGCGAGCGTGTAGCTGGTAGTTTGACCCTGTTATCGATTTGATGCTAACAGGGAGTGCAGGAAATAACTAACTACAAAGTATTTCCCGTGTCAAAACCAGGGAGGAAGGATGATGGATTTTCTTCAGATTATTAGCGGGAAGAAAAGCCATAAATCCTCAACCCCCCCCAGAGTTGTTACTTATTTTCTTCCGACCACGGTGGATTCTCTTCCTCCAGCTCCCCAAATCTATCTGTTGCTGGCAGATGGCACCCCAGACGTGCAGCTTCACCCCCCGGCATCCCTGCCCGATGACAAGAGCCACCTTCTGGCAGCCTCGTCCCGCCGAGGCAGCGCTCACCTTGCCGTCTGTGGGGCAGCCACACCACGGCACTGCGTGAGGGAAAGGCTCAGTGCCTGGCCCTCGGAGATGGTTTGTTTTATCACACTGGTTCTAGAGATTTATCACTTCCTCTACCTTCCTCCATACGCCCAGTGAAGAAAAATCTGTTTTAAACATGCGACAGGCACAGCTGCCTTCGGAGAGTAAGTTTGGGGGGTAAAACAAAGGAAAAACAAGAGCTATTTTTAAGCTGGGGATGACAACCGTGCTGACCAGCGAGCACAAGTGTCGGCACACAGCCGTTGTTCAGCACATTCACGAGGTCAGGCTGCCACATCATCCTTCAGATGCTTCACTTGCACCCCTTTCCTTGCAAATATGGCTGGAGAAAGGGATGGCGTACAGGCTCGGGATTCTTGCGGGTAAGTATGACCAGTTTCTTCTCCTCACCCACCTCAGAAGTCTGCTGCTGATCCCGAGGGAAAAATGCCTTTAGCCCTAATGTCGGGTCCCACGGGCTGTGAAGCTCTACCTTCAGTTTGGTGGGACTTCTGTGCAACAGCTTCGGCGAGGCGAAGGGGATGGACTCCAGGAGCGCAGCTACCTCTGGGAGCAGCCAGGACACCTGGCCCACGGGGTCAGGAGCACATCCCAAAAAGCTGAAGCAAGGGGCAGAGAGAGAGGGAAGGGGGATAAGATGAAGAGCTCCTGACATCTGCATCGCAGAGCTGCAAGGACCTCTGGGTTGTCTCCAGATCAAAGGACCACTTGATAGCAGGCACCAAACACCACCACTCATCTCATCCTTCGCACATCCTCCCAGGAGAGCCCACTCCGCTGATGCTCCTCGTGATTTATCCCCAGGAGCGGCTGCTGTGGAAGGAAGTGGGAGCACATGGAGACCTGCCACGGGCAGTGAGACCAGCAGGACCCAGCTCTGGGGACACCCGGTGCCTGCTGCAGAGAGTGAGATGGTGCAGGGCCCAACGCAGGGACCTCTGGGCAGGAAAACGTCCCAAAAAAATAAATCAACGTGTGGCTGCTGTAGGGAAGATGATGATGAGGAAAAAAAAAAAAAAAACTGGAGCTGCTGACACAAGGGATAAGACGCACGAAGCTGTAAAGAACACCGAGGGGATGGAAATTTGAGTTTATTGGGGAAGAGTCAGAGGGAGTGAAAATGAAGGGCCGCTGATTGATGCAATGCCCTTAGCTTGCAGAACCGAGCCTCACCGTGAGATGTCTACTGTCCTTCTGCAGCAGCTGCCGAAGACGGATGAAAAACACCTCTGGCCACAAGCGAGGCAGTGATGCACTGCCGCAACTTTGAAAGCTGGAGAAGAATTGCAGTGTTTTGGCCGCCCTGCAAAAAGGCAGGTGAGGCAAACTGGCGTCCTCGGGCAGGCCCACGCGCTCTTCCACAGCCCTCCTTGGGCTCCCCAAGGTCTCGAATCAGCAAAACAGCAGAAATGGCTAGAAAAGGTGTCACGCTCAACCTGCAAACACCACGGAGCATGTCCCAAGCTTTACAGCAAAGGGTTACCATGACTTAGCAAAAAGCCTCCGATCTTAGCAATAAAGCAACTAAATAAAATGGCAGCTGAAACACATCAACATATCTTCGAAGGCCAAAATGAACAAGAACCTGAAGAAGCCAAAGGAGAATCAATACCGTTTTTTGGTTTTATTGCTTTGATTAAATAATGTTCTTTGGATAGCGTTGCTTGCTCAGTGCAACCGTGGAAATTGGACTGGCAAATACTGTGCTGTGATTTATGGATTGGAAGGTTGTCTGATTTCACGGGGCTGGCAAGTACAACAGTGCAAACACCTTCCCTGGACAAACTATTCCTAAACTGCTCTATCAATATTCAGATCATCAAAATTGATGTTTGCCTTCAACAGGAACAGTATGTATGTGCACACACACACACACACTTATATTCTCTTTCTCCATCTTTTGGACTGCAGGAATGCATGCTGCAGGAAATGCTGCTTTATCCCAAATTGAGACCTGCTGCAATATCCCAAATTGAGACCTCTCCACCTGCAAGGTGTTTAGCCCTTCATGTAGGATGCATTTCTGCTGATTGAACGTGCCCCTCTCCCTCAAATAAATTCTCAGAGAAACACTCCGCAGCAGTTCAGTTCAACTCCTTGTTATTCCAGATCTACAAAGGTCTCTTTACACACAGTTTACGGTGACATGAATGATGGATAATTGCTGAAGCCCTAAAAAATTCTGTCCAACACTTATATAAACTCTGTATTTTTTTAGTAGAGCAAGGTAAATACCCAAAGGTATCGCTGGTCCCTGTGGGTGCATTTGTGGAGAAAATTTGGGAAGGCATTAGGGAGATTGCAAAGGAAGCTCCAAGGACAAGCACCCATGCTCTCCAGCAGGCAGGAAACCTTGGCACGCTTCTAGCTATGATAAATAAAGCAGGCCACATCCCGGTTTCTGCAAAACGCTGCAGGAGCTCACGGGGTGAGCCTTTACCTTGTCCTCCTCGATCACTGTCACCGCAAACAACAACCGGCTCTTATCAGCGGAGACGTCTCTGCTGGGAACAAGTGACTTCAGGACACGGCGTCCTTCCCCGCTCCCTTGAACCCTGCAGACAATTTACGGCGCTGTCACTGCTACACGCGGCCTCCTCACACGCACGGTTCTTTCCCCTACATTTAGCATTTTGATTTTTAACTAAATGTCCTCTAAGGCTCTTGCGAGACCTTGATGAGTGGCCATCTTACGGATGCTCTGGGTCACTTTTCAAAATATTTGCAGGCTATAGGATGAGCAGCGTTTGCTTTTATCCCTTCTTTGGGAGGTAACATTTCGGTAACGTACATTACCCAGATGAAAATTTATTGGTTAGCACTGGGGAGAGCAGATCCTTTACAAAATTAGCCTTTGACCCAGGGAGTCTTTCCTAAACAGGCAATGATTTAAAAAACCCTCAGTGGCTCAGAGATGTTTGCAGTGCTGGTATCGACTTGCACAAATGTTAAAAGGTGCAAGGATAACACAACTACCTCATCTATATTTCACAGCAGAAAGAGTGGGGATGAAAAACTCCCAAAAACTTCCCTAATGAAACGTCAAAGCCAACTAGCTTCACTGGAGCTAATCCGCAAATCTTGATGACAGTGCAGATTACCCAGCCTGCTACACTGGCAAGCGTCCAAGGCGGCTCATCTCCCGGGGATTACACCTCCATTTAGGGCTGCCGTAGTCTGAATTATGTGGAAGAACCCTGGAGGAAACAAGTTGCAGCTCACGTTAGTCACCTGGGGGGCTTGCAGTGCGCTACCGGCTCCCAAAACATCACGCAACGGCAGCACGTATGGGCACACGAGGGCAGAGCCCCAAATATTGGCAGCGTTGTGCCACGGCCAACCACCGACGTGCCAGCGAGCTGCTGACAGATGCTGCAAGATAAACCTCCTAAGGACCTTAGGGTCTGGGGAAGAAATCCCTTCTTCTGCATCCACCCCGTCCTCGTGCTCGGTTCGGAGACCCGCCCGAGACGAGGGATATTTTCTCTCTCACGGAGGCTATCTATAGACGATCCTTTTTATCATTCTCCGCCGCGCGGCTCCCGAGTGTCAGGCCCAGCACATCTCAGCATTTTATTGTAATTTCGGGTTGTTTACTTTCGCGAGGCAGGATCTTGGCAGAGGCGCGCGTTTCCTCCAGGGACGGACGAAGAAGACGGGGGCGGGCGGGGGGAGAAGGACGGAGGGATGGAAGGAAGCACTTTAACACCGACCTCCCCATTGTCTGCCTTAACAGGGACACGGGCCGAAACACAAAGGAGAAGGTAGCCAAACAGACCTTTGATCCTGGCTGAGTCCTCAGGCGAGCATCCTGCACCCGCCTTGCTCCCAGCCCGGCCTTTCCTCCTCCTTCCAGCTCTCCCTGCGCAGCGCGGCCATCGCAGCTCCCTGGGGAGGAGGAGGAGGAGGAGGAGGAGAAGAAAGAGGAGGAAGAGGAGGAGGTGGAGGAGGAGGAGAGCTTCTCGTGCCTGTCTGCCGGAGACACAGAGCAGCACCAGTGACTCCAGACGCATGGGTTTCTGCACTGCATGGTTTCCAGGGAGATTTGACTCATCAGTGTTTGGGTTGGCAGCGCTGAAGCTAATGGGAGTACCTGCAAGCTCTAGGTGGGGGGAACAGGGCGTCTGCGTTTCGAGGTGCTACGCTGGCGTCTCGCACATCCCCGTGCTTTCAGGCGCTCCCCGGGGGCTGCTGAAGCTGTGGTCCTCCGAGGAGAAGGCAGCTGCAGCTGCCCGCCGGGCACAGCACACCTCCCCTCCTTCGGCAGCAGCTTTCTTGCTCCCTCTCCAGCTTTGTTTAGGTAGAGAAAGTGGCTCACAGAGACCCTTGCACAAGCTCACCCCAGCAGCAATTGGCTTTGCCGCCTAAAATGATTCACCGATGTTTGAAAATCACGCAAACAGGAGCCCGCTCGGGTTTTATTACCGACTTTCCACAAAGGCACTGACGCTGACTACCGCTAATGCTATGTCTGGCATCAGCTGCCTGTGAATATCTCTCAGCAATAACAACTGATAGCAAAGCCCGGAGCCTACACATCACCCTCCTATTTGTACATAAATTCCCTCTAAAAGGATTTCAGCATCCTCACACTGGCTCTACCCGAGCATTTGGGCTCTTAAAGTCAACTCAGCCAGACAGCACGGTGCCACGCAGCTACAAACAACACAGGACGATTTTTTTATTACAATACGCTGCACTATTATTTCTAAAAGCCCAGACAGTAATATGCGGCGTGTAAAAATATACATTCATCAGAAAGAGGCTAGATACTAATTCCTGCAGCTTAATTTTTTTCTTAAGGGCCCCAGCCCATTTTTCAATTAAGGCAGGATAATATTATTAATCATAAGAAACTGCTGATGTGTAAAATTGTTTCCTTTCTAGCTAGCATTGCCTGAGAAACGTCAGATGCGACGTCTCCACATTATCCCAAGGTGGTGGCAGTGCGGGAGCTGTCGCACCTTTTGCATCAAGGACCAACCTTTGGCAGCTCCCCGGACGATGAGCAGCTCGTGGCAGTTGTCTCCTCTGCGGCTCAACCTTTGGCCATCGCCTGGAAAACTTTCGGCATCACTCCCGACTTGCGTGGCCCCGCGGCTCGCCTCCTCCCTCCCCGGTTCCTCTTAATCCCCCGTCCTGTAAACAGCATCCTCCTTAATTTTTCCCACAGTGACCAATCTCCCCCAGCTGCAGATCCCTCCTTCTGCTTCCCCCCGACACGATCAACCCTTCAATGCTGTTCCTGGTTATCTGTAGCCTTGTGCCATTAGTTTTCTGACATCACCAAATGCTTCCTTATCTGGAGTTGCTTATATATTACATATATACATATAAAAGGCTATCTTCCACCACCTTATTAACTGCTGAACAAGAGTAAACAGTGTAAAGAGAACAGGCAAGACACTGGGGCCGTCCCGTGGGATGCCCCACCCCGATATCATTCCCTCTTGGCAGACACTGACAACCAGAGCACTTCACTCCACAGCCTGCGGAGGCACATCAAATAAATAGAAATTGTGACTTTCAGCCAAAAAAATCCTTTCTGACACGAGTCGCTCCTATTCAAATGACCGGTCTCATGAAGATCTGAACTGGAAAAAGCTGCAGGACGGAGCTCGTGTAGGTCTCTTTGCCGAAATGCTCAGCAGTGTTTCTCCTTGTGAAAAGACAAACCAACCCTGTGCCACCACAGCGATAAACACAGCACGATTAATGGCCAGCAACGCACCGGATACTGCGTGCAGCAGGGCTATAGTTAGTAACTACTTACTGACACTAATTGTTACAAACAACTGAGTTACCAGAGAGATTTTCATCTTATATATATACACACACACACACACATATATATAAATACGGCTTTGTACAAATCCAAAGCATGTGAGGCTAAAGCTAATGGGCTAGCTTTGTTGAGCATCTCAAAAATCAAATTAGCTGCAATCAAATTCATGGCACAACTCAGGGTTCATTTCATTACTATCAGAAAATTCAATCTCTGAAATCTTACAGTATTAAGCTAAAGCAATGATCTTTCTGTTAAAGTTCTTTCTTTTTTTCATTTTAAGGTGAGAAAAAGCTAGCAGGCCCTGAGAAGGTGGGGGTGGGGACTCCTGATGGATCCTACTGAAAGCTTGGCAAACATTCAATCGATTACTCTTATATAAGGAATAAAAAAAACAGGCAGCCTTCCACACACATACTGAAATACGTTTTGCAGCATAAATCCTACCTTTCATATCTATTTCTACAACATGCCCTTCCTTACAAACAATAAGTACGTACACACGTGCACATATATATGCATATACATCCTTAAATTGAAAACGCAAATCCATTAGGGAGCTATTTAAATCTACTCATTGCTGCAATAACGAATCATCTTATCTCTGTGTCATACTGTATGCGGGAGAGTCAGAAGTTCAAGCAAAATGCGCACACTTATGCAACATTTTAATGAATCTGCCTTTTTGGTTCATTTTACAATAAACACTCTTTAACCTTACTGTAAGAGCCAAAAGGAGAATACTCACTGCAAGCTCAGCCTCCTTTTTATTCCTTCTCTTCAAGGTTTCCAGCTATGTCTCTCTGCAGGAGTCAAGTGTGGTTTTAATAAGGCAGATGAGGCAGGGTTTCTCAACTGCTTTTGATAGAGGTGAGGTGGTCAGCTCTTTATTGACTTTCTGCAGTGCTGCAGCTACGTACTGTACAGACAATCCTGCTTTATGAGCATGCACCAGACAGGAAATGGGCCTGGAAATTTCCAGTCGGTGTTGTTTGATGCACTGTTTGAAAAGCTGCACGATGTGCATATAAAGGAAATGAAGGAGAGCCTTTGCTGTTGTTGTTGCTAACCCATCGCACTGCAGGCACTAAGTGTAGCCAGCAATGCCTGGGCAGGAGCCATTTTAAGAATTAGCATGTTTCACCAAAAGAAAGAACAATGTTGATTATTTTGTGTATGCAAGTACTGCATATCTAAGACCTTTCTATAAGGGAAAAAAACAACATGGGAGTTAACTAGCTGCTGAACAATGTTACAGTCCCTTTCCTACATCATCAGCCACAGTGATATACACTGTACACAGGGCGCAACTGCACTCACTGACAGCCACGCATCTTCACGAGGGGATGCGAAAAAAAGGAAGTAATCACAGGCCGGTACCATGTACTATTAAGGTTTTATTGACACCAGCACGGAGCAAACACATCACTAATTAATGGATACTCACAAGCTGCACACATCCTTCCAACGGAGTGGCAACAGAAGCACGCAGCGCTCCTCGCCCTCATACATACATTACTTTGGCTGTTCACCCTCTTGCCTTTTCTTCTGGTCTTCTGCACATCCCTGGTCCCTCACCTCCTCACACACAGTAACCAGGTAGGTTTCTCGAGCAGAGAGATGCACCTTCACATCCCCTGCCACAAACCCCCCACGTAAGGTCGAGCAAGCCAGGTTCATAGGCAGACATGGCCTGGAGTACACAGACACACGGTCTGGAAAAATTCCCCCTGAGGTGTCTCTACATATCTGGATGTGAAAATAACTTTTAAAATCCGACCTGACATCTCTCTGTGCCTCTTCTTGCTCTCTGCCAAGGGGGGGTAATATTCCTCTGCCTCCAGGGAGCGCAGTGACGGTGAGTAGATCAAAGCTGGCAAGAAGGTGCAGGCACTTCAGTGGTGGCAGATGCACAAAAACCTAGCACAGACTACAGAAATATGGCACATACATACCCATGTGCTGGCTGCATGACCAAGCACCAGCTCGCACCTCTGGAAACACTGGCTGCAGGACTGCTGGGGCCAAACAGTGGATGGGCACACATCACCCCACCTCCAGCCGAAGACCTGCATCAGGGTATCAAGAGCTGCAGGGTATTTATCATGATTTCATTTCTTTCAGCTAACTGCAGAGCCCTCGGGGATGCTGAGAGTAAAGCTACACACACACACAGGGATTCAAAAACCTTCAGCTCCAGCCTTACAGCTATCGTGCTGCTATCAGTGCGTATGTCCCTATTTTGTGAAAGATACAGTAATGCTTAAACGCTACTGACTTCAGTAGACATAAGGATCTGCTTAACTTTCATTAGGTGCTTAAGTGTCTTTTCTCAATTGATACGCCTTCCTCCCCAAGCACTTCAATGCATGCTAGCCATTTGTTTTATAGTCACCTGGGTAGTATGTCTTTCCTTTCCAAGTACAGCTACTTACACAGGAGGGTATTATTTGTTACATATGTACAGAAGATACAGTGGAAACTGTGGAAAGCTGTTTTTTTTTTTCAGTCAGCTTGTTGAAGAATTACAGGACCACAGCATGGCTGAAGCTGGCAGGACCCTCTGGGCTCCCCTGCTCCAAGCCCTGCCCAAGCAGGGACACCCAGAGCAGGCTGCCCAGGACCATGCCCAGGTGGCTTTTGGAGATCCCCAGGGAGGAGACCCCACAGCCTCTCTGGGCAGCCTGTGCCAGGGCTCCTCACCCGCACACGGGCAACAGACAAGGACAAGAACATGGACAATGACAGGCAGATGATTTTGCTGCACACTGCTCCCAAATTTTTGCCTACTGAATAAATTATCGGTGGGCAGCTACAGCATAGTCCTTAAGGGAAGGCGATGAAATGCCAATAACCCACAGCAATGAACGCTTTCATCCTGCGTTCTGCATTTATATTTAAAATGCAGCTACAGGGAACAGGCATCGTGTGAAATAACAGATGACAGGCTCTCACAACACACACACACTGCTTTAATTTAGAGGACTGTGCTGAATTAGCAAGCTAGGTCCAAGCTAAATGCCCACCTCCTCTCCTGAGCACCCGCCTCGAGCAGACCTGCTCTGGGCTGCTGCTCAGCCGACCTGTGCTTGCTCCCAGCCCCCCACCTGCAGGTCCCCAAAGCGTGTTCTTGTAGCAGTTTGGCTTGTTTTTCCAAATGAGATGCTGTTACACTGTGAATCTCACGAATTTTCCTTGCTAAGAGGAATTAGCACTTCGTTTCTGACTGGGGAGAAGTGGGGGGCTGGCCCGGGCCTGCTGCTGGGCCATGCTTGGGGCCTGCTCCCCGTGGGCAGGAGATGCTCGGCGTCTCTAGAGAGGCACGCCAAAGGCACTTTTTGTGGTGAAATGATACATTTCACCACAAAAATCAGTGTATCATTTCACCACATTGACACGCAGGCTTCACTCTCTAAAGCCTCACTCGAGCAGCCCAAACTACCAATGATTTAATTTTTAAGGCCTTTTTTCCGTCACTTTTTAAAATTACTCCACGAGAAGCAGCAGACTGGCACTGTCTCCAGGTCTTTGCCGGTGGTGAAGGAGATTATTCCTATCATATTCTGCAGGGGTGCTGTCAAATGCTGTTCCAGGCTATGGGCCAAAATCTACCCCCAGCCCATGTGCTCCCTTCCCACTGGCACCAGTGATATCTCCACCAAGGACTGACAGTAGTAAATGGGCAGAGATGTGCTGGCTGCTCCACCAGCACGATCTATGTGCTGAATAATTCATTTTAAACTGTTGCGCAGATGTCAAAATGTTATTGCTGATTTCTAGCCAGCAGGATGGGTGCTGCTTCTCCCGATGTGAGCATGTCACTCCCAGTAACACTAGAGACAAGCTGGGGGGTGTCTCGGCAAGACAGCAAATCCTGGGGTGCAAACTCCATATGCCCATGAATGTAAAATTAAATTCCCAAATGCTCATTACAGGCCACCTCTTGCTCTCCTTATTAGAATTTTCCTGTGGACACACTCACCCATTCCCTTTAAAAAATTCAGAAAATTAAGTTAAAACGTTCTGTAGTTATACACGTACATGGTGTCCCACAACCACCTCAACCCATGGGATTTTCTATAGGGTCTCAAAAAAGCCTCTAAGAACAAACAACTTAAGGGTCACAGCCAAATTTGGATCGCAAACAAAAACCAAAACAGAAGAATAAGGCCCAATCCACCCCACCCCACCCCACCCCGTCTAAACATGAATAAGTAGATCTAGCCTACGAAGTCTGTTGACATGGTCATGGCAAGAGTGCCTCATGGCAGAAATCAAACATCTCCCTCCTCTCAAAAAGAAAGAAAGAAAGAAAAAGGAGCTTTCCTGTGCTTCCCCTTTTGCTAAACCCAGAGCAGCCAGTCCAGCACCCACCCAGCCACCCCAGGGGGCTGCAGATGCTGGTGGCCAGTAGCACCTCCAGGAGCGAGGTGGGGCTGCTCCGTGCATGGCCTTAGGTGGCCCTTCCTTGGCTGGAAGGAAAATGGGAACAACACCGGAGAGCCATAGGTTATGAACTGAGGTCAGAGATCGGGATCTCTGACATGAGCCAAAATAGCAAACAGACCCCCTGCCAGCACAGGCACACCTCCACGAGGGATGCATCAGCTCAAAAGTGAGATTTTCTGTGCCTGTGGATGTGCTTTTTCATGTCAGCTGGTCTCTATGGAAGCAGACCTAGGTTTAATGAGTTCTAATTTGTTTTAAATCCATAGGTTTCTTTTTAATAATTAACAGTCCCCATCGTTCAGCAAAGCCATTCCTTACCCCTGACTACTTGCTATTAGGAATGAATTTGCAGTGAAATATTGTTAAAAGGTGGAAAGCAAGTGACATAATTCAAGTTTTAATTAAAAAAAATATATATCACACAAAGCAAGAGCACTAGGAGGAATCATAATTGAATAAGCAACAAAAAAAAAGAAACACCCAACGCGTACTCCTCCCAATTACCCATTTTATTCTTTTTATGCTATTTGAATTCTTGTAATTGGTTTCCCTTACTGGATGCCCTGTGCCCAGGACGTATATAACATTTTCTCTCTGCAATTCCAGGAACTACAGAACGCGTCCACATCATTACAGCGAGCATTACACATGCTCACACACTGGGGTCCAGGAACTACAATTAACACATTAAGAAATAATAACTGCCAAGGGAGCAAGGGAAGATAAACAGCATGTAGCTGATGTAGCAAGAATTCAGGTTGGAAAAGGGCTGTCTCTTGGGTAACAGGCAAGAGAGAAATCGAAGTACGGTGCAGCACTGCCCCACCATTAAGCTAAGAAATCCCGAAAACCGGTTGAACAACAGCTTACACATTCATTTCTTGAAGTCCAATTTCACTAAAAGTACTGCTGGCTTCAGACTGTATTTTGAAGGAACCTGAAGGCTTGTATTTACAAAGAAATAATAATTGTGACCAAATTGAAAGTTTAAACGGGATAGGGTTGAAATTGAAAACCATTCCAAGTATTATTGAGAAAAAAAAGGTTCTTTTATTTCCAACTTCCAGTCTAAAAATGTGGGAGCAAACCTGTAGAAGCCATATAACAAAGACCACAAGAGCATGGTACGTGGATATGTGCTTTCACCACGCTAACAAGCAGAAGCCACGGACTACGCTGGCCCTTTTGGATATCAGTCCTGAGTTTCGCTATTGCTTTCATCTGGACCAACAAAGGCCTTGGCACTTTATTTTTTTGCAGAGATTGGAAGCCAATGGAAATGGTGGCACAACCAGGACTCAGAGGTGGCTTTGTCTCACCTCTCTCCACCCAAACACAACCAAAACAGTGCCGCGACAACCCCTTTCCTGAATTTAGTCACCTCCCCATGGGAAGGGGAGGCAGGAGAGGCACAAATACAGGGCCATGCCACACCCCACCTTTTGGGGGGAGAACAGCGGCTCCCCCTCAAGCCTGCTACCCACGTGGTGACGTGGAGGAGTGTTTGTGTGAAAGGCGTGATCCCCTGTGCTGCCCTGAAGCATCTCTCATCAGTCAAATAAGACATTTCAGCAAATAACATGGCACTTTGTAAAAACATAATTGTTTTTATTTTCCAATTTTCCATGTTTTGTGTAGAGTGCTGCTGTGTTCAAGTGAACTGAATAAAAGCATAAACAGTAAGCACCATCTGGAGAACATTCTTCCAGCATGCTGAGAAATAGCAGCCGCCTGTGCTCTACCTGCTATAAATAAATGTCATTAAAAAATGTCCAAAAATTTGTTTGCTCCTGTTTGATGGAACTGCAGCCAGATAAGATTTTACTTAACCCTGTATTAGGGTACCTGACATCTTCACAATGAAAAATAAAAGTGGGTACGCTTGTTTCTGAGCGCTTCGTGTTAACATCAGTATTGCCAGCAGAATATCAATCCTACGCTTTATGCTAATAGCAGCATCAAAGGCTGCAGCTTGGGAGTAACACATGAACAAGATATTTGAAACCTGATTTCTTTTAAACTGTATCAGGTTCACGCTGTGGTGATATCCCTGAATCTGCTAGCAAGAGATTGGGTGAAATTATTCTTGCTCTAAAACGACAGTGTAACAGTTTGGATTAAAAAAATAAAATAACGTTGGTAATTTCTTTTCAGTCTAACACAAAACCATTCCAATCTCCCTCTCTGATAAAAAAAAAATACAGGCTAAGTCGGCCGTGGGGTTGTGATGAGGCTGTGAAGGGTCAGCATTTGCTGTGTTTGTTTAATCACTGCAATTAGAGCTATGCAAATAATGAAATTGTTTGCTACGGTGGCCAGGCTGGCTGAGAAAAAAAAAAAAAAAAAAAAAAAAAAAAAGAAATGCTTGAGTTGAGCAATCGAAGAACTATTTTTTTTTTCTTGGTAAAATGACAAAATAAAAGTGTTTTGTTTGCTCCACTCAGAGGGTAGCAAGGCCTTGAAGGAATCAATTCAGCTTGAAATGAAAATACATTTTCACACTGGAACAAAGCACTTGGACATTTTACATTTTTTCCCCTTTTTATTTACTTTCTTTGGGCCAGAATCTTGGACAAACATTTTCAGCACCCTGAAACAGATGCTTAGGAATACTTACAATTTGGGAGGGTAAAAAAAAAAAGGTGAGGTGGAAGGGAGGAGAAGGGGATTTGACTGTTCCTTCACCTAACCTCTGCCACATCTCTCCAGGACAGCATGCAGGGCTGAGGCAGCACCCGCTGGGGCTGCTGCCTGGCTGACAAACTACCAGCACCAGCGGGAAGAACGATGGGAAGACATTTTAGTTTCCTTTTTCCCCCTCTTCTCCAACCCACTAACCTTGGGCTAGCAAGTGCCACGTAGTGATGGGAGTGAATGTGCCTTGGGGAATAACAAAAACAGGCACTGGGTCCCTCAGAGTGGTTGTAATTCCCAAGACACAGTGCATTGCAGCCTAGGTCCTAATCCTAATTTAAAGGCAAGAGTGGAAGTGATGGACATGAATCAGATGCTGTCCTTCCAAGTTTTTTCCCCAAAAATCAAGGCTGCTGAGCACCGGTGTGTTTGAAGAGCAGCTCTTCTTGTTGCCCTGCTGTCAGCTGTGCCTTCCCGTGGGTCCCACTGAAAGCCATTCCCACTGGAAGCTGTTTTTTGGTTTTGGAAGGACTCCATGTGCGAGGAGCTGCATGGATACACACGAGGGCACAGTCCTTTCCCTGGTGAAACAGTCATCTCAGACACAGCAAGGGCAGGAAATGATAGCATGGTTATGGTTCACATGAGCTGTCTTTTCCCTATAAAAATATTTTAGATAGATTTATTCAGAGCCCACTCACTTCAGTTAAATGAGACTTTGCACACGGGTGCTTCAACTCTCTGGAAATGAAGATGTTCAACTCCTGATTTTGGCAGGGTGGGAATTTGCCTACCCCAATAAGGCTTTCCAGGGGCAGGTGTGCTGGGAAGTCAGGTGGTGGGTGTCTGTCTGTCCGTCTGGATGGATGGATGGATGGGGGGGAGGGCTGTTCTTTGTTTTGTTTTTGCCTTTGGTCAAATTCAAACAATATGCGGTAACAAGAACTAAATGTCATTTTCCTGCCATCCATCTTAATTTGGCATCCATTTTAAAGCTTACCTTTGACCTTTTAAAATGTTAATACACTTAAGCAGATATAAAAACCACACAGCTCCTGGAAAAATTAATCGTAGCCATATCATGATGTTAGTCTAAAAATGTAGCATCAGTTGTTTTCCTCTGTAATTTTAAGAAATGTTTGTCAAAGTCAGCAGCGGTAACTACGCCACAATTAGCTATTATTTCCTTTGCAAACAAGTATCCATGCTAAATGCGATAGCGAAATCATGTCAGCATAACTGGCACGACTTACTGTGAATTTCTTTTGTTTGATAACTGCCGAGAAGCACAGAAAAGGACCCGAAAAGGGCCTTGAGAAGTTGGCTGAGCCATCGTCCTGCGCCACAGCAGGATCAGCTATATCTAAGCCACTCCTGACAGGAAACCTTACTTAGACTTCCTTAAAACAGCCTGAAATAGAACCGCAAAATCTGGTTGCGCAAATCAAAACAATTAAATAACGTAAATATGAAAATAATCTGTATACGTGCGCCACACACACAAATACGAAGAGACAAAAAGACCACGCTGACCTACACGGTAGCTCTCCCACCTCCGACCACTTCGCATTCTGTAGCCAAAGTTACAAACAGGAAACTCTAACAGAAACACCCCCTTCCTTTCAAAAAGGAGAGGCCGCTCACTTGAGAGCCTCAGCTCCTTGAAGTTCAATGGCACCTCTCCCCAAGAAAAGCAGTTTCAGAAGCACCGGGGTCCTAAAATATTTGGACCTTTGTGCTTCAAAGCCAAGAGCTCTTCAGTTCCACCCGAAAGCAAACAGGAAGCAGGAGTGTTGACCGGCCTCTCCAGCAACCACAGCATGGCTAAGATGTCCGGGAGCCTGTTCCTGATCAAAGACATTCACCTGGGCTTCTGACTGAACTGTTTCGGGGTCGGCTGCCTTTTGGATGGGGGCTGGGAGGCCGTGCTAAGTCTCTCCAGGACGTTGTCGGCTCTGTGGTTGCACGCTATGAAAGTGAAGCTCGTGGCACGCAGCCGTGCTCTGCTTTCGCTTTCTTTTCTGTGGCATTTAACAACGCTTAGGGCCATCAATTTTAATGATCCTCTTTAGAAGACAGGAAGTTACGGTGACAGCCAGAACGCATCCTAAAACACAAGCGATGGCTTCATGGCTAAGCACATGTGGGAAGGACCCACAGCTGCTAATTGAGCATCTGAAAAAGATAAATTAAGGACCTACATGGCAAACCCAAACCAAAGGCTGATGTGTTCCCTCAGTGAGCTCCTCACCACCGCGTTCTTCCATCTACCAAGACCATTTCAGCTCCAGCACAACTGGAGCTTGGCCAAGCAGTCTTCATTAAGCCGAACAGCTGCTTAGGTGAAATGCCCGGGTGAGACACGAAATATCAAGCCTGGCACCACCAGCCCCATCACAGAACACCACTTCCAGTGCCCCCTGCACACCCGGTGCAGAGGAGCTGTTCACAAGGAACCCGTTTTCTCCCGTGACAGAGGCCTTGTGAATCCACCCTCACCACACAGGTCCTCCCATGCCAAAACAGAGAAAGGGAACCCCATCCACACCACCTCCACAGACTGGAGATGAGTTAACAGCACCTCAAGGCTACAACAGCAAAGATCTTCTCTGCCTTTGCTCCTTCTAGGACAAGCCAACACGAGTATGTGTGGAACTATGTACATGTATCTCCACACCACGTGCTCCACCCTAGGTAGACAGTAGCCTTTGCTGTCCCACCAGAAGACCCTCCAGGGCTGCAGACCCATGTTGATCTTTCTCATGGAGCCCTGTGATCCAACTGCTTTCCTGTGGGACTTGTGGAAAGTTCTCCACCCCCAAAATCAGGCATCTTAAATAGGACTTGGCCCCTGCCCTAACTTTCTTTGAGAACCCCAAAGAGAGTTGCACAAGAAGTAACAAGATTCTTCCAAGAAAGACATGGTAATTCTCTTCTTCTTCCCTGAAAAGTGCACAAGATTTAAAACAACAAAACCCAAACCCAATAATGTGCATTTTGTACATAAGTTCCTACTGACTTCTGTCGTTCCCTCAGTGTCCCTCAGCCCAGAGAGCAAAGCCCAGCCCAAGTGAGGCCTGACACAGCTCAGGGCAGCAGTCCCCTTCCCACCCCACTTCAGGACAGAGCTGCCTTCCCATCTCCAGCCCCACCACCGAGGCCAGAGATGAGGACATATATTATTCTGCTGCTGATGCCTGACTGCTTGGTTAGGAAAAGCCCGATTAAAAAAAACAACGCGTTGCCCTTCCTGTTTGCTTTGCAATGGCCTTGTGCGAATCCAGCTCTGCAGCAAGTGATCCATCACCAGCCACCAGAAAGATGTGCATCATGCATACACAAAAATACATTTTACTTAGCTTTCCACATTTCTGTTCTCACTGACCTTTTGCACTAGTCAGTTCAACACTCCTCAGTATCTTTCCTTCAACCTAAGGACAACCTTCTTTTTTTAAAAAAATAAAACAAGGACCATTTCATGCAGTATCGTCACCTAAGCTTTCAAACATGATCAAACATTAATATATATAGATAGATAGATATAAAATGAATACACATTTCTCACTTTGCCACTCCTGACCCTGTAGTCTGTCTTTTTTGCTGGCATGCAACACAATTCACACGTGCAATTGTTATCCTGTTTGCGACTGTTTTATTCAGCATCTTCTGATATTCACGGACTGTAAGCTAAGTAACGCTCCTCTAGCTAATTAGTTTACTCACTAAGCATAGATGAATAACTGATGAGCTACAAAAAGTTGCTATTGTTCCAGTCAGTCACCAAATAACTAACTTGGCCATTCAACCAGGGAGAAGTTTTCTTCTCTGAAAGGTGACAAGTAGCTCTGTAATGACTTCTATTATTTTCTCAATAAACTCGGAGAAAATAGGACGCTGCAGTTAGAAAAACACAGAAAAGAGAAATTAGCTACTACTGTCATTAAGGATTCAGAGGCTGAAAAAGAACAGTTGGTGCAATGCAGCTGGAGCGCCTTTCTGGAGCGAAGCGATTATGCTCTGGCCGTTAATGAATTATTTTTCGCTGGAATGCAAGACCTGCACTCCTCCAAACAACCTGGCTTTGCTGTGGGGAACAGGCTGCCAGAGCACGTGAGAGCCATTGTTCTCCTGGCCCTCCTGGTAGCCACCGCGTTTCTCCGGCCTCTTTGTTTCCATGTCACAATAAAGGCAGAAACATAATGAAAAGGTTGAAGCAAACACAGGTGTTGGAGGGGAGAGTGCTCTCCAAAGCCAGCCTGCACTACCTGAGTGGGGATGTCCAGGGGGTGCCTGCCCTCAGCAGCCCCACCGAGGTTCAGGAGGTGGAGAGGTGAACTTCCTTCTCCTCTTGGGCCCATCAGGGTTCACCCCCTAGTGCCAGCTCGAGGACAGTAAGACAATAAGCACATGAGAAATTGAGGCACTTCTGTGACACTGCCGCAGTGGTGCCCTGCTCCAGACTTGCAGGAGAAGCCATGGACATGGCCAGTCCTGGGAGGACTTGTTTGAGATCTTTGAGCTCACTGTGAGAGAGGTGGGAGCAAAACCCCAAAATCTCCTCCTCAAAGCCAACAGACACTGTTCTTTGGAGGGTGAAAAGGACAAGAGGCCTGTCCCAGGCTCTTGGGCTGCCTCTTGAGAGCACTCAGCCGCAAATCCAAAGCCTCAGAGAAGCATTTTCAAATATCCATGTACCCTATTAACTACCCAACGAAAACATAGCAGAAATAGCAGGCTCCAGCTGCTTGCACTCAATGCCAGCCCTTGAACATGGAGCTGCAGAGCATCCCCAAGCCACCCATCCATGCGCTGGTCTGCCTTCCACGGCTCCCACCTTGCTCTCCCTAAAAATCCCATGCAAAATCCCATGGATGCAATCCCATAAACTCACCCTGCCCACATTACAGCACCACTACGTGGCTGCCGTACATTACAGGGCAGCCTGGATAGATCTGCCTGAAAAAAAGAGAAAGCCACAACTAATGGGCAGCACTACATCACTTGACAAAGCAGCTCCTCTGCAAGGCAGCCAAGTTACTGAGTTGTTTAGTGCCCTGGGAAGGATTGGCAACACTGGAAAAAAATCAGGAATGGTAATTCCTGAGACCTGGGGAAGGTTAGCGATGCTTCTTTGTAGCCTAGGACTTCTCAGAAAGCTGCCTCCTTCTGGAAATCTGGAGTCTTCTGGGACAATTAAGAAGAAGGGCTTTGAACAAAGCAAAAACAAGAGACAGTATATGGAATCTGAGCAAAGCTACAAAATATTTACTGTACTGGCCCTCTGTAGATGCCGTTTCTGGAGGCGTGACCCAGCACAGCCCGACCTCAAAACAAAGCAATTCTCGGCTGGCACCATGCATCCTCACCCGGCTCCTTCCGCTCAAAATAAAAAAAGCAGGCACTCCCATAAATCATTTATCCACCCCAGTTCTGCAAGGAGAACGTTTGTCAGCTCCCATTTTGCTTCCCTTTCCCTGGCTGCCGGCTCTGCAAAGCCACCATTTCAGCTGCCTGCGGGCACACGCATCCTCCTCCTGCCCGTGGAGACCCAGCCCGCCCGCCAGCCTCGGAGGCTCTCAAAGACCATGCAGGGCTGCCACAGCACACGGGTAGGCTCAGGTGTAGCGAAGGTGGTGGTGCTCTACTCAGTACAGGTTTTTAAATGGCAATTTTTAGGCAGGTATATACCTTTTTGGAGTCGGTAGCCCTGGGGCACCCCTCACGTGTACTCGGCTACCGTAACCATCACGTGATTTATGTAGAAGTAATTGGGGTTAAACTCTCTGCCACATCGAACTCGTCACATTTGGCCCCATCTCTAGGACCTAGAAACATCTGAAATAAATAAAGCCCTGTGTCACTTCACGGGGTCTGGGCTTAATTAGGATCATCCTGGTTTTTATGGGAGAAATCTTGTACTGCCAGCTTGATGTGGCGAGCCCATCACTCGCAAGGTTATCTGGTTTTTGTTGTGTTCCTTTTTCCCTTTAAACTACCTACATGAAAACATTTCTGTTTCTATTTCTACAAAGCCTTATTTTTTTTTTTTGTTGCAAGTCCTCCGAGCAGCCGGCTGACAACCCCTCCTTATCTTTGGCCGTCGTCCATGCTAAAATAAGCATCCCGTTGTTACGCCAAGGGAGCTGCACCCTCCCACCTCGGCTCGCTGTCGGCTCGCACACAGCTGGCTGCGCAGCGCCGCCCGGGGTGCCATTTTCTGGGATTCACTGCTAGGATTCACCCTCTCTCGCCACGACCTGCCTCGCCAAGTCATGCCAGGCCCCTGGCACGCTGGGGATGCCCCAAACCTCAGCCAACACGGACTGACCTTGTCCCGGAGAGCTGGTGGCACTCAGCCCACGGACACGAGGGTGGCGATGCAGTGGCATCAGCAGCTCAGGACAGCTGGGTTAGGGGAAGGACAGGGTCAGGGGCTGCTGGCGCTTGTTGCCACCAGCTCGGGCAGCTTCCAGCTGTGCCCCCCAGGTGAGGCGAGCCCCGCAGGCCAGGGGCAGAGAGGAGGGGAGCAGAGGCAGGGCAACTTTCAAGCTTTCCCTAAGCCCTGCTGCCGATCCGCGGCAGAGGCAGAACCAGAAGCCTGATTTTTTTTGCACAAAATGAGTTCCTGGAGCAGGAGAGCAGCCAGCCGCCTTTGTTACGGGCGGGTGCATTTTTTTATTTTTTTATTATTTTTTTTAATTTATTTCCCCCCCCCTCGCAATTCGTGCTGCTGCAGGCTCGCCTCTTGCTCGCTGGGCTGCGACTTTCCACGGCCGCTGGCAGCGGTGCCGGAGGGCTCCCGGTGCTACCTGCTCCGTGCCCTTGGGGAGGGGGGGGGGAACCCACCGGCACCCTGCCAAAACCATCCCCGGGCACCTCTCGCTGCCGGAGCCCCCCGGGGGCTTCACGGGGGGCATCGCCCAGTGGCCGCCCCCTCTCCAGAGCCGTATCTCGGGGTGCAGGCGATTGGGGCGGCTGGGACGGGGTCCGGCTGCCGGAGCTGGTGGCGGAGAAGCCACCCAAGAGCTGTCGGTGGCCGCGGGGACAGCGGGGCGAGGGTGCGGGATGGGGGCAGCGCCGGGCGCGGTGCCCGCAGCGGAGCCGCCGGGGCTGCCGGCGGAGCGGCGGCGGCTTTCCCAAATGTATAGAAAAGAGAGAAAAAAAAAATGGGAAAAAAGGGCAAAAAAAAAAAAAAAAAAGGGATGGCGCTGATTTTGAGCCACCGGCGCGCCCCGGACACTCCGAGCAGCGGCGCATTAGCCAGGAGCCCTTCCCTCCCGATGCTCCGGCGGTAAATGACGTGCGAGGTCACCGCGGAAAATCATAATAGCCATAATAATAATACCAGTAATAATAACAATAATAATGATAACAATAATAAAAGCAGCGCTTGCCCGCGGGGACGCCGAGTACCTGCGTGCACCCCGGGGGCCGAGCCCCGCGCTCCCCCGCCCGGCCCCGGGGGCTGTCCCCCCGCTGTCACCGGCGGCCGGGGCTCCCCGCAGCCCGGCACAAAGCGGCGGCGCCGCCGGGAACAATGCTGGGGCCCGCGGCCGCCGCCCGCCCGCGGCTCCCGGGGGCTCCGCGGGGAGAGGAGCGGGACCCCCGCCCCGCGCAGCCCCGCACAGCCCCGCGCAGCGCCGCGCAGCCCCGCACCTACCTCCCTCCGGCCGCCGCTGCAGGCTGCGGGAGCCCCCGGCCGGGCTCCGCGCCCCGCGGCCCCGCTGCTGCCGCCGCCGCCGCGGCCAGGGCGCAGCCGCCGCCCGCCTCCGCCTCCGCCTCCGCCCGCCCCGCCCGGCCCGGCCCGGCCCGGCCCCGGCCCGGCCGCCGGCACCGCGTCCCGACGCGCGCCCCCGCGGGCCGGGCGGGGCGGGGCGAGCGGGGAGAAGGGGGCGGGGCTACGCGGGGAGTGGGCGGGGCTAGGTGGGGAGCGGGCGTGGTTAAATGGGGTGTGGGCGGGGCTAAGAGGGAGTGGGCGGGGCTTAAGGGGTGGTGGGCGGGGCTAGCTGTGAGGCTCTGAGGCTCAGGGGGGTGAGCACTGGACCTGGTCCTGTAGGGGGTGATGCCCTGTAGGCTCTGATGCCCTGTAGGGTCTGATCCCCTGCAGGCTCTGATCCCCTGTAGGCTCTGATCCCCTTCGCTGTTCTCACAGCGCTCAGGCTGCACGAGGAGAGGCGCCGTCTGCCTTTCGGGTTGCCCCAGCTGCCGCACTGCATCCCAGTAGGAGCTCCTGAACCTTGTGTGAGCATCCTCGCAAAGCCAGGTGGTCGGGAGAAATGTAGAGCATACAGGAGAAATATATTCGACTCGGCGTGAACTTCGTGTATGGCCCGTGCTCATACGCAAAACCAATGGGTTGTCGCCGCTTCCTTCGGCGAAGCATGTAAAGCAGGCAGCTGTGCCATGCATCTTCCCCTCTTACTCCGTCTCGCAGCAATGCTTTGATCCCGTCCCACAACAACGCTGTGCGGCAGCAGAATAAACGCTGCCATTGTGTGGTTATTAATCTAACAGCCCGGGATGCACTGCAAACCTTAAACTGGATGCACAAATTCAATATGAGCACCCACGCTGTAAATGGGAGGTAGGGAGGACTGGTAGACCAGCACACCCGCACCGTCTGCTGTGAACTTCCAGAGCACTGCAAGGGTGCTCGCCGTACGTGAAATGGGGGTTCAGGGCGGCTGCAAGGAAGGTTTGCAGTGACAGGAGTAATTTTCAGTTTTCCTCTAATAATATATAGACAGTAGGAAGCCTGTGGCAAGTCGGAATTGAGCACCGAGCAGCTTCAGAATTGTGTAAGGCATTATCTATTATAAGGAAGTTTATAAAGCTCCATCTCCATTATTTGAGTTTTCATGAGGTCATAATCCACTTGACCCCCGTGGTTTATTTCATCACTATTGCCCCTCCAAGGAATTATAACCTTTACCATTACCACTTGCTAAATATATCAAGAGGTTTTAGTGACATTATAACAAATCACCAAGCTCAGCTTTGTTGCTTGTAATGTGACCGTAGTACGTACTATGAGAGTGATTGTCAGCCTGACGTCGCTGTATTTTTTTGATTGCTTTATAACAAGAGCACATGATAATGGATCTGAAAGTGTTTTGCTTTTCCTTGTGTACTTACAAATTGACTTTTTCTGAGGTCATCTGAAACTGAAGTGCTGGCTTCTTAACCATTGTTTTGGGGATCAAGCAATGAAAAATATAAACTCAAGAATATTGAAATGAAGCACCAGTGAATTAAGGTAATGCTCCTCGCAATTATTTCTCCTTTCAATTAAATGTATGAGTGTTCATTAGGAATCATACTGTAATTTGATTATCCCGAAAGCATTAATTGCTGATCAAGGATATCACAGGTAAGTCTGTGGCTTTTTAAAGGGACACACCACAGAGAATGTAACGACAAGCGAGAATTTGGGGTAAAAATAATACACATAATTAAGCTACTTTTTACGGTTTAATCTGTTTTCCAGCAGGGGAAAGGTGGGTCCTATGTCAGTCCCCCCAAGAGATGCTGCTAAAATCATAAAGAGAGTTTGCCCAATAAAAGATTTGCTACTGGAGCCAATGTGCAGTCTCACTTCAAGACCAGCTAGAGCCAGATCTTGACCTCAAAACCATTTTGACGAGACATACCTTGTCAAACTCTCACTGGGATCCAGCCAAGCTGTTTCTGCAACCAGTGCTGTAAGTCCAGCTTGTTTGCTGGAGCTGCTGGTGCCCCAAACCGTGCGAGGTTCCCCTCTGTGCCGGCAACTGCAAAATAAGCTCGCCTATCTGTCCCACACGATACCACGGGGCAGGTCTGGGCATACGGTACCATCTCAGCTGATGTACAGCAAAACACCTCCGCCGAAAAAAAATCTCATCTGATTAAAAACCTGGAAGTCTGGCTCTGGGGAAGAGGTCTCTGGCTTTATCCTGCGGACCTTTTTGCTGGCCAACAGGACTATAGGGGTGCACTCTAACATCCCCCATCTTCCCACCAACCCACTGGTTTTCACGCCTACAGTGTATTAATTTCCATCTGAGCTAGTCACTGTTTTCAACCTTTATGGTCAGTGGAGAGAATTAGGCGCTTTTAGGATGCAATTCATTTGACCTTTCTTAGACATCTACTTTAGGAAGAGATAAATCACTCCCCCAAGTGTCTGTGTTTCTCTGTCGACCACAAAATGGCCTGAGGGTGGTTAGTTCAGCATCAGGTATCAATAGTGTAGGCGGTCTACATACAATTAGGTGAATCCCAATCCGGTTTGCTACAGTGCTGCTGTTGCAATGACTGCTGAAGTGCTCTACAAAGAGTTTTATTCACGTATCTTGAGCATGTAAAAATATCGTGGGTTTTGTCCTTTGACAGTCTTTATGTTTCAGAAGCATCGTGCTAGCAGGGTCTGTGTTTTGTGCTGAAGTTGGTCTGACAATTCTGTTCAGAAGAGTCTTCAGTTACCCACCAAGAAATCATCAATTTCTGCACTTTTTCAGCCAATGTCTTTCACAAATATTTCTGTGATTTAATTTAAAGGTAGGGGAAAGGCACAATGTACAACAAGGGAATGAATACAACATTAGAAACATCTCACATCACTGTATACAGTTGAAAGCAAAGTTGAATACGCATACATTTTTGTTTTTATTTGATCACAGGGCAAGATTTTAAATAATATTAGTAATGAAAAATCTATAGCGGTGAGAGTCACTGTAATGCCATAAGCACACTAAGCCAGTGTACAGTACATCTCAGAAAAGGCCCAAGGCTCAGATGTCTATCTCTGTGTTCTTGTATTCCCAACAAGCAGTGAATAATGCATTAGTTTTGCTTCAAGCATCCTATTTTGAATATGCTTTAGCCAGAATTATTAGCTTTCATGTAGTGTATATTGTAAACAGGGGTCATGCTCAGAGCCCACCTAGTGCTGTCTCCAGACGGGCCCTGGTAAGGAACACAGAAAGATTTCAATAAAAATTTCTCCTTGCTCGTTGTCCCTACGGGATCCCCCAGGATTTCCAGATGATAAGGCTAGGGCCAGCTGAAGGTGGTGGTGGAAATCTCCCTACAAGCCCCATGGTTCATTGGCTCAGGCCCCAACATATTTAACAAAGCAGAAGGAGGCAACCATTTCTGTTGCGTTGACATGGGAGGACTTGCACTTCCTCTCCACAGAGACCCATCCCAGGACCAGCCACCCCAAGACACCCCACTGGGCGTGTGTTGAGCTGCGTTGGGAAGAGCCGGAGCCATCCGTGCAGCAACGAGTAACCCCCCGGAGCTGTCCTGCAGCTGGCTAAGGGGAGGATGGCCTGAAAAGAGCCTTCCCTAAACTCATCGTGGTGAGGGCCACCAGTGCCCAGGACGGATGATGGCCATGGTCATCTGCTGAGCAGACCTCAAGTGTTGAGGGAAGAGCTGCCAAACGCAGCCCTGGGCCGAGAAGCTGCCCCTGGCTGTTGTTAAGCTGTTGTGCTTTCTCCTCCTGCAGCCGGGGTGGTCTATAAAAAGTGAATTAGCTTGCAAGGAGCTATTAAGAGCATGCCATTTGAGATACAGGGTATAATTTGCAAAAGAGTAGGTGTTTACACATACACGTATCCACACGCACATCCCGTATTTAAGTTTCCACAGCTACCGCTGGAGCAAGCAGCCAGCTGCTAAATCCAAAATAGCAACGAGAGCACATCATCCGCCCTCTGTATTACCATTTGAAAGGGACAGTTCCTTGGGAGGATGGGAATTTGACAGGATATGAATATGTCTGAGACTCTATTAGGCACTAATTCAGCAGGACTGGCTGAATGAGATGAAGAAGCAATGAGGAGGAGAGAATCTCTTCAAATCTGAGCTGATTGGTAATTTTGATGAAAGCCCTTTAGTCTCATTCACTGCCTGTTAATTACCTCTGGAAATTAACGTTTATTTTTCTCTTCAGGAAATGTTGTTCAGCTGCCAATATGGAAAGATTAATTAAATTCTTCCATGGATGAAGGTGAAAGTAGGGTCCTTGTGGTCAGCGCGCGTTTTGGCTCTGGAGGCAGGTGTGTCGTGACAAATCTCCCTTTGAAAAGAGCAGTCCAGATCTTCCCTCCCGTGTTTTCAGAAGATAAGTATGTCCTTGTCCTCCTGGGGTGGGGTTGGCATGTCAGGTGCTTTCAGCGGGGAAGTCTGAGCGTGGAAGTGCTTTCAAAGAGGGGAGGGAAATGGCAGCGAGGACTGCAATTAAACAGTTTGGAATTAAATTAGGAGAAGCCTCTTGCTCCACCCAGTGAGAATTAATTAACAGCTCAGGACAAAGGTATCTCTGCTTAACTCAAAGGGAAACCCTCAGCTTGAGCCCATCTATACAGAGGATCACAAAAGTTAATTGATTCAAAAAAAGTGGTAACTTGAACCTCACATTCATAAACTGTTCATAAACACGACAGCTTCTCCTACCAGTTCTCATTTATTTGATCTTGGCTCAGCCTCAAAAGCTGCTTTTGTCAGTGCTAACGATGGCCCTTCCACTGCTCAAGAGTTTATTTCCAATATCCACTATTATGCTATTCGCTCCTGCTGTGCAGGAAAGAAAAAAGAAGAAGAAAGAAAGGAAGAAAGAGCAATGTTCCAGGGAAACTCCCATGCATGTTTGGTATGGGCATGTGAGTTCCTGATTCATAGCTGTGAAACCAAGTGTCTGGGCATGGTTGGTAAAATCAGACAGCATTGTTAAAGGAAAAGGAGTGCTCTGTTCCATTTTATTTTATTTTATTTTATTTTATTTTATTTTATTTTATTTTATTTTATTTTATTTTATTTTATTTTATTTTATTTTATTTTATATTTTATTTTATTTTATTTTATTTTATTTTATATTTTATTTTATTTTATTTTATTTTATTTTATTTTATTTTATTTTATTTTATTTTATTTTATTTTATTTTATTTTATTTTTCTGAAAGGAAGTCTGCATTAAGTTTTAATGATAGACAAAATAGGTGGGAAGCCCTTGGAAGCACAATGGATGGGTTTCAGGCTGCCTCTGTGACACTTACAGGGAGGAAATGAGGCAGCTCAGAAGGGCACCAGGCAGGAGGCAAGTAGGTCAAATAGACCCAACAGGCTTTCCAGCAGCAACCTGGTGGAGAGCAAGCTGCCAGAGGAGAAGCCAGCTGCAGTCAGTTGAAACCACCCAGGCAGGCGGCTCCAAGGCTTGCTCACTGCAGGGAAAATGCAGCCCTCGCTGGCCTGAGTTGCTTTCACCAGAGGACATCCCGATCAACCACGGAGGCATGGGGCACTGTACTGGAGGTTTAGGGGGTGGCAACATTGAAGGATTGGTGGTTTACGCTTTGAAGGGTCCATTATCGATGATATACCATAGTCATTTTGTTTCTTCACTGTCCCCTATACACGGGGAAGAGGAACCAATACCTTGGCCTATTAACAAATCTCCCACGGGTTACAGATTTTACCTCTACTCTTCCCTATAGCAAATTTTCAGATCAATCTATGAAAGCACAGCAACCCAACGGTGTTTGCTAACAACTGTCATAGGTTATTTTGCATAACCTATAATGTACGGGGTTGCTGCCAGCCAAAGGTGGCATCTTTCGCTTGCAATAAATTTGGAGATTAGTAGTTTATAGTCTGTTCGGCTGAGTAAGTGCTGGGGCGGGGCACTGAAAATTATGAAGACAGACAGCAAGAAGCAAGCAAAAGTGATGTGAACAGACAAGATGGGTTGGAAAGCAGTAAGAAACTCATATATAGTGCACTGATTTAGTGGCCAGTCTGAAATAAATAAATAAATAAATAAGAGATTTGACTACAGAGTCTAACCAATCTAGACCCCTTTTTGTAGCTGTTAAAAAGATATCACATGTGAAACAAATATATAATTTCCAAAGAAAAACAGTGTCTCAGTTTTTATGAACGTTTTCTCTTTCTTTCCCAGCTAAATCTGTTTACCACATTTGACTCAATTCTGCAAGTTGCTTCTTCAACACTGCATTTTTTTGACAAATTCGTTATTCACCAAAAGCATTCTCCCAGCTTTAATAATAATGAGAAGGAAAAAAAAAAAAAAATTCAATGGACTGGAAAGAGGCCAGTAGGCTTTGGTTCAGGCCTTGTAAAACAGCAAATAAACATTTTCCGCATGCTTTAGGAGAGCGTATAATTCCTTGGTCCTCCACAGCCTCTGTGTAGAAGAAGGGGGCTAAGCACGTGGAGAAGCACGTGGTCGGATTTGTTTCATCTTCAGCTAGGAAGACAGGCTCGATCTCCTTCAGCCTCTGGCACTACCATCGGTCTGTCACAGTTATAGCTACAAACCCTTTTTTCTCTTGTGTGGTACACAACTCCAAGCGTCCTGAAGTACATTAGAAAGGTAAGTAAAAACTAGGTGAAGAAGAGAAATGAAAGCACATAAGTGAAACAGAGAACTCTGAGGATACCTGAGATAATTCTGCCATTTAAACTTGCTTTTAGCTTGTCTGCCTTCAACTAGTCGTATTACAGCAAATGGCACCATGGAGGTGCTCTGATGACTACTGTCATGGTGAGGGTAGCTCTACGGCTGATGAAGCTAAAATGCAGTGTTTGAAGTCTAATAGCAGGCAAGAGAGAAAATGCCCATTAGACGTGTTAGATGAGCAGCCTATCCAGTTTCTAGAAAATAATGCTGTTTTTAATGCATGGAAGATTTTGCCTTGAATGCTGTCTTCTGAGCCAGCAAGGAAGATACACCGATATATACAAATACACTTGTATGTCAATACTAGGACTGAAAAAATGGTTCAAAATTGACTCAGATGCACATATATGTAGTTCTATATACCTTCTTTTCACTGTGCAGAAGAGTTCACCCTCTTATTTGCCCCCTTTACTTGCAGTATTACCTGCCTTTCCTAAATCAGCCACCACACCGTCCTACAAAGCTCAGGGAGCCAGTAACTGAGTAATACTCGGCGCCTGGTACCCCATGTCATCGTGATTCCACACGACATCATTTTATGATGCAAACGCACTCTGACCTCAATAACATGCAATATATCAAACGTGAATGTATGCAAAAACGATCCCAATAAAGGGAGGGGGTAAATAAATTTGTTTTGATTTTAATGATATACAATTTAAATGTCACTTTTGCCGAGCAATTAGGGTCTGAAGAGAGTGACCTTTGCACAGCGCCCAAATTGTCCCGAGGCATGTTACTTCTCCCTGCATTTATTGCTGCCGTGCATGATAAAGGGTAGCTGGTACGATGCAAGTCCATCGTTTGTGTGTCTGTCTCCTTTCACTCGGGGACACACAAAGGAAGCAAGGCAGCACGAATGCCGTGCCATGAGAATGGCATGAAAAAAGCAGAGGATGTTGCTTGCTGCGGGACAGCAGCATGGCCAAACAGAGACGAACACATTGCCACCCGACAGCCACTACCATATGCTTTGCTTGTGGGTGCTGTCAAAAAGCTGGTTCCACATCTCCTTCCATACAATTTATCTGCAGGTTGTGAAGGGCTGGACTTGTCCCAGCACACACACGTGGGCATGGATACATGGTGAGGGAGAAAGGGGACCAGCCCTAACCCATACAGGCCATGCTGCCCTTCCCCTAGCTCCTGCAGCTTCCCAGGTGAGCAGTGTGGTCTCCAGCCAAGCCAAGGAGGTGGGCCACGCCATCCATCCAGGTGTGGGAACACCATCTTCTCCTCATCCAGCCCCTCTTCTGGGTTCTGCAGTGAGCCAGGCACCTTCCAGAGGGTGCAGAGCACCTCTCCGTCCTCAGACATGCCCACCCTCTGCATCATGTCTGAGGCATTATACCTACTCGGTCAGACCAAGGGGAGAGGTTTTAAGTGGTGAGACGTGGCCCCACTGGTCTCTCAACCCTGGCAGCTGATTTGCAGCTATCTGGTTATCCCCAGAAGGGTCCCAGCTGGTAAGGGGAGGCCTCAAAGGGAAGCAGTGCCATGCGAACGGAGGCAGCAGCCTCCTGCCTCCTGCGCCGCCGCGGCTGGAGCTGACAGATTGAGTGTGTGAACTACCCACACCTCTGAGGCTATAAACCGCGCCAAGTATTATCTTTACAGCTGAGGGATTTTAGTATGCGGTAAAATGCAATTGCCAGTAGGAAGTATTAAAATACAGGCCTCTGTTTTGGCAAGGAGGAACATGACAGCAATACGGTAACAGGCCAGGCCGACCTTCCAACTGCGCCTCTTGTAAGCTGGACGTTGCGTGGCATCTGCCAGGTCATAAACAGTGTGATGTATCGCGAGAAAGAGCAGTGGATCATACGCAGGCATTTCCCCCTCTTCGGTATTTTTCCTTTGATGTTTGTAATGAGTTGGTGCTGAGAAAAGCCGTCAAGGGGCAGTGCTGGAGCTCCCTGACAGCGGGTGCTAAGGGTGGCGAGAAGCCGATGGCTCCTTTCGGCAGGGCTGCCCCTCTCCAAGCTGGAAAGCTGGCCCTAGCAAGGCAGATTCAGTCAGCCCCTGTCTCTAATCCATTCTTGGCTTTATCACTGGAAAGGCTATCAAGCATTGGGCAGATGGCTAATATTTTCTTTCCCTATCAGTCTCTGTTGGATTCGGACCAATGGTGTAAACACAAACAGCTCTGGCTCTCGGTCACCAAGGCCTCCTGCCATCAGCCTTCCCAGGGAGGAGTAATTTAAATGAACCGGGGAAGTGGGCACAAGTGAATAAAACAAATCCATTTGCCACACAAGCTGGAGGACCGATCTCTTGAACTGAGAGCACTCGATGTTGCCATCGCTAGCTGGTGTCTGAGGGGATTCAGCCCGGTGTTTACTCCGTGCCTGTTGTTCAGTGGCTTCGCAGGGTGGGAGAGGTGCCGGAGCATTCAGGACGCTGTGCATTTGGGGCCATCTGGCGTGTTCGAGCCACATACGGAGCTCCTGCAAGGCAGAATTATTAAACGCTTGAAGCCCAAAGCTGGTGGCTTGCTGAAGTCTAGCTGTGCTCCCATGGTGTGAGCCCATCTTGAGGCTGATCCCGGTGAATCCAAGAGTGATTCAAACACCTGATTAACAGCTTCACGGCGCTCTGTGACGCTTCTGTCCAATGCACCCGTATGTGTGATTTATTGCCACCCATTCTTATTCTCCATCGTCCTTGCGTTGCCAGACTCGGATGCATTAAGCATGCTGCCGTGGTGCATTAAAATGTGATGCGGTGCTGGTAAGGGTAAATTTATGAAGGTACCTACCAGCACCTCCCCATGGGGAAGAGACCCTGATGTGCCTCTTATTGTCATTCACATCCTCCTTACCTGACCTGCCCGGGTGGTGCTAGGGGGATAGAGACTGGTCCCACCACCGGTGCAAGCTCATCACAGCAATCAGGACTCCACACCAGCAGAGGAACTGGCCCTGGAGGGACACCAGCCCCTGCCACCACCCCACCTGCAGTGCAGCATCCTCCCACAGCACCTCCACACCATCACATACTCCTGCACCCCTCCAGCTGACCTTTCCTGAGCAGCAGCAGCTCCCAGGCTGCAGGCACACTTGGCTCTTCTTTTTCTGCTTTTGCTGTGGCAATGCTAATACCCCTGGGGTCCGGAGAAGTTGGAAGTATATGTCATGAACCCCACTGGTGTTGTTTTTTTCCACTCACAGAGTAGAAAATGGGGATATAACAAAGTGGAGGAGTAATGTTGTAGGTCCAGAAATGATGCTTCCCAGGCTTAATTGTTTAAAACTTCAGCTTTTGGAAAATCTCCCATTCCAGAGGGGAGGGAACCATTAGTGTCATTATTCCCAGCTGGGATTAAGACCTTAAAACAGATAATTCTGCAGTAGTGATGGAAAAAAAATAGCTCCCCTATTCTCCAGCAGCATGTTCCATCTCAGGAACATTTGTAAGGAAGCAGCAGTCCTGTGTATTATTGGAGAGGTATTTAGTTCTCGTGTCTTTCAAAAGCATTTTTACTAGTTTGTTCGAAATGTTATGTGTGCCAGGTCCTCTCCTTTTGGCTTGGATGGTGTGCCGTACCAAATGTCAGCACACAGGGATGGAGCGGCGATGGCATTATTCTGGCTCCTGCTGCATCGGGAGCCTTTATGCACCTGCTGTAGAGCGCGGGCTTCAGACGGGGGGAGATAATGAATCTGCATGTGCAGATTTCTGGATGGTGCTTTAAAAATGATTCTGAAATATTGTTATGGATTAATATAATGCTGCCATAGACCGTGTTTCAGTGATCACTGAAAAGAGAAAGGAATAGTTCGTAGGGTGTAAACGAGCTGGGAGACTACTCAAAAAGAAAGCATGCAAATTATAGGGAGAGGTATTCAATACTCTTATCTGAAGCATTGAGTCTAGAAAGCCTGAACCGGGGAGTATATTCTCCTGCGATGCTGCAGAGATACCCATGTTTTACACTTCCAGCATGCCAGGCAGTAGCTGGAATCCAGCCTGCGCTGCCTTTCAGAGGTAAAGTAAATAGGGTGAATGCAATTAAACAAGCCCAACTTGCACGTAGACCTCGGAGAGCCTGGCATTTGCTTCCCATTTTAATCGGAAATTTCTGAAAGTGGAGGCCTTTAAAAAAAGCCACATGCAGAATCCTTCTTTCCCCCCGCTGGTGATTTTTCTCAAGCCCTTGCGCTTTCACTGTGCTGCTGCTGGAATAGCTGGGAGACAATTGGAGGTTATTTTTAGCCCGCCTCGCTCTGTAATGCTGCTGACATTTGTAGGTTAGGCGTACCAGTTGCTGGCTGCTTCTGCTTCTCCATCTTCCCTAAATATTCCCTTCCAGCAGCTGGACATTGCCCTCTCCCTTCCCCAGTCTCGCCCCATAGGCATGGAAGTACCGAATCCACGTTGTGCCTGTCAGTGATCTCGGTGGTGAGGAGTTAAAAGCATCTTTGAAAAGCACAGGCACTCGCGTCCTTTGACGCAGCTGGAAAAACCCAACACAGCACACAACAGCTTGGCTCAAAAGGGAGCTCGGCGTGCTCAGCTTCCCCTTGAGACGTGCAGGAGAACCAGCCTTGATGCCGGGCTGGGCGAGCTCACCGAGGGTTTGGGTGTCCCGTGGCCCTCTGAGGTCGCCACCAGCACCAGGAGCCCCCTGCCTGCCCCAGCCCATGCCCTGGGGAGAAGGGAATGCCTCGGAGAGCCATACAATTTGGCACACATTTGTAGGACTTGTTTTTTTTTTGTGTTATGGCATAACTGAAAGTGGAGAAAATGAGCTGTGCTTCGAGGTGCCATCGCTGGCGTGCCCTGGGGAAAAATTTGGGAACGGGGGAGATGCTGCTGGTGGGAGGCAGGGCAGAGCAGCAGGACACATGGCAGCTTGCAGGGAGCAGCCCAGGGGCTGGGGTGCAAAGCCCTGGGAGGGGTTTAGCTGCTGCTCTGAAGAGCTGGAGAGTTTTGGGGGTAATTGCAGCAGAAATTGTTCGCTGCGCTTAAGCCTCAGCGCTTAGCAGCACAGCGAGCCGAAACCACCGAGCTCTCAACTCTGAGCTCCCTGGAGCTGCTGGAGTTTAGGGAAATGCAAAGACCTCCTAAGCCAGGGGAGGGGAGATGGCTGCTAAAATCAGAATTCAACAGCAGATTAGATTATGAAACCGCCATTAACCTACTCTGCACTGTAATCTCCAATCCTTCTAATATATTTGGCATGCGGCAGCACAAACATTATTTTCCACTTTAAATTAAGGCTGAACAGAAATCCTTTTTCCAGGCAACCTCTTTCTTTTCCTGGTGCTTTCGGGGGACTGATTTTAAAATGAATATCTTCATGCAAATCACAGCACAAACAAATCCAGGCAGATAATCTTTTGGGGGCAAAATCCATTTTCTCCAGTGGGGACCACATGTGGGCTCCGCGCCAGGCCAAATCCCATGTGCACTCTAGTGAAACCCAGCCTCAGCCACGAGATGAGGACGGAGCTCTGCTGTCCTTCCCAGTGCACTGCTGCGACTGGGGTGACCCCTGCACCTCCACTGAGCTACCAGGAGCGTTTCACCCTCCTCTGTGCTGTTTAGGACAACCCTAAAACTGGCTCATTTTGTCATCCAAACAAATGTATGATTAGTACAGATTAAAGCAAGAGGCCTTCATGACACTGCAGACTACCCAGCATGTTTATGAACTAAAAATAATTCAGAACTTATTTATTACTCCTCTGCAGGCAACTCCAAAGAGCTGACTGGGGTGAGACAAGGCACACAGCTGCCGTACCCATGGTTGCTTCCATACCTTCCACCTAGCCCAGCTGCATGGGGTGGCTGGGGGACACTTGGCTGATCCTTTATGCCCTTACTCGTGTTCCTCCTGAGGATGTGTTACCAGAAACAAGCGCTATCCTCATCCCACCAAAGAGGACCTTGGAGCAAAACCAAAGCCAGAGCGGCTCTGGCAAGGTCGGCTAGGTTGGTCAATGTGTCACGGTACAAGATTGCAGAAGCCTGAAGTTGTTGCAGCTCTTCCATTTTGGAAACATCCAGGCTCAGGCTTTGTGCCAAAGTCCGGGAGCATCTTCCAGCACCGGAGGGGAAATGTGAGCACAGCAGTGGGAGGCGAGCTGTCCCCGTTCATTTTTCCAGCAGTAAGCAGGATTCTGTCTGCATTTAATAATTGTACACCTGTTATCTTATTTCCCAGAAGTGTTCGTCGCGGTGCTAGAGACCCCGCAAGGACACAGAAGCATCCTCTCTCTCCAGTTGCAAAATAATATCACAAAGGTCATGTCAACAGGGCCCCTCTCGCACATCGCTCCCTCCGGTTGCCCAGAAACAAACCTCCTGAAAATTCAGACCCCAAAAGCAGCTAAAGGAAAATCAACATCAGGAATTAAGAAAGAAAGAAACGTGCTAACCAGTTAATTAGCTGATTGATGTTACTTTGGTGGTTCTCACCCCACAGTCAGCATAAGTTCAGCAAAATGTGCTTTCAAGAGAAACGACGCTAATTAAATACATGATAGAGCAGTCCAGGTAATAATTAGCAAGGGATAAAGTGTCCGTTCATTGGGATTTATGTATTTTTTTGGTCAGGCCTGCAGCTGATTTATATTTTTGTTTGTCTTTGTCTGCCTGAACCTTAGGCTACCTAAAAAGATCTTCGCTAAATGTAATGTCCACACCGCCCCCCCCCCAGTTAAAAAGCAGCAGAAACCCGAGATGCAACCAGCATTCATTTCCTATTATGCAAATATAACTTCACAGTATGACACATCTGTAAGGCTTCATTTGGCTCCCCCCTGGCACAGTAAGCATCTGCAGCTTTAATGCCTTTGATATACTGTTTTTGATTAGATTAAAGATGATATTTATAGTAATTTCAGTAATGTCATTAGCTGTCACTGGAGTATCCTCCAATATTTTGTTTCCTCCATATGTTTTGCAGAAAGGATAATGAAATTTGACTGTCCTGCAGCCTGGGTATAATAGCATTGTTTGGGAGCAGGGCTGCCTGGGATCAGTTGCTCCTCATCGAGTGAAAATGGGGACAATCCGGTGGGCTCTGTGCGCCTGCCTGCTGCAGCACCCATCCTTCTCCATCCTTCGAGGGACAGGGTTGACTTCCCTGCAAATTGGCCGAGCCACGCATCGCTTCTTCAGACACCCTTTGTGGTTTCTCCTTCGCCGGTCCATTCGCTGCAAGCAGACCCCAAAAATCAATGAGGCCATCAAAACAAACCCTCACAAAAGCAGTCAAGGAGATAAATCATTCAATTCTCTTCTTTCTTCGCCAGTTCTGCCAGGAGAAGGGCACGCACAGAAGGCCCCTTGTGCCCAGGGTCCTCCTCATGGGCTTGTAGCCGCCGCATGCCCAAGGAGATGAAGTTTGGCAACAGCCAGCAGATGGACAGACAGCTGGAAAGGAAGCCTTGTAGGGGACATTGTAGGCTACCCCTGGGGTGGGATGAGTGCTGCCTGTGCCCTGCCTGTGGGGCCAGGTCGGGAGGGATGGGGGGGAGGAAGGACAGACAGGAGGGTGAGACTTACGAAGAGGGACTGCAGATCACCAGCACGTTTAGCAGCGAGAGGAAAAGTCCGGGGGAATCCGATGACAGGCAATAAATACCTACAGTTTAACAGTTTAAACAAAGGTGGGGATTATTTATGGTAGGACAGTGCATGTTGGCCAAGGGTCAAGGAAAGGAAAACTTAGTTTAGACTTCTGGGAGGAGAAAGTAGGTGGTACGCAGCAAAACTGCCAAGACATCGGAGGCACGTGGCACATCGCTGTGGCTTTGTGTGATCAGAAAGACCGTGGTGGGAGATATGTGGTAACAGCCCCAGGAGTAGGAGATGGATGCTGGGCAGCTACCATGGGGGTATCTCTTCTCCTTCTGCTCCCAAGCCTCATCGTGCAGAGCACAGACACTTGCATCTCTCCCGAGTGGCTGTGTCTGTGCTTCCTTGGGGGATTAAACACACCGATTCTGGGATTGCTCTAGCTTCAGGTAGCTTAAAGCTGCAAATACACAGTGTTCTTTGAAAGAATATCTGCTGTATTTGTATTTCTGGTGAGCAGTAGGCACACTGGAGTCATGGTATTCCTGGAGAGCTCAATGTATAAATACTCGCTCCTCCGGAGTAGGTGGGGAGTGAAGGTTGATACGTGAGTGACTTTGTTTAAGTGAAAGAAATCACTTGGCTTTGCATTAATCTTTCAGATCCATTTCCCAGGGAAAAAAAAAAAAAAAAAAAGAAAAAAAAAAAAGTAGTTAAAAAAACAGACACACACACACAAATGTCCCCCGAGAGCATTTAGAGAGGGGAAAAAATGGACATTAAAAATGTATGGATAATCTGGAGCGCCGCTCGTAGCGGTGTGTTCTCTAATTGTGCGTGCTGAAGGTCTGACCCTCTCCTAGAGCTGCACGCAGAGGGCAGCCCCAGCCCCAGGGGGGAGGGCTGGGGGCAAGCGGCGGGGGAAGCCCCTCGCAGCGTGAGGAATTGGGCTGGTGTGAGTGGGAATGGCAGGAGCTCCTCACGAGGCAGCAGCTGAGCTGGCCTCTTAGCTCTGAGCGCTGTGTGAGTTTGGGCTGTTGGTCCTCTCCCCGGAGCCAGCCCACCAACCCTACGTCCCCGTGGCCGTGCATCCCCTCCTACCCAAGGGGAACCCCTCCAGGAGAGGGTCCCCGTGTTCCACCAGGTGCTGCTTTGAGCTGAGGACGATGCTCTGGTCACAGAGATTTGGTTTGGGTCCTTTTTACCCAAGGAGGAGACGCTTGCAGAGTGACCATAGCACAGGTCCTCCAAGCCAGTTGACTTTCTCTGCCTTTATACCAGCATGAGCTGAGAGCAAATGATCATTTGCTCTGTGATCAGCCTAATCACTGCTAGTGAGTCTTTTCAAGCGGCAGTTCCCTTGGGAACAGCATATATTTTTCAATCAAACCGTGTTCCGCCACTAGATCTCTATACAAAGGTAAATAGGGCAACCCTCCCCTAGTCCTTACTATTATTTTTTCTTTTTCGAAATGCATTTTGCATTTATGAAAATGAAAGTGCCGTTTCAAAATGCAAACCTGAGCTCCTGCTTAGAAACTGCCACATGTAATTGCTTACTTTTTGGAAAATTGCTCTTCCGTTCCAAATTCTGGTCCAAAAACTATGCAAACCCTGGTTATGTATTTTCATACACACTCATATGCCTATGAAATATATTCATATGAGTATTTTTATATATGTTTTGCTTATAGCTATTACATTAACTCTGTGAATGCTCTCAGTTATTACAGAAGTTAATTTGTAGGAACTGTAGCAATCCCTGTTTACCTCAACTACATGAATACATCTGCAGCTCTGCCTCTTCTGCTGCTGGCTTCCCCATGTGTATACGCTTTCAAACCTCCAAGGGTAAATGCACTGGCACTTCCTCGTCCTCCTTTTATTAATTTCTATCACCGAAATAGCTGTCCTGGGATCATTCAGGTCAGGTTCGCCCTAGCTCAGGCATTTATTTCACTGTTCCTACCCCAAGCAATCCCTTTCAGCTGGCTCAGCCTCAGTGGGGCACATTTCTCAGCTCAGGCACTGTTTACAGCGTTCATTTTCTCAGAAGTTTCCTCCACTTCTGATGAGTCCATGCCTACCCCGGACTATCCCTGCGTTTCCACACACAGGAATACCGCAAAAGCCCCATACTAAACACTGGGGGTTGGAAATGAGAAATGTTGATTGTTTTCAGATTCTTCAGCTCTCCTTCCTGATTAACGTCTCATATGGAAGGAGTTTATGTAAAGCTGATGTTCACAGGCTCAGCAATATGCAATATCATTCTCCACCAAACAATTCTTGTCAACACCGATAGTCTGTTCCTTTGTTGGATTCTTGGTGAAAATTGTTGGAGCTCGTGTTTCAGTGTTCCCTCTTCCATTATTTATAACATACTGAGTTACAAGTGACAACTAACCAAAACAGAGCTACACTTCTTGGTAGATCTTCTCATTTTCCATATACTTTGGGCATGAAGTTTGCTCTTTTTAAAGCACGGGATGCTTAGCTTAACAGCCTCAAACTGTAATAAAAATGTAAAATAGGAAAATTTTATAGCTGTCCACCAGATGTCCTGAAGATTTTCTTAAGGAAAAAAGATGTAATCTGTTTTCGGCATCCTCACGGCTTCCTGCAGCATTCACCCTTTGGAGTTGGCAGAATCTATTGTCTCACGGAGATGAGTATTTTGGGGGAGAACGTGAAGAAGATCCTAACAACCTTTTCTTTTATGGCTGGCAGAGGCCACGAGCCACTTCCCGGGATGTCTGAGACATGCCTGGCCTCACCAGCTTTGTTTGCTACCAGCAGCCTTCCTCATCTAACCCCTCATGGTGTTCCTCCCAAACTTGCATCGTGGGCTGCTTGATGGCCGTCCCCTTCAGCAAGATGTCCCACATCTCAGCCCCGCTGGGTAGGATGCTGTGTACCAGAAACAGGCAGCCCGGTCCCTTTGGGAGGGCAGTGCCACACACCACCAGCTTGCATCTCCAGCTGAAGTGGCCAAACTCCCTCTTTCCAGGGCTGCCACCCTGCTGCTGGGCCTTCGCTGCAGGTTAGCTACAGAGGTACAGTTTCAGGGTCACCTTTTATTCCCTGATAACAGGATAAACGTGAGCCTTGTTGTCTGGGCTGGCCGCATACCACGGCGTGGGCTCTGACAGCTCGCAGCCTGCTCGCTGCTTGCTTCTTCCTGCAGCTGATGCTGCAGCTCCGCTGGCGCAGCACGGAAGGGGACTTTTACAGCGAGTGAGTCATGCCGAGAAAGCTGGCCACAGCCAACGTAAACCCCAGGCTGTGCACGCTCACAGCCTCGCATCTTATCTCCACCAGATCTGGTCAGAAACCAGGGCTGTGCAGCTTGAGACTCTGCAGCACTGGGTGGGAGGAGTGGGGGGAGTGGGGGGAGAAGCGGCACTGTGTGCAAGCACAGAGCCCAGCATGCTGCAGTGCCCCAGAAAATGAAACTCTCCTCCAAAATAAATTTTAGAGCTGCCAAGACATCATGTTTTGGTGTGTTTAATTTCCTTTTTGTTTTCACTTGCACACCAAAGTACATTTGTGTATGAGAACAGCAACACAAAAAAGTCCAAATGACCAGAGCTGGAATCGAGCTGAGATGGAAGGTTAAAATACTTTCTCATCTGCCAACACTGATATCAGCATTACCCCACAAAATATTTAGCTGAAACTGCATTCTACCAGAGACCTGCTTGGTCGAAATGGAATTTTTAATGTGTTTCTTTTTTTTTTTTTTTTTTCCTCTACTCTTTAGTTTGGCTTTGTTTTTTTCCGAGTTCTAAAGAGCACGCATGCATTCAGGATTACAGTAATTTTGGGACGAGCTTCTCATCCACATGCTAAGCAAGGCAACAGCTGGCAGATGTGTGATTTAATTTGCACCTCATCTATGTGTGCTGCTGCCATGACAAGACGCACCAAGTGCCTCTGGCTCTGAGCATGCCAACCAAGCCCTGCACCCCGCTTTGGCTCTGCACCCCCAAATCCTCTGCCCTGCCAAGGCTCAGGACACCCCCAGCCTTCTGCCATAATCTCCCAGTTTTTGAAGATCCCACTACTATGAGAGCCTGCAGAGAGCCACTTGTGCCTGTGCTGGCTTTGGATAATTCTGGCGTTAACCTTTTTGCTTGGGCATCCTCAGCTGCAAATTGAGGAATAGCAGCACACTTCAGAGGGGTGGTAGGGTAAGGATTAACTCCTACGCTGCTTTGAAGCACTATATACATGCCAAATAATATAATCATCCTAAATGCGAGGCCAGGATAATCCATGTATTTTTGCAGCCCCAGAATCCTATTTGATTTCATCTGTTTTAATTAACAAATTTAATTTTGCATTATTAGGGAAAACAAGAGCAAAAAAAATCAAGCTTGCGTATGCTTTATTACAAATTATTGTTATCAGCTGCCCCGCAGGACTCCAGTAGGCACTAAATATGAACAACGGTTAAATTATGGGGGTCATGGAATAAGCACAATCAAAATGCAAACACTTTTCTTTCACGTGAGGCGGGGCGAAAAAAAAAAGACGAGGAATCCTTGGAGCCTCCTTGGAGCCACCAGGACTGTGGAGAAACGTACCGAGCAAACTGTAAAACTGATTACTAGGCTCAAAAAGGCTAACATGCAATTTGTGTTCTTTTTATGTAGATTAAATGCATTCACTGCAGCTCATAGAGCTTAGATGCTCAGCAGGGATTCAGAGGGCTGGGTATCAGTCAACCACAGCCAGCCGCTAAACCACAGGGCAAAATCTGCTATTGTACATTAGAATAGTCACTTAATCTATCTTAATGGGTGAAAAACCCAAGGGACAAATGTATATTAAAATCAGAAAGTTAGTTGTAACGTTTAAGGGAAGCTGTAAATATTTTTTGAGATAACACTATAAAACATTATTAATGAGTCTGAAATCCCCTTGAATATCTTTACATATAGCTCTTGCAGATGCAGCTGCCTGGCAGCACCTCCTGCCTATCGATGGGGAGGAAGCCCAAAAACACTAAATGTCGGCTGAGTAAACAAGGCAGGGGTCGAGCAGGATCTCCTTTGGCAATGGAAAGGAAAGGCTGCCAGCTCAGTGGCTGGCAAGCACTGAAATGTGCTGCTGGGCACCAGCATTTGTATGTACAGCCACCAGGGCAAGGGTGGTGCTGCCAACAGCGTCAGAGCCACCTCTGGAGAAATGGCCCATCAGGAGGAGTCGGCTGTGGTTACACCCTTTCCACCATGGCACGGCACAAAAAAAAAAAAAAAAAAAACAAACATCCTCTGCCTGTCTTCTTCACAGGAATCAGGGTTACTGGAAACTGAGGAGCAATAACACGACCTAATTCCCCACCCTGAAAGCCTCCTATTTATTTTGCTGGTGTCTGGGGTCTCCTCAGCATCTTCTAGCTTAGATTCTCCTGACAGAAGGTTTTCTCTCCCCCACTCCTTGTATCCTATTTAGAGATAATTGGAACTGCCTGCCATCATGGCTCAGAAATAATTACTTTGCCATAATTAGGCTTAAATCAGGATTTTTACACCTGTGCTGAGGGTGGCTGACTAAACCACAGGCATTGCCACATGTGGACCCCAAAATGGCTCTGTGAGCAAGGACCCCTGCCTCCACAAACGTGGGTACAGATGGAGAGGAAGAGATGCTTTGTCAGCCATCAATCAACATTATTTTGGAAAACATGTGGAGGAAAATGAACCCTGCTGAGGCCTACAACATGTGTTTGACCTTATCTGGGTAGAGGATGTGTTTTTTTTCAGCTGTCTCTGTTATGTGCTCACCAAATCCATGTTGATGCTGCTGGCCAGAAGTGATGTTGTGGAGTCAGAAAACACACAAACCATTGGGAGAAGCTGTCCATTCCTGACCCATACTGTTATTCAAATGTTTGCAGTAATCTTCAAAAAAGCTTATTTCCACTGGCAGGACTGAGCTCTCATTCCAGCTGCAAGCTGGTCAGGGAACAGAGCTCCACCACGAGGTCTTCAAGGCACCTCCATGGGTGGGATGCAGGGATGAGGAACTGGAGCACTTTGGGGCCACCTGCACCATATGGACAAGTGGCATCTCCAACAGATAGAAGAATAGAAGACCTCCATGGAGAAGACCTTCTATGGAGCAGGTATGGCCCAGCAGGCCAAAACCAGGTCAAGAGAGAGGGCAGGTGAGAGCTGAGGACTAGTCAGAATGGGCATGGCCCTACCAAAACCATGAAGACCTGGAGCCAAGGCAGTCACTGCTTGTGGCGCTGGCACCTAAGCAGGAGGATGGTGGAAGGAAAGGGGTTTGGCCTGAAGTGCTGTGAGGCCTAAAGGCCTGAGTCCCTTTCATGCTCCACAGCCAAGTAAACACCCCACTCCTGCCACTTTGCCATGATTTATGTGTCAGATCCGAGGGACAAATTGCTCCTGGGATGATGATTTATGCACTCGAATGTCATGAAGTGTATTTCGTAAGGTGAAGGATGTTTCAGAGCCTCAGCAGCATCCCTTTCTGGTCATCCCAGTGCAGGTACCACCTGTGTCCTGCTGGTTGGCCGTACCTCACCCCTCCGAGCCTCCAGAGGACGCACAGGTGGGGCTGAGTTCGCCAGCCCTGTGACAATTTTTCCTGTCTCTAAGTGAGAGCTAATTAGACACACACATTTCTTTGCTAAGGCTGGCTTAATTCTGTGTTTTAATTAGGTGAAAGAAAAGTGCAGAGCTTCTGTACTCCTTGATTTTCTACATGTCATGTGAAAAGCAGGTTTCCATTTTGAGAGTTGTACTTTACCCACAGATTGCATGGCAGAGATGACATTTCTTTCATTCATCCTATCCTGCTTGCCGTTTAATCTCCTGTTACATCGTACAAACCTCTGTGAAGAAAATTAACTGTATTCCAGCCAAAACCAAGGCAATATCCATCCCTTATTCCATACTGTTTATGTCATGCTCAGGTTCCACGCTTTCCAATACCTCCTCATTAGTCACCACGCTTCGATTAATACACAGATATCGTTCCCTCAGTCTCTGGACCACAGCTTCTGTGTGTTATGGTGGTTGCTCAGGACAGGAGAGGTGTTGTGTTGTGTGACACCAAAGCCAGCTCAGCTCAGGTCACTCCTGAACTTGCGCTGCTTCTTGTAAGGCTCATCCTCTGTTAGTTTGAGTGGTTCCTGCTATAGGACTTCCTATGAAATGCAGTTCAGATCATGGGTTATAACAGTTTAAAGGCATATTCATTACAATCTCCACTCCTTGTCCTTTTGGACCAGGACACGGTTTAACATTGCAATGAATTTCTCCCCTTGCCCCTGCTCCAGCCTGAGCTTCTCCATTGACCACAGTCCCTGCTCCAGCATGGACTTATCCATGAGCTACACCTTCTTCAGAGGTTTACCTACTGTTTCATGGACTTACCCATGGCCACGGACACTTCGAGGTCTACCTGTTCTGGTGTGGACTTTCCAGGCCACAGTCTCTTCAGAGGTATACCTTTTGTGGCATGGACTTATCCACAGCCACAGTCACATTGAGGTGTACCTGCTCTGGCATGGCCTTTTCCATTGGCCACAGCCCCTTCAGAGGTCCCTTCAGACATGTGCTGTGTCATGGTCTTATCCATGGCTACAGACACTTTGAGGTATTCTGGCATGGCCATATCCATGGACAGGGACACAGCAAGCTGTATGTCCTGTAGCATGGGCTTCTCTGTGGCCACAGTTGCTTTGTGGTGCACTTGCTCCGGAGTGGCCTTATCCATGGCCAGAGATGCTTCAGGGTGTACATTGTCCCACGTGGGCTCATCCACAGGTCACAGTCCCTCCGACTGGAGCTCAGTCTGGAGTTCCAGGCTCTCCAATACAGCAGCACAGGAACAGCAGCGATGCCCTGGCCGTTGGCCAGCCCAGGCTCCAGGCTCATGGCCATAGCTGTTATCAAAATGTTCCCAGGCACAGCAAAGCGAGATGATAAGGAGCAGAGCAAATGGCAAAAGCAAAAGCAGCCATTAACCAGCACGGAACTCCAACATACAGTAAGGTAAGCAAGCCTTGTGACAAGCACAGGAGCCTGCCAATTAGCAGCTAAACAGCTATAGCACCTATAAATTTGGTCTAGCACACTCCACACTTAGTCAAATCTGTCATCATCTCAAACCCTTTGTGCCCCATATTGGGCACCAAAAAGGACTGTGGTGGTTTAACCTGGCAAGCAGCTCAGCCCCACATGGCTGCTCGCTCACTGTCCCCAGGTGGGATGGGGGTGAGAATCAGAAACATAAGAGTGTGAGAAATCATGGAGTGAGACAAGGACAGTTTTCTAGGTACAGCGAAAGCCATGTGTGCACCAGCAAGGCAAAAGAGGGAATTCAATCACTGCTTTCCATCAGCATGCAGGTGTTCAGTCACTTCCAGGAGAGCAGGGCTTGTCCTGAATAACATTTTCTTGGGAAAACAAACGCCATCACTCCAAATATTCCCTCCTGCTTTCCCCCCAGTTTTATTGCTGAGCATAGTGCCATTAGGTATGGGATATATCTTTGGCCAGCCTGGGCCAGCTGTCCTGGCCGTGTCCCCTCCCAGCTCCTGGTGCACCCCCAGCCTCCTTGCTGGCAAGGCAGCACAAGAAAAGTCCTTGGCTCTGTGTAAGCACCGCTGTGCAATAACTAAAACATCCGTGTGTTATCAACACTGTTCTCATCAAAAATCCAAAACACTGCATCATGCAAGCCTCTGTGAAGAAAATTAACACTATCCCAGCCCAAACCATGACATCTCACTATTCTCTTCACCTCTTGGTCTGAACCTTCCACAAACAGCAAACAGACCACAACCAGTTGTGAAGCCTGATTTCCTCCCTGCTTCTACAAGGTCACCAAATCACATCCATCACATATCGACTGCATCTGCTCTGCCATTCAGTTTTGCTCAATAGCTAAACTACACATGGGAGTAAAGTATGAACATCTGCTTCAGTACGAGATCTTGAAGACCCGTCAAAATTATTGTTATAATTTAAACTCGGAAACTTGTAGAGTCTGCATCCTCCATTCAACTGTGAATGTAATGCCTACATTACTGTACTTTATGTTTAATAGCCCACTGTTTAACCCGTTGTTACCCACCAGCGTATCATGAAAAAATACAGGGATTATTAGACCATGATAATTTTGATCTATCTGATGCTGAAGAAGGGAAAGATTTGAATCTCATAAAAACTTAGATGTTTAAAAAAAACAAAAACAAACAAACAAACAACAAAAAAAAAAAAACACCAACCATTATGCAGGAGGTACTGTGTTTTTAAGTCCCCTTTTGGAAAAATATTAAGACTGGCCTTTCTATTACACCATTCAAATATTAAATATATTTGAAACATGGGGTTTTCTTCCTCATGTGAAATTTATCTTCCAGACATCACTTCTTTTCCTACCATAACTGGAAGATGAAATGATAAAAGACACTAAATTGCACAGTCTGAGATATTCTGGCTAGTGTCTCTATTTTGAAAGCCAATATACACAGTGGTATTTACAACTCTTGCCTGGAGAATGGTTTATCATCATTTTCTTTTATTAAAGATGTTTGAAGTAAATCTCAACCATTCTCCAAGGACACAAAAGTCCCCAGCACTAAGGAAATCACGTGGATCCTGTCCTCTTTGGTCTGTACCAGTGAGGACAACTAAAAACACACATTCAGGCATAAGCCCAGCAGAGGCCAGACACACATCTGCATCTCCCCCAGCCTCCATGACTTCAGGTCATGGATATCATCACGCTGCCACCAGCTTCGAGGGCTCCGAGCTGCTGTTTGCAGGACTCCGAGCATCTAATTGTTCTATCTGTCAAATTACACGGCATCCCTCAGCTGTGATGGTTGAAAGCCCTTCTGGACCAGGCTTATGTGCAATGCGGATAGAAATAATTGACAACAGCTGATGTGCACGGTCACTAGTAATGGATGATGTAAGCTGCAGCAGGTTTGAGAACACATGATTCACATTACAGTTCACTGCTGGTTCTTTGAATTAATAATGGTTCATGCTTAAATGGTATGATATTTATATATATTGCTACAAATTCACTACTACCTAATTCTTCATGGTCATCAAGAAATGGTACACCATGGCCTCTGAGACTTTCTGATCCTGGGAGCACCAGGCCCTAATGCATGAAGTAAAGGAAATTAGCTCTTAGCAATAGAATCGAGAGCACAAAATTGAATCAATTTGACTTCGTCCAAGTAAATTACATGGGTTGTGCTACGTTAATGTAAATAAAATGTGTATATGCCAGATGATGGTGATGCTGCATAGATTGAACATATTAGGGAAAAATGAGCAAATGTGGGCTAGGAAACTTTCAGAAACATTATGATGGCTTCTGTGTCCTTTTGCTGCTAAAGGATACAAAAGGACTTGTCATGAATCCAGTTATCCATGCCCACAGAAAACCATAAAACTCCTCTGAAACGAGCCAAAACCGTGTTTTCAAAAACAAAGGTCTCTCATACTTAAATCCTTTCTGGGAGCTCTTCCAGATCTAAAACGAGTGTCACTAGGAGACAGGAAAGCTCTCTTGCCCAGGGACACGACCCTCTCATTTCCATCTCTGCAAAGATTAAATTTGAACCCTGCCCGGTCTGACTCTCTGCTTTCCCATCCCGCGCTGTGCTTGTGGTGACAGGCTGCCACGTCGAACGGGAAGGACTCTGCACCCAGCCTGCGTGCCTGTGAATGGCTGCAGGATGAAATGTTAGGGGCACGGTGATACTAGGTACAGAGAAGCTGCTTACTGTCCCAGGACTGCATCTTGCTCCTCCTATCACCCGGCCAGGTCGTGTTCTGTGGAAATTCTCATGTCTGGAAGAAGGAAAAAAATCCTCGTCCAGGTGGCCGGGAGATTTTTTTTGGTGATGGTGGGCTTTCCGGGTTAGTTTTCTGTTTTTAAATGGTGGCTGTTCAGAGGAATGTTAGAGTAAATCCTGAGAGATGGAGGAGAAGTCAGAGGGCAGGGGAGGCTCTTGGGGGTGCAACACAAATTCATTTAGCACATTGCTCTGCAATTTATCACATAGGTCTCACCTCCACATATGTGGTGCGTGTTGCGTATTTAGGGACAGGGATGAGACGGAGTGGGAAAATGGCTTCCCTGTTCTTCGTACCAACGAGCCGGTTTCATAAACCAGGATTTATTTACTGACACACAGTATTTCTGTCAGAGACACCTGAAAGTGTTTTGACCCGTAGATTTTCCTTGAAATAGGGGTAGGCTGCAGGAGTTGTGTCTACATCAGAATGATGTCTGAAATGCCCGAGAAACAAATTGGGCTTGCTTTATTGCCTGAATTTTAGCTTTTCCATGAAGCATCTAGCGTTGTGCAAATAATGCTCAAGGCACAAAGCAGTGTTTGTGAGTGGTGTAAGAGTGACTGAACTTAGCAAGAAGCTCACTATTTAACTGTTTGGCTGCTGAGAGCTTGCCTTCAGAAAGCAAGTGTGTTGCTGCACAGCACACTGGCATTTGCAGCTTGCAGGCAGGTTTCTGTTTCCATAACTGGAGTGAAAGAGGAATATAGTGTGCAAAATCCCAACCAGCCCTTTCTTGGTGACTCCAGCCAGGTGATCTGGCAGCTAAGGCACCTGTGCAGGGCATCTTGCAGGTGGGCAGTGAAATGGAGAGCCCCTTGCCATGAAATGCGCATCAGCAGGGTGCAAAAGCTGAGCAAAATTGGCTCAGAGTTGGGCTTAGAAAGTGGGGGAACAATAAATAGAAGAAGGCTTGCAGAAGAGCAGAAGTTGCAGCGTATATTTGCCTAACTAGCCCCAGATGGGAGAGATTTGTAGGTATCACGGCTGAGGAATGTTTTCAAGAGAATTGTGAAGAAAAGGGAAAGACGGGCGCTTTGCGAAACCTGAATGTTTTTCCCAAGCATGGAGGGATGTGTGGAAGTGGCTGAGGGGAAAAGAGGCTTGCCAGGAAAAAGGCAAAGACAGAAAGGAAGAAGTTTGATGGCCTCAAGAGCTAAAACCCACTGAAGACAAAGTCCATGCTTTCGTATGAAGACTGGCCATGCCGCCAGCTATGAGCTGCAGCGCTGTGAAGGAGCGATGGCTGGCTTGGTAGCTGGGGCCCTACCACCACCACCTCCTTCCCTCCTTCTTCCATAAATTGCTGCTCTCCACAGAAAACAAACAAACAAACAAAAGCTTCCTGTTCTCTCATCTATGAAGCTTTGTTGAAGTGCTGGCTCAGAATCAGAGGTTTTTACCGAGCAAAACTTTGTCCCGCTGAACTCCACTTCATTTCCATTTCAAAGGGAAATGTTATCAATTTCTTTACTGGAAATTCAGAATGAAGTCCCTTTAGAACACGGCCCATTTTCTGGATTACTGAATATGCCTTGGTTTGTGGTATTGTGCTTAAATCCGTCTGTGGCTATATTTATTACAATTCCTTTTTTTTTTTTTCAGCTTGCACGAACTCTGAAAGGGGGAAGGTCAACTGATGCAACCTCATAAAATCCCAGTGCAAATGTAGGGACTGTCAAGAAATTTCATACGTGTAGGATTTCTGGCATTTCAAAAAGAAATATTGATTGTCCTTTTCCCATTTGCCTGGAGCAGGTGAATGAAGAAACTTCTGAAGCAATAATTTATTGTGTCTTTACCGATTCACTGAAGCATTTATGAATATAGCCCAAAGTCTCTTGACATTAGCCGCTTGATATGTTATCACACTATTTCATACAGAAACTCTAAGAGCAAACTTGGCTTTCTGTTCAAAGTCATAAACGCCAGGCAGCCCTGTGCATGGTGAAGCAGGCTACCAGACAGAGCATCCAGGGAGGATTTCAGCTGTGATTTAACCCTTGTCTGGCCTGCCTGGCCCCATTCTGCTGCAGCTATGGGATTTGCTTCCACGCCTGCCCTTGCTACAGGGTGCTCTGCCCTGCTCCAAAGCCATGGATGTAGGGAAATAAGTGAGGAGATGGGGACGTGCACCTTCTGCTTATTATGAGAAGGACAGGGTGGCAGCACTGGCAGGAGGCCGGAGGCATGCCCTGCATGCACTCTGAAGACATTTAATCATTGCTTAAATGGAGGTTGCAAATTGGTATCTGCAGCCGACGAGGCAAAGGAGGAAGTTCCTTTAATTACACATGATGAAAGGAGGTGAGAGGGGCCGTGGCGTGGGGTGAAGGACAGAGGGAGACACGTCGCTGTCACGTCTGTGAGCAATCCGTGGCAGCAGCACGCATGTCTATCAGCCTAGCTTCCAAGTGGCTTTAATTACAGGAGACAGTTAAGTAATTACTGTATTCAACTTACCAAATTTTGGGCAAAGATGCTCCTGGGACCACGAGACTATGAAGTGCTGGGTGTCTCCTACAATGGAAATCAATGAGATCTTCAGAGCAGGATCAAGCCCTCCATGTAAAGGTCAAGCAGATGGTTGGAAATGACTCTACTGCCTGCCTCCTTGGAGTGACACTGGCTACTGACCACAGTGGGGGGATTGAAATGAAAACACATAGCCATTCCTCATTAATTAAAGGGCTTTAGTTTAGCTTATTCATACTACAGAGGAGCCTAGGAAATTTGGTGTTTAGTGATTGCAGGAAACTTCAAACCTTGCATCCTAAAATCCAGGACCCACTTATAATGTTAATGATGACCATTTCAAAACCAAATTACTTCCATCACAGGACAATCGGGTTTGAGTTGGCAGTCCTGATAGTGCAGTAATAAATGTCGGACTGATCTGGTAATGTGTTTGTGCCCATGTTGAACTGGTGCAAATCACTGGGAGAAGGATGAAGTAAAGGCTGAGCTGGCCCACTAGATGTAAATGTTTTGTGCTCACTCACACAAAAAAAAAGTGTTGGAAGAACCCAGATGAAACCTAGATCCATGTCTGAACTTCAGCAGGAAGATCACACTTTTCCTCTACATATGGACCTGAAATCCTAGCTTATGGTTACTCATAAACTACAACTATTTTAAATCTGTAGGCCTAAGTACCTTGTACCCAAGAGTAACATAAGAACCAGCAGAGGAGTCCTCTGAACTGTCTTTAAGCTCTGGGAAAATCCTAAAAAATGGGAGTGGGAGAGGGGAATAAAAAACAAATGAGAAGAAGAGCAGGAGAGTCCTAAAAGTTGGGCCAATATTTCAGAAAGCCAATGGAATGACGCAGGAGACACTAAACTAGTTATCTTGGCATTGATCCCAGGCATAGTCATGGGAAATGCTGATAGGGGACACAATCAGCAAAAAATTAAAAGACAAGAGTGTAAAATAATGCCAATCAACAGCGCTTTATGGAAAACAGGTTTTGTCGAATATGCTTGATGATGGGATGTTTTTCAAGGGATCACAAGTTTGTAGGATAGAGAAAACTATTGTCATCAAGTACCTAATATTTTGTGTTTTGAGAAAAAAGAGCACTAAACAAATCCAGTGCAGCTCCCATTCAAAGAGTGACAAACTAGTTAACTGACAGATTGAAAAATGCTGGAAGTTGGGAAGGACAATCCCCTACAGAGTGGTTGTAGTGGAGTCCTGTGGGAGTCTATGTGTGATCCAGTGCTGCTTTATACCATTTTTCTAACCAGGAGAGAAAGCCCTGCGTCTCTGGTGAAGAGGGCTGACATAAACCACATGCATTTTCATATAGCATAGGTGCAATTATGAATTTAGAAATAAATGGAGCAGATCAGGAGTGTAAGGTGGGGGAGAGGGGGCTGTGCTCTGGAAATTGGTGATGCTAAAATGGGCCTGGAAGTAATTTGGAATAAATTACTGAATATGTTGCTTCCAGTGTAATGATTCAGCCAGAGGAATGAACAGGTTTCAAGAGCATTTAAGTAAGCAAAAATAGAGAAATGGTATCTTCCTTGCATACAGTGAAATTACCTTTCTGTGAGGGCATTGCTATTACGCTACATCCAGCTTTGGGGCCAGGAGGAGTCAGGAAGGTGCAGGAATGATCCATATGCTTTCCCAGAACAGGCTGTGGGAGCTGGCTAGTGGAGGTATAAGAAGCTTAAGGCAAGGCCTGGAAAAAACCTTTACACCCTGTTTAAAAAGAGCTTTCTGATGGCAGTGAGCTCCTCAAGATGGCAAAAGAATGTAATGAGGTCCGGGGCTTGGAAGCCATGGGCACATCCAGAAGAGAGATGAGGCGTGATCCTGGCAATGCAGTGCCAGGACCAGGGGCCAAAATCCAGGCTGAACGGGGGCAACCTGTGTTGGCCGTGGGCCATGATGAGGCTGAAAGGATTAGAAATAATAAAAAGAGGTGGGTTCTGGCCCTCCACCCACCCACCCACATGGACGTTCGCAGTAAAAGCCATCCTGTAAAATGGTGTTTGAAATCAATGGCCACGTTTCCATGATTCTCATTAAGTAAGCAGTATGATCTTGAAAGAAATTCACCACCGAGTGTGTGAACAAAATACACAAAATATTGTTACTCCATTTGTAATATGCTGATGTAATTCCTGTGCACCTGGGGATGTAAAAAAAATGTGCTCTGGACCTGCAGAATGTGCAGAAACATGCTTGAAAATTTGTCAAGATGCAGCCCAGGAAAAGGTTGCTAGCGTGACCTTAATGACATCCATACCAGAAAAGCTCATTCAGTGGTTTGCAAAGCTGCTTCTCCAATGACTGGTTAGTTGCTTTCTACAAAATAAAAATTCTCAGTTCTACAAGTTATTGTCTTACACAAATGCAATAGCAGAATGGGTAAGAAACACACCACAGAAAGTAACAGCAAACAGACGTGACATGGTGTGATGCACGCAGCTCAATTTAAATGCCCTAACCTTAAAGCACATCACTTATTTCTAATGATTATTCTGATGAGCAAAGGATGTAGCCACAGCGCTTTGTTTGCTCTGAAAAAAACCCCTAGATGTTCTCACCATGCCCGGGCCCCTCACTTCACAGTTGTGACCATGGGACTGAGTGGCCTCAGCTGAACACCCGGGGTACTGAGCGCAGCACAAACAGTGGCAGCCCTGAGTCCTGCAAGTCCACACACATGGCAAGCTGCTGGGGCACACCAGGCCACCAGGGTTTTCCTTCAGCTGCCAATAAAATAGGGAAACGGTGGTTCTTCCAGGCTAATTTCTGTGTGATTTGAAAGCTGTAGAAACACATAACGCTGGAGCAGGCAACGAGGAGGATGGATACGGTTGCAACCAAAGATCATCTCCACACAGCCAATCCCCATCAAACTGGAGCTAACGTCTTTTGTATTTTAAAAACAGGATTTTTTTTTTCCTGTGTATGTGTTGAGACAAATACTGAAATATAGGTGTAAACAAGCCTTCATTGTCTTATTGTCCATAGATAAATACACAATAAGTTCAAAGTAGGGATGGATTCATAAAGCAACACTATGCTAATCTGTATTCGGGTCTCAAGCGTATTATCTGTAATTTACAACCAATTTAAATGGCATTAAGAGTCTTCCCCTTATGGGAATTTAAATTTGCATCCTACCATTGAATTAAACACTGATTGCATATTTTCTATAGGGGACGTAATGCTCTTTGAAGCTTGTTTTGAATAATAAAGCATCTATTCATGCACATGGTGCAATGTGTTTCTTTGTCCTGAATGTAATTGAAGTAAAATGTGAGTTAAAGGGATTTTTCCTCTAGCCACAGGTTTGTTGATTACCATCTATTTTCATCTATTCAAGGTTTTAAAAAGGAAAAGAAAAATACAGTAATCTCTTCCTGCATTTGGAACCTCATTTACCACTCAGAGCCTTCCTGAGAGCGCCGGGGATGAACAATCAGGAGGTCAAGTTGCAGCCGATCTTTGGAGGAGGAGAAGAGAAAGGAGCAAAAGAGTCCCCACCCTTCTGGAAAAAAAATAAAATAAAATGCCACTGACAAAAAGCAGAGGGAAGCGTACAGCATCACGTCTAACCACCAGGAGAAACCTCCTGGCTGCCGTCAGGTAGCTCTTCTGCATGCTGCCGACCACTGCAGGCCAAAGGAGCTGCATTGGGGATAACTTCAAAGTTAAGAAAGCAACGAGGGTGAAATAATACTGCTGATTTTTTTTTTCATTTGATTTGTAAGTGGGGATAGCTGAAATAAATAACAAACGTGTGACTTTCCCATTTTTGGAGCTGGAAAAACAGCACAAAGGCAGCCTGCAGAACAGGGGACTGTGTCAAAGCCATGGGGTGTGCTCCTCCAGCAAAAGCAAACCCACTGGGGAGAGGCACCCAGCAGGTCCCCGTCTGCATCACCCACTGCCAGCTTTGCCTTGGGATGTCAGCAGCTGTCCCCACCACCTCCTCCTGTCCCCATGTCCCCACGAGGCACCCGTGTCCCAGCCGTCCCCACGGGGCTGCAAACTGCACCCTGTGCACTGAGCAAAGCACCACGAGAGGCAAGTCCTCCCCTAACGCTGCTGCAGCAGCTGCAGCCGGGCTGGGGGAAAGCCTCTCTGGTGTGTTTTAAGAGATCTCTTTTATTATTATTATCACTGTGCTGTTCACTTTCAGATATAGGCAGGCCTGTGCCCAACAAAGCTGTAGCTGCGTTAATAGCTCGGATATTCACGATCCTGGCACTTATCCAGAAATGACAGCAAAGACAAAACATAGTTGATGTATTTGGCACTTGTGCAGTGATATCATTAATGGTTTAGAGCGACGGTTTTTATTTTTCATCATTCTCTGGTTTCTATTTTCTTGAAAAAGCAGGGGCCACCGCTGCTGAAACCATAGCTTTCCTTCAAGCCTTGGGATTTCTGGAAGGCTTTAAAAATACAGAATGTACTGGCAACCAGAACTCCACGATGATTTGTGTCCTTCCCCATCTTCAAAGGTGATTTTATAGCTCCTCGAGGAACAAACACTGCTTAAAAACTGCCAACTGCATTTTAGGAAGAGGCAGGGAGGACTGCAGACCGTGGCCTTGATCCCATTAGGACAAGGTGTCAGACAGCGGCTGTAACCGTATCTCTGGACCTAAAGAGTTGCTCAAGATATCTTTACAGGCTATCTCGAATTACTGCAGTTAATATTGTATTGGTGCTATAAAACCAAGTGCTGGCAGAGCCGCCGTTGTGTACGTAGCCAACATCAAAGGTCGCCGTAGCCGCACTGCCCAGAGATAATAAGGGAGAGGAATACTGCTTTTTTGCTTTCCAAAACACTTCTGTCACATCATGTGCGCATGAGAGAGAGGATGGTCCCCGGACACCTCCAGCCTAATTGCCATTTTGCTCAATTTGCCTACAAGGAAGGTCTCCGGAATGATAAACACTCTGAACATCAGCTCAGCACCACGGGTCCATAGGTGCGGGTGGGATGTCCTGCGTCCTGACGGTCTGTCCCAAAGTGTCCCCCCTCACACTGCCAGAGGCAGGGAGCTGCAGGGGGAGCAGGGAGCTCCAGGCTAACTGCAGCTCTGCCAAAATCCCTCATGGACCCTCCTCGGCCTGCACCCAGAAGCAGGGTCACTCCTTCCCTCACAACATGAGATTTTGTTTGTTGTTTTCCAGCATGTACATTCAGGATTTTTTTTTGGCAGGCCCATGGAGGATACACTACACTCTTTCAGCAAAGGCTGTGTTCTCCCTTCGCTGCTACTGGCACCCCAATAAAATGGCCCCAGGGCAGGGAAATGTGCATGTGCCAGGTCCCTGGGGCAGCTGAGCCACCCTGTGAACTACAAGCATTTCCCCCAGTTTTCCTACAGAAACCATACAAGAATTCAGGCCTGATTTACCCACGCTAAGCCCAAGCTGGGAGTGATGAAGTACGTGTTTTCCATCCCCCGGCAGTCAAGGCCAGTGCTCAGTGACTCCTCCAGAGATCAATGTTTTAAAATAGCTGAAACCCAGGAATCCTAGCAGAGCTGGCTGAGGAGGCTGCCTGGCTTTGTGTCTGACACACTTCACAACACCGAGAAAATGCCGTCGCAGAGTGAAAAGATGAGGAGCAGACAGACACCCCATCAGGTGTGGGAGGTGCTGTTGGTGCTTCTTAGCTACACACACACTCATTAATGATGTGGAAACCAATGTGAAACCACCGCTGATAAAACACGCCGCTCATCCAAAGAGAGGCAGAAGGGGAAATAAAGCTGAAAGGCTTGCTGGGCCTCACGGAAAGCTGCACCCAGGCGAGCTCAGTGCTCTGAGGGCAATACGTAGAGACAAGGGGACAGGCCAGGAAACACAGTCACCCTGAAAAAGGGGCTGCAGGCCCTGAGAGCCCCCCAGCAGTGATGGGGAGGGAAGGCAGCGTGATTGGGAGGCGGAGGGCTCCTGGCTGCAGGGCCCAGGGGATGCAGGCCGAAGCCCCTCAGCTGGGGGAGGCATGGCAAGGGACTGGAAGCTGGAGGCAGGTCATTTCAGACAAAAATCTGGCAGGCTTTTCCTAAAGCACAAAGCATTTCCAAAACCTTGTATTAGTCTGCACAGTTTCTGGTGGTTTCTGACTAAGACAGGATGCCTTTTGGTGTTTAGCAGCCAGGATTTATGGACTGCCGTGTGGGGATAACTAGGTGGCATTTATATGGGAGGTTGGCTTCAGGAAGATCGGATGAGCTCCGCTGGCTTTTGGCTTTATTCATCTATGAAATTGCCACACTGCTTTATTATACATTATAAATAAATAAACAAGGGACAGGGCTGAGCTCTCGTCGCAAACCCTCTGCCTGCTTTCCAGACCTCTGCAGCTCGAATGTGCGCGTAAAAAAAAAATAGCAGGACAAAGGTGACAAAGCAGACTCAAACATCGCCATCGCCATGGCAACAGTGGCATTAGCCTGACACAGCAGCAGAAACCCAAAGGCACCCTCGCACAGAATATCCTGCAAGTTAGGGAATTGTGAAAGGCAAGCCCTGCACTGCACAGCGTAAACAAGAAAAATATAAACAGCCACAGATTGCTCAATAAAATGACTAATTGCTATTTAAAAATAGGCTTTCTGCAAATAAATAGGATCTTAATAATCTGTAAAATCAATTTCCCTTGACACTAGCAGCAAAAGGAAAAAAAACAATCACAACTTGCATATAAACTAACAATTTGCATTTGCGTCTTTGCCTGGAATCAGAACCGATTAGTGCGGTGATGTGGGGTGGGCTCCCCGGCTGCCATTTCGGCACAGCTCCTGTGAGCCTGCCAGTGGTGCACGCAGCGACGTGACTAACATCTGTCACATCTGGTTTGCTCTTTCTCTCATCTGCTCTCCGGGGAAGGACTGTGTGTGCAGGAGGGTATTTTGCATGGGGCTTTTTTTTTTTTCTTTTCCCTTTCCTTTTAATGTGCATACCGGGATGCGTTTCAATGAGGAAAGTTCAAGCCAAAGCAATATACCGTGCACGTGAGGAAAGAAAGATTTTTCAGTCCCCTGTGGGATTTGGCACCGCCGTCTCAGACACAAAAGTACAGAGGAAGGTTTCTGTCTTGCCCAGCCGAGTTCAAAGCAGACAGCTTGCTCAGCCCTGAGGAGTGCATCATTTTGGACAGCGGTCCTTGTCTTGGTGCCTATAGGAGTGCCTCCCAGCTGTGTGGCCAGGGGGTGCAGAGGATCAGGGCAGAAAAGTGGCAGAAAAGGTGGATTTATTTTCTTTTCTATCACAAATGATAAGATTGTTGGCAATCTCCAGCTGCTGTTAATCATACAGTCCACACCTGAGATACTTTCATGTGTGGTGGAACAGGGGGGATGGGGCCCCAGCACAGCCAGTTGCCGGCTGTACTAATTACTTTCCAGAGATTAATAAAGGTTGTGCTGAGTTCCAGGCAGACTCCAGTGGTGAGCCAGTGGGCAGCTCCATCAACTTCACTAGGATAACTCAGTTCTGGGAGAAACCCAGGTGTGAAGAGGAGCCATCACCCAGCTGTGCCTGGCGGGTGCACATTCTCTTTCACAGGATCTGGTTTTCCAACATCCTTACTTAAGTTGGTTACAAAACAAGAAATGCTCTCACTTTATTCAAGTTCTGCTTCATAATAAAGATTGTTCCACTTCATGTGTCTGACAGGGAGGGATCAGATGGGATTCAGCCCAAACAGACAGGGATTTATGCTGCCAGAATGTGATGCTGAGAATAAGTCTTGCAGTGTTTGACGGAGGCAACACACACAGCCTCTGCAAGAGGACAATACATTCATAACATATAAATCCGCAAAATGGTTTTCTGAGATAACTGGAATTTCCATATACATATAGGATTATTATTATTTTTTATTTTTGTAAAAATGTAAGCCTTAAATGTATTTTTATTGTAATAAGATTGTAACATATCGGTTTTATTTGCAATCACATCTCAACGTTGGCCAAATGCTCTTTGAAGCCAGCAGCAAAATGAAGAAAAGCAGGCCACGAAAGCTGACATGCAATATTCACAGTAAGCTCCCATTGGTCACCAAACCCAATATCTGCAATACTTTCAACAATTTCCATAATCAATTAATTCTGTGAAATGATTTTTTTTTTTTTAAAGTAGATAAACCAGAGGCATTGTCCCTCGGGGGATATAAATTCTCCCAAACACTCAGCCCTGCTCAGAGGCTTACTGCAGAGCACTGACTGCCCATCAAGACAAATACCACGTCCCCCTCAAAGTTGCATGAAGATAATTTCATCTCTTGGCCAAAGAATTAGGAATCAGCCCATCAGATATGATTAAGCTGCTTCCATCTCCTTTGAGAAACATCTGCTTCTCAAACAGATTACCACAACTGATGGAAATGCTATTTTATTTTAATCTTCTAGAAGAAAAAAAAAAAGGAGCACGATTTGTCGGGGAAGGGAAATCTTGCTCTCCCCCTGCTCACGGAGCACAGCGATGCCCTGGGAGCCAGGCAGGGCACAGCAGCCAAGCCTTTTGGAGGAGAGAGAGAGGGACCTGCTCTGCAGCTGCCTGGCCAGCCAGGGTGGCTGGAGCCCCTTGGAAGTGGCACGACTTCCAAATGGAGAGCTGCTTACATCCCTGATAATGGTCCATTCCCTCCTTTTTTCTCCTCTGTTGTGTCAGACCTTGCCCTGTTTTGCTTGTCCAAATTGCCAGTTATTAGCTTCAGAGCACGGCTCATGCTGCAGGCAGGCAGATGGGGAGGAACCAGCGATGAGGTCTGCCCTGAGCAGCAGATTATTTCCACTGACAGTCGGCTGATGCACAGCACCTCCTTGGCTCCCTGAAGCCGAGATAGCTTTTGTTCCAGTTGGCAATGCAGCCACAGATTTATGAGCTTCTGTGTCGCTCCTCCGATTACCAAGCCAGGAAAGCCACCAGGAAAACAAGGTTTATTTGATTTCCATTTTTTTGTGGGTGTGCAGGGTGGCCAGCCTAACGATGCTGAAGCTTTGGAGAGGAGTCTGTGAGCACAGCCCCATGCACAAAGAGGGGGCTGAAGTGACATGCAGCATTTCAGTATCGCCCTTCACATTTCCTAACAGTTTTTATGAAGGTGAGATCCCCCACTGAGGTGCTCCTTTTGGGGTGGGGAAGCGGAGCGCCTCCCAGCCCTGCCACCCTGGCCACCCTTGGTATCACCAGACACTGCCAGGGTGGAGGAGAGGCTTGGAAAACCAGCACCAGACATTTCAAATCTAAAACAAACCATTACCATGCTTGAAAACCGGGAGGACAAACAGAGCCAGGCCCACCACTCTGCACCTTTGTACTTCTGATACCGTAATCCAGCCCTGATACAGGACTTCAACCTTGACTATGAAGTCAGGGTCCAGATTAGGATGTAGAAATCCACATGAAAGGCTTTCTTCTGGTCTTGTATTGCATTCCCTACCCTAGGAATAGTTTATTCAGTACTAAAATCAGCGTTTTACTGATTAGGGGAACAAAAGGTATTTACTGAGCTCCAGACAGCTTAATGTAGTCGTTTGAAATTCTAGATATAGAGCAGTGGGGTAGTACCCAGCCTGCCCTGCCAAGAAATAGGTGGAGAAATCTCTAAATATTCCTGGTTCCTCCATCAGAAATTATAAAACAAGAAGCAGATACATAATTTATAACTTATATACCCTTCCTTGGGGTTTCTCCTAGTTTGAAGTTTTTGAGAGCTTTTGCATACGTGTGGTCAGAACTCAGAGTAAAATTTGCTGCAGAGTTCATTTTCCAATTATTTCTCTCTTTTTGTGGTTATTCACAGCTATTATAAATGAAAAGGTGTTATAGCCTCATAGAAAGATGACTAAACAGGGAGGGGACAAGAGGATGTTCCCTCTGACCCACAAGCTGCCACCATGAGATCACAAAATCACACAACCACAGACTGGCTAATGTGAGAAGGGCCCTCTGGGCTCACCTGCTCCAAGCCCTGCCCAAGCAGGGACACCCAGCGCAGGCTGCCCAGGGCCATCTCCAGGCGGCTTTTGGAGATCTCCAAGGAGGAGACCCCACAGCTCTCTGGGCAGCCTGTGCCAGGGCTCCTCATCCTCACAGCACAGAAGTGCTGCCTGATGTGTTCCAGTTTGTGCCCACTGCCTCTTGTCCTGGCACTGGGCACCACTGAAAAGAGCCTGGCTCCACCCTTCTTGCCTTCTGTTATCCTCTGATATATCCATGAGTGGTTTTCTAAAATATGGTGTTTAGAGATATAATTAAACAAGTGATTTTCAGGCTTCCTTGTCCCGAGATCCTTTGCTCCATCTCCACATCTCTATGCCCTGCCTCCGACTTTCCCACCCAGCTAAAACCCACCTGCCTTTGAAGCTGTATAGTGAGGGGAGCACACCCCTGGCTCGAAAGCCTCTCACAGCATAAGAACTGCAGATGGGATCACATAATGCAATGCGTTAACAATTTTATATTTTTCATTGGCCAAAAGTGTCTCAAAACTCAATTTGAGCCTGGAAATTACCAAGGCAGCCTTAAATGATTGGCTTTTTGAACACAGGAAGCGATAATCAATCTGTTCTCAACCCAGTCATTGTAATCTCACAGAGATAAGGAGGATAAGACACGTAAGACGGATGGAGTAAAGAAAGTATATTGGAAATAATCTTTAATTAAAAAAACAACAACAACTGAAGTCATGTCAAGCGAACCCTTGGAAATGTATGCAAATATATGAAAGGAGGAAAATGAGACATAGTGCTGGTAACTGAATGAAGGGAAGCCTTTAAATGGCTTAATAATAGGAACACATTGGGAAGCAGTGAGGTTAATACAGAAATGACATAAAGCAGTGGGGGGCCTTGGACTAGATTTATTGTGCATACTAATTGGAGGACATTGAATACCAGATAATAGCTGAAAGATGGGGCTGCGGCTCTGTCAACATCCTCTCGTGCACAAAGGATGATCTGGCAGAATTTAATAGCTGCACAATATCGCTGAGAGTGACACTTTAATAGGTAACAAAACGCTGCATTTCAGCACGGTGCAGGGGGAAACCACACGAAAGAGAAAGCGTATCTGAATTTAACTGGAGGCAGCACAATTTCCCCACCATTTCTCAGCCAAAAAAAGAGCCCAAGCACAGTCTTTATCTGACATGATATTAAAACAAGCTTAAACAAACAAATAAATAAATAAATAAAACAGCACCAACAACTGAGACCACAAATGTCTTCTAAGTCTTTTAATCCTCATAACCTCGCACTGGCTGAGCTCAAACACTATTTCATTAAAATCCAGGAGTTAATTAGGGCAGGAAAAACAAGCAGCCCTCACCTATCCTTGTTTCCCCAGCTGAGGTAGATGCAGAAATTACACAGGCAGCAAGTAGATTTTTTTTTTTTCTGTGGTAATGCTTTATTAACAATTTAGAAGAAATTTGCTACATTGCAGGTAGCAGCAGAGGAGAAGCCCCAGTGCGTGAGCGGAAGCCACAGCCTTGCAGCACCCGATCTCCAGGCTGCAGCACAGACTGCTGAGCAAGGAAACCACCAGCGAGGAAAGGCCTTGCAAAGATTTTTTGCGTAGGTTATAATATGCAGGCACAGAAATGCTGTTTATAGAGGTCAGGCAGCAGTCTGTGAACTGAAGCTTGATAGACTCGTGAAATCCACTCCTCACAGTCCAATGTGCTGTCTGAGACCATATTCCCAGGGTGCATACCAGGCACCAGAGATGGGATGCAGGGTGTGGGGCAGAGGCTGCTCCACAGGCCCTAGAGCTGTCAGAGATGCTTTGTAGGGCTGGCAGCTATGCCATAGAGCCTGGGGACCACGGTGCCTACGTGCACCTGGTGGGATGGCTTGCTGCCCCTCCAACTGCTATAGGTGCTTGTAGATAGCAACAGGCCATTGCTGACCCCAGAGACTTGTGCAGAAACACCTACATCTATTTTAGCAGCTGAGTACATCCCTGGGACCCACAGTGGTATTTGCTGGATGTACACTGGCTGCTGTGGGAGCTTAAACAGGCTCACCTGGAGCCACCCACACTGCAGACAATTTCTGGACGTCAGAAACCGAACCCCATCTTACCCTCCTCTCCTAGGCACCATCACTGTCTTGGTATTGAATTAATGCAACAGATACATTTCCTGCCACCATCCCCACTTCAAAACACAAGGTATGCTGTTCACTGTGTGCTCTTCACATTTTAAAATGCAACACATGGACACGTGAGAGCGTGTGCGCCTGCTGGCCTAACCTCAGCGAAACTCTGGGACCTTCAGGGTGAGGAGCCCCACAACTCATCAGAAATGCAGAGAAGGCTCCTGCCAGCACTTGCCTGAAGAGAGTGAAGCACTTGCACCATTCCCCATCTGCATACGGAGAAAATAATCCTTTAAGTGGTATTCCCATGAGGCTGCACAGGGAGCACCAGGGGAGGAATGCAGCTTGGGTGGGTCAGCATTGCAGGCCCTTCATCCCTCACCCACGTTACTCTCTCTGCCCAGCTTCTCCCTTGGATCTGTGATACCTGCTGAGCTTTAGGCACTAACTTTTCAACAGGTGCTCAGCATTTTGCTCCTGGTGGGCATAAATGAGCTGGATGTGCGCTGGACAGCAAAGAGGAACTTTACTACAAAGTAAATATACTGTCAAAGGATGTGTCAGGACTGAGTAAAACACATTTGGGAAGATACTTTGCCATGCAAATAGAAACCACACAGATAAAGATCAGATACCCATCTGCCAAGGCATGCTACGAGAATAAGCTGGGCTGTAATCTCAGTAGATGACCCCACACAGTGCTTGTTTAACTGGTCCACTTGAGTGAATTCCATTGCTCTCGCGAGACCCCACCTGGAGCACTGCATCCAGCTTGGGGGCCACCAGCACAAGAAGGACATGGAAGTGTTAGAATGAGTCTAGAGGAGGGCCATGAGGATGGTCAGAGGGAGCTGGGGTTGTTCAGCCTGCAGGAGAAGTCTCCGGGGAGACCCGATAGTGGCCTTCCAGTGCATAAAGGGGGTCTACAGGAAAGCTGGGGAGGGATTCTTTGTCAGGGTATGTAGTGATAGGACAAGGGGGAATGGCTTTAAAATAAAAAGGGTAGATTTAGGTTAAATATAAGGAAGGAATTCTTCGCTCAGAGGGTGGTGAGGCACTGACACAGGCTGCCCAGAGAAGCTGTGGATGCCTCATCCCTGGAGGTGCTCAAGGCCAGGCTGGATGGGGCCTTGGGCCTGGGCTGGTGGGAGGTGTCCCTGCCCAGGGCAGGAGTCTGGAATTAGATGGTCTGTAAGGTCCCATCTAGCCCAAACCATTTAGTGGTTGTATGAAGGCACAAGAGTCAGACAATAACAGAAATGCCTCCCCTCAGCTGTGATACCATTCCTTTTATTTTCAGAGCACATCCCCAGTACATGGTGTCCTCTCAGATTTGGGCTGTCATTTATTGCTTATTAAGGAAACAGCAGTGCTCGTTACTAGCTTTGGTGTCTGAAGCCTTCATCTATCCATGGCAAGACCTTATTTGTAGTTTCTGTAGCTGGGATCCACCCCAAGGGCTAAACCCTGGAAGCCAAGAGCAGTACAGGAAGGCAACTGGGCCCAAAGTTTGTCTATTCTGCCCCAAACTGAGATGCTGACAAGCTGAGCGCTTTGCAAGGCTCCTGACCTTCTTATGTCTCATTCAGCCCAGCTGCCAAGCTGTAGCAGGTAATAGCAGGGTCTTACTGAGAGCCATATGTTGCTGCTGGGCTGTTTAGGAGAAAAATACGTTAAAACAATCCACACAGGTTTTTATGCCATTTCTTATTTATTTGAAATTCTGTCCCCCCCTTACCATTATAATATGGGAAGGGATAAATTTGTGGTTTTCAGTAAGTTGAGGGACATCCCTTACACTCAGGAACTGCTGCTGGTGAGCAGCATGGAGACTGACTACCAGTCCTGTGGGAGCTCTTGAGTGTGAAATCAGAACAAGACAGGAAAAAATCAGGAAGAACAGAGGTTTTACTTACTCCAACAATCATCTCAGAAGCAAAAATTGCAACGCACTTCATTACTGTAGACTTCTTTCTCCAGAAAAACATCTTCAATCTGGCAGATAACATCATTGCACAGATGTTTTCCTCCCTCCTTCCTGCTCCCTACCTTTCTCTGAGTGTGTGGTGATCATGATATGGGAATGTTTGATTTAGAAGACTAAGCCTTACCCTCAGAAATCCTAATGCGCAGATTATCATTACTGTAGGACACAGAGAGCTGTCAGATTAAGGATTTAATTGAAAGCACAGATGAAAATACCCATGGAGAAACTGGTTTCCCTTCACAATGAGAAATCAGAGAGGGCTCTGGGGCATTTGTCACTGTGAGTAATGGTGTGGATGAGACGTCCAAAGTGCTCTGCATCTCCACCGTCAGCAGGCTCCATCCTTCAATCCTGAACTTGGCACAGAAGGGAAAGACGAGCATGCTCAGCGCTTTGCTGAGAATTAAGACTTGAGAACAATACACTGGAATATGTTTCAGGCAAAAAGGAAAAAAAAACACATTTACTTGTTTTGTGGATGCTGTCAGAAACAGGCTTTTATTTCCTGATAAATTTTGGGAACCTTGAGAGAGTACAAAGCCAGCCTAAGTAAGAGACCTTTGATTTAGAAACAAACCCCAGTATCATAGTGCTGTGTGTGTACACATTTCCCTCCCATGCTTTTAGAATGAATAATCAAGAGAAATGACAAGAACCCTACGGCACACGCAGAAGTAGCTCATATATCAAGAGAAAGGCTTTCTCTCTGTTGCTGCTCTATGTACCTCCATGTACAATACCAGTTGTTTGTGTGCAGCCATCAGTGTTCAGATCTCATTTGTACGACACTTTTATCTCCTCCCTTCCATCAGCACTGACGTTGGATTTCTAAGCCAAAGCTTTCTCCCCTCTTGTTAGAAATTTCATGCTTTTATCTTTATCTTTTTTTTTTTTTTTTCTTCCTTTTTCCCTGCAGGATGTCATCCCCACCATTTGATTCCAGAAGCTCCAGGCCAAGGAGGAGACGACACCTCTGCAAAATCCAGTTCGTAGCCCCCTTGCCTCAGAGCTGTTTTCTCAACAGTGCTCCATCAAGGGCAGCCTTTGTCCAGGGCGGGATAAAGGCACTTCCCTAATTAAGTTAGCTTCACCACCACTCGGGCGATACAATGTTCGCTAAACTCATCCACAGCCGGGCAGTGATGAGGATCGCAGCTATTCTGTGGGAATGGAGCACATGTCAATTATCCCAGAATTTCAAAGCTGCAAAAACCAATAGTTTCCTTGGCAAAATCTGCCAGGCATGACATGACTGCTACTTGGGCTCTGCACATTTCCTAATGCAAAGAATTGGACAACCTCAGATACTGTTTCCAAGAATAGCAAGGGCAAATGAACTGCAAATTACTAAATTCCTTTTATTGCTGGGAGCTACAAAGTAATTTAAATTAGTTTCACTCTAAAGTGAACTGTGGGGCAAGCTGGGAAAATAAAATAAGTGGTGACATTTTAGGGACACATTTTATGATCGTTTAAAGGAAATATTTCATCTCACACCGATGTATTTAGTCGTCTAGAAGAGACATGTTTGTAAAGGATCTCTGTTTTGTGTATGGGCATACACACAGCACAATTAAATGCACATGTCTACACATATATATGCATTAACATATAATATAAGCAGTATTTTTTGTTCACTTAATACCTAGCCTTTGCAGAGAAAGAGACGGGAACTGGACACACGTGAACATACATTATTACAGTCCATTGCTGTTAACATTGGGTTTTGAATGCATACTGCTTTTCTTCTTTTTCCTAAGTGCTCATCCATAGGTAGGCTTACTGAGCACATAGGTAAAATTGTGGTTGCGTGTACTGTTTTAACAGTTTCCTGCTTCAGGAACTCCTTTTGGATCCCTGCTGGGGTTTTGATTAATGTCCTACCTGTGACTTGTGCAGATCTGAGCTATTTTGCTTCTGCAGGCAAAGGGAAGAGAGGGGGATAAGCTACAGCACCTGGCACCACGTCGTTGCTGCTGGACTGGAGAAGTCATAAAGCGCTCTGCCTCTTAATGAAATGGAATAGACAGAATAGATGCTTCCCCCTCCCGCGGCATCACTGTGAAAATAACTCAGTCATGCTGAGCGGGGTGAGCTGCACAAGCTTTGCATGTCACAGCTACAGCAAGCGGACAGCAGCAAACAACAACAATCATAACAGCAATAATAATAAAAAATGAGAGAACGGCTGGAAATCTTTCATACTGTCACATTTTCTTTAGATGAAATGAGGTTACGTCTTCAGCCAGCCAAAAAGCAAAGCATGGGGTTTGTGCCTGTTACAAATAATGGATCAGCAGCCACTAACACTGAATGCAATATGCAGTGGCAGAAAGCTTTCAGTCAAGTGGAAGTAACTTCTTCATGGTACAAAGCACTTTCTGTGACCTCAGTGTCCTAAAAGTAAAGCAATACAGTGCTAGTGTCACAGAAATCAGACTGCTGTTGGGTGAAGGGAACAAGGATGCAATTTCAAAGGGGAACATTTGGGGTGATGGAGGTGGCAAGGACCAGCCCCTGCTTTGTTGGCAAGTTCTGTGTGTGTGTGTGTGTGTGTTCACTCATTTCCCTGCTTCTGTTCCTGAGGTTTTGAGGAGCGCTTTTTTTGTTTCTTCTCATGGTGTCACTTGCACATTTCCCCTCTGGGGTATCTGGACTGCAGGCCAATGAAGATGCTTCCAGCTCGCCCTTAAAGCCCAAAGAGAGCAAGGAAAGCCCTGCAGATCTCAATGACCTGGGAGGAAGGTCTGGATCTCTGAAAACCAAACCAAACCAAACCAAAACCATCTTCCCACTGGAAGTATATTCCTGGCAGATGGAGGTGCAAAGGATGAAGTGCAGCATGTCCAGCAGCCCAGCCCTATCTTCTTCACCTGACCTCCCTTGGGTTGTTCTCACTCTCCCACAACAGCACCCAGTCTCCTGCCCTTCTTCCTCTGTGCCTGTGCTGGCCATTTGGCAGAGGATTTATTGCTTTGTGTGCCTTGTCGTTAGCTTACCAGCATATCAGCAGTGCTTCAGGTGGGCAGGCCATGGGTGGAGAACGAGTGGAGTTGGGAACTTGGGGATCTTAAAATGTGCTGCTAAAGAGCACCGAGGCACTGCATCCCCCTCCAGCTGAGGAGTGCGCCAGGAGCACTCAGGAGGAACAGTGACCCCTCAGGTGGGATGTTTTCTCTCCAACACCTCCAGGTGTGACTGACCCTACGAACACAGCAGCCATTGATGTCTGCTGAAAGGCCACGAGGCAGAGAGCTCCTGGGTTTTCTTGCTTTCTTTGGCACGTGCATGGTGACAGGCCGGGTGCTGTCAAGACGGGACATTTAGGGAAGGGATAGGACCAGAAGAGCACAGATGTATGGTAGCCTGCCCTAACCTCCACCTGGCTCCAGCCTCCCTGTGTCAGATGCTGTTCTGGCAGGCAATTCTTTGCTTGCAGTTTTGCAAAGCAGCAGCTTAATTTTGGTCTTTTAAGGCTGATGGAGGGACAGTAAGGAGACGAAAACATAATGTATGTTTTGTCTCAAAGATATTACTGATACACAGAAAGTGTTGGCCAAAGTCCTTCTGATTTCTCACCAGATGAGTGGAAATACTGAATTCTTTACTTTTTTTTCCACCGTCCCTGGCCAGAAACACAGAGCCTTTGAACTCCCCAGCACTGGCTGCCCAGGCAATCTCACTTCTAAAGGAGCCAAATTGCACCTTACTAAAACTGGGACTGAGCTCCATAAACTACAAAAAATTGGGCTGATACAAGGGTCTATTTCATAGACTAGCCAGTTTTCGATAACTGCAGGCTCAATTTGTGGCAGTGACAGCAGGGCTGGAAAATGCCCCATTCTAGCTTCAATGCCTGGATCCATTTCTCTGCTGTGTATTAAATGGCTTGAATTTAGGCTGTCATTCTTTTTTTTTTTTTTTTTTTTTTTTTTTTTACAGCCAGAGGGTACAAGTTTGCTGCGTGAGCATCTGCACGCAATGACCCCAATTTAATTTCTAGTACCAAAAGCCAGTCAGGAGATGCAGTGGAATGCATGTGTGTTTAGCATTGAAAAAAAAAAAAAAAAAAAAAAGATATGATTCTGCAGTGGATAAATCCAGACACCCACTGGGAGAGGAGGCAATCAGAGAGAACCATTTCCAGCCCAAACAGACCCTTTGGATTTGAGGAGAGTGGCTGCCTGACAATGAATAATTTGTCTGACGGATTGAGTGTCCCGTTACTACCTGTGGATACTGAGAGAGCAGACTGCAGTTCCTTCAGATATACTCGATTACCTGAATTGTATCGCAAATCTTAAAGTCAGAAGCTTGATTGATTCCAAACACTGTTCTGCAGGTGTTCAGTGTTTAAGAGCTGCAGGCTGGTTGTGACCAGGCAGAGATCACAGGAGATTTGTTTCTGATCCCCTGATTCCTGCCACATTGGTATTCCAGTGTGAATTATCATTCCTCAAAATGTGAGATTCATTTTTCACTACTCCTCAGGCAAGTTTTTGAAAGTCATTTCCCACAAAAGCCCGTGCCAGAAATACGCCGCTGTATGAATATGCAACAGCGCAGACACAAAAGAAACCATGACTCGTGCAATTTCGTTTGAAGCATTCCGGGTGCTATTCCTAGAAATCCATTTTGGAGTATGCACTACATTTCACATCAAAGCACTTCGACTGCGCTTGTGCACTGTCACCCTGTGCTGCCCTGTGCGTAGCAATGCTCAGGAACCGAGGGGGCAGGTGAGAGCAGGTCAGCTCATCCACTGACCAGAGGGTGCTGGGGAAGGAGATGCTTGGCTGGGGCTGCTATGTCCAGCACGGGGCAAAGCTGGGGGCTGCTGGGGCTGCTGCGTGTGCCTGGGCGGGCTCAGTTCACGCTGGACAAAATCCAAGAGGTAGCAGAGAAGGAGCAGTCTTGCTAGGTTGTAGGTGGAGGTCTTCCTGCTGCCCTCCTGAGCTCCCCGGCTCTGCTCCTGAGTGTGAATTTCATTACAGGACCATAAAGATGAAAGCAGAAGCAGGCTTGTAATAGGCCAAGCAAATAAAAAGCAAGCAGGACTTTTCAATTGAAAACCCCAGCCTGTGCAAAATGTCTAATTTCTCTTACCCTTTTTGGGCTGTGGCACAACGCAAGCAATCTCAGCACGGCTGTTGACACCTACTGAAATAAAAACGCGTGAAGTAATCTTTCTGAAGGTCACGGTGACCTCACTGCCTTGCACAGAGTTCTCACTTGAGCTGGGGTTCCTGGCACATCCCTGTCTGTAGCTAGGGAACCAGGCATTTTGCTCGATAGGGACATGATCTTCCATTGGCTTTGCTCATTCCCAGCCTGGCCAGGAGTACAGCCGGGCTGAGAAATGGCTGCTGATCAGACAAAGTGGATTCAAGGACACGGCTGGGCGCAAACGCTGAAAAACTGCTGCATCACTCGTGGACAAGTGGAACCGGGTCGTGCTTCCCTCTTTGCCAAATTAAACACGGGGCCGCTGCAAAGAAATGAATGAAACACCTTTTTGCTCGAGTGAAGAAACTGGGACAGCAAATAAAGGGTGATTTCTGAAAGAGCCAGGAGATCTTTGAATTGCAGTGAGACTTTGGGAACCGAACCTCAGGGCAGGTCCTTTCAAAACCTTCCTTGTAACATGCTCCTCCAACTGTGGTAGAAGTGGGAACAGCTACAAAGTTTCACATCTCAAAACTTGGCCTTGGCAGGGATTTTCCTTTAAAAATAAAGATCCATTCTGAATGGAGTGTAGTAACTTCAACGCTAGCGTTACCAGGACTCTGAAAAATGAAGTATTAAATGATGAGGCTTGAAGTAGGTCCCTCCACCAACATGTTTTTTCCACTCACACAGAATCACAGAATTTTCTAGGTTGGAAGAGACCTCAAGGTCATCGAGTCCAACCTCCAACCTAATGCTAACAGCCCTCCACTAAACCATATCCCTAAGCTCTACATCTAAACGTCTTTTGAAGACTTCCAGGGATGGTGACTCCACCACTTCCCTGGGCAGCCTGTTCCAGTGCCTCACAACCCTTTCAGTGAAGAAGTTCTTCCTAACATCTAACCTAAAACTCCCCTGGCTCAACTTAAGCCCATTCCCCCTCGTCCTGTGAGGGAGGGCTTTTCTATTAGTTTTTAACCCTTTAAAAGAAGATAAAGTATTATGAAAAAAGTCTGCAACACCTTTGCCATGCTAGGCATCTCCACCTCTCTTCATGCATGCTCTGAATAATGAGCCCTGGGTCACGTCTGCAGCTCTTCACCTTAGCAAAGGAGCATTTAACTCATACGTTCTGCTGATCAAAATGTTATTTTCCAAATCACCAGTGTCAGTGCAGAGAAGTCTGCAGCCTGTGGGTACAACTACAGCTCCTGATAGCACCTCGGGAGCTACTTCATCGGGATAAAACAACTACCTCCCTCTGGTCAGGCAAGGCTTTTTCATGGAGCTTGGTGAACTCTAGTTAAGATATGAACATCCAGGGGAAAAAAAAAAAAAAAAGCCATATAGACTAATTAAAAAGAGTGGCTAAGAAACAAAAAGCACTAATTTTCAGAATGCACCACCTGTCTCTAAAGTGCTCAAGAGAGACCTGACTGTTTTTCAGTATGTGAATTAATTCTTCAAACTGATTGCCAAAGCAACTAATTGACCAAAACCATTGTTTCTGGGGAATGCAGAGCCACACCAGCGAGCTCAACTAAACTGTTAAGGCGACATTGTTTTCACAGAAAAAGGAAACTTTCCACAATTACAGCCAAAAACTATATTGGAAGGGAGCTGAGGCACCTTGTCAGCAGAATTCTCTTTATTTTGGGTTAAAAAAAAGTCTTAACCGGCTACACTAATTAACATGCAATGAAGCTTGAAAGGCTGCCAAAGCATCTACAGTAGCACAGTGAATGGTCAGAAAACTTAGACAAGAACTTAGTGTTCCTGCCTCGTCATGTTTCTTCCCCCCGCGTAGGTGGACGGGCTGAAATGGGCTGTGTGACCTCCTTCTGTCAGAAACTATCACTCGTGTTATGCCACTAATGCCCCTGGCCAGCTCGTCTGCCAAACCTTATGCTAAAAAAAAAAAAAAAAAAAAAAGTCATTCGGGTCCCTTTCATTTCTCAGGACTTCTTCATGGACCTCCGGGCAGCCCGTAAAACCAGTGTGGCTCCGAGGCTTTGCCTCCTTGGGGATTGGGGACAGAGGTGGTAGCGCGTGGCTTCTTGCAGCAGCTTTGGCCCTAAGCTGGTGGAATCGGAGGGCTGGTGAAATCGCACCTGCGACCCCACTTTAGCTGCTGCCTGATCATCTGCATAAGCGATAATAAATCATTTAAAATTAAGGCAGGATGCAGTTAAGCCTCTCATTAAGCCCTGCATGCGTGGAAAGTGGGGTCAGGGCGGCCTTTTAAAAGGCGGCCGGCTTGGTTATGCTACCCCTCGGTGGAGATTCATCTTCTGAACAGGAGCTAAAAGCAGACTTTGCTCAACCGCGAGGAAGTTTATGATCTGCCGCGGTGTTTTGTGAAGTGAAATAGAGGCCCAAGTGCTGGGAAGAGATAACTCCAGGTGCCGCGGCTGCCTGGGCTAGCAGAGGGCTCCTGCCCAGGGAGGTTAGCTCGCTCCCAGTGTTCCCAGTAAGGACACAGTTATCTTGTTTTCATCTGGGCTCTGAGTCAGGAAGGTAATAAAAAAATAACTCTTCTGAGTGTTCTTGTACTTTGTATGTGTTTTTACAGGAATTTACAGACACCTGAAAAGGATATTTGCAAAGTGACCTATGATCCTTAACCTGCGGTACACACAATAAATCTGCCACCCTAACCATTGCCAGCCTTTTTGAATGAATGGCTGCATTATAGCAGCACATGTGTACAGCTACGGGGCTGTATATCTTATTGGGCTTCGTCCTCCAATCAACATTTAAAAAATAAAAGAAAACCTATATACAACTATCGACACATAAATTCTCCTACGGTGATTTGGCTCTTCCTTCTCCCTTGCCCCTTTCCATCCCGACTGACGGCTTTATTATTTTCAAGGGACAGTCATAAACATCCCAACCAAGCCAATGAACTTCTTCTCCCACACATAAAAACCTCCTTGGAGGATACTGTGTATGACCAACAGAAGAGTAATGACTTCTTTTCCTAGTTATTCAGTGTTAATGAACTAACTGGTCATCAAGATGCGGGCTCGGAGATGATAGATTCCTGCTCATCTTGGGACACCGAAGCAGACTTCCAGTGGGAGCAGAAAGGCAGCATCTTAAAGGGAAGGATGTTGCCAAACGCTTGGGGCTTAGGGAAGTGCTGTATGAGTAACTGCCCTGTGGTTCGTGAGATGACCCGAAGAAGACTCTAAAAGTAGGGTCAGATCAACCTAAAATAATTTTGACTTGTTTTGCCTCACCGAAACAAAGACAGCTTTTCATTTTGGTCCAGCAGCCTAAAATACAACACTCTGATTTTGGCCCCTGCCACAAAATCCTATGAGATGAAGAGCTGGAGTCACCAGCTCCTACCCAACTTCTGACTGAGAGGACTCAACCCAGTGTCTAGGACCACGACCCAACCATGGGGCCTCTGGGTGCTCCAGGGTGAGCTCAGCCTTTCATGCTACAGTCATTTTTCGATGGTGACATCCACATTCATTAATCCAGAAAGCTAAGGACCTTGTAACCCCCTGGTTAGCCCCCCTCTGAGAAGGGGACAACCTCGCTACCTTGGCCAGGAAGCAAGCCATCCATTAATACTTATCTATCCACTGATGGCACTGTTTCTGACTTTCACTGCCTTACTCAATATGGTTACTTCTTCCAAATATTCTACAAAATGAGCAATGCAGGGTGCCTGTGCTTCTCTTTGCTGAGCCAAGGTCACTTTCACAAGCTCTCGTTTCCTAAACGTGGCTCTGTGTCTGTCGATAATGTACGTTACCAGCCATGCCCATACTCTTCTCACACGTAGGCAGCGATACACTGGATGCCCTGAGACCAAGCACCATAAAACGACCGTGAAGAACATAAATAAGCAAAGAGAAGGTCCCCACCATCTGGCAGTGCCACATTTTTGTTTGACCTCATTGAGCTGTTACACTGAAATTTCTTATTTGAGCAAAATTTTGACACGATAATATTATAATTTCAAAGCATAATAAACAGATCAAATTTGGAAATTGCCTATACATTTTCTTGAAACATTCAAACCATTTTCCTTGGAGACCACTGATGGTTTTGTTTTGACTATTGAAGTATTTTGCATATTTTAGTATAAAAAAATCACTTTGCAGTGTGATCATACACTTTGTAGTACTCTTTGTAGTGAATGGAGTGTGATCAAAAAATGTCCCTTGTAAAAATAATCACCTTGAAGTGAGAGGCTTTAGCATGGCTTAAAGACTGACCATTGACCACAAACAGTCACAGTTTTTCAAAACACAGTGTCTTAACATTTCCCTGTCAAAAAATTTGGTAGAAAGAGTCAATGTTTCCTATGAAACATTCTGCCTTAGATGAAATCTGCATGATGTGCCAAGAAACCATGCAATAAAATTTTTCAGCCAGCTGTCAAGGTCAGGCAGACTATTTCCGAGCAAATTATGTGGAGGAAGAAATTAAAAAACAAGCGTACAAACAAATGCTGCCCATATTGGGCTGTACCTTCAGGAGGCTCAGCCACAGGACTGAAACTCCTCACGCTCTGTCTGGGCTTCTGCTGCAGCAAAGGGCTTATTGGCACACCAGTAAGCACTGAAAAATTCAAGAATTGCTGTAATTTATGTTGTTATATGGAGCAAAAGCAGCAGGCACCCTGCCTAGCTTCAGCATGCTGCCTCAGCACCCTGTGGGTCCTTGTGCAGAGGGAGCCATGCACCCCTCTCACCTTGGTACTCCACTGCCCAGTGCACTGCTCAAGCCCTGTATTTGCCTCATTGCAGGCATGCAGCACAAAAAAGGGATTTCAAAGGGATTCCCTCTGACTTTTCGGGGCAGAGGTGCTGGTGTCCCCTGGCATTAGGAGGGAGGAGTGGTGAGGAGCTGCGTGGCCCTGCAGCACTGGGGCTGCTCCCACCCATCCCTCCCTGTCCCATGGCGTCACCTTGCTCATGCACTCACTTCACTGGGAAATGGGCAGTGGGTGCCAAAATAGGAATAAAGCTTTGCTGGGAAACAAGACGGAGTCCCAAAGTCCTCAATTCTTCTGATCCCACATTTCCAGGTGGAAAACGAGCCATATTCAGGGAAAAAGCCTGTGGAACTGATGTCACCTTCATGCTGAGGGTGCGTTACAGGTCCAGCAGCTTCTCCTTGCATAAGTGGAGAACCACTGGAACCACTGAAGATGCCAACTGAGGTCACTGTCTGTGGGACTGACATCCCATGTTTTTCCTTTATTGACTCAAGGCATGCACAACACACACAAACAAGGGCTGAGAGCAGCAGGCAGAAGCCATTTGGACAGCTGTGACTTGGTAGGGCCTCTGCTTCCCTCCCTAATTGCAGGGAGCCAAGAGCCCCAGGTACCAAACTGCGGGACTGGAGCTGCAGCAAGTGGCAGCAGCTGGCCCTGCAGCTCCCTTGTCCCACCACACAGCTCCATCATCCTGCCAGCAGCGCTGGAAGGCTTTTTGGAGCCAGTGTTTTAAAACGCCACGAGGTCCTGGCTCTGAGTGCCTGAGGACGCCTTGCTGCTTGTAACCATTGCGCAGATGATTCACAGCTTCGCACTTGCACCATTAAAGGTAGCGTTAGCACTGGGACTCTTTATGCAGCAGCGCTGGGAAAGGCTGAAAAACGCTCCTCTGAAAGGGCTTTGTCACCATCCCTTGATGGTGAAGCGGTCTCCTACAGCAGCCCCATACATTTCAATTACCATACACTGGTGTCTCTACCTCTTTCCCCAACCCATAAAAATCACAGTCAATAAACACAAATCACCACCTGAAGGAGCCGGTGCTTTCCTCCCACTTTAATATACTTGCCCATACTTCAAAGAAACCTGGGGAGCTTCTCGTATCTGCAGTGCCCAGGCTGCCTGGTCTCAGGCAAGGATTAGCCATGTGTGCACCGGGAACAATCTGCTCCTAGTTTGCTCTAACATGGTTTTTATCCCTCTAAATCATGCTCAGCCATTTGACCTGACATCAGGCTGACACACAACCTGTTTCAGGGGTGGAGGGTTGGGAAGAGGAGGGGATTTTGCTGTTTCCTTCCTCAGAACAGAAAACCAGGCTTGCATCTGGGAGGGCAACTTCTTTTTTTTTTTTTTTTTTCTTTGAGGGGGAATTTTCTGTGTGCTTGCTCCATTCTTTCCCAAAGACAGGTCTGGGAATATCTCAGGATGCCAAGTTAACAGCAATGATTTTGAGGCTCTGCAATGAGCTTTGGTGCAAAATATCAGCAAAGCACTTGTAGTCCCCCAAAACAGAGGGAAGGCCACTGCATTTTGTCGTGGCGGGGGATGCACGTATCTTAATCCTGGACCTGCCCTCAGCCCGTGCCTGCACCTCTCGGTGCTCCCGGCTCTGCTGTGGCAAAACAAGAGCAGCCCTTCATTCGGGACTCTTCCACGGAGCAGTGGCACTTTAAACATTTCAAAGTGTTGCATGGGAGCCCAGCATGTGACTCCCATTAGAGTCAATATGAGTCATGTGGCAAACAACCCCCAGAGCACTTTGAAGATATACTTCAATTTATGTTTTTTCTGATCCCAGCTAAAAAATAAAAAAAATAAAAAAATAAAAAACTATTGTAGTACAGGACTTCAAGGACAGCTTTTCAAGAGCGATTCTCTTTCCTTATTTGCTTGTAGACATAAATCACCGAGGGAGGGAGTGCAATCAGTTAGGCTGTTATTTGATTATGGCATGGCAGTGACTGTATAGGGGAAAAAAAAGCAGCGTGTGAAAAAGAAGTGTTGATGACAACTGTATATTAATTATTTAAGCCTTGTACAGAAGGTCTGACTGAAAAGGAACCAGGGCGAATTTTCATGGAAAAAGCTTCCTGTTTAAAAGTTGAAGGGTGGGAAGCTCCTGTACTGGGGGAAGCTGTGGTGCCCAGGCTGGGCCAGCACCCAGGCCCTGTGGGGAGGCAGAGGGGCAAGGGGACACGGGTGACCCTGCACGTCCCCAGCAGCCTCCCCCAGCGGGGCCTCAGGGCTGTGCTGGGACTGGTAGTCTTAGCTTGTGGCTAAAAACCAGTGGGAATTTGCTCTTCTTGCAAGGAAGGGCCCAAATGCCATTTTCTTCCTCCAAACTTGTGCCCGTAGCTCCCCGTGGAAGAGAGAAACCTGCAGGTGAAGCCTTCTGGAGCTGTGGTTCAGGTCTCCTGCTGCTTTTCCCATGGTCCCTGATTTGTGAGTAACCAGCTCAAAAACACAAACAAATAGTGCCCAAACGAAGGTGTCTCCTTCGCAGGAAATGCTGCAGCTGAAACAAACACAGACAGTATTTCTTAAAACTTTCTGCGGCCAGAAGAACCCAACAAAGAAATCCCTGCTATTTCAGCAACAGAGGTTGGCCCTTGGCCTGGCATCCTCAGCTCTGTACCCAAAAATGGGGTCCAAGATCTCCTGCAGACCCCTGTTGGCTTGTACAGGGTCCCAGAAACCCTTCCCAAAAGCAGCTGGTCCAAATCTGACCATTTCCTTGAAAAGTGGAGTGAAAATAAACCCACATCTTCCAGCAGGAATAAAACACGATGAGAAGCTGCTCTCTTTGCAGACAGGGTTGCTGGAATAGCCCCATCAATACCCTGGGGGCCAGTGCTGACAGCCCCCTGGTAGCCTCAGCACCCAGCCCCAGCACCCTGCAGAAAGTTAGACTAAATGGAGAAATTGAGAAAAACAGAGGAGCAAGAAGCTTCTTGATTTTTTTTTTCTTGATATTTTGTTTTGACAGCTTTACAATAAACTGTTTCAGCTCATTCTTTTGAGAGGATGTTTTCATTCTAAAATTCACCTGAATTGAGAGATAGTGAAGCAACACATTGTACGTTGTTCTGAAGCAAAGCATGATTTTTTTTTTTTCATTTTTTAATTTAGATACCGAACCATTGAAAAAAGAATCCGTTCAGGTAAGGCCAAGGAAAATCAAGGTTGATAAGAGGCCTGGGAATGCAATTGCCTTCGACTCATGTCCCTGCCTGGCCCAAATAAAATCTCAGGAAATTAAAAGCCTCCACAATAGTGCAAGTGGAATATGCTTCTCTGCGCTCACCTCCTCTGATGTCCATTCTTCATTTTATCTTTGCTTGTCCTTGTCTCACTTTCCACCTTGTGTGGGATTCTGTTCAGGCTCCGTTTTATTCCCCGGACAAAACGCACAAGCCTGTAATGATCAGCAGCTGAGAGATGACATCCAAGCGCAGTGCTGCCGCGCCGCTGATTCGCTGGGATGCCTTGTGTGAGGTTAGATGTGGTTTCCCCAGCTAGGGAAACGCATCTGTCCAGAAAGTAAATGCACTTGCCTTAGGCTTCACTGTAGCCTCAGCCTTTATTTCCAGATCAGAAGAACTCACGAGGCAGAATCGAGAGGCACGCTCTTGTAATTTCCCATCCCAGTTACCTTCCTTTGCACATCGAATTTCCCAACTATTTCCATGACAACAGATTATAGACTGACACCTCGCTCCTCCACTGGAAGTGAATTTACAAACTGAGGATTTATGAAGTATCATTGCTAAGAGATGCATCACGATTAGACAGACATGCCACACGTTTCTGAAATAACTCATGCCTGGCTGTCAGGAGAATTTGGGTCCTTTGTGCAATAACCGCACTTAACATTCACACCGCTACCGTGTCACTAAACATCGCCTGCTCGCACGGGATCTCTGGCAAGTGGAGAGCAGATACGGCGTGCCATCAATCACTCACCACATTCTTGCTTTTATGTGTTTGCAGTTTTATGGCTTTACTTTAGCCGCTGGCTGTTGTAACCGAAGCAATTAAAAGTTTGCTCAGCACGCGTCACTCTCGGGTGGGAGATGTGGGGGGGGCTCGGGGCTGTCTCAGGGTGGGGAGCAGCAGCTAACAGCATCCTTACAAAAGCATCCTTAGGTCCATAGGTCCTCACACAGCCCCTTGGTCCAAGGTCAGCTGCAAAGAGCACATATAGAGTGAGCACGGTGAGCAGCATGCAAGGGGAAATAAAGCGGCCCTTGGGAGGAGATGGGCCCCTTCTAAAAGCCCCGGGTTGATTTGCAGTTCAGCAAGTTCATGGGAGTGATTGCTCTAAGCGGAACAAGAGGTTAACGGGCGAACGCTTCACCCCTGAAAACCTGGGTGCCACTCCTGATTATGTCACAAGTAAAAAATTAGATTTTTTCCAATATGGGGAAAAATTAATAAGACCTTTAATGAGTCCATAAAAACATTAGAATAGCTTTAGTCACTTTCTTTTTAGTAACTATTAGGCTTGTACATTTTCTTAATGGAAGCACAGAGCAGGAAAAGTGCTTCCTCATGAAGAAAAACGAGGAAATGGCTACTCAAAGTGAAATGGCCAAGGATGTGGAAATGCTGCCGGCTCCTCCATCTGTGTGACCAAATGGGTGGGAGGGCGAGGGGAGAGTGAGCCACCGGGTGAAGGAGACTTGGAGAGCAAGAGCGTGGCTGAGGTGCAGACGAGGCATGCTGGGGGCATTACTGGGTGATTCTGTATTTCCCATGAAAAACAGCAAGACCCAAGTAACATCAGGAAAAAAGATTTTGTGGGATTTTCTCTCTCTGGCCAATGAATACCTATTACCTTTGCTAGGCTTACTTCTGGCTGGTTACATTAACGTTGGTAATGCAGAGTCTCTGTTACTAATGAATTGAGAGATGGATAACAACCTTCCTGCTAAGATGAAAGGGTTTTTCTAATACCAGAATAAGCCTACCTTGGAAAGAGTGCTGTGAGTCCAGAGGTATCACACTAAAGGAGATCCCATAAACTGCTCTCTGCATCTTTTTTTTTTTTTTTTTTTTTTTTTTTTTTTCCCTTCTTTTTGTATTCCCTGTTAAAGCACTTAACCACAACACAGCCTAATAAATCGGGACATGATGGCTTGTGGCAGCCTGCACTGCACCAACACTGCTATTGCCTCTTTGCTGTCCGTGCATTGCCTCCTGCTGTCACCCTGAGATGTCCTGCCTGTGACAGGCAGGGGTAGCACGGCCCAGGAGCAAGCCACCAGCTTCACTGGCCATTAAACAAGGTGGGAGGAGGAAACATCACCTGGCCTCAGCCTACCCCGCTCCTTAGGAGAGGTGCTGGCAGCGTTTCACAGCAGGCCGGGGCGATGGTGATGTTTGCAGGTCTGCTGCCAAGTATGACCAAATGTGTGAGCCCCCAGGTCACCTCCACGGGGCCCAGGTGGTTTTGTGGCATCGCTGCTGACCCTGAACAGTGTGCCTGCAGCAGGGGGGCTGCGGGTCCCCAGGGGGAGCCCCCACAACCCAGTGGCAGAAGGAGAGTGCACAGCATGGCTGTGAGAGCCAGGCCAGGGCTACGGCCTCCCCACGTGGGGCTGTCCACAGGAAATGAGAACAGAGGCTCTTAAAGCACAAAAATGGAGAGGCAGAAGCAGTCTTGGCCTCCCTAGGCAGGACAGAAACCCCAGCCCAGCCACCGCTGCTCTCTGCACCCCCCCACCTCAGCTGCCTCAGGCCATGGGCCCAGGCGCTGAGCTTCTGCATCAAGCCGTGCTTTCTCCACATACCCAGGAACAGTTTAGTTGTGCCCCTTGCTGTGCTCCAATGCCACCCTTCCTTCTTCACAGAGGTCACTGTGACCCTTCAAGGCCTGCTGCACTCAAGCTCCCAGCTGTCAGAGCCTGGCAGCACCCCGTACACCCCACCATGAGCAGCCACCAGCCCCGTGGTGAGGAGCCAAGCAGCCAGCTGATCCAGCACAGCAGCACCCGACCCAGTTTTCCACTCTGTCCCCAGGTCCCCACACGCCCATGGAGCAGCAGGGTGAGCTCAGCATGCTGCAAACAATTAAGGCGAGGTGGAGGCGAGGGAAGCAGCGCTCTGCGCCGCGGCAGGCAGCAAGCAGATGGCTTGCGCAGCTTGCTTCGAAGCTGAGCTCCAAAGCGCAGGGAAAGGCCAAAATTCATCCACACTCCTGGGTGCTGGGCACCAGTCTCAGGCTTGCTGACCTTCCTACTCGCAGGGCGAGACGTGCCTGACCCCGCTGTGGAGAGGAGGCGGCTCGGTGCAGCAGCCCTGCGGGCAGAGCCCCCTGCACCTCCTGGCTGCTGCAGCCAGCCAGCAAGATCCATCAGCATTTCCCAGCAGGATTTTGGCACCTGCTCACACGGCGAGCCGACAGCCGAACCTGTTATTCCCCGCTGCAAGAATAATAGGCTCGCGTTCTGACAATGCTTTTCAGTGGAAAGTTTCCCAAAGCGTTTCACAAACAGCGTGAAGTGTAGCGAAGGGGCTGGCCCTGCCAAAACCTGAAGTACAGCCATTCTGTGCTGGAACACAGCGGCTGCTGAATAATGAAGAGGAACAACGCAGATCTTTTTAGGAAGCAAAAACAAATGGCTGGAGGAGCATGGAAAGGCGTCCTGGAAGCTTAGCTAGAATTAATCTGAAAAAAAAAAAAAAGCTGTGCATATGTAACCGTCTTTGTTTCAATTTTCATCTCCAAAGGCTTCCTTTTGTTACTTGCGTGCTGGTCGCAACCAGGCTGCTGATTCTTTGGAAGAAAATCAGCAAAGCAATTTCTACCTTTATTTTAAAAAAATGCTGAAGAATATTTAGATCCCTTAGGTGTCCTGGAGTCAGCAGAGAGGCAGGGTCTGACAAGTGCTGCTGGAAGCACACAAGGGAGTTGCTGGAGTGATTTCAGCAGCGATAGGGATTATTTGTGAGCACTTGCACAGGAACAGAGGAATTTCAGAGGCACAACTGGGATTCGGGTCCAGATTAAGGTTTCTGATAGTAGGTCTCCGTGCTGGAGCTGGGTGCCTAAATTCCCATTTTCATCAGTGGAGAGCCAGTCAGTGGAGGGTAGGGAGCAACATGCCTCATCCCAAAGCAGGCAGCTCAGCTGAATACCTCTCCAGATTACAGGTTAGGGACCCAGCTGGGACACCTCATGCCCTAGGGGGCTTCCTGGGGTGTCCAAAGTATTCGTGTGGGGCTGGCAGGCATGGCACGTGGCCAAGGGCTCTGTTCTGGGGCTGAGTGCCAGGGTCACGCCGCATTCCCATGTGGGCACTGAGGTGCATGCACCCACGCCTGGCTGCCCTCAGCTGCAGCACTCGGTGCTGCTGCGAGACAGAGGGAGCTCAGAGGGTTTTAAATGAAAGGCCCTACCTGCAGGATGGGCGAGGGGTGTCTGAGCTTCAAATGCTCATGTGTGCTTGTGGTTGTGATGGTCTGACACATACACACATGGTGCCTAGGGAACTGAGGCACTGATGAGACTTGGTGGAACAGTGCTTACTGAAAATGTTGCTGGTTTTGCAAATGGCGCCTTCAGTTCCAGAAGAAGGTATTCAATCATTCTATTATTCTGTATTTTTCCAGTGAATTTAATGCCAATAATATCCCATTGCATCTTGCAGGGGTTGTGGATTTCGTTTTTTTTTTTTTTTTTTTTTTAGCAAGAATGCTATTCGTGGATAAGTAACACTCCAGGAAGAGTCATGTGAGAACACATATCAAATGCATTTTTGCATTTCCTAGAGATTATAATGTTACGGTTATCAAATCACAGGTTATGATTTAATTACTTTTCATTATCTGAGCTGCATAGCTCTTGAACCTGAGAAACCCTCTCCTTCAAAAATTAAACAAAAATAAATTGTTAAAAAATTGCATCCTCTGTAAGGATTTCTACACAGCCTTCTGCAAAAATCCCCTGCATCCCCAAGGGCTACAAAATAATCGAGTTTTATTGTTCAAGAAAAGAAACAAACAAACACATTTTTCTGAAATAAAATTCCAAGTTCCATTCCAAGGCAGGACTTTTATCCTGGAATGCAATGGGCTTCCACACTTCTGTGTAATTTTTTCTTATTTCAATAAGACCTCGCCTTTAGTACTGCGGTAGATAAAGTGCCTGGGAAAAGCTGTTTAATAACTGACAGAATGTCAAAGTACATTTGTGCAAAACAAAGAGATTTATAACGAAATGTCTGTTCTAGCTTTTATTTCGGATTCTTTATTAACATGTTCAAATATTTAAACTAATCCCAGGAAAGAAGGGGAACAGAGATTAGATGCCAAATGAATTGATTGGCTTAAAACAAAGACTACACTGAAAAAAATCCCTGTCACGTGCTGCTTTGTATGTCTGCTTAGCTTGTGTAAACAATTGCAGATGCAACTAATTAGCCTAAAATATTACCCGCCAATAGCAACAGTAGAATAGCAGGCATCCTCAGAGATGCTGGTTTGAGATGACATCTCTTTTGGAAACTGCCTGCTTTTGATTTTGTAGACTCATATAAATGTAGGCTTAGCTGAAACCTCAAGAGGTCAGGTAATTTTAATCCATCCTCCTGTCCTCAGGCAGCAGTGCACATACTTACATTACTGATAGATGTTTGTCTTGTGAAGTCCAAAAAATCTCCGCAGTCAGTCTCAGCAGCCCATGCCAATTCTTAACAATCGTTACATTTAACCTAAATCTCTCATGGTGCAATTTAAGCTGATAATTTCTTGTCTTGCCTTTGGTCATGATGAAAAAAATGAGCAACATCCTACCTGTAGCAAGTTTATACACATTTTAAGACGCTCTGGAGATTCCTATCTTCCCTTCTGTTTCAAGAAACAAACTAACTCAATTCCTTCCTTCTTTCCTTCCTTCCTTCCTTCCTTCCTTGACAGTGACCCAGCTGAGGCAAAGTGAAATGGCCTCTGTTGTCACATATTAACAGGATGCAGTACAAGGATTGTCACAGATAAAGAGTTATGGGGGGTTTTGTTTGTTTGTTTGTTTTCCACAACAATAACACTTAATGCACAGATCACTTACCAAGAATTTTGTTTTCATTTAATACAGAAACTGCAGGTCTCTCCAGCAGCTGTGGTATTTTCATTGTCTTGCTTCAATGCTCTCTGTTGATTTAAAGTAAGTTTGCTAGCCAGACATGTAACCCATTTTCAAGGGCACCGTTTAGCCCAGATCTCCCTAGTATTCCTACTGCTCATGAGTGTAGCATAAAACAATCATGAAAAACTATAAAATTCAGGCCTATCATAGCTGTTGCCCATCCACCATGCCCATTACCCAGCCACATAAGGCCACTGGGTTTTTCCTTTGTGGTTGGTGCAAGTCTGGAGGCCCATTCAGTAGCTCTGAAAATTTTTTCTTTAGGATCTTTTACTCTCCATACCCCTTGCAGGAAGTGTCTGGTACTTTGTTTGTGGCTGATGAATGCCATGAGCTGCTTACTGTCCAGTATCTAGATGTGTGAGGTACTTCATGATACTACAGGGGCCCTGCAAAGAACAAACATTCGACAGTCTTGTCAGACTAACTTCAAATCCCATTTCAAACGCCTTTAAGAAATTAATGCTGGAAATAGAAAAGCAAAAGAAACTTAATCTGGAGACACGGGAATACAATCACCCTTTGGCAAAGAATCACACGAGCATGTCTGGGGAAAAGCAAGATCAATATTTCTGTATTGTGTACTTACCACCATTTCTAATCATTTACAACATCCTGACTCGTGTATTTTACTCGTCCTGACAGGTGTATTTTTCTTTAAGAGAGGGGTTTAAAAACTGATTCCTGAGGAGATCCTGCAGGCTTAGATAGGCCAGTTTCTGTTGAGTTAGGAAACCTTAGACTTTATGAGGGTGTCAAAAATTGGGTGCATGTGGATCTGAGATTGGAGCCCCTATAAACATCAGGAATTTGGTTTATATATAATAGGAAGAGCAGAAGTGGCAAAATGAGTCTTTCAAACAAGAAAATGCCTAAGGAAATGTGTAATTCCTTTATCACCTTCTCAAGGTCAGTGTAATCCCCAGAGAGTTCAACTTGACCCATTTAATTTCAAATTAATCTTTCTTTTTTTTGTATTTTAAAATCCACTCTTTTAGGGAGAGGACATTCACCAAGTACTCAAAAACAGAGGTAAGCTCTGAACTACAGTTTTGTATTGCAGTGCTGTAGGACTTGAATCTGACTCCTATTAAAGTCAGGCTAGCTGTAAGTTTAATGAGGATCACATCCAGATCACACAAAATAAGGGTTGTGAAGTGAGGGCTGTTCAGTGTTGCCGAGCCATTTGGCTTTAGCAGGCTCGAGGGCAGCCTCTGCTTGCGTTGCGGCGCTGAGGCATTAGATGGAAAAGCCACAGGCTCCGTGCTATAGCAGAGCAGGGAATTAGCTTACCCAGCCCATTAGATACGAGACGTCTGTTTCAAATGAACTTTCCCATTGCCTGCCTTCTTCCTCCTCCCCTGAAATAGATAGCCATTTAAGCATAAAAAATATTGTAAGGGAGAGAGAAACATTATGATTTAACCCCTGGAGGCACTTACCTCCACAAATGGCACAAAGTGCCTTGACAGTCACTTACGCTACACTAGATACCCGCTAAAATCAGGCCACGTGAATCTTGCCCTGTGTGATTTCTGTCAATTAGAAACCCGATGGAATTCCACAGCCTGAGGAATTTTGATGGATCCTTTCCACTGGCTCCAGAGGCTCGATGTGGGCCCCAGGGGGACTAACCTGTCCCTCTGAGACAGCATGTGGCACCTCGGGCTGGAGCCACTGGGCAGCTGTGCACTGCAGAAGCAGCTGTCAGGTTCAGGCCGATACCTCCCGAGTGTAGAGATGGCCATGGTGTCCATTTCAAACCAAATCACACCTACTGTTTCAAAAGGTACTCTGTGGATTAGCCAGTTTAGGTTGTCTGTGGTAGAGCTGTCCCTGTGGCTCGCACCGTTATACCAGCTAGAAATGACCTTAGTTTTGCAGACTATTGCCCTGAAGGGCCTTTTGGCTATTCTTGAGCCCCTTCATGGTTTTGGCCAGAAATTCCATCCCAGAAATGCCAGATTTCACCTCTAGACCTTTTGTTTCAGCAAAGCAACATTTTCGAAGAAAAACCTCTCAGTTGGAAAATTGCCATCCAGATTTCCTTGGAAGTGCTTGGGAGCACTTTGCTCTTAATGCAGACACAATTTTAGCAGTTGCCTTTTGAATTTGGCAAATAAGTGCTTGTGTTTTTCTTTATAGCTTTTACAGGTTATGCCCATGTTGAGATTGCCATCAGGACCAGCACTCCGTCCCTCACCTGCTCCCTTCATCATGTTTTCTCAGAGCAGCACAGGAGCTGGCTGCAGACCTGGGTCTCATCTCTTCAACATCACCCCAGCACTCAGAGGCAGTGGTGTGGAGAAGAGGCAGAGCTGCCAGCTGCTTCAGTGGGCAGGGGCCTCCTGGAGGACTGGGGTTGAGCACACAGACAAGGGACTTGTTTGATCAAGAGCTGCTCAGAAGGGATCACGCTCGTACTGCCGTCCTTGCTGAAACACCCAAGAAGTTTGCTTTTTTCCTTTTAGCTGTTACCTTGTTGTCTGCTAATGAACTGTATCCCTTTTTATCTTGCAGATGCCCAGAGATAAAAAGTTGCTCCTTAAAATGCTCCCGGATGAATAGGTTGGCAAGTGGTTACTTCCTTAGCATTTTATATTCCTCAGAAACCAATTATTTTTATTTCAGAAGCTGTGACTCTTAGAAAGCCTGTTCCTAACTCAGAACTGTAGCTGAAAGCATCAGTACTCTAAATTACGAGCATGATCTAATTGATTAGTTTTACAAAAATATGAGTGCCAAATTGAAGCAAGGTGGAAGCTTTCATTGCCTTGACTGCTTTAAAGCATAAATGTTTCCTTTTTAACATTGCTTCTCAATAAAAATTCTTTTTAATGAATTCCAATGATGTCTTGCGCATTGATATAATTTTATCGGACTACACTGAACCACTTTTGCTTTTCTCCTTGAGAGGCTTACGTGGATGTTCAAGGTATTTGATCTTTGGGAAGGGTGATTTGGGAGGCCATCTGATCTAATGGGCTGGGCACTAGACAGGGACTATAAAGACCCAGGTGCTAATCTCCATTCTGTGACCTTGGGCAAATCATTTCATCTTCCTGCATTTCTCTCCTACCTTTTATCTTTCTTTAACACTCTTAATTAAGCCAGAGTGCTACAGATAATACAGATAATAACCAATTCTTCCCTTTCATGAATTAGACATGCTCCTCTTAAAATGCCACAGAGGTTGGACTGTGGTGAATGTGTGCAATTACCTTTAGTAAAGACAGTGGTTGTTGCACACAACCTCCCTGGACTCGTATGAGCATCTGGATTAATTATATCCTGTCTTCAGTAATTCCCTGAAGAATGAAAATAATGAAGGGTAAATACCTTTTATTAATACAGCTACGGAGTGCAATATGAAAAAAAAAAAAAAATGAATGCTCCACACATTTCAGTAACTACTTAATGGCACACAAGGACACAACCAGAACAAACACCCCATTCTCGGACGCGCTCCCCGCTGGGTTTCAGATGATGGGCCATCTTACAGGGAGGCAGAGCTGCCACGCTTCCCGTGTCCCCAAACCCCACAGGCTTCGATGCTCAGACGTGGCTGGGTAGCAGCCAGTGGGCCCTTTGATGCCGGGGATATGTGGAGAGGAGCCTGAGCTGAGCACCAAGAGAGGTCACCCCTCGCCAGCTGTGATGCTTTAGACAGGGAGACGACTGGGCTCTGTGGGTGTCCCCAAGGACCGTGAGGTCTCTGTGAGCAACCACAACAGGCTGCAAATTTTGTCAGGACTGAGGCAGCCGCCAAGCTGCTGAGCCATGATTCAGCAGCTGAGGATGTCTGTGAAAGTCACTCGGCCTTGGTTAGGAAAGTAAAACTCGCCGCAGAAAATAATATCCCAGTTAGGCGCTCTTAGTGCCTAAAGTAAACAGCGACGTTTCTGTATTGAAAAAAAATCAGTGGGAGAAATCTCACCTGTAAAAGCCATCTGGGTGCACAGAGTGGAAAATGGATCACAGCAGTCTGAGTGCACAAGGATGTGATGAAAGGTATATTTTACATTTAAACAGATAAGGTAGATGAAATGTAGAAAATCCAGAGCCCCATTAACACAGCTCCAACGCGCCGGCACATTCAGTTTAAGATGACAGCAATCAGAGTGTTCAAGCACTCTGAGCCCCCAGCAATGCTAATTCAGCCTCCTTGCAGAGCCACACCACCAATGGCCAGGGTGGTCTTTCCTTAATGCCGGCTCTCAGACAGACCACGTACAATGCCTGGTTATTACTTGAGAATAACTGTAGCAGCACCTTAAGGAGCCACTTATGTAGGACATTATTATCCAGGGAAGAATTGAAAAAAAAGAGGCAGTGCCTATACAAAAGATTCCCGAGCACAGAGCCAGCTCTGCCCCCTGTCTTTAGTGCTGTGCTGCTCTGCTCTTTCATTCACCAAATACATTTGCTGCTGCACACACTTTGCTAGGAATATGTACAGTTTGCAATATTTTAAAGACTGGCTAAATTTTCACCCTTAAAGAAAGCTTTAGCACGTAATAAATTTTTCAGATTACAAAGTGGTCTGTCTGCTTCTCATCCTTCTGGTAGAAAGAGAGAAAAATTAATGTATTTTGCAAATCTGAGAGAGTTGTCTTTTTTTTTCTCTTTCTCAACTTGTGTATTGCTAGAGCTTACAGCCCTGCTGGGTGAGAAATACACACCTAGTATCAAAAAAGCCATCTGAATAAGTGGGTTGGACTAGACAATCCTCAGAGGTGCCATCCAACCTCATCAGCTATTGTGTGATTCTGTGAAGCAGTCTGCAGTCTTACTGCCAAATAGGTCCTACAACTTTGCTATCCAAATGCCACTATACCCATGTTAGTGAGGCACATCAGACTCTGAGTCCAGTCATCTCCTGGGGAAAAGATCATGCATATCTACCACACAAACAGCTGTGCGGTTCTTTGCATTTTTTTTTCCTTCTTCCTACTATCTGAGCAGCTATTAAGGGAAAAGGAATTAGCTTCAAGCCAGAATTGGCTTAAATACTTTATAAGGGAATCAGACAGACCTTCAAAGTTATGTCTAGCCCCAGTCATTGCAATGCATGCCAATATTTTACACTTCGAGTACTGGATGTAGCAGTGGGACTGCTGGCTTTTATTTTTTAAGAAGCACGTGTCCCCCCCATCTCTGCACTGATATTAACCCTCCATGAGCATGTCATTTTTATTTTCCGCTCAATTAAGTAAAATGTAGTCCCCAATGAAATATTCAGGATGTTTGGCTGATAACTCCTTACAGCTGCAGTCACAGCCTGAAATGGAGGAGGGGGGAGCCCCCACACGTGCTCCCCCGCTGCAGCAGACAGGTCTGTGTAGTGCTGCCAGCCCTCAGCTCTGCTTCCCTGCCCACGCCTGGGGCAAAATTTCCTGGTATCTCACCCTCTAAATGCCTAAGGCCAACATGACCCTCAGGGGTAAGTCTTTTCCCTGCCAGGAGGGCAATGCCTGTTCACACACTATCATTTACTTCCTTAGCCTATGCTGTTATCCTCGTCAAACACAAATATACACACGCACATGCATGTGAAGCTTTTAAAAGCAAAGTCAAGACTGAACCCTGTATTCACATCAAAGAAAATAAAATACCCCAGAGTTAAAAAGCTATCAAAATTAGCATTAAACAGAACTGAATACATGTCAAGAAACAGCTAAGGTACCCAAATAATCCTAATTCTTATCCTGCTGAGAGGCCAGCCGTCTGCCATCTCTGATTTTGTGGACAGAGTGCTGAAAATACACACCGCACAGCTCTAGGTCTGTTATTGTTTACTTACATGTAGTCTACAGTACTAAATGTAGTGCTTTGTCGTCATGCCAACGTTTGTATTTTTCATGTAAGTACTATAATTTTATGATCTGGACCCATGAGATCACTATATAGGAAAGTAGAGCTGGCGATACATCTAATGGAACCATGCAGTTCCCTCAACCAGGCCAGGTGGTCGGCAGCCTGCAAAAGCAAATGAGGATGAGGAGAAGAAAGTAATACCTGCCTTCTGAAAGGTGGCATGACTTTCAGTCACTGACTGGAAAAATAAATGCCACAGGTCCACGCGCCCTAGTAGTGTATCTGAATTTGCCAACAACCTCCACCTTTCCAAGCAAACCAGAGCAATACAAACTGTACATATGGCTTCAATGAAGGAGTATCTGAAACGTTCTTCAGATTTGAGGTGGCAGTGCCAGAGAGAAAAAGGTCCAGAATTATAGGAAGAGGAGGGAAAGAAAATGAACCTCCAAGGTTAGGGTTAGGCAGCAGCATATGTGAGACTCAGGTTCAACCCTTGTCCTCCCTGTGGGTGAGGTGACATGCAGACATCTGCACCGTTGCCTGGGAGCAGCTCCTGAGACCATCTCCCATCTTCATTGCTAAACTCCAAGATTTTTTGGCCTTGTCCACTGGTGAGGGAGCCCTGCCACATTCATGACGCAGCATGTAAGAGGGCTGTGCATGGAGGGCCTGGTCCTTGGCCCTCCATCTTGTAAAGGCCTTCCACCTGCATGCAGCAGGCCTGACAGCAGATACACCTCACCACCTGTGCAACCTCACATAGCTGATGTGAACAAGCACACAGAAACTTCACGGCAAAGGTGTAAGAGCAGACTGGCCACTGGCTGCTCTGTGCATTGCAGCACTGCCTACAGGCCCCGCACTTCATAAGAAAGGCCTGTGCAAGGCACTCACACTATGACTGTGTGGACAGGCTCTGGACACTCTGATGCCCTTTTCTTACCCAAGCTTGCCCTGCTGAAGAAAGACTGGAACCTCTTTCCTAGCTTACTACCAGTGGGTCTGTGTTCATCTCACCTCCCACAACTCCATGAGAGATGAAGCCTTCACTAACCCTCTCCCATGCCCACATATGCCATAAGAACTCCTGCATGTTCACATGGGCTTCCTTGTGCAATTCCAGGCTAGCAAATATTTTGTCTACCAATAGCCACGAAAAGGCATTTCTGACAACACGCACTCTATTGGACATACTGGGGCATCACAAAGGGGCTCTCCTGAGGCTTGTCCATCGCTTGGCATTCCCAGGATGTTATAACCACCATTAGTGCAGGAGATGACTGCTCTCATTGCAGTCCCTGTGTGTAGTATTTGCTGTCTCATAGGGAAATTCAAAGTCCACAGAGGGACAAATGGGCCAAACCCTCTGCTGTCTGCTGCCCCTAGCTCACATCTGTGCCTCTCTGCAGCATCCCTGTGAGACTGCCAGACTGCTGCTCCTGTAGCTTAACATCATGGCTGGTCATCAGCAAAGCACAACGTCCTCACACTTCCAGTTCATACAGGGCACCAGAGAGGCAGCAAGCATCATCTTGTAGGAGATCATTATCTGAGCAGGGAGGCTGGGAGGTACTAATGAACTGTGTTGGACATGTGTCATAGTCCTCACCAAATGCCCTGAGGCCATTTCCTTGCTGATCACCATTTTTTGTGAGGTCCCAGACAGGGTTCAAATTGCTGCCAGTAGGTGCAAGCCCTGCCACAGACCAACAGGAGCAAATTTTCTCAACCTGGCCGTCTGGGTTAGCTCCTTCAGTGAAACAGGGGTATGCAAGACATGGTTAACAGCAGTCAGAGGCTCCTGCTGGAGTTCATTGCACTGCTCAACTTCTGTTGTAGGGACCTTTCACATAGTCCCTCAGAAGTCCCTCCTATCTGCCAGACAACACCCATGCTTGGCCACTGTCTGAACCAGAGGCTGTTGTGACTATCAGAAATGCCACTGTCATTGACAATTTTGGTAAGTGGCACCACCTTCAGGTAAGTGCAACCAAACAATGATGAGTGCCTTCAGTACACAAATCCTTTGTTCTTTTTAAAAAAATAACCATGATGCTCAAACAACAGGGTGTAAAACATGAGCCACAGCCAGAGCAGATATGCTGAGCTCCAATATTTTTGAGTCACTGGGAAATAGTGAGTAACAAACAACGCAGTGAGTAAAATGGATGATTAAGCTAACACCCCCATCTTCAAAATAACTGTGCTGCCAACATATTTGTGAACTCTAGGTTGATGTTATTCCACATGCACAAAGTCAGTCAAGCTTCAGTTGTCCACAGCCGAATGTAAAACTCATTCACTCTTCTGCTATGCCCAGGGTATTGCCATATACATCCCATGAATTTTTCATATGCAAACTAGTCAAGAAAAATCCATGCCAGCTTCAAAGCCACCCTTGTGATTTGCATACAGCCTGTTTGTCATCAGGTTGTCCCCTGCAGCACAGCCAGCCACTCCTAGATGTGGCGGTGCATTCAGGGCAAGTCTGGTGGGAGAGGAATAGCCTCTGTCAGCGGGAACAAAGAAATACATAATGTCAAGCCTGTTGTTCATCCCACAGATTTCAGACCACTCTGCTTCACATTGCGACTGCTGAATAGACTCTGGACCACCCGAGGTCTATACATACAGCCCCCAGAGAGGAACAGCCACCTAAATCCACGGCCAAATGCAGACGCTGACACCTATTGTCCATAAATTTTTTCTCTCCAGACACTGAAGGCCTGAAGACACCACACGCAGCAAATGTAGAAGCTGCTCTCTTGCTCGGTGATATTCATGTCAGCTAGAAAAAAGCAGGCCTCGGCAGCCAGCATAAATTGTAGCAGCCTGAGCCACCCGCCTCGGCTTACGCCAGGGAATAAGACCAGAGCATCTCTGTGTAAATCTCCTCCAAAGTACGCTCCATTGCTTTTCACTTGCCAACAAGGATGAGGGCATAGCTGTTTTGTTATCTGTCATTATCTGTTTTCGTGTTCTCACAAGCAAATGGGTAATATTCCCCAAGCAGGTAGTGTTCTCTGAGGCAGGCCCATGGGAGCAGATGAATGCATTCATTACAGGGACCTTTGTATTGAAGCTGAACCCAGCTGATCTCTGCGGCACTGGGCTGTAAAGGCAGGCTAGCCAACACAAAAGGGGTCAGTGAAGTTATGCCAAACATACGCCATGTAATTGATTTCCAGATTTGGTTCATTATCTGTATTACCAAAGAACAAAGCAGGAGAAAGACTTAAAATATGAAGCAAGGCATGTATATATTTCTCAACGGGATGTTTTTAAAAGTTTTCTGTAAGGCTTCATCTGTTCTTTAAGCCTTGACTATTATTCCATTTTCAGAATTTATAGCACGCATAATAACCACATTTTCTTTCTTTTAGGAGTATCCATGCAGGTTCGCAAAGAGTTGGCTATCAATCTGAGGAACGAACGTCTTAGAGATGACTCCCCCAGCTGGGGCCTCAAGAGATAAGAGGATAATAACACTGTGCATTAGCCCCAAAGCATTCCTGAAAGCCACTGTCCCTTCAAAGATCCAGCCACTTCCAGCATACGCTGAGTTTCTTGGTAGCTGGCAGAGCTCATTCCTCCAGCAACTCGCGCAGCATTTCCTGCCGTCCCTTTCCCACTTCTCAAGAAAACTGGGATGGAACAAAATAGCTTTTGAGGCCACAGTTGATTGCCATCCCCAGATGCTTTACATTCAACATGCCATCTGTGTTTTGTTTTCTTGTTAAGAGGGTTTTGTAACAGTTTTTATTATCTACTGTAACTAGAAACAACAGCAGGAAATCATGTAGTGCAAAGCAAGTATAGAGAGTGATTTGGCCTCACAATTGCTGGCCATCAATCTTCCACTTGAAATCTCTCCATTGCAAGCCTTTTCCATCCTTGCCTGTATGTGTATATGTGAAAGAGAGAGGGTGCAATTGCAGGGCAAAAGCACACATTTGGAAGAAAAGCAGGAGATGGGTGAAAAGACTTCCAAAAATCTAAAGCATAGCAGGGTTTAATGCTGTTGCAGGCATCTTTTGGACACAAAGTGCCAGATAGTTAACCCTTTGCTCGTCTTCCTGAGGGAAACACAAACTTTTCTGCATCTTTAGTCAGCCCAAGAAATTATCTGACTGTCCAATTTACTCGGTCCTGGGTTCTCAGCAATTTGATTAACAGCTTCATTGATTAATAGTGATTAGTTTAACCAAAGGAATTAACCTCAGAATTAATGTGTGGCCAGTAATTTAAGTGACTTGCAAAAAAATTGTCCTGATTGCTGTCTTGCAGCCCATTTCCCATTAAATCTTTGTTTTCATTTGTAACCTTCTGCTTTCTGTACAAACCCACTTTCTCACACAAACTTCAGCTTCAGTGTCTGTGCTTCTCTGTAAACACTAAGTGGAGGAAAAACAGGGAAGCAACATGGATTATGGTCTCCTAGTATAGGGTTATTGTAAAATTGTACTCCCTGCATACCAGGGAATAGGAAATTTCATTTTCAAGGGCTCCCTGGGGGGCAGAGATAAACTACAAAAGTCTAAACTTGTCATAATTAAACACTCATGCCCATTACACACAAAGGAAATTATGCACATTTATCTAGGTCATTGAAACATTCATATGGCAATACTATACATGAATGTCCATTAATATCCTGTAAGAACATAGTGAAAGTGTTCTCCCAGAAGCAATGCAAGGTTGTGCTGGATGAAGATGCTGTAGTAGCATGGAGGAAAGAGAGGGGGAGGGATAGGAATGGTTAATATATTTCCAGCCGGAATGCAAAAGGGCCTAGATGGGTACAGGCCCCATTCCCTCTCGGCTGAGTAAAGCATAAATGTTAATTGGATAAGCTTCTCATAACAATATTCTATATGGTTATCAAGCAACAGCAATGGGAGTGGTTTAAAAATGGATACTCAGCGAGTGTAGTTCCTTTTACAGCTCTTTTGGATGTCAGCTTGGTTTGTCTAATGAAATCTGGTTTATTGGAAATTGGTAGCTCTGAATACATACCCCACCTTTTCTGCCTGATTTGTGTTTTGAATATTTACTTGTTGTGGAGCTATATGTGTGGGCTGGTAAATAGGAAAATATTTTGTGATAGACACCACTGTAGTCATCCATATTCCTTTTATTCCTATCAACTCCTAGATGATGAACCACACAAATCTCACCTGCCCCCAGCACTTTCCAAAAGTAAAAAATACATTTTTGACCACTAAAAAAAAAAAAAAAGACACACACACACACAAAAAAAAAAAAAAACAGCAAGGACCATTAGAAATAGCCATGATGAGTTTGGCACTGGCATCTCCTGGGGAATTAATGGCCAGGTGTTGCTAATGGCTCTCAGCTTTGCATCAACACTCCAAGTCACTCCTAATCCCCAGAACGGGCCCTGCTCCTTATTGCTTAATTAGAACACAAACAGCTCTATGAACATAACACTGATGGTCTGACTCAAGCCTACAAAAGAAGAGAAAACACAGAGTTAAGGGTTAAAAAAAAAAATCGTAGAAATACTAACATAAAGCCATCTGTGTAAGTAGGTTTTGTTTTACAGCAAACACTGTTAACAGAAAAAGCTGAAAATATATATATATTTTCAGAATTTGATCTGTAGAGGTTTTGCAGCTAAGAGACCTGTGTTCGGTTCCTTCTATTCCTAGATTATGTTTTATGTTATTTACGAGGACTTGGACCACTGCCAAGTATGTGACAACTCTTGTGTGGGAAAGTGGCATGAATTTTAAGAATGAATGAGTAGTCCTCCAAGTGTTTGTGCCAGAAGCACCTCATTCAGTAGTGGGGTTTGTTGTTGTTTTTTTTGTTTTGTTTTGTTTTGTTTTGTTTTGTTTTTTTCTTATATAAAATGTTTTATTCATCCAATCAGAAAAAAATATATATCTTACCATATGGCCCATGAAATTTGTGCAACACAAAGAGTGATCAGGTACAAGAACCCCCCAGTTTTGATATTCCATCAAAATGCTGGGTTAAACTTTCAGCCAATAAACATGTTCGCAGGAAGTCAGTAGTAGGTTATGAACCATTTTTTAATCCCAAAAGAAGGGAGTTTGTGACAAAATTTGAAGTTATTCCACTTTCTGTTGCATTTGAAATGCCTTTCAAGCTCAGATATGACAAGAGTTTGACGTCTGAAGAAGTGTCCCATCCCCAGCTCTAGAGGTAGAAAGCTCTGCCTAAAGAAAAGGGCTTCAAAACAGCCAGATCAAATTAACCATGAGTTCATTCTTATAGATTCAAACTTTACTGTCAGAAAGATGCAAGGGTCATGTTTGTGAGTATCTATAAATCTTTCTGCATTGACAATGCCATCCAAATTAAGCCCAATGTTCTTGTTAAAATACAGGACTTGCAACATACATGTATATCTGACTGCAGGAGAAATTTCCAGACCTGTACTAGTAAGACCCATGTCTGGATGTAGATTCAAACACATGATTTTGCTTAAGACACTTTGTTCCCGCTGCCAAACAAGGATTTTTTATTCTTTAGCTATTTGTGAATCTGGATATACACCAGACAGTTCTACAGTAAGTAGGAACATGACCTTCAGGCTTTTATAGAAAACCAATACTAAAGTACAGTATAAATGATCATTTTACAATGCATTAAAACAACCTTTCTCCCCCAAATTAGCAGATAACTCTAGATTAAGTCACATTTCCTTCAACGGGATGTAAGTGAAAATAAAATATTATTTTAAAGGCTTCCATCGGTGTTTGCCAACTGAAGAAGAAGAGATGCATACATCAGTATTTTGAACATGTTTGGAAGATGTGCTATACCTTTTATCAGGGCTGTTATCCCTGTCAACAACACCGCCATGCTTCTGCTAAACTGCCTTGGAAGGCTCACTTACTACAGTGCATCCTGTTTCCTCTAAAAATTACTTAAACTGACTTCTGCTAATCCTCCCAGCCACACAGGGCGGGCTCAGTCAGGCCGGGAAGCAGAACCAACCTAATGTTGCACTTCTCACAACCTGGAAATTCAGCTTAGCATTTGGAAAGTGAGAGAAAGGGAGAGAAAGTCGGAAGGTTTTCACAGCTATCTTGGTAACAAAATCTGTGTGAACTCCCTATCAGCAGTAATAGTAGGAGCACAGAACATATACAGAGCAACTCCAGTTACCCTTTCTGTGTCTGTGTAAGAAACAGGCAACACAAGTTTTAACAATTCATATGTATTAAAGACTAAAGACTTTGTGTGAGCTGAATTAGAACTTTTGAGGATTTTTTGCTTTGTTTCTTTCAGCTAGTTCTAGCTTTAGCTTTATTTTAGCCTGTGATATATAGATTTTGCATATTGTAAACCACACCACAGACTTGCACTATAAATTATTTCCCTAGGGGTTCCGTGGGGTAGTAGGGTTGCTTTTAAAGAGACACCTATTCAAATACAGCTGTATGCATTTATCAGTTGAGTACTTAATTAATTGGAAACTCTTAATAGCCACAGAGGACAAGAAGCTTTTGTCCAGCTTAGCCTGTCTGGATACATTTTATATGTTGGTAAATAATTACTCTTTTGAACACATGGTACTGCTGTTCTAATAGTCAGTGAAGAAAAAAAAATGAATTATGACTTGTACTGTCACCATTTGCTAAACATGGTGTGTCAGGTCTTGTTCTTGTAGTATGCTTCTGCAGCAAAACACAGGCATGAATGTAGCATGACGGGGCATATCTATGCTTCATTGAATCTACTTAGCCTGGGTAACAAGAGGAGGGAAAGGACGGTGTATGGGAATCGGAACTGCTCAGCAACCCAATTGCCCTCCTGAGACTTGTCAGTGACGCTGTAAGCCTGTCCCACCACATCTTTGCTGCTCTTGTACGTCTTTATAAGCACACTGTCATCTTGGTATGGAGGCAAACCCCTAGAAAGGGAGAAAAGGCACGATAGGTTTCTCTCTTAGCAGATTAGGAAACACCACCTCCTCCTTCTCCTTTATTTTACAGCAATTAGTGGATGGATTGGATTTCCCGGAGGCAACATGACAGAAGCAGATCTTCAGGAAGGAAGGCATCAAAATAGGGAAATAGTAAGAGTTTCGTTTTCCCTCAGGAAAGCTGCACCACATTAAAGGCTGATAGGTGTCAAGAGAGGCTGGTGAGCGCTGAGGCAATGGGCAGGACAAGCTTTGGCTCAGCACATTTCCCAGGAAAGGGCGATGTGCGAACCGCAGGGAAGGCAGTGCTGCGATGGGGATGGCCATGGGGTGCTCTTGAGCACATATCTCCTGCCCGCTGAAGAAGTGACTGCTGTCCCAGTGGGTGTCTGTTTTCCAATAGCATTCCCTGAAAGCTAATGTGCAGTTATAACAGACACACTTACATGCTTTAATACATCATTGGTTGTTCAAGTTATATCTGTATAAAGCGAGTGCTGAAAATACTGAGCGGCTGTGTAACCAAGAGTTGAGCAGACCTAAGCACTTCATGAAATACCAACAAAGTAGCTGTAAATCTCAATCTTAAAATGCCCTGCTCCAAAACGAGCACAATATTTAATCTTACTTTTTCTTCAGGACACACATCATTAACTGCTAATCAACTCAAGCTTCAGAAATCCCTGAGCAGTCCTCTCAGTTTTCAAAAATGTAGTCAAGAAACAAAGTGCTTTTTATCCCCCCCCCTCGGTAATGTTAACAGGTCCCAGAGGTGTCCAGGTGCAGACAACATCACTGTTGCACACCGAGCCATGCTGTGCTGGATATGCTTTGCCTGTGTTTTACAGGATCTTGCACAAAGCCCTCCAGGTTGACAAACACAAATGCTCTGCAGCACATGGTGTTAGGTGTACCTTGGCTGTCAATTAGGCAGGGCCCTGGGAAGCTGAGCCAAGGAGCCAGCGGAGCTCCCTCACTCCCATGAAGCCTCAGCGGGCGGATGGGGACTTGCTTTGCAAAGCAAGCCGAGCCCTGGCATCAGGCACGGAGCTGATCTCTGTCGCTGGAAGTTTTTATTTCCCCCTTGGAAAGCAACCTGGGAATGGTCGCCCTCTGAGCGCAGAGGCTGAGCTCACGCCCACCCGCTGCAGCGCCCGTGTTCCTACGGGAGGGCTGCTATTTAATTAGCCTGGTGGGATGTGCAGTGCATTTCCACGCAGTGAGAGAATGCTGCTTTGTTAGAAAGTAGGTTTGCAGGTGCTAACAGGAGTAACTGGTGGATTCCCCCCAGCGTAACGTTTCTGCTAGGGAATTTCTGCCTTGATTTGGGGACTCTCTTGTCCCCAGGTAAGTGCCAGATGTGCCCTTGTTGTATTGATTTTGCAGGCTCTTGCCCCAGAATCTTTTCCTATCTTCTGCTGTGTTGGGGATATTAGTACAGCATGCACACAGACAAGAAAGCAGGCCAATTTCATCTGAGTCCTAGCAGCTCGTGTTGTGTGCCTGAGACCTTGGCCACTTCCTTCCTCCTCATCCTTCTCCTGCCTTTTCTCCTCCTCTTTTTCATTCTCCAGCTGTTACTGCAGGAAGCTGATGATGAAGTTGCTGGCACAGGAGTCAAAATATGGCAGAGTCCACTCCACCAGGTGCAAAGATCCCCAAACATAACACAAAACTGTGGGAGATAAGCACAGGACTATACCTATACAGGAGGGGTGCATACAGGGGCGCTCATGCTGGCTAAGGGGAACTTCCCCAGCTCCAGAAGCAAGCATGGAGGACTGGACATCCCACTGTCCCCAAGTTAATAAATCCTACCCTGTAGGCTCAGTGGCCTAGACAGGACCTGGATCTGAGCTGGCAAACTTGTCACTGTATGGATGGGCTAGTTCAGGCCTCTATGACCTCAGACACCTCCTTATCAGGCTAAAATTTGGCAAGTATGTGTCTCCCCACTCTCTGCCCATCATCCTGCTCTTGGCAAGCTCTCCATGCCCTGAGTCCCACCTGGTGCATCCTGATAAATACCCTCACGATAAAGGTGGTACCTCACTGCTAAGGGTCTGTGGTCTCCAAGCCAAAGATGATGCAGCAGCTTCTGCCCACGCTGCTCCAGGTTGGCTCTGTCTGCAGCAAAGCAGCTGAGCCCACACTATTGTGACACACTGGCCTGCCCATCCTTATTACGGGTATTTTTGGGAGGTGGGGGACAGTCTGAAGTGCACAAAACATCTTGGTGCCAAATGTTTCCCTAGTAATGACTGCTGTGTTGCTTAGTGTAGAGAGGGGAGGAGGTTTTGAGGTAAACTGGACCCAAAAAATTAATGACCTGGATGATTAGTACCAGGTATTTAAATTGAACCCTCATTTGAAGAAGGAGCTAATGGAGGGCTCTGGAGGGCCGTACTAGTTCTGCTGAGGAGAGATGCCTGGTGTGTAGTTTATTTCTGTGTTGGTCCATGGCTCCTAGCTGCAGGCTGGAGGACATTACTACAGCTAGGTTTTATTTTTTTCCATTCTGGAGGGACCTTTTAATGAGGAGGCTTTGCCTCATAGGCATCCCCTCTTCTGTTCCTGAGTCAGCCTGGTGTAAGAGAAATAAGGATATGGCCCGGAGGGACTAATCATATAAATAAGATTTTAGGATCTGGCTCTGAAGTAATAAATGAAAGACTAGGAATTTTGTATTATGAAACCCCAGCTGCACGAGCTCTCAGCTTAGGCCTAGTGCCTCTACCAGGTTCCAGCTGGCTATCAGAAATCATTTCCACTTCACTGAAACCAATGTTAAAATTTCCCCTTAATCCTTTTCCAAACCATGCCCACACATTCTAGCTGTATTTATTTTTACTACAATTCAGCAGAAAAGGCAGCCTGACATCACTCTCGGAAAAGTACAGAATTCATTGAAACAATTCAGCCTCGAGTTTGCCCTCCTTTGCCCCGTTAAGCCCTGTTGCTCGGCCCGGCCCTGTCTAAGCACAGCCCTCGCAGCACACAGACACTCAGACACGGGCTCCCCGCCCTAGCACGGGGCAGGAGGCCCAAAAGCGAGAGTAAATATCAGAACAGAATAAAAAAAAATAATTAAAAAAAGTGTATTTCCCGGGCTTTACCACCCATTTTGCTGAGATGCGCGAGCTATGGCTATGGCTGGGCCTCCTCACCTTTTGACCACATGGCAGCTCATTGATCACGGCAGGATGGAGCGCTTCCAGGGGGTGGGTTTTCCTCAGAGGTGTTTATGCACGCTTGCTGGCTGGCCCGCACTTTCTGGAAGGGGAGAGCTAAATCTTCCACGTTTTGGCCATCCAGCATGAGCAGGGCCTGCTGGCAGAGCTGGAAAGCCACATGGCACAGGCAGCACGGGGCAGTGTGTGCGTGTTTTTTTGGGGGGCTGTGGCTAAGCTCACCCCTGCAGCTGGAAACAGCTTTCTGCAGAAATACCTGGGCAATGCTGCAATTTGCTGAGGGACGACTGCTCCTGTTGTTGCTAATGTTATTGGTAATAGTTTCGTGTGCCCCTCAGTAATGTGAGGGTCATGCAGAAAGGTATTAAGCAATGCAAAAATTCCTACGCCGTGCCAGGCCTCTACCCGTGTGTGCCCTGCAGCAGAGGTTCAGGCCAGCAGCTGCTCAGTGAGCAATCTCAGGAAGGAGTAAGCCACCCTCAGCTGCTGAGGAGGTCCATCATCCTTCCTCTCTGGGGACTGAGGCTGTCTGTAGACAAGCAATGGCTGTGGGGGGAACACCAGCACATCCGCGGCTCTTTGGCAAAGGCTGGGCACAGAGCCCTCTGCAAATCTGGATCACTCCAGTTGCTAGAAACAGAGGCACACTAAATCATTAGTAACTTTTGAGAAGATTGGCCATCATCTGCAGAGTGATAAATCAGTGTCAACATATCCTCAAGTGCTAGTCCTTTGCTTCGTAACCATCTAGGTCACAACCAGTAGGGTTTTTCCAGATTCTTTGGCTTGGTCCACATTTTTCTCCTTCCTTCCTTCCTTCCTTCCTTCCTTCCTTCCTTCCTTCCTTCCTTCCTTCCTTCCTTCCTTCCTTCCTTCCTTCCTTCCTTCCTTCCTTCCTTCCTTCCTTCCGGGGATATACAGAACGGAAGACCTACCTGCAATCTAAAAGTGCAATACACTTGCAAAGTTGTCTGTGGAGGAAACTCAATCATGAACACTCATATCATTGCTAATATTCTTCAAATGGCTATAAAAAAAAAAAAAAAAAAAAAAAAAAATCTTCAGGTACTGCTTTTTAATAAACCAAAAACCCTCTCTCAAAACAACCTGAAAATAATTCAGCCTCTTGTAACAAGCTATCACTGCTCTCCGCAGAAGCCCAAACATTTGCCGCTCATGAACACGTGGGGATGGCAGCTATCAGCTTGCGGGGTTTGCTGTACTGCTGCTCAGGTTGGCATAACTTCACCGTAAAGCTGCCAGCAAGCTCCTCTGCCAATTGCAGCACAGCCCAGTCCCAAAGCTTGAGTGCTGTGACACCTTCCCCCGAAGTCTACTGTGGGATCAGTGGCTTCTTAAGGATGGCGCTGTTACTGCTGAGCGTAGCAGTCGGATGTTTCCCAGCACTGAGAACAGATTCCCCCTCACCACCCTCATTATCTATAACACCATTAGCTGCATAGTAGTGTCTCACTAATAACCGGCTTTTGCTTATTACTATGAAATTATTCTTCTCTGCCATATGCCACCTATATTCCTCTTCCAAAAACGTGCTAGGGACTCTATTAGTGGCATCCGCTGTTTATTGGGAACACATCAAGCAGATACTGCTTTTAATGTCCCTATCCACATGGGCATATCGTGTTAGAATTCAGAATAAACTTCAAAACAAACAAAGAAATGAAGAGAAAACAACAGTGGGGAAGGAACTTCCCCTTTGTGTTTTAATATCCACTTATGTTATTGACAAATGCAACTTCATCCATGGTGAGCTGCTCTGAGGAAGCACAGACACCAACCAAGGTCACTAGCTCCAAACAGGAATTTCCCCCATGCTCATTTGCCTGTGACTCAGCCCTGCTAAAACATCTAAAAGCCATAAACAAAAGAGAAGCCATAACCATAGTTATGCTATAAGAGTCAATATCTACTGGGCAAGGCAAACAAAGGCATAAAAGAGATTTGGTGCCAGAAAGTTTAAAGGGACAGCATTTGGGAAATAGTAACCTAAAGGAAAAGCTTCAGCTCTGATACACAGCAACAAGCAACACAAGAGACCCTAGGACATTCCTCCTCCTGCAAAGAGGGACAGGAGCCATGATCATTTACACTTTAAAAACAAAGAAACTAACAGACTGATTCCTCTGCAGCATTGTAAGAGCTGTTGTCCACCCTGTTCTTTGCTGGCAGATTTCCAGGAGGAAATTATTGTGGGGGTTTTTGATGCTATCTGGCATCTCTACATGCTCATGCATATGGAGAAAGCAAAATGAGTGCAGGCATCGAAATGGGAAGCAAAGCAAGACAAGTCCCAAATAAACCAGGTAGAGACTGGGAGAATGACAGACTTGGGAGACTGGGAGGTGGCAGACTTCAGTAGTGTACGTGCTCTTTCGTAAGATGTATGTTCACAGGCAGACACATAAACGTGTACACCTGCACAGTTGAAAATGAAAGAATTACTTGTAATCTAAGGAAGGTTAGGGTGATATGCTGCTAACACACATGCAGCAGGTGAGTGTCCTGTATTCTAGGCCATGCTCTGGTGGACAGACACCTCCTGGTCATGTCACACTTCCCCATGCTTGGCTCATGCATTTAGATGACACACTTCCAGATGCTCACCCAGAGGCAAGTATTGTCTTAGGATGCGTGAGGACAGGAGCAGGCTATTCTTTGTGCTACTCTCAGTTCTTTCTGCACAGCCACACAGTTCATAGGCAAGGTCTGTCTGAAGTCCTTGTAGAGCTCCAGAGCCCAGCCTGCAGTTGGCTGGCCGCAGAGAAAGCTTTGGCTGGAGCAGAGCAACCTGACAGCTGCTTAGCTGTGAACAGAGCCAGAGCAGCCATTTTGGTAGCTAAGTAGGCATAGAGAAGTTTGGATTATGTCTCATTTCTTCTAAATGATTCGTCCACCTCTTCCCCATTCCCCTATTCCCAGAAAGTGCAGGACTGATGATGAATGGCCAAAACCCTTCCAAGGAGTCCGACAGCCTGCAAGAAAATCACGTTGCTGAGCAGCATGAACATGGTGAGAATGGGGATCAGAAGAGAGGCTCTGTTTTTATCCATTAGCAAGAGTCTGGTAAGGTATTTGCAAGTGCATTTTGATCCTGGGGAGGTAAACTCTGCAGGAGCCCTCAGTACACACCACAGTGGCAGATTACTTCTTGTGAACAAGTTCTGGGGGCTCAGCAGGGTCTAAAGACAAGATATTGTGTTACTTGTTCACACCTTCTGTCATCCTGTGCATACACACAGGAGTATCCATGTCTAGCTTAATCGAAAAACTACATGTCCAGTGTAACCTAAGAGCCTGGGTTCCCTCCCTAGACAGAGAACAGAGACAGAAGGCGATTCAGGTGCCCTCAAGTAGGTAATCACTAAGGAGCTGCTTTCTCTCCTTCCAGTAACACTAGAGGCTATAAAATATAAATAACCACTGTGTGCTCTGCTTTCAGAGGGCTAAAGTAGTCAGATGGGGTGAATTGCACTCACAGTATATGATATTTCTATTCATTTTCTTGCTTTGTATACATATATATATATATATATATTATAGCAGAGGCATCTGAAAGCATACACACACACAGAGGAATGAAATTATTGCACAAAGCTAAGGCATCCCAAGCCTCCTTGCTGCACATTAGTGCTGGCGGAGGTGCCCATCGCGAGTGGTGTCACAGCTCCAGCACCCAGGTTTCAGGGGCTGTGGCAGCCCTACGCTGCAGTGCAGACTTGGCCATAGGGGCTGGGGTGTTTTCCTGGCCTGCCTCAAATTAGCTCAGGGCCTGCCACAAAGAGCGTAGCATTTTTATTTTGAAATATTTTCTTTCTTCTTATGTCTCGATTTTGCGATAAATCAAATTATTTGGCTGTTATCGCAATCCTTCAACATTAAACAATTCATTTTAGCTTTCAGCTTTTATGATCAATGGAAAGCTCTTAATCAGAGCTGCCAGCAGCGCTGCTTTTATTTAAGGCTCGCAATGATTAATGAAAATGTATATGATCTCAGTGGTGCTAATTTCTGCTAGCTATGCCAAGTGCTCCCAGCCGTCAGGGAGGGTGACCGGCTCTGGTCCACGTTATGCATCCCTGGGGGGGCCTGCAGACTGAGTCCCACGGGTAGGGCCATGTCCCCAGCTCCACACCTGCCTGTGGTGGAGAGTGGAGCACCAGCTGAAGGCAACCTACACAGCCTGCAGGGCTGTAAGTGAGCTTAGGGTCTGGCCCCGAGGGAACCTACACTATGAGGGTGAGTCAGTAAAACAAAAAAGGGAGCCAGGCTGGCAACCAAAGCCCAGGGTGAGCTTGCACATCTGGTGAACAGAGTGGGAGTAAAAAGGAGTATAATTTCTTTTTATTGGGTTTATTCATATATTCCCAGGGAAGCCAGCGAGAGCCTAGAAATGTGGAATACCATGTGAGACAAAGCACATTGTGTGAGTCCATTTCTGCCGGCTTGTGTGGCAAGAAACACTACTAGCACTAGCAGGGCTCACTCACAGTAACCCGAAACAGAAATGGCTGAGCATCTCAGGATAACTTAATACCTCTTTGCTGGAGTCTTCAAGTGAAAATTTGGATTTAAATGTCATCTGTTTCCTACTGTCTTTGGGACAGATTGGAGAAGTCAGTGAGTAAATACTACCAAGGACAGAACAAAGACAACCTGGTCACTTGCTGGAAGAGGTGGTGTTGAGCAGGGGTGGTCCTGCCAAGGAGCAACCCAAGATGGGTGAGACCACAAGTCCATGTATAGATCCTTCAGCTGAACTCAACTCCTGTTGGTATTTGATGAATTCTATCAAAATATACTCAGGAAAGATGAAAGAAGAAAAAGAAAGAAGCCAGTGAACTTTTTGGGGAAAAAAAAAAAAAGATTTGCAGCTACTATGCTTGTGGTCACCCTCAGGTCTCCTGAGGCATAGTCAGGCAACTGGGTTAAATATGAACACTTTGGCATGCCAGTGCATGGAATTTTGTAGTCCTGCTGCTATATTTCCATGCACTGAGGACACTGCCATGCACTGGTATGAGTCTGTAGCTTCTGTGGAATTCTGGATGCATTAAAAATTTTTGAATTTAAGAGATAAAAGCACAACATCCACAAGTTTAATGACATTCTGGTCTTTCCAATTAAAAATAATAAGGATAAGCTAAAAATCATACAAGAAATTGAGCGAAATCAGAGGGAAAAATTTTAGAAGTAAATTACAAGGTAATGACAAAGCATGAACATATGCCATGCAATTAGTTAGTGAAACTAAAGGTTGATCTGGAAAAATGGCAGGTCTTGGGGACAGATAGTTTCTGAAGAGGGTAACATCAGATCTGCAAAGTGAGAAATAACGTGGAGTTGAATAAGAGTCAACGCTGACGGTGATTTGGATATTTTTGATAGTGACAAAGAAAATTCACTTATTTAGCCTATTCTGTCCACTGACTTCATAGATCAAGAAGAAAAGATAGCATTGGTAGTTCCCAGAGAAGATTTTTCCCATCCAAGTATGTGACTAGAAGTGAAAGTGGTATCCATGAAGACCCATTTTAGTCCATTCTGGAAAAAAAAAAAAATAGTCTAATGTGTATGAAGGATGCCATGCAGTGAAATTGTTAAAGCAAAGAGACAGGAAAATTGTTCTCTTTCTGAAAACAGCTGGGCCACTGACTCACTGTGTGGCCGTGGGCAAGTCCTGGGACTTCTTTGCATCTTAGTCACTCCAGCAGTTCAACTGGATGAAAGCAGAATGGATCACAGTATGCTCCAATATTCAATATGCTGCAGATGCCGCTGCTGAAAGAAGCATTCTTGGTTAAATAAGATCACAATGCAAAACCAAAAGAAACCAGGGATAGCTGGAGGCACCAATGTGAACAGCAGCGTTTGTGTCGTCTCTTGGAGCCTTTGCATTGTTGCAGATCTTCATGGTCGTACAGTCGTATAGCTCCAAGTGCAATGGATTGGATTAGACGAGTTTTAAAACTGCTTCCATCCTTTTTTAAGATATTCTTTATAGCAAATTGCACATATATATATGTAAAACAATACGAAGCTCTGAATTACTTTATTGTATAAATAACCCTAGAATGTTTTGATGCCAAACCTGCAAACATGCTACTGCCTAGAATTGCCTTGAAGTGGTTAATCAGGAGATAAATTATTCCTATCACAAAATACTTGTGCAAGTTGGAGTCATTAAAACAGCACTCTGTGACATACATTTTAGAGCAAATTCCTCTTCAAGGTAGAATATCTGTTAAAGTAATAAATATTCCCTGCATTAAAGTGAAGTGCACAGTAGACAGAAATATAGGTTAAAATCCTCTACAGCAATGTTGGCTTTGGGACTCAATTCAGCACAACGTTTAATTGTGTGCAGGTACTTAGCTCCTGATGCAGCAGAGCACTAATGCACATATTTAATTGCCACAATGAATAAAGGCCTAAATAGGAATGGGATTACACATTTTTAGCATTCTTACTAGTTCTTCATGTTAAGCAGATGTTTAATGCTTAATGTTTTGCCGAGCTGGGTCTAGGCTAAATTTATTAACAGAAAAATTTTAAATTCTTCAGGAAATTTCAAGCACCTTCCTGAGAAAGCTCAGAGGCTTTTAGCTTTTGCAAACACTGTGTAAATCCTGGAGATTCTCTGGGCAGTGGCTGGAGAACAAACTCATTTCACTAATTTTTAATGATGCTTTTGAAGCCAGGCTGAATTGTAGCACATGGAATCACTTCCATATGATCACCTACTCAGTGATTTAGCAGAACGAACCAAGTTTCCAGGGAGGACGTGCCTACATTACGAACTTGCAACTTCTTCTTCCAGGACCACTTCATGAACAACTCCAGTGGGTGAATGGGCACTGGGGACCAGGCTACCTACCCACCTACATCAGAAGATTAGCTTTCGTCAGCCCGAGAATTACAAATTGCTTAGGTAGGGTGGATTAATTTGCGTATTGTGCCACACATATTCAGGGGAAAATAAGTAAGCGATGCCACTGTATAAATCAATGGAGCACGCACATCTTGGTTATTGTATGGTCAGTCTTTTCCAAAAGGGATAGAGGGGAATTACAAAAGACAGAGAAAAAGATGAAGAGGGTGATCAAATGCACGGGACCTCTTATTCATGAAGAAGGACTAAAGAGTAGGCTACCCTTCTGTTCCCCTACAGCAGGAACAGAGATGGAGGCAATATGTATGTCCTGAGGGCTATATAACCACAGATGGCATGGGGAAGGTGGGCAGGGAGCAATTTTCTTCTCTTGCCACAGGAGTTAGGAGGCACCCCTTGAAATAAATGGGCAGCAGATTTGAAAACCAACATAAAGAAGCTGGTTTCATACTGTGCATAATTACAGCTGTGAAACTCATTGCCACAAATGGCTCAAAGCAACTGAAAAAAAAAAAAAGGATTAGAAAAGTTCCTGGGGTACAGTCTGTTGGTAGTCTATTAAACTAAATCTCAAATACAACCTCTGGCTTGGGAAGTTTTGCAACGGCTGCTTGGTGGAAACTGAAAAGCTATGCAAACGCAAGGGACACACTGCATTAGCATTTGCTATTTTCTTTAGTTAGTTTTGCATACTCTTTTCCTATGTTCTGCTTCTGGCCACCGTGTAAGTTTAAGTTGTGAACTACATACACCTTTTGTCTGATACAGTATTTTGGGGAGGGGGTGGGAGATTTTTTATGCGCGTCTTAGATGAAAAGAGATCCTACCTCCACTCTCCCATTGCGTGACCCTGGGTACCATGCCCCAAGAAGTGGTAAGAGGTGGGGTTAATCTCCACAATCTCCTCTTCTCAAATAAAACTCCTCTTCTTAAATAAAGCTACTCCTAAACAAAGCACTGTTTCCTCAGGAAACAATGCCTCCCCACAGAAGAATAACCACTATTGTATGCTCTGTGGCTTCATTGTCTTGTCTTAAGATGGAGGAAAAAGGCAAAGCATGCCAACTCATTGCAAGTGCGATGGAAAAACTGAGTTTATACAGACCAAGAACAACTAAATTAGGATGTTGTAGTCACTAACTATGGTGACTTGGAAGAGGCATTTGGTGTCACTGACAGCGGGTCCAAGTGTCAGCCCGTAGGGGACGCAGCAGGTCTTCTGCATACATTTCTGCACACAGTTAGGTCTCAGAAGGACATTTGTAAGTACTTTCTACTCTCCTCGTTTCTCTCATAAAAGCTACCATCTGTCAGCATTTTTTTTTTCCCAGTGTCCAAAACACAGGAGATTTGTTTGTACTGAGGAGCATTTTATTAACATTGCAGCAGCAATAGCAGCATAACTTGGGCTGGTGCAACAGAGAAATACATTTCAGCATTCTGAGGAAAGCATTACGGAATCGGGATCTGAACTCTTGCCCAGGTAAAAATGTACTCATTTCAGAAGGGAGAAACGTGGCTTCAGTTTTAAGTCAAGTGAGATTTGGGCACAGAGAGTGGGAACGACTTATTAGTGCATTGGCTTATTTGCAAGGTGCTCTGACACCTGATCTGAAGTCCCCATTCCAGTTTCATTGCCCCCTTCCCTCATTGAAGAGAGAGGTATTTTGTGCTCTGCTGAACTGCTAAAGGACAGGACACGAGTCACCACGACTGAGCAGATTTTGCCTCTTCTTCCCATTGCTCAGCCTTGCTGCGAAGGAGTGTTGTGCCAAGAGCTGGTGACATTAAATCTGAACACATTTTGCTGACCGTTGCAGAGTGCATGGGTGGCTGAAGCAAGCTCATAACCTCAGATTTCAAGATTAAGCTTTAGGAAAACCCACCTTTGATCAATAAAGGAGACTGTGTGCTCTGAATCCAATTCAAGCACATTGCAGGTGATTTGCCCAACCAGCACCGAGGGGCCACATTTTCAAGTGCGTGGCTCTTATGATCTGTAGGAAACTTTTCTCAAAGAGCTCAGGTCCCACGGGGGCACCCAGGGACAAATAACACCCATGATTTCAGCAGTGCAGACTTTCATAGGAACCGAGCAGGGGGGACAGCCCAAACCAGGAGGGATGGAGGAAATTCTCCCTTTTGTTCTGAAGGCCTGGGATCAGGTCTCATGGATGTGCCTGGGAGGGACTGGACATCTTGAATCACTAGCCTTATCTAAACTGTTTGCTGGCAGCACAGAGTGAAAGAGGTGTCTCCAACACATCAGGCACTGGCCCTGCTACCGTAATGCTTTCTACCCCCAGTGCTGGTGTCACTGTTTTTTTCCCAAGCCCCACACACATACAAGTACTAATGATGACATTAGAAAAAGCCATTCAAATTCCTTGAAGACGGAGTGAATAATTAGTACAGAAGCTCCCTGAAATGCTAGCAGTTGTTCTTTGGTGGTTACATTAACAGGGCTCGGTAACAGAAAAAGAAAGACGACGAAACATATTCTGATAAATTGCTCTGCCCCTATGTGCGAGGGGAATGACACAAGCTTCCCATGCCCCAGGGCTTGTGTTCCTGGTGCTGTGACACTCCTAGGTGATGCCACTTGCAGTAGGGACGAAGGGGCTGCTGGTGGGCCTGGAGGGAGAGCTGCACCTCAGGAGGTGCTGCCACACGTGTCCCAGCTCGAGGAGGGGATGGGTAGCAAGGCTGTCACACTCACACCTCGCATTTAACAGTCTTTCCTGATTTGACCTTTCAGTTTTAACAGGATACATTTTAAGTGCAAATAACATTGCTGAAGAGAGGCATAGCAGATGAGAAAACGCTTCAGCAGTCTTGTCCCCTTGGCTGAAATGAAAGTGCAAAAGGCTTAGCAACAAACAAGTGGGAAAGGGGAACCTCCTCCCTCTGCTTCAGATAAATAGATGCTGGCAGCGTCATGAAAAGGCAGCAATTTGAGGGTCAGCAGGAGAGGAAGAGGAAGCCATTCCTACCCCCAGACCTCAGGATGATACAGGAATAGGTCAGAGCTTAATGGCATCCCTTATGGACACATAGCTGGTACAGGGCCAAGCAGGGAAGCACTGTGGGTGCAATCACCAGGCTCCAGGAGCAGGGAGGAAGCGTGCAGCAGCTCCTGGCTCTGCCCCTGCTTCCAGGGGATGGAGGAGTGGGGGATCTGTCAGTCTGAGTCAGGCACGGGCAGTGCAGCTCCCAGGAAGAGCAGACAGAGTGTGAAGCTTGCTGCAGGCAGGAGTTCACTGCAGCCATCCTGGGATTTAAACAGTGCTAAGCAAACCCCTCCTCCATCACAGCCCTGGATGGCAACATTTATAAACCCAGCATGAGAAGGGGAAGGTCACCACAACAGCTGCTGTGCTGCAAAGCTGTGTTGGTACCAGAGGTGCCAGGGCCGCACCGGGAACCCATACCTCCCCATGCAGCTGTGGTCACATCCCTGAACTCCTGCTACCCAACTGAGCTGAGCATGTCCCCCCATCCAGCAGATGTCATGATTTGGTGGGTTATCAGGATAAAGGTCCCTAGGCAGAAAGCCCTATCGGCTGCCAGTGGGCTTTGGGCCCCAAAGGCAAGGGATTTAAATCTCAGATGAGAAGGTAGCTGCCTTCTGCATGACTGCTTTTATGGGTGATGGCAGCAGTCCCAGGATCTGTAAGACCCTGGCTCAGCACGAGGTGCAGAACCTCACTCCAGTCCCACACAGGCTCAAGCAGTTGCGGTATTTCTCACCCCAAGAGGTCCAGGGGGCCTTAACTTTGGCAAATATTTTTTGTCTTCAAAGCACACGTTCACTTAACTACCATTCTCCCCTCCCCAGCCTTCTTTAAAAGCAATATTCAAAAGGAATATGCTCCTTCCTGTTGCTTGTTCTGCCTGTAAAATCCCACTCCCTCACACAACATTTTGTCTGTCTGATCTGGTTAGACTGGCAGCGCTTTCAAACAGGACCAAAATACACCCTGTGTATTATAGCACCTAATTAGCTCGCTCTGCATGTATAACTGTGATGAACACAGTGGCATCCTGGTCTTACTTCGGACTCTTTATTCTACTGTAGTGCTACAAATGAAAACAGGATTCACACAGCCTTGAAATGCAGGAGGGGACGTTTGGTATGTGACAGCACCACCATGGGGAGCTTTTGCTTGTTTGGGTTTCATAAAGTCCAGGAAAAGCATAACAAGCAAAGCTTGTTTAAATCTGCTTGGATACAACCATTTCATTCCTGCATTTTTTATTTTTTTTTTTTCCCCAGAGGCTGTGGAGCTGGGAGGCAGGCAGTGGCTCCTCCAAATTTCTTTCCTCCCATGTTTATAGATACCTTGATGCTAAGAGCTCTTCAGCAGCCAATGCAACACCTGATCTGACCCCATGGAGCTTCTTTCCACCATCTGTATCATTCCCTCTCAGATCATGGGCTGGACTTTCTTTTGCCAGCAAATGGGCTACTGGGCAAGGCAGACTTTCACCTGGAAGGGTCATCTTAACCAGCTGCTTCCCTGCGCTGCTGGCTGGCACTCTCTGTCCATTGCTTGGTGGCCTGTCCTTCCTCAGCAGGGATGCTTCGCTGCAAACCAGGTCCTTTGCAGTAGGTACTTCTAAACTGAGAGCCCATAATGGAGGAGGAAGAAGCAGAGAGACATTACATGGCTCCATGCATTCTTGCATTTGAGTGCTGTGTTCAGCTTTGGGCCCCTCACTACAAGAAGGACATTGGGGCCCTGGAGCGTGTCCAGAGCAGGGCTACAAAGCTGGTGAGGGGCCTGGAGCACAAGTCCTGTGAGGAGAGGCTGAGGGAACTGGGGGTGTTTGGTCTGGAGAAGAGGAGGCTCAGGGGAGACCATATTGCTCTCTACAACTACCCGAAAGGAAGGTGTGGAGAGCTGGGGTTAGCCTCTTCTCACCAATAACTAGTGATAGGACCAGAGGGAATGGCCTCAAATTGGACTAGGGGAGGTTTAGGTTGGAAATTAGCAGACATTTCTTCTCAGAAGAAGCAGTCAGGCACTGGGATGGGTTGCCCAGGGAGGTGGTGGAGTCACCGCCCCTGGGGTGTTCAAAGAAAGGCTGGACGTGGTGCTTGGGGACATGGATCAGTGGGTGACATTGGTGGCAGGGGGATGGTTGGACCAGGTGATCTTGGAGAGCTTTTCCAACATTTATGATTTTGTGATTCCATGATTCGGGTCCTTCAGCTTTGATCTTGGCTGGTGTGGGGCAGTGGTCCCCTGAGCCAACACGATGCTTGGCCAGCCTGGGCTCCTGAGCCCGCACAGGCCTGGGCTGCGGCCATGGAGGTGGCAGCAGGCCCGGGCAGAGCTGCCCCGCTGGCACCCTGCCACCTCCACCCCAGCTTCAGGATGTTTCTCTCAGCTCCACCTTCCCATCTCGTCTGGACGGGCTCTTGTTGGACGCACATACGCGTTGCTTTGTTTTATTTGGTCCCCCTGCCAGCACACACAGCTTAGGCAAAACACTTGAGTATTTTGTCTTGAAGTATTTACTTCCTCAGAAGCCGCCATCCTGGCATGTGGAGGAATGGTTAAGTGAAATAGGACACGTGGATGTTGGGCAGTTAAGAGGCAATGGGCTAGTGAAGTACCGTACTCAACTCACATGAGTCTGGCACGTACACAGCTGGCTGAGAGCCAATCAGGCTCAAGGACACGATGCCCTTGAGCGATGGGGAAAGTCCCTAAGGCAGGACAGTGGCTAAAAGAAGGAGGAACTACCTGAAAAGAGCGGGAAATGTTAGCCAATCCTGAGCTTAGTTTTTGCAATATGTATGAGTTGACTATGTTCGAACTAGATAAAAGGCGACAGAGCTATCCATTAAAGTTGAAGTTTACTGTTCACTCATATTGAGCGTCTGTGTCTTCCTTCCGTCGACAACACTGGCACCCAGTCAGATTCCCCAAATAAGCCAGTAAGGACTTAAGTAAACCGCCTACAGGTGTTGCCCAGCTGCTTCATTGTGGAGAGCCCTTGAACTTTGCACAGGCCCTTCAGGCCAGAAGGGATGGCACAGGACTTGCCTGCGCAGCCCGATGCTCTGCTCCTGCCCCAGGGCTGCCCAGACCTCCTCCTCCTCATCTGACTGCCTGCTGCTGCCTTTTTTCCACTCACAGCTGGCACTCTGAGATCATCTCTAGCACTGCTGTTTCTAAGACACTTTGCCATCTCTCCCTGCTGCAGACAATGGAAGAGGAAAATGAATCAGCCAGTGGTGGCCAGGCAAAAGGTTCCCTCCAGAAGTTGCCTGAAATGGAGGAAGGGGGCACAGGGAGAGAGCTGGGGATCCCTGTCCCCATCCAGGCTGAGGAGCCAGGAAGAAGGGGGTTTCATCCCCGACTGAGTAAAAGCCAAATGACCAGGCTTGATACATCAAGCTACATCAGCTGACAAGGAGAGAGTTTAGTGCCAGGTTTCTGCTGTCAGTGATGCACGCACAGCTGGATGTGGACCTGCACATCACCTGCAGTGTGCTGGTAACCCTACCAGCAAGGCCCCTCCCTGGGTTTTCTCTCCCACAAGCCAGCACCATCCCCTGCCACCACAGTGGATACAAATTAAATCCAGGCTACAGGGAGAGCTGTCAGCTGCTGCAAACCTACATTCAGCTGCAGCTGGGCTGGAAACCTGCTCCTACTGATGTTCGCCATAGGGAGTCAAGCCAAGGGAATAGAGGCCAGTCTCCAAATCTAGCGTTTAAAAGATGTTTGCTTGTTTGTTTGTTTGTTTTACATGAAGTTTCACATGTGCCTGTTTTTCTGTGCCTGCATTCTACTGACATGCTCACCCGGTTGTATTTCCACGTGCCAATCTTTGATCTCCGTGTTTTCTGTGCCTGTGTGCATACGTACATGCACATGCACAAAGACTGGGGGATTGGCATTGCACTAAGCTGACTGCATCAGCATTAGAAGCAGATTTGATAATGACCCCAAATATGGACCCAAATGTTCCTTCTTCTGCTACTAATTGACCTAATGGATTTCATATTTATAACCAGGCAGTGGTTTGTATTGTGAGTTTCTTTTTGTTTGCTGCTTCAGAAAAAATAGGAAATACTAGAACATAACACATACCATATTTGCACATGTAAATTGCCATGAAACGGTCCCCCAGGCAACTGCCAATAGTGGGTTACTAATAGTTTGGAGCAGTTGCACTTTAATTTATGATGGCAAACTCTGGGGCAGAAATCCGCAGTCATTATGCACACAAATACTGTGCTATATACGTGTATTAATCTATCTTAACAGCAGCATGATATTCTAGATCCTCAATCAAACCCACAATGCTGTCAAAAAGGAAAGCATGTTTTATCAGGTGGGGAAGAAATATCTGGGGGGAAAACCGAGACAACAGATTAGTGCCTGAGGGGAATTGATCTGCCAGCTTGAGGTAGACATCTAGCTGCTGTGTGCGCCTCTCCCTCTTTGGATGAGCATCCTTGCCTTCCACATTCACGCTTCACTTTATCCCATTGTCCATTCAACTCCTCCCCTCTCTCTCCCCAATTGCTGTCCCTTTTACTCCTCATTTCTTTCCCCCTGTGATCCTACACGAGTTTCAGTCAGTCTGCCTCACTTCCCACATGAGGGGGAGATTTGTGAGGATCCCTCCGCTCTTCTTTCAGATTGGCAGGCATGGTGGGGAAACTAATAGCACAGCTGCCTGTGAAATACTTGTTCTGGCCACTAAAATGTAATAATAAAGCTGGGTGCTCTACAGCTCTCAAATTGGTACCTTTCAGGAGTACTAAATGGTCTTAACAAGTAAATGAAATGCAGGCTATTTATCAGAGAAATCAGAATGGCACCTTTGCAGCTGTTCCTGTCTCATGAGGAAAAAGATATAATTAGGCAGATTTAAAAAAAAAAAAAAAAAAAAAAAAAAAAAAAAAACCCACACTTAATCTGGAAACTCTCCAATCTGCTGAATAAGCGTGTATCTAGGTAAACTTTAAAACACATTTTCTGCACCAGATAGAAGAAAATCTCAGGAGGAGTCTCCCTGGCTCATTGGCTAGGCATGTATTGGGGCAGGTTTAGAAACATTTTAGCGTAGCTGATGGACCATGACCTTTTAGTATCAGTCGAATGCAGATTGTTTTTCTAAGAGGTATGCTATTGAAAGTCACCGTGAGCCAAGTTAGAGAAGTCTGCCACAGTATTTTCACAGGATCAATCCAAGGTATTTTCCAGTTCATGCCAAGTAATAAAATCTTTCTTTTTGTGTGCATTTCTGAACACAGCTGTTCTTTCCTCAAAGGCAAATTATCTCCAAAAGGTAACATTTCACCGAGATAGCTATGTTTTAAAGGAGGAAGTTTCACTTTTCCTTATTAAGATACTTAAACAAAAGAAAGACTGATTTACATGTGTTGTACATATAAAACGAGACAACAGGCGTGTACCCAAATATTGTTCTAATTATTTTTCACTTGTAGTTCTCCATATGTTTGCACTGCAGTCAGTGAACAATAGAAGAGCTCTCCTGTGGTTAATTTTACACCTGTAAAGTCCCCTGGATACAAACCAAGACTGTGTGGCCAAGTGGATAAAGTACCTGGCTTATCTTGCCAATGAATTCATTGCTCCAGGGGGTTAGAGAAGATGGTGAGAATAGGAGGAATCTCATTCTTTTCAGTCTTTAGCAGATTTCCATTACTTTTGCCCTTCCTATCTCCAACGCCTGAGGAAGGAAATCCCCACAAGCTTCAGGGCTTCAGTGCAAGCGCTTAAAAGCCCCTCCACATCCTCTGTGCTGTGTGGGTGAGGTGGGAGGGAGGGATTCCCTGGTGCTCCACACTCTGTGGAGCAAGCGTGCTGAGGACCTGCCCATTCTCAACACCACAAAAGCAACCGAGGCGCTGTTTTCCTACCAGTATAGGGCATGAAGTCTGTGGGGTTTCCACACCAAGCCTTGCAACAGGCTTCCTGAGTGACCTAGAGCAAGGCATGGCACTTGTGCCTCAGGCTCCCCCATCTATGAGCAGGAAAACGCTGTGTCCTGTAGCCCACTGCTTACCTGCTCAGGGGGTGAGCACTGGCTGGCAAGGACCGGCTCTGCTGCGTGTCCCTCACCTCCCACAGCAGGCTCAGACCTCCGTTGCAGTCAGTACGCATTACCGTAATAGATATTAATAGAAATAATTAGTGCTTCACAATTGTGCAGATTTAATATGCCTGGGAGTCTGACACTAATTTATCAATAGCATAGTTTACAGTACATCATTGGTATTCTTTGTGAGCCATGACCTATATTCGGATATAAAGGATCTTCAAGGTTCCTCCGCAAATAAAAGTAAATGTTAATTAAAGCACTTTCTTCGAAAGGCTTTCTTTCAAATGACCTACAGTTCCAATATTTGTTTTATGGTGCACACAGATAAGAGGATTCACAATCTCACAGGAAATGTCATATGAATATAGGAAGGAAAAAGTAAAAAAAAAAAAAAAAAAAGTGAGGAAATGAATTCACTTCTACAGTACATCAGCATACAGATTTTGGCTACAAGAAAGCTGAAGTGAGGAGGGTACCTATTACAAATGTCTGAAACATTACATTTTTAACTCCAAAAAAGGTTTCAATCCATTTTTTCTTTTTAGTGTAAGAGATGGCTAGGACATACAGAAATTAAATGCAGTGTAACATTTGTGTTGCCTTCAAGAGAGAGCTTTGGAGGTATTTTATTCTCCCCGTCATAAAATTTTCTCTCTTAAAGAAAACTCTCTTACATAGCTGATAGGAGCTTGGAGGTTGTATCCTTCTACACAGCCCTTTGTGGTACATTTTCTGTTACGTTCACAGTGCACTTCAGAACATGAGATCACATGCAAAATGCGATGCCTTTTACAGACATAAAAGGGCTGCTCTCTTTGCACAGAACTGTTCTTTTTTGGTGCATTTCCTCCCGTTAGAAGGCCTACTAAAGCTCAGCTAAGATGTATGATCTCAGCATAACTTCCTAAGACATTCAGATTACCAACAAATGTTCTTTTTTAAAAAAAAAAAAATTAAAAAATAAAGAAGCCCGCAACATCCCCAGGGAATTGAAGCCTCTGCTATTGTTCTTTCATTTCTGATGCAAGTCAGGAGATACCAGACAATACAAATTACTAAGTCACTATGCACTAAGCTGCATTTGCTTAAAAAGCTCTCCCAGCTGACCTTCCCAAGTTAGCATAAAGCATATAAAGACAAAAAAAAAAAAGCTCTCTGCGTTCAAAAACCAATGCACTTTTATCTAGCCAGGTACGCTGGGAAGCTGGGAAGGAGGTAAATCCCAGAGGGAAGCCACTCAAGCTGGAGCTGATTTGGGTGGGTTTGTTCTGCAGAAAAGTGGGGACAGAGTAGAGTGGGTCATGGCTACAGGGTGGAGGCAGAAAAGGGGGAAGCAGATAGAGGAAAAGGCAAAGAAGCACTAGGAAAATAAAGGAAATGTCTATGTTCTAGCTCAGAGGACATTTAACTCAATGCTGATATAGGGACAGGCAGGGCTTCACTAGCAAAAAGGCACACAGGGCTCGGAAATTGATTCAGGACAAGGTGTACAGCAGCAATCTGCTTCTTTCAGCACTTTTTCTTTAAACGTCCTCGAATTCACCAAACAGAAGATATATTACACTTTCTAATATAAGCCTCCTGAGGGGATGCTGCTAAAAGGCTGTCAGCAGAAAGGGGAAAAAAAAAAAAGTGTTCAAAGTGTGCAAGTAGGGGTTAGGGACTCCACATTTCAACCGATCTGCAGCTGGGGACGAGATGTATTTGCATTTGTTCCCCGGGCAGAAGACCTCACATTCATTACAAAAGCTATTTCAAAATAGTTCTATCTACTTAAAAAAAAAATAAAAAAATCACATATAATCCAAACAAAATGAAAGATGTAGCTAAGCATCAAACAATCTTACCTACCTCCCAAAAGATCTGTAGATATTCCCTTTGGTTTTATTTGGTTTTGAGTCGGGCCTTCAAATAAAGGCCAGAATTTACATAATTACTGCAGTGCTGAAGGGCTTCATGCACAGGAGCCCCCTTTGCACCAAATGTTGAAAATAGAAACAAGAATAAACTGTCCCAGAAAGCTTTCTTGTCATGGTTTCAGCATCCCACTACTCTGCAAACGAATGACTTTTGTTTATGGTTACTGTTATTTCCCTGGCATTTAATTGCAGGGATTTTCTTTGGAGAAATTAAGACAGACACAAGAAACATCTTTGTAGTCCAAAGCACTGCTGATTATGTTTCAGCATTTTACAAAGCAGTTAGGATTTACTGATGATTATTGTGTTCATATTCAGCAGGTATTTGTGGCAGCATAAGCCATTATCACGCCTCTGAGTCTTTCTTTCTGCCTTTACATTTGGGCACACATCTCAACCATTGGTGTTCGGAGTCCAGGGTACTTGAGCAAACTCACTTCCCTGTGCAGGACAAGGTCCCATGCCAAATTACAAAGTGGAGTGGGTAGATTACACACACCAGTGCCATGGAGTAATGCCCAGGGGTGGGTGGGATGGCTGAATCTGTCAACTTGTCTGAGGGACCACAACACCCTTTCCCTCTATGTGTCCCTGTGACCATTTGAAGTATTATTATTATTTTTAATTTGAGTGAAGCTCAGATTTGCCAACATAGACCCTGATACTTCAGCCATCTTTCCACGTGTTAATCTTTCCTACTTTGAGTAGTCATAAATAGGATGCAAAAGTTACACACTCGGATGCTGCTTGCAGAATTAGGCCACAGGCTTAGTTACCAGGTTAATAAATTCACAGCCAAGCAAAAGCTTGAATAGATTTGCTTCCAGACTAAGCAAGACTGGTTTTTGGTTGGTGGTTTCCAAGTGAAGGCTTTCTTAAGACAGCTGCGGAGTTAAAAATTAAATTAGGAAAAGCCACAAAAATACAAGAGGTCTCAATGCATTGTGGCTCTTTTGTTTGCTTGTTTCTCCTTTTATAAAAAATATGCAGTCCTTATTGACTTGTTATAGGAAAGGTGTCTGCTACTGTTGCTACAGTTATAAAAAGGAAAAGGGAATTACAACCCATAGTAAGATCTCCATGTAAAAATATCTTACTTGCTAAAGGGAGAGAAGTAAAGAATTTTACATATATTTGCTTTTGTTTATCTCTGTCTCCAGCTAACACTGAAAGTGTAGCTCTATAGAGCTACAGCCTTAAAGAAAAAAAAAAAAAAAAAAAAAAAAAAGACAAAATGTGCTCAAACAGCACCTCCATGAGATCACACAGCAGAAAAAGAATCCTCACTTATAATCTAAATACATGGGAGGATGGAAATAATGTTTTATGGAAAACTATTGCACTGGAATTTAAGGAAAGTTCTGTAGTGCGGAAAACAAACAGATTTTAATAGGCTGCTGCTTTAAGCAATTGCATTTATTTCCAAGAAGGTCATGCTCATAAAATGGAAAACTAACACTTCCTTCAGAGCCGTGGCAAAAAGGGAAGAGAAAATAGCTACACTATAAAGTTATCTTTGATCTCCTAGAGGAAGGGGCAGGATGTTGTAGGTGTGTTTTTTTTTTTTTTTTGTTATTGTTTTGTGATTAAATAAAGACACCTTCTTTATATTTTTCTTTTCTCACTCAATAAATTTTATACAGAAACATTTAAACAGAAAAAGTCACAGCAGTAATGTATTACTAATAATTTCCCAGTGTTTTCACCTATGACAATTAGGGAAATAAAAATGTGCCTAAATACTTCATTTTCATGCCCCAAGCACCTGACTGCCCCACTCACTCCTTTCCTGTAGTCACTAAACCAGTAGCCTGCAACAGTCAAGAACTCCAAATATACATTTATGCTTTTTTCTCTGTCAGTTTAAATAGCTTTCCCTTTCCTTGTGAAATTTCCTGCCTGCGTAACCAGATCAGAAAACTACACCAGTCTCTTTTCAGCATATTTCTTGCCAAATCTGAGCAGAGACTGATGCTCTGAGCTCCAAGAACCAAAGCAGGATATGATAGAAAAACTGCTCCCGAAATCCAGCTCCCAAACCATTTGTGGAAAGAGTAAAACACCTCCTTGCCTTTGTTGTTACCATTTTTTGAACAGCAACATCATTTGGATTCTTCTCAGTTCTGAGAGACTGGTCTAAGCGAATGTTCTTCTACCTTTTTCAATTTGCAAGACCCCTGAGCACTGTCCAGTGGTGATGTAGACCTCAGAAAGCAAACTGAAGCTAAAGGAAACAGACTTGCCTTTCTTCACCAGCCCTCATGGTTCACACAAGTAAGGGAAAACATGGTCTGGGTAAAAGAAGAGAAGGGAAGTCAAGTAATGTTGCACAGAGTGTTTCACACAGCTGAGCACGTAGGAAGCTCGTCTGGCTACCAGGGGCCTGACCAGATGATGATATCCCATGGTCCTGTTACCAAACCCTCACATGGCCTCCAGAGTCAAAACCTTAGAGAGTAACTTGAATAAGACAACAATCTAGTTTCCTACTGACACTCAGCCTCTGTCAAGACTCAATTTAAAAGTTAATTAGCAGGCATTAACTGGTGTAAGAAGCACATACAAGCCATTTTGCTCTGGCCTGGATTAACTAGAAACGTGGACTTCCTTCTGTATGCTGGGAGGCACTAGGCAGAAAATATTGGGCAGCTTTTTCTGTACTAGTCCACGCAGTATAGAAACACAGCAATTGAGGGCATTCAATACAAGAGATACACACGCCATCCTGTGGTTAGCAACCTTTGCTCCCAAACTGAGATGATTTTTCAGAATTTCACATCCAGTTAGGTCCCTTCCTTTTCCCAAATCATTTTATCACTTCTCAACAAGCTGGAGCCTTCCCCAAGCTGGAATGCCTGTCGTTTCAGCAGGTCTCACCTGTCAAAGTCCTTCAGGATGTAGCCACCTCACACAGCTGAAAATCCCCTCCATTTGGACTGGTTTGTCTCTCTGTCATGGCAATGCAGCCCTTCCTATCTCAGGCTAAGCACACGATAATATTGTTACTGTCTCCTGGCCAACAATATCATTACTTTGCATTCTGAAACCTGACGCTACAAGTAGAAAGATGTGTCCTGGCCAACCTGTGGTCCCTCGCCCAGCTTTGGGAACTCCCAAAGAAATTGATTGCCTGTCTGCTGATGCCACTGGAAATCTCTTCCTTGACGGGGACTTTCAAAGGAGATGTCACCCTTGGAAAGTTCATGCTAGCAGACTAAATGATAAAGAATCAGAGGATGCTGATGCTCCATTACTCCCTACATTTTACTGCACACACAACACTGTGCGTGAATGGATGCCCTATGTGCTATGTCTAACAGCACCTGTAAACCTTCAACTAAAACAAAAACTGTGTCTCAGTGAACAAGCAAATACAAAGCCAAAATAGATCATTTTTTAAATTAGAATATTTAACTTAAAAAAAAAAAAAATGAAGCTCAGCTGGAAGTGAAGCATTAATTGTTCAGCAACAGCACCTAAATCGAGTTTCTTTCATTTAATTTCTTTCAGGCGGGGAGGTTTTCTGTTCTTCAGAAAACTTTCAGCCCTCGGTAGGTGGTGCTAGAGCCCTTCCAACTACCCAGGAGAAAGACAGCATCTTTCCAGCACAGAAGTTTTTGTGGATTAGTATTATCGATGTCACCTCACTGTTCATGAATAAACAAATAAATCAGTGCTAAATACCTACACAGTTCGGGTGGCATTTAAAGCCAGCAGCTCCCATCTCGGTTCACGCAGACACCACTGTACCTTGTCCTGAACAGAAGAAACCAGTGACGGTACCAGAACTATAAAATAATTGTTGCCGTAGCTATAAACAAGGCAGGAGCAAAGAACTGCACAAATGTTTATCCATTCCACATCATATTCTAAAACCCTGTGAGTACTCCCATTAAACATCCAAATAAATGCTTGAAGAAAATAGTTGTATTGATGCTGTTCGAGGGGACGAGTTGAAACTTGAAGCTGAACATGTCTGTGAGAGAGCCAATTTCCATACATGCTGCGAATGGCACCAGGCCTTAGCAGAAGTACTGTCTCAAACCCTGAGACTTGAATCATGTGTGGAGTGGCCCAGCTCTGCTGTATGGAGGATGGAAACTTGTACAGGACAGTACAGCTCTACTGTACAAAGACAGAGGACAGAAGGTGAATTTTCAGTGTTTCAAGGGAGCAATTACCTTCCTGCCATTTTATTCCTTGAAAAGGGAGTAATACAGAAACTGATTCCACTGCGAGTATGGCCTGATCTACTAAAAATGCACTAGTTTAAAGGAATTTCTTAACAATTTTACCCAACTCCCACTCTTCTGTGGAATGCTGTTTCACACAGCTTACACAAAGCTGGAACTGACAAGTCCAAAAGAGCTCTCTTTGGTTTACTCAATCAGTTAAAGCCGTCTGAATTTTGAAGCCCTCTCACCTCAATCAGATCTTCTCAAGGCTCTGGTGCTTGAAAGGAGATAAAAAGAATCTTTTCAGATGAAATTGTAGAGCCACGATGCAAGAAATAGTAAACAGACACATATTTAGTCAAGGAGATATAAGCTAGTTTTATTTGTAAAATACTTTCCCGAAGAGCAAAATACTGTAATTTTATTATATAAAAGTTAGCAAAATTTGATACATTTCTAACAGAAATGAGAAAACTATTTCTACTTTTATTCAATTATTCAACTCTCTTTCAGTATGGAAGCTAGAGGTATGCACCACACTAACAGATTTCAGTGCCAGACAGCTCATTCAATAAATATATCGTTCTACCATTAAAATCTGTGAATGACAGTGAAAAAGTTTCATATAGCTACTGAAAAAATATAAGCATTTTTGTATTTTTTTTTCTGAGGTTTGGAACTAGTAATATCTACACACAATATAAAATTCTTGGCATTTACAAGAAAGATTGTATATAACAGTAACAGCAGAATTTGTTACCAAAGTTCTTATGTTACTGACAAACAGCAGTACAATGTCTCTATTTAAAAAAAAAAAAAAAAAAAAAAAAAAGATAACTTCAGCCTATTTCTTAAGTCCTACAGAAGATGTCTGCCAGGAGCTGGCAATGGAAATGTACTAATTCCATATTTGATAAGGCCATTGCATATCCTAACTTGCAATAAAAGCTGATCCTATACTGTATAATATAATATAAACTGCCTGTTTGTTATGAATAAAAGGCAAAATGAGAACCAGTATCCTATTTTATCCTATTGCTCACAAAGAAACAACAACAAGAGACATGGAACCTTTGCCTTGGAGTGGACAGGTCTAATTAAATCTTGCTCTGCTATGTACACAGGCATAAATTTAGAAGCCAAAGTTTCAGAGGTGAAACTGGTTCCTTGTGTCAGCTTTCTGAGGAGCTATTTTCTATGAAAAAATTGGATGTGTGAGACTAAGCTCAGAGATTATGCAGATGGTAAGGCAAATTTATGCAGCAGTTATCCAACGTGAGAGGGCTGTGTAACTAAAGCTGAAAAGACACGTAATGGAAAGGCATTGTATCGGGTTTCTGTGGCAAGGTTTTGGTAGCATGGTGGCCGCAGGGGTGGCCTCTGTGAGCACAGACAAGGAGCTGCCCCATGTCAGACAGAGCCAGCTCTAGCTGGCTCCAAAAGGGACCCACTGCTGGCCAAAGCTAAGGCTGTGATAACATGGTTAAAAAAAAAAAAAGTAAAATATGCTGTGTGGAATCTGTGAGAGGAGTGAGAAATGTGAGAGAAGCAACCCTGCAGATAACATGTTCAGAAAAGGAGGGAGAGGAGGTGCTCCAGGTGCTAGCACAGCTATCCACACCGCAGCCCCTGGAGAAGCACACAGTGGAGCAGGTGGATGTGGCCTGAAGGAGGCTGCGGCCCATGGGGGACCCATGCTGGAGCAGTTTGTGGAGAACAGCATCCCGTGGGAGGGACCCCACGGGGAGCAGGGGCAGGGAGGGACTGTGAACGAACGGCGGAGACGAAGCGTCAGGGATTGACCGCAGCCCCATTCCCCATTCACCTGCACCACTCAGGGGAAGGAGGTAGAAGAATAAAGACTTAAGTTGAGCCTACCAAGAAGGAAGAAGAGGAGGAAGGAGAAAGATGGTTTCAGTTTTGTCTTGGTTTCTCACTACCCTACTCTATTTTTAATTGACAATAGATTAAAATAGTCTTCCCAAATCAAGTCTGCTTTGCTCATGACGGTGAGTGATCTCCCTGACCTTACCTTGACCCTTCATTTTATTTTCTCTCCCTGTCCTGTTGAGGATGGGGAGTGAAAGAGCAGCTTGGCAGGCACCCGGCAGCCAGCCAGTGATAACCTACCACATTCTGAATACTGAATATACCCACCACATACCAAATATTTCCTCATTTGATAAAAAAAAGAAGAAAACAAAACAAGTCATTACCTTCTGTACAGTACTGCTGCTCAATTTCAACTTAAATGATGAAACAGATGTAAAATTGGATACATATGTAGTCATCTGTTTCTATTTATGTATTTTTAGGATTCCCACACCCCAGTAATTTTCAAAATGAGATTTTTATTATTATTATCTTAATAATTCAATCCACTAATAAATCTTAGTGCTGTGCGGAAATGCAAGCAAGGGCAGGAGTAATCACTGCACATCTTTCAGAGTTAAGTTAACAAGGACAGGACGACAAGTCTTCAGAACAGCAGCCTAACCAGACAGCAAAGCAAATACGCCTGGCTTTGTAGACCAGGAGCCACACGCTTGAATATTGAAAGCTCTGATTGTGAGTTTGAGAAAGGTGCACCACTGATGCTGGTCATCTCTGGCCGCATACAAACAGCATGCAGCATGTGTCCATACAGTCTCAACTGAAGGACCATCACTTGAAGCTGATGGCAAATATTCTTTCTTAAATCTGAATCAGGATCCAAATCCTCTAGATGGCTCGACGAAAGCTGCAGCCCATTTGCACCTTGTAGACATCAGACAGGATGAGACGTGCCACTGAACCACTACGTCCCTCAATGAAGTGCTTTCTTCCATTTTCTTCATGAAAAAACAGAATCAAGTGCTGGGCTGTTTGTTCTGGATGCTGTTTTTGTAGAGCAACATCAGAATGAAGAAAAAATTACCAACTGTACTTACAATGTTGTCTGTCTCTTTCCTTATCCTGTAACAAAGACTGCTGCTATAGGAAGAGGAAAAAGAGAGAGATAACAAATGAGCTAGATACAATAAAAATGTGTTTTCCTTTCTGCATTAGGTATTTTTGCATAATATATCCAACTGCCAAAGCAAATTTCCCTCCTCACACATAAGGAGACAGTTTAGCTGACTATGAATCTTCCTCCACGGAGGGCCATTCTTTCCTCTCCACATTTCTCTGTCTGCTTCTGCTGCCTTGATGTGCAATCCATCTTTTGTAATCAAATTAATCTTTCATTGTCATTTAATCATGAAAAGAAAGTGCTTTCAGGGGACAGCACATTACAGCCGCTACAGGAAATGGTGGAATTCATCTCTGAGGAGCGCGAATGCTACTTCTACAAAGACTTTAAGGTTCCTACTGCCAACTTTGGTCTCGTGAAATATGATATTTAGTGCTGCTGCCTACGTGGGATTTATCAAAACCTGCTAAATGAAGATCTGAGTTGGCTGTTAAGAGATCTTCAGTCTGCAAGATTGATAGTGTCACTTCCACATGGCTTTACAGAAGTAGGACTCTGTGGGGGACTCTTTTCACTTGATGGTGGCCTTGCCAAGATTCTCCGGTTGATTCCAGCTGTAGCCTTTTTATGGTCGTGTCTGAGACTGCGGATTGTGCTGTTTATGGCAGCCACGCATGCCTTCCAATCATATCCAGTTTCCTTTAGATCAAAGGATGGGTAGTTCTCTTGAAGAAAGTCTAAAAATAAACACGAGCGAATTATCGATCATTTATGCAATTTTATTTTCAGATTTAGTTCAGTCAAAACAAGTGCATGCTACCAAAACAAGACGCCACAGGCATGAGGCTTGCAGAGCAAAATTAGAAGGTAGATATTTTTCCCTTCTGTTTGAGATACGTAAGAATGACAAAAGATCTAAGCATTAAAACAAAATATGCAAAGAAAGCGAGTAACCATTTATGTGGTCTTGATCCCTTAAAGTGCTGAATAACTTCAGCTTCTGCTGCTGAAGCAATTAAGTCTCAGCCTCCATTTCAGAATGTCCAGCCTTTGCAAGACTAAGCCCTCCTCCAGAGGATCTTTGACAACAATGTACAAGAACTATAAGCATCCTCCTGCTTCTGGTGGATAGGATCAGAGCTGTCTTAGCTCCATCTTTTTGAAATGTAGGGATTGAAGGGTAGATCAGATCAAACTTGTTGATCTTGAAGGTCTTTTCCAACCTAAATTCACTAATCCAAAATACAGCAGTCTAACACAACACAGCCATAGAGAAACAATGGTGACAGAAAAATAGCAAGAATTTGTTCCTAACTAATACTGTTACAGTACAGTAAATGAATACTTAACTTAGCAAGGGGATAAACAAGGTAAGACTGCTGCTGCACCTTTCTCCCCTTCCAACATGTAAAATGAGTGCTTTTAAGAACAGATTGGTTTTGTTTTTATTACTGATGAGCATTCTTCTGAGCTTAGCTGAATTAGGTTTTTCTCTCAGCAAGCCCCTAAAATCTTTAAACAGGCACCAAAAAGGAATTCTCCACTGTAATTTCAAATCAAAAGCAATACTAATTCTCTGCTTAGCATTTAGATTTACCTTAGCAGAATGAAAGGTACAGCTAGATGATTCTTTTTCAGTTTTGTTCTGTCGCTCTCACATATCCTTATCCTACCAAGTAAAAGCCTAATACAGTTCGCAGCTGACGCTTTGCTTAGCCTGTAGTTCCCCACCTGGAGAGCTGATTTGCTAGGAAAACATGGGCCAGGAGAAAGACAAGCACAGAGAGAGAAACCTGTGCTCCAGCAGTTTACTCTACTCTGAGTGGCTTGGAAAAAAAATAAAGAAAGAGTGAAAGAAGAAAGGAGAATACTCCTGAGGTATACTGACAAAGGATACAGCAGCTGTTGGCAGAGGCAACAGCCAGGGCGCCTTCACCTCCATCCCTGACAGCGTGTCTGGCCTCAGAGCTACAGCACAGAAGACAAATTCTTACTACCATGCCTTTGTACAAGGCCCACAGATCAGCTTTTTAATAATGCTTTTTCTTTCACAGAGAAGGACTAATTGTTGAGAATATAGCAGAGCTAAGTGGGTCCCCTTCCTGCCCTGCAGTGTTGCATTCAGGGAGCCGATGTGACCATCCCATCAGGCTATGTTGTAACGTTAAAGAAAACTGGGCCATGGACTGCCCTCTGGCCTGAAAGCCAAGTGACACAGCCTGGCTGCAAGCACAGAGCAGAGAACTTTGCCTTGCATCTGCTGTGGAGCCCATCTGGTGTACCTGCAGCCTTCAGACACCCCTAATATATCTTCTGAATGCTTGAAATCGAAATGACGTGAAACAAAATGTGTGTACTACGGACGTATGTGGAGATGCTTAGAGCGGCAAGCTTTCTCAGGCCAGTGGTGGAAGAACAAACAGTTCGGGAAAAATTACTTTTGTGTATAGTCTTGCCATAATGGGAATGGTTTCTGGTGTGCTCTGTCCCTCAAGCCATGCCCAAACACCATCCCACAGCGTGCAAGTCCCAATACCATTTTATTCAGCAATATTGCTGTGATCTCAGAGGTGAACTCACTGCACACCTACTAACAGCCACAGATCAAATAGCAAACAAAAACATGTTATCTTCCACTCAATGCTGCTGTTTATGCTGGCCATGCTAAATTCTTACCAGATAATGCCAACTTTTCTTCTGCGTAATAAACCACAGGTACCCTTTCCAGCTACAACCTGCTCCACACTCCTCCTCGCCTGCTGTTGAATTGTTATTCTAACTCCACCGCCACTGTCACAGTTCTGCTTGCTTTACCCAGCCTTGCAGGAGGGACCAAGTGAAGCAAACAGAAGGCTCCCTTCTCAGGAAGGAGCATGGATCATTGCTGCCCAGAGAGGCTGTGGAGTTTCCCACTTTGGAGATCTCCAAAAGCCACCAGGAGGTGGGTCTGGGCAGCCTGCTCTGGGTGTCCCTGCTTGGGCAGGGCTTGGGGCAGGTGAGCCCAGAGGGCCCTGCCAGCCTCAGCCACGCTGTGAGTCTGTTCCAGAAGTCTTAAAGCTGAACCGAGAACAATGCAGAAGGCAAAACACCTGCTACCATTCCAACCATAACATAACCTCTCTTGGCTTCTGGGATAGGATTTGCAAATAGAATAAATAATACTAATCTCCTGAAGGCATCCTGGATTCACGTAAGCTGACGAGATGGCAAAACTGTACAAATTCATACAAAGGAATAGGTTGTTCTGTATTATATGAAAGACACACTTCAACAAAGAACCATTACCCAACGAGCTCAAACTGGTCAAGTTCGAAATGCTGCCCGTTCACTTGGCAGCAGTCCCTATCCTACCTGTAATTTCTAAACCAATAAATAATTTTAAATATAATTTTAATAATAAGTAGAGACCTCAGGAGGCCTCTACTCCAACCTCCTGCCCAAACCATGGCCAGCTCTGAGGTCAGGCAGCATTGCTCAGGGATTTGTCCATTGAGGGATGGAAAAAGGACAGAGATAAAACAACTTTCACAGAGCAACCTGCTCCAGTGCTTGACTGTCCTCATGGGCAAAATGCTTCTGCTCATATCCAGTCTGAATCTCTTGCTTCCATTTATGCCTGTGGTCTCTCATCCTCACACATTCAATGCTGCAAAGAGCTTGGCTCTCCCTTCTCAGTAAACTCTTTCTGGCCGACTGTTATCCCTTGGAGCCTTCTCTTTTCCAGACCAAATAAGCCCAGTTTCCTCCCTGGACAAGAGTTCTAGTTCACTGTCCCTTTTGGTGGTCCACAAGCTCCCACCTATGAGTTTCCCAAATAAGCCAAAGCCTGCTCTCCTAAGCCACAGGGTCTGCTCTCAAACCTTTCCAACTCTCCTCAGCATCCTGAGGTCCATTATTTCACAGTCTCTACAGGCAATACTGCCACTGATTATCACACCCCAACCTTGTTTGTGAAGAGCATCAGAAGCTGCTGTGCATTACTTCTGCTTAGCCTACCCAGCACTTGTACCAAGAAATTATACCCTCCGACCCCCTTCAGAACCCTTGGGGACTGCTTACATCTCCCACTCTGTCACCCTTTCAAGTAGTATCAAGGAGACTGAGTTCCCCCATAAGAACAAGGTTTGTGATCTGGAGACTTCCTTAATGACTTTAACTACTGTCTCTCAACTTTTTCCACCACTTGTACTAGTATTTGTCAAAACACTTTCACAGAACAATTCCTGAAGCTGCATGGTTTGTTCTTACGACACAAGAGTCAATCGGTCATTTTAATTTCCCCCATTATCATTAGAACAGAGGCTTGCTTTCTTACCTCTGAGTGCATTAATCCTGTTGCAGTCCAGCGGACTCATGCCACGCTCAAGATTACCGTATACGTTGCTTTTCACCAGCACGTCTTCAGTGAAGAGATGGCGGATCAGGTAGCGAGCTGACAGCTCCGGCCGGGACTTCCCCTTAGCCACGTAAATGACTGAGAAAGGCAGCTGGACGTTGCGCCATGGGCTTCCAAGTAGTTCTGGAAAGAAAGTCATGGAGAGAAGTATTTTACTTATCCAGTAGCGACCATCCCGTAAAATGGCTGTATTACACTGAAACTACAACACAGAATATTCTCCCCTGAAACTGCTGTACTCGGTTGGAGAGACCGGAGCAAAACTGCAACACTGCAGCTAATTCTGAAATACAACAGATTGTAGACAGATGTTCCAGTAGCCAAAAAGCTGCCTGTTTTACAACAGTGTAATAGCACTTCTGATACGCTTTCAGCAATGCTGGCAACGTAGCCTTCATTAATGATCGCCTTCTAAATCGTTGTCCTCTCACGTGTAAAGATGCTATTCCAATTACATAAATAAATAAAAGTTCCACGGTTACAATGGTGCTTATGTCCCTTAACTGGAAACTGAACAGAGTGAATATTTTTTACAACTACTTCAGCATGACTCCACTGCAAACCAGGCAGTTTTTTGGGGGTCAGAATAGCAGTAAAAAATCTTGTGTGCAGGAACAGATCTGCTAGAGCCCCAAAATGATTCTAATCAAATAATACAAAGGCAACTAACAGTTCATTTTCCTTGAAGCTCTCTATAGGCGTCATGTGCTGCATGTGAACTTTTTTCCATCTGATGCATTTGTATATATATATTTTTTTTAAGCATAAAGGCTACCCTAAGATTTTTGTTTTCTTAAATTGTCAGTTTTACAGAAGGATGTTCTTCTGAAATTACAATTTCATTTCATTGATATTCTGAATAAGCTCACTCCATTAGAGTAGAATATCTATTAAAAAAATAGCAAAAAAGGGACAAGTGTGAAGCAATTCCTGAAAAAGTGACAGACCAAGCAGACTATCTTACAGCTGAACTTTCTAGTCTTAAAGTGGACGTGTATTATGGGAAATTGGTAGATGCACACATTCTGTTAGCCAGATCATACTCCTGTTTGCTCCCAAGAAGACTTACACACCAAGAGGCTAAGAGAAGAGTCACAGAGGTCAGCAAATCCCTTTATTTCACAATTTCACCTACAGTACTATCTTCTGCTTTTCATTGACGATTTAAAACACAACATGCATAAATTCAGAGGATGACAATTTCTCAGATTACCCATGGGTTCCAAAGACTGCAGTTTCTTGACTGAAGGTGTGTGAAAAGGTTCTGGAAACTTCTCCCATCCTGAGTTCTGCAGACTGTCCGTTGTGGAAATGATCATTTTCTGAGGGTTTTGAGAACTGCCTTCACTAGTTTCGTTACAATTTAAATCTACACAAAGAGACGTATCTGGAGCGTCGGCTAATTTTTCTTTCCCGTCAGCTATCTCCTGAAACAGAGAAATGAGGTTAACACGTGCACCAGGAAAAGCCTACCTGTTTTCTAATTAGCGTTTCAGTTCATTTCCCATTTAGTATAGATTAGATTCCATGTATTTACAATAGTTAGTCCTGAATCTCCATCATCACAGCTACAGGTGAAACAGATACTACATATTCATGGCTTGGCACAAAGGTTTTTAAAAGCAGAGGTGAATGGAGTTACAGGTGTTTTGGGAGTGATGCTTCAGTAAATATAAAGTCAAAATGCATAACTGGATGTATCTGATGGAAAGGCTGTGAAAACAGTGCCAGCAGCTACATGGTTACGCTCTCAATCAGATCTGATGTTACTCCTGGGCTAAGGGAGTTGGGGTTGTTCAGCCTGAAGAGAAGGCTTCAGGGAGACCTTGCAGCGGCCTGCCAGTACCTACAGGGGGCTACAGGAAAGCTGGGGAGGGACTCCTGGTCAGGGAGTGTTGGGGTAGGACAAGGGGGAATGGCTTTAAACTAAAAGAAGATAGGTTTAGTTTAGATATAAGGAAGAAATTCTTCACTCAGCGGGAGGTGAGGCACTGGGAGAGGTTGCCCAGAGAAGCTGTGGATGCCCCATCCCTGGAGGTGCTCAAGGCCAGGCTGGATGGGGCCTTGGGCCTGGCCTGGTGGGAGGTGTCTCTGCCCAGGGCAGGGGGTTGGAATTAGATGGTCTGTATGGTCCCTTCCAACCCAAACCATTCTGTGATCTTACAGAACTTTCCTTTTAGTACCCTATGTCTACATGTATCTTATTGGGAGCTGGAAGAGACAGACGAAGGAAAAGGCCTATGCTGCCAGTACTCCCCATATGGAACCAGTGCTGCAGTCAGCAGAGCCACGCTGAGCAATGCAAAGACAGAACCCAAGGAATTTCCAATTAGAGCACCGTATGACTAGGAGTTCAAATAATTAATTTGACAAGGAAGCACAGACTTAGTACTTAATAAATTACCACCTTGAGACAACTTACTGGGTTTATTTTTGTTTCAGAGCGTAAACAGCGGATCATAGCATTGACATTTGTGATACAGGTTTTCCAGTCTTTTCCATATTCACTCAAGTCATAGTTTGGAAAGTTAGTCGCAAGAAATTCTGCATATAAAATGTAGAAAATGTTTTAAGCTTCATGACAAGGAAACAGTATTTAAAAGTATTCTAATTTAGAAAGGAGAGAAGGCTAAGAAATGTTTGATTTTTTTAGGAGCTTTGTATTTCTAGCTTTTATAAAAAAAGATGGTAAACTCATGTTTTGAAGGTAAGTAGCACTATGAAATTCAGATGTACAGTGATATCTTTTTAATGTGTTGAGTGATATCTTTTTAATGTGATTTTATTAAGTAAATTCTGGTAGGATTAAGGGAAAGATGTAACTTAAAAAAAAAAAAAAGACTGAGTAATGCTGATGCTGCAACAACTTTATACGGTTCATGAGATCTCCCAGCCTTTAAAAAGAAAGGAGGAGATAGACAGATTCATACATCTGTGCCACAGGATTTGGGGTAAATAGCTTGGCAACATTAAAAAAAATAATAACAAAAGCCCTCCTCATCTTCACCATTTCTCAAACAAACAAGAAAAGTGAAATTAAGAGAGAGAAGAGTGTTTAAGAATAAGTATTATCAGGTAACAATTGTCCTGAGTATACAATGACCATTAAAAAAATAAAAATAAATAAATAAATAAATAAAACAAAAAAACAACATACACAAAGTAAGCAGTAATGAAAAATTTAGAAGCACTTCGCATAACGGATGAACATTCTAAACAGAACTACGAGAAAGCACAGTTTTTATCCATTTTGAGCAAAAATGAACATTGAGAATCACAAAACAGGAACTTCAAACCAGCAGAGCACATCCACAACTGCGTTTAGCATCATTACTGTAGAGAAACGGACACCTATATGGTAAAATCTCTGACAAGTACCGAAGAAGAAAGTAAACCTGTGCATTTTCAGAAGTGGTATACCTCTTATTGCAGCGATTTTGTTAGGATCCAGTGTTCTGCGCCCCCGTGCGCTCACTCCCATAATGCTACACAATAAGGTCTCCTTGGGGAACAAGACCCGAACTAAGTAGCGAGCTGCGTACTTTGGTTTAGTTTTTTGCCGAGCTTTCATCAAATAGTTTCCGAGAACTTTCACATTTCTCACCGGGTCACCAACATACTCTTTTGTGAAACAAAAACATTCAAAGAGAAGATAAAATATAATAAATTATATTAAAAAAAAAATCAAGAGTCATTCAAATAATAGTTTTTGAAATTGTTTCTTAACCTCTAAGCCAGCTCTCCACTAAAACTGATTTCCCTATATATCACTTATCTTTGCTCTTACAGAAATAAATCCACAGCTTTAAGTTGTTAACAGAACCGTCTTTTAATTTCACATTAACACTAACACAACTAACTGAAATAATAACACCCGAGAAAACATATTAAACACATAGAAGGTTAAAATGTTTGTACAAGTCTATTTTTGCACATGTACAGATGCTATACGTTTTCAAGATGACCCATGAATAATGGCACAACCATACACACTACTGCTAAATCATACATTGCTTACAAGTTCGCAGACAGGTATCTGGGTATTTCACCTACTATTCATGCAGCTCTTTGGCTGTATGAACCTGTATTTTACACCAAAAGCAACCAAAACCTCATAGTCCACACTTCCACAGAGCATTTACTCAGTGCATTTACAAAGAAATACATTATCTTTTTAAAAACTTGGTGCTATTTGATGTGTGCTTGCTTTTTATATCACAACGATGTACAGAATTCTTCATTTTCTGTGGAACACAGTATTTTGAAAGAAACCAAACACTGGAGCGTTTGAGAACAGAAAGGATTTTTCACAAAACTTTCCAGAAGAAAACAGGTATTTTCTTCACACAGATCAGGTTAAGTTGTTTCTTAAATACCCAACATCTATGCAGGCATATGCTTCAATTTTACTTGCAATTTCTTCTCTTTTAAAAAATATGCACAGTATGAATATATTACTTATAACACGCAGGTCAAAAATAGTTTACATCAAGTCCTAAGAGAGAATAAAAGGTCTTAGTCTTAAAATAACCCAAAGCATGTACTGTAAATCAAAGGCTTTTCTTAGTCTATACAACTGTATATACACTGCACAGAGGTTTTTAACTGATCCCCAGCATATTAAACACTCCTACAACCTTCATTTCAAGGGATTTAAACACTGTTCTATAATAAACATCTTTGTAACGGCAGCCAGTTCTGTTCCTTTACTTTTGTTAAATGATGATAAAGAGATATTCTTTAGGCATAATTTTTTACACTAACAGCATTTTTCTAGCCTAGGTGTCTGTGTGTTTATTAGAAAGGAACTCACCAAAGCTTGGGTGGATGGAGACCGAAGAAGATGGCAGTTCCTTACTAATGTTCACACTCCCAGATGCATTTCTGTAGCTGACCACCACAGCTTTATTTCCCAGGCTGGTCTCAGATGGTGCTGGCATCACTGAGGATGCCACTGAGGAAGGTGCACTGCTGACAGTACTTTCCACAACACTGGCTGAAAGATTTGATTGCGGAGGAAGGTCAGGGATGCTGTTAGCTGCTGCGAATGATGAATGCAATGAATGTGTAGAAACTATGGTGGGGAGTGGAGGGCTCTGCCTAAGAACGGGCTGCTGCGGTTCAAGCTGCACAGTCTGTTGAACACTTTTTATTGTGGAATTGACCTGAACATGGCCGTTTTGTAAAGCGACCCTTATGACTGGGTTATGCATTCCCTGGCCTGGTGAAGAGAACTGAAGACTTGATTCCCTTTCCATGGATTTTTGTACTCTTATTCTTCCTTGGGGCAAATGACTGGAACTTCTGTATGTAAATCCAACTGGTTTCTGTAAATGTGATTCAGAAAACAATTAAATGGTTAAATTAGATATAGCCGATCTTTCGAAAACCAGGAAGACTACTTTGTAGTATTTATGCTATTGGCAATAGACTTCACAGGATCACAGAGTGGCTGAGGCTGGCAGGGCCCTCTGGAGGTCGCCTGCTCCAAGCCCTGCCCAAGCAGGGACACCCAGAGCAGGCTGCCCAGGGCCATCTCCAGGTGGCTTTTGGAGATCTTCAAGGAGGAGACCCCACAGCCTCTCTGGGCAGCCTGTGCCAGGGCTCCTCACCCGCACAGCACAGAAGTGCGGCCTGGTGCTCAGAGGGAGCCTCCTGGGCTCCAGTTTGTGCCCAGTGCACCGGGCACCACTGAAAAGAGCCTGGCTCCATCTATTTTGCATACGTCCCTTCAGGTATTTATACAGCTGAATAAGGTATAAGATCCTCCCTGAGCCTGCTTTTCTCCAGGCTGAAGAGCCTCAGCTCTCTCAGCGTCTCATCACTGGAGAGATGCTCCAGTCCCTTAACCACTTTCATGGCCCTATGTTGGGCTCCTAATATGTCCACATCCCTACGGTACTAGGGGCTCACACTGGAAACGATACTCGAGTACACTTCACACCTCACTGTCATGAGGCCAGTGCTATTCTTCTTCTTTCCTTTTATTCTCACTTGTAGCTCAGACTCTAAGAGTTTATCTAGTCAGCTTGAGTGCTTCTCAAGTTTTCTCCACCTGGGGTGCTGGCTTTTTTTTTTTTTTCTGCCTTTCTAAAAAGCCAGAGAAATATATAATGAGAAAGGCACCTTTGTGAAAGCTTGTTTTTAGCGGAAAAAAAAATGGGCAAAATAAAATTAAGAGTTTTTGAACCATTGACTCAGAATTCTGAATTTTCAAGGACTGTCCACTGCTATATTAGTTTCCTTTTAATAAAGGAAAAAGGAAACCAATTCACCTTCTCTCCTGGCTCCCTCTTCATTCTTTATTTGCTGGCTGAAAGCACTAAACATCCAGACCTTGCCCACAACGACAGACTCCAAAGTGACTAAAAAGGAGAAACTGAGAGATGGGCTATGCTTTCCATCTTTTGGAGTCCTTTCATTACAAAACATATGCACCCTAAAACATATATTCTAGTTTGAAATAGAAGTCACTGATAAGGAGTTACCCAATGTACCTGATATATTCTTGTTTTGTTATTTAAAAACAGAGGTCCGATCATATTCCACTCTTGTAACCTCGGAAAATCTATAACCTGAAGAAAGGCTTACCTAAAAGTTTGTCCATTTCTCTGAGTATTTGAGTTGATTTAATAAAAAAATAAGTTCCTTTACGACAAACCTCTCCTTATTTATATCCTTAGACCATTACAGCTATAACAATGGTACAGCTTTAAAAATCCACAGCATTCCTAATGGTTTTAAAGAGAAAATGCAAGCAGAACATAAGAAAATGGTTGGCAGCTTACATTTGCTGGCTTCTGCCTTACACCATATAATGATAAAAGTTTTCTTTAAAAAGCTGGGGAGGCTACTTTTAATTTGAACATTAAAGCAGCTGCCTTCCCACCTGATCAGAGAGGCTAAGAAAGCAGAGGTCATGTGGTCAAACTACTGCTGATGACACCAGTTTATTCCCCAAATCTCGTATTTTCAGTTAATTGGCCAGTATAAGCTTACAGTTGTCAGGACAACAAAAAAGCACTGCCATATAAGTGACATGCATGAAAGTGTCATCATGTTTACTCACATACATTTTACTCAATGCAAATGGTTTTACTGATGTCTTGACATCTTGACACCAGAATCACCTCTGCCACATTAAAAGCTTTGTAGTATTGTTGACAAAGAAAGGTCATTATAGATTTCATGACCTTCTTCAAAAATCACCTGTAATGTTTTTCCTTTAAAGAGCATTTGTACTTAAAATACAAATATTCTGCCTCTTTAGTTAACAGCAGATTAATGATGTAAAAACAAAATAGATCACATACTCAGCATTGTGCCTTCTTAAAATTTTTGAAGAAAGGCATTTTATTAGAAATATACAGTTCTGTACTGCAATATTGGAAAGGACAACCCACTGCCGAGATCTAAAAATCAACTTGCTAATAGAATCAGCATGCGTTGGTTCTGTGATGCAGAAGCTCTCTTCCGCCTCTTGAAACCAAAGAGACAGTACACCACACCTGGTAAAGCAGTAACACCAATATAACCACATATAACATGTAACCTACACAATTCCTTCCCATTCCTTCCAATAAGGACAGACTTTATACAGCATCTATTACGGGATCCTTAATTTGACGAGGGCCACTGGCAATTCTGTGACCACTAGTCAATAACAACACAGGAGACTGAAGCTGTCATAAGAAATCTAGAACGATTTAACGGAAATGGAATCGACTAGTTTGCTACTATTTTTAGTCTTAGTGAAAGGAGAGGTTTTTCATTTTAAGTAAGCATCAAAAGAAATGAGAAAATTATAAGGAAAAAAAAAAAGTTCTCAAGTTCTTTAATACTCACAGGTTTGAGCAACAGTGGCCTCACACGCGTATGCTGCATTTCTGAAACCTTTCGATGTAGTAGGTCAAGCTTTTTATCCAGTTTCTGAATGGCATCATACATGGCCTGATAACAAATGTACAGGTTAAAACAGTATTGTTTCACAAGAACCCACCAATTTAAATATGAAGAAATCAAGTAAATTCCATTAAAGGCAAAATTCCCTCCCTAAAATTAGGCAAGATCAGTAAATAATAAATACCTTCTTTAAGGATATTAAAATCAATGCAGATGACAATAGTAAATATCATGGTAAAAAGAATTTTCAGAGAAGCCCACTCCTGCTATTTTAACATGGCTGGCAATTACATGTTGTTCTTCCTGCTTGTGCAATGTTTTCCTTTTATCTATCATTTGGTACATTTCATTTTACATTGAAAAGTTACTGACAACCAGTAAAGTAAGCTACGTATATACTATTTTAAGTCACAGTAAGCTCCCAAGTACAGAGGTGAAAGGCTCATAGGCAGTCACTGAAATAGGGATTTCTGTATCACTAATGATATATAGATATATAGGTATATCTATATATAATGATATAACATATTTAGAACAATACTGTCTAAAAATTTAAATTCCCAAGTGGAATTCAGTCCAGCCAAGGATGTAAACAAAGACAACAAGAAGTGCTTCTAGGACATGGGTAACAAAGGGAAGTCTAAGGAAAATGCGGGTCCGTTGCTGAATGAGATAGTGGACCTGGTTAAATGGGACAGGAAAAAGAGTGAAGCTCTGAATGCCTGCCTTGCCTCAGCCTTCACTAGCAAGACAGGCCTTCAGGAATCCCAGCGACTGGAGGTAAAGACTGGAGCAAGGAAGATGTGTCCTTGGTGGAAGAGGATAAGGTCAGGAAACACTTAAGCAAATTGGACATTTGTAAGTCTATAGGCCCTGATGGAATGTATCCATGCTGAGGGAGCTGGCAGATGTCACTGCAGGACCACTCCTTATAATTTTAAATCAATCATGACAATTTGGAGAAGTGCCAAATGACTGGACGAAAGTAAATGTCACTCCTGTCTTCAAGAAGGGTAAGAAAAAGGACCCCAGGAACTACAGGCTACTCAGCCACACCTCAGTCCCCGGGAAGGTGATGGAGTAGCTAAGGCTGGAAACCATTTCCAGGCACATGAAGGACAGAAAAATAAAAGCAGTCGGCATCGTTTCACCACAGGGAAATCAAGCTTGGCCAACCTGATGAACTTCTGTGATGAAATGAGCAGCCTTAAGGATGAGGGGAGAGCAGCAGATGTTGCCTACCTGGTCTTCAGCAAGGCCTTTGACACTGTCACCCAGAAGAGTCTTATAGACAAGCTGTTGATGTGTGGGCTGGATGAGCAGCAAGGTGGATTGGAACTGGCTGAACAGCCAGGAGCAGAGGGTGGTGAACAGTGGCACAAAGCCTAGCTGGAGGTCAGACTTCAGAAGTCAAAAGGAAAGAACTCACCAAAACAACACTAGCAGCACTTTGGCACATTTTTGACAAGCCTCGGGGACTTTCAAAGGCTCGGTATGTATGACTGTCAGATCTTTCCAATTATTGTAAAGCCCCTCACAATAAATCACTTCTGTATTAAAGCTTAAGATTTGAAAAGTATTCATGCCAACTATGGTGTGAGAAGTTCAGAGTACAAAGAAAGATTATTCTTTCATTGAAAATAGAGCAGCTAAGTGAAAGGCAGCCAGTGAAAAACTGGAAAGGCTGAAGTCCTAGCTTATCAAATACAGATTTCAAATCTTCCTGAAGTTTACCTAAAATTGTTTCAATGCCATGGGAGGGAAGGAGAAAAAGAAATACCTGGCAGTAACTGAGGACCTCCATAAGAGTTTTCTGCTGATCTCCAATGTAGGAAGCTTCGGATACAATACTCCCCTTTTTCATTAAAATAATATTAAAAAAAAAAAAAAAGTGTAAGCTAGCAATAGACACACAGTCTTATGATAAAACATTAATGAAACAAATCCCATCTTCAAACATCATTTGAATCTATGCCAAAATATATAGCCCCAAAGCAGTACTTACAAGTCATTAACAAAAGAAAGCAAACTTACACATTCATAATCTGGTTCATACTCATAAATGACACTGTCGCTGTCTTCATATTCTCCTTCCCTGGTTCTTATCTGGGAAATAACATAAAGAACTTGTAATGTTCTGAAAAATGAAAGAATTCTGCACATAAACAACAGAGAGAACCTGTTAGGAATATGACTTGGATATTTTCAGTTGTAGCTATATTCCCTCCCCGGCTACAAAAGGGCCCAAGGAAGTGAGATTGAACAAAGGCATCTCATTTACGTGCCTGCAGTCAGGTCATGTGAATACTCACCTCATATTTGGTTTTACAGTATTGTATTCGTGTTTAAAATAAACCTCTTGCAAATTTCTATTAAAGATATGTATTGTTATTTGGTTAGTCTAAGGACAGAACTTTCTCATGCAGTTACATAGGTAGTAACTACTATTTTAACTTTACTAATATATAACTACAGTCATATCCTGTAAAACCAGCCTTATGGAATTATGATACTCCACACACATTTTTACACTCATTTAAATAAATCTTTTTTCCCCTAATTGATTTATTTCAATGGTTATAACTCTGCACAAAAAAAAATGCTGTGAAAATGTCTATTCACCAGCTAATAAAAGTAATTTTCTTGCTTGAAAGGAGTTGCATGAAATCTCCTTTTAGATGGGAATCAACAGTGCCACCACCTGGACAACGTTAATGTTTTTTTACTTCAGTGGATAGGAGTAGTTCCTGTCCACCATACAGAATAGATTTTGAGTCTGTTTTTACAAAACAGAAACAAACAACAAAAAAGCCACCAAAAAGAAATGAAGAAAAAAAAAAAACTTTAAGACATATTTGATTGCGGCTAACTGTGAAAGAGGGAATTATATTCTTTAGAAGAGGTAGAGTTATAAGAGAAGGTGCACTGTTAATCGTTAGACAAACCAACTCCTAAAATTTAAGGAATTATCCTCTGTATGGTGACATGAACAAAATTTGAGACCTGCCTCAAGATAAAAATGTATGTAATCTGTCTTTGATCAGAACCTGTCATCAGCTCATGAGTACAATCCCTTATCCAACAAGATTAAGATCCAACTCTATTTAATCCTAAACTGCACAAATATTTTACTGCAAAATAAGAGGACGTACATGAAAAATAAGTTGTTCTCTTATGTATAGTAACACGTAGTCTACACAAGTACAATATCCAGCATAAGGTAGATATGCTAGAAGCTTCCAGACACACTATGGATATATCCTACCCACGCTTCATCAAAATGTCATCAAATGAGCATAGAAAAGTGAAGGAAATATGGCATTTCCAATGACATTGAAACTGTCAAGAAAACAAAGGGCTACTGTTTGGCTACACATACCACATTCTGTCCCACTAGAGTGGGGGCAAGCCGTTTTCTTTTATTGTGCAAAAACACAAAATCCATTTTTTCAGGCATGTGACCATTTCCTCTCTGCATGCTTGCAGAATGGCTCATTTGTGATGGCACTCGTTCAGTCAGGACCGATAAGCCTTCGCTTCCTGGAAAGTGAAGAGAAAGCAAAGCACATCAGTGGGTTTCTCCCATTGATTTAGACATTTGACTATAAAAACATGTACAGCCACTTTTTAGGAAAACAAAACAAAACAAACACAAACAAACAAACAAAAAAAGAACAATCACCATTTTCAAACTGCTTGGTTATTTGAGATTTATTTGCTAGCATGTTATTAAATGCTTATTATTCCAGTTTATTTCGATCTGAAATTGATAAAATCAATTTAATATTTTCTTCCAAGTTCATTGGTGGAGCTGGACAATAGGCCATTGCCACTCTTTAAAAGCACAAATAACCCCAGCAGTTTAGTACAGCCTAAAAACCAGTTTACTCTATGGTCAGAGAGTATCGAGGCTCCAAGCACGTAGTAACACAAGTACAAGTTAAGCCAGGTCAGAGAGAAGCAAGCTCTAAGAATGCTCACCGTGAGAGGACATTTGGATGGTATTCCCCTCTCTTCTGCTGCCCGGTTCTCTACCAAGAGATTGCAGAGACCCACCAAAAGAGGTGAGGAAAGGAGTCACTGCAGTTTTAAGGGAGCCAGCTGCCCATCCCTGGGATGATGTCCATGCCTCGCCCAAGAGGAGGACTCCAGACAATCACTTACGTGCTAACAAGCCCAGCACCCACGCCTGGGAGGGATGGACTCCTCCAGCAGCCTGATAACCACGTTATCAATTGCTAACAATTGGCACCAGGGAGAGGTGGCTCTTGGTGGAGCCTGCCCAGCGGCAGAAGCGGGGGTGGGAACCAACTGCAGCCAGCTAGCTTTCCATCGAGAGGAATGTTCTTTTAGCTAGGATTAACTTCTTAGCCAGACCTCTCAAATCTCAAGAAGTAATAGTTTTACCACCATGCTATATTATAACGGCCACTGAAAACAAAACAAACAAAAGAACCAGCCCACCAACCAGTTTGCCACTCTTCCCTCCTAATTCTTTGCAATCCCACGCAATTGCCAGACCTACCTTTTGAAGGATATTAAATAATTTCCACATTTCATATTGCAAAAATCCCGCTGTCCATCGTTTACGGGTTTCTACCTCAAACTTTCAGGAAAGAGCTATGGCAACACTCTTATGAGGAAACAATTTCTCCTTGATTTCTGTATATTTTAGATACAGACAGAACCTAGCACTATACAGATAGCACTTGTAGAAGAGAGGATATTGAAAGCAGAGGAAAGCTGGAGAAGCTATGACAGACCTTGGTAGGTTTTGAAGAAATAAGGAGAAAAAAAAACTCAGCTGGCTTAAGAAGCCTCTGCCTATCTGCTGTGAAGTAGCGTTTTGGAGCTTAGGGCGAACCTAAAAAGCATGGTAGGGTGTTTGTTCTGTGGTACAGGGCAGCAGGATAAATGCTCTAGCACTATGTACTCCCTCAAACTCCAGATGCTTTCTGCTGCCAAAGGAGAATGCCACTTCACCTGGAGAAACATTAGGTAACTGGTTTCATTACATTTAAAACTCATTACACTTCTGTTAAACTAACCAGATTCCCAATTAACTTCCCAAATATAGATTTAAGAATATGATAACCTTAAAAAAAAAAAACAAGTGATACCAAGTTACCAAGTTTGTGGACATAAATGGATAAATAAAAAGCATAATAGTAGTGCTCTGGCAGCAAGCAGGGAAGAATAAAGACCTATATCTGTGTCTTAGTGATGTTGAGCTTGCTCTGCCAGCTAAGTATCTGTAGGTGAGAAGATTGGAGACAAAAAAATAAGAGAAAAGTTTTGGACGGACAGAACCAAATCTGGTGAAAAGGCTCTGCTCTACAAGATACCAACCTAAGGCGGTGGCTGAGTAAGAACTGAGAAAATTTTAGTTCAAAGAGTTAAGTTCAACAGTTAAGATAAACTTAGGTCATGTTTTGGCCATACATGCCACTATACCCTATTTTAACTAGATAATACTTAACACTAGCAATCTACAATAACAGAAGCTCTAATCCTGAAGATGACAAAAATGCCTTTTACCTTTTAAAAACAATCATCCCCACTCTTCATGATTTCTTTGCTGATAATGAAATAGTTATTCATTTCCTGAAACAAAGTCAGCAACTGTCTGTGGGGCAGGATTTTTTATTTATTTTCAAAACAGAGAAAAAAAAAAAAAAAAAGAGTAAATCATCTTCCTTCTTCCCCCAAATGTGTTCTTAAGTATAAATGTACAGAAATTTACAGCACACTCTGCTGTCAAGTAGAAGACCACGGAAATTAGAGCTTTTCAGTAGCACCTAACAACAATGGGAAACTAAGATGTGTGGGATGTTGGTGAAGAGAAATACTGATAAGAACCTCTATTAAGCCAACTAGCTGAAAAAAAAGGTAATAAATACCTTCACTTAACTACAGACATTTCCTTTGCTAACTTAGCACTTACAAAATGCTGTTAACAGCTATGATTGAGTTTTGTGTGGGCCAATGGAAAATTGAGTAACATTTCTGAAAGCCTCCAATCTTAAATGCTAAAATAAAGACAATGATTTAAAGAATCACTGAAGGCTACTTAGAGCTAACAGTTTACCACCCTAAACAACCATCTTACTACCATTTGTTACACATTAGTATCAGCAGTGTTCCGCTTGACAGTTGATCTAGACACTTCATCTTTCGGATTAGGTTTTTTCCATGACATTTGCTTTCCAACTTGCTTGCTAATTATTATCTAATTCGCTCCTAGGTATACACAAGAAACCTCTATTTTAAACATAGTATTACTTCAGTGGGTTCATTATTAGTAAAGACCTCTAAAATAATAGTTAAAAAGGCAGCTATTTTTAAACCATAGAATGGTCTGATTTGCAAAGAACCCTAAGGATCATCTAATTCCAACCCCCCTGCCATGGGCAGGGACACCTCCCACCAGCCCAGGCTGCCCAAAGCCCCATCCAGCCTGGCCTTGAACACCTCCAGGGATGGGGCATCCACAGCTTCTCTGGGCAGCCTGTGCCAGCGCCTCACCACCCTCACAATAAAGAATTTCTTCCTTATATCAAATCTAAACCTACTCTCTTTTAGTTTAAAGCTGTTATTCCTTGTCCTCTCCCCAAACTCCCTGACCAAGAGTCCCTCCCTGGCTTTCCCGTAGTCCCCTTTAGGTACTGGCAGGCCACTGTAAAGTCTCCCTGCAGCCTTCTCTTCTCCGGGCTGAACAATCCCAACTCCCTCAGCCTGTCCCCACAGGAGAGGCACTCCAGCCTCTTGATCATTCTCGTCGCCCTCCTCTGGACTTGTTCTAATACATCCATGTCCTTGTGCTGGGGGCTCCAGAACTGGATTCAGTGCTCCAGGTGGGGTTTCACAAGAGCAGAGCAGAGGGTGAGAATCACCTCCTCGAACTGCTGGCGACACTTCTTGTCCATGGAGGGGTGAAGTGATTCTGTAAGGGCACCTCAGTCTTTGGGGGAAGCCTCATCCTCCTTCTGGTCCTTGTCATTGGCAGCTTCCACTCTCTGGTTTTATTGGTCCCCCTCCCACCTGTGAGGGCCTGTGAGGGAGTTTTGGGCTGTGCATCCCCTGCAGACTGTGCTGGGATCCAGCTGTCTAACTCCTCAGCCTCCCTGATGCCACGCAGACAACCTATACAAACAATGTTATAGCTTCTGAACAAAATCTGCTTTAAAGATGGGTAACACAGAAAGCATTAAAGGCAGAAGCACTGAACACACAGCATTAAAATTAGCCACTAACTATGAGATCACCAAAGAAAACGAAGTGCAATTACCATACGCGAGTTGAGGCACGTGGTGAACGTTACTGTTTACTTCAGAGTTTTGTTCCATTGACACGCAGCTTTGTGTGGACAGTCCATTTTCTCCATCTTCTGCCTCAGAATTGTCAATAATCACTGCTTCAACATCATCCTCAACGTTCACGGGGTCATAATCTATTCGTGTCAGCAGAAAGAGAGGCAGGTTAAGACTAGACACTATTCTGCATATCAGATGAAAACTGTAATACTCTTATCATGCCTAGCATTATCTCAATTCTACCACAGGCGAATTTTAGAGCAGTTTCACTTTAACATTTAAATATGAGGTCACTTCAACACGTGTACTGAGGTTTTAACACATGCTAGAAGGGAAATGGCTTGCTATTGCTTAGTTGGCAGGACTCCTAAAAGTACCTAACCCCGCCTGCAGCGCCCAGCTCCAACAGGACCAGTTCCAGGGCAGTAACAAGCACTCCTGAAAACCCCATTTCCATTCAAGCACCCAACAAGACACGCTGATTTGTTTTCGAAATTTTACTTCCGTAAACAAGAAATACTTAGTACACTCGAAACAAACCAGCCTACAAATCCTAACTGCGTATTTGGTATTCAGATCAACCCAAGCACTGGCTCTCAGTGAGATGCTGTAGAGAAACACTGAATGGGCAATCTCCAGTGCTGTGGTGTTGTTTTTTTTGCAATTAACTGTATCAGGTCAAGAAAAAAGTGGTGTGCTTTCAGAACAACTATTAGAGCTACTACAGCTAGATTTTTTGATACAGCATTTGGAGGAGGGCAAGGAAGGGAGAGGAATTCATCCTTGATGAAAGGAATTAATGGAAGGAATCATACTGTGAGGCACTAGGCTGAATTAGAAAACACAACTTAATTCAGCCAGCACACACACGATGACATGTATGTCATCTTTTCCACAGGATCCCTGCCCCATTCGGTGTACAAAATGGGATGAGCTCTGGGGATGAATCAGGGCTGTATGAGTTTAACACTGGTCTGCTTCTTTACTCTCGTACAAAGAGTTCACTCCCAATCCTGCTCCCTTCCCTCTGTTCCAATTTCTCAAGAGCCTAACAGGTGAGAAATAAACTGGATCTACAGGTAAGAGTCTTCACTCTGGCCAGTACGCCTGTCTAATCCAGAAGACACAACGCAGAAGGGTTTGGATTTGGCTGTCATCAGGTTAGGAAACACTGCTTCACCCAATTACGGGTATATGCAGAGATGCCCATCAATCACCATGCAGCCAACAGCTACGTTTATAGCAATAAATGAGGCTGAAAATCCAGTAGCCCTGCAAGAAGGAGCTTAGTTGAGCAGACATGAGCTGGGATACGCTGCTTTGGCTCCAAGTCAGAGCACGGTTCCTGGCCAGTTTTAAATTGCTGTATAGAATAAGGAACGAGGAACCAGCACGTGGCAAAGACAAAGCAGGTCCCTCTGGAATAAAGGATGGAAAGTGTTATCAGATGTCGGGAGTGTTACTACAAGTGGTTGACAGTAAAAGTCAAAGCTCAGTTTTCCACGCCCTCTACCAGCCTTCCTGAAACAAGTTTCAAAATCAGCATCTCCACAGCATAGTGAATTCCAGGCAGAACGTTTCCAAAATCTGCAGCTACAGAAGTTTAGAGCTAGAGGATGACTAGAGGATGGATATAAACCAAACAGGGAGACACCCCACTTTCAAAAAAATATATTACATTTCTACAGTGATGTAGAAACAATGACACAAAAAGCATCAGTCTCTCAAAACCTTTAATCCCCAAGAAAGTGGCCAGGATCCTCTTCATATCTGGGACTTTTAACTTCATCACCTGTTGCTCAGCACTCAAAGGGAAATCATTTCCTCTTCAGAATGGCACTCTTACCTGGACAGCCAGGTAATACTGAAATTAGCACACACGACCCATTGCCATTAACATTTACCAACGTGGCTGGTCATCTCAGCTCTGTAACATAAAGAAAGCTGCTCCAAGAAACAGACCCACCTGCTTCATACCACTTCTTCCTTCTCCTAATGCATTCTAGTTTTTTTGTCTCTGAGGTCAGTGGCCAAATTTAAATGTCTTTGCTGAAAATTGCCTACGTTCATCACAAGGAGAATGTCTGTGCTCAGAAATATTTCACTTACGCTGCCTAAAACACTTGTCAGTTAATACTAGCTACTAAAAAAGGGTGCAGGGGAAGTAGTTCTCATCTTGTGGTCCAATATATAACTTATGCAGGCAAGTTGTTCAACTTTTTAATGTTGCTCCTGTAGCCACATATTCCCAACTACAATCTTTATAACTTTGAACATTTGTTACAGAAGAACTCTGGCTATTTACCCGTAAACTTGAGGAAACTGAAACTCATTCCTGTAAGCAATTCTGAGTACTTCTGGTGCTTCTAGGAAGTGCTAGCAATACGGGGTAATGGTATAGATATAGCGCTGACCAATATGAAATATGTACCTGTCTCTCTCAAGTACAAACCACAAACTGCCAGACTCTGTAATTAACTTGTGCTCCTAAAAAAAAGGACAGTAAAGCAAACCCATTAAGACACTATTTTTTTTCTTGTGACTTGAATGAAGATGCAACTGCATTTCTTGGAGCAATGGGAGTTAACAACCTCCCTGCACTAATTAGATCCCCTGGCACAAAATATCATGACACAGGTATTTAGAAGTTTCCAGTGAGTCTTTAAATCAATTTAGAAATTAAGAATAAGTGTGATTGAGAAAATATTTAGGTTTATATATTTCAAATAGGGGCTTTACTGTGAATTACACGCTATAGTAAGACTTACTAAACAGGCTGTTTTGTCCAATGATTGCAACAAGCTATATGTTTAAGAGCCTTGAGAATTTCTGTTTGAAAACTGAAGTGACAATCGTTCTAAATTTAGAAAGCATCAGCCAGCTAATTTCCTGCTCAGACTCAATGAGTGCTCTGAGCTACACGAGTTGTTATTTTCAGCCAGGCACTAGGATATGCTACATCAGAGGGTAGATGCTGACAAGAATCGTGCTGTGCAGGAAGGCAGCTGGAGAGCAGGGCTTTGAAATGACGAAGTTAGAAATCCAAGACTGGAGGTGCTCCTTTTAACCGAAAAATGGCTTATGCTCACTATTCGGGATTTGTCCAACGTTGTTTTAACAGGAGCTCTTCGTTGCTTCTGCACAAAATCATCAGGTAAGCAGGTCTTTGCAGAAAGCCAAAGATACTGAACTTGAGCCCAGCTTTCATAACAATTTATATGCAAGAATGTCCAACTGTGTGTCTAACTCTGCATCAGAAGTTACATAGCCACATTAAGCTACTGCTTTTACACAGCAAAGTAAAGATCAAGCCTCAGAAAGATTTTATTCTCAGTAACCGAAGAGAAGTATGTTTATAAATCATTATGACTTGAAAATCTGATCTTCTTTGGAGTCTGTGTCATTTGATCAAGATATGAGCAGTCAGTGGGTGCCAGAATATTGAAGTGCTGCTCCTTTACCTATCCCCTAATCATAGCACAGCAGTATAGGCTTTGGGGTAGAGAGCTGAACACAGAAAAATGTAAAACAAGTAACAATGAAAGATGAACAGAACCAAACTGCAATATTTATTTTTTTAAGCACACTTAGAAATCGAAAGATGTTGATACAAACATCAAGATTTTTTTTTTTTAAATACATTTTGAAGGCTTTCAAAGTAAGACTGCTGCAGAGACACTACTCTGGAAGTTACTACTGAAAGGCTGACCCCACATGCAAAACTGAGAAGTTTCCATGGCCTATTTTTTCTTAGTGTAAGGCTCCATTCACAGCTCTCCATTTCGCTTCTTCAAACTTGTGAGATAGATTTTCCAGTTTTCCTGAGTGAATATATTTTGTGAGCATTTGGGGGGGGGGAGGCATCCATTCCTCAAAAGAAACTGAAGGATAAACAAATTTGAAGTTGTCAAAGTCATATGGTACAACTCCTTACTTCAAAAACTATAATCCCTGAATGCTTCTGAAAAGAATTCTTTGCTGAGGAGGACTAGTTAGCTTAAATTAGGGATATACCTTCTGCTATCCTAAAAAACGAACCTACCAAGTCATAAAAAAAGAGAAGTCAAAGCATGCAGATGACCAATTAACACCACCTTAATATGTATTCAGTAAGATTTCCAAATTCTCTAATGCATTTTGAACATACTATTAGACTCCTGGGATGCTTTCTTCTGCCTGCCAGGGATCACTCAACCAAAACTGTCCAGAAGTGATCCCTTCCCCGCACTCTTCTCTGTGTCCAGAAGACAACACTTGATAGGAACCCAAGTGCAAGGGTGGGAGAGGAACTCTCAGGTAGCAGGGACATAACAGACAAGGTGAACTGGTGGAGACAAAAAGGAAAGAAGAAAAAAAAAACGCAAAAACAAAGAAACAAAACTGTAGCACTACAAACTACATCCCAATGTAAAAGCAAAGCAACTCTAGCTCAGTGAAAAGAAAGATACATACCACGAAACTTACCTGAATTTAAGCTAAGTCACAAAAGGAGAACCTGCTAGCATTACCTGGGACCACATCTATCTAGATCCTGGCCTATTTGTGGCACAATGCTTACACCAATACAAAAAAGAGTGAGCTAACACAACGGACAGGATGGGGACAACAGTGCCATAATGTCAGTGGTAGCATCATGTTATCCCGGCTTCAAGTAAACATTTGCATATTGACACTGTCTCATTGCAAATATAACAGCTTTAACCACATTTCTGCATACTATTATGCTCAAAGCTGTGAGCTGGGAAGCGCAACCAGAACTGATACATCAGCTGAAGTCAGAAGACAAGCTGACAGACTACTTTTCCCTCCCTGAGCACGTTACTAATTAAATACACCACATATGCCTGTGGGATAAGGAGGGGCTCGTACTGAGTCAGACTTTACTTGCTGAATGCTCTCATTTATTGCAGAAACAGGAGTGTAGGTAATCATGAGTTATTAAACCAAACAGAGAGGTAGGTGACCCGAGGGCCGAGGAGGCTGTAAGCAACGGGCAGTAATGAATCACATCCCAACCTCTACAGCAGAGCTTCTACTGGCAACGTCACCAGAGCTAAACCATACTTTTCACTGGATGCCAGTGTTTGTTCTTCATTTCCTAAGCATTTAGTTAAACGCATCTCTGTATTCTGCAAACATGATCCCCATACTCCCAGCTGTAACTGAGAGCACTGGGAGACATGTATAAGACAAAGTAAGTTTTATAAAGATGCTTTATGCTGCACTCAGGAAAACTGGGTACCATCCACCTTAGGTTGCATCCTTAAATTTAATATACTTCTGATAATTCTGTCCTCAGTCTGGATAGTTCCTGCCCTGTAGCAGCTGATCAGAAACACCAGAAGACTTCCAAAGATAATAGATACTCGTCAAGTCTCTGAAGGCTGAAACAACAGCTAACTTAGAATGCAGGAGCCAGCATCTGTGCAACTGAAATTTGCAACGAAATTAAGACAGTGGAATCGTACACTGAGCAAGCATAATACATTATGCTGAAGGGAATAATGAAGACAGGTTTCCCAGGGCTTTAAGTTTCACGTTCAGGTTACCAAGATGCTGTAAGTAAAACTCAGGGGGAGACAGGCCTCGCAAAGAGGCCTCTGATGTTGAGTAAGATTTATCTACATGTTTAACTGAGGAATATTATTAATGGCACTTCTATCCTACTGCCGAGGGATTTAGAGCAGTTTCTATATTAACGATTGCTGAGTTCGAGCAAAAAACAGTCAGGAGACTGAAAAAACTGAGGACAAAGCAGGCTGCGCTGACACCCACCACATGACACTGCGTGTTTGCCTGGTCAGTGTACCAGGACTGCCGTGCCCCCTCAGCACCCTACATCTAAGCAGCACCCTTTGCTTGGTGCCTGTATGTATAACGGCAGAGCGCAGTGACCAACGCCTCAGTTCACCAAAAGCAGCGCCACAAGAGACCAGGACTGACACCTGCTCCAACGCCACCCCGGGGAGGCCCGTGGTACACTTGTACGACACCCTCTGCCTCCCCACGGCAGGATCAGGGTGAGGGGGAGCCCTCCAGCAGCGCCACACTCCTTCTTTTTGCCGTTTTTGCCGTTTTTTGGGGACCCCCCGAGGGCTGTGGCAGCGCACACCCTCCCCTCACGGCGCCTCACCCCCACCTGAGGGGCGCCCGACCCCCCCACCCCCGCCACCTCCACCGCCGCCGACGGGCAGCAGCGCCAGCCAATCGCCGCGCCCCGCCGCGCCGCCGCCGGCCAATGGGAGCGCGCGCGGTGGGCGTGGCCCGGCGCCGAGCGTTGGGGCCGTTGCGAACGTTGAGGGAGCGTTCCCCGCGCGCCGCCGGCTCGCGCCTCCACCCCCCCCCCCCACCCCCTCGCCTCCCGCCTCCCCTCGCCCCCTTCCTCCCCCTCATGGCCGCCGCCCCCGCTCCTACCCGACATGGCGGCGGAGCCAGCCGCGGCTCGGGCTCGGGCTCGGGCTCGCGCAGGGGCAGGTGTGGCCGGAATGCGGCGTTGGGGACGGAAGCGGCTGGCGTGAGGCGAGCGGCGGCGGCTGTCGGCGGGCAGTGCGGCTGCGCGACGCGCCCGGCAAACGGGAGCAGGGCGGGCGGGGCCGCCGCCTCCTGCCTCCTGCCTCCTGCTGCCGCTCCTCGGCCGCCCGCAGGGACCGGGGGGGTTGTTTGCTCTAAATCCTTTAATGTATGCCAACGACTCGCACCGGTGTCACCCACTGAGCCGTGTCCCCAAGCACCACGTCCAACCTTATGCGTATCAGTCACCGGTGGTCCCTCTGGGGGTCTCTGGTGCTGAAGGCTCATGGTCTTCCTCCCTCTTGTCCTTCTCCTTTGTCCAGCTTGGCTGTATGTCAGAGACTTGTGCAGTGTCCCCTGCAAGCTTTGTCTTTTAGTTGTTCTTCAGCTTTCCTCGTCTCCTTAATCTCCTGCCCAGATATCAGAGACTTGCATAGTGTCCCACGCAATAGTCGTCATAGTTAGCAGTTATTCTGAAACCCCCCAGATACCAGAGACTTCAAGGAAAAGCCTACAAATACATTTCCCTTCAAGCTCTCTATTGACACAAATTGCTAAAGCATTCGTTTGCAAGATACAAGAACTATATACATTAACCACTCTGTTTTTCTTAGACCTGTGGATATACAAGGGTCTGTAGGACAGAAGGTCACATTCATCATACCTTGCAGCCCTAGCATTGTTCCATATTGACACGAATCAGATGAACACATTTCACAAATGTCTCCTCATTTCCAACCTGAACCTCCCTGGGCGCAACTTGAGGCCATTCCCTCCAGTCCTATCACTAGTTCCCTGTGAGAAGAGGCCAACCCCCAGTCCCCACACCTTCCTTTCAGGTACCTGCAGAGAGCAATGAAGTCTCTCCTGAGCCTCCTCTTCCCCAGACCAAACACCCCCAGTTCCCTCAGCTGCTCCTCACAGGACTTGTGCTCCAGACCCCTCACCAGCTCCATAGCCCTTCTCAGTGGAGTACAGGAGCACAAGGGTAGGTGGGAACCTGAGTAGGTGAAGCACCCTGCTCGGGCCCCTTCCAGGGCTGTCCCATCATTGCCCCATCCCCAGTAGCCAGGTGTGGAACCCATCCCCATGAGCCACCACCAGAGGAGCTTTGGACTGGGGGCTGATGCCTAGGGGTATGGGACACGCTATGGGATACCCGTGAGGGATTGCACAAGACAATTTAGCATTAGGGGAGGAACCAACAGCAAGGGAAGAGAGAGATTTAGGCAACTGGGGAAACTGGGATCCATGGGGCAGACTGGGTGTGAGCCCTGCTGCTGGAAGGATCCCCACACTACCCATGCTTTTATATATATATATATATATATATATATATATATATATATATATATATGGATACACCAGTGAACTCCAACCTACTCAGGCATAGAGAAGCAGGATGAGTGCTTCTCATGGGTGCTGTCTGTTTGGGTGAGGGCTGTTTGTGTGCTGTGGGGCTGGCTGCAGGTATGCCTACGTTTGTGGTGTGTGTGTGCTCTGTGTGCATGTCAGGGGAAAGTGCCTTCAGCCTCACTACTGGTTGAACTCATGGGCATGAAGCTACAGCAGCTTTGCCTCTCCTGGGCTCTTGGATCCAGCACGATGTATTTTCCTCTAGCATACATTCTGTATTTAAAGCTTAGAGCATACATCTGAAAGATTCCGGGCAGAAGGAACTAGAAAAGATTTAAAAGCTGTTACCCATATTGGTGAGAAAGGTAGAATGATGATATAGCGTGCAGTTAGTTGCTTATCTCTGAGAAAGCTTGTGTAAGAGTTAGGTACATATAAAAGGACTATTTATAGACTTTACCTTGTTTCCTCATAAGCGTTTTGAGAGAATCTGAAGGATTAGTCAATGCTTCCTTTATTCCTTCCTGATCTTTAGTAGGATTTAAAAGCCTGTTTTCTCTTTGACATTGATAGCTAGGTGGAAGACCATCATCTACAAGCCCCATCTTGAATCACATCAACATGATACATCCAGTTTCTTATGCAAGCGATTCTTCACCAAAACATGTCAGATTTACTGCTGCTTTTCAGTTCAAGTACATGGCTGGAAAAGCACTGAGTAGGCCAAGAGCTTAGTTTTCCCAGAAAGCTTGAGGTGGCAGGAGAATGCCCAAGTGATAGGGAGTCCAGCCATTTTCAAGATAAGCTTTTATCTTCCTCGTTTGTTTTTCTGGTGTTTTGTTTGTTTGTTTTTGTTGTTGTTTTTAATGATAGGGCATCAATTTGTATGTGTATAAAGAAGGAGTCGCTGAAAAGAACAATTTGGGAAGAGGAATATCTTGGAAGGCCACAGAGGCTGAATAGGAAACTGAGACACGTACTGCTGACTGTGGAAAGGAAGTGCTCGGGACAAGGATAAAGAAATGTTGGCTTTCAAAGGAAACAGACTGAAAAAGTTTGTACAAATATCTGATTTCTGTACTCTTGTGGGACAATGGTATTTGGAGGAGCTAACAAGACAGATATTTGGGGAAGGGGTAAGATGAATCCAATCTTTAGGAAGTGAAGTTAATTAGAAAGTATTATCTGATACACTAGAGGCCAAACATTTCTGAGTTACACCATGTGATTTTAGAAAACTTTGTCTTGAAGATAAAAAGTGGTAGACATTCCACAGTGCTAGACATATACAAATATTGTTTCAGTGGCTTGCTAATCAGGTAGAAGAAATGATGGGTTTGAAAAGAAAACTGAAAGAGGTGGAGGTAGGCAGGAGATTGTTATAAGGAAAGGAGTCAGCTAATAGTTAATACATTTGAATGTGGAATCATAGTTTCGGAAGGAGTGAGAAAACCTGATCTACAAGGCATTTGTTTTTCTTGGATCAGTTTTCACATAAACTTTCCTGGAATTAATTTGTTGGCCATCTTTTCTGGTACTTATATTTTGATTTAATTGGATCCAATGACTCTAAGCTTATCTACTTTATCTGCTTCTGAAAGGTCTTAATTTGATTAAAACTTGGTATTTTATATTGCTGGATATTTCAAATGACAAGCGAAGATCTGGACTAACTCCAGTTACACGTTGGTCTTCATAGATCCCAGAACTTGTTTTGTGCATTGATTTGACAGAAGTACCAGAAATGACAGCCTAAATGTATATGTTTAGGGTTTGCTTGATGGTTCAGCTGGCTTTGTAAAATGAAATGCATAGAAACAGATTGCAGTATTAGGATGTTATGGTTTGGCATCAGTAGTTTGAGGGTGTGGTCTATATTTCATTTGCATTGCTTTGGATCAGCCCTTAAATTATCTACCAAAAAAAAAAAAAAAAAAAAAGAAAACAGTGAAAGCATGAAGCCCAAGAAAAGACTCCAGATAATCCGGTTTTGAAGCTCTAACATTCTTAAATGGTAATAAAGCCACTTGTTGTCATTGCTCATGATGATGAAATTATGTAAGGCTTGTCCATCTGCTGTTGAGTAAGCTTTTAAAGAACACCTGAAGGAGGTACTTTTTAAGAGGACAGCATTCCTGTTAAAGAGTGAACCCTAAACACTGGCAATAACATTGCAGTTCTGTGCCAGCCTTTTAAATGTATAAATAAACTTGAGTGATCGGGAACTGAATTACTTCAGATTTTGAATGTCATTTACTCACAGAGATGTTTTTATCTGATGATTTCTTTTTTTCCAGCTTTGGAGGCTTGTGATAGATCTGAGCCACCTGACCTAGATTCAGTGTGACTGGTTACCCAAGTGACCAAGCCACCGGTTCAGTGATGTTACTTGCGCAATTTTCTCAGTCTCGGTGAAAACCATAGTGTGAATTTCCACAGGAAGCTCATTGAATGATTAGTGTCCTTTTTTTTTTTTTTTTTTTTTTTTTTTTTTTTTTTTTTTGTAATGCATGATTTTGAGTAATAAAATAAAGTGGAAACAGCCTAACACCGGATCAAAACTATTGCAAAACCATTATTAAAGGGCAAGGCATCTCTTATTTGTTCACGTACTGTTGCCAAGAAAGCCTGTTTTCCTGCTATATGAGTACCTCGCTGTTGCTGCTAGGCATGGAGAGCAGTGTCTTAGCATGAACAGTCTGAACTGACCTATGAGTTGATCAAGAAATGGCATTTCCTTGGCCTTTGTTATTTTTCTCTTGGGGCTGAAGGAGCAGTTCCTGCCTTTCCCCTCGCTCCAGCTGGAGATGACTGAATAAAAAGGGAGCTGTGGATGCAGTTGCTTCCTCACAGGAATAGTTTATGGTTTGCAACTTTAATGTGAAATGACAATAGTAAGAATAGTAACGTACTATCTGGATAAAGTTCTGTTAAAAAAAAAAATTGGTAGCTATTTATCCAGAGTGAAAATTAATAAAAGCTGCTGTATCTATTCCTAGCACTGTCACTACCACTGCTGTTCTGTGCATCTTTTGAATTTAACATTTGAATAAACAGAAAACTTCATTGAGAATGCATATCTCTTTTATAGGATAAAATTGCTTTAACATTCATAGTGGTTTTGTGATTTTCCAGCTCTGGGGAAGTTTAAATGTCAATGCAGGTGAATCAAGTGGGAAAGCCTGTCTTTAGCTGCTTGCCTGTTTTGTTATCCTGACCTTGAGCCTGTGTTGGAGGATGTGGGTTCATCATGAATACACATCCCCTGTTTTCTGTTTCAGGAGTATATCCAGATGATGTGATATGAAAACTCTCCCATTCATACTGAGGTAACTGAAGACATCGTCAGTCCACAGAGCTGGATAACCTGCGTTCAACAACTCACAGAATCACAGAATCATCTAGGTTGGAAGAGACCTCCAAGATCACTGAGTCCAACCTCTGACCTAACACTAACCAGTCCTCCACTAAACCATATCACTGAGCCCTACATCTAAATGTCTTTTAAAGACCCCCAGGGATGGTGACTCCACCACTTCCCTGGGCAGCCTGTTCCAGTGCCTCACAACCCTTTCAGTGAAGAAGTTCTTCCTAACATCTAACCTAAAACTCCCCTGGCTCAACTTTAGCCCATTCCCCCTCATCCTGTCACCAGGCACGTGGGAGAACAGGCCAACCCCCACCTCGCTACAACCTCCTTTAAGGTACCTGTAGAGGGCAATAAGGTCGCCCCTGAGCCTCCTCTTTTCCAGGCTGAAAAATCCCAGCTCCCTCAGCCGCTCCTTGTAAGACTTGTTCTCCAGACCCCTCAAGTCTTACGAGGAGCTTAGGAGAACCACTGAAGAGTTCTTATGACCAATAAGGTTGGGCACTATAAAAGTTTCAGGAGAATACCTAGAAGCCAGTAGTTAAAAACACAACTGGGACAAGCTGGGTCAACAACCTGTCACCCTGAGTTTAATCCCAGAATCAGAACAGTAAATACATGCTTCTGTCACCAAGTAAAGAAATAAAGGAGGGGGGTGTAATTAACACAGCCAAACATAGGTTTATGGAAATCAGTGCTAGGGCTGCAGCCAGCCCTTGGCTGCTCTCTTCCCCAGGAGAGGAGTTTGTTGTGGGAGCTGAAATGGTGAAGGGTTATTAAGGTGGAGAATGGGTTCCAGCTCCCAAAGGTGACAGTGCCAATAGCACAGAAGTTGAAGATAAAACTTACCAAACTCTGTGTAACTCCACAAGCTGGGGATGCTTGACATACACACTATTAACGATCGAGATCTAGGAAATGCTTTTATATTAAAAATCTCATTTTAAACACCTAAAAGCCCTGACACTCAAACGAAGGCTCCGAAACCTTTGGAGGAACCACCTTTCCTTCTCCTGCGGGTGGCTGCTGAGTTGAGAAAGTGCTGTCGTGTTTTCAGGTGTCTCCACCCATGGCCTTAACACTCCCTCGGTGCAGGTATGCGTTGTGGTGTATCCCCGGGGCTGTCAGCCTGCTTTTGCGCAACAGCCTCTTCGAAAGGCCTCATCGTAGACATTTGATATTGGGAGTGTCCCTCGCTGACGGGGCTGGCCCTCACACAGGCTGAATTTGAAACTGTGGTAGTAAAACAAGAGTTCTGCCTGTTGCTGCCCCGTGCTGGAACAGCCCAGCAGGCAGAAAGCCGTGTGGATGGCGGGGCCCTGTGTGCTGCACAGTGGGTGAAGTGTAGAGGTAGATCTGTTGTTGGGGGGGTGTGCGTAATGTGTGTTGGAATTCCACCCTGTGGAGAAAGTACCATCATTTTCACTGTAGCATCTGAAGCTCTTAATCCACATGCTTTATTATCTTCCAAACAGAAAGCACCCCCCACTCGTAAGTCGTCCCTTTGTGCACGTTTCTGTACATTGACACAGACACCCACACAGCACGATGAGATGCTTTGCCGAGCAGGAAGGCACAACCTGAGAAGCGCTTGTATATGCAGTGATGCTCCATGTAGTATCTGGTTTATATTACCACCGGACAGGCTCAACTGTGGTATGCTGTGTACGTGTACCCAAAGGTACACGCTGAAGCCTGGATTTTGCAAAGGCTTTAAAAAAAAAAAGTCACCAACTTCACATATGTTGTAAATAGTTACAAAGATTTCAGCTTGTCTATATAAAAAAGCAAGGGGTATATTTTATGAGGTCTAATGTTTAATTTTCTCTCCACTGAGCATGAAAAAAATACACAAGTGTATAGCGAGCAGATAAAAACCAGATTGTGCCTGCCTCTGTAGGCTAAGCTCGTCCTACAGTTCTTGCTTATCTGTACTTCAGGGTTGGGTAATATACATCAGCAAATGATCTACATAGCCATTAACTGCTTGACCATCTGGTTGAAACAAATGTTATAGAAGCTGATTCCCACTTGGAGACCACTCTGGTACCACACCCATAGGGGAAATCTTCGTATCTTTGCGAGGCACGATTTCAAATAGCTCAGCTGTGTTCCCCAAGGCTGATTTTTCCACTCTAAGGCACTAGACTTCCATATTTCAGCTTTGGTCCATGTGCGCTTTCTAAGTACCCGTGTCCAGGGTTGCAAAACTACTGACAGAATGGCAGATGAAACAAAAGCTTCTTCTCTCCCCCTCTTCCTGCAGGTATGCAGTTTTGGAACATTTAACCCACCTAGCACCCGTGTTCAGACTTCTCTATCTCCCACTAACAAAAATGACTTAAACTTAGAAGTGCAAATGATACTTTATTTTATGTTCATAGTTTATCACCTTCCTTTTTGGCTACAGCTTGCTTTATGCGATAAGGTTCAGTCACTGGATGCTTTATGCCTTGGGTCTTACGTGCTGCAATTTGTTTTCCAGCCAAAGATCAAGTAGCAGTCTTTCCATTATTTTTCATCCCTGCTTCCCTTCTTTCCTGCTTAACCTTTTGTCCCCTGTAGAATTTAGGCAAATCCAGCAGTCTTTATATTCTGGCAAAATTGTACTTGGGGGCTAAATTCCACTTAAACCCAGTGACGGTTTTCGTTGGATACAGATTTTTCCCTTACTTGGTTTGTACAAAAACTTAAATTGAAGGGAAAACAAGATCAAGAGGTTTGAAAGGCGCGATGCACTGAGACTTGCTTTTGGAAAAACTGTACCCATAGTCCAGTAGATCAGACTTTACATTTCATTACAAGTAAAGAGAAGGTGTGATTTAATTGCAGTCACGTTTATTTGCAGTTTCTATACACACTTTCTAGGTAATCAAACTTTTCCGACACATTTTTTGAGAGGGGTTCACAATGAAACTGTCACCGTTTTTACTAAAAATAAATACAAGACTTAAAGTGTTGCACAGCTCTAAAATATACAAAGGCTTGGATTTAATGTAAACTTTGAAAACATTTTACAAAAGAAACCATCTTTGCAACAATTTAAAAAGTTCATATTTACAAATATTACAAAAATACAAAATGGATGCAAGTCCATAAACCATTGTCTTTTCTGCCAGCATGAACTGGTGCTAGTACCAAAATAGTTACACTGTAACCTTCTTAATTTTTTTTTTTTATTTTTTTTAATTCTTTAAGTCATAACCTACAGTATTTCTCTATATCTGCCACCATTGCAGCAAATGCACTCAATCACTGACCTTTGGCAAAAGCAAATATATGCTTTATTTGCTACAACTATTCCATCTTCTCTATGCTGCCACGAAAAAAAAAAAAGGGGGGGGGGGGGGGGGGGGAAGAAAATGTTACTTTTCAGAACACACAGCTGTGTAACTTCCAAAATCATTTCCAGAACATCAGTGCAAACAACGGAACAACAGGTTGAAATGATGGTTCACTGGTGGCCATCAGGCACGTCCTGTGCCCTGTTTCAAGTTGTCTGATGTTCCCCTTGCTCTACAGCTTGTCCTCCGGTGCCTCGGAGGCACACCTGCAACACCGAAGGGGTCTCCCTCCATTTCTTTTCCACTGCCTCCCACATTTGTTATGAACTCTCTTCTTCACAGTGGATTCACAGTGGCTTTGTTTGGGTTTCAATCCGCTGAATAGAAAATAGGAAGAAAGCCCCTCATAGATTTTACACAAAATAAGACTATATTTCAATGTGATTGTTCTCTGGTCATTTTGTATGTGAAGGATTGCCTCACAATTCAAGTCAAAACACATTTTAGTGTATATTTATATATGGCACCTATTGAATTGTTGACAGGTAATAAAAAGTGGTATCACCAAAGTCAATTCATTTGTATTCTCTTTACAGTTCTGAATGATTTTTTAAAGCACGTAGAACACCTTTAAGGGCAAACGTGTTATAAAAGAGCTCCTGGTAAAATTTTAGGGAAAATTACTTAAGATGACAAACTAAGGAGTTTCTGCCCAATACCTAAACTTCCTTTACTCATGTTCTCCAGAAAGTGTTTTGTTATATGCTATACAATTCCTATTAAAACATTCCCATTCATTCATTTCACTTGTGTTTAGACTTATTTTCTTAACTAAGCTACTAATGTGACTAGCCTGTAATTTCCAAACCTCACCCCACCTACCTTTTTAAATACTACTTTAGACTTCCCTGTTTTGAAGCCCTTTAGCTGATTTACCACCCCTCTTCCCAACACACGTACCACATGCATAGTGATTCCATCTGGCATACTGCACACAACCAGACTACACAGGAGGACGGTAGGATACCCTGAATTATATATTTCTTGTGGTAAACGCTAGACAAAATGAGACACAAACCTTATGGGAAATAACATTCAGGATTTGTGTTAAACCATTCTGACTTGCTCAAGCTCTTTAAAATCATAACCGCTTTAGGTCGAACCTTCCTCTTAAAAACACAATCTGCCCTCTTTTAAAACTCTCAGCTTTATGCATTACATGAATAAAAGCACACACACACAAAAAAAAAAAAAAAAAAAGAAAAACCCATTTCACACATCCCACTTCCCTATTATTTACTTATGCTTAAAGCCAGCTTTCAGTTGATTTCTTTAGTACCAAAGTACGCTCCTTCTGCCATCCTACTCAACCTGTCCTACTGCACACCAAATTCCTTCTTGTAATATTTTCTCTGCACTAACCTTTCCTCTGTTCCTCTACTCCAAAGCATATCCTACAGCAAACAACACCAACTGCACAAATTTTGGACAAAGAGGGCCTTGTTCTCTGAGTAGCATGGTCAGGCTACATCATTGGAAACCACAATGGCCCAAAGGAGAGTCAGGCCAACGACTGGTTTTATTTCATTTAGAAATTAAAAGCATAAAGCAACTTGTGGGTTAAGTTTAAAAGTACAAGTCCTTTCAGTTTTAAGACAAGAAAATTCAAGTAACTTCAAGTAATTCAGCTTTTATTTCCCTGCCTTCATTTGTATCAAAGCAGTTGCTTTGACTTGTCTCCTCTCCCGCCCCATCCCAGTCCCCCACCCTGTTGCACGTTTCTGGTGAACCCAGACAAAATCCAAACTGTATGAGGCTGGCACAATGAACCAGAGCTTTCCCCTTCCCGGATTCGCAATGAATATAAATAATGCATACACATACCTATTTCCCAGCTACATTTTCACAGTGTCATTTTTGTAAATATTTAGGTAGCATGAATCTCATCAGCACAAAGAGAAAGCTTCACTGAAAACTCATCGCAGATATTTACTGATAAATTGAAAGCGCTTGTTGCATGCTTATAATTTATTTGTTTCCCTTAAGAGCCAGAAACTAATCATGTTTAAAGATTATAGTTACCAGGTTATGACTGTGTTATGTATCCCAATAGCCTAATAGGAATACGAAAGGAAGTACTATTTCCTCACGTCTATTCCCGCCCAAGCAATCCCTGTTAGCACGAAGGCCCAGGGGACACCGTCAGATGGGACCGTTTGGGGCTTCGTATTAGAAATGACTTAGTTGTGTCAGAAGCACGCCTGCCTTCCCAGCTGGTTATCACGGTGAAACTCACAGCTGCACTTTCCAGTTAGCTTGTTGGGAGCTATGTTAGAAAGACAAATGGTTGCTTTAATCCGATCTCAGCCTTTTCGTTTTGTTAGCTAAGGTGGAGAATTCCTTTCAACTGTTAAATGTCGTCTTTGAGGCTTATATGGCACCAAACGTGGTTGTTGGTGGCCATGTGAATTTATGCTTGATATGAAAATGGTATTCACAGAATACAGTTATTACATTTGACTTCTTTTGTCGTCTATAAACAAAGTTGTTATGCGGTAAATTGTTTGCCACGTGTCCACTTTTTGATAATTCTATTTACAAATTTCTATCAAAAATATGATATTTACATATGCTTTGTTAATTTCTTCTAAATTTTGTTTCAGCTCATTTTAGTGTAGAAAAATACCAATCCTCAAGAGCATTTGCTTTTTTATTTTTCTCCCTAGGGAAGCACTACAGTGAGGGATTTCTTTCTAGATGGGCAACTTCTGGGAAAAAAAAATAACACAAAAAGTCTCTCTGAACTCTACGAAAAGTGTATAGCCTTGAAATCTACAGTGACAACAGAAATGAGAGTGGGATAAATGAAATGAAGCTAAAAGAAAACAGAATAGGCGTAGCATATCTTTCTACTTTTGGAAAATGTAGAGCAATAAATAGCTACAGCTGTAGTCCTGTTTCCCCAGCATCTGACGAACACAAACACATTTAAGCATCGATATTGCCCTGCAAGTATTGTTATTATTATTTCTTCGACTGCTACAGCGTTGGCCTCTTATATTCACATCCTTACACAACCCACGTGGTGTCAGCAGTCCCTGGCAGCCTATGTTGAGCTCTGAGAAGACCGGTCATCGTGGGGGCTGCCGTCCGAGTTCTCGGTCTCTCCCTCCGAGATGGCCTGCATCGGTGTGTTGTACAGCCTGCAGCGCACGCTGTACCTGCTGCTGCTGGCTGCTGGCGGCGCCCGGGAGCGCCCCACTCGCGAAGATGCTGACATGGGAAAGCTCTTGGAGGAGAATCCTTCCGCGTTGACCCTTGGGGAGCAGGGGGACAGTGGGGACAGCGCATCGGGGCTTGCCGCTTGGGGAGACTCGTCCAGGCTTTGGGGTGCATCCGCCGTCAGCTCTCCGGGAGACTTGGGCAGAATTGGACTCTTCAGGATTTCTGTGGCAGACATCCTGTAGCTAGAATCAGACCGACTGCCCTTTTTAAGGAGCAGTAGCTTAAACTCCTCGTTAGATGTGTTGGACTTCTTGGCGTTCCTGTATATAAGCCCGGGGGACCTCTGGCTGCTTATGGGAGCACCTGTGCTGCTGGCAGGTGGCGCGCTGCTGGCAGGCAGCGTACTGCTGGCGGGTGGCTGGCTGCTTGTCCCAGAGGAAGCTCTCAATCTGTTCCTGACAGACAGGTCTCCGGAGTCCTTTCTCCCAAGAACTTTCCTTTTTGATCTGTAACAACACAGAGGAATGCTCTTTCATACACTGTCTTTGTAGAAGAATGCTTCACACTAGCCTGCAGTTTCATGGATTCACCACGCTTTTAAACTAGCTGGATCTCCCTTATCCCTCTCACTCTTACCCAGTTCTTCCAAAACAATTCATGCACAAACTGCTCTTTATAAAGACAATGATGCTTGAGTCCCAGGTTAGCCAAATACTCATCATAACCCATTTAATATCAGAAATCTGTAATTTCAGCTGTGATCACAAATTTCAGCTGAATACACAACATGCTAAATTTGAAGAGATGCCCTCTCATCACTTCAGTGTGACAGCTCACTCTTTAAGACAGAGCTGGGGGGCAGCCCCCAGAAACCACCGTGGGGACTTTTCTTTGGAGATGTGTGTTTATTAGAGAGAACAGTCTGATGTTATTTCTAAAGCATCCTACACATGCTGTAGATGCTCATCATGCACACATGGGACCAGTACCCATTGCTCCTGACCCCTGGTAATATGGTTAGCATCGTCAATGCCATTATATAAGGCAAACACCTATAATATGTAAGCTAGTACCAGCAGGACTTCAGGACTTCCAGTACCATCGCTGGCTGGGATACTCGTGCACGCCACCACACCACACCAGCTATGTCTGCTGGTGGGCAGGGCAAGGCCTAACCACAAGAAGGCTAGATCACCTGTGAATGACTGCAAACAGGTCCTCAGTAGTGCGAGGTTTGTTGGGAGACACGAAAACGTCCTCAGCATCAGCCTGAGAGTCTTCACTCAGCGGGGACATGATGGAGTCGTCACTTGGAGAAGACTCTAAGATAAGGACAGAAGCCATGGTTAGAGTCTGACCACCGCCATGTGCTGAACCAGCGCTGCTAAGGCAAGGTGTGAGCTCAGTGTGTGAGCCAGAGGCCAGTGCTGGTGACACAGACTTTATCCTCTAACTACCATACACGTTGCATGTTGGAGCCATGCGGCGGGCACTGCTAGGGCCCAAGAGCAGGACCTCCTGCTTGTGGTACAGGCGCTGGCACCACCTCTGCAGCGGTGACAGTGCAGCCCTCCTGCACAGCAGGGCAGTGCTCCTCCCTCTCCTGTTTTTGTCTGGCACGTAGCACAAGGGAAGAAGCATTTATCAGAGAAATACACCCCTCTGAGAGAGCACCTAGCATCTCTGGGTGGCTGCTCTGCTGTCAGACCAGGAGGGCTCACCAGGGCCTGCGGAGGCATGCCGAGTGGCACCTCCAGCCCTCAGGGCACCCAGCTTTGTCACCCTGTCACTGCCAGTCACACCCCACCCAGCACAGACAGAGGACACAACTGACCTTTCAGCGACGGCTCTTCTGTGCCACCCGCTGGCTCGTCCGCCCTGCCGGCATCGGAGGCACTTTTGGTAGGAATACCTGATGCGATGTCGTTCTCCTGCTTGCAACTCGCTTCACCGAGCGAGTTTACCGCCGCCATCTCTGATTCGAAGCTGATATTCCCAGGCACATGGTGGCTTAAATCGAGTTGGTGCTTAAGCTGATCGCTGACATCCACTCCCTGCGCCTGAGCAGGGCTTTCAGCTGCAGGGCCAGGCTCCAGCTGCTGCCCACTGCCACCAGAGAGCTCTGGCTGCGTGCGTTCGGGGTGGCCGTCTACTTCTGCTCCCCGGTTAGCTTTCTCCACTTCGTAATCACCTGTGGGGACGGCCGAGCCTTTCTGAAACCCTTCTGTAGGAACGGCACAAGACTGATTCAGAGCTCTGTCTGGCAAGCGCTCGGCGGCCAGGGGCACTTGGTCCTTCACGGGTTTGATTTCAACCAGAGCTGCGCTTGCTGAAGTTAGGGTTTCTTGCTCGCAATTACTCTGCCCACTGAAAGAGGAGCTCTTTTCTAAGGGCGGTTTTCCAGGGCCCGTTTCTACCGGGGAAGCGTCAATGTACGGCATAATGGCCTCCTCGGTGGAGTACTGCCGTGATACCGGCTTCTTGGTTAGGAGCGGCCTCATTTTGCCAGGCGAAACATCATTTGCCACCAGCGTGGTCTCTCGGACGCAGAGCAGGTCAGGAGTGCTGCCCTTCTGCTTTGCTTCTTCGGGCCTGTTGACAGCCCTGAGGTGCACGGACTTGAGGACGGAGGGCGTGATGGCGAGGGCAGAGGGAGGGCTGGGGCTGAGGGCTTCTCCCACCGTGTTCTGCTTGCTGGGGTTGAAGGCGTGCAGCTGGTGCCGGTGAGCGAACGGTTTGTTCAGGACGCTGTGAAGAGCACTTAGGTCGAGATGGGTCGGAGGTATAATCGGGAGTTCGAGGTCTTTGCTTGCAGACACGGTGCCGTCTTTAGAGAGCGGCTGTTGCAGCGACGACTTCCTCTCGGGTACTTTCGGCTTTCTCTTGCTGCCCCCCGGAGACAAGGGTCCGGAGAAGAAGGCAGTCGGGAAGGAGGAGGTTGGTGTCTCCGACTGGCTCGAGTACCCGCTGGAGGGCGAGGCCAGACCCGCCAGCTTCTCCGGCGAGGCCAGCTTGAACTCGCTGTCGACGGAAGGGAGGGATGGGGTGGTGGCCCGTGACCCGGACTGCGACGTCTGGGACTCGGAGCTCTCTGGCGACTTGATGCACTCTATGACCGTGGTACCCGTAGCAGTGCTCGAATTAGATAAAGACCTGTAAGGATCGCTAGATTTCAAGTCGTTCAGGAGCCAGAGGTCTGCATAGTGAGGTTGTTCAGCACCTTCGTCTTTAAAGGACGGCATGTCGGCCGTGTCGAACTGAGCGTCCTTCAGGCTGCCGTCGCTCTGGCTCACCCAGGGCAGCTCGGATTTGGGTGGCAGGCTGGAGCCCTCCGCTCTGGAAGGCGTGTTGGAAAACTCAAGCGGCAGCTTCATTTCCCTGGCGGTGTGCGACACGTGCTGCCCGCTGCTAATCTTTGGTTCTTTCTTCTCAGGAAGATCCACGCTGCCCTCAGATTTCCTCAAAGACGAGCTGCGTTTTGGTGGGGCTGGCTTTGCCTTTGGTTTCTTCAGAGAGATGCTCTGCCGTCCCTGCCTCCTGTGGTTCACGCACTCCTGCCAGGCACAGTCGGCCAGGCTGGAGGTCACGCTTGCCGTCTGGCCGCTCTCGGAGCCTGCGGCTGCATAGTTGCAAATATAGCTCTTGTTACCCTTGAGACCACAGTCAAAGTGCATGGAGGTATAGTATCCTTCAGTATCCACGGAGAAGTGTGAGCTAGTGTCTGCCTTGTCAGAGGGGGTCTTCTCTAGGAAGCTGTCGTACGTGGCCATGCTCGTGAAGCTCGGGCATCCCAGGCTGTCGGCCTTGGGGCGCTCGGGGCTGAAGTCCTGGCGACAGGAGGCATCGTGGTGGTGGTGCAGGTAGTTCCACTCGCTGTCGCTCGTGTTGCTGTTGTTGGGGTCATCAAGTAAATCTGCCACGGTGGAGGTGAAGGAGCTCGCCCTGTGGCCTCTGACCTTGTCCACGTGGTCACCAAACTGCTCCGTGATGAAGACGCTTGAGTCCTCGTTGGCATTGGGAGCGGTGTTGAGGGACAGCTCGGAGTCACAGTGCGAGGAGCCCGTCAGCGGCGGAGAGGCAGCAGGAGGAATGGTTTCGGATGTCTGAGAGGGACACGTGGAGCTGCTCCCACTCCAGTTGCCGCTGGAGGACTGGTGGTCATCCTTCTGGTCCATGTGGCTGCTGAGCAGGACTCCTGCCGTGGAGATGGAGTGAATGGGGCTCCCAAAGGTGTCCGAGTTGGACGAAATCTCGCAGCTTCCCGAATCTGCCATCCTCGACAGTCGCGACCTCCCTCTCTCGCCGATGCTGTGCTCGGGGCTGTGCAGGTGCTGAGGGCACGTTAAACCTAGGGGCTGGTGCTCTTGTGAACCCTGTTTGCTCAGGACCTCCTTCCCCTTTTTCGGGAGCCTCTCCTGGCTGGCTAGGAAGTGCTCTGCCTCATAAGCCGAACTCTTGGTGGCGGCGGCCGGGTCGCCCTCGCTGGCTCTCGCACCCTCGCGAGGGAGGCTCCGCGAGCGGATGCGGTTGCTGACGGCGGCAGCGAAGACGGCATCCCCGTTGTCCGCCAGCACCAAAATGTTGCCGGCGGAGTGCGAGAGGGAGGCGACCACGCTCTGCCCCCTCTGCGCGCGGATGCGGCGCCGGGAGGGAGCGGCGATCAGGATTTCTTCCGTCTGGCACTCCGAGTCCCTGGTCCCCGACCGCCGGCTGCCGGCGCTGGAGAAGTCCGGGTTGGCATGCACAATCACGCTGCGCTCCCTCGCCACCGGCGACTCGTCCGAATCTAGGGTACACGTAAAGCTGGGTGAGAGGCAGCTTCGCGCGTCCCGACACGAGACGACCCGCGGAGAAACCCAAGAAGCATATCTGCATTTAATCTTGCTGAGTTTTGTACCAAAGCTAGCTCGGCTATAAAATGTACATAAGGCAGACCTCATCGCAGTGAGGTGGGAAATTCTGCTAGTCCTGCAACGTGATCTCAGTTCTCCTGTTTCTGCAATGTGATCTCACGCAGAGCTGATCTCACTGTGGTAAATATTAAGATGAATATTAACTTTTCAGTTTTTTCACTGTACTGTAGCTCGTTACAGGCAGTTGTCAGGAGCGGCCGCCTGACCAAACACTCCGTAAACTTCTAAAAATAATTATATTCTATCTATCTTTTCAGAATTTCCATTATCTGCTTCTTTCCTACCAAGAATATTTGCACAGTAACAGGATCTTTGTTTCATAGGTTCTCTGGTTGCTTATTCCCTATGATAAACACATTCCTTCTGCCTCCGATCAAATTTCACAGCAACTGACCGAGATATCAGAGTCATCTTCAGATGTAGATGAACATTAAGAAATAATGATCCTGTTCATTTAGTTTCGGGTTCAGACCAATTTTACACTGTATTTGCCCTCAACAGAGTTGTTCCTAGTTTACCTGCAAAAGAAGCAAGGCAAGCCACTTGATTTCAAGCAAATATCCTTGGTAATAAAGAATGCAAGGAAGGACTTGAGGACAAGCATGACAAAGAAAAGGAACTTTTAGCAAAGCTTTCAGTGGGGTACCAGCAGCTGTCTCTAATGCGGATATCCAGCTGATATCTGAGTGAGTTGTGACAGCTCATCACTTTGCTGAGCAACATCTGTCATTTCTTTACCTTCAGATCCCCTCACACAAGAAAAAACTTTCACTTAATCTAGTTACTTTTTATGCACGCAACTATGGGTTTATAACAAAAATAAAATGGAAAAAAAATAACTGATTAACATTTACACGATAAGAGCTGAACACGTACATCTATATTACTCGGTAAGGCCCCCCGTACGTCAGGGCCATATGGAGTAATATAGCTTTGCTTACTGCAGTAAATCAAAAAAACAAAACACATCCTTCCCAAACTCCACAACCAGTTATGCTTTCAAGGATTCATATCTTTGGAAGGCCGGCTACCAGCTCATATCCCTGCAATTTAAGTTGGTTAGAAAGCTATCTATGGAAGAGTTGTATTTATACTACACCTATTTCTTGTTGCACTCTTCTGGGGATGCCAGAGATGGTTTTCCTCCTCCTCAACTTTCGTCTCCGCTGTAGTACAGATTGTGAATGAACAAGAGAGCAGCGTATACTAGCCTCTCTGTCAAAACCAACTCCTGCAACCCATAAATAGGTCTCATTAGCCTTTAGAAATAGTAAACAAATTTTCATGGCTGGAACACAGTGGAGGTATGTGAGCTTGGATTAAGCCTGTGAATAAACATAAGGGAGCCCTTATATAGCTCTTATGTGAATTATATTACAGTATATCACAGTTTTACATTTAATTCCAGCTCCCCCTCAGCAGCCTGGTCTGCCAAAAGTAACACAAGGACTGAAAAAAAAAAAAAAAGAAAAAAAATAAAGAAAAAAAAAAAAAGAGAGAAAAGGAAAAGGAAAATAAAAAGAAAAGAAAAGAAAATGAGGAAGGAAAATACAGTTGAGGGCTCCTGGTAGCAGGGCATCTTTCTTATAACTATTTATCCATCTGTCACAGGGACAATGACAGTTACTTGTCTGCAAGGAGCAAACTTTTCAGCTACAGCCTGACTTACTTTAAGCAACTAAGCATAAGGAAACAATTTAAATTTTAATGCCAAATTACATTAGTTGGGGGCTTCTTAGGAGATCAATATGCCACAAGGGCTACCATTTCAGAAAGGAGTAAGACAGCTAAAATGGGGCAAAGTCCACATGCAAGTTTAGAGAGCAGTTTCCTTGACTATTACACATGGCCAAGGATGAAATAAATGGGCAGCAGGTATTGTGCACCAGCACGTGGCCTGATTTTCCCAAGCGCTCAGCTTGCAGCAAGACACACAGGAGTCCGCTCTGGGAATCAGCTCACACATTTACCATCCTAAATTTGGATTTAGGAGCCCAAGTTCACATGTACACCTATTTATAACCATGATCATGCAGAATGGGCAAGAATTCCTCCTTTTCTCTATGTTTCTATGGAATTGCCACAGGGAAGTCTCTTTGACTTTGTTTTTTACACTGTGGTCAATCTAAAATTAAAAGGAGGCCCACCAAAAGACCAGCTGTGGTCTCGCAGAGCTACATGCTTCTGCTCTCTAAAGCTGACGTGGGACAGGTCGGAAAAAATGTGCCAGGTCCATAAAAACACTAACATTGGGATCATCGGTACAGTGGTTTGTAATCTTAAGAAAAAACAAACAAACCAAAGTAAACAAAATAATAATAAAAAAAATCCTGATAAAAACTATTGTAATAGCGTATAATTATATAAAACATAATTATACACAGACATACACATACATATTACACTACATAACAATGTAAAACGTTAAAAAGTAACTTTCTTGTAAAAGTTCTTCTTGAAATCTACTACAGTGAAATAGAGGCTTCAGACAGATGTCCTGTAACCACCAATGCCCCTGGAATAAGCAGAGGAAGAACTTTCTTTAATATGGAAGGAAAGTGCTGTAAACTCCAACAACAGTCATTTCAAAAAAGTGAACATTTCTCGGGGTTGGGAGAAGCTTAAAGAACAAAACAGAAAAATGAAAGCAAACTCTTTGAAACGAAAATCAATCCGAATCATTGCTGGGTGTCCAGCAATTGTGAGTTATCTGAACATGCTCTGTGTGCCAGATGCACGGGTCATCTCCAGAGGAAAGTGGCAGAGGGTACGTCCTCCCCGTGACGCATACAAATTATTCCCATTAGTGCTAATGAGAATGATACACATAAACATCCAGAAGATTACATACCATTCTTGATCTGTAAAATTTGGTTCCAGTGTATGGCAGGTGGAGTCTAGGCAAAAATTGCTATTACTGGAAAAGTTCACATCGGTCCCAGGCCTAGCGCTGTAATTCTGCTCTGGACTGTGTGACGTTAGTGATGCTGGGCAGCCTACACACCTAGGGTCCTACGTGCTGTGGGGGCAGAGCATCACTCAACGCCTCGTGGACGCATGCCACTCTGTTCACTTCTTTCTGCAGGGGCTTTCATCGGGAGTGCCCAGCCTGGAGCAGGCAGCCCTCAGACACAGCTCCTTCTGCCCCAGGTGGATGGTGGGGCAGAAGGGATGCTGCAGTGAGCCCCCCAAAAAAGTGAGGCCCTTGGAAAGTCAGCAGCAAGTTCCTGGGAGCAGAGCGGGGCAGGGGGCGTGCAGCCCTCCCCTGGCACCACAGGTAGCTCGGCAGCCTGTTTTGTGGGAAGGCTGGGCACTGCCGATGGACACAAGCAGGAGCGATGTGACATGAGGGGACGTGACCTCCCCGCCAACCCCCCGGATTCTGGAAAAACACAATTAAACACCAGAATTTTCTCTGCGGCTAGCTGAGAGCTCCCTGCTTTTTCCCTGACTGTTAATTTTCAAGTCTATAGCCGTGGAAGTCAGCCCACTTTATGCTCTTACATTAATCAAACCTTGGTGCAAAATATCATTGAGGAAAACTCAGATAAACCTTATGTTTACCATAGCCCTCTGGAAGGAGAGAAAGAGAAAGAGAGAAAGAGAAAAAAAAACAACCTGATTTTTGATTCTGGAAACAAGTCATCTATCACATTTAATAACTGATCAAGCTGATACTTACACAAACAATTCTTGTTCAAATAAATCTAGTAAAATGCATCCAAATGTTATATAAATAAAAGAAAATGCCATTACTATACCTTCAGCATAGCTGCATATAAAGAGATCTCAGAGCGGTGGTTTGCATGCTACACAGTCATGACTTGCATGTTTAAAGCACTGCAAATAGTAGCCTACATTCTCTAGTTTCTCTTCTCCTGCTACACATGATAATCATATGATTAATCCTGGTGGCTTTCTGCATTATTTCAGTCAGCTACGTTCGAAAAGCTATTTGAGGTCTTTGTGAATACAGGCTGTAGGTTATATACACAACAAAAGTACATTGTTTATACAGGGAGCCAGCGTTACGTTACACTGTACAACATGACTCGAAAAATGTGGGCCAAATTCATCCTAGATGCGGCTCCAGTGACTTCAGTGGGCACGCATGAGGGATGAATTTAGCCCACTCTCTTCCAGCAACTAAATCCTCAGGCCAGGGTCTATGCCCACAGACTGTAAAATCCAGCGACTTCAGACAAATTAAACAAAGTAAGCACTTGACCTCCCTCGAACCATGCAATAAATACAAAAAGAAATAGAAGAGATTTGTACCAGTGACATTGATGGGGATAATGCAAGAAGAAATCACTTGGGCATCTTGTTTCATTTTCTCCTCTGGAGTTGGGAGAGGTAGTGCTTTACTCCAATTGGTTTGCTTATCCAGTGTAGAAGGGATATTATGTATTGGATTTTTCGGCCTCTGCCCTAACATGACATCTGTATCTTCGTCCTCTGGTGGATGGGACTGCAAACGAATACATTCAGAATCAGTGTCTGCCACTCGGGCACGCGCGGCTGCTGTAGGAACAAAGCAGGCAGACAGATCAGCAATCAGTGACAGGGAGCAACCACGAGCTGCTCTGGGCAAGGCACACGGCGCTGCCTGCTCCCCGCTGCAGCGGCGATAACGCGGCGGGTGCAGGGGACAAATACCTCACCGTGCGGGGAGAGGAGCAGCGCCTTCACGGGGCAGTACAGGACGCCCTCCCGCTTGGAAGGGGCACACGTCCCGTGTTTGCACGCTGCTGCCTTCAGTGCACACCCGCTTACCATCGGCGTGACACCGGGGCACGCTTCTGCATCCGCAGCCTTTGGAGCACAGCGGTCTGCTGCTAGCAGGGAGCACCGGCCCCGGGGAAACACTCGTTCAAGGACAGGCAGCAGAAGGCCTAAGGCTTTAAGCGAGACCCCTCCGCGCCTCGGGAAGTCACTCGCATCTCATTTTTACAAACTAGGGACGTGACCAGAAAAAAAGTTGCAGAAAACCGGCAGCGACGTGGTTGGAAGCGGCAGGTGTTAGCAGGGCCGGGGTCAGGAGGATGTCGGCCAGAGGGAAGGTTGGCCACCACCAGAAGAAATTGGAAGTATTGTTTAGAAACCATGCAAATTTTTACAGCATGCTACGAGAAGCACTAGGTACGGAAGATAAAGAAACAGAGAGAAAAGTAAACTGCGTGGAAGCAACACAGAGGCTTTGTTTTCTTTGTGAAGCAAAACCAAATCCCCCAGCAGCACCCTGTCCTGCAAAGCTGTTGTAATTCCACCCAGTAACAGAGAAATAAATTAAGCAGGTTTTCATGTGGCACCAGCTACCGACCCCTGGTTTGGAGTCCCTTTGTTTAAAAAAAAAAAAAAACACAACAAAACAAACTTCCCATTTTGTTTGGAAGGAGCGGAGGGGAGAAACACTCACCTTTTTCTGCCCAGTTCCCCCCCTTTTTCCATCAGAACATTCTTCCACAAGCCGTGACAACTCTTCCCCTAGCCCGGGAAGTCGATCTGCCTCCTCTTTAAACACGAAGAGCAGCACCTCTCAGGCTGGCTTTCTCCCCAGCCCTGAATTCCCAGCTGCCCAGCTACCCAGCTTCTCCCTCATAACTGCTCTTGAAGCTTTCTTCGCCAATTTTTGGCAGAGACAAAACGCCGCGCTCCCCTCCGTGCCGGGGTCCAGCAGGCTGCGGTCTAGCGCGGCGCGCTCTCGCCAGCCTGCCTTTGTAGCTCTGCCATTCCTCCTCCCAGGCTTCGCACAAGTCCCCGGGGAACGAGCCGCCTCCAGCTCCAGACAGCGCTTACGCCCCAGCCCCAAAAGCATTTTGGATCCCAAAGCCACGCTGCTGGCTGCGGGGCGGGAGGACGCGCACTTACCTGGCCGCCGTCACCCCCCGCAGCACCCCAGGGCCGAGGGGACGTGTGTCCTCCTCCTCCCGCCCGCGGGGAGCCCCGCTTTCCCACGTAGGGTTTTAGCAAAACATTGCAGCCTTCTTTCTCTCTGCGGCTTTTGTGCCGATCCCCGGCAGACGTGAATAGCTCGTATAAACTTCAAGCACAAAAGACTTTGTTTCCTAGGTAACTCCCCCCCCCAAAAAAAAAGTTTGATGCATGCATGAAAAAAAAGAAAAAAACAACAACAACAACAAAAAAAACCCAAACCCTGCACACACGCAGGCAGACACACAGAGGCTGCACCGGCTGCTGGCTCCTGCCAGGGTAACAATGGAGCAGGGGACAAAGCGGGTGAAGTGACCACGGCTGCCAGAGCTCCTGCTCAGCAAACTGCGGCATCGCTGAGCATCCAAATGCACGTGTTTGTTCTGGTAATGCCCAAACCATTCCTTACCATTTGGAAAAATAAAGCATTGGGCAAAAACATTGCAAGAAAACGAAAATCAGTCACTGCTGCTACGGGCTCTGTCCTGGACCAGGCCGCTAAAAGGGGGTGTTAGGATCAAGGAGGTGGCCTTGTGGCCAGGAGCTCCTGAAACTGATCCCAGGTGGAGAGTGAAAGAGGGAAAAAGACGTCTTTATTGTGCCTTACTGACATCAGAAACAGAAGAGGCAGTAAAGTTAGCAAAGTGAAAAGCAAGCAAGAGGCAGGGTTAGGGTCTGGAAGGCAGAAGAGTGAGAGAGGGCTGTGAGCTGAGGATTGCTTTTTTTTCCAGTACCTTTCTACTCCAGGGGGTCATGTGGCAACACTCAACTGGGGAGGGCGAACGGGTGCTGTTAAACTATAAATGTGAAATGTGAAAAAAGAAAAAAAAATAAATTAAAATTAAAAACACAGACAAAATGTTGTTGGCAAAAGCACATTATTTCCGCCTGGATAAACGAGCATCAGAGGCAAAACAACCTGAGCTTTCCACCTCGATTTCCAACCGATCAGTCTGTTCTGATTTTTTTTCTGCTTTTTTTCTGATCAGTCCCAGAACAAACTATTCTACAAATGCTGCCCCACCTCATTCAACTTTGCCTATGGGACCCATGTGAAGTCTGTGCTGATTTTGCTTACTCAGATCAGAGGAAATTGTAGGGAAATTGGTTCGATCTCCTTCTACGGACATAGTTAAATTGTCCTAAGAATGTCTTGTATTGATTTGGGGAACTCAAACTGTGTACTGCCTGAAGCTGGAGCAGTGCAAGGTGCTTATCCAATTACATTATAAATGATCTATTTCATAATATAAGGACTTTTTTTTGTCTGAGGTATTTATAGGGAGTGGATATAAATAATGCTGGTCCTGAGGATGATTTATCAAATACGTTGATTGCCAAGGTTTCCTGATGTTGTCATTACATTTCCAAGGTTGCAATCATTGTGTCAGGACGACAGCGGCCAATTGGCGTTTTGTCACATTTTATAATGCTTGAAAGGATAAAGAGGGATGCCCAGACTGTCCTAGGTCTTGCTGAATCCCTGCAGCTCTGAAGTCCTTTAACGGTGGAAGCTCTGGTTGGTTTGTTGCAACGTCCTATTTTTAAAACGAATGAGTGAAGGATGACTTCTTTCAAAACAGGAAATAAAATGAAAAAAGATAAAAGAAAAAAGGTTTGATCACCATGCTGGAAAGCTCTAGCAAGTGCTATCTCCCCTGGCATTACTTAGCAGACCTGCCAAATGATCCTATGAACATTGCTCTGCCCAAACATCATCGGTGCTGCTGTGATGAATAAAACACAAACCCTCATCTGAGACGCTTTGCATTGTATGGTCTCCTTCCAAAATAATACAAGAAGGCGATGTTGAAGCTCCAAAGGCTGAATTCTCTGTCTTGCCCTACCTTTTTGCTAGATATGCAACACCTCTCACTGTACCCTGGTCCATGTGCAGGACTAAAGTTGAGTGAAGCCTCCAAATAAGCTTCACGTGAGCCCTATTGGAGAGCAGAGGGATAAAATTCAAAAGAAGGCTGTTCCTGGTTGACGTTTCTATCAGGCCATTCTGATCTGTGCAAATCCAGTTCTCCTAAGCTGGGAAAAGGCCCTTACTGTGGGATGAACACCACTGTTTGTGTAAGAAAAGGTGCAGAGATCCTGAACACGTCAACAAGTTAACTTTGCTCTTCAGAGTCACAGGGATCATTTTGCCCTTGATCTTCTGGCCAAGTTTCCCGTCACCTGCTTTGTGCAGATTTACCACAGCTAAAAGGATCAGGTTTTGAACTTCAGCTTCCCCATGGAAGGTGTCTGAAGAGGAAGCTGTCTTGGAGAGGGTTGAGATGGATGGAGACCAACACCAGTGAGGTGATGAGTCCAGCACATGAAAATCTTTTACTTCTGTCAGAGGTTCCACAAAAGCTCATGAGGATCCCAGTCGGTGCACAAGAAGAAGGGGATGGGGAGGGACCCAGGGCAAACCTCCAAGAGAGAAACAGCGTGAGCTCGATTCTGGACATGGAGCGAGTAGCTCTGGGCTACAGCAGACACAGACAAGGGCTGGCTACCCATCAACCTGTCCCATTGGTGCAGGGCTTTTCTACCTCCCTATGTGCTCCTCTGCCTTCCTGACTCCTCCAAGAAAACACCCCGCAGTTCCACGTACCCACAGCTTACACTTGACTTGCCAAGGTGTGGGGATTTAACATGGAAGAACAACGAAAGGTGGGAAAGGCAAAGGTTGCCTGATTACTGTCTTTTCTTCTCCCTGCCATGGAAACAAGAGAAATGCCACGGAGGAGTAGGTCTAAAATGGCAAAAATTTCAGCTCCTGCTATCTTATTGGTGTGACCTTCCACTGTGACCTGACCAAGGGATCCCAAGGTCACCCGCTGCTGGATCCGGCACGGTGCCCACCTCTGGGCAGCTGGGCACGCTGTGACACAGCAGCAGCCTCAGTGTTTCGATACCTCTGTGCTGGGGGAGGGAGCGAGCTGCTGTCCCTCAAATGTTCTCATTCACTCAGAAGACCAGAATATCTCTAAATGTCTTGAGTAAACACATAATTAAGCAAGAAATTATTATTATATACCCAAGGCTGTTCTGGTCTGCTGGGCAAATCTGCAGTTAGGCAGTTTTCAAAGTGAATTTCTTTTGTGTGGGTGTGCTTGGCAAATAGCAATGGTGATAATCAATCTGTTAAATACAAAGCCAGAATACTTTAAATAGGCATTTTTCTTTAATGGGCTAAGATTGCTTTGAAACCAAACTGGTGTGTAATTGCTTGAATAGGGATTTATTCTGCAGTCACTGACAAATGTGAGCCTCTCTGTTTTCTGAGCTATCCCATCAACTGCAGTTGCAGAGGTGTCACTGTGCTCTTGAATCTGCTCTGCAGTAAAAATCTTGGTTGCATATGCACGTGATTGGATTTCTCAGTGCTCTGCATCTCTTCAGTGTGAAAGTCTCTGTTTTTTGTGCACTGCAACAAAAAAAGTGAGGATGTCCAAGCCTGAGATTGTCAGCTAGGCTTCCCTATAGGGAAGCAGGAGGCGGCATTGCCACAGAGCAATCCAGCTCAACCTTCATCAGTACCTAACTCGGGATGAGGCGACTCACCCCTGAACACCCTATATGCCCCGAACGCTCACCCCATAGATTTTAAGAGGAGCCTAGCATTACTTGTTACTAAGCCAGGACCCATGAATCATCCTTTTAGCTAATGAGAACCCTAAACCCCATCAGAGCAGTGACACAGAAGCAATTTGGCTATCACGAACTTGCCAGCCTGGCAATTTATGAGACCACCCCATTTATTGTCCCAGAACTGGGATCAGGAGGAGGAAATGAGTGGGTCAGCAACAGTACAAACTCACCACTTAATCCCCACTTCTGTTCTACATCCTCCAAAGCTCTGAGGTGCCACTTTGAGATGCCTACTGTTTAGGATCTTCAAGACACGAGGGAAGACTAGCGCAAGAAGCATCGTGTGCACCAGGTCGTGTATCTAGCCTGCCTGCCTTACAGCCATAGTGTTACAGGAGATACTTGGATTTTAAAGAGCACAGGACATGGTGAGCACTGTGCAACAGTGAGGCAAAAAAACATAGCACCAGGAATAAAGAGCTTACTTCTGTTCAGAGAATTAAAGCTGTTCAGAGAATGCTATAGCCTTGTCAAGAGCCATACACATTTATCCTCAGCGTGTTTGTCTAATGGAGTCACAGCTGAGTTGATCCTTTCCCCATGCCCTCAGCACTGGTTTGACCGTGTGGGCGGCGTGCTGTCTCCCAGGAAATGTCGGTGGCCGAGTCACAACCCCTGCAGCAGCAGCGAAGCCGGGGCGAGGACAGGAGGTGGCTGGCAGCACGGCTCTGCTCCCCAGCGGGTTATCTCTTACTCCTGATGCCTGTAAGTTACAGCCAATGACAAGCACAAGGGATCAATATTGTTTACGACTTCAGGCCTCTATAGCACTGGGTGGTAGACACTGCCTTCCCAGGATGACCTTATGAGTAAAGTGGGCAGCGCATTAGCGTATAGCTTCAGCACCAGCAAGCTTTGTATACGGTCCGTTCCCAGCAGCAAAGGGAACATATGCAAGATGCTTTCAAGCTAAGTGAGCTCATAAATCACACGTACTCATTATGAGTGCATCCCAACCTGACATTTGAAGGCAATCATTCACGTACTGGAAAGGTAACACGCAGAGCAAACGAGAACTGGTGTTTTGTCCTACGTTTGCGTGAGCCTGCTCCTGACTCCTGTGGCCCTGGGTGAAAGCTCCCTCCCACCCTCTCCTCCTCTGCCTGTAAAATGAAGAGCCTGCTGCTTCATTAACTCACGGGAGCTCAAGGAAATGGTATGGATTTGCATGCTGGAAAAATTAAAGGTCTGGTAAAGGGAGAAAAAATACTAATAAAAGGTTAGCAGCTTTCCAGTGTTTTCAGAGCACAGCTGACTCCTTAATCAGAAAGTAACATTCGTACCCATACAGCATCTTTCTTATGCAGTCAGCTGACTCTGAAAATAGGAATACTTCTGGTTGCTATTTCTGCTGCAAAGCACAGCCCTGCTCACCTGCTGCTCTCAATATTTATATTTCCGTATGTTTCATTCTCCTCAAATTTTTGTTTTATCTGCTTGTGGGTGTTTTATTTTATTTTGGAGCATCGCAAATGTGATCTGCTCAAGTACTGACAGTCCTTTAATGATTAATGTACTGTTCAATGTTTTGACAAGGTAAAGATGGGCTTTCTGACAGAAGTCATAGCACACATGGCATTCCAGCAGATGAAGGTGCAAACAATAATCCCACGATACAGGGTGGTAGGTATTACGCTCAGTGCACAAATAGTGCTGTACAAGTTCATTCTGATGAATAATGTTAGCTGGCTTTCATTTTAACAGCTACAGGCAGGATTTGGACACAGAAAGCCCAACTCCTGCCTAGCCCTTAACTCTTTTTTTTTTTTTTTTTATTGAGGCTTCGTAGAGCTTCAGCACAAAATTGTGTAAAACTTAGGTGTGCGCAGTGCAAAGCACCCCAAGGCAGACCACAGGGAGTATTTTTGAAATGGCAGAGGCATAGAATAAATTACCTGATCCATTATTTTCTTTTAATATTTGTTCTAGCTGAGGTCTCAGGGAGAGGCAAAGCCTGACTGGAAAACAACCTCCTGCTTTCTGTCCCTTAGATTTCTGCTCAGGTTGTAATTATGAGCAAACTGACACTGCACCCTGTGCAACCATGAGTGTGGATTTCCAAATATTATGGGTTCCTTGCTCAATCTCCCTTATTTTATTATATCAGCTGTGCCATGAGGGGCTTGAGAAATTGTGGTCCCATGACACCTGCACTCTGCACTTGAACACTGAGATTTTGAAGCCTCACAGGGGGCACTTAGTAAAAACAGAAAGAAAAAAACGTGGAGAATATGAAAGAGAAGTCTGAAATGCAGCTGGAATGACACAGCATCTTCACACTCAGCAGAGCTACAGGCAGGGTTGTCATGGGAACATGTGTAAAGAATATTTCCCTCATTTTCCCAAGTCTGCACCTTCCTTGTACTTTCCTCAGATCATTTTTTGTTTTCTTCATTGGCAAAAATGCCTGAATGAATGATGCTTATAAATTTGTTTGGTTGTGTAGGTCCGTTGTGTAGAGAAAGACTAACCATGCTAGAGTTTTTCAGCTTGAAAAATGAATGTCTGGGATGTATATGAAGTGAAACCATGTCTGCAAAAATGGGGGGAGGGGAGAAGGCATGGAGAAAGTGAACAGGAAGACAGTGCTCACCATTTCTCACACTCTAAAAACTAGAAGGGATGCGATAAAATTATGAGGCAACAGGACTGAAACAAACAAAAGATATATTTTCATATGGAAGATATATTTTCATACGGATTGTTAAAGTCATTGTCATAAAATGCTGTTGAGGGCAAAGGTGTAAATTTGCTAAAAAGGGGGATTAAATGAGTCTCAAAATCAATGCGGGCTTGTTCCTTAGTGTGTGTTATTCTGTATTGGATCTCTAGCTCTGGAACTCTGTAATTCATTTCTGCATGAAACTGGAAGAATAAATCATGGGACAATAAATGGCATAAATCATGCCCTGTCCTTATACACTTTCCTGAAGGATCCCATTCTGGCCTCTGGGCTAAGTGGACAAATCAGGGCAGCTCCTGTAACAAGAGTAGGCTATAATGAAGCTAACTTCACACATATCTTGTCAGGGACACAAAAGATCCTAAGACACAAAAGATCCCAGGACACAGCTGCTTCTTGTTCTCTGCTGCTCCATGACAACGTGATCTTGTGATGGAACAGTTCGAAATGGCCTTCCAGACCCATTTTCACTGGCATCAGTCACTTTGGACTGTAATTCATTTGGTCTTCCTTGGAATTTATGGGACTTTGGCACCTTCCTCCTTGCAAAAACAGCCGGCCATGCTTAAAAGTGAATCTTTAGCTGTTGAGGTTGATATTCTCTAGCTTTTCTAAACAATATGTAAGATCTTTGGGAAAGCTCCTGGTTGGTAGCAATAAAAATAGCAGCCAAAATGTAGGAATCTGGAGGCCTCAGCTGGTCTCAGACAGGTGATCTGTTTTATGGTAGCTTTCACTACGGATAATTCTCACAGCTTTCACAGTGGTCACTTATTTCAGGGCCTCAATGCACATGTTTAACTTAGATGCCCAATTTGGAAAAGTCAATCCTGTAACTTAAAGATTTCCCAGCTTCTCGCTGAACACTTTCTTAATTTCTAGGAAACTCGGAAAGGGGCTTCTATTGTCATTTAATATCGCTTTTACCAGCACCTTTCCCATGCACCACAACATCCGAATTCAGAATAGACTGCTGTGCCATGAATAAAAACTCTTGTGGGACTTAACATCTTTAGCTCATCGATGAACAGATGATACAATCGACTGGCATCAGGTATCAAACAATTCCAGCCACCCCTGAAGCATGTATGCACCTGCAGATGTCAAAAAGCTTATGTCAAAAAAGGTGAGCTAGCCAATAACAGCACTCTCAACTATCTCTTGTAATGATATCATTAAGTCAAGAAGGCTGGCACAGTATCAATTAGTTATTCATTGCTGCGGTATCTTGTAAAAATCTCTGATTAGCCTTCTCCCAGACGGAGCACTCATGTGCTGTTTCATCTTGCCTTATTCTCTCGATTTATGGTTGCCCCGTGGTCAAGGAGTTCCCTAAGAAATGGGTCAAGGCACTTTGAAGTACCCTGGCCTTGGAGTATTTGCACATCCCAAAGCAGAGCATTTCCAGATGCCTTGAAATCCATAGGACTGCAACCTCCAAGCTGCTCTCGTTTGCTTCTCCTCAGGGGACCGCTGATCCTGGTCAGCCTCCAAAAAAAGCCCCAGCATGGGTGGGCACAAAACTTAATATTTTCCTTCTTGAAAAGAAAAAGGTGGACTTGCTGATAAAGCCAAAACATCTGCATTCAGCATGACTTAATTTTACCATCTAATGCAGGACTCAGAGGGTTGCTCACTATTTATTATTATTTTGTGTTACACAGATGGAAGTAATGTCTAAAACGCCCTGGTTCCAAGCACAGCAAAGATTCAGGCCTTTCAACACTGAGTATGCAATTTCATAAGATATGACTCGTTCCCCATCTGATACTAACTAAGAGAGCTTTATGTTCAGTATATTGTCCAAACTATTATCCGTAACTAGTTCTGATTTGTAATGCAGGGTCACCTCTCCTTTACCTTTCAGTGACCCCATAACAGCATTAGCTTCGATGATAACTTAGAGAGAAGAAGAAGGCAAGCCTGTTTCTCCTTTCTGTCTTCCTTTTCTATGCTGTCCCTTAACATCAGAGTATCTCCTTTCAGTTGATTCACAAGGCCTGCAAATCTAGCCAGTTCAAAGCCTGCAGCGATGGTGATGCTCTCCTTGAAATTATCCAGATAAGCAGCCAAAAAGCCAGAATGGTCAACCTAATCAAAACCTCGTCATGCATTTTGTGCTCACAAACGAGAAACAAAACTCTTTCTGTGGACTGAAGTTTAAGTTCCTGAGTAGGTGCTTTACAGTGTGACTCATTTACCATTGCAGCAGTTCTATATGGTTAATGTAATGGATTGGGGTGAATGGATTCGGAATTTTAAGTTCAGGAGGTGACAATTCAATAGCTATACATTTATAATGTGCTCGTGGCTGCAGTATCTCTGAAGATGCCAATGTCCCTGTGTTTGCACATGCCCAAATATCCCTACACTGAGGGCTGGCAGTGAGCATGTACATCACAAGTCAAACCCCAGCTGGACCAGTGGTGTTTCAGTTGGTTTTAGGAATGCAGTAGCTCTTGGCCCAAAGCAGAATTTAGCCAATCTGGCTAAACTCTGGTACTATGGTCCTACGTGAGTGAAAACTGCAGCTCCTGATAGCTGGAGACGTGCTGCTGAGCCTCTCTGCACCCGTGCAAGCCTCCAGTCAGTGCTCAAAGCCCTTGAGCTCTTGGCTCCTGGCAATGATAATTCAGGGCTGAAATTACAGCACTTACTGAAATTACAGGAGCGTCCTGGAAGTGCTGCCCAAAGCAGGAGCGGGGAATGTGAAGGACTGTGGTGAAGCATACGAAGAAGTGTGTACGTGTGCTGGCCAGGGGTGAAAAATAAGAGGTTTCATAGTGAAAACTTCCACCTTGAGGCTGGCTGCTGGAAGCTGCTACCTGAGCTGTGTTACTGATGAGATGCCAAGGCGAGTTGTGTTGTCCTTGCATGTGCTTGGGGGGGGCACTTGTGACACAGTGTCACACCTGGGGTCCCACAATGCTAACGATGTGTTCACGTGGGATGCTTGTAGCACGCAGGAGACTTACTGATAGGAAGTGCCGGTCCTTTATCGCTTGCCTCTTCTGAGAGCAGACTGCAGGAAAGGGAGGAAAGGGGGGAGCCACCACAGAGATGGGCCCTGGGGCTTTTTGCTCTCTGTTATCACCTCGGCTTCGATGTTCTGTTTTGGAGGAGAATAAAGAGGACATGAGTCTTTCAGAGCATTAAAAACATAGAAATGTCTCTACTAGTGGTGCAACAGAGCTACAAATAGGATGTGGACTCTAAAACTGAAGTTCTTCCACTGAACACTACTGATGATCCTTACTGACACTGAACAGGAGAAGCACTTTCAGGACTCCCAGGCCTTGGAAAAGCAATGCATGTAAAATGTACCCCAGCACGTGTACTGAAGCTGAATTCACCCCACATGGTACTTACTCCAAGGGACAAAGGAGCTAACTTGTAAGTGCCTGGGACATAGCACCTGATTCCCAGTGGGAACCTGAAGCTCCTGTTGCTTTGGAAAGTCAAGATGAATGAACACCTGCATTCTACCCCTATAAAATATACCCTTATGAGGGAAACACAGTCCCAGGTAGGACTTCCTTCCATTCTTTGATATCGCGGAGGTCATTACTGCAGCCGCTCTATGCCCCAGCATGGAGAAACCCATCCTGGCAAAATTCCCATTGCTCTTCTCCTGACCCAGAGGAGTCTTCCTTCACCATGGGCTCACAATACCCAGCCCTCTTCCAGCATCACTCCCAAGTCTGAAATTTTCCATGTGAATGGGGTAATGCTGGTGGATTTCCCATCTCTAATTTTAGGTGAGAGTTGGGTAATTATTGTTTGCTCAGAGTGTTGCTGGAAGGGGATGTGCATTCACCTAATGCACAGAGCTATGGTCTAGCCAACCACGTTTGTTAGCATGGATAGCTGTTTCCTGAGCTAATGTTTAGTTTGAATTACCCCTGGTTAAATAGAGAGATAATTAAGAAATTATTATACAAGAAATGGGAGAGGGACAATAAACATGTTTAGGGTAAATTTCAGATTACAATTTCACTCCAATATGCACAGTTATTTAGAGAATAAAAATATCAGGATATGACATGCTGCCTGCTGAACCTGCACCGCTGCCCTTAAACACGGAGGATGGGAAATTGCCCAGAGAGAGAGCCGTGCTGCTTGAAAGCGATGAGGCATTTCTGCCAGCTGCCTTCCCCACCGGTGTCAGGATTTGAGCTGCCCACCAGATGGCAGGCAGAGACCAGCCTGGCGCTGGGACGGCTGCAAAGCGGAGCTGCTGAGAAGAGAAAAGCCAGCTTCTGCTCTACTTGAGCACGACCGCGACTGCGATCCTGCCTTATTGCTCTTTGCAGTGCTGTGGGGAGATCCTGCACCCACAGTGTGGGCCTGAGATAAACTCTGCTGAGAGGTTCACATGTGGGAATTGACAGGAATGTTTCATCCGTCCAACAGATGCTCCCCCGATCTGAGTAATTTTTATTATAACCCAATAACAACAATAAATGGGCAAGGCAATGATAGCTGCTGGTGCAAAACACTTTCAACACACGAGGCTTCAGTGGTTTCACTTAGTAAATTCCCTGTATGGCAGGGATCCCTCTCTCTCTCTCTGCAGGCTCTCAGATGCCACCTAAGAAGGACACAGGTCTCCTCGAGGCTCCATATCCTGTTTATGACCCCAGGCGGGCAGCTTAGCTTCTGTGGAGCTTATTAGCTTCTCTCTAATACCACTGGGCTACAGGTTTAACCTCTGAGAAGTTAAATCTTATCTATCCTGGAGCCGAGGCATTGTTTAACGTGTGTTTAGCATTGAGAGGGAGAGATGTGGCCTTATTAAAACACTCAGTACCTCCATCCTTTTGGGGTCAGTGCATCAATTTGCCCATACTCACAATTCAGACATATCAATTTAATAGAAAAACACGTAAAACCAGAATGTAAAACAAACGTGTAAAAAGTCCACCCCAGATCTCCTCCAGTAACCATAAATAAGTCGTAGAGGGCACACGCCTCCTGCGCTGCCAGAACTTCTTCTTCACCCCTATTTCTCAGCCTGAGCCCCTAATTCCCCAGGGAGAGCAGTGCCCACAGCCCCGTGGCAGTGCCCAAAACTCCCCAGCGCTGCCTGGCGGGGACGTGCCAGCACCTACCTCTGCGCAGGGCTCGCAGGTGCTGCTTGGCGTGGTGGTGCAGCTCCTCCACGCACGGTGGTCTGGTGGAGGGGAGGAAAATGTTTCTTTGCTGATGCCAAGGTGCCCGGTAATAGACGCTTAGTTTGCTCTCTGCATCCAGGTTGGAGACAGCTGTAGAAAAAACAAAGAGAAGCCCAGGTGAGACTTGGAGCATCTCGTGTGTTGGTGTAGCTGAAAAGGAAAGGCTCCCGCTTGGAACAGCAGTGCTGTTACTATAGCTTTCCTCCCACCAAGTTACAACCACCGTTATCTTCACCGTGTTGCTGTATGACATTATGCCACTTAGCATTTAGATAACGCCTTTTTGCCAGATTACAGACCTCCAGTAAAGGAGGCAGGCAGGTGCAAGCATACATATCGTCTGTGTTAAACGTGTGGACTAACGGGCTGATAATTTTATAGGCAACAAAATGAAAATGCAAAGAAACTAAGCGACATTCCCATGGTGAGAATGGTTGAACAACGGCAGCGAGAGAACCGGATCCCACATTTACCCACCCTCCTTCCCAACACGGTGTAGCTCTTCCACTACATCACATTACACACGGCTGAGTCCTGACACAGGTTGCTGGCTCGCTGCCTCCCAGCCCGTACTGACTGAGATTAACTGCCCATCCTGCTGAGCACCTCTAGCTGTCACCTCTCAGAAAAGGTTCCCGTGATGGACACGGGCTTCTGAGGGACAGAAAAACCTCAGTTCCCCTACAGAAAAAAAACAAAGGCTGCCTCTGAAAGTTGCAAGAAAAGTTTCAGGTCCAAGAGACCTCGTCTTGTAAGGCCAAGGAGCTTTGCTTACAGGGCACCGCAGTGGGAGGAAGGATGGTGGAGGGATCTACGGGGGGTTCCCAGCCCAGCCAAGGAGCTTCAATCTCCTTGGGTAAGAGCCCTCTTCCAGCAGTCTATAATCGTGATATGACTCTGTGCACCAGCCCCTTCTCCAGCTACCTCATTGCCCACTTGTATGACACATATTTTCACAGAATCAAAGAATCATCTAGGTTGGAAGAGACCGCCCAGATCACTGAGTCCAACCTCTGACCTAACACTAACAAGTCCTCCACTAAACCATATCACTGAGCTCTACATCTAAATGTCTTGTGTCAGGGCCCTCCCCTTACACTGTTTCTACAGTTCCTGGCAAAAGCAGCCCCCATTGCATGGCCCTCGGCATGCCACAACAAAAAAAGAAGGGACGTGCCCTGAGTGGGAGGCCAAGGGGCACCAGCAGCACGTCCACACCAGTACCTCTGGTGGGGATGCTTTCTGGTTTTGTTGCTTTCATTAATGCAAAACAGCATTTACTCAGACTGAAGGCATGCCAGTATTTTGCATGGAGAAAGAAAGAGGAAATGCTAAAATCTAGAGTAGGAGAAGGATGGAGCACAGAAGGGGAGAAACCCAGGAACCTTGCCACGTGCAGGATATTGACAGACTTTATAGGTTTCTTTGATGAGAAAGAAAACAGCTTGCTAAACTTTGTGGTGCCATGATGAAGATGGTGCCTTACGAGGGTGATAGACCTGCTGAAGTTCAGGTTCTAAAGGCTTCAACACCACTGACCCCAACCCAAACTTGGAGCCCAGCAGGCAGCCTCTCTTTGCTTTGCAGTTTATTTTTGCAGATGGGTTATTACTCAATTTCCATCATATTTGCACTGCCATTCCATGCAACTGGTTGTGCTGTCGGTGCAATGAATTGCAGCAAGGTGAGACAAAAATGCGTAAGGGGATGGTGGGAGTGGGTAGTGGCTGTAGGATACCCCTTGAGGGTAAGCAAGCACAACTTCTATTTTACAGACAAGGCACCAAGACACAAAGGGACTTGGCCCGATCCCATTCTAGCAGCTGCATCGCCTCCTGGGGAAGCTCGTCTCAGGACAAGAGCTGGTGAGAGACAGCAATGGTACCCCACCCGTTCCTCCTGCCGCTCAGGATATGTGATATTCATGATCGCAGATTGCACCCTGGGGGCTAATGAAAAGGCAGGCACAAGCAGTTCCTTCCTGCTCCCAGAAACAGCCTGTCTAGACTGCAGCCCTAGTAGTTGTCTGTGACAGAGCTAAATAAGTGAGCGGAAAGTTTTACCTGCTTATGAGCTGTTCAGACATTTCATTAGAGTAGAATAGATTTCACTGCAATATTTAACTTGTAGAAAGCTCCTCTGGCTTTGGCAGCAGCGCTTTACAAGTAAGATGAGTAGGAGTTGGATTAACATACTTTGTGTGAGACTTAAAAATGAAACCAAGCTAACACAATCCCGCCCCGCACTCGCTGCGGTAGACACACGCTGCTATCACAGATAAAGCAGCACGACCTCTTGGCCATCCAACAAGCCTCCAAGAGCAAGCAAACCTGGCAGAGCTGTGAAAAATACTGTACCAGAAGGAAAATAACAAGGAAACCCGTTGCTTATCTTGAAAGGATAGGGCACTGAGCAGCTCACAGCACCCTGTAGTAAGGTCCCAGTTACTGCACACCCCTGCTACTGCACATCTGTGCATCCTCTTTTCCTGCAGGAACTCGGATTCACTGTGCCAGGGAATGTGCCCTACTGACACCAAGAAGGCAGAAATATTACACAATACGCACTGAACCAGACAGCCCTTTAAAATATTGAAAAGCTGGAGTGGATTTTCTAGGCGCTCCAGAACAGAAACGAAAAGAGCTGCCGAAAAAGCTGTGAGGGGGTGAATGTCCTCTGCCTGCGGGGCACGGGGAGAAGCTCAGAGGGAGGGAGAATCACTGGGCAGGGCGGAGGACAATGCTGGCCCAGGGACAAAGAAGCATAAACCCGCCTCGAATGCCATCAGGCTGAATGCTGGAAGACACATCCCAGCCCCAGAGCAGCGACGCTCTGGAACCATGTCCCGGAAAGGGGCAGGAGAAGGAAAAAGCCCTCTGGTAAGTGACGGAGGAGGATCAGAAGACGTGACTGCCTGTCAAAAGAGGGGCCAGCATCTAGTTCACCCTCACGGACTGTTACCTGGCCTGTGATCCTTGCAAGGGCATCCAGACTGATTTTTGGGTGCAGGCCCTGGGAGCTGGGCACTGGGGGCTGAAGCCACCAGGACTGCGAGCTTCCAGGCCACTGAACATCTCACTCTGGGCACAAAGCTGTATCTCCTGCCTCCACTAAAACAACGAAAGGCAGCCCCGTGACAGCACAATTCAGCAGTCAAAGACCACTGGGCTGAGATGCAGAGGACCTCTTCCATCAAAGCTTCACCACATGCTTCTGCTGAGAGCCTGGGTTAATTGGTAAGACTCCCCATGCCTCCGTTGTGTAAAATGGGGGCAAGGTATCTCTTTTGGCCAGCGCTTCTTTTCACTGGGTGATTTACACTGCAGACTGTTTTAACAAGGCCTTGCTCATGTGTGCCTCCAGCCCCTGAGCATCATCATCATACGCATAGTAAATAAAGCAGCACAGAAACTGTAAAGCCATGGTCTTTAAATTATTAATGGCTGGACAACAAAGTGAATGAGAAAAGAATCCTGCATAGATGTAGGAAAAGCATTCCAGGCATCAGATACAGATTGTTAATATATTGTTAGCGTGCACTTTGATCAGTTTAGAACATACAAGTGAATCATATAAACTATCATGTTCATTTCATTCCCAAGCTGAAGTAATTGTTTTTTGTCTTGTGGGATGACAAAACGACAAGAGACCATTTAAATGGATTCTCCATTACATTTTGTGGATCCATTAACGTTGGCTGGTTTCCTGACAACCAATGTCAAACAGACATATACTAATGGCTGCTCTCCTGAGAAGACTTTTGAGGGTTCCCAAATAGCTGTTTTATCAAAGCTGATCATATTTATCATTCACAGACCCTTCTTGTCGTCACGTCCTCTCGTTCACTCTCTCTCCTCCTTTAACAAAGCAAAAAAGGATCCTGCCGTAGCAGAGCTACATGTAGATGCTTGAAGGTTGCGCGGCTTTAGTGCACTCAAGCGTGGTTGTTCTAATAATAACACCACAAAGGCCAAGCAAGAAAGATTTCTGCTCTATTTACTTGATAGGTCCAGGGGTTTCCCCCCCCAGCTCCGTCTGCTTCTCTAGACGCTCACCTCCCCCCTCAGCTCCTTCTGTTTCGTGACTTTCTGTTATATTTTTCTGTATTATAGCTGCCATTAGGCGTCAGGGGGAAAAAATGATGATGTCCTATGCTTCCTGGTTCAAAGCAAAAACGACAATTTGGTGTGGGGTGTGAAAAAGTGCAGAGCCTGGAGGGGATTTTAGCGGTGAGTGAGGACGGAGCCTACGTGCTCAGGGACAGATCCCCCAGAGCTACCACACTGCCAGCTCCTGCACGAGCAAAGCCAAACCTGTGGCTGCCATATCCTTGTTAAAGCACCTTGGTTCCAAAAGGCAAAACCATGATCTCTTCCACACAGGCTGCACAGGTGAGCTACCATCTGCCAAGTTTGTGTGCGAAGCATTACAAGAAAATGAATTCTGACCGACACCGGTTCACCTCAAATACCAGATAATCCGGCAACACATCCAACTCCATCATGCATATTAGTGCATAAATGTTTCATTGAGGCAAGTGCTGAGTCTGATGTGAGTTTTATTTATAGCCCTGCATGTCTCGAATGTATGCTTCCCCTAAGCACTTGTGTCTCTGCTGTAAAATCTAGGGGGCTTAAGCCTACACGGCTGGTAAAAATCTACAGTCACTACCCTGCTGTACATGTCCCACATTTTGTGCAGTATCAGCAAGATCAGCACTTTCAAGGAAGCTCCTTATGGGGCTGCTGCTCCCAGGGATGGTACAGGGGGGTGTCTGGGCCTACCCAGTGCGGACAGATGCCTGGGGGGACACAGCCTGGAGCTCCTCCAAGGTGGGACAAGCTGCTTTCTACAGTTGTACTTGCTGCCAGCTGTGTGTGTACCCAAACACTTCCCCCTGTTTGCCAACTCAGACCAATGCCAACAGCATTTCCCTGTCCTCCTGTCCCTGGGCCTGCTGGTGTGTGGTCCAGCTGCCCCAGGACACCAGAGAGCCGAGGCAGGTAGCACTTAGGCCTTGGCAGGGCTTTGTAAGCATGCTTCTGACAGGAGACAAGAGATGCCCAACTCTCACTGAAACAGAAAACTGTGTGCCAAAATCCCTGTCTCCTTTTCCTCACCGCTCCTGTGTGTCTTTGGGGTTTGTTCAGTGACAGGATGGGATCCCCCTATCCTCAGTCACGTCTTTTTTCCTGCTTTCCTGGTGTGCCCACAGCCATGGGCTGACTGACACCCATTTTGGATGGTCTGCTCCTGGGTTACTTCTCACTGGGGTCCCACAGTGGAAAACATGGTTTGCAACGGCCTTATGCATCACTAGGCCTTATTATTGCTCTTTCTGAGAATTTTGTGCCCTGTGCGTCTCCAGCTCAGGATGGGTGTAAGGAGCAAATGCCAGCAGCACCAGCCCTGAGACATGAAGGGGGCAGCTGGCCTGGACGTGGAGCCTGGACCACCACATCTACACCACCACCAGCACTCACGCATGGACATGAAAGCTGGCATGGCTGCACCTACACAGGTTGCAACCACCCTCTGGAAAAGCAGGAGGGGAGACACAACAACACAAGTTCAGCCCTTAGCTACATGACAAGAGCACAGTTATTATTCTGTTCTATGCTCATGGATGGACAATTTGCAAATTTTTCAAACTCAGGCAAAATGCAGAACTCTACTGAGAGCAGAAGCTGTTGAGAAAGACAGCGATCTTATGCTCTTTGTATTGTTTTACTTCTTGCCAATACAGTGAAACGTTGCATGTTTCAACCACAGTTTCTTAGTGCATCCCTGTGACACTTCTCTGCCTCCTATTACGCGACACATATGGAAATAACAGCTATTCAGGAGAAAAAAATGGACAAGTGGACAAAACACCATCCGTAATCAGCGTTCACTTATCCGGAAAGATGAAAATATTGGAAAGCATACAATTTAGATGTCATTTTCACGTGAAGATCCTTGAATTTCGCATTTACCTGGTATCCAGTTAACTGGCACAAAACCAGACACAATTCAAGAGGGTTGGGAAGCCTGTGATTCTTATACACGTAAGAAGATTATGCTGTTAAGCAATATGCACTTATGTGAAGAGTGCCACATGCTAATCCCATTCTTGGCTTTGCTGCTTTCAGTCACTGCTGGATGTGTTTGAACATATTTTTAACTGCTTTCCCTAACTCTGTCAAATAAGTTACAGTGGCCAGATTGGGACTTGTTATTTCAAAGTATTTCAAAGCTGTCACTGCAGGATAGACGGTAACCTCACAGAAATGCACAGCATTTTATATGTTTAACGCTTCATTCCTGCAAAGCTTCTCTTGCCAGTGATTTCTTCCTCTCCTTTTACTCCCATTCTCCAGCCTATGTTTTGCACTGCCTCCATGAGTGGATGGGAAAGAAATATCTTCGTGCTCTCAGCTACAAAATACCGGCAAATGTAGTCACAGACAGAAGGTTTCTGTTGGGGTTTCATTAATGGAGCTGCCCTTCTCACCCATGAACCAGACTGGAGAGATGAATGGCATTTTTATTCTAGGTGCACATGTCTAGTTATTATACACCTCTATGAATATGTGCAATTGTGCGTACACCCCCACTCCTATCACACCAAGCTCTGCAGTGAAGAAATACTCCTGGGCACACTGCCCGTCTAATGCATGGTGACAGCGAGCACTGGAGGGAGTGCAACACACTTATCTATTAATAAACATCTGAAATGCTCAATAATGTATGCGTAGCCATGGTGTTTCTACTGTCCTTGTTCTGCCATTGATAGCAGGAAGCCCATCAGGGCAAGCAGGTTAGTAAGTGAGAAGCAAAACTACTAACATGGTCCAGCTCTATCCCTGGAACAGCTAAATACTTACGACTAGACAAAAGGTTTTTCAGCTGTGCACTTGTATGCATTAAAGTAAACATTTAATTCAATTCTACTTCTTCAGAGACTGCGACCCAGCTGGGAAGTGACTCACACCCCAGCTCAGTGGTTCAACCAAAGAGTGGGAGTGATACCACAGGCAGCACTGGTGTTGCCTGCAGGGCAGGCAGACAACACCTGAGTCCTGCCTGGCAAACTGAAAGCTAATGTTAGGTCAGCTGCTCTTCAGGATGAGTCCACATTCATTTCCATTTGCTACCATGCTCCACGAGGAAAAAAAAAAAAAAAAAAAAAGCCAATCAGACAGTAAAATAGCAAAGGGATAAACAGTGTTAATAAAAATATCACCCAAATCCAACTAGTTTAAGGCTACTGGACCCAAAGATAGGGATGGCACGTTAGTTCTAGGGATGATATGACATCAGACACATGTACATATATACATGTGTGTTTATGTTGTGGCACGTAACTGAAATCAATGTCTCAAGACGCCCTTCAATCTCACATTCTTAATTAGCTGAAAGCACTTCTCTCAATCTGACGTGCTTTCAGCACTCATCAACACAACTTTCTTCACAAGTTGACCCCTCACATTACTCCCACTCTCGATGACATGCAGCAAGATAAAGCCTCTTGTCTCCAGCAGTGCGGTGCATGGTCTCTATAATGCACTAATGCACTCAGTAAGCAGACTTCTATACATCCTTTGCAATTCTCTCTCACTGCTCTGCTATTTTTCTCCTGTACTGACTCATCCCAAATCACTATTAAGCTTGCCCTAGTTGCTCCAACAGGTCACCATCATGCTTTCCCTTTTAAAACACAGAAGTGTGGTGTTCACTGTGATGTTGCTCTCAGATCTGTCACCTTGATTTCATATGCCAGCACTCAAGAACAAAGCTTTACAAAATTCATTTACTATGCTACCTGCCTTGGTTAATGTTTACCTTCAAGATCTTGTGAAAAAAAAAAAAACATCCTCATGTTCTCCAGCAGCCCATTTCTTCATGAACTATTCTATCTATTCTATACATACTTTTGTCATAGGTCAGTGTTTCTGCAGTAGTTTTAATGCATCTTGCCTATTCTCCTACACAAAACATTCGATTCCTCTGCATATTTCTCCGAATATTTATACTTAAAGTGGGCCAGTGGGCCTTTTGCATCCATGCCAAGGATTCTCTTTTCAAGACCAGAGGCCTGAACATCATAGCACCTACATGTATTTCCACATCATCATCCACAACACGAAGAACCTATGCTGCTGTAAAACCCCAGGAGCCTTGAAAAGTCACGGAAGATGACACTCAACAAAGAAGATACTGTGTTTGGCATGTTGGAAGATAAGATTCAGATGACTTATTCCAAGTACAGCAAACATATTTCCATTTTCCTTGAAATCTTTATAATCTGCAGCCTTCCATCAAAGCTGTAAGAGCAAGTCTCCATCAATCTCCGTGCCTTCCCCGTTCAGCTCTCAGGAGTGTCGTTCAGCAGCAGCTGCACCAACGGTGCAGTGATACACACGCCTGTCTCACAGACAGCAGATTGAGGGCATCGACTTATTCTGCACAGGGCATCAGATGGCCATGAGCAGGTGACAGCATTTTTGTTTACTACTGACCTGTGCTTCGTTCAAGACGATAACCTGTAAGAAATAAAGCCCGGTAGCCCCACTGCTTAATCTTATTAGTCCCTGATGTGGCTTCCCACAGGTAATGACGAAGTCACTGGTCTGGAAGGGTGATAAACACTCTACAGAAGAAAAACACTATGAAATGTGAACAGCAAAACCAAACCAGAGACACGGGTTACATTTTGTATCTCGTGTAAAAGTACGGGGGATGTTTTTCTAAGAATGTTTCCCCCGTTATTATTTTTAATGGCTCCTGAGATCTCATTTGTCATATGTGAACTTACAACATTCATTATCTGTCCTCCAGAAAAAAAGAACTGCCTTTATTATTTGTGAATAATGATAATTGCCATTAGCAAGGTGATTATGATTAAGAAAAATCAAGAGTTAGAAAACAGGGTGGTTTCTGGGTGATGGAGACCTGAGGATGTGTTGGAGGTGGGAGGGACAGTCCCATAATGAAGGTTTCCCTGGGAGGGAGGAGAAGGAGAGACACTTTCCTCATTGGCATATTTAAGCCCCTTGTCTTCAGCAAGTAGCAGGGGGGAAGCCAGTAACCAAGGTCAGAAGCTGCTCCCAAGCAAAAACCAAGACTGAAGAGTTCTCACACAAAAAGAACAAGCAGGGCCCCTCTTCCCTTCCACTGGCACTGCACGTAGGCTGAGAAATGAAGCCCCCAAAAGTCAGGAACAACAAGCCATGTGTTAGGAGCAGAAACAGTGGCTCAGATTTCACACTTTTTCCTCCCCATCAGTCTTTTTCACTGTGCTTGGCTAGATGCCCTGAGTACCGCTTAGCTGCGAGTTGAGGTAAGTAGCAACAGTTTCTTCCAATTATATTTAGTAAATACTAGGCTACTATTGCCACACATGCTCCTCTGAATTACTCACAGGCATCCAGGGAAAGACAGAAAGTCAATCATCTCAGAGGGGCCGAAGGCAACTCTTTTTTTGTCTCCTGAGGAAACATTTGTGCAGCTCCTGCAGCCCCATCACTGCCTTCCTGCAGAGGCACTGAGACACATGGCTCGCTCCCAGGTCTCTAATTGCTCCTGGGGTCATGGCCACACCACTGAATCTTCTTCCCCATAAAAGAAAAGCAGCTTGTGTCTTGGCTCAGGTGGCAACAATCATGTGTGCAACACCACTGGGTTATTCCCATGCCACCCTGATGATGGCCCAAGGCTGGCCTAGCACACGGGCGAAGCTGAAGATCCAACTAGTTCACCAGGTAGCTCTTCATGCATCCTTCCAACAAAAGACTTTCCCAGCTCAGTGAATACCTAAGACATTCATCACCACCCCTCTCAGATGTTCCTTTTGGCCTCAACCTCACAAGTGATTTATTTGAGTGCACAGTTCTGTACAGCCAAGTTTGAACTGGGTGTGCAGAGCACCTAGCACAAAGGAGCTCAGGGCGACGAGGGGGAGGTCTCATTTCTACACCGTCTGGCAACATCCTTCTTCAGTCCCACTTCTGACAAGACAGTTCTGTAAAACATTACAGCAAGCAGGGCCAGAAGGGTTCAGGGAGCCACTCTGAGCAGCCAGCTGGGAAGAAGTAACACGGCTGGCCAACTTGCAGAGGAGTTTCAGTTGTTGAAATAAGACTAAATACAGTCTTTGTTGTTTTATACAGGGAAGGAGAGCTGCCTGAAAATATAGATTTTCCTCCCCCCCCCCCCACCTTTGATACCTTCTCAATCAAATAGATTTTATCCAAAAAATAAAATTAAAAAAAAAATATTAAGAAAGAAATTCAAGATGGAATCTTGTTAACCTTGTAAGATGGGGAGAGCACAGCAATTTTCCCTTCCTCAAGCCCTTGGTTCCATACTCCAAAGACATTTCAGGAAAAATGGGTCCACAGCTCGTCCATTGCACCTGGGGGTGCTGCACCAGCAAGGTCATATCCCAGAACTAGCCCCTGGGGCACCAGATCCTACACAAGTCTTGGAGCCTTTTGTCAGTGACATTGTGCACCTAGACTTCAAACCGAATGGCTTACGTCAAGACAAGCTATTTTCCCACTGTTATTATTGTTTGAATAATATGTTCTCAGCTTGCTCACCTTAGGTACTAATATTTTTCTGAGGCGTTGAACTGTTTTTCTACTGCATTTCAGGCCCTTGCATGCCTAAAATGGCAAACGAGCACCAAATGGTAAATGCCAGCTTGCACGCCTGACCAACTGGTCAGCACTGTTTGTTAGCCACATCCCCTTGCATGATGCTGCAGAGGACGCAAACCTGTTACCATGCCAGCTGCAGAGCCTCTACAGCTCATACTAACCAGCTAACCCCTAGCTTGGATTGAGACATCACAGCCGATGGCAACTAGCACAGAAAATGCAGCTTGAAAACATTCACGCTAAAATAAATTTTTAAACATTTACTTCTTGTAAAGGGTCATAAGGTGTTAATAAAGATTATAACATAGACTATCCCTTTATTGTTATGGCTAATGCGGCTTTATGAGCCCAAACCATACCCTATTGTTTGCACTCACATTTATATTGTTAAGCCACATATTTATGCAGAAGAACTAACAGAGTTCTGACATGTTTTTGGTTTTGTTTTTTTTTTTGAGCAGCCACAATTGCTGAAGAGCTCCAGCATTTGTCAGATGCTGCAGGGCTCTGGACCATTCCCTGTCAAGAGCTTTCAGTCAGGACATAACAGCAAACAGCAAATTCTTGCACATTTTTAACTCATCTGTGCTTGTGTGTGTGTTGGACTCAGTGCAAGGCAGCTTTCAACACACTGGGTTTAGTACAGCAAATACACAGGGTGGCAAAGGGTTGCTAGCTTAATGTACATATGAAATGATCACCCTTTAAGCATGGTCAGACGTGTTATTATGACCATGTACTGAGTGCTGTCCCTGAAACATAAAACAGAAAGTGTGATGAAATGGGGATGTTTCCTTGCAGCTAGCCAGAACCAGTGCAAAAATGCCGGGTGCCAATATCCAGAGGTAACTATCAGGAATCCTGCTGAGGAGCGACATTGGCCTGCAACACCGGGCAGGAAGCTTTCAAACTCTAAATTGCAAGCAGTGATGAAAATTAAATAAAAATAAACGGCAGGAAATAATCCGCTTTAAAAGCCACAGGAAAAGAAATTAAGCCAGGATACACTTTCCAGAGAGGAAAAAGGAAAGGCAAAAAGGAGAGGGGAAAAAGAGCATTGTCATTAAAACGATCATGCAGGAAGTGTAAGTAAAAGATGGGGTCATCAAGTAGAAAAAAGAGTTTGACCTTAATGTATCACGTGCGGAGTGGAATGGTGAATCACGGGAGAAAGCACCCTTGGGAAACGTAGATTTGTTCACAGGGAGCAGAGCTGACAACACTTCCAAGCAGAAAGAAGCAGACGATGGAAGGTAATAACAAAAGTAACTCTTCCCATGGGAGATTCGTCTCCCTGGAGTACTTCTACAGCTAGCAGCTAGGCTTCCCTCTGATTTTGAGTATGAATGAGCCACAGAGAGCTCTGGGAAGTCCTCTGGAGGAGCCTGTCCTGCCCTGGTCACCCTGGAAGGACTACAGGAAGATGGACTGTGCTCAGCCAAGGTGCCCCAGCACTGCCAGGCACGAAGAAGAGAGATGCTGCCTTTGCAGGAGACCAGGATCACCTCAAGCGGTCACTCAAAATGTGAAGCACTGTCCAAGAGACTGAACAAATAAACTCATTTTTATGAGAAGGGGACAACTGTGTTTAGAAATGTGAGCCAATAAACTGGACCAGGGGTCAAATTTTGCTGTCCTTGCCCTGTCCTCTCTCAGCCTCTGGACACTGTGGCTACACAAGGACATCAGGTCTGGCCCTAGCTGGCTCTCTCTTTACTGCCTTCTCCTCTTTGCTGCTCTCCCTTTTGTGTGGGTTTTCCAAGCGGCATTAAAAAAAGAAGTGCTGGAAGAGGTGCCAGACTGCACTAGAGGCTGAAATGCTCTACGCAGTGAACAGCAAAAGGCAGACGACACCCACGGATACAGCCCAGCCCTGATCCGGCAGGATGCTGTCTGGGGGAGGTGGCAATCAGGCTTCACATCGCATCAAATCCCGTAGCATCTGCCAACAGAGCGGGGGGGAGCCACCCCAGCCAACTTTTTTTTTTATATAATATGTATATTTTTTGTTAAGTCAGAGACATTTTATATACAAATACAGATCAGTTTGCAGCCATCTGCTTATTTTCTATGTATCATCTCAAGTATTGTTAGGGTGTTAGAGAGAATATGAAAACAAGCTCTTATCTGTGCCTCTAAGCTTAAAAATTAGAAAAAAAAAAAAGAAAGAGAGAGAGAAAGAGAGGAAGAAGAAAATACAGGAATTGGTATGCAGCAAAAAGGAAAGAATTTTCTGTTCTTTCAGGCAGCATTTTCAAATGGTGGTGGCTGTGGTTTGGACATGCAGGTTGGTCCACTAGGTGGATATGCAGGCAGATCCCAGCTCTGGCCCTGGGCAAATCACCTCCTGGCCTTCACAGCCATTTCTTCTTCTCCCAGGGACCTTCTAGCCTTGTCTCTGTTCTTTCTGAAGGGCAGAAATCACTCTTTTCACTTAACACACACAGTACTTACACAATAATAGGCCCCTCATTTCGTGTGCTATTCCAAAACTACTTTTTATTTATTTGTTTTATTTTTATTTTTATTTTTTTTTAATAGTGCTATATTCTTTCAGACAAAAGTAGGCTTGAATACTTTTTAACCTTGACAGAAAAGCTGTGGTGTGTGTTCCCCGTCCTGTGGTTCTGGATCCACAGGATGCCACGGCACAACAAACCTCTGCCATTTGCAAGCAGCTCTGAAATGCCGGCCTGGATAAATATTGGGTGGTTCATTATTCAGAATTAACCTGCCATGCCCAGTAAAAAAAAAAAAAGAGGCAGCTTAGCTCCCTGGCTGATTTCTACCAGAATGCTAACCCACGCGGCATGGGGAGACGCATGAATTCACTAATCAATTGCCAGGTTTAGTATCACTCGAGGTTCTTCTAACTACTCCTTTAAAATCGCAGCTGGTTCCTGAAAATCAGGATTGTTTCCCTGACTTGGCAGTTTGATAATTCCATCTTCGTGTTTGTTCATATTAGCAAGTATCGATTTCCTGTGGGATGCAGTAACTCTGAGCATAGTTAGTGTGGGTGAGGTCACTGCTTGGCGATCTCTCCATTACACAGAGTTACATTTGAGGTTCAGGCATTGGCATTCTCAGCACGCTCTCATTTTATCCAAAAAATGGGATTCTATGCAACAGCACAGAAGAAAACATTTCTAAAAGGTACAGCTACTACTTAGCTATGAAAATGGTAGCTAGGGAGAGATTAATTTCATTGTTTTTCATTTGGGTTCTCTTTTTTTTGTCTTCTATTAGCATCCTGACTCCTTTCCTCATTGTAATATTTGCTCATCAGTAACATTTTACAAACACTTCAATGCTTTTTCACTTTCCAAGGGACAGAGAAGCCTGCCAACATTTAGTACAACTCTTCCTACTTTATGTAAACATTTAGACTTACCTTCATTCAGTCTGTCAAGAGGAAATATTTAAACTTTGAGGGTTCTCATTGTGACCCAGAAAACAATTTATTTTGCAGATACTTTTACAGGACAGTGGAGTAAATTTTAAGGTTTTAAGAATCCCAGTTCTATTGCTATTGATATCTATGGTCACATCCATGATAACTAAGGGAATTATTTGCTAAAGGGGTGGCTACAAGATGCTCATATTGCTTTGCCTTCGGTGCCCTTTTACTTGTGGACACAGAGTGTAGGATCCCTGCAGCCTGGTGCCTCCTAGCAGCTGGTTTCACTGTCATAGCTCCTGATGACAAAAGTTTCATCCCGAAATTCATACCAACAGTCTTCTAGTTTTCCTGGTTTTATACCTGAACTCTGCTTTCCTCAAATCTCCAAGCCGGGCAGCTGACTGCGTGCAGGAGTTGTGTGCGGGAGCACCAGGCGGCGTACTGCACACACGAGCTCACCCCCTTCTGGCAATAATTCAGCTTCTTACCGACTCCAGCTGTGTTATCTGGGGTCATTTTCCGCTCTCAAACTATGAAGGTTCGTTGGGTTTTGATATGTTAAAATTACTTTTGCCTCTCTGCAATACATTACGCTGGCAAAGTGGCTGCGGCTACACAGACATAACTGCATTTTAGCAGTAAGCCTATTTCCTCACACCCCCATATTCATCAAAAAGACACGTTATGCTGATAAATGTTAGCAGGGGCTTTGGCTGGCACAGTTATAGCAGTCAAAGATCACACAGTTTTCAAAGCTTTGTCCAATACCTTTGTACAAGCAGAAATGGGTAATGAAGAAAATGGACTTAGATATGTTCAGTCGGACTTGGTAAGGGAAAAGCAACCTTTTAGGGTCTGGCTACATGAAAGGGACTTAAAAGTGTGGGATGCTGTTGCCTTACAGCTTTTACTCCCCAGTCTTGTTGCCTGAAGTTTCCCCCCTTGATCTTTCCCCACTTGACCTTCTTGGTAAATACTTCTCATGCCCAGCTGAAGGCCTTTTCCAGAGGTCATAAGGACATTTTGTGTACCAAATCCTACTCTGATAGCCCACAGAAGACAATTTATAGCATAAATAAAGCTTATTGCATCTCTTCGAAGTATCCCCAACTGCACAGTGCCTCTGTTTAAGCAGCAGCTGCCAGAAGATGGGGGCTCTGTCTGTCTCCAAAAAAAGTTTCCAAGAATCCTGATGAGACTTCACTGTGATGCTGGCATCAGAAATCATCAGGGACCTGAAAACTGACTCGGCCATGGAAACACCAATTTCCTTCCTTCACTGTTCAGCCGAGAGGGTATCGCATGGCCTCCTGATGTAGAAAAAGAGACCATAAAGAACAAAATAGTTACCGTGCTCTAGCCTCTACTGCTTTTGTTATGTTCCTCCAAATGTATCAGTTGGTAAAGCAGAGCTGCTGTGCTTCTGCATGCATCACTGCTTCTGCTAAGGTTGCAGCAAAAGCCTAGCTTCCTTTGCTCTCACTCTCTTTCCCTTCCCAACTTGCTTTCCCAACTAGATGTAGGTGTGACGAAGAGGCACTGCAGAACAAGCAGAAGAAAAACTGAATGAAATGTAAAATCTGCATTGTGGGAAAACAGTGATGTGAGCTCAGGGCATGGAGCTGCAGTAAAACAGACTGACACATCAGTCAGCCGCTGAATAGGGAAATGCATCCAAATTGGCTAAACCCTTTTTGGTACATTTATGTAGTGATGTATGACTTACAGATTTACTTCTTTTTTATTTTGCCTCATATGAAACAGGCACCCAGTGCTGCCAAGACAGCAAAGTAGAGCAGTCAGTCAGATATTGAGATGGAAACCACTCTTCTCTGGCCTGTCTCAAAGCTTACAGCAAATGGTAAGATTTGGGTTTGGTCACAGCCCTGCAGCTTTGGAGTTGCCTGAGAAGGGTGACATATATCCAGGCATTATTACAGGATGAGAAAGAAAGCACAGCAGTGCATGTGCAGGTTGAATTTCAGGAGACTGCCATTTGAGCAGTGCACACCTCATAGTTTAAAGCCCTTCCAATGTATTACTGAAGGTGTTCACTTTTTTTTTGTCTTGTATTACAGCTGCAGCACCTCAAACAGACCATGTCTTCCCAAAATGCTTATTAACCCCAGGCTTCTGGATTGCGCCTGCTCCCCCTGCCACTGGGACAGAAGTGGGATGTCAGATGAAGCTGCCATCCCCCCAGAACACTTATTTTGCTGTTATATAATGTACTGTTTCTCAGTTAATTGAAAAAGCTGTCGAGTCATAGAATTGTTCTGTTCTGTAGTAAAGACATTGGGAAAAAAAGGACTTGGTATGGTGGTGCTGAGAGAGGATATCTGTGGTGGACCAAGTGCAAGGGAAAATACGTCTTTCCCTTACCAGCCTGCCTTCACGTGCTGGTTTTTGAAGCAGGCAGCATGGCACTGAGGCCTAGCAAGGAGATGCCATGCACCACACAGCCAGCCTTGCTGCTGGAGGTGGCTGAGCTGAGTTGGGACAGTGCTCGGGGCTGCCAAGAGCCTGCAACACTGGGGATGGACCACTGAGGCCTGCAGGTGCTGCCACAGCAGACAGCACACCATACCTTGTCAGCAGGCCTCAGTATTGAATAGCAATAACTTTCAATAATAACTAATTAGTGTCACATGCAGAGGCTTAAAGACAGAAAGTGCTGCAGCTCTCCCGTGATCAGCCTGCAGCGCCGAGGCCGAGCTGTGGGGCCGGCACAAGAAGCACCTGCACGCGAGCTGTGCCCTTCCCTTTGGCACCTGCATGTCCACCACCTCCTGCTCCACGGTACTGCTCTCCCTGCAGCCATCCAGCCCAGCCCACCAGCTCTGGTGCTTGTGCCTCTTCCACGCTGACCCCTGACACATCCTCCAGCTCCCTTTGAAGAAGCAAGCCGAGGCTCATTTTGGCTGGCTCAGGAGTGTGGGCATAGCCAGCACTCCATTCACCCACTGTGTGTGCACGTTGAGCAGAGGGACATATCTGTGTCGGCCCATGTCGAGCATGACACCTTTTCATTCATAAAAGACAGCCTGCATCTTTAATCACTTTGCCAGAATAATAGCAAAGAAACAAACACTTGATTGCCTGCGTTATCAGGCACTATTGGAAAAGTCTAGATAAGGATGCCGAACAACCTTGGCTGATTAGTATTCCACATGCAAACGCTTCCCCATAACCCAGAGTCATCTGTATCCCGGCAACCCTTAAAATTTCATTCTCACTGAATTGCCAGATCTTTATCAAAATATAATTACAGTCTTAATTTGGAAGATAAATTTTGATTGCCTGTGCAGTGCAAAAAAAAAAAAAAAAAAAATAAATAAATAAAAAAACATTGTCAGGTACACAAGAGCTGAGGTACAACAACGGGTAAACGTGAATCTCCATACTCTGCCATTGGTACATCACCTTTCCTCTTAGCAAAAGTTGGCGCTGATAGCTAGCAGTGAGGTTATGCTGGGGGAGACAGGCAGAGACGTGAACAAAACAGACTCCTAATGCCATCAGATGAACTTTGTGCTAAAAACAGGGGGAAAAAAGAAGAAATCTGCAGCTGTATGTGAAGACTATCGCTATTATGAAGATTGTCTGCTATTATCATTACAAGGTGATCGATGTGCAGCACTGTTGTGTAAACCTGGAGGAAAACGCTGGTCTTCCCTGAGTGAAGGGGAAATTGTACAGAACTAGCCTTTTCTCCCACTGCTTCTTCCCCTCCTTCAAGCGCTGGCAGAAAACAGCACAGCGTTTTACAGTTATATTCAGAGGGTTCCCAAAATGCAAGGGTCACAAAATGGCTTCAGATTTCAGCAAATTGTTCTTGTGTTCGTCTCCAACCTAACTGACAGCCTTTAAAAGCACTCTCAAGAGCAGCCTCTGAGGTTGATTCATTCCAATAAGATCTGGCATCGAGAGCGTGGCTGTTAGGAGGCTGAAGGAAAGGGGGGCTGTTTTCCAGCAGTGATGGTGGAGTCTTATGTATAGAAGCTGCCACCACCTAAACACCACATGTCACCAGCATCTTTTATCCCCCAAAATGACTGAAGATATTAAGATTCATGCATGTATCACAACGACCAGAATCACCCATCCTCACTATGTGCTGTTACAGTGATGTGTAGTACTCGATCCCACTCCCATCTGCAGCAGACGCAGAGCCAACCTCTGCATACAACACGCGGATGCAGTTGGAAATCCCCGTCACTTCAAGCGTTATTACCAAAGACACGCTGCTGCGCGGGGAGTTGCTCTTGTTACTTCCAAGAACTGAAGCGATTACAAGGATTTTTCCCAACTCAAACATGTAGCCTAGAAAAAAAACTCCCAGAAGAATATAGCCACTGCCTGCTCTACCAACAGGGCCCAGAGGAGAAGAGACAGCCTGGTAGGCAAGCCACCGAGGTTACCTAGTTTCTGACTTAGCAGACTCCAGCAGTCCAAAACCACCTCAGCTTTACCCTATTGAAATGCCAGGGGGGAAAAGATAATTACTTGGATGGCAATGGCATCAATGCAATTAGACGCCTGACCTCAGTGTTTCTTGGTCACACGCACAGAGTTGAACTCATTGTTAAATTTGGAACAGGGAAGTTCTTTTCTTCCTCCTCCCCCACACATACTCACAAGGACTGTGAATTACTTGTACTTTCTCTGCAGTGCTGATAAGGAGCCCTTCCTAGGACAATGTGATCCCACCCCTTGAAATGTACTTCCTCGCCTCCTGGGGTGGCTTTGGTACCCAGCCTCAGTCCATTTTGTTATCTACTTCTATAGCTTCAATCACCATTGCATGCCCCATAAAACACAGCTGTACCTGACACACCTGTAACCTTGAACTCACTCCCAGCTTACGCTGTCCTCTCCTGGGAAGACAAGACAAGGTGAGAAGAACTGGCACAGTCAGTAAAATCCATCACGTATGCATTCAGAAGGATTATCTTGGAGATAGGAAGTCATACGTTGCTAGAGTTACAGGAAGAAAAAAGTGCTTCCTCGGGGGCAGTGGTCAACTACATCACACAAGTGAAGTTTTCTTCCTTCATGCTCCCCTGCCTCAATGTTCTCCGAAAAAAACAAGCGTGGTTTTGACCAGAGTCTCATTTAAGCAAGCACGGCTGCCAGCTGTAAGACCCAAAGTTCACCAAAGTTCAGAAGGATGCTACAACCTTTGCAGGCACTCTTGTGCACTGCCTCCCATTTCCTAAAAGCCATGTCCACTCATGTGGCAGAGATGCTTTTTCTGACAGTATCAGTAGTTTTACAGCTGAATGGGCTTGGAGACTGAACCATTCTCAATCCCTTGGTGGCAGGACCTCAGTGGGGTTGTGTTGTACTGCAGTAGAAACGGAGGGCAGGAAGGAACTATGAGAGAACAGTCCAGTCCATTTTTCAACACTGAACCACAGCTAAGGCGCTATGAAGAGCAGGTGAGGTGCCCACCCCCAGGCCCAGAAGATGTTTCCTATAGTGAATTTTGACTCGTGTGACTGAATCTGTCCTAAAAAGGTCAAAGAGCAAAGCCGAGTGTAATTTCACTGCTCTAAATTAGAGCAAGCGTTTCTAGACCACCCCACCTTTATTTTCTTGTTCTTTAAAAGCCTTAAAGAATGAGATCCCGCAGGCTCTGTAGGCTGCCTGTCCCAGTGCTTTATTTCTGTTTGCACTTGGAAAGGTCTTCCTAACCTTCCCTGCTGCAAAGTCAGCTGGCTCCTAAGGGGGAAGGCTGCAGAAGCGGGCTCAGCAGCTGCAGTCACATGCAGCTCCCCTCTTCTTTGGGTAGCGGATTCCATCTCTAGTGACATGAATTCCCAATTTCTATCCTCAGATGAACTGAGCTGACACAACCAAGCCAGAACTAGAGCCCTGAGATACTCCAGGCACGGGGCAGGGGGAATAGGTGAGCCTCCAAAGGAGGAGGATGAAGAGACGCTTACTCCAGGTGCACAGTTCTTTGCTCACCTTTTCAAAATGCATTATTTTCCTGCTGGTGAAGGGTGCCACACTGAAATCCAAGGAAAATAAAGTTGCCTACCCACAGCAGCAGATACAGCCTAGCAGTGGAGAGACGGAAAGCCTCCATATGCCATGGTGACGACTTCGGTACTGCCTGTTATCCAGTCCCTCCACCTGCCAGGCACACAGCCCCCACATAAGCCCTATCAGCAACCAGCAAGCATCTATCTGGATGAAAACCAGACCGATACGAACATGCCATTTTGAAAGCCTGGCTTTTGGCTCCGAGTTGCATGTTCCAACACCGAGGCTCACGCTGGGAGGACTGGCAGAAGAGAAAGGTTACCAGATTTACTTTCCCTCTGCACCATGGCATGTTGCAGGGGGAGGAGTTAAAAATGACCTTCTGAAAGCTGCCAGCATCTTCATGATAGCTGGTAAAAGAATGCCTTATTCCTCCCAGATGGTCTTCACTGAGAGCTTTCTCAAGGGCAGTAACAGATTTCCCAAGCCTTTATCATCAGCAGGAACCTCCTGAAGGAACATTTCATATTTGATAGGTATCATGATGTTCCCATTTCTCTTCTATGCATTCTCGAGCCCAGATTTCCCAGCTCTAAATACACAAATGCCATGATAGGCTACAGCAGGAGGTACGTGGTTATCACATACATGTCCCAAGTTCCTCCTAAGCAAAACTAAGGTCTGGCCTCCTCGGATATTGCTCATGTTCTCTTGGATGAGAAGACAAGCAAACCTTACTACCAGCAAATGAGAGCTCAGAGGGGAATATTATACAACTTCCACAGCCAGCTGGACCCTCAGCATTACACCCTCTGCCTTCTTACCATGCAGCAGCAACAGTAAGCACAAACCCAAGCTGTGCCAGCGGCACCAGCAGAGGAACACTTGAAAATATGAACTGGGGATGCTCTTCCCTGCCTGCCATTTCAGCAAAGCCGCTTTATCTTTGAAGGACCTGTCTTAAAAACCTTATTTATCTGAAAACGGCTTGCCTGCTGCTGCTGATTGCAGGAGCTGGTGAGCAGAACAAGCCTGTGTGCTGCTGGCTGGCCACGGAGCTGCCCGGCAGCCCAGCGATTTCTATCAAAGCGAGCAACAGGGCAAGTGCAATGGAGGGTGCAGCACACGAGTGGTTAATGCACGCCGCTAAGAAATCTATACGCATCCGCTGCCTCTAACAGTCAGAACATCTTCTGTTGACATTTTCCATCCAGTTTCATTAGAATTAAAGCGCTCATAATAAAAACCTGGCAATCAAAGGAGAAGAAGCTGTCACCAAGGCAGGATGCATTTCTACCTACACAGTTAAATAGAAGTCCGCTTGCCTCTTCCAAGCAGCATTAAATAGCATCCATTACCAGCGCAAACACCAGCTGAGCCCCCCTCCATCCCTCCACCTGTGATATTAAAAGTCCAGTGCAGCCCGTGCAGGCAGCTTGGCAACCTCCGCATCTCCCTCCCCAGCGAGTCGCAGAAATGCTGCATGCTAAACTCTCTCCTGCACCGACACGGATTCACGCTACGGACAAAAAATAAAAAAAATAAAACTCAAAACTACCCTGGCAAAACTTCAAACAAACCGGCAAGGTGTTTGGCAAACCCAAGGCGAAAAAGCCGGAGTCGACCCCTCAGAGCGCAACGCGGGGAGGGCGATGTGCGATGCCCTCGGCTCGCCCCGAAACACAGCTCCTCGGGAGCAGCCCTGCGGAAGGAAAGAAATCGCATTACCGCCGTGGCCTCCCTCTGCTCGGGGCCGAGAGCCATGCCGGGACTGCGGGTTTTTCCTCCAACTTCACGGCGGGCCCTGGGAGGAAGGGGTTAACCATGACATCACCCAGGCTGCCACCTCCCTCTCCCCCCCCCCAGCCTCGATGCCTCCCCCGGGGGACCCAGCGGGACGGGCTCGGAGCCCCCCCGGGAGCCCCCCAGGTGCTGAGCATCCCTGCCGTGCCCCTCTTCGGTGTGCTGCATCCTCCTGGCGTCAGGACCGCAATCTTCTCCCTTCTTCCTCTTTTTTTTTTTTTATTTTTATTTATTTATTTATTTATTTTTCCCTCCCTCTGAGCGTGACATCATCACACGCCAACAACTCCACTTCTCTCCAAAAAAACAGGGCCCCGAGCACAGCTGCCTGGGACGCCTGGTCCCCAGCACCCTACTTTCCCTTCCTATAGCAGCGTACGCCTCGGGGTGCCTGCTGTGCACCCACTGAGACAGGTGCGGGTGCGTACCTGCATCCCCAGGTCTCTTACCGTACCAGCAAGCATCTCCAGGTCTCTTACCGCACCAGCAATGCTGCAGAGGTACCAAATGCTGCTCAGGTAGCAGCATAGCGCTGCATCTGCAAGCACTCTCCCTCATACGCCGTGTGTGCACACGACAGGCTGCATGCGACTATACCCTCGCTGGTTACAGGTGAGTGTTTGGTGCAGAGCTCTGAAGGCTTTACAGAAGTCACACGAGCCCGCCCGAAAGGCGCAGAGGTGTGCAACGCGTGTGGCGTGCGGTGCTGCTGCCCTGCGTGCCAGAACGCCTGACTTGGGAGGCACTGCAGGAGTCTTTCAGCAGTGAAATCCCTGGCAGCAATCTGAATTGGGAAAATGACAGTGAGCCAGGTCCTGAGAAAACCTGTGCCGGAGACAGGGAGGCAGTGGGAAGTCCAAGGTGGTCAAAGGACTGCCATGGGGTTTATTCACAATTCCCTCCCCTTATCTCCCTCAGCAATGTGTTTTGCCTGCGGACTGGCTAAGATGTTTGTATCAAACACCAAGCCACGGCTGAAAACCTGACTGACACCTTCTGTCATCCAGCACAGAAGGACGTTACACACTCAGGAAAGACCAGGTGTTGTGGCCCTGGGACAGGATTTCGACAGGAGGGAATCTCCCTCTCCATCTTTTAGTGAGTACATGGCCCTGTGGGTCCCTTCCCCAAATGGCAGCTGGGTCACCCTGCCTCTGGCACAGGCAGGGAAAAGCCCCAGACTTAGGAGGATGCCTGTGGTGCACAGGGATGTGGGGCCAGCTTTGAAGATCCTCCGGTACGAACCTTCAGATAAACACAGAAGAGCGAGGCCTCTGCCACCATTCATTAATCAAACCCCAGTTTTCTTACTGCTCTGATAGGTATATCACAGTCATTAGCAAAAGGGGATGCTATTTACACATAGTAGCATCAATAACATCTCTGGAGTAACATCGATTATACATCATATACTGGATCCAAAGAGAAAAAAGCAGAAAATGCCCATTCACCAGAAACATCTCTGCATTTCCCTTCTAAATGAAGGAAGTGGTTAGTTCAGCTTATTAAGGAAAAAGGCAAACCCGCTGTCTGTCCCCCACATCCCAAACCCTCAATTTTTGAGTTCCCTGCCCATAGAATTGCCAGGATAATTTGATTACTTTCTATATAATTAAGTCCCTACAAATTTCAAGTTGAAAAAAAAAATAAAAAGGAGAAAACCAAATTAATGCCATCCTCACTGAGGGCAGCCAGGTACAATTCAGCTATTGCACTTTCCACAGGGAAACAACCAGCTGGCCCTGTGGTGGTCACTTGCCCTGGGAGAGGGAAGGGGGTCCCACAGCTCTTCTGAGAAGACAAATCAGAGAATAAAGGACAAATGGACAAGTCCACAGGCAGTCTTTACTTCTTGGTTTTCTTTGGTTACTGAGATTATTTGTTTAGTGTTTGTTTTCTTTTCCAAGATCTGCTTCTCACAGGCCTTCCAGCACTCCAGAGTTCAAATGCATATATATGCTTCTTTTTTTCCTCGAAGAAACCGCTGAACACTCCCTTCTCACTTCACTTTGGTTCTTCCAAGTGATGGCATTGGTTTAACCTGTAGCCAGGAGTGTTAGCAAGCTGCCAGCTGGTTACAATGGCTCTCGAACCCAACCAGATCCATGCTTGCTCCCAACTGTGAGACGTTTTTGCAGGAAAGCAAAAAAAAACATTCTCCTAAGAAGGACCAGGCAAGCAAAGTGCAGGACCGGGGGTGGAAGGAACCCAACATAAATAAGTGAAGGCTCCTAAAACTCCCAATCAAAGAAGAAAAAATTCTTCCAGCCAGAAGAAACTGGAGCTCGCCCACCTCTCCCATCATTTCCTCTCCTATTACACTGATATTAATGAACAGTTTCACTTGGCAAATGCAGGTCCTTTCAAGTATTTGGGTGACCGAGTTGAAGATCGGTGCCCAAATAAATGAGCACCAAACAGCAGCATTGCCTTAATGCGTGCATTTCAGTGTACCTTGGGGTTTCTCCAAAGTAAATGGGGTAGAATATGCTCCATGTTGTATGAATTCTCCACTTGCCTTAGCAAATGCACCTCATTCAGGATTTCCAATAGCCTCTTTAATCTAGTACTATGCCTCCCACGAGCACAGTTTAGCAAATGTATTATGTCGTTTAAATGGGTGTTTCCCATTTTAAGAATCATTCAGAGACGAGCCGAGAGTCCTGCACCACTTTTCGTCTTTGACCACTCTTTAAATGCAATCAAGTTTGGTAGCAGACCTGAGGAAATTAGCAGATGAATGTCACACAGCTGAATCCCCCACTATTTTTAACATTACAGAACGCACCGAAAGGAAGAACTGAAAGTCCTCTTCTTTAATGACGTCCCTGCAATTTTCTAAAACATCCAAATTTCAGTACTCTTTCATTTTAATCCAAACTGTTACAAAGTGAATCAAGGTCATGGCTGTCTGTCACTTTTCCAAATTACTCTTGAGTAAAGGCTGCCCTCAGCCAAATAATATCAGCCTAAATAGGACCTCAGCCTCTCCTGTTTCATTATCCCAGGGAGGTTTAAATTTCAAAGCTGACTTGGACTACATAAAAGTTAGCTTTCAAGCAGAAGCAGTATGAATATTCTTCCCACCCCTCTATTTAACCTTCTCAAGGAAAGAAGGAAGAAAATAAGACCCGGTACCAGTCCTGCTGACCTGAGACAAGATGAAGAGGCAGAATAGTGTGGCACACCTCTGAGAAGAAATCTCAATGCCATTTTTTCATTGCCTGATTTCCTTTCTGACCCACTTGACTGTGTGGTACTCCACAAACAGGCCGCTCCAGCCTGCTGCTCCCTGCTCAGCAGAGCTGGCTGTCCTCAGCAATGTCATCAAGTCCAACCATCACCTAATACTACCAAGTCCCATCAGTAAACCATGTCCCTTAGTGTCATGTCCACACGTCTCTTAAATACCTCCAGGGTTGGGGACTCCACCACTTTCCTGGGCAGTCCATCCCAATGCCTGATCACCCTCTCCATGAAGAAATTCATCCTCATGTCCAACCCAAACCTGTCACAACTTGGACATGCCCATCATGTCACCTTTGCTGCATTTAATTCACTACTGCTGGATTTCTTTTCCTCAGAAGGCAGTGGCTTCAGTGACAGACACACACTTAACTTCAGTCTCAAAGTCTTCACGCCAGGCTCCTTGTGCAGACCAATGTTGATTTTAACATTCCTTTTTTTAAAGCTTTTACTACCCTTAGGGGCATAGCCCTCGCAGAGCTATTTCCTGCTTCGTTTACTCATGTGCCTGATGGTTGTGTCGCTGGCCTGTCCCCGTCTCAACCCTGACGGTCAGACCAAGGGCACTGCTCTGCACCAACAGCCACCCACTGCAGCCCCACGAGGGAATTGGGGAACAGGTCACGGGAGGGCCTGTCTCGCACCTCCCAGTTCCTCCTGATGTGGACATAGACCCCTCTTCTCACCCTCACTGAATACTATGATAAAACCAGAATGCATCACGTTGATCATCTGAAACATTGTGGTTCCCTGTTCCTTAAAAGGCTGCGTAAAATAGCATACATTTTCCTCAAACGTCATAAAAAATCATTTTTCAAGGCTGTCCCTCATGCTGCCCACCCTTCCTCTCGCCCTGCAGCCTCCTTCCAGGAGTTGTGCCTTGGCACCAGCCAGGCACCCACCCCGCAGCATTGGCCATCGGACCTTGCAGCATCCCCAAACATCGCTCATTCCTAGATGAAAGAATAAACAGTCCCAAAAAACAGGACAAGCAACTGAATCCTGTCTCTAGCAAGCAAACATAGTGAGAATCCTGCATGCAGTGTGCACAGACTGGTCCATTTTGGACACTTCTTGTCACTCCATACTGCCATTATTGGGTTTTCTGCAGCTGTAGCAACCATGCAGGTTGGAGCTAACAAGGTAAAAGCTTCCACAGCAACATGAGGAGATTTTAAAACTGCTTTACTGCCAGTTTGTTTTGTTTCTAATACAGATAATTTTTAAAATTGGAAGTATATTTGTAAATATCAGGAGGACATGGGGTTATACTTTTCCTCCCCCTCAATTTCTGGGTTTAATTTGTCTGCTTTGTGTATTCTGGGGGACTTATGCAAACACTTCAAGGCAGCACTACTGCAGCACTGCAAATGTCACACACACACGTACATACCTACATATATACGTACACACATCAACATGAGAGCAGGAGCCTTGCCTCTCTTCGTGGAGGCTGCCTGGCCAGGGACAGGCACCCAGCACCCAGCAGAGGTCACCAGGGCCATGCCTGCTCGCACCCTGTTCAGAAAAGGCCAGGTCCCATATATGCCTTATGCAGCAGCAGCCACATGTTATGGAGGTACTTGAACATTACACAGGTTTCCACTCTTTTTCCTCCCCTGATAACAGGGTTACAATTCCCACTTTACACTACTTTAAGGTCTCTGTAATAATCAGATGGATATTTTTGGACTTCTGTTCTTGTTGTTTGGCAGCTAAGCAACATAAATTATAAAATTATTTTGGTTGACTCGAGATAACAACTCAGTTAATCTATTTTCTTCACAAATTCAAGATTTTTCACATCATCCTCACCTAGCAAAAACAGTAATCCTCTGGTCAGCAGGAACACAGGGACCATAACACCTCACCTAAGTACAGGAGACATAGATGCAAGTTCTCCCCTCCTCATAGGGTGCAACATTGTACCTTCTGCCCATGAGAGCAATACAGAAGTGTTGCATTGGTGTCCAATACTGGTGCTATCTTGTGTCAGATTTAAGTAATGAGAGGGAGCAAAACTTCCTACTTACCAGGACATGACGATCCTTCCTATTTTTATTAACAAGAATGTAAGGATCTGAAATGAAACTTGGATTGCCATACAACCAAAAAAATAAAACTCTCAGCTGAATCTCTGGTCTTTCCCCAAATAGCGAGGTAAATGTTTAACCTGTTTGCTAATCCCTCCATGCTGCTGTTTCCTTGCTGCCCTGGGGTGGCAGGGTGCGCAACCCCTGCTTTGGGAGAAGTATGATGTGGCTTGCAAATCTTACAATGATTATAGATGTTGCTATATATGTAACAGGATCAATATCTGTGCCTGGTCTTTTACCACCAGGAGCAGAATGGACGTGTTTTATAGGAAGTGTAGTGGTATAAGAGTTTTGGGTTCATAATGTACTTTTCACCTACAACCCCCTAATAAAGGTACGTTGGATAGGTGGCTCATGCATTTCTGGGTAATCCAGCTGCCATGCTACTGGGGTACCAACTAGAAAATAAGGATTGCAGAGGAGAATTTTCTCATTCACTCTCACCAGCACATGCTTAGACACTGGCTTTGTTTGTCTGAAGTCATAGGTGACTGTGCCAGAGTTTGCAGAAGAACCAAGTCCTGAGTTATATGTTTTATACCCTAACAGTATTATGTCCATTGCTTTCACTATCATTTCCAGCCTCCCCCATCCCTTTTCACAAGATTTTCTTCATGTTTGTATCAGGAGAACTACTGATTATGTCATAAATATTGATGTTTGACTTAATATATTTTGCTTTTAGCCTGGCAACTCTCTATTTCAGCTTGCCAGGGCTTTGCTTTTCAAACACTCAGAGATACAATTGTTGCAGTACAGATTAATAAGCTTGGAAGGAGTGGAAGTTTAAGATGAATGGAAATACAAGTCACACTCAAGTAACCTACTGCCAAAAATAGTAACCATGTCGTTGTCCTAACACAACTTGCATCTCTGAAAAGCCTGCAAACCATCCAGTGAGAGCTGCCCTGTTCTGACCCGTTAAAACAGGGCAGAACTGCAATATTTCATACTATTTGTTGTGTGCTTTGGAGCAACAATCTACCCACAAACCACAACCACAACCCAGTGAACTATCTTTCCGTACTGACTGCATTGGTTCAAACCACTATTACTTATCTAATAATTAATATTGCTTGATTGAAAAGGATGGAGGAGCCTGAATTTCAGTACCATGCTCTCAGCACTGCCTTCCTGCTTTGATATTGAGTTAAACCCCGAAGATATTTCTGCTGAATTTTACTGACAAATTACATTCATCATCTACATGCCTGTCTTGTTAGAGCATGAGATGTGATACATATTAAAGTGTGACACGCAATTTCCCTGTTAGCATATTTAGCACACACCACTCTTACATACTGTGCTTGATTTCCCAAAATTCAAACCAAGGCATTTAGTAACCCCCAGGGAGAAGCCAAGCCGCAGGATTAGTGACCTCCATAAGCAATGACCACAAAAACAGGACTCAAAGTGGAATTATCCCCCAGTGAGTTTGCCATCTGTTGCCCCAGGAGAACCACCCCAATTCCTGTCAACAAGCTCAGAATGTAAAAGGACCGTGGGAAGGCTGTGTTTATCCCTCTGCATCCGTTTTCTTCATCGGTCAGCTAAGGAGGGGCCGATAACCATTCGCCCTGACTATGTCTGTGAGCTAGGCGTGCTGTTTGGTGGTATGATCAGGAGGACACCAAGCTGTGAGCGTAGGGGTCAGCAACATCCACCTGCAGTTCGCCCCTTCGCTACAGAGGGCAGCTCAGGAGGTGGCCATGGCTGTGGTCAGGGTGGAAAACAGAGTGGAGAAGATCTGTGCAACCCTATATGTCTCAATCTATCACAGTCAGCTGCGTCTCTTTAAAAAATATATCTCCACAGTGCTTGTGTTGCTGGATAAAAGGTAGCGGGGCTTTTCCCTGGTGTGGGCTGTGTGCTCAAAGGGGGACTTTGGCGGTGGAGGAGGCCAGAGGCGGTGTGGGATGTAAATGGGACCTCTGCAATGCATGCAGCCCTACGTAATTCAATTTCCCGTATTTTAAAACACTTAATCCTTCTGTTTGCTTTTTACATCTGGGGAACAATGTGCAGTGGAATTCCAGCTGAACTCTGGAAACAAGAGAAAAATCATCTATTACAGAAATTGGCCTTCCAGACTGAAAGCACGGGGAAGAAAGCACCTGAGCGTGTGTCTTTAAGGGGCAAGGTGTCTCTTCTATCAAGCTTTGACTGCTTGCTGCTTTTAGTGAAAGAAACAGCTTAGAAGTCAGGTGTCTGTGCTTGCCTTGGTGACAGTGTGAAGGGAGAAAAGTTGTATTTCATCCCTGTCCTCATCAGTGCTTCAGGGAAGTGAAGAGTGGGATGTGCATAATGAAACGGGAGAGAGATGAGTTCAGCTAATTCCACATGCTGCCCGTAACAAATACAAGAAGCTCAGAAGAGAGGAAAAAAAGAAAAGGAACCTTGAGTCTTGTCCTGGCAATGAATGCCTGCTTCTTTTACAGATGAGATGAGTTAAGCTGAACATGTCACGGGAAATGGAGACAGTCCATGGCAAAGCATTCTCCATGAGAGGCCACCTGTCACCTCCAGATGGACACTGTTCAGTGGTGAAATCCCGTTCTCGTGGCAGCTGGTGGCACCCAGGCAAGGCCTACTGAGTGTGGCACTGAGGGGCACTGGGTATCAACATCGGCATCCATCCATGACCCACCTGTGAGCTGCTGCTTGTTTACTCGCTCCTTCCACGATGGCATGCCTGCAGCCAGGCAGGGCCTGGGAGGCCAAAGATGTTGTTAGGGCTCCTACCTCATTTAGTTTCTGATACACTGAATGTTTGACTCTATGCTGAAAACATTTAGTCTGGAAGATGCAAGGCTCTTTGGGCAGGCTGGTGGCTGAGGTAGATGTGTGTGACAGCAGTGCAATAAGCACTGGTGGTAATCCTCTTTGTGGATCAGTCTTTAAAAAGCAAAAAACCAAAATGTTTTCAGAGAGCCATGTGACACCATGACAACACGCAAGGGAATGACAGAGTGCAAATATTTTCCATGATTTTCATTAGACAGCCCTGAATTTTGTGGAAGCACTGATGGGCCAAAGGAAAAGCCCAAGTGCCATTTAATTTTGAATGAGGCAAAAGTAGCGCCTTGTACGGAGCATGACAGCTTGATAGTCTGCTTGGCCCCTTTTCCTTCGTCAAGGATCATCTACCAAAGGCAGTAGCCAGAATAAAGCACATGACAAACACAAGGAACCAGAAAGGCGGAGAGATTTTATGATCAAATATTTACAAGGGAGGGTGGAGGCTGTGGGGAGGGAAGGGAGGATGTATATGGAGTGCATAAAGCAAATGGTGCGGAAGAGACAGGCGGGAGATACGGAACTGCCTGACATGAAGCCAAAACCCAGGCTGATGGGGAGAAGTGACCCACCCCCACCACTTAGTTACAACAGTTTGCAACTGGAAGTCATCCCAACAATTTATTTCAATTCTTTACTCAACTACATTGCTATTCGATAGGAAGATAGCTTCTCCCTGTTAGCATCTAAGAGACCTGGCTAAATTCCTATTCACAGTAAATCTGGGACTTATTTTATTACAGTCCTTCCTTGGTCATTGCACCCTTGAAAAAATACAATGCCAAAAGCTACAAAGAGAGTATTAGCTCATACAGACCTAATGTCTTTTGATTTGGTATTGGCAACAGCGATCGAAGTTGGTTAGACAAATTTGGTTAAGCTTCTCTGTTTGCAAATGAGTAGTGCTGCGGCCAACTTAGCTGCTTTTCTGTTTCTGCCCTTCCTGCATTTGCAAATGCTGCTTTGGTTGACTTAACACGGGTCAATACCTGCCGTGGGATGGATACACACAGAGCTCTTGGTCTGGAGCTCCAGCCACCTACCACATCTGCTTTGCAAGGCTACTGCACAGGGCCTGTGCTGCAGACACACAAGATACCAGGAATGGGAATTAAAGAAGGCAAAATCATTTCTCTGTGACAGCAGTTAAAATCTGCTTCCCCCATTCCTTTGAAAAACACTTCTCACCAAAGCTTCCCATTCGAACAAACCCAGCGCACGGAGCAGTGGATTGGTCACAGACATCTTTGTTCTGCACCCAAACCAAATTAGAAGTGACACCCGGCTTCCACTGCCAGCCAGACATCAAGCAGAGTCGTGTCCCCAACTTACAGTGTATTTAAAGCCATTGCTGGCTTTTTAGGGATCAAAGAGAAGGGGGGTAACAGGAGCTCAGAAGAAGACCAGGAACAAAACTACAGTTTAGCCATATGTGTCTTTGACTGCTTAATGTTTGCTTATTAATTTTCTGAGGAGACCAGCTCCAGGGGCTCAGCCAGGCCAGGGCACGAAGCAGAGCTGGGATACAGAGCATGCTGCCAGCATCAGAGCCCTGAGCTGGGACGTTTGCAGAGGGCACAAAGTTTGGGCTTTGCTTTCTATCACCACCTGGACCCTCTTCCAGAGGCAGCCCCTCCTGGGCCGGCACGGCCTGGCCTTGCAGCCAGCTGGGCCCCCCGCCCCTCGCCACAGGGTCTCCAGTTTACAACTCTCACAAACGAGTTCATTTCCCCTCATTAGCTCTCACACGCAGCCGCCGCTCCTCTGAACTACCTACTTCTCTGCCCCCAACCCCTGGGGACCCTTCTGGAAAGGAGCGGGCGGCTGCCCAAAGGAGCAAAACGAAGGGGGCCTCCCCAGGCCGGACACGGCTCTCACAGAACGGATGGGGAAGAGGATTAAATCAGCGGAGAAACTTATAAAGCAGAAATCTGAGCAGCTCCATTTTTCTGGGATAATTGCTTTCAGCAGGTTTCTTATTTGATACAAGCCTCGGCCAAAGTGGTATTACAAACTATTGATCTCATGCTTGCAAATGCAGTTTACTCCTCTCCCTCCATCCCAGGCCTCTAATTTTCTTGCTTCCCTTAGTGGCCCAGTAAGTTCTCCAGCTGGCAGCTGAGACCCCAGGCTTTCCCCACCATCAAGTATTGCTCCCAACACGCAACACAGCAACCTTTTTCACCCTAGAGTTCATGGCAGTAGCGGTCTGGTTTGAAAACCTTCCTACACCCTCTGTGCCAGGCAAACTTTTGGGCTGTCTCCTCGACACTCCATTTGGCTCTGTCACACACAAGGCTCCTGGCCTAACCCTCATGTCCCTGTGTATTTGCTTTCAGTCGGAGGTTTCTTTCTCTCTCACTCTGTCTGGTGGGATTTTCATACCCTGGGCTCACACAGACATTTTCTCAAACTGTGGAACAAATATCCCCAGGCAGCCACACAGCTGGGGGAAGACTTGGCACAGGGGTATTAAAATAGCATGTGCATTTCTCTCCAAAAACCAGCACAGAAGATGCAATAACATCAAAGACTGACATAAAACCACAGAAAGTACAGTAAGCCGAAGGGAAAGGACTTCCACCCCTTTCCAGTACATGAAGTACAGTGTGGAGAAGCATTTGCCACCCACTGTAAAACTTCTGTTAATGACCCTTGGCTAGTTAAATTATTCCAACATAACAAAAGCAAAAATAAATTCAACCAGCACTACCATATGGATACATTCATTCCTGAGAGAGGGCAGGGCACGTTCCAGTGATCAAGATGCTGGATAGCACATGAAGAGATCTGGGCTTGGGTCCCAGCTCTCACAGAGGCTTTACATATGATCTTGAGCAAAGCACATAGGGTGGGATTCAGTTGCTTAAGCAGAGGTGTCTGGTACCATTTGAGATGCCCTGAGGTATCCCACACATCTGTACAGGGCTGGTCGATACAAAATAGGACCCTGGGGCAGCAGCTGGAGGCCAGGAAGGATTTAGATACCTATACTGCATTCTGTACTGCTTTCTGCATGTCTGCTAGAGATGCCTCATGTAGCTTGTAGAGATGCCATGCAGCTACAAGGCTAGTGCACCAATTACCCACCTTTCCTGAACCCTAGTGCCCTGTATTGTCAACTATAAGCTACAACAAACACAGAATCACAGGTTGGTTGAGGTTGGAAAAGACCTCTGGAGATCATTTGGTCCTACCCAACTGCTCAAACAGGGATGTGTAGAGCAGGTTGTCCACAAAAATGACTGCGGAAAAGAGTATTTGCATTCCCTTCTGCCTGCAACAGTCTGTTTTTGTTTTTGTTTATGTTCTTGTTTTTCCTCCAAGTGAAGAGTTTAAAGCTGGTTATGCTCTAGCAGGATGCATGGCTGCAGTCAGGTTATGCCAGCCAGCTGGTCCACTCACACCAAGTTTTTGGGCTCTGTGCTGCAGCCCCTGTACTGGCTGCAAAAAGCTGTTGTCACCTCATGCAACCTAACAGTCCATTTCTCGCATTTGTCACTGCAATCATATATTAGGCTTCATTATGTGTGCGAGGCATAAGCTAGAAAATCCTGTATGGTGATAGCATCTCGATGTGTGACACTCTGCAGCATTTGCAAAGAACAGTGATGTTACAGCCTCTTGGTGTACATAATGTCACAGGTTGACCAGTCACCACATGGAGATGTTGCCCAGGTTTAGTGTGATGCCCCATATAAGTACTAGTTTCTTTTGCTGCTTTGTGAGGTGGGGCTCTCACAGCCGCTCCCTACAACCCTCGTGCCAGGATCTGGCCATCCTGTTATGCTGGGGGAACAACAGGGGACCAACAACCACAGCCCCTTTAACGTGATCTAGTTATTATACTGCACTGAAAGACAGATGCCCAGAAAAGGATGGATTAGGTTTATGTCCCCATTACTGATTTTGAAAAAGTAGCTGCAGCCTCAGTCATATTAGATATTTCTGATATTCGAACAGCTCCATAGGTTAGGGATCCATCATGGCTCCTGCTGCTTCTGTATTTGCTGGGATGAGCCTCGGTTGAGAAGCCTGCTCTAAGTCTACCCCACCACGATATTCATGCCTTGGAAGAACACTTTTAAAGGTGTTTTTTTCCCTGTTTGGTATGTTTTTGGAACAGCTGCTGCCACATGTAACAATGTACTGCCCACAACCATCATAACAGCTATTATTCCAGCAAGTGACTGCACCTTGGTTAGACTGCAAAACAATCAGAGAAACCCCACTCTCAATCAAAAGTCTGCAACACACTCAGTGAAGTCTTCCCTGTGTGTCTTTACAGTGCTGGGCACACAACCCCCTCCGCAAAAAAAAAAACACGCCCTTGTTGCTTCAGTGGTTTCCATCCATTCCCAGTAGGCTTTAAAGCACCGTCGTCTTTCATAATTAATCACGCAAGTCCAAATTGCCAGAGAATCTTCCGGGGAGTAAAAACTTTGGCAGCTGGGGTTGTTGGTGGCCAGAGGCCATTTGTGGTAAGTACAGCACAGACAGGGCATTAACTGTAACTAATTTACCGCACGCTCAAAAAGCGCTTTCTGTGCTGTAGAGAAATCACAACTGGGTGTCAGAGACTGTCCCAAAGCCAGGGTAACTCCTACACCCCTCTGTCTCAGGCCTGCTTTTTGGGGAGGAAGCTTGTGCCACACCTGGATTAAAAGATTCAGAGAATAATTGTGGTGAAGAACTGCTAGAGATTAAAAAACACTTCTGGGTGCCAGAAGTGCAAAAGTAGAGCGAAGTGGAGCTCCATTTGTCCTGCCCATGCCCTGCCAGGGGCTGCACAACTGCTGCCCTGCTACTGTGATGGAATTAATGCAAAATCCACTCTTACACCAGCTGCTACTGACTCTCTGCTATCTGACAGCAACCCGGACAGTTAGCAACAGCGGAGCAAAATATTAGATTGACCGTGTTTTTGAGGGACTTCATAACAAGCCAACAAAAGCAAGGACATTCAAAGCTCTCAGTTAAGCATAGCGAGAGGTCTCTGTGGAGCGTCAGATGACGAGAAACAGATTTGCTGCATTACATAGTCATGTCAAAGGGTTGTGCTGGAGCATTAGCTGACGGCAAGCCTGAATTTCTTTGCACTCGCTGGCTTGAGCCAGACCGAGGACCCTGCAGCCTCGTGTTTCATATTTTGCCTATCTTTTCCCCTAAATTTTGTTGCTCAAATTCTGATATGTCTCTTATGAATCTTATCTTACTACAAACTGATCCCACTGTTTTTGCAATGGGGATGACTTCAGCACCACCACTGGAGGAGTAAGGCCTCTCCTGTTATGATTAAGGGTTGGTCCACAAATCCAATTAACCGAAAGACGTATTATTATATTTGTAGGTAGTCATGGTACAAACCCTTCATGGTAAATTGAGATGTAGTTCTTGCTTGGTTTGGAGCAAACTCATTTCAAAGGCCATTTTTAATACAGGGGATTTGACCAACACATGGTATTTCTCTCTGGCCATTTTGTGTAATTTCCCGGGAGGGCTCGCTATTCCATAACAAAAGTAGGTTTAGCCAGGAAGCACCGTATTAATCGTTTCCAAAATCCCTATTTATTCTGGAATACAGTCCACTAAGACAGCTGTTCCAGAGCAGCTATCGTTAAGAGTACGGCTACGTTCACTCTATTCACCCCGCTTCCCCAGGAGGACAGAACCTGTCCAATTCATGCTGCATCAGAAATGAACTGCTGAAGAAAAATAGCCCTACCTGCCCATCCCAGAGGCTGCATCCCTTCAGTTTATTTTTTAAACTCACACCTTTGTTTAGTCTAGAATACGTTTCTCACATACACAAAGATTTAGAATTGGGCTCAGCTGAATCAAAGAAGTCCCAATTAAATGAAACAAAAGTGGCTTCACAGACTGTTTCTTGCTAAGGGCACATCCTCAACTGGCTTGCAATAGCTTAGCAAGTAATATCTGCAGAGATACTCCAATATGTGCACTACCATACACACATTCATCCACACTGCAATCAGTGCTACTTATAACTCAGGTGAATGACATTAAAACTGGAAGGTTTTAAGCTGAGCTAGATGGGGATGACTGAATACAGAGGTATGGGGAGGCAGCTTTGCTGATGATGGGAAACTTGGTAATTCACCATAACTTGACCCTGTCTGAATCTCTGCAAATCCTGTTTTTACCTGATTTAAGAGTGTGAGATGTGTTTAGGTTGTATATTTCAGATCTCTGCAGGCCTTGGACCTTGATAGAAGGCATTGCACACCATTACACACACAGACCACGGAGATTTTCTCTCAACATAAATCCACCAACATCAGCAACGACATCCAGAACAATAAGTTTCTTTCTGGAGCCACAAGACATAATTGTATTTGAGGAACTTTTAATGTACCATGATGTCAAGACTGATTTGCTTTTAACTATTAACTAATAGGGAGCCCCAACATTCAGCGGGGTAGGGGGAATGGGACTATTTCTATAAAGAACATACTCATAAAACAAAATGATGTTTTATAAGGCTTCATTCAAGCTCTGCTTCGTAAACCCATCAAGGAGAAATTCTGCATTGACTTCAGTGAAATGTTTCAGAGTGCCACTGGGAGGTGTTACTCTATAGCAATAGCACCAGGCCAAGGAAAAGAGCTGGCTGCGGAGCTGTGTGGAATACAAGAGGACACATGCCTTATTTCCAGGACTATAAAAGAAGGGGGGGAGAGGAGGGGACATGGGGACACGGGGCAGATGATTAACTCATTAACACTCAGATGGCTGACATTTTTGCCCTCAGATGCCATCCACTGGCAATATTTTAAGATGACCGACTCTGGCCCCTGCGTTAAGCGATACATTATTGACCTCCCCTTTAATCCTGTTAGGATCAGCATTCCCCGGTAATACATTCGCACATGCATGCGTGCGCGCACACACAGGGGGAAACCCCAAAGGCTCCCACATTAGTGTAATCTTTACCAGGCGTCAATAGGTTTGACACTAACGAGGTTGAACAACAAAACAAAAACCTATCCTGCCGATCCTCCAAGTTACGGAGAAAACTGCTGAGCGAGCGAACTGCCTAGCTCAACAGATCATGCCTCACGCTGCCGCTCGTGCTCTCTCCCTCTCTCCTGCAATCTTCCTCCCTCCAAGCATTTAGCTGGATCTCCCTTATTAAAGTGATCATGCATCCGATGCAAAAATGTTTGAGTGAATCTGCATGTTGCCTGGGGCCCTATCCATTTATTTATTTCATTTTGCCTTTCACTCGACAACAACAACAAAAAATCCTGCCCAGTCTGCACTTTTAGCAGACAAATGGAGCTATTTCTCCATGGTAGCAGCCGCGAACAAATCAGAAAGTGTTTTTACAACCTTCCTCTGGGGATTTTTATCACTGAAGCGATCAGGTGATACCAGGGCTGTCACTCAAACAGTAAAACAAACAAACAAAAAATAAAACAGAGCCCCCCTGCTCCCACTGGTGGTCTGCAAGAAGAGAAGGAAAAGGGAGAAGCAGCCAGCAGGGACAGGGATCCCCTGGCTGGGGGATGTGAGGGCTGTGCACTGCCCTGCTGCTGGGCCCAAACCTCCTGGGCACCCTCTGTGGAAAAACGTCACAGCCATGCGTTAAGGAAAAGATGATAAACGTGAAATATGTGGGGTCAGGCTTGCCAACTTGCAAAGAAGCAAGGACAAACATTAAAACCTCCCTCGGTGCAGGGAGGCGAGCTGCCCTGCAGCCCCCCTCAGGTGCGCAGGTGGCTCAGGCCGGGAGCGGTTCAGGAGTGAGCCTGGACAGAGAGGGAGAAAAAGCAAGGCCAGCAAAATTTGCTAGCAAAAAAGAGAAACAAAACAAAAATAAACAAAACACAAAACAAAACAAACAAGCAGCAACAAAATCAGTAAAACATAGATGTGGTTAAAACTGGACGCTTCCTCATGGTTTATGGTCAGCATCTCCTTGCTGAGGGAGGCGATTCTCCCCCTCTACGGAGACACCACTTGGAGCACTGCACCCAGCTCTGGGGCCCCCAGCACGAGAAGGACGTGGATGTATTAGAATGAGTCTGGAGGAGGCCACAAGGATGATCAAGGGGCTGGAGCACCTCTCATGTGGGGACAGGCTGAGGGAGTTGGGGTTGTGCAGCCTGGAGAAGGCTGCAGGAGGCCTTACAGCAGCCTTTCAGTACCTAAAGGGGGCCTACAGGAAAGCTGGTGAGGGACTCATTGTCAGGGATGTAGTGATAGGACAAGGGGAGATGGCTTTAAACTAAAAAGGGTAGATTTAGATTAGATATAAGGAAGGAATTCTTCACTCAGAGGGTGGTGAGGCACTGGCACAGGCTGCCCAGAGAAGCTGTGGATGCCTCATCCCTGGAGGTGCTCAAGGCCAGGCTGGATGGGGCCTTGGGCAGCCTGGGCTGGTGGGAGGCGTCCCTGCCCATGGCAGGGGGGTGGAATTAGATGGTCTGTAAGGTCCCATCCAGCCCAAACCATTCCATGGCTTTGTGATTCTTGCTGTCCATCAGGCAGTTCCCAGTTGGTGCAGGCACTGGCCGAGTCAAGGGTATCAGTAGCTGGCCGTGGTTTGTCACTGCTGACCTGAGCGCCAGACCCAGCATTTCAATGCCAGGCACAGAAACCATAACAAAGAGGGAGATGTGACTGGTGTCTCTCCGTGATACTTCCTCAGGTTTCTCACCAATTAACACCCCAATCTTTTCAGCCTCTTAATTTCTGATCTCCATACACAGAGATTATTCTGTTCAGAACAGCAAAAAGTTGTTTTAGCTAAACAGCAGCTTCTGCCCCAAGCCCACTCACTGTTCAATAAGCTGCTCCATCACATAATGGCACCTACAATTTTATTGCCACTGTGCAGCAATGTTCTCATGGTGGATTTTTTTTTTTTTTTTCATTTTCAGATTGTCTGCATTTGTTCTTAATAGATTTTTTAAAAATAAAAACCATCATAACTGCCTCTTATGGTTCACCTGATACTACCATTGATAATAGTACTGATCATGGATTATGACAAATGGATTCCCCCCCCCAAAAAAAAAAAAAAAAAAAAAAAAAAAAAAAGGAAAGGGATATTGGGAGAGATTTCAAAAAATTTAAAATAACAACAGTGATCATAAAATAAGGTTTGTTTTTTTTTTTTTTTCTCCTTCTGGGCAACCAGAAAAGCACTGGCTAGTGTTCAGCCTCACTAGTCAGGGTACCCACCTCAGTGATTACCAGAAAAGCTGAATGGCATATCTCAAGACTGCAACGGGAACCGGAGCAGAGCAGAGTCGCTTTGATGTGTTAAGACAGCCCAAGCCACCAGCAGGTCTGGCTGTGACAGAGGCAGCAGCCTTGGAGAACGTGACCTACATAGGGGCTGCAGCCTCCCACCCTTCAGCGGCTTATGCAGCCACAGATATTCCTGAAAATACTTATAATTGCAGTACTCGCAGGCTGCTCTGTCCCCCCCTGCTTTGTGTGTAAGCCCTAGGATCGAGACAAAACAGACAGAAAAGCAGACTGAACATTTCTAGGGGTTTTTATCAAGGTATGCCTTACAAATGATCATTTCCATTAGAAAGTAAAAAAGGTACATTAATCCATACATTTATTCAGATCTCCTGCTCTGATGCCAAGTCAGGCACAAAACAACATTTCCTTCCGAAGCCAGTGTTTTTTTCCATTAAAATAACCTCACAAATGGAAGGAAAAGGTTCTTTACGTTTTATTTTCTCTAGGAAGTAATAATAATTTTTAAAGGGTCGATATACCTCCAGCCCTGTTTTTCCCTTAAAATGACCCCAAGCTGCATAGGAAAAATATTTGCTCTCAGCGCTTGAACAAACCTCAGTGAATTAAGTTTTTGTTGTTAATGGCAAGGCTGCTGTTTATCTGCAGAGAATCAAACCAGATGTGGAAAATAACTGTGGGTTTGGTGGCTCAACAGCTTGCCCTTCAACCTCAGAGAGGAAGCCCACCGGCAAAACCTGTTCGAGGTCACCAGCAGCCTGAAAGCCCTGGACATGCCCCTGTTTGCCTGTTGTGGCCATCAGCACTGCATGAAGTTACCCACAGGGGGCCGAGGGGGCTGAAATGGGGACCCCTGGGAGCACCCCAGAGGGAGAGCTGTGTGCTTCTGCACATCTCTGCCCTCCTCGGAGAAAGCTTCCCACAGTGCAGCCAGCTGTGAGCTCGTGCAATCATTTAAGGTTAATTAAAAAAAAATATATAAAAAATCACAACTGCAATCCAAGAGAACATACTATGTTCGATTCAATAATACAGGTTGCGTAAGGCATTTTGTCTTCCAGCAGAAAATCCTCCCGGACTGGAAGAGTTGGGTACCTGGGAAGAGTGAACGTGGGGGTGCTGCGGTGACCACAGCAGGATGCGTGCAGACTCTCAAAGCACAAGAAATAAAACTCCTGTGTGGCCCCACAGTGGTGTTCCTGAATTTTAGCACAGGATCTGTGTCAGAAAATGTTTGCTTTGTTCCTTTTACATTTGTGTTGAAGACTTCTGCAGGAAGACAAAACAAAACAAACCCCAAAGCCTCCAACCACTCCTCAACATTTTCTGACCAGCTCTTTTTAATCCCATTTTTGACCACTGAACCACAAGGATGCTGCATTTTTGAAGCTCTTTCCCTATTTGTTTTCAGCCCATCCCAATAAATGCCTGCAGTATCAACCACAGAGCAAGTGCACAAGGGGGCTGAGCTCAGTTGGACGCTGTGCTGGAATAAAAGCAACGGAGAATACTTTCTCTCACCCCATTTCCAGCACTCCTTCACAGAATCACGGCATGGCTGAAGTTGGAAGGGACCTCTGGAGGTCACCTTGTCCAACCTCCCCTGCTCAAGCAGGGAGACCTAGGGCAGGACCACATCCAGGTGGCTTTTGAAGACCTCCAAGGAGGGGGAATCCACAAGAGACACCTTGCTTAGCATCTTGCAAACCCGAATAAATATCCTGTTGATCTAGCCATATTTATCAGACTATGCATGTTAAGAGTTAAAAAATGAATGCGGATTAAATATTGCTGCAGCACTGCAAGAAAGGCACCTGCACGTGTAATGCAGATTTGCATGGGGCTGTCAGCGTGTACGTATGAAAGGAGGGTTGGCTTACAAAATCAGGTTGCCTTTGTAATGCTGTGCACAGATCTCCTTCTCTCTCCTCCCTGGAGAAATCAGGATGTGAAGAAGCAAAGCTTTCTTCCTTCTTGATGTTTCCTAACTAGGCCAAATCACTTTGGAGGATGGCCAGAAGTTAATTTAATATTCACCACTGACCTGTTTTATTCCTCTGAGGTTTCAGCAAAAAGTTGGGTGAAAGCCTTTTCCTCTGTTTGTCTGAGAGTGCGCCACCGTTAACGCCAATCCCCAAAGCGCAGTCTGCAGTGCACACATAAATGATTTATTCTGAGCCTCTGCTCCTTCCTTGCTCCATCAACACACTCCTGCAGAAACTTGCTAGCTGCTGCTCAGGTGAGCTACTGCTCACCAGCAGTCTTAGCAGCACTGGGAGAGGAAAAGAAAAAAAAAAATTGCTTCCTTTTTATTTTAATGCCCTTCTTTATGTCTCTTTAGAGTCAGGAAGGAGATTTGGAAAACAGGTAAGAAATATCAAAGTTGCAGCTCTCCTCCAGCTGACTGCATGTCGCTATGCTGCTCAGCCAGGAGATTATGCAGCCGTGCCATCTGCAATGCAAAGCTGAAGCCTCCTGCTAACCACCAGTACCTGTCTCCAGAACAAAGGTGCTAATCTGGCAGCGGGAACCAAGAGACAATCAGTGGAGGAAACTGCAGAGGCAGAAAGTTTTTCCTTAACAGCACATGAAAATCCATGTGCAATAAAGTGCAAATAAATTTGCAGTGAGAGAAAATGGCATTTTTTGCACTTGGAGGGCATTGAATCAAGTGTTGCTAGACTTGCTGATCACAGCTGCCTCTTCAGAAATCACCGTTTTGACTAAATTAGGGATTTATAAATACTATGCTCACATCTGCGTGTGTTCACCTGCAGGATCACTGATTAACTATGCAGCAGATTCTTCTGTCTATAGACAAACATACACATACATACACAAAATGAGTCCTACTTCCTCCAGTAAGATGGCCATCAGTTGGCAATAACCCTCATGACTTGGGAAATTGCCCTAAATATCAAGCATATGGTATGTGTTGTTAATCCTCTTAGCTTCCATTTTCTACAGTCGGAGTTGTGAATGTTCAGCTCCTTCTCAAACTTGGCTATGGAGGAGAATGTATTTCTGTGCCTGCCACTACGTGCTCGGATACCTAATTTAAGTTACTGGTTGTGACAGGGACATTGAATTTAAATTAATGATTTTGGATTCAGTCTTTCTTCGGTGGAGGAATCAACCGCTGTGCTGTAAATGCTGATGTCCCAACCAGTAGCGGTCATTAAAGATCTTGATGACACGTCTCACAAAATGACTCCCGGTCTTTTTCTTCAAGTCAAACTGCCTTAGAAGTACATACCCTTCTCATTTTAATTGGAAAAAAGAAAAAAGTGTGCTGAAGTTGCTGAACTAAAACATGGTATCTGCAGCAAGCCCTGGAGCCTATGCTAAGCGCCTGCACTGCTGCTTCTGCTGCGGTGGCATTTCAGAGGCAGCAGTTCCAGGCAGATCTTGTCCAGATCACCCCAGACAAGAGCCGCTGTAGAAGGTAATGTGTCGTACAGAATTTGATGCTCGCAAAATTTTACCATGAGCAGATTTTCAAATTGACATGCTGAAGGGCCCTGATGGATGCTTTACGGAATACAAATATATAAACGCGCTATACTTAAATACTTCGCAAAAGAAGGGTGGATTTTCATCTGCCCAGGATTTCAGTAGCACCTAGGTGACACATCACAGCACTCCTGAGAACTCCCAGGAGGATGATATGCCCCCACAGGGCTAAACCCCATTGAAAACCTTGTCCCATAGTGTGCAATTCAGCTCACCTAGCAGTTGGGGGCTGATAGTGAGGTGCCTACTATAATGACTCCAGGGCGAGCCTGGAGCATGTCAGGCCAGGGAACTAACTTTCAGGGAGCTGGTGCTAGACAAGAGGAATCTCAGACTCGGAAATTAGCTGGGAGTCTTCTCCTCAGGCCTTCTTTCTTCTTGTTTGCTGGCAGAGATCCCCGTTGGGAAGGCCCTCAGATCCTCAACTGAGGCTCCAGGTAGGGAAATGTCTGCTTCCACACCACTAGCACTGTTCCTCCTTCTCCTCCTACCAAATCCATTTCATTCTCCAAGAGATGAATTCCAACAGGTAAGTTGAATGCCACAGAACAAGCAGCTGGGCAGTGCTTGTCTGTGTGTACAGAAGCTTTTAATGTTTTTGTCTTTCCATCGCAGTAGATAAAAAATAAATTCATGAGGCAAATTTACAGAAAAAAAATTAAACTGAAAATTGGTGGTTTGCCTGTTTTTCCTGCTAACCTCTGCTTGGCATCCAAGTAACGCTTGCTGAAAAGCTCCCGTGCTACACAAGCTGAGGTCCTTGAGTGGGGGCTCCTGTGGAAGAGCTAACTTGCTGCTGACACACAGCCCAGCTCTCCTCTGATTTACAACCTCCTTACGCTGCTCTGATGCAGGCGTCCTGCAGCCCAACCTTACTGAGTAACTCGCACGATCTATCTCCTGTGATTTGCATCAAAAACACCTGGCCTAAAAGATTTCCATAGATCATAAATCCTCAGTTTTATATAGATTTCCTCAAGGGATGGTGAGCAAGATGTGTGCGCCTATGGGAGCCTGTTGAAAACTTCCTTCAGCAAAAGATGTTTTTTGAAAGAAAAAAAAAAAGATTTTCTTGTGATTTCCAAATCAATACCATCACTTTGTAGGCAAACTAAAGGGAAAGTGTTTTGTTTCCATAGGAAAAAAAATAATAAAATCTTACTACCTGAGGCATTTTGCTTTGTTCAAAAGTTTCCATGGATGAGAAAGAAATTAAAAGTCTCCTCCGTCATCATTACCTGGTGTTTAATTAAGTAAACAACCTTTCTTTACTAGAAACATGGTAATCTAATATCCATATTTTGGATCAGAAAACAGACATTTCAACAAGTACAAAGGCAAAGCAAGAAACTGCAGGCACACAATAGCAGCCAGTGTTTTTTTCTGCCAGTGGGAGAAATGTTTCCCTTCAGATAGCAAAAACTGAATTCACTTCTTAAGGTGAATAGTTCAAGTGATAAAGGCCCGTTTGATAAGAAAGCAGAGGACACAAAATAAAGCACGCTCAAGCCAACTACAAATCATCTCATGTAGCGTGACTTATTTATACTGCACATAAATAAAATAACAACTTTCAACCCACTTAGTGAATTTTTGTGTAGGGACAGAAAGTGAGCACACCTGAGTAGACAAGGAATATTCAGGTTAAATATACAAATTTATACTTCACAGTCTATTTTGGAGGAAAGGGGTTGGGGGAGGAAAGGGGAAGAAGCTGAATGCACTTCAAATAGCATTATTTATCATTTCCTGACTAAATATAGCAAGTGTCTCAGGAAAAGATTGACTTGGGCTTTCCAATCAGCAGCAAAGGGAATTAACCCATGCTGGGTTTGGTGTAAGCTGCTAAATCCTTCAAATATGATCCACCCTTTAAATTAAAGTCCAGGCTAAGCTACTGGAACTGGATGCAAAGAGAAGCATTCCCCTTCTGATGACAGTTCGCCTTGAGAAAAATATGATTTTGCCTTACCAGCTGCTGACCTGTGCTCATACCAGCATCTCCGTGATGCTGGTGTGATGGTATGGGAGGATCACCTGCCTCCCCTGCAGCCATCAGCGTGCCACAAGCAGCAGACCTTTTGGTTGTAAGTCTTTGTGTTTGTGTAATTCCTCGCTTCCCTCCCTGTTTGATGGGCTCTGATCTTTGCCTCGCCTGCCTCCACAGCCTAAGCGAGCAAAGTTGGTGGTGCTGTTCGCCAGAAGCATTAACCAGGAGCACTATTTCACCAGTATGTTCCTGCACTTACCTTGAAAGCCACGCACACGTGCAAAATACTGCGTGCCATTCAGTGAGGAAAACTCACAGGAGAACTGGAATAGTGACCCCTTTAGAAAGGCAACAGATTTTCCACCAAGCAGAAGTAAGCTCACCACTTCCAGCACCAGACCTATTTTACAGCCCTCAGAATCAACTCCGTCATTTATATTTCATCAGCTATAGCACACCAGGGTGCTATAAATGTAAGCCAAAAGAAGCTGCCAGCTCAGCTTCCAGAAAGAAAAAAAAATAAAAAAAAAATCCCAAACACTGAGCCCATGCCCTATTCCAAATGAAGAGATGAAGCAGCCATAAGGGCTGCTGCCATGCACGCACCTTCCCAATAATTAAGGGTGGGATACTGCAAGAGGTCAGAGGAGAGTGCCTGGTATACCCATGCTATAAAGAGAAAGAGACAGGCTTCTCAACTAACTTGGCCTAGGATGCTTATCTCATTTTAATCCCAAATTTATTCCTGGCCCCAGAAATCACTGCCGTTATCCCACATATGTTATTATGAGTTATATACGCCAAGCACACTGAAATGCAAGCCTAAGGCTACAGACAGCGTACTTCCCACTACAGAAGTTGCTCCTGCGTTATCTGAAGTAATTTGTATGTCTGCTTTTCTGTCTTCTCTCCGTTAGCTCTTTGCCCAACAGTGCTGTCCGTGTTTGCGTTGTGATAACCTGACAGATACACAAACAAATAGCAAAAAGAGTCGGGAGTATTTATAGCGTCCCTGTAGTTCTGGCGTTACGTTATCTGCCTAAAGGAAGAGGAGTCGAGGAAGGCTGGATGCCTTGGCTGATCATAACACACCAGCAAGCTTTCCTGCTAAGTCACCCATTTTGATGGCAAAGCCAGCAGGGCCTGGCCACCACTCTGACTCGCTTCAGCTGCCTTGCAGAGCTCCCAAACCAGTGTGAATTCTCACAAACTACACACCTATTTCAGGAAAGGCTGCTGCAGCAACACTTAAAGCCACCACCAAGAGTCTGGGCACCAGAAAGGTGTCCCCTACCCCCTCACTGCCCCCCGTGCAGCCTCACCACCTCCTTGTCCCAGGCAGCTGCTCCTACCCTCCACCCAAATTTCATGATGAATGCAGTTATGTACACATAGACACTGCTGCTGCCCAAAATATGGCCCTAAATAGCATGCAGGCTATGGCAGGTGTGACAGGAGGTTTTGCCGCAAATAGCAGAAGAAATAGGTCAAGCTGTGACTCCTGCACCTGTGCAGACACGGGGGCCTGCCCCCTAATTCTGCTCTTGTATTCCCAGTGGAGGAAAAAAGAGATGGTCTAAGAGGCTCTATGCACATGGGTTTCCTTCAGATTGATCTGAACTACTCTGACAATCTGATCTTCAATATTTCTTTCAGAACTTAGTGTACAGACCAAAAAAAAAAAAAAAAAAAAAAGAAAAATCAAGATGTTGTTCCAATATTCAGCCCGTTACTGAGTTACTGCTTACTCCTGTAACTAATTCTTCTCCTGTCTTGGCCTTTACATGCTCTGCAGGTGCAGACAATTGCATCTCCTCCTCAGCTGTGGCACTGCCAAGCAAGCCAGGTTTAATTCTTGCAAAGCACAGCAGACAGCCTAGCTCCCTTCCAGCTCCACTTTGCTGCTCTTTTCTGAAGCTCCAGCCAAATTACCTCTGCTTTTCCAGCAACCCAGTTATCAGGACCAATCCCCAAATTCCCGTTACAGACCAAGTATGCAGGAGACAGGCATTACCACTTCCTTCCCAGGGACCTGAAGCCTCCCCATAGCACCTTATGTTTTAAACCTTCTTTGAAGGCAGTCAGCGAAGTGCTGCCCACCTTCCCACATGCTCCTTCAGCACAACCCTGCTCCACTTCAAAACATCAAAACCACGTTTCATGTTTTTCCCTAGAGCTTAAATTCGTGTTTTACCAAGTCAAATCTCACTTTGTTATTTTCTGCTCTTTTTTTTTTTTTTTTTTTTTTTTTTCCAAACTGGCAAGGCCTGCCTGCCTCCCTGTTCATTGCTGCTCCAAGTTCTCACCAGCGTTTCCGATTCTTCCCAAGACAGTGTCACCTGCAAACTCCTTGAATTTGTTTGAGAAAGGAGCTTTCCTAATAATTGAAGAGAAGATCAAAGAAAAGAAAAGAAAATGCCAGGTGAATTAAGCCAGCAAAGCAAGTTGCAGAGCCAGGCTGAAGTGGCAGACTTTGCCATCTGTGTACACACCAACCAGATACAGAATAACACGAATACAAAGAGAGATAATTTCTTGCCTACAGAAAAATTAAGTTAAAGACCTCAGAACAAATGGTAATATCTCTGCTTGTCCCAATAGCAGGCGTTATTCATTGATCTTTCACGGAAATTAAGGCACGGAGATTTAAAAGGCTTTGCTCAAGTCAGCACAGGAAAAAAAAATTCACACAGTCACATGGATTATGTCCTGATTTTTGTTGTATAAAAGCAAAGCCACATCTAATACACACACACACATATGTGTATATATATATAGTTTGATTGTAGACTCTTGGTATCTGTGTTCTCCAGAGTGTACTGCAGTATGATGAATTTTATCTAAATGTTCAAGAAAGAATATATACATCATATAACATCAGCAATAGAAAAAGCACAGTCAAACTCAGTTTGGTTTCACAGACAGGATTTCACCTGCTGTGTCTCAGCTTATCTCAACCAGTTTCATTTCTCTTCCTATCTGCTCTCCTGTTACGCAGTCCCCCTCTTGGTACTGAGTTCTTAGCAAGTGCTTAATTAACAAAACCAAAAATCACGATCTTTCTTCCTTCTCAGACTGCTAGAGAAATCGCTTCATTGACATATTTTTTAAAAAATTATCTGTTTGTGGTTGGCTGTGTCCATGAGTAATGAAATGAGTAACTGCAAAGAATGTGAAACAGAGCTAAAGAAATTAAATGAGTTTTAAATATATATATATATTAAATCTTTTCTTTTCATGTATAGAACTAAGAGCAAATCACTTAGTTTTGGTTACTGGCGTTTAACTTAAGCAAAATCTCTCGTAATGAGTACAGTGTATTTCAAAATAATGTAGCCAGTTTGTAGCTCCCCCACCAAAAACAAACAAACAAACAAACAAAAGCAAACAAACAAAAAAAAACACCTACAAAGAAAGGTGGACCGCATTCCCCGTGACAGTAAGAGATGATTAATATTCCAGATGGTAGAATGGTCTGTAATTAAACCACGATATGCCGAAAGATTACAGCCAAACATGAGGCCTGCCCTCATCTGCTTCTTAGTATTACTAATTGTACAGCTACTAGGCTAAACAGGGGCTTTCCTTTTGTTATTACAAATTCCTTTATTTGCTGTGCAGTGCTCCTGCCTCAATGCCCCAGACAGCAGAAAACCAATTTATGCCACAAATGACTTGGCAGAGGTAGAGAGGGGCACGTGTGAGTGACACTGACAGTGGTGCATGGATGGAGGGAGCGTATGGCACGGAGCAGCCCCTCATAACTCTTCTCTTCAAATCTCTTTCTTACAGCTACCAAGCCAACTGTTGGCCAAAACACACAACCAAAATAAGGTCTAGGCTGGGATCATGAAGCAGTTTGGGTGCCCAGTCCTTCCTGTTCAGTGCTCCCACTGCAGAAACATGCTGCGGGTGGGAAGGTTGCTCAGCCCCTATGCACCCTCCTCTCTCCCCTAAAACAAGCAAAGCCCTTCAGCTTATAGCCCCAGTGCCACTTCTGCCAGTCTTTCTGTGTCAGAGGTGTCACGGGAGAGAACCAAACGTTGCACAGCCCTCAGGCACCTGGGGGCTGGCTAGCCTGCAGCATCTCCTGGGTGGCACCCATGGACATGAGGTGAAGTTTCTCCTGGAGGAGTGTATGGCCCCAGAGGTACCCAGGTGCACAACAAAGCGGTTCGTAGTGCCAATAAAGGCTGGTCTCATCAGACAGCCTGCAGCCCACCACGCTGGTTATCTTCTCCAGTGCTCTGCTGCATCTCTGGGCTGGGTCCCACCGGTGCTCCTGGAGCATCAAAGCCCCACATCCACTGCACTGCAGCATGGAGCTGAACATTTCCACTCCACCAAAGCAAGCCTGACAACACACAGATGAACCAGCTGGGACCTGCTCAGCACATGTCCTCCCTAGGTCTGTGCAGATGCATGCTCAGGTTTCCAGCAGGCGTCATATGCACAAGATGAAGGACACGGAGTGTCTTGCCCATGTGGACAACATGCGTCCTACTTGAATGCACATGGAAAACACTTCCCCATTGGAACTCCACATTACTTTTTTTTTTTTAACTTCAAACACATGCTGTACTTAACCTAAACGGAGCTGAAAGAGAATGTGAAGAATTGGATGTATTTCAAAGTCCCAACAGCCCAGCTTTTCAAATCTCAGACCACCCTTCATCTGATTATTTGTGAGCCTAATGAAGTAATTGCAGAGTGGCGGCCTGATTTCCTCAAATCAAATGTCAACAGTCACGAATCTCCAGGAGCTTGTGCAGCTTGATAATGAGGCGGCTCTGCAACATAAGGGCCTGCCCATGTTTTTCGTATTACGGCGCAGATGGAAGCTGTAATTCCCTCTAGAACAGAGGGATGCATTTCAGCAAACAGTAGCGGATGACATGCTCATTTCTGGAAATGTTTTCTGCTTCTCTCCAGCAGATCAATGAGCTGTGGTTGAGAAGGGGCTGAAACAATCGTGGTTGGACAAAACACTGCAGAGGGGATGGGGAAATAGAGCAGCCAGCTCGTGACCTGTGTGTCTCTGTCTGTGTGGTGCTCAACATGGGGTGCTCACCCCTCTGGAAAGCCAGCCGGTTGGGTTGTCGTGCACACACAAAGCCGCCTAGCTGTTAGAAATGGCAATCCCACCAGCACACACCATGCTATTTCTCAAGACATCTGCAGTTTTGCACTAGGCGGGCTCTGCAGGTGATGCAGTCTTTCTGCGGAGAGCATGCCAGCGCACCCACTGCAGTGGCAGGACACCTCCTGCGTCTTTGGAAGTTTCCGTGTATTTAAATTGCACAGAATGCTTTTTCTTCAAGTCAAAGTTTTTGAAATCCTGTCTGCAGAAGGGTCAGGAAGCCTCTCTGTTGTCTAAGGAAGTTTGGCTGAAAAATACAAAACTTCTTTAAAATGCAAATACCCAGGCTTGCTGTCTCTGAACCCTTTTTCAGGAGTACTTGTTTGCTCTGTCAGCGATGCAGCTGCTCAGAGAGGAAGGCAAGGAGCACAGAGGGCTTAAATCATCCTCTCAGCCCAACAAGGAGATTCTTCCATGAGCAAAAAGCTCAGGACTTTCAAAATCAACCTTTGCAACCCAGTCCCTGCCAAGAGTATTTCCCTACCCCCCTTTCTCTGACTCTCCAGCAGGAAGAGACCAAAGCCTGCCCTCAGGAAAATACACTGGTACAATTTAGAAGAACATGAACTAGCAGAAGGAGAATAACCAGAAGACTATGAAAATACAGACTAACGTGGCTTACAGTGAGATCTGCACTGTCGTGCATTTTTAAAAGGTGCACAGATTTGTTTCTCTTTCATGATGGTGATTATATAGACTCCCAAACTCCAAGGGGGTGTTTGAAATTCCAACTACTGCATAACTTGGTTATTTCCAACCTTTCGAGCTTTGTGGAGTGTTAATTTCCGTGCTGGTGTGCACCAACTTAGCCCATTTCTAAGCTACCCAAGTTCCTCCCTGCTGACTGACAGCACTCGGTGGCCAGCCCTCTGGTTTGTGCTGCTCTGCAGGACCCGAGCAAACATCTGCATCAGGCAATTACCGCAATAAACACCTGCTTTCCTCCCTCGCTTCCACCACCCATGTGTTGTTGGAGGCAAAAGACCACCTTGCCGGAGTGGCCTAAGTTTTTAATTGGGAACTAACCACCACAATGGCAGGTGGTAAAGCGTGTGGTTTTTATACCACCTTTGGCCCATTTTGAAACACCCACCACCACTATTAAAAGCAAAAATCAGCCTCTGCTATTTTCTTTTGAGGGAATGAGCAGCAATTTTCCCATTGATACTGTAACACCTGATTTGGGGACTCAACAGGCAGACACCTTGCTGCTGGTGCTGCCATGGGGCACTGGGGCCAAACCCCAGAGCTGGACAGGGCTGGGGACGGAGCAGGAAAAGGGAACCTCTGGGTCTGTGAAGCTTGCCCTCACCTGAGCGGATTTCTGACCACAAATGTCATCCCAGGCAGTTATGAGCCCTCAAACATGTAGACTTTGAAATCCAGCTCGTCTGGAGCATTTGCAGAGCTTTTACTCATACACATGAGTAAATCTCTTCCATGAATGGCATGATCTGATGATAAGGCCCGCACCGGATTCGATTAGAGGAATTTCACTTGAAACTGCAAAATTAAATTCTCCTGGCAGTCTAAGGCAAAATAACTCATAAGCTGACAACACATTCAAAATTAATTCTGATTTTTAGAAGAGATATCTTTTGGCAAGTTTGATTTTCCTACCAGAATGACTTTTTTTTTCTTTAAACATGCAACTTGCTATTCAGTAAGCAGCATCTGAAAATCCATGGAATGCTGTTGAAACAATTGAAGCAAACTCAGATACATGAGGAAAGTGTGATGTGATACTGATTTATTCAGCATGAAAACAGATTTATAGCAAAGTAGACGTCTACAGCTGAAAAGTCTAAAACATTTGCAAATTTGCTCTCATTTCCCCTCAATCACTTTTCTGTGTATTATATCCACATTTTAAAATGGGCTCATGCATGTCTTTTACTCATATTTGATGCAGGTATGATCTGTAAGAGTTCATTTAGCCATTTCCCCATGTGTATTGAGCTATGTATATAATGGAGGGCTGACCACGAATATCCTTTTCCACTGCCCAGGCACTTCTGTGCAGGCCACCTTGAGCTGCAGAGCTCTCTGCGTGGGATCCCGAGGGAAACTCAGCTCTGAAATGAGGTGACTGACCCATGCAGAGAAGTGTGCCTGAGAGGTGCAGCGCTGATGTGCCGCCACAAACTGCCTGCGGTGGTTTCAAAAGCTCCAGCTCCGGTTACAGCACAGAGAGACAAGAAGAAGAACGATGTTTCAAACAGATCTGTTGCTACAGAAGGGAAAAAATGATGGGACATGTTTAAAAACTCATGTGGTATGATCACGGATTTGTAGGATTGCTGTTCACATCTGCACAGCCTGCATGGCCACACCGCAAAACATCACCCTCTATGAGTGGGTAGGCACTTGCATGAAGATGCAATGCCCATCTCTGCCCCCAATGCAATTTTGTCTTTGTGTTTTCTGCTGACCTTGGTGTATAGCATGTGCACATACCTGAACACAGGCATTTCATCCAAGGCAAAAAGGGCTCCTTGGAGCGGACGGAGGTTTAAAAGTCTCTGTTTTTGAAAGGCACTACCGCCAGAGCAGGTGCTTCCACTCACACAGACAGGAGCTAATTGTAGGATCGGCTCTGGCCTACGGGCTCTTTTTTATGGTTACGTCCACAAAGGCTTTGACTGGTCTCTGTAGTTAGTGACTGCACACACAAAGAGGTCTTTCATTAGCGGCGCTCCATAGGAAGCCAGGGCAGAGAGTAAATGATACCTTAATGTTCCCTTTCAAAGCTGAAGGGCTTGACAATGACGCTTGTTAGAGTACCGTGGCATGTTCCTCCAGCCCTCCTCCTTCCAGCCTGCTCTTAAACCTACGAACATCTGATATTTAGCTCCAAACACTGGAGGTAATTGTTTATGCACTACTTTGGGAAGATGCAAGGAAACAGCCGCGTTTGAAGAGCGTGGCTCCAGTCCCACCTTACAGCCAGTGCCCATCCATCACACCGCCGACGGACCGAGCCCACGGCTGTGCACAGAGCATCTGAAGGTATGAGCAACTATGAAACCGCACTGACGAAACCACTATAAACCCCCTTATTCATTCAAATTAACATGTTAAGTGAACACCAGAAAAAAGATGAAGGAATTGGTATAGGACAATGTCCTGTTTCTGAAAGGTGGTGGTTTTATTCCCTATATGATCTGATTCCCTGTGAAAAGGAAGCTCTGTTCACTGGGTAGCACACAGTTGAGTGTCAGTAAGTGAAAGTCCTGTTTTTTTTATACGGCACCTCACTTTTCAGGGACTTCGTATTAAAATCTGCCTTCCTAGGGGAGTACAAGAAAAGGACTGCATGAAAAACAGAAGGAAAGAAAACCAAAGAATGCAATTACTGAGTCACATGCAAAGCACGTTTGCAACAACAGACCAAATAAACCTAAATAAATATTTTCATCATTATTCAATTGGAGGCTCTTCTGGTATTTTACAAAATGCTCTTAGTTTTGACAACTTAGATTATTAAGGGGGATTTTATGTACCCAGCCTAGCTGGAATGACATGACTACAAATGCTTGGGAAGGAAAAGAAAAAAAAAAATGCCCAGAAGTGAATACTAAGTAAGCATATTTAGAATCATTGAAAAAGAAGGTAATCTGTCATCACTTCTTCCATGGATTTTAGGTTGTATTCTATATAATAGAAGCTGATGGAAATGTGCTACAAATACTTTAATTTAGATTTTTTTTTTTAATTATTTTTTTTTTGAGTTGCAAAATTAGCATTCACAAAGCCAGACAGCCAGGTGTTTTGTCTGTGAGAGATAAGCATCTCATCTCTCTCCCAGCTTTGTTTGACAGATGAGCACTATCCCATCACTTTCGAGGCATATCAGCCAAATAGAGATCTTCCAGCTGCACCCTTTGGAGCAGATCAGCAAAATGGTGCGTAGGAAGTACACATTAGTGAGGTAACTGCCTAAAGCATATTTGGAGATACTTATATTTGGGAACAGCTAGCTGCAAATATATGACACAGCTCACCCTACAGAAGAGCTGAACTGTAGTTACACAGCATATTTTTTTATATATCAGCAAAGCCAGCTTAGAAGCTTGTGTTAGGCTAATAGGTATCTCGTGAAGGCAACTGACACCCTCTGGAAATGCTGTGCTTCCCACTGCCCACAGAGGGAGCCCAAATAACTGGCCTGCGCTAGGAATCCACGTGTGAGAGTTAAAATAGAGTGGTAACAGGAGATAAACCCCCAGGGGAAGGAGCAAGCCCTGAGGCTGTGCTCTATTGGGCTACAAACTTCTGGAAGTAAAATGCCAGTCTTTTGTGGTGGGTCCCTGCGGGTGACCTGGTGTTGTATCCATCAGGCATTCATCAGTAAGGCCAGGCTCTGGCCTGAGGTTTAGTACGGCTACAAGCAGGAAAGGCTGCCAGTGCTCTTTGCTTCCTCACAAAAACTTTAGGACCTGCAGTTCTGCTCAAGAGCTGGCAAATAGAAGGGAAAGATGGGAAATCTACCGAGTTTCAGTGGCCAGCAAGAAGAATGCCTATGAAATCGGTGTGCTTCAAGGGCCCGTCTAAAACCCACAAGAGGCGGTGCTCAGTCACAGTCAAAATGGCAGAACTGCGGGTGAGCTAAGGCTGTGAGAGACTGGCTTTTGATTTCACTGGGACCAGGTTTTAACTCTGCCTCTCTGATGGCATAACCAGAGCCTCTTACACTCCTTATAACTTTCCAGCTGCGCAACATTTGTCTTCACAGGATCACAGCGTGGCTGAGGCTGGCAGGGCCCTCTGGGCTCACCTGCTCCAAGCCCTGCCCAAGCAGGGACACCCAGCGCAGGCTGCCCAGGCTCACGTGCATGTGGCTTTTGAAGATCTCCAAGGGGGAGACCCCACAGCTCTCTGGGCAGCCTGTGCCAGGGCTCCTCACCCACACAGCACAGATGTGCTACCTGGTGCTCAGAGGGAGCCCGCTGTGCTCCAGTTTGTGCCCAGTGCCTCTTGTCCTGGCATTGGGCACCACTGAAAGGAGCCTGGCTCCGTCTTCTTTGCACCCTCCCTTCAGCTATTTATACACATTGATAAGATCCCGAGTCTCCTCTTCTCCAGTCTCGTAGAACACGATTAGCCTGGAGTCTCAGCCACAAGAAGGTTCTGCTCGGCATTGCTCCCATTCCTCTGTCTCACCCTTCACTGCTGTCGGGATGTTCCTCAGGCCTTTTTTTTTTTTTTTGTCTTATCCTTTTCCTGCAAGCCTGGCCTGTAGTCTTTATCATAACACCTCTTAACACATCTGAACCACCATATTATTGTCAGATGTTGCGGTCGTTCAGCATCTGGCAACTTGTGCCGCACTCTCATGAAGTGACACATCTTCCAGGTCTTGCTTTGACGAGGCACCGGGCAGCTGAAGTCTATTTTTAAATGCACTAAAAATAATTGTTCTTTTTGTTGTGAAAACCAGGATTAAGCTGTTATTCTATGCTAGGAATGTGTAGGGCTTCCTGCAGGGGCTCAGTGACTCGCTCCAGCCAGGTTATTTTTAGAGCATCCAAGACAAGTTCCATAAACATTTATTAAACAGAATGTTATTTTTTTACCCATGCAAAGCAATGTATTCTAGCACATTTGGTACCTCCATTTTCTGTGTTGCTGCTCATTTGGTATCAGGAATTTCTCTATAATCAACAAAAAGTAAGAGATGGCTGGTGGCAACAAATTATCCATCATCTCTCCACCTTCTCTCCTCTACCCTTTCTGGTAGATACACTCCTTCTGCATTTTCAAAGGTTAACCTACCTCTGGATATTATGAACTCAGGGTTACTTTTGTTCTGGAATGTGCCTGACAGTCTGCTCCCCTCTGTGAACACAGGAGGGGACAGATGCAGACTGACTGCAGCAGAAGTGACCATGCTAATACTAATACTCCGCTGCTCTTCTATTTGCTAACACTCTTCTCCTTGCTCTTTTGTGGGAATATTTTCAAATTATATTCCAGGCAGCAGTAAAAGTGGTAGCAGATTATGCTAAACTCCAATGTAATGAATCCTGTAAACCATCCAACTAGTTTGTCTGCAAAATATTTTGGAACTAGAAGCACACAGCAGTGTGTGTAGCTTAGAAAAGAGCTATTTTCCTAGCAAGCCTTCCCACAGTGTTGTTGACAATTCTCAGTGCCTTTGTACACCCATGAATATCTCACAGTAACTTTGGTTCCCTCAGGTTGCCACTCTCCCCCTTATTTCAGGGTCCCACAGGGCATCCTTGAATTCCTCAGATACAGAGGATAAAACAGCTTTGTGCCATTCACTGGTAGCTTCATTAGGCAAGCTACTATCTTGGCCACCTGGCTGTGTTTCCCTCCAACACCTGGGGTGCAATTCTCCCACCATGTTTCATTAGGGCAATTTCTGCTCTTGCAACTGGCTCAAACCCTTAGGAAGGAAGATTGCTTATCATCTATATATTCCACATGCAGTGTGGAAACTCCCTTCCCATTACACATTTTCTAGTGTGGATATTTCCATTCTAAACTGACCTCATAACATTAGGAGTGGAAGGTGAACCACAGCTCCAAAGCAAAGTCTGTGAGAAGGTCTCAAAAATTGGTCATCTTCACATCTATAGCTCCAGTTTAAACAGCTGATGACTGAAGGAGCAGAAAACAGGTGTCAGTAAATATAAAAATAAATAAAGATAGCAGGGTGAAAAGGAGGAGCTTAGAGATGTTCACTGAAAAGTTAGCGTTACTATGACCTGGGGACACATGCAAGATTCAGCAAGACAGAGTTGCTGGAATAGTTTACTATGAATACTCTGTCCTTTTCTACTGATTTTTAAATGAGCACAGCATTGTTAGGAAATTTTGGTCATTTTCCACATCCCTGTGGTGCCATGTGCATGACCAGGGCTTTGATCTTGAGCACTTGCCCAGTGTTTCTGGAAGGCTCCTGTTCAAGATCTGGTACAAGTCAGATACTTTTAAATATAGCTGCAAGGTATGTTAAGGAGTCTGGGGACATCAGAGGGTGGGTTACCCTGCCCAGGTAGAAAAAGCTATTGTGTGGTTCGTGGAACAAGCCACTGCAAATCTCTGTCTCCTCCTGTTTATTGATGAGGAACTCAATGGCTGAAAGCTGTGTGGAAGTACTTTGGAGTAAATCAATAAAAAGATATGCATTAGAGCAGAAAGAGGGTTTTTCTTAATAACTACATTTTTCACTCTTGATTTTTTTTTTAATTATTATTATTTTTTGTCCAGTAAACACCTGAGTCACAAATAATGCAAGGCATGGGATGGGTTGGCTGTTTGGTTTGTTCGGTATTTACAAGCAAACCTTACTTTCTTTTTTTTTTTTTCTTTTTTTTTTTTTTCTTTTTTTCTATACAGCTCTGTAAACTTTTCCTTTTAACACTTCTGCCTCAACTTTTGGCAACACCTGGATCGCATATTTAATTTGCTTTTTATCTCATCAGCTTGTTAGCTTTAAACAACTGACACGCTCCATCAAAAGAAGAGAAAAACCAAAACAAGAACCTTATTAACCTCTGTTACCCATACAAACTAATTACCTCTAACCCCTCCCCAATTATCCCTGGAGAGGGGAACTGTTTTCATTAGCTTTCTGCCCACTTTCCACCCCTCCTCTCCATGGTTGCCTGCCTTGCTCCTCAGGAGCACGGTGCTGATGTGCCCCCACTCGTGGCTGCCCTCCCAGCCCCGAGGGCTCTCCAGGGCGAATCCCCCATTCCTACTTAGCTGAGGTGCTCTTCAGAGCTGCCAGGGTGCCTGGGGAAAAGCCCCCTTTTTGCCACAACTTTCAGTCACACCTGGTTGTTTGGTCCACAGTCAAGGGTGGTGACCCTTAGCTTCTGACCTTGGATTATGTTTCAAGTCTTAAACGGGCTTCCCGTCTGCTGATTAAAGCTTGTTTGTTCAAAGCGAAGGGATTAAAAAGAGTAATTATAATCCTGCTAATTTATGTGATTCTTCATGCTAAACCATGCCTGCATGCATAGACATCTGTGAGCACACGTGCCTGGGACATTTTTGTGTGCATTTGTTCTAAACCTGTGCCAGCAGCAAGGGAGACAAAGATTATTAACTGGCTGCTGTTAGTCCTCTCCGTGCCATATATATGTCAACGCACGCGATCTTTCTTTCTTTTTCATTAGGAACGAAGTAAAAGCAGTGAGGCATTTCAGTACGCTAAGCTCTTGCTTCTGAATTAATATTCAACAAGTAATCTGACATGAAAGGTGAGAGTAACCGTGACTTCGGCCGTCCCTTTTATCAAACAGCCACAACCACACATTTACACACCACATACCAAATTTTCAGGGCACGACAGATGCTCACACGTTGTGCATGTGGAATTGAACGAAGCAGGCTAGCATCTACTTATTGCACACAGGCCAAGGCACTCTCATCAAGAGCCCAATAAAGCAGAAGGCAGCACGACGGAAGAACTCCCTGTTCCAAGCTGGCAGAATGGATTTTCTATAGCTGGTCTCAGGCTGCCACCATTCAGATCAGCATCAGGCGAAACGAGTGGATCAATTCAGAACTCAAAGCAGGAGGGAGGTACACAGCACTGGTCTCTTGGCAACTCCATCTTAATTATTTTGTGTCGAGGAGGTGTCGGATGGAAACTGGGCTCCTCTCTGCATCTGGACCAGGCAGACAGACCCATGCTGGCCCGACTAAAACTCGAGGCATGGTCCATATTTACCTAGAGGGGCTCCTGGCTGGGTACTACCTTGATCCAAAAGTTTCTGGAGGGACTTGTCAGTGCGTTTCATGGCCTGGGCCAGGAGATTAGATGTTGTTTGGATTAGGATTTGAAGCCTGGGGTGAGCTGGAGGGTCTGAATCCCTCTGCAGTAAATGCCTACAGCACACCTTGTGCTGCTAGGCACAGGCTGGGAGGGCCCAAGCAACCATGGCCAAAGCACAGGATCCACTTAACCTCATCCTAACAACACCAATCATGAATTTCCCCAACAAAAAAAAAATCCAGCGAGTACAGCTGGCCACCTTCAGAGGCAAAAGAAAGCACACTGTTTTTCCACATGTTTCATTACAGATGAGAACAGGTGTCTGGGCAGGCTCTATGGAGCCCACAAGGTTTTGCTTCTGTTGCCTTCCCCCTACCAGCTGAGCAGCAGTGCTTCAGAGAGCAGCCTTGCCCTCTGTCCAAGGGTGTGTGACACTAATATTACCGCTTAGATAAATAAAAAAGTACAGGGTGAACTTGATGTGCAGCCATTATAGAAGTGCCTGCCTTAAAGGGGCCTAGCTTTGATGTGCCATGGGGCCTACAGCTAGCCTCTGTCCTCTTCGTGTTGGTGAATTTGTACTCTTCTTCTGGCCGAAGCATCCCCTTTCCCATCCCTGTGGCGGTGGTCTCTCTGGCAATGCAGGGACTTGTGCCCACAAGACTTGTGGCCCTGTCTTTGGCTCCTTGCTGGGCAGGCCTGCCCCACTGTAGCATTAACCAACTCATCAGAGAACGCAGCTGCAGCAAAATTAAGGCAGAAAATTAGAAATGCTAAAAATTTTTAGCACCCTCCCCCCCCCGCCATCCACCTCTTTGGGAAACTGCTTTCAATCATTTTATGTACTGAAAACAAACATGAAAGGGAAACTCTCCTCTGCCTTCAGTTGTCAGAGCAAAAACCAGAATTCCCTGAGCTCTTTTCAGAAGTGCTAATATTCTCCCCCAGGCCTTCATTATATCGCACACAGATCTGCAGTCCTCTGCACACAGGCGAGGAGGGAACAGCCTGAAAAAGTTGGGCTGCTACATTTAGTTATTTATTTAAAATAAATAAATAAATAAATGCCAGCATCAGTGAAAAACAAATCGAGGAGTGCTAAAATTTAAAATACATAAATAAATAAAAAAGAGCTAGAGAGAAGCTTTGGTTCCAGTAGCAATCCAATGGGAAATGTCAGGTTGGTGTTATGGGGTCTCAGAGGGGGTGGAAAAGACGATGGGGCTGCATCCCCCTCCTCCAGCCAGGCGCTTGCAGGGTGCAGGCCACGCGTGGTTCAAAGTGTCTGAAATCCATTTCTGAAAGTGTCGGGTTTTCCTTCCCTTTATCTCAACAGGAATCCCAAACTTCTTCTGCCTGCTGTGACTGAGCGGTGCGGCGTGCTCTGTGCTTCTTGAGAAAAAATCCACATGCATGAATTTCACTGCGGATCTCCCCCTGCACCATTCTGATTTTGTCAATGATACTGCTACTTCCAAGCTCAGGGAGATCAGGCTCCCTTTTTTTTTTTTTTTTTTTTTTTTTTTTTTTTTTTTTTCCCTAAGGGAAACAAATAGTCTTAAAAGACAAAATTCCTACTAGAGGCCAAAGGGGATGTTTTATACATTTGGGCAACCCCCTCGATCATTACTAAATTTCCCATTAAATAAAACTGAATTCCTTTCAGTTTGATCACTTTTTTTTTTTTTTTTTTTTTTCTTGTTTCAACAACAGTGGAAGTACTTTGTTTGGTTTGGATTATCTTACATCGCGTTATTTTATAAAAAAGATGCTTATGTTGAAAGGAAAATTATTTTGAATAGGAAAATCATTTGATAAGATGAAATTTAGAATGCAATTTTTAAAATTTACTGGAACACTTCAGAAATGATTCAATACAATAAAGTTAAATTGCAATTAACATATTTCAGGGAGTCTTTTTTTTAACAAATCAGCACATTCAAGTAGAAAAATATATATATATTAGGAAATTTCTGAGGATGGGTCAGCTTCATCCCACAGTTGCGGATCCCATTCTCTTGCTCATCTTGTTTTTCATCTACTTATAATTTGAATGAGTCCAGTAAGGCCTGGCTAAAATATAACCTAAGAAAGGAAAGAGAAACATATTCAACGTGAATGCTCCCTTTTCTCCTCAGTGAACAGATTTGACTGCAATGATGAATAATATGCATAATATACATATGCAATGATTGTAAATAGCGGGTTTTTGTAACAAGGAGAAATTCTCTTTGTGTTCCTTAACCTTTCACAATGTGTGTAGTTTCACTGGTGCTGCAGCATCCCACTTAACCACACTGACTGCATGCTTAAGCCGTGCAAGAATTTGCACTGTCAAAATGTATGATTTTATGTTCATAACAAAGGCAGTTGTGAATTTCATCTGGGGAAGAACCACTTGAAAATCCAACCCCGGACTTGGCAGAGCCCCATTTTACCAACTTGTGAATAAATTTCTAGGCCTACACAAAGTGTTCCTTCGTAGTGAGATACCCAAAACACAAGGTAATCCACTCAAACACCAATCCACGACCAGGCAATGGAAAGAAAAGCCAAAGGGTGAAAGATGAAGGAGACAGCAGAAGTGACCAACATAATGACTGGTGCTACCTGGGAGAGCTGGCAGGGCGGAGATCCTTTCTGGCTTGATCTCCAAAAGAGAACCAAGCCCAATAATTGTAATGTACTAAACACATCACTTCTTGTTAAAGCATGATGAAGAGAGGAAGTGTCATTTGGGGGAGAATTATATGGTAACAGGCACCAAATTAAAGATTAACATAAAGAAGTAAGGGGCTGTGTGTTTAGAAACAGACATAGTTAATGTGGGTCCCTACATTCAAGCATTTCATTTCAGTATCTGCATTTAGGTATGTGATGTGCATTTTTTGTTTAGTGAAAACAGAGGCAACTGGGAAGAAGCCCCAGTAAAAATGATTCCTTTTAAATACTGTAGCTTTCCCTACTAATTCCCATGCCCTGAACCCCATTTTTACCCCTGTAATACCCCTGTATTTTTTTTTTAATCACATAGCAGTGGCAGGTATTGGCTAACGGCAGCATGGCACAGACAGCACCCTCGCTCCTGGAATAGCTCCAGCACAGAAAAGACATTTATAGCATGCTGCCAACAGCCATCCACAGCAGCCCCCTCAGTTTTTAGATCACAGTTTACAGCAGATAGAGCATTTTTGTCTCTCACTTTACTCACAGTGTCTAGAGAAGAGAAAAAAAAAAGCTCTAAAACATTACTGTATTCATCCCTTTAAAAACAAAAACAAAGCAAAACATGAAGCACCATTGTAGTCAGGTTTCCCAAACACCCTGTGAAGACACTGATGCTAAGATACCATTGCAGGAACATGATGTGTATGGAAATCAGGTTTCATTTGGATTTCACCTACTTGCCCAGGGCCTCTTTTGGGTTCCTCTAGATTTTGGTAAGTTAGATGAGTCTAAAAAGTCAGTGACAGCAATACAGCATTGGGAACAGATAAAACAGCACATGAGCTGCCCTCCTGATTTGAGCCAAACTTCAAACAAAAAACACACCTGAGACATATGCCTATGTTCATAGCAAGGCACCTGCTTCAGGGCAAAAATACAGTTTTCCAAGTGCAGAGCATCTTTCACCTGCCTCTAAAAGCCTTGTGGTTAAAAATTAGCTTCAACTGCTTCAATGTGCTATAAAAATGCTCAGGTATCAAACTAGGATGAACCTTCTGCTGTTAAAAGTTGAAAGCATTTTTACTGTTGTGTCTCTTCAGTCAGTTGGTTCTGCCAATACTCGAAAGCACTCATTAAATCTTACTCTCCCCAGATGCCACCCCAAAGGCCTGAGGCATTTGTCCTGTGTCTGGGGCTCAGGACTCGAGTGGTTTAGCCTGTACTGCCATAGCTTCTTCTGTGTCTCAATGCATATCAGAAAATGTTAGGATAAACAAACTACTTCAAAAACTGGCATTGCATACTGCCTGCTGCTGAGCATCTAATACAACAGCTAAGTTTGCTCACTTGCTTCACTGGAGTAATCCTGAGAAAATCAATAATGTAGTCAAGATACAGCTACTCTATTCATGTGGAAGTTGCAATTCAGCTAGAAGTTGAACATGGCATCCCTCAGGCTGTTTTCCAAGGCCAAGGAATTGTTAAACGTCATTATAGCACTGAATGCATGCCATCTAGCATATGTAATACACCCCCTCATCCCCTCTCCCCTCATTTTCTTTTGACTAGAGACAAAAATCCCTACAAAGCCGAACAAATAACAAACTATCTTGTTTTATGATTTATATTGTGCCCAGAATATTAACCCTTTATCCTCAGAATATATCCAAGACATGAGGCATCGATAAAGCAGCCAGCTTTTTGGCATGATTACCTACATAATTTACCTCAAATGATCCTAAAGTACTGATTATAATTTTCTTGCTCTTCTGTCAGATCAGTTGTGGTTGACGACTGCTCTCTGCTACTCTCTTCAGTGTTGGTTAAGTCCACTCCTGTAGCTGAGATACAACAGAGGGGGGGTTGCAGGGAGAAATTTCTTTTCATAGATGAAGGCTGGCTCCGGACCATGGCAAAGCAGGCAGTCCCCTAGGGCAACATGCTGCTCGCAGCAGTGAAATGGCCCCAGTCCTTCTACTGACCTTGCTCCTGCCAGAGCCCTGGCAAGGCAGGATGGCTGCTGCTTCAGAGGGGAAAACGGGTGAGGTACTTCCAAAGAAGGGAGAAGGAAGCATCTGCTGATGGAGTTGCTGCTTCCAGCCCTCTAGGCTCCAAGGGGTAGCAGATCTGCAGACCCCTCCATCTCAACCTTTCACCTGGCTTTGGCCCCCTTTTTGCCACAAGCCTTGACTTTTGCAGCAGCAAAAATCATTTTTGCCTGTGCTGCTGAGCAGCTTGAACAAGCAGTATTAATTAGTCCCACAGACCAGAGCTGAAAAAACGGACAAGCTTTCGTGCACCCAATGCTTCTTATTTGATTAAACAAGTAGAACACATTCAAATATCAGAATACCCTTTAAAATGGGCAACATATCCAATTAACTGACAGGATCTGAAGCGATGGGACAAGGATGATAAAATAATAAATTATGAAACTGAAAAAAAAAAAGTCCAACACAAAATGAGAGGGATTTTGAGTGTTTCTCAGCATGGAAGGAGTGACACAGCCAAAAGGAATGGTTGTTCTTACCTGTTATCACCCACTTGGTAAAAGCACAACTTGAAGAACTTGAAGATATTTAAAAGATAAGAATGGCAGAGTGAAGTATGTATGTTCAGGGGGTTCCCAACTAGTCAGTATTAAGAAGTCTGAATTTTAGAGGGGTTTACGCCATCAGGGATGGAAAAAGCTGAAGCTGGATCTCAATGTCAGTCTAGTCTCATAGCCCATGTGAACCACCTAATGGGTTATTGCATCCCCACTGCAAGATGCGGGCAGCATTTCTGAGGAGCAGCTAAAAGGAAGTTGTACAAACAATGCTTCAAATGCTGCTACTGCAAGGTCAGCATAGGCTAAGCTAGGGTACAGCATGCACAGACACCCTCAGTGAAACAAGAAGCAACTCACTTTTTTAGTGCACATAGTACACAGCTTGCTACACAAGTGGAAGGGTCAAAAGTCAAGACAAGATTGATACTCTTCAACGATGACACAAAGGAGAAGAGGCCCTGCTCATAACCATGGCACCACTAGCCCAGCAAGAAGCGTTTATTTTCCTGAGGTTGAGGATAAGATAACTGTGATGCATCCAGCTGGCAAGGTTGTCAAGGAATTTCCCCAAGGCAGAATCTGAGCCCAGACTCCACCGGGCAAGATAAACAGATGTACCAAGCACATACTGAGATCTCCAAGACTATACTAATCATGCTTTACACCATGCCTGGAAACAATCCCACCAAGGTTTACTGCATGGATGCGATGACCTAGATACTTGCAAGCAAGGCAGTAGTAGAAGGTGGCAGCATTTTCTCATGCAGTTACCTGCAGGATCCTCCAGCCCTGAGAAACCACCACATGACAGGCATGATAAATGATCCTGGCTCCTTACTGTTAGGTATAACATTAGCAGGACAAGGGAAGAAGCACAGCAGAAGGAGACAGACTCAGGAGAAATACTAAAGATCTTGGCACATCTTGGCATATCTCAATGTCCTGCTTATGTCACAATCTCCTTCACCCTTCAACATCCTTCTTCTCCTCCCTGCCGCCACCCACCAGCAGGGATGAAACAATCAGGTTTTGCAGATGAGCATTATTGCCAAGAACATCTGTTTGGAAGCGTACCTTTTCAGCAGGGCTAATTGACTATTTCTAGGGTTGAGTGTTTTTTGAAGCAAAGATGTGAATCTGATGCTAAAAATGAAATTGAAATAATTCACCCTTTATCATCCCATATCTTGACAGTACCAAGGAAAACAACAGGGTCAAAAACTGTCTCCTTCCTAAGAAATTCATGTTTCCTGATTTCTCCTTTGCTTTTTACCTTCCATTTACGTGATAATTCTGCTCAGGGTCTGCTGAAGACAGAAGATTATTCATGTGAAAGTTGCAATTGCTTAATTAATGCTAATACACACCCAAGAGGATCACATCTTAATTAGTGCAGCTCCGTGAAAGTCCTGGAGAAAACAGAGTGCTCTACATGCAGGCTGCTGTACCATCAGATTGACAAGTAAACTGCAAAACTGCTTTCAAGCAGCATAGGGCTGAATCCTGTTCCACTTCCACTTTTGTCACTCTAGTGATGCTATCATGAGATACAGTGGTGTAAGTATGACAATCAGCCCTGTAATTCAGTACTGATTCTGCTTTACTTAAGATTATCTCCAGCCCCAGAGAAGGCATTTCTTCCTAAAACACCCTGACTACCCTGGTGGGTTTTGAAATAATGTACCAATTCTGGCAGTGTACATGTACTACTGGACTGGAGCAGTGACACAAAAACCATCTGAGCTGTTCAGAGCCAACGTTGCACTTTCACTTGTCATTGATCTGCCTTTTGCTTGTTAAAAGCAATGGTACAACTCATTCTGGCTTCCACAGCACAAAATCAGGCCTGTGAATGACACATCTGGCCAGGCCAAAAAGCCACAGCTGGTTGTCAGTGTCCATTAGTGCCACACAGTATCTACAGGTGCGCAGAAATAGACTTGGGCTAAATTTAATTTTATTTACAAGTGTTATGTAGAGTAATATATTCTCACAACTAAGTAGGCTGCCCCTTCAATGCTGCTGCCTGGGGCAATAGTCAAATCAGCCCCCAGAAGAGGCCTGCCCTGACATTAGACACCCGTGACGTTCATTAGACGTGCTCGTATTCTGCAAGGGACTCAGAGCACCAGGAAAAAGGCCGTTCAGCATCACAAGGCAGTTAGCACGCTCAGAAAGATTAAACCCAACAATGACAGACAGCTCCAGCAACTATTCTAAGCTGGCAGTTTGCCAGTGAGGTACAGGTTTTATTAACTAACTTTCAGTTAATTTGCTGTCCAGTGGGATTCAACTGTCAAGAGGCCGCTCTTTTCATGCAAGTTAAAATGCCACTGTGGCAACCCCTGAGTAAGCACATTCCCACTATGTCTTGTAATAATGTAATACAGCTTGAAAAACAAAACCAGCAAACACTAAATAAACAAATAAATAAAAAGGCAGACTTTTTAAGTTGTCTCAACCTTTGACATTGTTCCTGAATTCCCCCTAAATGCTGTGGCTGACATCCTTGCCTCGTGGCAGCAAGAGGAAGGGTCTCACAGGCTCCTGGAGCACAGACTGTGATTTCACTTCACTGCCCCAGCCTTCCTGCTCTTCTTGCTTTTGCAGTCTGCCTCCATCCTCTCCTTTTAGCTCATGTTAGTGCAATCACTGCCAAATTAAAAATTAAAGACATTAAATCAATACAAACCTCAGTGCTAACAATCTGTGTCCAAGCCTCATTGTTCATTATTATTCCTTGCTTCTATTCCTCTGGGATCTTGCTTTTGCGGTTTCTACTTCTCCCATGTGAGGAATCACTTATGCCAAAGGTGCCAGATTATTATTAGGAATGGTACACCGGCTCTCTTGGGAAGAGCTGAAGAACTAGTTAACCTGTAAGCAAGTGCCTGAACCAAGTGCAGGACAGAGGAGCCAGCTGACCTTTCCCTGGTCTAGGGGCAGTTCAGCCTCAAACACAAAAATGCTGTTGTTGTCTCATTTGCAGCTCTGCGATGAAGAACAGCTTCCAGCTAAAACAGCAGTTAAGGGGTGTCTCCAGCTAACCCTCCATTTTTTCCTACCAGAAGAACATGGACATTGATTCAGCACTGGAAGGACTGGAGATCCTGTGTTTGGACAGATCCTTCCCTAACTCCTTCTGGCCAGTCCCAAGCAGCAATGAACTTGACTACATATCACACAGTGGAAGACAGAAGGACCTAAGCTAGAGAGAGAAGAGAAAATTTTTAAGTGCTTTGTCAAGCCCAGGCAGCAAAGGGAAGCTGAGGCAGCTTGGCCTCTAGTAACCACTTAAGAATGAATCAATCCTTTCTATAGTGTATTGCTGTCTATACTTATCTGCCTATCAAAGAATACACAGTATACATCTTATAGAAGGGATATGTACTATAGTGTACACATGTGTAAAGCTCTACAGTGGTGACAAAGATATAATTTGCAGCAGTAAGACTCCTAAGAACTCCCAAGAAAACAGCATTTGACCTCTGCACTTTCTGATGCACATAACCTCTTAGAAACAACAACATAAAACAAAAACAACAGCAACGAAACAAAACAAACCCGAAACCAACCAACAAACAAACAAAACCGCAAAGGTAATCATCTGCAGAAGGGAAAACATAGGCAATGTCTGTGACTGCTCTTTGCCCTTGCCTTCCAGCATTAATACCTCCAAAAGGGATGTTGCCCTCTCTGTGTGCATATAATTATTGTTTCAGTTACATCAAGCGTGAGCTCTGGAAGCAAACTTACAAACCATTCTCACTTGTCAGATTTTGGTTTACGTCATTAAGTTTTGAATTAGATTTTTTATCCCCTTGAAATTAAATTGCAAGACGTGTCCAAGAGTTCAACCAACGTTCTCCATCTCCTAACGGGCATTCAGCTACCTGGTACCAGACCAGAGTTGGTCTGCAGTAAAACTCCTAAACGTGGTTGAACATCAGTCCTCAGCACCATCTGCTCCTCTCCTCTTGCAGCAGGGTACTTGCTAGCGTAGGCACAGCCTCTGAAACTAGTTTCTAACTTTCTCTAGGGAATTCTTGCTTATGGCCAGCTGGGCTACTGCTGGGCAGCAATCCCAGTGCTTCACCTGAAGTCCGGGCTGTTGTAGGTGGCCCTGCCTGAGCAGGGGAATTGGAGCAGGTGACCTCCAGAGGGCCCGGCCAACCTCAACCCTTTGGTGATTCTGTGCCAACTATTCTTTCCAACTATACCATAAAATCTGAAATGTATCCTCTCACAGGATCAGAGAAACACGCCGTTAACTCCTCATGGAAGTGGTTTGAAGGTTGCTGGGGCTGGCAGAGTAACCTAACCCACCACAGCTGATGTGGAAGGATGCTACTAGTCCAAGGAGCAACACTAGGCCTGCGCTTCTACAGCTGACAAAATCGGGCTTTGATCAGAACATCTCCCAGGTCATAGAAATGCCATTTTCATCGACATGGTGCCCAGGGACCTCTCCTGCAGAAAATCAAGTACTGCAGCCACCGGCAAGAGGGATGGCTCCCTGTCTAGAGCTGGGCAGAGGCCTCTCCAGCTCCCCTGCTGCCTGGGGCCGTGCTGGGAGGGACGGTCTCACTGACCTTCCCTATCACTGGTGCTACAGGCAGCGAGGCAGGAGGAGGTATTGTATTAGTGTATGCACAGCAGGGCACTGAGGGAAAAGGGCAGATTAATTAGATCACAGACAAAAAGGAATGGTGATCCGTTTTTTCAGGGTCAGCATTTGAGGAAGGGAAAACAAAACAGTTTTGCTTGTGGTTCAGGAGAATATAATGTAAAACTTGTTTGAGGCTAAATATGTTCTCAACTCAAAATAGGATTTTTACAGGGGTCAGATAATTTTTTTAAAGACAAAAAACCTTAAACATTGCAGAAAACCCATCATTTTGACTAGTTACAGTAACAAGTGCTGGGCTAGCAATATCCTCTAGCCAACTCTTTTTGTCAGAATTCATCATAAAAAGCATTTCAGATGACCACTCTGCAGCCTTACAGAGCCTTCAGCAGAAGCTCTTTTTGTGGACTGCATAGCCTATAGGACAGCACAGCTGCCCGAGGAGACCTCCTTATCAGTCACATGCAGATACGTGGACGTTACAAGACAAAAAGCTCCAAATGGATCAAAAGCAATACAGTGAAAATAAATGACATTTAAATACATGAAGAAGCACCAGATATAGTATCTAAACCATGCGTTATAAACAAAAGAATGAATAAAAGCACATCTTGCCACGTGCTTTCACGTGATGACTTTTACCGTCAGCCACGAAGTTTGGGTTGGGTTTATTGCATGCAGTCAAGAACTCTCAGCTGGATTTATAAGTGTGTCATGACACAGCCAAGGCCTGCAAGAGTGTTTTATTTACTAATTAAATAGAGGCTGGCAGGCTGAGTGCCAGTCTGTGCCATTACGCAATTACATGAAGAGGTCTGGATGATGCAGAACTTCCATCACCCATTTGGGATTTTAGCAGGTTGTTTCGCTTTCTTTCCTAATATCGGCTTATTACAGTAGGTGCTGCCATTAGCGCTCTGCAGCCAGAGCTGGATTTGCAGCCAGCCGGACACAAGCGTGTGCTGTTGTGTATCAATTAGCGAAGGGCTAAGTGTGCCACGTGACCCATTTTCCTCAGCTCTGCAATTAGCAGCTTTACAAAATCATCTTTGAGGGCCATGAATGTGAGTTAATCTTCTGGGGCAAAACAGTAAAAGAAACAATCAGCAAAACATTTTGAATGGGATTTAAGATAATGAAAGGCCATGTGTCTATGTGATCACTTTTAGGACACTGGCAATGCACCATGTCTTTGTTTCTGTTATAAAAATTCCAATGGAGTATATTGCCCTTCATGTTCACATCTTTATTTCTACATTTTGGAAGCCGCAAAATCTGACCCAGCATCTTTGCATGCCTTATTATAGCATGAGATCACCCTCACTATAATTTGAAAGTAAAAAACTTGTTATTCCTGGTCAGATACTCACTGCAGACATTACGTTTGCTTTGTCAATCATTCTAAGACCTAAAGAAAGCCAAGTGTCTGCAGTTTCTGCAAACTTTTTTTTTATTTTCTTTTTTTTTTTTTCACTGAGTTTGTGCAATGTTCAAAATGGTTTCATGCTTTGACTGAAGTGGGAGAGGAGTGGCCTCCCAACAGCTTCCAATGATGTGCTTATTTCCCATCTCACTAAAGGGCAAACTCACTCTCTGTGAGTTTTCAGCCCATGTTTTCATTCACTTAGTTATTTCCTACGGCTTGGAAGGACCTAGCTGACAGGCTCAGGGACCCTGGTTACATTAATTGTGGCTGGAACTGAGCCCACGAACAACTAGATTTTTCATAACAAACTCCTCCATAAAACTGGCTTTTACAAGTAATTTTCTATTAAGGATGAGGGAAAATGGTGAGGACCAGCTCAGGTAAACATTGCAATTTGGTGTCTGTCCAAACGAGATCAAACGTTTTGAAGCTCTCCTCTTGTTCAAGTCTCTGTCAGCCCTTGAAATTTCTGGCAGTTGCTTAATGCCTTCTGGCACTCTCCCCTTCACCCGCAAGCACACAGTATCCTTGGGGGTTTCATGGGAATCACTTTTTTCTAGTACAGTCCCAGGACTACTATCTTTTACCCAAATGAGAAATACATTTCTGAAATACATGTAAGGAATTTCTCCCTCAGCCCCAGCTGAAATCACTGAGTAATGACTGAACATAAAAACAATGCTTAAATCCAAAAGTTAAATAATCTAGCTCAAGACCAAGGAAGGATTTCTGTAACAGTTTGGTGCAAATTAGGTTGGCATCAGATTTTATAAAGGCTGGCTCAGTTCCTAGATTTTACAGACACCTGTTAGCAGCCATTAGCCACATCTTTGGGTTTTACTTCTAATACAATGGCATCATTCCAAAAAAAATTCTCCAGCAGGTAACACAGATGGGCAATCAGCACCTACTAACCAGATCAGTGTGAATACTGTGTGCGATAACAGCTAGAATGAGGATTCACCATGTTTATCTGACATGATATTCTCACTGACATATTAATTTAGTTAATCTGACACTCAGCTAACATTCCCTGCAACAGAGCTATTTACACCGGGGATACTCAATGACAGAAAAACCTTTCCAGATCCAGGTGATAAGTGAATGTCACCTAGACATTGTGGAGGTAACACAATGTTCTCCAAATTTCTGCAGAAAACTTGCATTTATCACTGCTTTCCTGATCTCTGAGAAGTAGCTGTAGTTAGTCCCTACAATCCTAGCCGTGAGCACAGGCAGAGGACTTTAAGTCACCTGTCTTGGGATTAGACAAAGTATGAAGCAGCCTTGAAGAGCAACACAGGAAAGTCCCCAATTCCTTGAGAAGGTCCTGTTCATGACAGATGATATGCAAGAACTAGACAGGACAACATTGTCCACCTGTGTAAAACATTGCTCCAATCTCAAATCGCTCTACAGATGTTCACTAAGCCTCACCCCTACCTCTCTGACACTGGCTGTGTGCCCATTTTGCAGATGCCCGCATTGAGGCATTCATAGCTGCTATCTAGGGAGCAGTGAGGCAGAGGCAGAATTTTAAGTAAAAACTACGAATCCTGTTTTTGAATCATTCCAGTCACTCTGTGATATTCCTTTCCCTAGAAAACCTTTAAACTTGAGCCATAGAGAGGTCAGAAACATAAATTATCGGATTCATTACTTGTAGGCAAAGCTCCCAAGAACAGCAACAGGGGAAAATCTTGACATTCCTTTCCCCCTCCCTGTCCATCCTGGAAGCCACAAGCAACATCCCGTTGAACCTAATGGAGCCAATACTCTTGGCACTGTCAACTGACTTTCAAAGCTACGTTGTCATCGGTTACAGGAGGTTTTTGTGATGTTCAGACACATGACTAAGAGCAGAGACTTTTACAGATCAATCTGTTCGAGGCTGAGACACTGAAACTCTATGGCCTCTTACACCATTCATGTCTCACTGAAAATAGATAATGACTGAACAAAAAGTGATCTAGAACAGGAATAGAAAAGCTGTGGTTGTGGAGTAAATCCTGTACCAACACTGTATCAAGTGGCTGGCCATAAGGCTGTGTTAGTCTTGGGGCTAAGGGGTGATCTGAGCTACTTGCTGTGACCAGCCTGCAGCTGATGCCACCAGGTCTTCAGCAAAGGTGTGAGATGATGCCTGCTGTATTGCATTTGCTTTGACGATCTTTAATAATAAGAGTCAGTTCCCTCCAGGCAAATGTTTGCAGACCCATTCAATTAATGTCTTCAAAGCAATTTGCTTGCAGCCTGCATTTCCATAAAGCGCAGCAAACATCCTTATAAAGGCATCAAGTAAGGAAAAGTGGTTTGGGATAATCAAGATGTCTCTTGGACCTGAGCAATGACTACTGACACACATGGACTTGCCCAACTCATTTTAACCATATTTTCTCTTCTCTGGGTTGTTTTATTACCCCTCCTCCTTAAAACACTTATTTTTTCCTATTGGAGAAATACTCTATTAACTCCACTTTAAGAGATTTTGGGCACCCGTTGTTATTGTAGATCCAGAATTATTGATGTTGAGATCTACAATGTAATTAAGCATTAAAAGAATAAAGCTGAAGACAGTCTACCAAACTTTCTATCCAGTTCAACAATAATGCAGCAGTGTTCCTGCTAAATAAATTAACTTAGGATTCCTACACTCCCATGATGAAATATTCTACGTGGACTTCAAAAAGGCATCTAAATGGATACATAGATAATTATCGCATACTATATACACCTTCAAATTGCAAGGTTTACCAATGAGTAGCCAGTAGGTATCAAACAGTCTAGATACTACACTCCCTGATTTGGGCAGTAAGGGTTTTAAGAGGAGGCTTTTTTTCCAAGATAAGAAAAAAATATCTGTGGTAGTTAGATTCATATTTTCTTAAGATATCTAACTGAATACCAAATTGGGCTTGATTTCCCAGCTGGCATCCCAACTCAAGCTACCAGAAATAAGACCATCAGTGCATTAAAGCAGAGGTGTGCACTGCCTGAAGAGCATATTTTCAAGGGTAGATACTGATATTCAAATGGAATCAGTATCAGTAGAGCTGATACTCAAGCGGAATGGTATTACTCCCATGGAAACCACAATGTCCTTCAAAGAAGGAAGTCATCACCTTGAATATTCTTCCTAGACAAAGAATCTTCTAACCTTATCCAAGGCCCACCAAGGCCAACAGAAAGCTTCTTCTATCAGTCAGCGGGCTATCTTCTTTCTAGGTCTTTCTGAATATGTGTTCATTTATTCATGAAAGACAGCGGTTCACAGCTTTGTGGGAACAGTTACCAGTCTGTGTCTTATCAGAAACAATGCAAATTATAAGGAAGCATCTTCGTCACCCACCATTCTCTTATTTTAAACACAAACTTGCCTATGCATGTGGTTGAAATACTAGCCACCCAGAATGGGGTACGTAACATTTTGCAGAATAGCTTCTCTCAGTGGCAACAGCTGTGATGAAAAATTAAATGTTCCATGATGAAGGACCATTCAATGCTCTTCAGTTAAAAATTGCAAAAAAAAGAAAAAAAAGAAAAAAAAAAAAAGGTTTTGTGGCATTGCTCTTGTTCTTTCTCTTTCTTGCTCTCTCTCTCATCCGGATGTTAATTTGGGCTTCACAGCAGGTCTTCAACAGAAGAAACCAGAAACAGGGGATAGATGCTCAGCCACTGGATGTTGTTAAGAGCTCTACTGAAGTCACTGAAGCTATGATGCTTTTCACCAGTTAAAGATCTGCCTGCAGGGCTTGAAATGCAGTCAATTGCCCCTCCTCCCCCTTCACCACACAAGCAAAATTTTGTATCTTTTCTATGGTAATTCACTCCATGCTATTGGGAAGAAGAGAGAAGAGGAGAGGAGTTCCCTAGATTAAACATTTGCTGTTCAAGGCTTGGACAGAAACCCACAAAACTGTGAGTGATCAGAGTGCACCACATGGAAATGATGATGGAAAACCCCAATGAATAAACATGCCAGCAAAGCCCATCTCTAAATAACATATTATTGTAGGTTTTCTTAAAAAATAAAACAACGCAGAATTTATGGTTCTTGCATTTTTTTAATAAACATTTTCTTAGTTTCCTGTATTCTGCTTTTTCTCTTCCATCCATAAATTTCTTCCCTCCCTCTACAGTCCCATATGTTCAAAAGGGAGACAGCACATTAACAACGAGGCCAAGTACAACCAAAGAAGTATGCAGAAGCACGGAGCAGGCTATGGGATGAATGGGAGCAGTGCCTCATTTTTTTCCTTGAGGGTCATCTGGTTAGCATTGAAATGGAGGTGATGAGCTGTACCAAAAGTCCTTCTCACTTAAGAGCAGGAAGGAAACCCAAGTGTATGGGGGCATCCCACCACCCGGGGAGACACTCCACAACCTAGTGTCATTCTTAGTCTGGGTCATCAAAAGACCTGGACCTTTGGATGTGCCACCAAAGGAATCCTCCCCATGTAGCAGCCATGAGGAATCCTCACCCTTACACAAAGTTCAGGCACTGTTAAACTGAGTGAGCAGAAGTGATGGGGTTTATTTCACCTGCCTGTAAGTTAGATCTAAGTTCTCTCCATAATCAAGGGAGACATGCACATCCCCAGCAGAGTTCCTCCCACCTATTTTAGGATGGGCCACATCTCTTTTCAGACGTACTTGTCTTTCTCCACTGTCCCTAGAGGACATCTTAGACACTTTTAGACAGCTAAAACAAATTAAATGATTTTCACCCATGTGTCAAAACTGGTTCCTTCCATTCTTGCAATTTGACTGATATGATTAATCAGTGGAAGAAACTGACTCAGGATAATTTTGAAGAACGGGGACTAATAGGATTCAAGACAAGATAAAAGAATCTAAGTACTCTGATGATGTAAAGGAGTGAAATTTATAGTTACTGTCTGCACTGTCACTGGAAGAACATTATATTTCTATAAAGAAAGCTTTGTATTCCAGTTCATGAGGTACAGAACATGTGTCGATTGTGCCCAAAATGTCAGCCTAGTAATTTCCAGTCTGGTAGTTTTGACAGTCTTAATGAACAGGCTCTTTGCTCAGCAAAAAACAAGGACTGGAATATGGAGATAACTGTATTAGGTGGACTGACAGGCTCTTTGAGAATTACTGGGTAGGACCTGCCCTAAATATTCTTAGCCATTCTGTGCTAGTACTTTCTCACTTTCTTAAGCATGAAATTCACTTACATATTCTAAGAAAGAAAAAGAAAGGTGGGGGGGGGTAAACAAGATATAGGCATTTTCAGTGTACAAGCATATTTACATAATCAGGGCAAAAACCTGCATTTTAAAAATGCCCTAAATACATATTTACATGAGAGAATGCAGTGATTCCAAAGAGGCTGATAATGTGCAATTTTAGTATAGCCAACTATGTATTTACACAACTGAGACAACAATCCCCATTATTTATTTATTGACATTGCCACATTAGAAAAATCGAACAGCTATTAATCCATACAACTTCACATTAACTCCTCAATATTGCATGTCCTCGGGGCATTCCAGTACTTGCAAGTGAACACCAAAACCTAGAAACTTTCTCCTGAGGAAAGGAGAGGTTCCCTCTCTTGCTGGGTTTCGTTCACTTATTAGTCCTCTTCCAAGAGACCTTCTGTAACCACAGGTTCCCTGCCACAAGCAGTATCCTGCTCAAGTCATTGCTGATCTGCAGCAAGGTTGAGAGTAAGCACTTCTAAAAAATCTGGACTCAGAACGCTATTTCTGAATGAACTGTGCCTACGCAAGGGCCTTGTCCTCTTGACGAAGGATCTGGGTGAAGATGTACGTGTGGTAGGGAACTCCCTTGTCTCTTCTGATGGGAAAACCTGGTCTCCTTTGGGACTGTGACAAACAGAAAGCATGAGGGAACACACCGCTTTGGGTGTGCGAAGGCAGGGGGAGACACGGCAATAGTGTGAACACAAAAGAGTCTGTGCTGTCCCCAGTAACAGCTTCTTACAAACAATTTAATGTAGTGAAGAGGTAAGTGATATAAAAAGGAATCTGGCTTTCCCTCTCCCATACACTGTGCATTTTCCCCACTTGGAAATCCTGTCTCATTAACAAGCTGTAAAATGTTTTAAATATCTTTTTTCTCCCTTCCCTTCTCCCAGCCTCAGTTCCAATGACACAGGTATCAGCGTGTTTCAGGAAGCAAGAGATACTAGATTTTGTATTCTGCTAATTCACCATTTACAATCAACCCAACTACTTTAGTGTTTCTGTGGGCACACAATTTTCTTTTAAATAGACTGAAAATAATAAATTATGAAACACTTTAAAAATTAATGCATGCTCCAGTTTAAGCAGCTGTCGAATTCATCTGCTCCTCCCCCCCCCCAGGAAATCCTCTCCATCCTAAAATATCAAAACCCTAAAGACAGGCAAATACAGAGCTCTGACTGGCATAGGAAGGACAAACATCCATCATCGAAGGTACCACCTGTCTTTCACATCTTTGCTGCATTACCCCACTTCCAACCCGACCCCGCCAGCACCTGAACTCCCTGCAATGCACCGCGCAACGTGCCTGCCATCTGCTATGTGTGCTTCATCCGCTCTTACCTGCTCTCTGAGGGGAGAGCTGTGTATGCAGGCAAGTGTTTCGGCAGGGTTTTGTTTCAGGTTTCCAACCTCTCTATAAAGACAGGTCTCCTGACCACAAGTGGGCAGAGCTTGGACAGGCAGGTAGAGAGGTCACCAGCATGTAGGAGCCAGCCCAAAGAGCTAACAGTGACATTGTTCCTGGGAACAGTCAAGGGCCTTATATCAGTCACATCTATAATGTTTTTACAGCCCTTTTGTTTGCTGGCCAAACTTTCTTATGCATTTATTTTGCATTAGCTGACTTTTGCTGCTCTTGTTCTCAGGCTCCTCACAACTCTCCTTGCTCTCACTTCACTGATGAACTTCTAAAAAGCTTTTGCTTCCCTGACAAATGTCCATCTTGCTCTTGTTCCTGTTGTACTCCTTTGCACCTCCTGTCATTCCAGGTCCAGCTCAACAGACCCCATCTCCACTGACACCAGCCTTACACAGATGAGAATCCAATAGTAAAGTGACCAAAGTGGGACGAATCATCACATCAAGAGTACTGCCTCTTCAGCACTGCCAGCCACTGCCAGAGCACAGGGACACAAAATAAATTCACATTTTTTACCTGAAAGCAGTATCACACTAACAAGTAGCATCACAGGCCACTGGACCACTAAGAAGAGAACAATGCTGAATGAGTTAAAGGGATTCATTTCCTTCTCAGGAGAAGGGTAGAAAAACAAGGAGCCTGGCTATTGGCACGATTTGTGCTGCCTGGTAGGCAAACATTTTCATAAAGAGCTGGGGTAGTTTCTTACTCAGATTAAGCAAACAACAGCATGCACATGAACACATACACATGCTCACGACGCTTAAGGAAAGATCCAAGCTGTGGCTATCCCTGACAATTGCTTGTAGACACGAAAGCTGTTGTACAGCCCTTTTATGAATATTTTCCTCTGCTGTAAACCTACTGGTCTGAGCACCCCCAATAAATGGACATCAGAACTGAGAGAGCACAGAAAAACAAACAAACAAAAAAAAAAAAAAAAAAAACCAGAAAACTCAGCAGGGTCATCAAAGAAAAAGATTGATCAAGAAGAAAGTTATGCAGCCAACACAACTGGACCGAGAAATCAGTTGTGCTCTCAATAGCATACACTTCCTGGGCCATAAAGCTGACACTGAGACTGCACACTTGCATTCCAATCCGACACATTTATTGGAGAAGCAGAAAGCTAATGTTGGCCTATAAACAATTGCTGTCCACTGTAAATCACTGCAGGACCTCCCTTGAAGCATATTGCCTCCCATTTATCTCACGGGCATCAAGGAACCCCGTGCCCTCTTCAGCTTGTTGTTTGGCCTTTAAGTGAAGACACTGCCTTTCAGAGAGAGGACAGGTCCACCAAAGCCAGAGCGAAAGACAGACAGCTCCAATGCAAGGTTCAAAACATGGTTTGTGGATGTATGTGACTTTATCCCAAGTTGCCATGAGCTTCTTGCAAAGATTTGACTTCATTTTATTTCCCTTTCTGGGGAAAAAGAAAAAAAAAAAGCAAAACAGTGCTATTAAGGTTCATCGGTGCTCCAAGAAAGTACGACAGAAACCAGTGGCTGTTCAGGGTGGGATGCTTGCACAGATTTGCAATCGTTTGGAATGAATGGAGATTAAGAGTCTTGCGTGTTTCCTGTGAGTTATCCAGAAACAATTTTCCCCGCAGAGTTAATATACAGCTAGAACATCACAATTTAATGCTATAATTATAATTTTCATAAATCTAAGTTATGCTGAACAATTGCAAGAGTGCTATTTTATTTTATTTTATTTTATTTTATTTTATTTTATTTTATTTTATTTTATTTTATTTTATTTTATTTTATTTTATTTTATTTTATTTTATTTTATTTTATTTTATTTTATTTTATTTATTTTTTTAAACTAAAGAGCATCCTTTGTAATTCTTGTACTATTCATAGAAATGCCAACTGATAAACAGTTGTCATGGGAAATACAGAGAGATGGAAAAATGGAGAGATATTTCTAAGCACTTTCTTATCATCTGGACTCCAAGGACTTGGCCAGATATGTTCCCTGATAAAATGATTGCTTCTGTGGTCAGTGTCCCCTTCTGCTGACGGGGAGCAGATGTGTCCCGGAGTGGTTGCATTTCACAGCACAGCACCAGCCGAGTGGCAAGAGCCCAGGCTCAGCACCGCTGCGGAGCAGGGGAAGGAGAGGAGCTCCCCTCAGTACAAGGCAGATGGAAGTCACTTGTCTCCAAACACCATAGGCACATGAACCTGAGCACTCTTGGATGGACTGTGCCATGTCCCTGAGCGTGCTACAAGCCCACCCTGACACATGTCCTCACCCATCTGGGAGAAGATGAACTAAGCATGAGCTTTGTTCACAGGAAGATGAGAAATACCAAAAGCTGTGGTGAACATTTAAGGTCTGAGGGCTGGAGTTAGGCATGCATTAAGCATCTGTCTGCAGCAAGGTGTTGGAGCCAGGCTGGGAGCAGAGGGAAAGAGGTGCCAGGAGCCGAGCACACGTGTGCTCGGCGGGTGAGTGCCTGTGGATGCTGTCTTGATTTACTCACAGGCTGCAAACATGAAGCAGATATTTTTATGTTCTGTTATTAATGTTAACCACAAAACTAGAAAGGTTCTCCATAGTCAATAAAGATAACAATATGAAATCCACAAGTGCCAAGCTGCTACAGAAATGTGAAGCTGTAGAAAAAGTTAATAAATTCTGGAGGAATGCCTCAGGCTTACTCTATTTCCAAGGAATCCAGAGATTTCCAGCATACGTCGTTCACAGGCCAGTCTTCTCAGTGCCTGCTCCAAAGGGGGCTTGGACAGACTTCAAGGGAAATCTGCAGCTATCTGTGTCCGCTGCCAGGAGAAGTTTAGCGGTGCAGTGCAACAAAGCACCGCTGCCGATTGACAGAGGAATGGAAAAACAGATCAGATGCATGCCTGCCTCCGGGGAAGTGTGCTGTAATCCAGGAGAACCAGAAGAACCCTCATTTTGATATGCCAGTCCTTCTTTCAGAAAATAGTTTCAAATTTATTAGCCAGGCAATAACCAGGGCTCCCTGATGCTGTTGTTCCATGATGCTATCGTGACACGAAACCAGAACTCCCCATAAAATCCAAACCTTCTCACAAAACCAGTTTAAAAGCAAACAAGGTAAATAATGTTTCTAATGTTTCTACACCTTATAATGGTAAAGAAAACTGAGAACTTCCAAGGACCACATTGATATAGTTGTGTTCTCCTGAGTCAGCAAAACTGGTGCTGTAAAATCCACTTTTCATAGAATCACAGAATGGTTTGGGCTGGAAGGGACCTTACAGACTATCTAATTACAAGCCCCTGCCATGGGCAGGGACACCTCCCACCAGACCAGGCTGCCCAAAGCCCCATCCAGCCTGGCCTCGAGCACCTCCAGGGTTGGGGCATCCACAGCTGCTCTGGGAAGTTTTTTTCAATGTACCCTTTAAGTCTGAAACCTAATGTGACATTTACCTGGGTCACCATAGATCATGTTAGCACAAGGCCCTGCTTGCCTCATGCATCATGATAGCAGCTTCCAGCTTCACCCCGCACAGTTACAGAATATCGAGGTGTAATACTGAGGAGGTACATGTGGGAAGAGACAAATAAATGGAGAGGGGTAGTCACAGCTGACCAGAGGAAGGGCAGAGCTGTGTTTCCTCCCTCGCACTCTGGGTACTCTTTCTAAGGGTACTCTTTGATATAATGCACGCTCAGCCTTGCTTTTTAAGACTAATATTTCTGTATGCCTTTGGATCTATTTGTCTGAAAATGGATTGCAAGTTCAGAAGCACATGGAAACAACACAGACCTTCAGAAACTACATTACTGAGTGAAGAAAAAAAATCAAACACAATCTTAGTAAATGCAAAAAAAATAAAATGGAAGCAGGAAGCCCTGTGCTGTTGAGATACTAAAAAGGGGAAAAGGGAAAGACTTAAAAAAATCTAAATGTATAAATCATTTTCCTATTATTCTCACAATACAGCAGGATAAAAAGTTATTTTAAAATGTCTTTGGAATAACTCACAATGTGCACAGTTAAAAGGTTTATTTTTACCTTTCTGGTTTTAGGTAAAAGTTGTTTTGCTGATCAGAACAATTATGCTTATAAAGAGGTAAAAAAGAAATCTGCTACCTGCAGATATGCAAACCAGGGATACTGGAGGTACAGTTAAGACACAGCATTCTGCTACTTAAATTGGTTTCCCCTCTGAATTTTATTTCTCCACAAAATATACATACTTTATTATTATTATTATTATTATTATTATTATTATTATTATTATTATTATTATTATTATTATTATTATTATTATTATTATTATTATTATTATTATTATAAGCTTTCCATTATGGAGTTAACATATGTTTTTACAACTGTGAAATAATCAGGAAAGCTTTCCAGTTTGGGAAGAAAGAAAAGAAATAGGGACTACAAAAAGCAAAACAGTGGCTACAACTTACGGATTTAAACCAGACAAAGAAATGTCAGAACGTGGATTAAACACTGGCTTCACTGTAGCTACTGCATGAAAACGTGCAGTCTCATGATTTCTGCTATGTTCAGAACTCACCGGTGTCAGCTGCTGTCAGCAGGGAAGCAGATCACACACACTACTCGCTGTCACTGTTCTTACTTTCCCAAAAGTTTTTATTCCACTGGTATCATATCAGAAACTTCTTACACACGGTGCCTATCAGTAGAAGTGCATTCTTTATTACCCCTTGGAAGGCTAAGACTTATTAACCCTAAGAAGGCTAAATGGAAGTTGGGTCTTTCGGTAGTTTTGCTTCTTTTTTTTTTTTTTTTTTTTTTAACATTGTCTTATTGCTTAAACTGTAGAGATCCTGCTGTAATACCCAAAGCATCTAAACTATGGAAACGTTATCTCTCAGAAAAGTAAAAACAAATGAAGATTTGAGTTCAGGATGGCTTCGCAGCTGACTTCCTACTTGTATTCTTCACATTCTTGCTGAGGCTTCAGCTGACTGTCACTTTTCTGTTGTTCTTTGATTAGCAAGGCACACTTTAGGTTTCCAGGGAACTGCTGAAACATGTTCTTGCAATACCCGTGCTCAGCGGTGTTATGGCATGTGGAGAAGAAACGATTAAAAAGCACATGAGGGGAAAGAGAGAGGCAGCATGGAGACACACCGTTCCTGGCATCTAAAGGGAAGGAAACTCTCACAATGAGGTTGTTAAAGGACTGATCACATAGGTTTGTTCTGATTTCAGTGTAAATCAAGTGACTTAATTGCTTCTCATATAGCAAGGATGTAGCAAAAGAAACCAGAAGGTACTAAGGTACGATCACCTCACCTTGGCTTTCACAGAGCATGAGGTACAGAAGCACTTTCTCTCTTTTAAACCAGATAGGTTCCCAAAATAAGACTTTCCAGTAGGTCTTAATAACTCATAGGCCTGAACAATTCTGTCGTGGTAGGACCTTGAGGAGAAGAGCAAGCAGAGCGTGGTGACCTGTGCAGAGTTAGCCATGACAATGACAACAGGGGCAAGTCAAAAGTCTCAGCTTCTTCACCTGGTGAGTCTTCATAATCTTCATTTTGCAAAACATATCTTGCAAAACACACAGTTGTAAAAGAAATAATTATAAATGAGCCAAAGAGTAGGTGTCTGCTTCCACCTGAGAAAGCCTGCAGAAAATTGTTTCACAAGACGTAAGCAGTCCCTGCTCATCTCAACCTCAAGCAGAACAAATGTGTGGGCACAGCAAAGGAGCAGGGCGTGTGAGATACATGGAGGGCTCCCGATGCCTTCAGTTAACCCATGACTTGTGACAGCACTTTGCATGTGGCTTCTCCAGCTGAACTTACATCATTTAGGCTTGAAAACAAGGGGGCAGTGTGTACTGCCACAGCCAATGCTGAAACACCAATAAACTTCAAAATTAATATGAAAACAAACAGCACAGATAAGGCTAACTTTGGTTTGCTACAGCTTATTAGAAAAGAGAGAAAACTACACCAAGTTGGAGGTCCCGTGGGATCCCAAACCAGGATTCCACGGTGCCTTTTAAACAAATTGTAAGATCAGGACCGTACTTGTCACTACAGAGCTGTTGGATGATACAGTTCCCAGGTTTCAACATCCCCTCTCTCCTTTGCACACAAGTACATACACAAATACTCCCACAGACTCAGCAAAGCTCCTGCACATACCTCTGCCAATCCCTTGCCTGTGTCTGTATGAATCCCATTAAAGCTGGCATGAGTTCAGGGAGAAAAGGAACGTATTTCTCTCTGTGCCATAATGTGCGCAGCACTGCTTTCTACCATTGCCATTTGTTGTTTATTTAAAAAATCACTTAATGTAAAACAATTAGGAATATTAAAAAATGAGAGGGGAGAGAACATCAGGAACAAAAATATTTGTCTATGAAAAATATTTGTCTTTGAAAAAGTAGCATTTAGAAAAAAGAACAACAAAATTCTCCGTTCTGAACTTAAAGTAGTCCATGAGTCATCTAAAATAACAGGCTACAATTAATTAATAATGTAACGAATTAAATTATCATAAGCTTACACTAGAAAATTACTTAAACAAAATACACAAGGGTGGGGAAGGGCTGGGGCACGGGCATGCTGTGTGGCTAGGAAGGAATCCCCCTGCATTCAGTAACCACCCACCAGCTTCAAGGCCCTGATTTCTCTCCATGACTCTGTACCAGGTTTTGCTCTCAACTTACTCTTTGAGATTACAAAAGTTTCCAACACCTCCGTCTCTGCCAAGGGGGAAACCAGTTACCAAATTCAGGCTACTGTTTGATATGCTAAAACTTTGATCCAGCACAACACTTGGGCATTGCGGTTACCTCCTAATGCAAGAGGAAGAGTCAGCCAAGGTATTTTTAGCCTCCTGGAAAGGTGTACTTTCACTGCGTGAGGCTGGAGGAAGGCTTGGCTTGCTGATGAGATGCTGCGTGAGAATACCTGTGTTCTGAGCTCAGCCCCTTAGTTCCCCATCCTCCAGTGAGCGCTGTTAACCCGTAAGGCTGGCACACCTTCTGTTTCCCAATCCTGAGAGATGATGTCATTTTAGACTTTGGAAAAAGAATTAAGCGATTACAGCATCCATGTCCCAAAAGACACTGCTGCCTCAGGCACTATCGTGATTTAAAACCATAAAATAATAAAAACCAACTTATCTCCCCCTTAAAGGATACATGTCCTTATGGCTAAAATAGTGCTCTAAAGACTGTGGTGAGTAGAGGGGTAAAAGAGGGAGGCAGATGAGGAAAACAACGTGTGTGTTTTGAAAGCACTAAGCAAAATGGGGGGATGATCTCTCTCCATTTGCATTGCACTTTTTCATTTACTGCCTGTGTTCCCCACCTTTCTGTGTCTCTCACGAAGACACATAGTATGGGGTTTCTTCACAAATGCTCTTTGGAGCTGGGAACACAGCACAAGCAGAACTCCAGCCTCAGGGACAAGATACAGAGCACATTGCATTTATCAGGGTAGCAGAAGAAAAACCTTTGTCCTGGCCTTGGCTCTCATCCCCCCAGCTTGTGGGGCTGGGCTCCATCAAGGTGGTGGCAGCAGGGAATGGGACAAAGCAGGGCAAAGGACCTATTATAAGGGGACAGCATCACCAGGCAGGAACTCAGACAGTACATGGGAAAAACAACCCATCACACTCTAGATAGATTTTTATTTTTATTTTTTTTTGTTATTCTTGCAACATTTTCCCAAGGAGGTGAGATAATCCGTTATTTGTCATCTCTGAGGAAGATTTCAGGCTGATGAGTGGTTAAGTGAAGCTGTTAGAAATGGCGGGGAGCCCAAACTAAAAGTACAAGGAGACAGGACTTGAGGAGGTCTGCTCTGGGTTTGTGCAGTCTAGCTGTCACGGCACAAGATAAGGAAAGACAAGAATGTGTCTTCTCTGACCACAGAGGCCCTGTAGATTTCATTTCTTAATGGCACTCCAGAAACAATTACTCATCCTCACTCAGGCCTGAATCTTCATTTTTTCCACATAATTTCCTGCTCCCCAGAGAAGCCTGTCTTTTCAAATCCCTTCTGTTTCCATGAGGACTGTCTCTCCCATGTTGTGGTTTTGAAGGCATTCAAGTCCACATACACAGCACAATGTTTTAAAGGTTCCTCTCCCGTCTGATTAATCATTCTTGACCCGTTTCCCTACCAGTCCTGTCCAGTGCAATAGCACTAACATTTGCTGAAAAGTGGGAAAACAGATCACAAACCAAAACACAGATCTGCATATCTGTAGATCTGTTATATATCTATTATATAGCATTGCTGCAACGCAAAATGACTACTCGTGCTGGGTGCTCCCAAGCAGAAATCCAGTATGGATATAAAATACCTACTTACACATACCCCTCCTTTCTTTGATGTGGCCATCTTCAATACACTGGAGCTAGGCAAAAAAAAAAAAAAAAATAAAGGACTTTTTTCTCCTTTTCCTATGTGCAGTGTCCACAAAGTCCCCCAGCACAGCAGCAGGGAGACCTGAGGAGTCATGGCCAAAGCAACAGGGGCAAGTGAGCATGGGGTTTCCAGATCCTTGTTGGCACATACCACATCCCATCAAAATATGCTGGCCTGCTGCAAGGGGATGTTCAGTCTCTGAAAGAAATTATAGCCCTACAGCATCTGCTGCCCACCTGGGCAATCTGAAGAACCATTCAGGAGCTGACTGAAAGCCCAGTTTTGTGCTTTGGGTCTCTCTGGGGTGTATGAACAAGTCTTTGCCTAGCAGTACCTTTTGAAGCTCAAGGACTGAGATGTCCTGGAATGAAAAACAGCAACTCTGTACCCACATAACATGAACGTCCAGGAGGATGTGAAAAGACTACAGCAAATCTCTGACTTTTTTGTTCCTTAGTTTATTCTTCTTGGCTACGGTTTACATTTTTGGTGGAAAATTCCTCCATCTCTCTGTTGGCAGATCAGTTCTACACTTGTTGCACATGTGCTGCTCTAACAGAATAATAACTTAATTTTCCCCACAAAGCAGTAACATGCTATGGAATGAACATTTCTAATTATTTTTTTTTTAACTGTAAAAAGTCTCTTATTCAATCTGTATAATAGGTTAAGTGGCCATTTTGTATTAAAAAAATAATCAAGTATGCTTTGCTTCCCAGCCTCTCTCTCCCTCTTTTTAAATGTGATGTTCTAACAGTTTCAGGATCAGGGAAGTGGTTATTTTTGGCATAATATTCAGAAAGACAATCTTGCAATAGTATTCTGTACCAAGTAAGTGCTCAAATGAACAGAGCTTATAAATGATTAATATAACAGCAGTGAGATAACCCTGACATGTACATCTGGTGTTTGTTAACTGAAGATTATTTCTTTTACGGTTTTAATTGGGCCATATTAATTGGATGCTTCTCTTTGGTAGACATATTTCGTATCACAAAGTTAAGCCAGGTTTTGTTCAGCAAAACTGTAAACATGCAATTACTCCCAGAAAACCATGGACGCCTCCTCATGCCTGGAACACACCCTCAAAGTCATTTTCATGGGGTTTTACTTCCAGAAAACAAGTGGACTCACAGAGGTGAGGGTTAGCACGATGTTCTGAACACTGAGTGATGTGTCTGTAATTGCCATGAGCCTGCACAACTCTGGCAAATCTGTCAAGAGGCCTCATTGGTACCAATATCCTGTGTGCTTCAGCCTGGAGTTTCTTCATAAGAAATGGTTTACAAGGAAAAGACTGCAGCATTATGATACAAATTATGATTGTACACAAGAGTCTAGTGCATTGTGTAGGTACAAGAATGCTGTTACATGAGTAGCTAAATAACTATATAAAGAATAGCTATATAACATCTATTCTCTAATGAGAACTGGTTGCTATAAAGCTCATTTGCACTGAATTAACTAAGTTGTTCCTCTTACAGATCTCCGCCAAAGAAGTTATGATTGATTAAAAGTAGTTCCAGCCATGATCTCCTTGAACACCGTGTCAGAGGTCTGCAGCTGAGTGCCCATGTAAATTAGAGTACTACAATTTGCCTTTCATTAGCCATCAGGTTTTTGTTTGAAATGCCCCGGAGGAAACTCTGACCTACTCAATGATCTGTAGAAATCACACTTTGCTCCCACAGGCCCAGTTCAGGGCAGCGTGCAGCACGAGCCTGGTGTTAAGGTAGTGGATGTACCCTGACTTGTCTCAGCAGAGCTACTCACAGGCTTAACGCCATGCTCCTGCACGTACTTGCTGAACCCAGAGCTAAAAGCAGATCAACCCGAGAAAACAAATTTGTTCTCTGTGATCACTTTCTGACATCGAAAAGCCGAAAAGCTGGTTTTTTTTCTTTTTTTTTTCTTTTTTCCATTTTAACTTAGAACAAAAAGACAAATGACAGACATTTTCAGGAGACTAAAATCCAGAATTATTTAATTCTTGGGACGCAATGTGTTTTCCAGATTTCCATCAACCACTGAGATAAGTGCTTGAGATCTAAGGACCCTGAGGAGTCACAGCTTTCTGGCAGCACCATGGTAGAAACCAGAACTGTGGACGCAGAACTCGCAGACCGTGAACTGGGGAGGGACCCAAACCAAGCAGAAAGCCTCAAAGCCCTTGGAGACCTAGTTGGAGATCTGGGCCTGACAGCAAGGCTCCCTCCACAAGGATGGCAAAGGTACCAGAGAAGCCAACTAGCGTAGGAGGCTGGAAACCATGAGGTGCATTTCCATGGGGCAGAGGATCCAGTGGGGCGGTCCAGCAGCTCCAGACCCTAAATGCCTCTGCCCTTCCCACCTTGATGCTGTGTTTCAGGCAGATGTGTAGGTTGCTGGGCAGGTAAGTTGGCAGAAAGCCTATAAGGTTTTGGAGAAAATCTGGCTAGCAGGAAAGTTTTGAAACCTGTGTGACAGGAGAGGTCACATTGGAGCACAGGGGAAAAGGGGTGATTGACAGGAATTCAGTTGAAATGTTTTACATCTGAAAAACTCAGCATATTCTGAGTTGAAGACATTCTTTTGGAAAATTTCCATCACCTCTACTTAAATGACTATCATCTGACACAATCTAGCTTTCAGCCTTACAGAACTGGATCACCATTTGCTCCCCGCAGAAAGCCCTACTTGGAGTAATTTCTATGGCAGATTGTTTCTCAGAGCAAGCTTCATTTACCCATGGACAAAGACACACCATTTAGCTCCACCATGGTGCTTACTGTGTTAGATTGGGATTACGATAAAAGGAAAATATTCCCCTAACACAAAATACCCTCTCCTGAAAACCAAATCCGTGGGATACACGGGTTATGCAAGGTACCTTACAGCTATCAGGTAACTGAATGGCAGCAGCAACCTGAGTCCATTCCACCATGCAGACTTTTCCCTTTTCTCCTTAAAGTTTTGCAGAAGAGTTCCCCATACCAAGTCGTAGCGGTTAAGAAATACCATTTGTAAGAAATCTGCCATCCAAATTTTAATAGGGTTTCAGCCACTTCAAAGCTGTTCATTTCTAACAGTTTTAATCCTTTTCAGCCACTGGCTGTCTCCCTGCCAAAGTCAAGTCAATTAGTTAAGAAGTCATTAGAAAAGCCCTCGGATATGAAAGCAATGCCTTAAAGTCCATCTCTTTTGCGGCCTCTTTCAAAAGACAGGGCTGCTACTTTTGGCACGGTTTCAGCCCCTTGCTCTACCTGAAAGAGAAACACAAAATGAGCCTGAGTCATCTTGTTGTGTTTGATTGCATCCTCACCTGCTGGAATACGCTTCCTACGGGAAAGCAGACGAGCAGGTACCAGCAGGGCAGCAGCCACAGCTTCCGTGCTGGTGGCTGAATAATGAACCAGTTGCTTCAGCAGCCTCGCTGTGACTCGTCACGCACGATTTTTGATGTCCCCAGGGATGCTGCTGTACGCCCTGGCCTTGCGCAGAAGCCTTGGTGATCGGCAGCACGTTACGTCCCACCAATTCTCCATGCCAAAATCACTCCTTATGCCGGGGCCAAATGGTGCGCACTGGTTCAGGATGGTTCTCAGTGTGGGGTCCTGCACAACCCACATCCAGATTTCCCTTCCAAGAGAAACACTTGGCTTGTTTCTGATGGGCCTTTACCTACAGCGTGGGTGGGGAGAGGAGCAGGGCCCCGAGGCAAAACAGGGAGTGAACCAACTGACAGCATAGCAACACCCAGCGACATTTATTTCCTTTTTTCTCCCATCTTCTCCAGTGAGCTTATCTCATGTTGCCACGCAAGCTCTAACTCATGCCAAGACTCAAAAAAGGCCTGCTCTGAGCAGCCATGGTGTAAATACCCATCTCAGGGTGCTGCCACGTGCATCGCCCTCACTGGGTATCCCGCAGCAGCATGGAGGACAGCTGGCACCCGTGCTGCTGCCAAGCAGAAGGGGATCCCTTCCTCCACAGTGTTTTTTTTGGGATTTGCTGCTGACGTGTCCCCTTGTCTCACCCAGCTGCACCTCAGTGAGCAGCGCTGGGGAATTAAAAGCAAATCTGGTCTGTAGCATGCAGCCCTCCCAGCACACACGAGGCAGAGACGGTGTGCTGGAAACTGTCTGACAGGTCCTTTTACCAAGCCTGTTTGCATCCTAAGGCAGGCTGTCATCAAACTTGGCACTGCAAAATAGAAACTGGCAGGGACCAAAGGCAAGAAGCATGCGTCTGCTGCAAGCACTTCCTCCCAGAGCCACGCATTTTGCATCGCAGCACAGCAGCAAACAATTATATCAAGCAACCCAAATTCGCTCAAATTACATATATTTACCCCTACAGTAAGTCAGAATGGGAGTTGATTCACTCATCACTCCAAAGAAACTGGATGGAGTGACTAATGTGGAAATGATCATAATTTTCCCTGCCCTTAATTTTCAAACTGAATTTAAAAACACACAGCCTGATGATGGCAAAAGATGGGTTGTAAATATTTTGATATGGCAGCATGAAAAAGGAGGCTGGGTGTTAAAAGACATCACAACAAGAAGCAGAAAAGGATGCTCTCGCTGTACTTGCAATTTTGACACAGATTGTACAGCATTAGAAAGATACTGTCAAAATAGAAGAAATTTGGTAAATGGCTAAATGAACCAGGGCTGGAAGAAGGCTTATGTGAAAAGACCGGCAGAGCTACCACTTCTACTGCAGAAATGGTAGGTAGACAAATCTTGAAATTGCGAGTGCTCTAAAGTACAAGCAAAAAATTGGCTCAACCACAATGAGCTTAGAAAAACGAAACAAAACAAAAAAAATACTCTTTTACAGTTTTGCCATGTAAAAGCCAACGGAGACGAGAAAACTACACAAAAGTGCTTCCGAGCCGAAACACCGAGAGGAAATGGAGTCAGAGCAAATAGCTGACATGCTCTACCTTTTCAAGGTGCCTTTTCTTTCCCCTTGGATTTGCCCAATCCTACTTCTCCACCTTGTTCTTCTCTGGTAGAGCAAACACGGCGTTGTGTGCCCTCATGAAAGAATTGTACAAAAGACCTGATATGGCCATGGTTTATTTTGTTGTTGTTTTTTTTTTGGCTAGCAGCACCTTGCAGTGCCATGACATTAGGACATCTGGGCACTGCTGTGAAGCCAGCCTGCATGTCAGAGCCAGAAACTACCAAAAACCACAGCTGGCAGAGGGCTGCTCAGCACCAGGCAGGTTTCTCGCTGTGCCCCTGGGGCCACAGGGCCACCAGCAGCGGGTGGGATTGAGGTGGAGAGGACAGGGGGATTCAGCTGTCCTGGGAAACAAGGTGGGGAGCCAGCAGTGTGCTACCTGCAGGTGGACACCTGCCTCACTGAGAGAGGGTGAGCTTACAGCAGGTGATGCCCAGCTGAAGAGGGAGAAGAAAAAGGACCAAACCCCATCCCTTCCCTAGCACCTGGTCCCATGCCACGTGTACATCTGCTCTAGTTGCCTACATGGAACGTCAATCCTCCCTGTCCTTCCCTGGAGATGCTCTGATCTTCAGCTCTTTGCAGAACAAGACCCAGTTTCTGTCTCATGTTGCACCAGGCCCAGACCTGCAATGTGCAATCAGGCCCCAGCGTGGGCAAGGGTCCCCTGCCTGGGGAATGATGGGCTCAGCTCAGGGCTGCATTCCTGCCCTGGGGGAGTCCTCACAGAGCAGAGAGAGCTGCCTCCCAAAGAACAGCCAGAGGACATGATTGTCCCTAACCTGAGAGATGAGAAGCTGGCGAGATGGGGAGGAGGGAAAGGGGGCCAGTTGTTTGCTTCTTGCCTACTCTGTTAATCAGAATATCTGTACCTCACACGTGGCGACTGTGACCACACTGCCAGCAGGGATAAATCAGCAGGAGCAGAGCTTGTGCTGCCTTCCCGGGGACCATCTCTCCAGCAGCATTGGCACTGGCATCCTGACGGAGCAGACTGGCAGATTTGGAAGAGCCAGATGGAAAAAGTGCTGCACATGGAGGCACAGGTACCCACCTCAGCATCTCTCTCTGTGCATGCAGTGGACATTTTCCAGGACTTCCTGATGACCATTTAGACTGCTGGGAATGGCTCCTAGGCTACACTAGTACCTGAATGGCACCCAGGCATTGCCCCTGCATGGCCTGTAGGGCCCACCAACGGTGTAACACTGTGGGTGATGATGCAGAAATCATCGGGCCTGTGCCCTGGAGCTGGGTTACTGCACTACTATGGGTGTACACTGGCAGCCTGCATAAGACTTCTGTCTTTGAAGTGACCCTATGAATCTGTTATTCTGAGTATTGCTGAGAAACAGCTATGGACGGCACATGGTTGGGATAATAGGTTTGCAGTGTTCTTCAAAGGCTTCACAGTGTCACCCTGACCTGTAGAGAGCCTGATATTTCGATGCCAACTTCATTGAGTGTACCTTTGTTCCAGATAAGCTCCATAAACAATCTTAAATCTTTTTTTTTTTTTTTTTTTTTTTTTTTTTAAGGGAAAAGCGTCTGTCTGCTAACAATGCTGTTGTCATTGGAAACATAATTAAAACTTTTGTTTTTGTAAACTAGAAATAATGGTGAGAGGTATTCAACAGACTAAAATCTTCATTCTGTATGTATAGGAGTCATGATTTCTCTAACGAGATGGCTGTTTGAAGTGTGTTTGTGTGTCTCTAAAGAGAGCTGAATAATATGTATTGATGTTAATTGCAGAGCTGACAAGTTGCTCTACCCTGCTATTATGTTGCCTCCTTTCACATGATCCTAATTCATAAGCAATCCGAGAAGTTGTTTTGTTCTGTTTCAGACAGGCCTCCCTCGGTGGGGACAGGCTGGATGTGTTCTGCCGCCAGTGCCAACACGAAGCTATGGAAAGCACAGCTCTCAGCCCGCGTTTCGGCTTCGGGATTGCACGGGTTTCCTGGAAGGGAAGTGGATTAGTTAGGAAACAACCCCTCAAAGCTATTATCTGCTTCGTGCAAAATTTCTTTTGGATTACCACCCACTTCAGGAAAGTGTTAAACTCAGCACTTTATCCAGTCCTCAGAGAAGGAAAGGAAATGGCTGGGGGAGGTCTGGGGCTTTTACAAGCGCTATCACTGGCTGTAAACGCTCGGTTCAAGTTCATTTCCAGGCTCTCTACAAAATGGTCTCCTGGCACTGCAACAACACCGTGACTGCAAGAAATTAGCTGACTTGTAAGGGTCTTGAAAAGCCAGTGGATGGTGACAACTGGGGCAATGTGTGTGGGTTTCTGGACCCCCAGACAGCTGAGCACTGGGGAGGTCAGCTTGCTCGCTGTGAACAGCCACCATGACTGCAAGACATGCGAAGCAAGTGATCACATTGGGCAACCCACATCAAATCCTCACTCATTAGAGAGACCATCTGCAACTCGGAGAGGACAAATGGACCAGCAGGCAGGACTGGCAGTCCTGCTAACAGCACAACGAAGTCCTGGAAAACCTGCCATTGGGAAGCACCACAGCTTCTTCGTCTTCTTTGCATGCCGATGCATGGCAACACATCTGGGCCACATTTCCGCACTGAAGGGTGAAAGTCTCGCCTTATCACATAAATGTACCAGCTGGGGCTTTAGGAGATCTGTCAAATACCACAAGATTTGCAATAGTATCACAAGTGGAAGTGTTGGGCTCACGAGGTTGTCAGTCCATGCCAGAAATGGGATTTCTAGCTTATTAGTAGGTAGCTACAGACGAATGACTGAAGTGGGAGAATAATTGTCAGGCAAAACAAATCAAAGCAAAAGGTGGCAAGAGGACATGTGAGAAAGCAAGAAAGTGAAGGTTTCCACTACTGAGGAAAGGGGAAACCAAGGTTTCCTGCTTCCAGCTGGGCCTTCAGTATCACAGCCTCCATCTGTCTCAAAACACTGCAGAACCTTTGCATTTGATCTCATGTGGCACGTAGCCTTGACAAAAGCACACAGATGGAAGGGGCAGAGGAAAGAGCCACACATGCATTTTTTTCCTCATCTGAATGGTCTCAGCCAGGGAACGCTGGCACCTAGGTGACATGCCGTGGCGGTGTGCTATTTGCTGCAGCGTGTTTGCTCAGGCACACAGCTGCAAGAACACTATCCTATTAACAATACTGGAGCAGTGTATTTTCTCTGGTTTGCCTCTCCCTGGCACACAATAGCACATTGTTAATTACCACCACGCTCTATTTATAGCTCACCCCATGCAGTTAGCGGATACAGACTGAGTGGGATTTTCCTCTTCCTTCCCTTGGAGAAGACTGGTTTCATAGGAATGCCTTCTCCTTGTTCCGCTGGCCTGAGCTATGCAGCTGCAGATGCCAGCTGCTCTGGGACTGCAGCTCCAGCAGGAGTACCCTTTCCCTCCATTTCTTGGCAATCCCCTAGGAAACATAGAAAACTCTGTGCTTAACACAGTCAAAGCAGAGGTTAACATCCACTGTGTGCACCATCAAGGAAGCCTGTTTGTCTCTCCTCTGACACAAATGCAAAAAAATTACTGAAGAGTGTGAGGTTGAGCGGAAGAAACAGATCACCGTGGGCTGCTGTTACGGTCACGGTGGTAAGAACACTTTCATTGCGTAGCTGTATGTACAAAACCCTCTGTGTGCCAACGCCTGCAAGAACAAACAGAAGTCAAACTACTGGAGGGTCAAAATGTCCCTGTTTGCTGTTAGTCTGGAGAGAACCACTCCACTGAAGGGAAAGTGTGGAGGAGCTGGGAGTTTCCTGCCCAGAGCTGTTTGCTCCTCTTTGGGCTGAGCAAGCTTTAGCACGCCAGGGGAGGTTCACTCTTCTCACCTTTGGCTTTCTCCTTCAGAAATGGTAGCACTGTTTTTTTGGCATTTGGAGGAGAAAAAAATTTTCTTCTGCACATGGCAGCAGAAGATATACTCCTGCTAAGTGATGAGCGTGTTCCATTCCTCCTGACAGAAGCAGCTTTTTAAATAATACGCTATCTTTTCTGACTGATACACTTGCTGACAGGTTATATTGTTTGAGAATAACGCACGAGGAAGTTTATTTTACCATAACCCAAATGGACAGAGTTAAGGTTAAATGCTATTGTTTTACTTTTAAGAGAGAAAGTTTAGGAACTTATCATTCTCGTGATGATTTTTTTTTTATTTATATAACGTGTCAAACTGTAAGGCATATCAGTACACACAGTCAAACAAGATGCTCAGTATACACAGGGGGGTTATGGCTTGCAGAGATGATGACAGTTTCGTTTTTGCACTCAGCAGAACAGATCTTCCCTTTGTTCAGCCAGCTTCGTTTACAGAAATACAGGCGAACGACGCCGAGCTGTAACCAAACCTGCACTGCCCGCTATGGCAGGAGCCATAGCAACCGCCTGCACGCTGCCAAGGCCTGGTTTAATGCACACCTACACGCTGTCACACAGACCCACCGCTGGCAGTGAACGTCGCAAAACTGCCTCTCACAGCCTAAGGAGGAACACACACAGGAGCATGGCAAGGGCAGCCAACACGGTGGCCTGGCTCTACACCTAGCTGACCTTGGTCACGTGAAAGGCAGGCTCTCTGCAAACTGTGAGGCTCCTGCGTACACCCTCGCCATATGTACTCCCCCATCCCACCGCAGAAATAGGGACACGGGGGGATCATTAGGTCAGGAGTGCACAAAGGCCCCGCTGCCCTCCTTCTTCTGGGTCAGCAAGCAAGTGCTGTTGTTAAATTGGGGTTTAATGTACAAACTGCCACTCGGTTGTTTCTGATTGTCCAGAACGTGTCTTTGTTTATACACACAGCCCTCCATCTGGTACCCATTACCGGCCCGTTTCTTCGTGTTGTGCATGGGTAACCACACACAGGAGCTCGCAGGGAAGACCTGTGGCTCCTCCAAGCGCCAGGCAGCCACCATGGTTCACTCACCAGCTCCAGGGATTGTCTCCTTCTGTACAAGGAGACCATACATTATTGTTACCAACAGACAGGCTCTCCTTTGCCTAGGAAGCCAAAGACGTTTAGATGTAGAGCTTAGGGATATGGTTTAGTGGAGGGCTGTTAGCGTTAGGTTGGAGGTTGGACTCGATGACCTTGAGGTCTCTTCCAACCTAGAAAATTCTGTGTGATTCTGTGTGATCTCTGAGACAGGATTAATTAGCAAAGACCAGAACAAGGAGTAATCAAGAGCAGCATTACTGAAGTGAGGTGGGCCCAGCCAGCGTGGGCCCAACCAAAAAGGTTCAGATCTGCACCGTCAAGTCCCAGATTTGGAGTGTGACACGTTTCAAACAATACCACCTCTTCGTCTCCCTTTCTTACAGGCCTATAGCTGGCATCATCATTTAAACCAAAATCCACATACTGCATCTGAGGTTCACATCTAGACGTTTTCCTACCCTGTCTTTTCAGAGGTTTAGTTTCATGTTGCTGCACCGATTACTACTGAGTTGAAACAGTTCACTGATGCAGCTATCTATACAAAAAGTTTGTAGGAAAAACAAACAAACAAAAACAACAACAGACAATAATCCCAGTCCTAACACTAACTCCTAAACTCACAAAAATTGTTCTTTTCCAGTTCCAACCAGCACAGACTGCAAAAACATCAAACTGTCCTGACTATGGCTCCTCAAAAGTGTCTAGATGACACAGGTCATCTCTACCTTCAAGCTGATCAACACACACACATTTATTTAAAATACTGCAATTCATGTATCTGTAACCAAGTGTATAAGCACTTAACCTTTGTATCCTCCTAAACCTTGAGCTGAAGCTCATGCTGTCTCTCACTGAAGGTGTCTGGCCACCGATGTGTGATGGGAGCTGAGAAAAACTGGCTGGTCTGGGAGTGCTGCACTGATCCCCCACGCTTCCAGGTCCTGTGGGCACATAAGACTGCCTCCTCTGAAAAGCACATCCCTCTTTTGGCTGCACCCTACTGCCATTGTCACTTGAGGGGGGCTGCCAGAGACCTACCCCCATCTGAGCCTACTCTCAATTTTCAGAATATCACAGCATGTTTCTGGGTTTAGAGAGCAGCGACTGCCTTCACATCAGCATGAAAAGAAGAGCAGGGAAGATGAGACTATTCAGAATAATGTGATTTTAAAGATAAATGACAAAGGTCAAACCCCACATTTTCACAGTTTGCCAACTGCTTTTCTTTCTAGATAAAGGATGACCACCACGTTAATAAATCATGCTAGGTCTACTGTTTCTTCCTCTTAGGATAAATTCAGTTACTGAAGCTCATCTATTTCTGAAGTCAAGTTAGTTTCACTAATCATCCCAATGCGGTGGAAGGGGAGCTCTGTTAATAACTTTTAAAATGACATTTTATATTTCAAAAATCAGACCCTAAGCATTCACAAGACTGGCCTGAACAATTCATAATACATCAGTTTTTGTTTTTTTTTTTTAATTTAGCTTCTATTTTTTTATACACCAGGGGATATATTTTCCAATAGCTCTCTTTCAAAAAGTTCAAAGAATTCTTTGATAGACACCACATCAGAGGAACTGTGGCTAAATACGGCTCATTCAAAATAAAAACACTCAGCACTTTTGCATTCAAATGTGGCAAAATGCAGGAGGCCAGGACCAGGACTCTGCCCATGTGTATCCTAAAGATTTCATTTGATTAGTTGTCACACTAATTTTTTGTATCAAACAGTTAGTTTGGCGGTATGTATGATGATAAATGGACATCCAAGTGCCAAATACTCTGGGCCTTGGCTATTAAATATACATGCTGTAAGTGTGAACATATACCTACTTGCTCTGTTATGAATTTATAGAGCAGTAGATCCTGGAGCCAGGTGATTAAGTAAGAGTCAGTGCTTTATTTGAAAGAGAACAGAACATTTTTAGCTTTTCTGGTTGCACTGGTCTGGAAGAGTTTTACCATGTAAAGTTAAGAAAAGTGAATACAAAGTGTGTTACAAAAAGCATAGTACGCATGGCAAATTTCTGGTCCATTAATGATTGGTATTGGAAAAACTGATGCAACCAATTTGCTAGCAAGAATCCTGACTCCTACCGTGACCTTCATGAAATATCTAAGGCCATCAGAGGCTGCAGCAATAACCAAGTTTGCCTGTTGATATCCACTATGCACCTTCTATGAGATTATGCTCTTTGCTTCACCATTGGCAAAGAAAATCCACCTGCAGTGTTAAAAAAAACTGCAGGGAGAGTAGGCTCGGTGCTTCAAATAGTGCAGAAAAATCTCATAGCATGTTTTGAACCTGTCTACCTGGAGTTTCAATGTGGGAGGATGTGCAGTTGGTACACCTGGTGTGTCCAACAACAGGGACAGAAGGAGGCAAGCAAAAACAATCCTAGGAAGCCTGCTCCATGGCACCCCAGTGTGTCGGTGAGGAGAGCAGATAGTGACCCACATGCCAGCTGTGCCCTCAGCCCCAAACCCAAGCAGGCAGGCCAAAGACATGACTGCAGCTCCAATGCTTTGTGCTTTCATGGTTTTATACCAAGCCATGGCCGTGTTTGCTGTCACATTGGCCAGATGCACTCCTTCAAACACCCATACCCCTGATGAACTGAACAAAGAGTACACAGGACAAGGACTTTGTGTTTTTCTGCAAGCCATTTACTCTGGGACTGTCAATGTGAGTACCAGGAACTAAGGAGGCGGTGTCAGACACATACATACACACATATGTACCTATACACACATACATATTTTAGTCAGCTAGGAAACAACCACTGCAGAAAGGACCTGATCTGCTTTTAGGGTGTGCGTTCATGAATGCCCTTCTCCAGAAGCCAATCAGCCCAAATCAGTGGTTTCCAAGGCACCCCTTTGCCCTTCTATGTGAAACCAAAGCTGTTGCACATTATTCCCTCAGAGTGGAGCTTGCAGGAAAGCTTTTGTGGGCTGGCTGGTCATCAAAATGGTAGGGGAAGAAAAGGGAGGAGCCATGAAAAATACTCATTTCTAATAAATCCGAGATGGTTTCACATCCCTGAGGCAGACTCCTGTTGCTTTTGGCAGGCAGAACATAAAAAATAACACCAAGTCACAAATGCTACTTCTGAGCAGTTTCCTGTATGGGCTTTGGATTTGCTTTGTTTTCTGCTATTATTATCATTGCTATTAGAGGGGTGTTGTGGAAAAGAGCATAGGTGCATGCAAGGGGAGAAGTAGGAAAAAGCTAATCTGTCGTGTCATCACTCCTTTAATTCAAAGCGTAGAAACGCAGTCTTGTTAGAGTGTGAGGTCTGATAATGATAAGCCGGCACCACCTGAATAAACAGTCTGCGGGGCAGCTCATACCACAGCTAGTGGGAAGCGAGCGGTCCTCCGTCTGCTTTCTCCTCCAAAGAAAAAGCTAACCTTGAGAAAAGGCAAATGAGGCACACACTGCAGCACCCATCCCTTCAGCAGTGCAGGCTTCTGTAACAACTAGTGCCTAGGAAGGGGAATGATCTCAGCTTGGTCCATGGAGGGACCAGATGGGAAAGTCCTTAAATGGATAGATGCTCTTAAATCATGTGGTTGTGAGGAAATCCACCCAAAGTTACTTCTGTAATGGAAGCAGTGATTAACAAGCTCGTGAGTGGTCATCTCTGGGAATCTGTAGATGGGTGAAGGCCCATGGCTGGAAAAGAGCAAACATAATACCTTGCTTTAAAGGGGGGAAGGAAGAAGGTGTAAGGGAACTCCTGGTAACACCATGTTGCAAGAGGCTGCTTGCAAGAACCCTCTCTCCAGGATGGATGAGCAAAATAGACAGCAAACTCAAAAAGCACAATGCAAACTGAACAAGATGCATCTTAACTAACAGCTCCATCACTGTGTTGTTTAGGTTCAATGCTTCTTTAGTTTTGTCAGCATATTCCTCAGGGCAAATCTTTGAATTGGTCAGAAACACATACTTTATGCATTTATTTATCTGTATTGTAACAGTGACATCATTAGTGATATCATTGTTCAGTCATGTCATTGAATCAATACATTCAGGGACCTGAGGCTTATTTGTTTGGGAAGGTGAAGAGGAAATAAAACACCAGCAGACCAGACATGGAGAAGACAATGCACTGCATTAAAAGCTTCCACAAAGCATGGGGGGTTGGGGAGTTGGGGGATAAGGTTGTCCGAGCTGAAGGACTGAAGAATTAATATTTAAAAGAGGAATCACAGAGGAGCAACTGTGCCATGTCATAGCAGGGCAGCTGCTACAGACACCTCTGCAGTGCCGGATGAGAAGCGGGCAGCCTACACTTCAGAGGGGACTCCGAACCATTTTATCATTCATGATGATGTGTCTGACATGCGTTAACATGAACAGGAGCAGCCACTTCATAAATGGAAGCTACTGTATCCCAAAGACTTTCCACATTAAATCACTGGCACTGTAAATTACCCCACTATAAAAACCTGGGGTTTTACAGGGACCACCAAACTGATCCCATTCCCTCTCTGGCTGCTGAGCCCCCAGTCTCTCACCTTTAGTCAAGAAGGAAACATAGGCAATGCTCAACCAATACAGGTAAAAATAAGTGATCTTCTCTTTAGTTAAAAAACAAACAAACTAAAACAAATAAAACCTCCATTCCTTCATCTTTAATTGAGACATTATACAAGTGAGAAGCAAGTGCTTCTTTCACAGGCAGCTGAAGACTGAAATAAAAATGCACATTCACTCTCCAGGTCATCCCACTGGTAGATGACCATACATTGAAACAAAACCATACATAAAAGGGGTCTGGATTTGTTGAAAATTTCTATAGGAAGTCTATAGTTTGGATGTGAACCCCATGGGGCTGAAGAGGGTTGAGAAGTTGAGAAACAACAAGCAGAAAGAAAACCACAACTTTGGTACAAAAAACAGAAGTAATGGAAAGGATGGAAGTTCCTGAAAAGTTTCATGGGACACAAAGAGAGCATAAAGACTCTGAAGTGTAAATACTCTCTAGATGAATCACAAAATTAGTTAAAATAAAATGAGATCCTACCCACAGACAGATGGGGCTAAAGATGTACTAAGCTCACTGTCTGAACACCCCTTTGGCACAAACTCAGCTCAGGTGGTTTCACTAACCCAGAGGAGATCCTTAGGACACCATGTCTCATCTGCTGTGCACCACTGGATGTGGAAAGCCATAGAAGTGTCTTTAGGTTGGGATTGCCAAGTTTCACCTCAAAATAAAAACAAAACAACCCCCTAACTGTGCCTCTTTCTCTCCTCCACATGAAACACAAGACCTCTCACTACTGCTGAAAAAGCAGGAATGCTTTGCTCCCTAACTTTCTTTTCACTGAACTATGACACAACATGTAATCTGATATTTACAGCACCAAAACAAAAGTTGTAGAATTGTTATCTTTGTTTATAATTTACTCTGCACCTGGATAACCACCTCCCTACTACAGAATCTCTCTAAGAGATATGACCATGCTAGCAAAGAAGTTACTGCCCTCCAGCTATTCCTCTTGCATTTTGCATTTGGATAAGGTTTTCCTTTAAAGGCATAAGACTGTATTTATTTTGGGGGGAAGAAGTTTTTCCTATCTGCACTCCAAAAATTGAGGAAAACCCTTATTTATTTTTTTTTCCCCAGCATATTGTCTGTGCCAAAAGATGAAAGCCATTGACTGTTCTTACATGTAGGTAGTCTGGCCCTTGTTCAACAAGGTATTTAAGTGTATGCCTACCTTTAAGTACGTTAGTAGTTAGACTGATTTCATTGGAATGAACCTTGTGTTTGTGGCTGATCCCATGCAACTTGATGAAGCAGGACTAAGAGGTTTATTTTGCTAGGTACCAAGTATACCCAGACAAGCACAGGTGTATAGAAATTCCCTACAGCCAGAGCCATGAAACGACAGCCATCCATTTTTGATGATCCTATATCCATTAGCTCACTCCTGAAGATTTTTTCCCCTCTTATGTAGGAAAAATATCCAAGAACTTGCAAACTGGTCATGGTGGAAAATGATCAAAGCATGTTCCTGTGGCACATTTTTTCCTCTCAACCCAACCTTGCTTAAAACAAATGAGCCAACAGGCAATGATGCAATCCTCCTGAATTTCACTTATGGACCCAGGACCTCTTCCTTTTAGTTTCTTCATTATTATGGAAGCTTATCTGTGTATGGCCCTGTTTCTTCCATAGAAGTTGTCAGCAGTGTCCTGCAGCCTATTTCAGTTATGATAACAGCTGCTCTTCTCCTCCCTTCTTCCCCAGCCTTTTCTAAACTGCAGGAAGGTTCCTGTGGTGTGCTGGTTCTCCCAGCACTCAGGAATTGCTTTCGGTGAATATTGTATTTAAAATCTATGCATAAACAAGGTAAAAATGGGGAATGAGAGAAAATAAAGAAGAAATAAAAATGCCACTAGTGATGTTGCTTAATTTCATCCTCTCAGGAACTGTCCTGTCATCACACAAAAAAAAAAAAAAAAAAAAAAAGCCAAAAAACAACCCACCCAAGATAAAACATTCACCATTCCCCAGATAAGATCATAAAACATAGTGGAAGCTATGTTAGGCCTCAGGACACGCTACAGTCAGCTGGAAGGAGAGGGGGTCTCCACCTGGGCTCCCCTGAACCCTTCTGCACGCCACCAGCAGTTCTGTCCTGGGGGCTCCTCCGTCTCTGAAAGCACTTTGTCTTTTATAGGTCTGCTTGAGTCTTGCAGGCAAATCTGGGGAGAAGCCTTATTTTTCCCATTTTCTTGTCTTTCCTTTGCCTTCTGGGAAAGCGGAGAAAAGAGTTCCCCGCCTTTCTAGGGACAGTCAGCATTAAAAATGATATGATCTCAACTGACAGAACTGAAAAGATTGAGGCTTGGCCAAGAGAAGGCAGGAGAAGGGAGAAGAAAATGACTGCAGCCCTGATTTTATAGATTGTGCTCATCTGTGGTTATTAGTGTGGGGCTGAGCACCTTCCCCACTGCATACCTGCCAAGTTTTCCTATGGGAATAAGCCACGAGGTAAGGAGTGAGGAAACTGCTACCAGAAACCTAAAGCTACCCTAACCAAATATGAAAATTAAGCTTTCCTCTTTGCTGCTCGCCTAGACTCTGGTTCCAAAGGATCCGGAAATATTATGGTCTTATGTTTTTAAAGAAAATTGTTCCATCGTGGCTCAGAATGCTCTAGGAGCAAGCTGCATTACCGGGTGTCACATCTGCTATCACCTGCATGCCAGAAGATTATTCTCTTGCTGATCGTACGCTTCTCAGAGCTTTAAACACCCAGCTCACAACCATTTCCCCTCCCTTCCCCCAGAAGATAATGAGTTGAAAACCGGTGTGGTGTGCTGAGAAATGACTACCAGATGCCACCCTGGAGATGGGCTCCATTTTATGGGTGAATTACCCTTAACATGCAACTGGCAACATCCTCTGTGAAATGAAGAAGACCGCCTTGAAAATTAACGTTTAAACATGTTCAGCACTTCTCTCCTGTTTCCTTTTACTCCTTTCCCTGTTCTTCCCCATACTTGTGCATGCCCATGCATGGAGCCAGCAACCCCATAACAGAGTCTGTTGTAATAACAGAATTAGCGCTCGCCTTCCTCCCGACAACAGAGGAGACGGTACCTCTTTTGCTATTTCTTACCCTAAAGCTACCAGAGCAAACACACCCACTCGCTGTCTCCAACCAGGGCCAAAAAAGTAGTACGTAATCACATACTCTGGAACTAAATGCTCCAGGGGCAAATAAACAGACAATTCGGTGCATGACAACCTGGAGAGCAGCTGAAATGAAAGAGGACACTTGATGCTCACTTCTGGGTTTTTCCCCCTTATCGGGATTGGCTTGCACTTCTCCTGGGAGAAGTAGCTGTGTGCTGTGAAGATAAGAGTTGGTGACAGACCGGTCCAGGGCTCCTCTTCCCAGGTCCTCACGGTGAGTGCCGAGGGGGAAGGAATTACTGACTCAGTTTCACTCACTGTGAACATTTTGACTAATTCCCACAGAGCACCAATGGGGGATTTGGGTTTCATCTATCTGCTTTCCTCCAGGTCATCCCCATGTCTTGCTCCCTGGTCACCTGCCCTGGGAGTCCCACATTCAACAACAGTGAATCCATACTGTGAAGTTGTTAAACACATACTTGTAGTAAAGACCCTAAAATCATGGCTGTAATGTTGCCTAAATGAATAATATGGCAATCTCCAGCTCAATTTCTACCAGTAAATGAGATCTTCCCCTGTAGCTTTATCTCCCTAGGCTTTCAGAGCTCTGTACTGACACTATTCTGGTTCTGCTTTGATGCAAGACTGGCCATGCCTGTCCAAAATCTCAAAAAAATAAATGCTTAGACCCACACAAACACACACTCACATATGAATAGTGACGGATACGGCATGCTCCAAGTACTCAATGTCTTAAAAATCCAGTCTCACTTATAGCCAAGCTAAAGCAGGCCAGTGCATCTCCTCCCTCTAGCTCCCCAGTAGCTGTGAATACATCAGGCACATAAATAGGTAAGGACAGGAATGCAGGCATCAGAGAAGTGCACCATCGTAGAGAGCCATGGTCTGACAGATGAAAACCCCTGAACTTTGTGTGTGTGGCAAGTATCTAAACTCTGTAGGCTCTGAAGTGAGTAGGAGCTGACAGACAACAGAGCCAGCACCAGCACATTTCTGACAGCAGTGGCATTTGTTTTGTACCTCACAGGGTTCAGGAAGGGAGATAGGGGAGAGAAGGAGGAGGGGAATGAAAAAAAAGGGGAAGATAGCAAGGTAGAAACAAAGCAAACTGCTTGTTATTTCTCCCAGGACCATCTCCAAACCCGTTCAGCTCACGTTTGCTCAGTTGCTCTGCTGCAACACGCATGACCTATATTAAAGCAGAAGGTGAATTGCAGTATTTTCTCCTCCGTGGCAGGACGGAACATGCCACGCTGAGATACCCAGGCTCTCCATTTCTGGACAAGCCAAGTGATCCATGAGATGAGCGGGGGACAAGCAAAATGCAGGTGTGAATTTCTCTGACATTTTGGCGGCATTTTTAGGGAAATCTCCTCTTCTGTGTATTTCTGAAAGTCTTATGTGTGTCCAAGAGAAGTTGCGCCAATGTGTGAATTTACCCGTGTCGCTACACAGGAAGAACGAAACTGCCAGGAGCTCCTCTCCACACCCTACAGCCCCTTTCCTAGTGCCAGGGGGTGCTCTGGGTCCCATCATGGGCAAAAGCAAAGGGGAGGGCTGCAAAGGGAGGGTCCCTTGAAGCACAATGGGTTCATGGCATGGCACCGGTGGTAACTGAAGTCTCATACCTCATTCTTGGGCATGTGGCAGGACACGGACGGGGAAAAACAGCCAAAAGGCACACCTGAGCTAGAGAAAAGCTCCCACACACACAAATCCTTTAACATGCAGACTGGTGAAGGGAGTGATTTGCTCACAGGTGAAGTTTTTAACCAGGAAGAACTTAACAGCAACACCTACAAAAGGGATGGAAGGAAAACAATCCTGTTTTATTATAGGCAGTCACTTGGAATTAGCTTTATCGTATTTAAAATGAAAGTGGAACCAACTTCAAGGTTGAGAGGTCTGTGGCTGAGCTGTAGCTGCCAATGCAGCTTATTCCTTGAGAGGAAAAACAACACTCAACTGTAAAAACCATGGTATGAGAATGCACAGGGCACAACTAAATGCAGTGGCATTCCTGGAAACCCCTACTGTACAAGAGAGAGAAGCCACAATTACCTATATAAGCATATGGTCTGAGTCCATGCCACAAAGCTAGGCAGAGTTTCCTATATCATATCCTCTGATTTATTATTTTTTTTCTCTGAAATGAAGGCAGAAAATAATTGATAGAATTTACTTAGAGAAACCATAACTTAGAGAAACATAGAGTCTTGCCTACAAAACTCTCTGCTGCATTTGACAGAACTGAATAAGCACCACAAGCAATTGTCGAGTGGTATGGATAGGAGATACTTTCACTGACCAACCTAAACTCTTGGCATGAACCTCTTTTGTTCATCAAATTTTCTTTCCCTTCATCCTCCCCCAGCCAAAAAAAAAAAAAAAAAAAAAAAAGGAAAAAAAAAAGGATGTATCACAAAAAGATGTTGTCTATATCGATGTACACTGAAACCAAACCCTTTCTTCTGTTTTGGTATACTTAGCACAGTTTAAAGCCTTTCTTCTTCTATGATTTTTCAAAATTCAGATCATGTATTTAAATGAACATACTGTTTCAGAATTAAAAGTTGAAAAGTTTCATTTAGAAAATCTGAAAATGACATGTTTCCATGTTCAGCAAAATGCTTCAATGGAATGTTTTGACTTTGTTAAAGCTCCACATCCTCCTCCTTTCTGTCAAAAATACTCATCAAACTTAATCAATTTTCTAGAACATTTTCAGTACCTCTGAAATTATATTTTAGGCAGAATCAACCATGGATTGACAAAAACACCCCTTGCTGTATTATCATCTTACTTACGATAGCTTTGTTAACTATGTAATAATGCACTTTGATTTTTATTTTTTTTTTTAATTATGATCTCTAGCATTCATTTGGTGCACCTGCATTTTTGTGTTTGGATCACCAGTGTGCTTTTACAAGTGAATCTCCCCCCTCTCCCCACTTTCCATGCATTGCTTTGCATCATAGATGGCTTTGGGAGCACACAAACTGGATTTCTTTCAGAAAAATACTAAAATGCAAGATCTGCTTCAGGAACACACCTAGTATGATCCAACTCCTAAAGGGTGTTCAATCCATGGAGCTAGATGTGGTAAGCCCCTGCAACAAGCACAATGTGGGGCCAAGTTCTCAGCACTGAGTTTGTTTTATTTTCTTTACATGCCTCCTCTTGCTGCTCTGAACCGCTCTAGACAGAGGCACAGGGTCCCCCAGGGAATCTCCTCCATTCCTGTTTCTTGAGATGCTTTTCAAACCTGGCTCAGTGTCACTGTTCCTGCTTTGCACATGGAGAAAATGCGTCAGGCACAGTGCATTTATGGTTGGTATTTCACAAGCACTTGCTCATTTTGCATACATTACAGTTGGGCAACCACTGAGAGAAACTCGTGGTAGGAATCACCCAACTTTGGGGGTGTAAAATCTGGACCTCTATGTCTGAGCTACAGGACTTCATATGATAACGTATCTCATTCACCTTAAACACCTAGCACATAGGAGAGGTGGCTCTTCCATGAAAAGTTACTGGCCATAACTGAAGCCAAGATAACCAGTTCTGATTTAGGTGTCTAACTTCAAAACATAGACCAGAAAACTGGTTTCCAGGTAGTCCCTCAGAAGAAAGGATTTCCAGTACAGCACTGACCAGCCACATGGACAGAAGCTCTCTGGATTGGAGTCACAGACCAGCTAAGGCTGGAGGGCACCTCTGGAGAACATCCAGTCCAACCCCTGATCAGAGCAGGGGCAGCTGCAGCAAGTTGCTCAGAGCTGTGTCCACTCAGGATTTGAGTTTCTCCACGGATGGAGACTACACAGCCTTTCTGGGCAACCTGATCCAGTGTTTGAACACACCACAGAAAAGCTTTTTCTTACATTCAAATGGATTTTTTTTGGTTGTTGTTTCAGCTGTGCCCAGCTTGTCCTGTCTCTGGATACCAATGAGAAGAGTCTGGCTTCATCCTCTTTTGATAGTCAGTATACTGGCAATCAGATTAAACTGAATAATCCCTCTTTATATGTGGGAATGTTTTGGTTTGTTCTGGTGATCAATAATTAATTCCTGAATGAATACATCCCATTAAGTTTTTCTGACTGGTTCATTCAATTTCACGACAAAATCAAATAGCTATTCTCTCAAGCCTCAATACCAACCTCCAACGGCTGTTGTTTAGAAACTTCACAATTACAATTTTTATTCATGCTTCATAATCTCAAATTCAGTGTTGAAAGATGCAATGAAGCACCAATAAACTTCTATTCATACAGTTAAAAGTTTATTGCGTAACCCATTCCAATTTTCATGAGATTTTTGCTCATAAATTTCTGCAATCCATTTCACCATTGATGTGTGTGCAGAGAGAGAGAGACATAAAGAAGACAGATAGACAGTAATTTTTATCCTCAAGCCCATGTAAATGAAACCTAAAATTCAAACTGACTTGGTAGACACAAGTTGTGAGATTCACATTATGGCTGAAAATGCATATGCAGAAATACATGAGATGGTGCAGGTGTGAAACTGCAGTGCAGCGTTGGGCATGCATTTTGAATTTTTATTTTCTTTCATTTTTCTTAAGAGTGTAAGCAAAGTTTATGCCCATATCCACTCTTCCTTTGCCAAATTATGGTTCCATCAAATTAAATTGTGCGTGCATCTTCATTTCTCTTTGTCTCACACATGACAGTCTAGAAGCCTGTTTCTGAGGAGAAAGAGATCCAAAGAATGCCTGAAAACAGCTCTACCAACAGGAATTTAAAATAGATGTAAGGTCAAATTCTTGTGGCTGTAACTATGATGGATCTTGAGTGATTGACTCATAGTAGTAGTGATTTAAGAAAAGCAGAGGAGGGGGAACTGAGGGAAAAGCTTTTCTAGTGATTATAAAAAGGCTTCATTTGCAACATGGCAGCCTGGCACAATGAGCTCAATGGAACAAGCTCCTGTCTCATCCACCTTCATGAAATCCACTTGATTTCAACTGAGACTGGGTAGGCAAGTCTCATTTGCCAACTTTAAATTGCAGGTCATATCAGTAAAACAACATACTGACAAAATGAACGATCTTCTAAGATGAACATCTCTTTAATGGATTAAACCTTGAAATGTATCTCCTGGATACAGCTTCTACGAAGGAATTGAACGTAACCAGAGAAACCCCCTTCCAGTAGCAGGCAAGATCTCAGAGACAAAAAACAGCCCACCAAAATCTGCTCAAAAAACACTGGTCTTAGCCCTAATGAAAAATGAGAGGAAAGGGTCTTCCAATTCTTATCACAGAACCATAGAATCATTTAGATTGGAAACGACCTCTAAGATCATCAGGTCCAACCATTAACCTAGCACTGTCAAGTCTACTGCTAAACCAGGTCTCTAAGCACCATGTCTACTACATTTTGAATACCTCCAGGGATGGTGACTCAACCACTTCCCTGTGCAGTCTGTTCCAATGCTTCACAACCCTTTCATTGTAGAATTTTTTCCTAATATTCAACCTAAACCTCCCCTGGTGCAAATTGAGGCCACTTCCTCTTGTCCTATTGCTTGTTGTTTTCTTAACTCCTTTTTTCCCCTTTGTTTAAAGAAGCCCAGGCAGCTGTCAACAGTATTTCTCTGGCAATTTTGCAGTAAGCCTGTAACTGAAAAGCTAGCTAAAAGCAGTCATAAACAGCTTTATGCTGGTCCTAATTTGCCAAGTCTTGGAGTGACTGATAAGGCTGTGCGCAGCCTTTCCCCTGTGCTGCCAGGATGCTCAGCAACAGAAATGGAAGTAGCATTTTTGTATCATTTGTATTTGCCTTTTTTCTCTTCTTTATCTTTCAAGCAAGAATTGATTGTTTCCAAAAAAGCAGCAGCAACTACACCAGTTTATCTTGGAGGACTTGGCCTTCCAACAAGATGGTCTTTAATACCGCATTTAATGCCAATTCAAAGTTCTCAAACAGGGTTTTCCTTTTAAAGCTTTGTAGCTGAAGCAAAACAGAATGCAGTTCAAAAGTAAAATGAGATCTGGCCATACAACACCTTTCAGATGCTTTCAGCTTCTCCCCTGCCTTTTCTTCCGTATCTTTAACAACACAGTATTATAAAGTGAATATTATGTGATAATCTGAAGTCTTTATAAAAGACTTTAATGGAAGTTGTTGGCTATACGCCCAAGCAGGCAGAGTTTTCTATGCTCAAGCTCTCAAATCTCACTTGACTATTAAACACGACCCAGCGTCAAGGTCACATTAACACCTTTGACTCTTGGGACCCGGCATATTTTGTTGAAATGAGCATGGTGTATCAATCAGCTGGGATGCCCTCATTCTTCTTCTAGATCTAGAAGCCATTAAACTTTTGGCAACATCAGAGACTCAAAAGCTGACTGGAGAGCTCTTGGTGCTATATCACAGGTAAGTAGAAAGGGCCTTTATGAGACTCTTTGTTCAGTGTGATCGTTAGGGGGAACAATACGGCCATGTTACAAGTCTTTACTTCTGCCACAAAGAAGCAGAAAGATCTTCCCCATGATGCACAGCTTTAGAAAATATCCCTAGTTTGCCTTTCTGCTGAGATTAGTTATCTCAAAACAGCTAGCATTCTGTTTATAAGAAGATTTGGGACTAGAGTCACTAACAAGAGTCTGGCAGTGCAAAGCTGTCATAAACATATTTGGGGAAATGGCGCACAGCCCAAACATCTTTCACCTGGCCAGTTTCCCTCTGCTTGACATGACTACCATTTGCACTTGTGGGTAGCCAGCAAATGGCAGAGCAGACCTGAGACTCGCTTAATCTCTGCCAAAAGACAGCCTAGGTTTCAGTCGTCTCTAAACTTAGGTACACAACAGGAGCTTAAAACCTACTTTTGGACTGTATATTCTTCCACTGACCCTTAATCAGCCACAGTGGAGGATCCCACCTTCTAGCACTCTTGTTTTTGTAAGACTCTAATACTTCTTTTTTCACCTATTCAAAGACAAGATGGCTTAACTTTTCATCTAAAGGCAGATTTTGAGATCCTCTATAAGCTGTCTCAACCCTCAAATGCGACTGTCACCCCTTGCTCCGTGGGAGCATCACCAGCCCAGCTACTGAATACAAGCAGACAGCACCATCTGGTTCTTTTGGCATAGATATTCCCAGTTTCTCGCTTGGAAAATAAAGTATGCCATGGGCTGGCTTGAGCATTCTTGCCACTAGTTAAACCTTTATATTGTAAAAACAGAGACAAAATTTGCAGCATTTTTATATGCTAAATAACGTTAGGTGGCCCTGGAGACTACCTTTGAAAGAAAATGGCTTTTGGAGCTCGGTGAGATGATTTTCAGCTTCCAAATGGAGGGACTATTAAGAAGAAGCATGCCTAATACCCACTGAAACCAAAACAGACGGATTCCCATGCCAAGCTGCATGGCAGAAGCTCTGAGGCACTGCAGATAGTTAGGATGCACAAACCTTCTAGGATGAGGTTGGAATGAAGGGGCATTTTCTGTGCTGCTACCCTTTGCTCATGAACATATTTTTCTTTTATTTATTCTCATTTTTCATCACTGCTTAAAAAAAACCCTGCAGTCCCATATGCCCCATCATTCAAGCTGGCAATACTCTTCACAATCAAAATTAGAAAGACTAGATGGCAAAATAGCCTGTTGGTTGGCAACACCAGCTGCTTTAAAATACTAACCTTGTTTAATTCCTCTGAAACCTTGTATCTCTGAAATACCAACTGTCGTGGAAACATTTCCTTTCACTTGCTTCTCTGACAGGGGTAAAATTACTTCAGCAACTATTTCTCTGTATGAGATGAAAACAGCAGATCAGTGGGATTTTCACAGCTGCATTTGGGGCCTTTTCTATACTGAACTGTGATGTGTAATTTTGATTTGGTCCTCTATGAAATTACAAAGTTATTTGTGTCCTTTGGTGTAGTACAGAGTAAAAAATAAGTCAAGTGGTTCAAGTGAATATAGGTAAGGCCTTATCTGAACCAAAATGTATAACAATTCCCAAACATCAGATCAGAAATAAGCACACACACATGAACTCTGCATATCCATATACATTTGTAAGCACACTCCACCTTCTCAGGTAGCCTAGTAGAAGTGACAAAGCGTGAAGGGTCATAGCACTTCAAAATCACCAAGTGTACTGGGTCTGGCTGGAATGTTAACTTTCCCGGCAGCAGCCCATACAGTGCTGTACTCTGTACTTGTAGCTGGAACAGCAGTGTTATCACACCAGTGTTGTGTCTACTGCTGAGCAGCAGTGGCACAGCACTGGGCCTTTCTCTAACCCTCCTAGGGGGTGGGCAAAAAGTGAGGAGAGAAACATCACTAGGGCAGCTGACCTAAACCAATCAAAGGGATATTCCATACCATGTGGTGTCACACTCAGCAATAAAAGGTGGAAACAGGAAGAAGAGGGGAGGGGTGGGCTCTCGTTGAGAAGACGTCGGTCCTCCTCTCGAACACTGGCTGCGTGCGTTGAGGCCTTGCTTCAAGGACGTGGTCAATCATCGCTCATTTGTGGGAAGTAGAGAGTAATTTCTTTCCTCTGCACTCCCATATAGCTTTCATTTATTTTGTTTGTTTGTTTTCCTCCCTTTTTCCCCTTTCCCTTTTATTTCCCCTTAGTTAAATTGTTTAGTTCATGGTAGTCTTTATTTCATTATTATAATTATTTCCCTTTAATTAAATTATCCTTATCTCAACCCGTGAGTTGTTCTTTGCTTTACTTCTCCCCCCTCCTCATCTAAAGGAGGGGGAGTGAGAGAGCGGTTGTGGGGGTTAGCTGCCCAGCACGGTAAAACCACCACACCAAGTCCTTTTGGGACAACATTTCCAAGAAGGCCCTCTAGCTCAGCTCTGGAACAGAAAAACTACTAGGAATTGGGGATCTGTGAACCTATTTTACAGGAGGCCAGAAGACTTCAGCTTTAGTCTTGCAAAATGAAGGCCAAATGTTTATATAGATGCCTACTCTAAATTAATTGCGGAGATAAAAGCCGAGAGAAAGACAGGTTATTGAAGCTGGCTTGAACGGTTATAACCTGGTCAAAATAAATTTAGGCCAGAAATTTGAAGCTTCCTAGGTTTTAGAGCAGTGAGGTCCTGGAAAGTCTTCAAAGCAACTCAGAAGATCCTTTTCTTTGCTTTTTCCTATATAGCTGCTATTTCCCTTATAGCCATCTCTAGCTAAAACTGGACAGCCCTTCCACTGGCAGAGTTCATACCCTAGTGCTTCACAGGACTTATTCCTTCACTCAGGGCAGAAGGATGTACCTTGGTGTCTTTAAAGAGAAGGACTTTGTTCCAAGAGGGGAAAGTGTGTTTGTGAAGTCTAAGCTGTCTGGAGAACATGATTCTCCCAGATTGTGCTTGGTACCTTGCTGATCCAAGTGTGCAGCCATGCTCACCACAAGCCTGAAGGAGCAGCTGGGCTGCCTCACCAAGAGACAAGGCAAGAATGTGGTGATGCCCCTGATTTCAGGGTACCAGAGGGGCCAGGGTGACCCTTGGATGGCCACTCAAATGCCTACAGCTGCGGAATGAAGACTGGCCAATCTAAATAATCACAGAATCACAGAATCACAGAATTTCTAGGTTGGAAGAGACCTCAAGATCATCGAGTCCAACCTCTGACCTTACACTAACAGTCCCCACTAAACCATATCCCTAAGCTCTACATCTAAACGTCTTTTGAAGATTTCCAGGGATGGTGACTCCACCACTTCCCTGGGCAGTCTGTTCCAATGCCTCACAACCCTTTCAGTGAAGAAGTTCTTCCTAACATCTAACCTAAAACTCCCCTGGCTCAACTTTAGCCCATTCCCCCTCATCCTGTCACCAGGCACGTGGGAGAACAGGCCAACCCCCACCTCGCTACAGCCTCCTTTAAGGTATCTGTAGAGAGCGATAAGGTCACCCCTGAGCCTCCTCTTCTCCAGGCTGAACAAGCCCAGCTCCCTCAGCCGCTCCTCGTAGGACTTGTTCTCCAGGCCCCTCACCAGCTTCGTCGCCCTTCTCTGCACCCGCTCAAGCACCTCGATGTCCTTCTTGTAGCGAGGGGCCCAAAACTGAACACAGTACTCGAGGTGCGGCCTCACCAGAGCTGAGTACAGGGGGACGATCACCTCCCTAGCCCTGCTGGTCACACTGTTCCTGATACAAGCCAGGATGCCGTTGGCCTTCTTGGCCACCTGAGCACACTGCTGGCTCATATTCAGCCGACTATCCACCATCACTCCCAGGTCCTTCTCTGCCTGGCAGCTCTCCAACCATTCCTCTCCCAGCCTGTAGCTCTGCCTGGGGTTATTGCGCCCCAGGTGCAGGACCCGGCACTTGGCCTTGTTGAACTTCATGCAGTTGACCTCAGCCCATCGGTGCAGCCTATCCAGATCCTCCTGCAGAGCTTTCCTACCCTCAAGCAGATCGACACACGCACCTAACTTGGTGTCCCTAAATCTCACAACTTCTAAAAGAAATCAATCTTACCTGTCAGGTTAATTAAAGGACAAAGTTTGGAAGGCATGTTTGTTTTAAATGTGCACTCATTTCTGTATTGCATCACACTGTCATTCCTTCATTTAAACAAAACTTAGTTCTCTGATAATTATACCCATTACAGTAGGTGACATCTTGGTAGTCACTGTCAAATTTTAATACAAAGATGAAATTGGAGGTGTTTTCCAACCTAAATGATTCTACAAAAAATCATTTCCTCTACCAATTAAAAGAAAAAACATATTTTAAAAACAAGGCTATTTCAGAATAATCTGATTTGCAAGAAATATTTTGCAAAGCTAATGCCTTTAAAAGAAGATAAGTGTTCTATATTTGGAAAAATTTGTCTGTAGGCATTATATGACAGGACTGGCCTTTGTCCTGTCTCTGCAACGCCCAGCATTTCAAGGGATCTTCTCCACCATGAAGGCTTCAGTGCTCTAGAGTAGATCTCAGGAGTTATCCACCTACACACTTCTACAAAGTGGGCCCTTCCTTACCCAGCCCATAGGAGCACCCATTTATTAACTTCTCCAGGTTCCCACATTACCTTCAGACACACATAAGGGAGCTGAGCAGGGCATGGGCAGAGCAGCACCATTTGGTGGATATGCAGTAGTATCTTCCCCCTCCATTTCCATTCCTCTCTCTTGCCCAATAGCTATGAGCAAAGTGTTTGCTACTAGGCAGAGCAACTCCTTGATTTTTCTTCTGGACCTGGTGTAAAAGAAGATGACTGACAGATGGCTCTGGAAACTGAAGCTTTCCAAGATCATTGGCAGAACAGGGCTGGTAGCAAGGGCTTGCCCTGGCCCCTTGCTGGCATGCCTCTGCCACAAATCTATGGGGTTTACCTGCATGAGACACAGGTTTGCACCCCACTCTTGGCCTGACACCAACCACTTGAATGACAAAAGATGCCTCCTCCAACTAACCCTGGCCATTCGCAAAGACAATTTTACCCTTGGAACAAAACCTCCAATTCCTTGCAAGCCAAAGCACACCCAAGAAGGCAGAGGAGCTGCATCAGTGCAAACAGCAAGGACAGGCCCTCATAACCTCCCTGGGACCCCACTGTGCAGGCAAACCCACTAAACCCACAGCCCAGCAGGTACGAGGGCAGTGCCAGCCCCGGCCCCTCTCTGAGCAGACCATCCTGTCCGCTGAGCCCTGCTGACTCAGCCGCCTCAGCGGCCCCCGCGCTGCCCCTCGCTTTTCAGCAATGTGCTGCCCGCAGCTCTGCTTTTGTTTGTCGGGCTGATCCCTCCATCTGCTCAGCGGCTGGGCCCATTCAGCCGCCGTGCCCTGCTCCCGCTGCTCCTGCCCCAGTGCTGCCTGGTCATTGTCTCTCGTAAGCCAGCCACCATCCCCACACAAAAGGCCCCAGAGCTAGGTAAATCCTCCTGATACCAGCCCAGCAGCAAACAGAGCTGGACATGGATATTCGCCCCAGCTCTCCACCCTGCACTCAGGGACACGTGTAGCGACGCCGACCTCACGTCAAAAAAGCATTGAAACACCAACGTGCGTTCAAACAGCCCTCCAGATGCACACGGGGACTCATCAGGAGGCTTCCTCGGCAGCCCATCTGCGCTGTCTCAGCTCAAAAATAAGCAAACAATACTGGCGCGGCCCTAATGCCACCCAGGAGCTACATTCCCAGCGTACCGAGTCATCTCCAAGCAGGAAAATTCCCACAAGCATCTTTACAAGCCTTTGCACCCCTGTGCCAAGCACACTGAGCTGTGTGCTCTTTAGCCCCAGCTGTCAATAACTCATCTAGACCCTTTCGATGAACCAGCATCCCTCAGTTTTCTGCAATGATGGATCAAAGCACAGCCACGCAGCCTCAGTATGCTCATCTTTCATGGCTCCTAATCAATATGAAAACTTGTGATGGAGAATGAGGGTTTCATTTGCAGACTACGGTTCTTTTTTTGAGGATAAAAAAGACAAAAAAAAAAAGTAGTGAAGGGAGAGATTAAAGGTTCTGACTGCCCAAAGGGATTTGGTTTTCACTTGAGCAGGAAAGAGAAAAGCACTGAAAACACATAGGAAAGGCCTATTCTGTATTACAGGTGCCCACTTTTAGACTTTTCTTTATCTTGACTGGGAAGTTTTGTTAATTTCCACTGTGATGTGGGAAGTGTAAGGGCTTATACTTATACAGCACCTGCTGTGCCAGACTTGTACTGCTCTGTAACAGTCACCTTGCTGCTGAGACTGCAGTGGAAACTGAGGAAAAAATGGGTCTTACGGTAAGAAACAAGAATTTCCAGCAAAACCAAGATAAATATTAGTTCACAGTGAGATGGCAATAGCACCTATCCTTATAAATGTATAATAGACATTTTTTGTTTTGATGGAGAGAAACATTAGACTAAATCCTCCCCAAAAAACTTTCCTTCATGGCTCAGGTTAAGTCATTTCTTTCTGCTGTGTACAGGTCTTGCCCCTTCTTCCAGGACCTATGGGAGACATAAAACCTGAAGAGTAGCAACATATCCTGGGCTGCATCAAAAGCAGCATGGCCAGCAGGGTGAGGGAGGTGATTCTCCCCTTCTACTATGCTCTCATGAAACCCTACCTGGAGTCCTTCTTTCAGCTCTGGGTCCCCCAGCACAGAAAGGAAGTATTAGAGTGAGTCCAGAGTGGCCTAACAGTACCTAAAGGGGGCCTACAGGGAAGCTGGGGAGGGACTCCTTGACAGGGAGTGTAGGGACAAGACAAGGAGTAATGGCTTTGAAGTAAAACAGGGTAGATTTAGATTAGATATAAGGAATAAATTCTTTACTCTGAGGGTGGAACAGGTTGCTGAGAGAAGCTGTGGATGCTCCATCCCTGGAGGTGTTCAAGGCCAGGCTGGGTGGGGCTTTGGGCAACCTGGTCTGATGGGAGGTGTCCCTGACCACGGCAGGGGGGTTGGAATTAGATGATCCTTAGGGTCCCTTCCAACCCAACCCATTCTGTGTTTCTATATCCAAAGGCTACAGCACCAAAGGCCGTGGGTGCACACAGAGCAGCTCAGGAGCACAGTGCACATGCAGGCATCTCCTCACACTGTGCTGATGAAGCCTGGCCAGAGGACTGAGGAGAAGAGCTGATTTATCCTGCAGTTTTCCTTCTAACTACACCACACCACAGCATCAAGGCTTGCTGGAGACACAGATCACCCATGGGTCTCAAAAAGAAGAAAAATCCTGAGGATCATCCACAGCTAGAAATGTTTTACCAGCACTTAACCAACCTATCAGGCCTACAAAAGCCACTTCTACCCAGAGCCCATGAGTGTGAAATATTCCCTCTAACTACTTCACCAACAGATCTGTGAGATCTCCCATGACCACTGACACAATTACCTGGGAATAACCCAGTGATGCCTCTGCCACCAAAGCCCACCAGCCCTGCTATTGCAGGGGTTCCTCCCATTTCTCCTGGAGACACAGTCTCATTTCAGACTTCTCATTTCAGACTGCACACCTTGATGGCAAGAGCTTCTCTATGTATTTTTCCATTACATGCATTTTTAGATTGATGGCAATTGCATGAGATAAATGAAGTTCTGAAGAGCCAAGGGATCCACTTTACTATGTAATATATCAAAAACATAAGAAAATTCAAACATCTTTTAAAAATGTAGCCAAAAGTCTGGACTGTGAAGAAAGAAAGGAAGAAAGGAAGAAAGGAAGAAAGGAAGAAAGGAAGAAAGGAAGAAAGGAAGGAAGGAAGAAAGGAAGGAAGGAAGGAAGGAAGGAAGGAAGGAAGAAAGCAAGGAAGGAAGGAAGGAAGGAAGGAAGGAAGGAAGGAAGGAAGGAAACCAGACAAGTTCAAAACAAACAAGTGTCAAGACTGCCAAGTTCATAAATAATATTTTTTTTTGCTTAGCTAGATCCTGTCATCTCCCACCATGGTCATTGAGATTGTGATGATACTATTCAGCCACACTTATGAAGCTGTAATTGAGAGCTAGGTAATATTCTCAAAATTAGAAGGAAAAAATACAAATAAAAAGCCCTCACTGAACTTTTTCAGACAAGTGCAACAGTCACAAAAGTGTCTCAAAAGTGGTCCAAATATATGAGAACTCCAAGTACCTCAAAAAAGAATCTGTGAGCCCTCCGTGGGTAGAGCATAGTCTGAAATATTTCCTCTGTTAGCAAATTTTGGTTTCCTCTGCCCTCCTTCTGATGCGGCCAATGTAAACTTTCCCATTTTCTGTTTGTTTTCCCTTGGAGAGCACCATGCCTTACAACAGAAAAACGAAATCCCACAATTCCACTCCCCACTGCGCTTGGCATCTTTTTTTGCCAGGAGTATTTTGCCATCATTATATGAAGCCTCCTACAAAATGGTAGCTTTGGGTCATTAGTATGCCTAGCATTTTTATTTATTTATTTTTATAGACAGTTCACCTTCAGGTTTCTTGGGATATGAATGCTGCTCAAAGGCTTCAAAGAATATTAGCCCTTTCAGCATTACTTACTCATGTGATTTGTTTTCATCCCACATAAAGATGAGAGAGGACTTTGAATGTTTTCTCTATATGTCTGACAAATGTTAACAATGGGTATTTACATAAGAAAGGCTCATGATTTATATTTTGATTTTCAGTCTATAGTGAAGATAAGCCTAACCAGAGATCATTTGTGGAAGATAAACATTTATCCCATTTTTCTTTTGACAAGCCAAAGAACGCAAAGTTCAAAAAATATTAAAAGGGAGGATGCAGCCTTCCAACACTAAATTTATAGACTACATTATCAGAGCTGGCCTTCACATTGCCTTCCACCCTTCCCTTTTCTGTCCAGAAAATCGGTACAGCAAGGACCTTGTGCTCAAGACCTTTTTTTTTTTTTTTTTTTTTTTTTCCATAAAGCTCTCAGCACTTGGTGGTGGCGTCTGAATAATTAATTATAATACATTTGTATATGGTGCTGCATGCAGAACTGCTTATACCAGAAAATAACAAAATGGACATGCACAGAAACGTTGCATACACTTTTGAGAGAATGCCTGGCTAATGGCAGGCAGAAACACAGCTTACCAGGTCAGTACTGTCTTCTTAGAAGGAATAAATACTGTTGCACTCAAAACCCTTTATGTGACAGTGGTATATATTACCAGTACCATAAACCCTAAGAACAATAGTTCAGACTCCAGAAGAAAAAAACACATTAAGTACAGGATGCTGAGAATTTTTTTTTTCCTCTAACCTTTCCCCTGAAAAAAAATAATTTCGCAAATCTTTTCCACCTATTTCATTTAAGAGATGCTCTCAGCAGATAAGGTTAGCACAGTACATATGTCCTTCTGCAGATTCTCACTCATCTTCCTAACTAATCATACCTGAGATTCAGCTGGCCAGTCATGCCCAGCATTCATTCCGCATGGTTTACTGAATATTTGTAGAAACCACAGCTTCAAAGTCATTGTTCCTTACGGTGTTTTTTAGCTGCTGCAGCATTTTTTACTGTGCCCACATCCTTTACCTACAGGGCTTTTCCTAGCAATTATGATTTATGCTGCTCTGTTGCACAGCATTTTTATCTAACTGTGGGATTTTGCCCTACCTCATTCCAAACTCCCAGTTCCTACCTTCATCAGTTATAACCAGTGTGCTGGCATCTCACCCAGCTCTTCATCTGACAGCCAAACCACTTACTCACTCGAGCCGGCGCACACTGTTCCCAGATCCTGCACTATCTTTTGGATATAAACAGCCATTCATGGGAGCATCCCTTACTTCTTCTCTGACTTTTATCCCCACACCCCAGTGTGAAGCTGATACTCGAGCACCGTTCCCATGGGTATAGCATTACAAATCCACTCTGCATCACCTTCCCTATGCGCTGCGGTGCTCACACTGAGGCTGCCCAGCAGGGCATGCTAAAGCAAGCCTCAGGGGACAAGCGTGAGATCTGCTGAAGCAATCTGTGGCTCCCACCCAGCCTGCGTGCCCTGGATCCCTGGCACAGTGGAGAGTGGGAAAGGATGGTGCATGCTCTGGTCATGCCCCAACGTGGAGTTTGGACACGGCTGTGGCATGCACCCACACACGGATGCTGGGAAACTCTCCTGGGTTCAGCAGCGCAGGTATTGCGCTGGACAGAGGCTGTTGTTGCACTTGATAGCAGCCCTGCTTGAAAATGTGAGGCACTGAAGATTATGAAGTGCCTCTGAAATACATGCCACCAAGCGTGGAATTCCTCTCCGTCTGCCAGGACAAACAAAACCAAGCCATTACATTAACATCTACATCCCCCAAGTGTGTTAGGCATTGGCAAGGGGTGACGCTGGGGAAGGAGAGGAGGTGCTACAGAAGGAGACAGGAGGGAGGGGAGAAGTCTGTCATTATAAACAGACAAAAGTACAGTCTCAACCAGAGCTTTTGGTATTGTCCTTTCTGTGACCTTCTCCAGCCTGTGTTTACCAAGAGCACTGCAGAAATCATTCTGATTACTACACACTCGAGTAGAAGGTTTTTCACTGGCACATAAGCACACGTGCTGGAGATGCCAGTCACAGCTTTCCACACTACTGCAGTTCTCAAATGTGCACATCGCTGCTGATAAAGGGGTGAGCAGCGGGGGAGGAAAACACAGCCTCTCACAATGCAGCTCTTCAGTTTTTCAAGTGTCTGGGTAGCAATTCCTGTCCCCAGTTTCCATTGCCTGCTTTTGCTGCAACGCTTGTCTGCTTTTGAATGACTCTCCCTTTCCTTCCCCAGGCAGCAGAGCATGGTCCACCAGCACCCTGTGGTTTTATGGTGCCCACTGCAGCAACAGCTGTTGCCTACTGTCACCCTCTTGCCAAGCCATGCCTTTTGCTTCTCCTTTTGTTGAACATTTGCAAGTGGGAGCTCCCCCCCTGCACGAAGCCTAAGCGTTAAGTGCTGCGGGCCCCGGCGACCTGTGACTACGCAGAGCAGCAGCCATCCTGCTTCCTACCTGCTCTGACTGCCACGGAGAGAGGGGGATTCCTCAGGGGCTCTCTAAAGGGCTGACATCTAACCTGGGAAGAGATAAGGGATCAAACTGAGCTCCTAAGTGGATTGTTAAATTGTTTGGGTTACATCACAGAAGGAAAGAAAGCCAAAGGCAAACAAAAAGCCATAACTTTAACTCTACTGAGGCACAATACTCTAGAATGGACAGAGAGATCTGGAAAGGTGCAAATATATGAGAGGGTACAAGGTCTAATAGCAGCCTCCTAGATCCGCCTTAATTTCTCTCTATACTTGTTTGGCTAAACAGAAAAAAAAATCTGTTTGTGGGATCTTCATCTTCTTATTTCTACAAAGATAATTGTTACTACTGCTGGAGAATATCTTCACATGAGGACTCAAGCAGAAGCACCTTTGAAATAAAAACCCATCATCTATGACGGTAGGACGAGATTCAGTAAAAATCTACCAGATACAAATGAGTCTTCCAGAAAGCAGAGCTGGCAATCGCTTTCCTATTTAGGAAAAACGGAGGGTTAGAGAACTAAAAATGTACGATGTTTTTGTAAAGGTGGCTGTGAAGATGGAACTTCTTGCAAGCCTTAGAAAGCCCTTTTTCTGTCCGTGCAAGTAAATTTCCAGGACTGCTGCATACATTTATTTTTTCGGAAGCAGGTAGAGGAGAGGGAGATTCACCCCATTCAATGTTAACAGCTTGTTGGAAGTCTCTCAGCAGTCCACCAGACACCTGAATCTCTGTCCCAGCAGTGGTTTGAGGGGGAGTCCAACAGTGGAGCTGGGGCACCTTTCTTCTTCATCCAGGCTCTGCTGGAAAGTGTTGCAAGTCGGATCAGATGGACAGCAGGTCCACATCTGCAAGGGCCTATTTGAGTAATTAGTCCTGGCAAGGGCAGCGAACGCAACAGCTCCCCTGAAAGCAACCGGTTGTTCTCCAGGTGGATGTTACACGTAGCCTGAGCAAGCGTGGCAGGACTTGGCCAACTACGAGAATCGTTATTAAATCTTATCTATGTAAATATTAGGTACTACTTGCGTAAAAGTTTGCAACAACAGGCTGCTGGTTATTGTAACATCTCCCTGCAAGATCTACCCCCTGTAATGAACTTGAGAATTCATTTTAATCCAGGCCAACAGGAGCAGCCTGGTCCTTTCTCCAGGAGGTACTTCTCACGTTAAAGCAATTCATATCCTTGTTACGAACAAGCACGAGTCCTTTTAAATGCATGAAAAACAGTTTGGCAATAAAAAAAAGCAACAGGCAACAGCTAGAGACAGTATTATTTAAATAATACTGACTTTAGAGTCACCTTTTAAAAGGTAAAATAAATAAAGCTTCACTGCAAAGCCAACACGGCAAAGCATTCTGGGCTTTCCTATCTGCAGCAACAGAGCAAGACGTGTATAGTTGCGAGGCTCTGGCAAAGGCAGTTCCTGATGGATACAAAAGGCCACGAGACAAACAAATGAAAGCAGTTGGTGCATGAACCGGCAGCAGAAGGAAACGTGGGGATTTATTTGACAGCCCTTTCCACAACACCGCGGCAATCTGTCAAGTGGCTGGGACTTTCCTCTGGAAACCAGGAGGAGTCCAGTACGGCTTATTTAAAAAAAAAAAATAACGTAGAGCTAAAGTTATTCTCCTTGATACTGCCAAAAGCCCCGCTAGGAAAAAAAAAAAAGGAGGAAAAGCAGCAGCTATCTGTGCGATGCTGCAAAGGCCTCACTCGTTCAACTAAAAACCCCTAAACTTGCTTTCATAGGGATCCTGTGGGGATTAGGCCATATATTGTAGGAAGGGCGATTGTGCTTTTTCTTGGAAAACAACTGGTCAGCTCCCCATTTATGGCTGGGGCTGCACAGAGAGGAACACCACATCACAGCCAAATATGGAGCCAGGACTAGGTTGCTGAAGCCGTTTCTTTCTTTGGACCCATGCCACTGCTCCTGCTTTTTTACTGCATGTTGCTTTCGGCCAGCCCAGATGTAATAAAGGCATCGATATGTAGGAACACCCGTGCTTTCCCTTCAAAATATTTCCTCTGGAAGCACAGCACAGCCTAATTAAATAATGCCATTTGCGACAGGAATGAGAACGCAAAAATTAGAGCAGCTTTTCAGCTTGCACCGCACCGCACCCCTCCTTGACAAGCAGCCCCAAGTAGCTGACAGTATGCCGAACATCACACTGTGCCGGAAGACCCGATGTGCTCAGAAAAATAAAACCCATCCTCAGTTTGTTCTGCAGTGAAGGAAATGGGCAAAAGCCCTCCCGGGAGCCCCCAGACAAAGCGCTGCATAACCCGAAGCTGCGGGGCAGCGTGCTGCGCTGCCTGCCCGCCCTCCGCAGCAAGGAGCACCTGCAAGCATAGGCAATGAAAGGCAAAAGCACTGCTGGAAATAAATGCAAGTGAGGGCTGCTCCAGGACTCACAGACTGCCACCAAGATGTTATAAAACTCCTGCTCTGCACCAGCCCCGAGCTCTGGGCAGAGGCAGAGGGCTGGGGTTCAGCCACCGCGTGTGAGGCTCAGCAAGGAGGGTGCACGTATGGGGATGGACGGCAGGTAGATAAGGCGAGTGCTGGAGCTGTGTTCTGCCAAAGTGGGGAAACCTTAGGGTTGTGATTCATATCAAGCCCCTGAAGCAAAATGCTGCAACAAAAAGCCGCTGGGCTGATCCAGAGGTAACTTGGCCTATAGGGACGGTACCTACTGCAATTCATTCATTTCTATAATCAGCCCGAGGAAGGAAATTAAAAGCAAACAAGGAGACACAATGGCAATATCTCTTCATCAAACGAGGAGAAGCAAGTGAGAGCAAGATGCCACAGATTCACGGCTGCCTTCCCCTGGCCCTGCTTCTTACTGAAGGCACCGCTTTGTCCCTCTCCATCCCCGCTCTGCCTTGTGCTGGCACAAGCGTTTGCTCAGCTCTGCAGCAAACTGAACCTGGAGAACTAATCCAGGCCGAAACTAATCTAACAAAAATGAATTACAGCACGGGGGCAGGAATGTGCAGCCGCAGCGGCGGGAAGGGCAAAACCAGTTCCCTTGGCAGCAGCATCCCCGGGGCTCATCCAGAGCCGGCTGCGAATAATAGTGTTAGAGCCTGCACCTGGGAGTGTAGCTGCTACTGCCGTGGTGTAAGTGGCCACAGGCACACGGGGACATCTCAGCGGCTCGGGTGCTTGCTAGCAGCACGGCCAGGAAAGCCCAGAGCTCGGCGCATGCAGCACAGCCTGCTTGACAAGGTGGGTAAATATGCAAGCAGTTAGCTCAGCGCTGCTGCAGCTGCACGGTTAGCTGTGATTTAACGCAAGCTGCGGCGCGTTTGCATCCATCACAGTTGCCACAGAGAATTAAGCGCTGCACGTACAGGTCAAGAGCCAGAGCTGGCCCCACTCTTTCACACTCAAATTGAAGCTCGAAATGCAAAAAGCAGCAGGGATTTTAACATCATTTTTGCCATTTCTTCTGTTTGTAAATAGCCATTGAAACACTACAAGGAGCGCTCCCTTCTCAAAATCAGTCGCCAGAAATGCTTTCCTTGTGTCAGCCTCTGACCTCCCTTTTTGGACATTTCCACCTTAAAATAGCATCCATTTGTGGTATTTGGGCTACCCAAGAGCTGCAGCAGAGACGAGTGAGACCCACACCTCGCCTGACATCACTGCAACACAGTGGGGGAAGCCAAGGGGAGCTGGCATCGAGCTGCCCCGGCCCTATTACCTACCGAGGGTGCCCGGCAGCTCACAGCCGGCTGCCCTGGGTGGGTTTCAGCCCCCCCAAGTGCTCCTCCTGCAGGACAAGGTGACCTCTGGGCAGGGAACTGCGTCCTTGAGAAAGGACTGCAAAACGGAGAGAAAAAAAAAAAAGAAAAAAAAAAAAAAGGAAAAAAAAAAGGAAGGAAAGAGAATTAGAAAAAATGATTTTTCTGGTAATTAGTTTGCACTGTGGTGGAAGTAAATTATGCTTAATCCTAAACCAAATGCAACAGAGTAGAGAGGAATAAAACGAGGGCGAGGAGGGCAGACAAAGGCGCACACACATGTGCAGAGCTTCAAAGCCAACCAGCAAATGCACCGGGCTCGCTCCTTCTCTCCAGGAAAGTAACAAACCCCTATAAATGCCACCAGTGGGTGGCATTTTCCTGATACTTCAGAGGAGGGCCAGCTTCTGCTCCCCGTTACACCAACAGAACCCGAGTAGCTCCATTTACATCCCTGAAAATGAGATCAAACCCAGGCCCAGCGTCCCTGCTCCGAAATGCTCGCTGTGTACTGCTGACAGCTGAAATGATGAGCAAAGACATCAAACCTCGGGGAAAGAGGGAAAAATAAAGGTGACCAAACAGCAGGAAGAGGGGCGGGGGAGAAGAAACGCTCCTAGGAAAGCAATTATAGCTCCTCTTTCATGTCTCTTCCTTTATGCTTAGCGGAGACCAAGGGTGTTTTGCTTTTAAAAGCCAGGTGTGGCAGGAGGAATGGAGGGAATCTGAGCAGAGATTAATGGGAGTTTCGGAGACAAAAGGCATTAAGTGACTTCCCTGTAAAGGCATTTAATGATATTCAGACCCCGGCCAGTATACCGACTTCCCAAGGGCTGACACCAGTCTTTGGCTGGCAGGAAAGCCTGCAGGTGCTGTCCCACCCTGTCACACAGATGAGGCACGCATTTCAGGAAGAGCACATGAAAGACACTCTGCAACGGCAGCTGGCATCGCCCTATCTCGTTCAAGAAACCTGCTCAGCTTGAAAAATAGACCTCGGGGTTGATCTGCGCTTCCATTTTGAATTGGGCACTCCTTCGGCAGGCACGAACCCTCCTGCCCCCAAGCATCACGGCTCTGAGCTGCCCAGCAATAAGAATCGAAGAGCAGGAGGGCGCCGATGGCTCAGGTGCACAGTGGGAAGCTGGTGTGAAATCCAGCGTGTGTATGTACACCTACACATGTGTGTGCATGCATGTGTGTGCATGTATCTGAATTTAACTGGGGGTGATGTCCTAGCACTTCCAGGCTGAACAGTAAAATGGCAGAAAACAGAAATATCAAATCGCTGGCACTAATTTAGGAATGCAAAATATGCCTATTGCTGTGACTGCTGGGTTACAGCACCGGGACTGCACCGGGCACCAGAAGTCACTCAGAAACCGCCCAGAAATCCCCTGAAGTGAGTGGAGCAAGTGGGGAGGGCAGCGGCAGGGACCTCGGGCAGGCAGAGGCTCCCTGTGAGGGCGCCTGGGAACGCGGCGCTGCGAAAACGCAAACACGCTTTACCTCTCTGCACCACATAAATCAGCAGGAAGATGAAAAGACCTCGGTAGAGCTGCCTGCTGGCTTCCTAGCGTGCTAGCTTGCCATTTTGCATTCCTTCTCCTTGGCTACACATGGGCTTTATTCAGCCGGGGTGGCTGAGTGCCCCTCCTACGGCGCTGCTCTCACGGGGCAGAGCACAAGCAAGGTGCTTGGCTGCCCCAGGACGGGTTGTGGTGCTCGCCCAGGCTCCCTGCTCCCACCTGGTAGATGTCCCTGCAGGCTGCCCCTTGGCAGGGGTGAGATGTTTCTCCTCGGCCATGCTTTTGGAGGTGCTGTGGAAGAGAAATGCAGGCTCTCCATGAATTCCTAACCATAACCACTTCCCCTGCCGCGCGTGGCTCTACCAGCCTGCTGACTAACAGCCTCGATTAACATCCTAGGGCGCTTTCTGGAGCACTGAGGAGCATTAATTCCAGAGCAGTTCATTACCTGTGCCTACAGAAACCCCACCTGCAGTTTCAGCAGGGCCTGAATTTCTTCACATCCCCTCCTAAAGCAGGTGCTGCATCCAAATGGGCAGCCGCCCTGTCCCCCTCACCCTCAGGCTCCTCGCTGCCCCTTCCCACTTCATGGGGCAGGCAGGACCACGTCCGTACCATGACTTGAAACCCCCTGATCGAAGACGCAACACAAGAGCAAAACCCACGCGCAGTCTCCGCGACCCGATTTTGTCCCTTTCCATTTGTCAGGCACTGGGTTTTGTGGCTTAGAGCTGCCAGGGCTCCTTGTGTAAGGACGGCATATTTAAGCGGGGACTCTTGGCTGCGCTGCCATGGCAGCTGCCATTTTGCATTCGTGTGCAGGAGGAGAGCGAGGGAACGGACTCTGCGGAAGAATTCACATCGCTCCTTTCTGCTCCTTGTTGTGCTGTTGCATTTAAATATAAAATAAAGGTCACCCCAACCGAAAGGGTAGAGCTGCTCTTCAGAAACACATAATGAATGCACTGGATGTAAAAAGGGCAAATGTCTTTTAAGCAAAAACACGGCTTGAATCATATTTTTTAAAAATGAAAAGCTTTTTCATCCTCAGACAGCTTCTGGTTTTGCATGTCCAGTGTGGGTCGTGGCTCTATGAATTATGAACTCACTTGAGTTGCTGCAACCGTGGCAGAGGAAACATTTCTACTGCGCAGGAGCTGCTCTCAGCATTAAGCGGGGAATTTCAGGGAAGAATAGAGCTGTAAAATTTGGAGAAAAAAAAAAAAACAAAACACTTTTGTATGTTGTTTTACTCTCCTTATGCACTGTACAAACATAAAGTAATTAAGCGTCTCCAGTATTGCTGCGAGGCTCACCCCTGCGAGGCTAATCCCCATTTGAAGGATATGACAGCTCATGCAGAAAATGAACACCTGATGCAGTGAGATACGGCCCAAGCAAATACCATCGAACCACCAACACACCTCCACTGGCAAAAACCTACCCTTGCAACATCTGAACTGTCAGCACTGGCTGTTGCTTGTCTGCATCCCCATCCCATCCCCTCCAAAGACATCCCCAAATAAGCAGCAACTGCAGGTTATGAATCACAAAACACTGGTGTGACACAAGTCGTGCAAATGGCAGCTCCATTGGGTGCAAACACACTGACACCTCCCTGCAGGCTAGGGGCCATGTATTATTTTGGAAATATTTGGGGGAAAAAAAAAAAAAAAAAGCAAAAAGGTGCATACGTGCACTCCCTGAGTGACAAGTAGGAAAGCAAACGTGAAACCTAAGCAAGCCAGTCAAGAATTACCCCAGCATTTTGAGAAGCCCGTCACAAAGCCTGTAAGAACAATCATCTGTAAGCATTATTATGCAAAATTGAGTTTTCACTCAACAGATTATGACAGCTCTTTCAAGGGGAGACGCATGAAGACAGGGAAAGCAAGGAAGTTAAAACAAATGGGAGTTTCAGACCATTGTAAGAGGCATAGAGGAGAAAGATAAATCCCAGTTGGAGAGAGGTTTTGAAGAATGATAATAATAACAGTTCCAGTTCCAACTCCATCATCACTTTGGGGGCAGATCATTTCCATCAGTCTTATCAGTGGTACAGAAATGTACCATTTTTTCCTATATTCCTGTATTCTGGGGACTAGTGTTTGTTAGATTAGGACTCCATAAATATAGTGTAGTATCTCTACACTCATAATATAACCTAATTAACACACTTATGCATACACATAGCAAGCAGTGGTTGGAAATGTCCAAACACAGCCTGTGCAGCACTGCCTGGCAACCCAAAAAACATGACTTCCACTTCAAGCAGGGGTAGGAGTAATTTCAAAATCTCAATTAAAATAAAAAAGAAGTTTGGAAAATTGTCTTGAGGAGACCTTCGTTTATGTTCTGCCTTTTCAAACTTTAGTATTCCTCTTTTCCAGATTTTCTTACCACCAGGAGGATTAACACATGCAGCCAGACACCGAGAGTGAGAACTATGCCAGGAATTTGAAATAAATCATTAATCTCCAATAACTCTGCAAAAGACTGAACTCAAGCGACATCCTCATTTATCTCATTTTAAAGCCCCATCACTCCCAGAACCCCGACCAGGTTTATGCCAGCACAATAACCCCCCAGAGGTGATTTCCCTAAAAGTAACACAGCAGATGCTGGCCACAGGTTTGCAGCGTGTGATGTCCAAACCGTTAGCATCAGCAGTGAGCTGCGGGCAGGCAACAAGCTCCGGGTTGCCAACATGTTCAGGCAACCACCTGAATTTCCTAAAATGAGCTGGCCAGGCTGGGGGAAGCCTGTCAGGTGGGACCTTGCCCTCGTGCTGGGGTACCCCAAAACCTCACCCCTGCATCCCAGATGGGTGCCAATGGTCAGCTGAAAGTCAGCGGGGCTACAGAAACATACAGCAGAAGGAAATGTGCCCCTCTCTACTTCTCATGTCCCCTTTGCACCCTGGTTATATTCATCACCCATTGCTTGGAGAGCCATCTGCTCATTTCTGCATCCAGGCTCTCTCTCTGGAATGCTGCACTCCCGTCCTCCACTGAGGGAAAGCTGAGGTGCACAATACACACACACAAAGGGGTAGGGCCCTTTGTGTGTACTACGAGCTGGGGAACTCGTCTTTTCAGCAGAGGTGATCTTTAAGCAACAAGTAAGCATTTGGGGGGAAGTGCAGAACACACAGTCTGTGCTCACGCCAACACAAAACACGGTATTGCAGCTTTGGGAGCAGCCTGGGTGACGGTTCTCCTTCACCTCCATCCTTGCAAATACCACTGCCAGGAACACATTACTCAGTACTTCCTCCAGACTCACTCGGTGTAAGTGGAGCAAAACACACCTACTGACACACTGACAGGGATTTTAAATCCTTCAGCATCCGTCCTCTCAAGCCCTTTATTCTGCATCTGTTTGAAAGCATGAAAATTCACTCCCCCGCCTTTTTTTTTTAAACTGCTCTTTTCTATTTATTTATTTATTTTCATTTTGCTGCCTACACATTCCACCAAATGTGCCCCTGTATTAAACACTCCTTTTCCTCTCGATGGGAGCTTTAGGAAACTATGACTGGGGCTATGCAGCATGCAGGTTCCTTTGCTACTGCTCTTGTATTTCCACGTTTCATCAAAATTTCTCTACCTAATTTCACTGTAGATCAATAAAAAGACTCAAAATGTTTCAAAAGTATTCAAAATTTTAAAAATGCATAAAAGAAAAAAAATGTTAAATGAAGCTTAGGCGATACAGGCATGAATTATGAGTATCTGGGGCTGACAGCAGAGAAGAGCCACTCTTCTGCACATTGTCTCCACATCATGGCCAATGTTCCTGCAGACCCTGTGAGCCAGGGAGCTCAGCGTTCCCAAAATTACAACGATTACAAGTCCTTAAGAGAGTTTTGTGAAATTGAGAAGTGAGCAGAGGTACAAAGAGGTTTGAATAGCATCCTATGAATCATGTGAGAAAGGTAGAGCCAAGCTGCGAAACATCCTCTCTCTTCTTGGCTCCCAGCCTAGGGGCTCAATCTTACCATAACAGTCCTGTGCAGATTATCTAGCTGCAGAGCATATAAATCTCCTTTTATTTCAAAGCAGTAGGTAATCAATACCCTAAATTAGACAAAAACATGACTCTCCTTAGAAAATTGCTTTCTTGATAGAAGACAGGGAATAAATATTCCTAATAGGTACCTACTTGCTTTCAAATAATAATGGCACCCATTCAGTAATGTGAGATGCCTCAATTAGAGCCCTATTGTGCTAGGAGATGTACAAACAGGTTAAACTGGTTCAAGCTATTCTTGTGATAATTTCCAAAAATAAAGAATGGAACATGGGAAATCATCAAAATGCTGAACGTGAAACCTCCTGGAGCCCTGTCAGACATCTCGGGTTGAGAAATGCCCAGGAAAAAGGAAGCCAACTGCTGGGACAGGCACTCCTGAACAATAATAACAATAAATAGATAAAGTTTAAAAGCACCAAAAAATGATTTTGTATTAATTCTTGTTCCATAGGTTGACAGGATAAAAGGCAGCAAAGGAATGTGATTGGTCAGGTCACTCCCTCTTTTGATAATGAACACACACACACACACACATTGCCCTCTCCCTATATATAGTGGAGAAAATCACTCAGCTTTGATTTTCATAAGTAATCAAATGAGTCACATTTAACCATAAATTAACATGATTAATACTGAAGAGCAATCCACTACTTTAAATTTGCCCACTGGCAGTTGCATACACAGTTATTTTCAGTGTGCTTTTTTTTAAAGTATTTTTTTCAGAAATGAAACCGTATCTCATCCGTCAGCATTAGAGATAGGAGAGGGAGGTGGTTTGTGCCAGCAACCTCCAACACGGTGAGATGGTGTTTCCCAGTAAAAGCAGGTTTGCAATATGGAGATGGAATGAATTTCCAAACCTCCTTTGGTTTTGTTTCTAATTAACAGAAGCAGACCTCCTTTACTTTCCCTGAAGATACCTTTGCACCCCACTGCGTACAGTAAGAGATGCACAGTCCTCAACATTTACAGCTGTATCTACAGCCTTCAACATGACTCCAAAGATCCTGGATGTTTAAAACACAGCAGCAGCCCAGGGTTCAGCTATTACACTATTACAAGGACTGATAGAAATCTCTCCTCTGGAAAACAGCCGTGCAAAAACTGGGTTTCTGCTGAAGGAGTACTTGTACCAAACCTCTCTTTGCTACTGCAAAACCTCAGAGCTCTTAATCCTATACAGTGTGGGTATTAAATGCTGCTGCAGTGAACCTGGGGAGTTATTGTCATGTGTTGCTCGTGCTGTTGCCCCAGGCCATGTCCTGCACCCTTCACAGCCCCACGCTAGGTGCCTGTCCAGGATGCACTGTGTCCTTTTGCCACAGGGAGACATTGGTTAGACCAGGCAAAAGCCCAGAGTGGAAGCCTGAAGCATGTACCAGCTATAAAACTCATGAAGTATCCTGGCAGTGCTTCAGAAGCAACATATTGAGGTGTTAGGGAAAATACTTCATCAAAACCTCACAAACTTTATATGGGAAAAATCCCTCCATTTCCAGGTCCAATTATCACCATAAGAAGCTGATGGGATAACTGCACCGGTGCCAGGTACAAGGCAGACAGGAGGACCTGCTCTCTGCCTGGGGGGGTTGTGATCTAAGTGTTTCATCACTGTCTGCCAAAGTAATATGCAAAGGTACAAAAGATGCAAGCAAATGCTTCCAATTTGTATACCTGAAATATTATTACAAAGTGCTGACTTGTTATCCAGTGGTTCTCAGCTACGTAATTCGATGTGGAAAACAGCGTTAAGAAATGTCTTCAAGGCTGGAAAAAGATTTCACTTACACATCAACTGCAGATTTCAGATCTAAAGTATGTTTGATGAACAAAATGAAAAATTTCCAGGCAAGGTGACCTGCACCGGTGGAGCAAATGAACCAGAGGACAGCATGGAAGAGAAGCATGCCCCTAGGTGTAAATCAGTCAGGGGACATGGGGGCTTGATGATGCACTCGTGAAACAGAAGGAGCCATGTGAAGAGGATGACAATGTGGTTATAGAGAGGGAGAAGAAAGAACCACCACTGGGGAGGGAAATAGGTAGGTTTTATGGAGGTGGGACAGTTCTGGACAGAAGATGGGAGCCTGAGCATGGATTTTACTGCAGATGGCTTGAGACAAGAAAGCAGGAGGAGTCAAAGGTGGCATGGGGCTTTTGGCAAAAGGGTCAGGCTCGTGGATAGCAGGTTGGTGAAGCACACCACCATGTTTCCGGAACAGGTACCTCACTGAAAATCTACCTCCAGTTTTCCGCACTGAGCTCAAGCATCCTTGGTCTCTCTTCAGCCACCTTCTGAGCTTCGGTTTACAACACTGACGTCTGGGCGGTAGTATTTGGATTGTAAGGTCATCACTGCACGCTCCCTATCATTGCAGTCTTTGTAAAAAAAAAAAAAAAAAAAAAAAAAAAGCAGAACTTTTCCTTTCGCGTGGGGAATACCCGACATTAACTTTCATATCTTGCAATGGCTCTGCAGTCAAAAGGCCCGTGAGGTTACAGGGATCAGACCTACAAATCCTCCTCCTGCTGCCCTCCTGGCAGTGACTTGTCAGGAGAAGCAGCGTCCTCCAAAGACTGATCCATCCCCAGTGCCCGTGACAAACGTGAACCATGAGGCCGGACAGCAGAGAGCAGCTTCGCCTGGGCTTTCTGAGAGAGATGCCTGCAGTGTGGTGGGTGGGAGGTTCAGGGAGACCGCTCTGCATTCCTGCACGGAGATGTGCTGGGAGCACATCGGCAGCCCCACCTGCCACCCCCGTCAAAGGGAGAAGCACATGGGAGCTCTGCTGGGCCGCAGTCTCTCAAATTAAGGATTTAAGAGAGTATCAGGCTTATCCTGGCAACGGGGAGGCCTAACTTACTCATTAGATCTGGAGAGACTAAAGCAAAACAAATGCCGGTGTTTTACAGAGGGATCTCCCAATTCCCTTATTGCTCTTCACGTGTGCAATTAGATACTTCAAAGGAGGAGAATAAACACAGGTGTCTTTGGAGAGGAACAAAATGTCAACATCGCCATGAAAAACCTTCACCACGAGCAGCAAGCCCGGCCCTTTCCCCTTCCCTCTCCCGGCCCCGCTCCCCAAGGAACCAAAGGCCGAGCAGCTCTGTGCTGCACAGGGGTGGTGTGAGCCACCGGGCTATCGCAGCCTTCTCCTCCTTGGCTGAATTCAGGTCATGTCTCCACAACCATTAATCCTGGCTCTTTGGTCTCAGTACACACTTGATCTGGATCAGCCCAGGGCGCATAATCACATTTAAGATGAATTAGCTGGAGCACATGATATGGAGTTTACGCTGGCCTTCCGCCAGCTGCGGCAGGACGGATGACACTTGATCCTGCATGAAGCCTGCCAGTACAAAGTTAACCCAGTGCTGTTTTTGGAACAAATGTGAACCAGCAGAGCCACATCACTCCTCTGGAAACAGTCCTGAGCGCAGATTGGTTGCAGTGCTTTTGATGCAGTTACTCGTTGTCAGAGGTGGATGGGCTAAGTCCTACTTAATTACAAAGCCAGGGCAATCAGACTTACCCTCAGTCAAATCAGGTTTCAGAGCTTAGTGCAGAACTAGCACTAAGGTTAGGAGGGCCTAAATCCGCCCAGATTGGGCATAGACATACATCTGGTGTCTTCTTAGCTTCGTCTCCTACCTCTCTAGATCTGCTCAGGGCACATCCCATGCTTCTCCATCACTGCAGCAAGCTGGCCACCCTCTAATTCCTGCCTGTGCTTTCTGGGAAGAGTTGTCTCACCCTATTGGGAGCACAAAAGAAGCCATGAGGACGCTAGGAGGTGTCTCTTGACACACTCGATCCAGCCTATGACTTTACTGCTGCGTTCCTGCGCCACCAAACTAAATTCACAGTGTTGAGGGGAGGAGGGACGATGAGAGAGCTCCTGCCCAGTGCTTACTGTCTTATTGCACCAAAACAGCCACCGTCAGCTGCTATCTCTACTCAAAAACATACTCGTAAAACATTGCTGTGCATGCCAGTCATAACCATTTTAAAATATCATACATTGTACAACTTTAATAGAGCTCACCATAGCATTTAGCTCAATCAGAAAGATGTGCACTGTTTCCTGCTAATGTCTACGTGACAGATCTACACACGCCATTCCAACATGAGCTTGTAACCAAGTGTTTTAATGTCCAAATTAAAATGGAAGTTTTCTGAAGTAACCATTGAACAACTTATCTTGTACTGGATGCAATTACATTGTACTCCTACTTCTTGGACTGGGTCCCTAACAGATAATTACGAGAAAAAGAAAAAAAAAAAAAAAAAAAAAACAACACACAGATAAAGTTCTAGAAAATAAAAACTGTAGGTGCCTCTCATGGGGATGCTCACAGAAGTGAGGTAGTTTGAGTAAGGCCCTAAACGGCAATTTTGCCATTGTCCCTGTGGTAATGAACAAACAAGAGGAAGAGAAAGGAAGAGAGACAACCTGGCTCATCAGTTTGCCTCCCACTGTGCCTTGTCCTTTGCCTTAGTTTCCTTTTCCTTAGTAGCACAAATCATTTTTATATTCCATCCTGAACCACGTCATCCTTTTCTTTCTTAGGTGTGACAAAATTTCATTGTTCCTTCCAGTTGTAAAAGAAAGCTTTCAAGGACTTAGCTGAAACATCTTCTGGTCTAGCTGATTCATGAGATAATCTGCTCTTAATATATACAGTCCTAAGCCTGTAGCACTTAAGTTTTAGATCAGCATAACATTCATTCCTTGCTGTGACTCAGTGGAGGCTGCAAGAGATGGTAGAAGGGAAAAAAGAAAAGTATCTTTATAGTAGGTTATTTTTATGAGAAAATAGTGTGCTGTATAAAAACAGCATTATTGAATTGAGGTGTTCAAAGCAATTCCTGCAGAGTAAGATTATAGTGAGCAGAGTGCAGGTGAGGAGGTCAGAGCTGCAAAGTAAAAGCAATTTATTCCACTGGTGCAGAAACACAGGGAAGAATTACAAGGTAATTATAAACACGTGTGATACAAGCATCTCGCATGCACAGATGTACATCCCACCACACAAACCTCAAGCTGTACACAGAGGCACTAATGACAACAAACACAGTGAGAAGTACAAACTTCTACCCTCCTCACAAGCTCACATGCAATAGATAACTTTCAACACTGATGATGGGAACGATTACAAGGCTAAAAAGATTAAACTAATTGTGTGTTTAAGTAGAGCATTTACCTAAAATATGAAAGCATGCAGAAAGAAGTATGCATTTGGATGTGTAGGCAAGGCCATTTGAATCCATAGTAATACCCATGACATAAAAGAGATCCTCTGGAAAAATAAATCAGGTAGTGCTTTAAGTGTAGGCAGGTAAAGCAACAACACAGTGCAGTGGAAGTAAACCAAGTAAACAGGCAGTGGGAATTACAGCCAATGCAAAGGGGAAGATAAGCCATCTGTAAACTGCCCAAGGAAAGCGATGCAGGAGATCACACAGAAATTTCAGCTGTTTGGACACACAGAAAGCAGGTGAACCATTTCTGCAGGAAAAAAAAATAAATCTCACTTTCATTAAAGTTCATTCATTTCATTCATTTCACTGTCCAGTTGCTACCTGCTGCGAGCTGCTTTCTGACTCACTCTGTCCACTGCAGGAGCAGGCAAGGCAATGCACAACCAGGGAGTCTCATTAAAAATAGAGTTTCACTGCAGTGCAATGAGCACAGAGAGCCTATGGATGGGGATGGGGAAGGAGATGGAGATGGCATGAGCAAGACAGAGTGAACAAGAGCAGTATGAAGCTAATTCACAAACCCTACCTAGTGCAGTCTTGTATTTAATGTGAAGACTACACTGCTCTGTTTTGAAAACAAAACCATTCACCAGCAACTACTTTGTCCAGTGGCTTTACCAGCATGAAGCCAGCCTGAAAAAACACATTTATCTCTATTGACTCCTCAATAGTTATCCAAGATCAAAGCAAATGAAGATGGCAGGGACTCAGAAAGGAGATTTTATTCCATTATTCTGCAGCTCATTATGCTTATTTTCTGTGTGGCGTGTTCCTGTATAGTAAGTTCATGGTTTGTCCTCTCATCATGCTTAGCCTTCAGTGGAAGTATAGTTAGATGCACAAGTCTCCCTAGCATAAACAGCATACCCATTAGCAAAAGAAAGCACAGACTTGGTTCACTCCAATGGCATTTTATCGTGATAAAATACCTGTGAGACAAACAAGTCTGAGAGTTACATTAACAAAAATTTCTACTCACCTGTATTTTTCCCTGCTGTAAAAAGAAAGACAAAGCAAAAAGACTACAGATGCATCGATCAACATTTCAGGAAAAAATAATGAAAAAAAAAAAAAAAAAAAAAGACCAAAGAAACCCAGCACATGGTAGGTTTCTTGAAAGAGCGTAACGATCCCTTTCTGTGCAGAGCATTTGTGGTATAGTGTGTCAGTCAGAAACTGGAATTTCCTGCAATTAATCAATTTAATAAAAATAATTTGACAGCTTTCCTTCAAATGCTGTCCATGGTTTAGTTGCATTTCTGTTCTGGGTCTTTTGATCAATCAAGGAAGAAAACTGACTGGCTAGACTTGCTCTGCTGAAAATGAAAGATGAATTGGGAAGCTCATTTATTTTTGTTGGAGAAAGAAACAAAGGCAGACAAGCTGACCAACCAGCCAAATCAGGCCACTGGCCAAACCAATTATTTGTGTCTTGCCAGTCATTTCACTCCGTAGTTGTTCCCCTAACAAAACTAAGCGGCCTGTTCTCCCAGATATTTGCCTAATAGCAACAAGGCAATCCAAATTCTGGATTGTTTTCAAACAAACTTTGAATATAATTTTTTACTCTTTTCAGTTTTAAAAGAATAAGTTGGATGCTTTTAGGCATCCCTATTTACTAACACCTATTAAGCAACCAGAATGAAAGTAACTCGCAAAAGAAACCGTCTTCTCAGACGATGGAAACATCAAATTGGGAATTTCTGTGGTTAGTCTGGCCAGTGCCGGCCTGTGGCTGGAGAGGAAAGTGATTTCCTCTTATAAATTATGTTTCAGATGTTCCATTATCTAAACCAGAACTACACAATACATGTAAGCCCAGGTAGGGGAAGACTGAAGAACAGGACAAGATCCTGCCGGACAAAACTAAAGGGTTTTGCACTTGATTTATGGTCTCACAGCCTGAGAACATACCTCACTAGTGCTGCTGCTATAGTAACAAACCAGACTGGTATGCAGGTTTGTGTTAATAATATTTGTTGAAAGAGTTTTCTCAGTTGCATATTCATGTTTCTGCTTCTGCTTTTTTTTTTTTTTTTTTTTTTGGCATATCTGTAAAGGAGATCAGTACTTGAAAACAAGAAATGCAAAATCGGAGGGAAAAAGGTCCGCAAGGGCTTAATAAGAGAAACTCAGAAGTTCTGCAATTACTTCCAGAAATTAGGGAACAAAATGTTAATGGGGTTTGGGAACCTCCTAGAAATGTCAGCCTCCCCTTGGGCTTTGAGGAGTCTGACCTGGAGGCAGAGTCCTCCAAAACTTTTAGGCAGAGCAGCAGCTTTCTAAAAGTGAAGCAGCAGCGAAGCAGCAGTAAACAAGAACGAAGGGGAGGAAGGAGAGACCTGGTTTATTTACAGTCAGGATCATTCTATATACAGCAACAGTCACCCAAAGCCTACACATGTGCTTTTCCTTAAACGTTATGAGTAGCCCCAGCTCATGCAGCAAAATCAACAGCAAAACTCCCACTACTTATATAGTAAAGTTAACCATGTCCTTTTGTTCTTGTGTGGACAAAGATTAAATCGTATTTATCATACTCACCCTCAGATTCAAAAGCAAGAATCTGAAGTTCAGCCTTGATTCAGCTAAGTGCCTAAGAAGTACTTGATGTTAGCATGTGCTCTGCTTATCCATGATCTTAAAGAATACCCCATAATTATAACAACAGTAAGGGTATGAAAGTTAATTAAAAAGCAAACGAGGACAATCCATAAAGGTAACGACAGTTACTCTGATCTGTAAAGGCATGCTATCTTTGCTCTGGGTATTTTTAAAAATGGGGAACACAGTTTAGATAATTGTTATCGTGACCTCCTTGAGAATATGTCTTTTAGCACAGAAACAAAGGAGTATGCTTTTATTTCTAACGGAGCTAAAATTGGACCATTTACATATAGTATTAAAATTTAAAAAAAAAAAAACAAAAAAAAACAGCCATGAATTTGTGAATCAGTGGACTGAAGAATAATGTTTGTCTTTACTTCCATGTTTTATAATGCATGTTATCAATTAGATGATCTTTGTAGGTCTCTTTCAACTGAACTATCCTATCCTATCCTATCCTATCCTATCCTATCCTATCCTATCCTATCCTATCCTATCCTATCCTATCCTATCCTATCCTGCCACTTTATTTTTTCATTTCTATTCTTTGTTTTTATTGTTTTGTTTCTGTAGAGTCACAAGGAAGAAGAAGGCCCCTCCGCACCTACTCCCACTGTTTCTCTCTCTTGGCACTGATGTCTCACCCACAGAAATTAACTGAGAAATTTGAATCTTTTACTTACTAAGAAAGGGGAATGGAGACCCATGGGGATAGAGCTGATCTTTGGTTCAGTTCTTCCATACAGCCCATCAGTCTGAAACTCAACCAGAGGGGAAAAATACCTTTCATGGACTATAGATCGTTAGCACATAAGAGGAGGGGAGTAAGAAATGGCATGACTTTCTGGAGTAGGATCTAGCAAATGGAAGAGGAAAGACTTATTACATACAGGACAATTTACCTTTTTCAAGAAGAAGTACAGCCTCTGCACTGGATCATTTCTCCAAGGCCAAAAAAAAGGGTACCAAAGATCTACAGCACTATTCCTACTATCATCACTACCGCAGTTCAAAGAAATGAGCCATGTACCAACACATCTCTTTGAAGAAAACCCAAAGCACTGCCTCTTGGTGCAGGAGGTCTGAGTCATTTCTTTAAGCATTTTCCCTTTTAATGTATGAGGACAGCTACTGCATTGCTCCATTTATTCATATCATACATTACTTGTGGCTTTTGGTTTTCTGGCAAAGCACCAATGTATCCTCTCGGTTATAAAAACTTGTCGTGCCTCTGAGATACCACTAATTTGAGAAGGTGAACATGGTCCAAGTACCCATTAGTGGTCAATGCCCATTGATGGGACTGAGCGAGCACAGTGATAAAAGAGAGGATAAGGAAGATATTAAAGTACCATGAGCCTGGCAGATTTTTTTAAAGCTAAAAGTGGCACTCTGACTTATTTTTTCCACCCCCTGAAACAGGTCAAGAGCCAAACCAGGAAATTATAGAGTTGTAGGATTAACATCTGGCACAGGAAACCTCTAAGGGATGTGACATGGGAACACCTGGAAAGACAGTTTGATTAAGGACAGCCAGCATACATTTAGACACAGGAGGTCATGCTTAACTAACCTGCTGGATATCTTTGAAGATAATACTGCCGTGGCAGATAAGAAAAACATGACAGATGCTGTACAGATTAGATTTTTCAAACAAAGTTTTGACAAGGTCCAGCCTCTGAGCTGACTAATGGAGACAAACAAAAAGTTATGGATTACAAAGTAAAAGGACAGAACAGTGGCTGCAGAGCAAGAGATAGTCAGCTGTTGAGCAGGCGCTTTATATAGGGAAAAGGATTACTGAGTGGTGGGGTCAGATTTACAATGCTTCTTCCATCCCACTTCCCTCAAATACTGTTTCCATGTTAGCATCTTTCAGACAAAAATGTCCTTATGACCTTTACTGCCTTTGATGAGGGGTTTTATGTCACAGCAGCTATGAGCAATGGCTTTAGTGTCCCTTTGGTTCACAGTACTGAGCTTGTACTTGTACACTGAGGTCAATAGAGAGATACTGAAAAGAATATCTTCACACGGTGTTCTGGCTCTCACTTTAGGAAATGAATCTGGGCTAAGCACTGTCAATGTAGAAGAATTTGGTTCACTCAGCAAATGTAGTTCAATACAAAAAGCGCAAAATAAATTAGTCCCCGAGAAAGGACTCAGGCAAAGTTGTATATGCTAAGTACAATAATGACAAGACAAATAGTAGCGGCAAAGAATTTTAAGCAATGCAGTGTAAAAAGAGATAATTAAAGCCACCAATATGTGGCAGAATGTCAGAAAAAAATGAAGAAAGAAAAAAAAAAAAGAGAGAGAGAGAAATGGGATATAAGCTTGTGTTAGCAGAGATACAGCAGTAACAACTCAAAATCAATGGTTTGTTCTGGAGATGGAGGCTTAGCAGATGCTCTGTATTAGCCGCTATATCACAGCAAGAATATCATTGCCTCAGAGGGTGCAAGAGCAGAGCAACAAAAAGTGAAACCAGATCTTGGCTCTTACCAAGCCCAAAGTTATTAGGTGGGTGAACTGAGAGCATGTTATGCTTATTCTCACTGGAAAAGACAATACTTTGAGGTGACCTAATAGAGGATTTTCAGGATCATGAAAGGGAGTGATCAAGGTAACTTCTACCCAGGCAGGGTGGAGGACCAGGAGGGAAGGAAGGGAAGGAATGTTGAACCAGACTGCAAACATTTCAAATAAAACAACTGGGAGTAAACAGGGAAGTTGTCAGGCAGAACTGCTTCAGCTGAAGGGTAATAAACATGTGGAACAAGTTACTAGGAGAGGCAGCTGAAACAAAGATTGCACATGAGCTCAAAAGACACCTGGATTTGTTTCAAGAGAAGAGAGGGATTCAGGGTTTTTTTTTTTTTTTTTTGTGGAAAGCAGAATGTTGGGATTAAGACACACTTTAAAACAGCAGGTATGCCAAGCCATTCTGGGGTGCCTAAAATTATGCATACTGCCATATACTGTTCAGCAAAATTCCCCGTGCTGCTGCCACACCCTCACCCTGGAGCCACGGTTAAAAGAAATACCTCTCCATAGGATCCTTCCCTCCTGCAGCTTGTTTGGGCCAAACCATTTAAATTGAGAACAGTTCTCCCAGACATCTCCCTGCTGCAGGCTACAACAAAGTAAGAAATGAGCTGTAGGGACATCACCGAGTCCCACCAGCAGTGACCTCCTCAAGCACAGGAGAAACCTGCCACTGCTGCTGCATGACCCCCCTGAAACCCTGACTGAGGTGCTGGAGAAATTAGGTGACCAGAGGCATCTGTGGGCTCATTTTCCAGGGGAGACTTCCCAGGGCCTCGGTCTTTTAAGCCCTGAAATCTGCCCTGAAAGAGGCAGGTTTCCTGATATTTACCAAAGGTGTCCTGCTTGCTCTCTGAATGCCACCCAAGAGAGGGAGTGAGACAGAAAAAAACAAGCTATTGCTCATGACTGGCATGGCAAGAAGAGGCAGGCACTGGCAGCCTCATCTGGAGCACACTTCTTGCTCCTCTCCGTGAGGAGGACATTGCAAACAACTCCCACCAGACGTCCTGCCAGAAGACACTGCCTCGGCTTCAAGCGGAGGAGCAGGCCCTCTGCAAGTGTTAAACTGAAGAGAGAGGATCAGGACATGGGTGGCAAGAAGTGTGCAGAGGACACGGGTGCTGCCCGTCCTCTGGCTCCTGCTGCCTGCCCCAAACACCCTCCCGTGTTTCCTCTGCCTCCCAGCCATGCCCCCACATGGAAAGCTGGGCACTGCAGGCCTTCCTCATACAGCTGTGCTGGCACCCAGTCATACAGCCACAGAATAGTTTAGGTTGGAGAAGATCTTCAAGATCACAAAGTCTAACCATTAACCAGACCTTACAGAGTCCCTTACAGAGTAACTTTCCTGCAATACCGACAGCTATTTGATGTCATTTGGACTAGAATCATGACAAGATAAGGTTAATTAAAAGTGGGTAAGTAAGGATCTCAACCCTCCCCATATAAATTCTATCTTTATTTTAAAATAGCCACTCCAGAACTAGTTTCAGTTTTGTTAGAGAAAAAAAAAATAGTGCTCCTTGGTTCAGAAATTTACACTCACCAGTTTATCTTTGAGCAATTACTGTGGATGAGATATAGCATGCAGAAATTAGGTGACTGTTTTGGAAAATGTTAGCATGCTTCTAAAGAATTCTCTATTCTAGAGAATCCACCACTATGGAAGTATTTTTTTCATGACTTTATTTTTATGTCTGTTACTAGTTATAGAAACATGCAATATTGAGGCTGAAACAGGTTTTCTCATCTGATATTTTTTCTATTACCTGATACCCTGATTTCTCATTCAAGTGACAATCATTGGTTCTTAGTATTTATTTCATTTTAGCATGGTATAACAAGAAACAAAGAGTGGTGCTGTTTAGGAGAGTATAAATAGCGACATGGGCATTGCAACAGGAGAAAGAATAAAGCAGATGAAGAAACTGTTCTTTCAAACCTGAGTATCCCATCCTACCTACAATGACAGTAACACATCCAGGATTTAGAAGAAGGTACAACGTAGAAAACAGTGTTTTATTTTTAAATGCATTATTATTTTTAAATGCATTACTATTCTTTCAAACACAGCTTAGCCAATGACACTGCCTTCAAACACCCCTCAGACAGGTGTTTATTTTCTGCATCCCGGTTCTCTGCCAAAAAAAAAAAAAAGAGAGAGAAAGATGAACTTTTTTTTAAGAGACCACAGTTTGTATGCTTCATAGAGACACACCAGAACCACACATCCCCTCTTTGGGAAGATGTCAACCTCTTAAAGCAACTGGTAAGTGCATAAACACAAAGTGGAATTAATGTTACTAATTGTTTTTTTAGTAAAAGAGCATAGGGTGCATCTGCCAAACTGAAGACTCTCTTCAGCCCCACACTGCCACAGCCACCTGACCACAAGGCGGGTCAGTGTTCTCCTTCCTCACTTCAACCAGAGATGCATTTCCCAACTGGCTGTCCACATGCTGTCTGCATCTTTCTCTCCAGGAGACCCGCCATGTAATTCCTATCAACTGCCCTTTGAAAAGTCTGCCAAGCTTTTGTTGCTTGCAAACCTTGGACGAAGGATTCTCTCTCCCTGCTAATCACACCCAGGTCCCCAGAAAATACCTTTATCTAGATGTAGCCACCATGCCATCACCAACAGGGGTAACGAACAGAGACCTCTGGGGAAAGCTAACAATATTAGGCAGGGTGTGAAAACAGTTAACACTATTCTGGGCAATGTCAGACCAAGTTCCCTGCAGGTGTAAATGGAGTTTTGACCATTTATGGGAAAAAGGAACATTTGACTTTTGGAGTGTGCTGCCAACCCTGCCAGCCTCCTCAATGCATGCTCCAGCATGGAAACCTCCATGAAGACCATCTTCATTTAGAGCTGTAGGTAAGTCCCTTCCAAATCCATCCACACTTTCTCTGGAAAGTTCACATCTGGGTGACATTACTGAGATGATCAGATTAAAGACTTTGTTTCCTACAGAAGACAACTGACACTATTCAGGTCAAGAGACAATTGCTAACAAAACAATATGCTGTGTCATACACTCTTTTGCTTAACTGTGTCACTGAATTTGTTGGAGTAAGCGTTTTCTAGCAAAAATGTGTATTTTGCATTCTCTCCTGGTTTGCAACAAATTTTCTTCATGTCCAAGATTTATTTAGGATATGTCATTTGACTGCAAGGACTGGGAGATTAATTACAGTTTTCCTGTTTCAATTTTCCACTGATAAATTATCTTGATAATCACGATGACTACTTGTTCAACCAGCTGTAGTTTGTGCAACATTCTTTCTGCCATTCCAAAAGTAATTTTCGAAGAGAAATTGGAAACCTATTTCCAGATTAGGCCACTGAACAGAATGAAGGATATATAACCGACGGACTGACAGAAACACTGTAAAGCAAGATGCGAAAGATTAAGCCTAAAACCATACAGATGGGTCACCATCAATTATACATCTGACTACTCTTAACAAGCTCACCTGAAAGCCAGAAACAGAGTAGTAAATATTGCTATGAGCCAGGTGCTCAGGGTGGGGTCTAAAATAATCAGTAAATGTCCTCATAGCAATTTTAAGCAGTAACAACTGCTTGTTTCCAAATATGTAGAAATATAAACGCATATACATATATATAGCTCCAAACAATTAATCTATTTTGAAGAAGTGGGGAACAAAGTTTATTGTTTGCTATTGGCATGGCAACCAGAGAGAAACACATCATCTATTCCACATGGCAAGGGCGCATGGAGCCGAATGGCTGGGATAGAAATAGGAACAGGCAAGGAGCCGGCTGAAAGGCAGCATCAGGCTGGGATGCTAGGAGGCTGGCCTTTCCCACCAATCTTCATTTCATCCAGTCCCAGACCAGTGAAGCAGGGTGCAGGAGGATTTTTTCTCTCCAAGGCAGCCTCTACAGCTTTATTGTAAAGGAAATAAAGGCTGGGTGAGTTAATATCACCCTGGCATACACCAGAGCTCTGAGAAGGTGGGAAGAGTTATGGTCAAAATGAATTGTCTGCACCAGATCTTTTGCTTCCCTACAGTAAGCATCTATAAAAAGGTCTGGCTTCCTTTGAAGGAAAATAAAAACAAAGCACAGAGAAGCATCTATTCTTGCTTAAATGAATTTGCAGGCTGAAAGCCAAAGACAGCAGTGAGAGCAAAAGATTTATAAAGGGTAAACAAATAAATAAACACTCAAAACAAACAAACAAGCAAACGTAGCTCAAGATAGAAGCTCAACTGAATGTGCTACAGTACAGCATTCAAGTTCATGTCCTTTCCCACTTCCTTCACTGCTTCTTTGTGGCTTGAGTGTGACAGGGGCCTGCTGGACCGCCCAGGGAGTACAAAGGGATGCGCCTTCCCCACTCCTCTGCTCAGGGCTGGGAGAAAAGGTGTGGGAAAAGGAAAGCTGGAGCCATGGAGCCACTGCTTTCCATTGCAAGGAAATGAGGGCAGGAGCAGGCAAAGTAAAGCCATTCCCTCTCATCCCATCCAGCCCCCTGGGCACGAGGCAGGGAGCACAGGCTGCCCGTGGTGAACAACATCCTTTCTCCCCATCCCACCCTTCGCATGGGGAACAGGAATGAGGGGGCTGGGGATGCTGCCTGCAGCCAGAGCCCAACTGGGGCTGTGCCTCCCAGACTGGGAACCAGCCACCTTTATGCCAAGGAACAAGGCAGAATGACAGCCTTGTGCAGCAGCTAAGGCACAAGTGGTATAAGTGATGGGTGTCAGTAAAGGAACTGCAAGGGAAATGATCTGTTGCAGCAAATCGACACCTATGTCACTCATAAAAGAGTGCATGAAAAATATCTCTCCTCTATTTTTAATGTGAATAACGAAAAGGTATGTTTAATTTTACTACAACACTAAAGCGAGCATGAACACCCACGCAATGAGAGCAGAAGTGCAGCTATTCTCTCCCCATCTTCACATTTAGCATTCCGCAGAACATCGGCACGTCCCCTTCTCCTGCATGTCCCAAGACATAGTTTTAAGGAACCTTTTAAAATGAACATTTCTGTATTCATACACAAAATGCACATTCCAGTGCTGCTGTACAAATGCTGTGATGCCAAGAAACAACCACACGGTTCTCCTATTCAGGCTTTTTTAAATAGAAAACAGAGTTTTATCCTAATGTGTCTGCTTTTGGCTGACATTTTTCAATTTTCATAGAATTCCACCAAAGATATTCTGGCACCCAGAAAGTGAAGCAATTCAATTCTGAGCTAAAAATTGAAGTTTTCCATTTGGAAAGACTGACAGACAGACAGATATTGTTTTGATGTTGTGATCCAAAATAAACTTTCAGCTTTTCTGCAACAAGCCATTGGGCTCAACTCTTGCTTTAAATCAGTCTCATCCCTACATCCCACCACTTTGGCCCGTGATTGTTGGTCCAAATTCCAATCCCTCAGTCTCTTTCTGTGACCCAAGCTCTTTGCCTAGGCTGCATAACTCTGGCCACACGGCAGCATCATGCCATTCCCCACAGTCTGTGATGTACTGAGGGAGATGCAGCCCAGATGGAAAACCTGGTCTGAAAGAGAGCAGGCTGAAAGATATGGCAGAGGAGATAAACCATTACCAGAAAAGGCAGCATGGTTTAATAAACCCAAGAAAATGTTCTGATTTTCCTGATGGAGACTGCTTTTATTCCTTTGAGGGGGAAAAATGGAACCTTTCTTTGCTCAGTTCCCTCTCTCTAGATGACATCACCTCAGCCCAGAAAACAAATGTACTTAAACACCTGATTAGTGGGATTTGGACATCCAGATATTTTTGTGCAGCTGAGCCTATACTCTTAAGCTCAGTTGCTGTGCTCCCCTTTACACACATCATATCATATTGCACAGTAATGGGCTAGGGAAGGGTTTTCCAGATCTCCCTGAGAAACCAATTTAGTCCTGAAGGCAAAGAAGCTGAATGAATTCATGTTACCTCAGACTACGCTAATTGCATTAAAACCATGGACATGGTTAAGAAACAGTAAGACACAATTCAGGCCTTCACTGCTAGATGTCTTTGTTTGTATACTTCTGTTGTGTTATTTTGCCTCTCCCTGCTCCAGTGGTGACCACAAACTGCTACTGCTGAATGACTGAAAGATCTGTGGAGACTTTTTGACTTCTTTTTTTTTTTTCTCCCCAGGAAACAAGGGCCCAATTCTGCAGCCCAAATTGACCTGGGTGTCCCAAGTTAAGTTACATGCAGCCCATGCAAAGGTTCAGCTGTCATTAGATTCATTCACAGTGAATCTCAATGAGCTGAAACAAGAATTTCTAGAGAACAAGGAAGGCTCAATGTCCCCCTCCTCCTCTCTCCACAGTTGTACCAGGCTTATTTGTTTCTATGTTTGCTGTTTGGTTAGTGGTGGCAACTGGTTTAACCAGACATTCAGTGGGGCAGGCAGTGTACAAACACTGCTGGAGCAGCTTTCCCAGCCCTTCAGGGCTGTATATTTTGGGACTGTATAAATGGGTACAACAGAGCCTGGTGGAGGAAAGTTTAGAGAGGTGACCCACCTTGCCCCAAATCACAGAGCAAATCCACCACTTGGCCAGACCCAGGTACCTGCTCTGGCCACCACTGAAGGGTTAACACAGAGCCATGTTCATGTTTCATCTCCCTGCTCAGGTCTGACTCTCTCTTGAAACCTGGGCTCATTTAGAAGCCATTAGGATTTGGGGTGGAGATTTGGTTCATGCCTGGGCCTTCCCTCAGAGCTTTAACTTCTCATTTTGACCCTCCAGAAGCAAGAGAGATGGGATTTTCCCTTCCGCTTGCTTTCCTCGTTAAAGTGCCTTCTCACAATGTTTGCTGGCCTTGCCTGCCACGTTCTGGTCTCCTCCCTTGGTTGCTCCAGCGTGGGGAGCCCTCAGGCCTCCAGCCACCCTCTGCCCTGACACCTGTAGCCACGGGCACTCCTGGCACCCTGACACATATCTCCAGGGAGAGATAAGCTGTGAAGGGGTAGGGTGGTTGTGAGAAATGGGTCAAAACACAGCCACCACAGCCCACTCATCTGTGCCATGCCAAGCAGAGATGCACAAGGCTCTGGAGGCCTCCTCAGCAGGCCATGGCACTGGTGCTCTCCCCAGGCTTTACTCGACACTGGCATAAAAGCAGCAGCAGGTGAGATTAAAAAGGAGGTCACAAATACAGTAAGGGATCTTTTATTTACACTGGGAGCACTGTGGGGAGGAAAGCAGCCTTCCCAACACCAATGCCTTAACTCTGGGGAGGGGGGGATGCTCCTCCCAGAAGCACCCACCTCTTTCTGATGGCTGTGTGAGGAGCCCAGGAGGACATCTTCTCCAGTTGCCTAACCCAGAGCTGGGTGGGTCGATGACACTCTCGCTCTCTCCTCCCAGATATCCACTACAAAAGACCTTTAGCCATATTAATCCTCTTGCATTGAAGAGGGCGACATCTAATCACGTGGATAAAGACTGCAGCATAGGGCACGTCCAAGTTGGCTGAAGCAAGGTGGCATGAACAAACAGCTCTGGCATTTCCCACACAAACATTTTGCAACCTTAATTATATTATTTCAATAAAGACATATGAAATGGTTTTGTTTTCTTTCCTTCTCCCTCTCTCTCTCTTTTTTTTTTTTTTTTTTAATGCATACAATATTTAATAATAGATAACAGGCAGGAACCTCAACCTAGTAAACGTATGGAGTATTTTAACTCGACCTGACCAAATCAGAAGATGCCTGGAGGAAGAGTTTGATTTTCAGCAGATCCATCCACACCAGAAGAACAGAAACTTCCCCGGAGACTTCACTTTGGCTCACTGCAAAAAGCAGATCCCATGCAAAAGTTCAAAGCGTAGTTGGAGTGGAGCTGACTTGGCCATTAGGGAGCAGTGACACGGAGCAGAAGGGGTGATGCAAATTGAAATTACCAGGTGGAAGAGACCAGTGGGACTTCCCCAGGGGCCAGCATTGTGTGTTAGCAGGCTGGTGTGACTGGGGTCATTGTGCTGTTCAAACAGCAGAAGAAGAACACAGTGAAAGAAATAAGCATCTTGCACTCTACCTCAATACATACTTTCCTTTACAAAAAAAGTTACTTGCACAGTTCTCAAGGTTTTTTGTTTATTCTGTATGCTTCCCGGGGTGGCAGAAAGAGGGCACTTTATTTGTTCTTAAACATCATGTTTCCTCTCTCTGAGTAAAGCTGGTGATGTTCATGATGCTCAGTGCTCTACAGGTATTTAGCAGCTTTACACAGTGCAACAGGACAGTGAATAAGTTGCAGATTGGTATGGTTAAGCCACTTCAAACTCCATCACTGGTTGATCTCCTGGTGAGACTTTCGTGTCTACAGTGATAAAGTTTAAAAGCATGCAATTACCTGTGCTGGAGAAAAAAAATGATAATAGAAAAGAACCCCCAAATCCATCTTCTTTGTTTGTCAGATATTGGTACTCTGCTTCATTTGATAGCCATTATGTTTTTAAAAAGTAAAACAAATAAGAGAGAGCACTGTGAATGCCAAAGCCTAAAAGAGATCAATATAAAGACCTACCTAGAAAAGACTGTGCATGAAGACAATACACAAATGGTTTCACTGACCTCCCTCCTGAACCCTGTGGTTTGGTAAATACCTTACTTAATCTGTTCAGCATGAAAGTAAGCAGTGAATCAGATTCTTAAACCACCATAAATGCATGCCCACAGAAGAAGAAAACAGCACGTGTTTATTCCTGACACACAAAAAAAATAACATCACAAAGACAATATTGCAACTATAATGAAAATGTAACAAAAGCAGATTGGATCCCTTCAACCTTGGAAGCTAGATGAGAGGCTTAGAGGTTATCTCAGGTACTGCTGGTGTCTTCCAGGGCAGTTCCCTCCAGCCCCGAAGTCCACCTCCACTGTACCCATATGCCATAAACAGTCCTGCAGCTGGCCCACAAAAAAGGTTCCCAGACTCATTACCTGTCCATATTGACATCTCATCCAAAAGACTAAGATACGGTAACACCCAAAGCAATAGAAGAATCTAACCTTAGTAGACTTTCTTTTCAAGACTCAAAGAGCACGAATGGTCAAAGCCCTTCTCTGGATCATTTGGGAAGTACCTCAGAAGATTACAGACTGCAGGAAACTCTACTGCTCTGCAAAATGAAGAAAATATACTCTCAGTTAGGGTCACCTTAAAAGGTTGATGTGCTCCTCCTGTTGTAACAGAGTGGTTGAAATAAAAGCAGATAGATGTCATCAACCGAAATAAAGGCATGTGGGGCTACAAAAATATTTCACTTCTGCTTTCTGAAGGCTGTCAGTCTGTGGAGCCACAGCAGAAGAAACAAACAGTGGACCTAAATGATATTTAAATTTTATATGCTATCTGCACAACAGTTCTAATGAGAGAGATGGCTTAATGTAATCTCTTGACAGATGTTACACACACCCAGATCTCCTCAAGCAGTGGCCTGGGTCTCCTGCAGCTCCTGGGCTGATGGGGAACTTCTCCGCTTTGGTGGGAGTAGCGAATGTCTGATTCCTGTTTGCTTGTTTGTTTTTTGTTTCTTTTTTTTTTTTTTTTTTTTTTTTAAAGTTTGTTGCATCATAAAGAGCTCAAATTAAAACATTTCATTTTGGATGTGAAGTCTGTGTGATGCCTTCTGAACACTACCTCTCTCTTTTTTTTTTTTTTTAAATAAACATTTTAGCTAAAATATGCCATTTCCCCTCATTTCTCCAACTTTACTGCTAACCAGAATCTGATGATTTGAGCACACTAGCTTCTTGCTAGGTATTAGAAAGGTAATAATGAAGCATGGAAGAAATGTGGATATAGTGATGAGTTTCTGCAGACCGCTGTTTATTGACTACAAGTTCTCTAAGTCTCATCACCATTATGTCAAACAAACAAGTTGCTGCTTGTGATCTGCAAGAGCTATTGACTGAAGTCAAAGTGCCAGATGTCATTCCACACACTTACAGGGTTGCTACACCAAACATAACTTTCTTTTTTTCTGCTATGGGAGACATAGCAAAAGAAAACAACATCGTTAAACTAAAATACTGACATGGTTAATAAAAAAACAAAAAAAAAAAAGAATTGCTTCAAACAGGGCAGAGCCTAGCTTTAAGAGTTAAATTTCAGCATCCACGTGTCCTTGCTTGTCATTACGAGATAGAGAATCAACACTCCGTGCTGGCAGAAGCATCCATCAGGTCAGTGTAGTTTCAGACACAGCCATGTGCAATACAGGGCACAGCTACCAGGGTCCTGTAGGTTCTACACCAACACCTCTGAGATCAAGGATTTCCTTCCCCTCAGTCACGCACACAAATCAAGATTTGTAGGATATAGGTATACAGGCTGGCTTTAAAAAAGACAGAAGAGTAATATTTACACTGACTAGCATTTTAACCCAAAGGTGACAGTAAAGTAAAGCTTTTATCCTGAAAGACAATGACTACCTAATTGGAGACGGGAAAGGATTCAAGCAGAGGGAAAGGAAGAAACACATCCCTTTTCATCCCCCAAAAGGTAGCACAAGCAGCAATTTCTGAGATGCAGACCACAGGCTTTCCTTCGCTTAACAGGGAAGAAAGAAATGTGGAGAAGAAAAAGGGAAGAAAGAGCCAAAGACAAAATGGAGGTTCTCTAGCGGCCAACAGTGCATGTGTTATGCCAGGGCGCCTCTCAAGAGCTGCAGAATCAGTATCCAAGCATTAATTCCCCTTCACTGCTTCACAGAGAGCCAGTGGCATCGTAGCAGATTCCAACTTTACCTTAGCAATGCCCAATGGAGCAGCTGCACTCCAGAGAGCATTTCGCTTGCACGTCCCCGAGCTGTCGGCTTGCAGCACGTCACTCCACCCATCCGAACAGGAGGCCAGCAGAAAGGGGAAGGCTCGCAGTGACCTGCCCGATAACATTTTCTGCAGACTGGAAATCCCAGTCAAATCTCATCCAGCCCCATCACAGCTTCCTGCAATCAAACCTGACAAGGAAAGCCAATTACAAAATGCATTTCAAGCCTCACCTGGTCTCCCAAGAGTAGCTCTACATATTTGAAACATTTTGATTGGCTTCTTGAAATGCTTGCCTGGCTAAAGTGACCTACAAATACCAATTTGCAGCACATCCTTTATAACATTTGCCTCAGTGTTAGAACCCACGTCCTACATTCAAAGCTGGAAGCTCAGGAAGAGCTAGGACTAGCTGCTATAATCCATGGTAGAGGTAATTGTCATAATTCGAAGGGTATGCCAACAAATATGTTGTGATCGGGACTGTTATTCCTTATAGTAATTGCTGAAGGTGCCTCCAGAGTAGACCGGTCTTTACTTGTTACCTCTAGCTATGAATCTCATAGATAGGGAACAGCCAACTGGCAAAATCGTGCTCTCTGAGCTGTGCAGCCAGCCCTGCTCCACCACTCTGCCCAGCCCTGCTTGTGTGTGCCAACAAGAGAGGAGAATACTTTGTACACAGATCTGATGGCAACCTTTCATCCTCACCACAGTATCTTCTGCTAATAATAAAGTAACAATCAATTGAGGACATTAAAACAGGCCAATCCATCAAAGAAATGGGCTCAGGTTCTAAGGCATAGGAGATCAGTGTAATTCACTGACACTAGTCAAGTGACACCAATATATTCCTACTGGAGATCCAGTCTGCTAAATGCTAACACTATCCTCACATTTTACTTTCTCTCACTGGGTTCAGGCAAATAGACCCAGTTTTATAACAAGAAATCCTCCTCGTTTCTAAGGATGTCTGTCTGAATTCGGTGAAAAAGGAAAATGCCCTGCCTCAGAGTGATTACAGAAGTAGCATAACTTGGAAAAGGCAAAACTGGATTCACTTGGAGCAAGACAAAGCCAGTTCCTGCAGGCTTCCCTCCCACTGAGTTACACAAAACAAGCAACTACTTCAGGCATCCTCATGCTGCAGCATCCCAGAGCAACAGCAGTTGGGGGGCAAAAATGGAATGACCACAAGGCAGTTGCATACGAGGCACCTACGTATAAACCCATATTTGAGTAGCCTTATCCTTCATACTTGAGTCTAAACACTTCGTTCAATCAACACTGAAGAGAATACTTCTTATTACTATTATTTTTTTTTTTAGTGGCAGCAGTGTCCCCTCTCACAGCAGAGCAAGGTTCCCACGGATGCCATCCTTATCTCTCACAACGCCAGGAGGTGGGGGGCGCACAGGAAGAAGTGCCAAAGTTTGCCTTTCCTTTTTTGAAATGTCAGTGCTTATTGATCACTAAATCACTTCAACAGCTTATTAAGTAGATGTCACAGAGAGTTACTACCGGTCTCCTATTAATTTAAAAATACTAATGGCTTTTTTTTGGAGTGTAATTTCTTTCCAAATGAAAAATGCCCCCTGTGTTAAAAACTGAACATTTTGGACCCTGTTCATCAGTGTGCAAGGCTATTGATCATACATAATGCACATTTAGTACAGATTTTAACACTGCAGTATGTTTTAAGGTTGCTCTATAGCTTTGTTGTTTCATTTCTTTATCATTTCAAAGGATCCTCTCCATTTGGTTTTTCCATTTGCAGACACGCTGACATTCTCCTGATACATATTGTTCACAGTTTCATGTCAATACCAGCATAAATAGAAGCTATCAATCACTTTCCTGATGATAACAGTAAATAAATAAGGCACGCTTTAAACCTTCAAAGCACTGCATAAACATCAGTTTGTTTTCACAACATCCCTGGAAGCACTGAGGCAAGTGGTTTAACCATTTCGCTAGGCACTAACTCCGATTCAGGAATGGCTTAAGACCCATATGGCTCATTATGTGCATTAACCACAGAAGATGTACATTCTGACAGATAACCTACATATAAAAGACCAGGAAAACTGTATTTCCAAAAATTGAAAGAAATTCCACTCAATCATAAAAAAACAGCTCGTTTAACTGTGAGGGTGGTCACACACTGGACCAGGTTGACCAGAGAGCTTGCGGACTCTCCAGCCCTGGAGATGTGGAGAAGCTGGCTGGCCACGGCCCTGAGCATCCTGCTGAAGCTGCCCCTGCTCTGAGCTGGGCAGTTGCAGTGGCGCTCTCCAGACATGCCCTCCAGCCTCAGCTGTTTTGTGCCACTGCTGGATGCGGTCAGGATCCCTCCTTTGGACTGCTGTACGCTCACACAAAATAAGCACCAATATTTGAGGATACCGCAGCATTTTCCTGCCTTTTGCTTTTCTGTGGGTGCAGCTAGAAATGCCATGGGCATGGCTAGGGATGTCATTAACTCCCCAGTCCTGCAGTGAAGGATACACAGAGCCAGACACATGAAACGAAAAACACACAGAGGATCAAACTGGGACATCTGATTCCAATATAGTGTGCAAGGAGCGGGCGGGTGTTCTCTGCGTTTGGAAGCCTTTCAGCTCTCAAATATAACTACTGTTCAGTCTCCAACAAAAGACTGGGATTAAGTATCAAACTTTTTTATTTTATTTTTTATATTTTTCTTTTTGTTCAACATCTACCAGACAGACATAGTAGCATCTTTCTCTCACAGTTGTCCTTCTACAGATATAAAAGCTTCCTGCCCATTACATCCTTGGTTATTTCACATCCCATTGATCATTTTGCCTGTGCAGCTAGCAGAACTGCAGCAAATAAGCAAGCAAAGTAAGATAAGGCTAGAGTCTTGCCCTGTGGAGCTGCAGTCCTGTGCTGCCTCCCGTGTTCTTCTCTGCCTCTCCCCCTCCTTCACATATCTCCTTTCATTCCCAGAGACATTTCCAATAGCAGATAAATCAGCATTTTGAATTCTTCTTGTGATGTTGTAACAAGCAGGCAACTGGCATGACATGTTGTAGAGAGACACATGTGAATACCTAAGTCAGAAATAATGAGATTTCTCTCCCGTATGCAGCGTGAAATGAGAGGCAAACGACCTCACCGCTGAAAACAGAGGAGTGCAAGGAGAGGTGTGGGGAAGGGAGGGAGGGAGGGAGGGAGGGAGAAAGAGCAGATGTCTGATCCATTTTGCTTACTACAGTGGATTTCAGAAGAAAAACTGTCTGGCAGGCAGCACCCTGGGAAACAGCCTGGGAGGGATGGGACAGTGGCAGAGCAGTGTCTCAAAACCAGGCAGCTCCACCCTACATCCCAAGGACATGTCCCCTGTGGCCGGGCACCGCTGTGCATTGTGGCCAAACGAGCCTGGGCTTCAAACAAAAACACAGAGGCGAAAGGAGGAAACAAAAGAGAAAGGGGATAAAAGGTCCCAGTAAATCAATTAATGAAAAAGTCTGCTTCAGTCTATAGACAGCAGTGGTAATTGCTGTGTGCGTTGCTTGTGATGAATAGGGCCCCGTTACCGTTGCACAACTCATCCTTCTCAGCCTGGCTGGGAACCAGCAGAACACTGATCTCCACTGAAAAGTCTTTAATTGTTGTTAAATTAATCAGGGCAGGGTGGCAGCTTTGGTTCATGCTTAACCGTCCCATTTTCTCCCAGCCCCAGACTCCCACCTTCCCCCCTGCTCCTCCCACCCCTTCCCCGGCCCCTCAGCTCGCATCACTTTTGGGTCAGTCAAATGCTGGTCCCGTTCACACAGCAGTGAGCCATGCAATAAACCTTAGGGTCCTGCATTTCATCTGCTTCAGGACGTTGTCTCTTTGAAAGCCACGACGTAATGCAAAACTTTGGAAAGCTGAACTCCAGACATACTTAAAACCACAAGATAGGGGAGTAGAATGTTTCACCACCAACGCCGAAGCCAGAGATATGGGCGTTGCTGTTACTGCTTAACGCCGGGTGTGCAAACACTTCCCAGGAGCAGCCTTGCTCTCTGGGGTGGCAGGCAGCAAGGAGCTTCACCACCTTAAACCCTTTCATTCATATTAGGGGTCACTTCACTGAGCTGTTTACAGCGTAAAACTAGAATAAGCAAGATGACAATCTGATCCAAAATGTGTTTCTTTTTGGCAGTCAGAAGAAGTCAAGAATGTGACAGTGGTTAGAGATGACTCTCACACCCTGCATCGTCGGAAGAGTCCTCCCAGAAGTCTTAAGCTCACCCTGTCTCCCCATGCTGCTGAAGGATTTGCTGGAGATTTAGCTCGGATATCCCATGCAACTTTCACAATGTTAAGCCAAGAGTATGCGAAAGATCACTGCAAAGAGAAAGAGACCTTCCTCCACGAATAAAGAGGATTGGACAAGAAGTAATGGGAGCGATTAAGGAATAATTAAGTTGTCGCAGCAGACATCTGGGTTAGATGTAAGGAGAAAAAAGCAGGAAGAGTAGGAGAGGAGTGGAATATATTTCCTAGGCCAGCTGTGCAATTGCTGTCATCAGAGGTTTTTAGGAAGCAGACAAACGGCTGTCAGGAACGACACAGACCTGAAGACATTGAGATGATCCAAACAGCCTCTTGCAGACCTAGGGACTAAGGAGGTGGTAATTACAAGTGAGCAAGGCAGCAGCAGGCATCCTGAGGACCCACTAAAAACTGAAATGATAAATGCAGCCCTCAGTGTCTAGCCCTGCAGAATTCTGAAAGTCCCTCTTGTCCCCACTCCATCAGCTACATACAAAACAAATGCCATTGAATATCCATGAACTCTTATAAAGAAAATATATTATTTAGAGCAAAGTCTGGAAAAAAGGTGTGTTAGATTGACCAGATAATTTATCCAGCAAAAAGCATAAGCTGAGGCCTCTAAGCAGTCTTTGTCCACTACATGCCATCTCTATGCAGAAAAAGTTAGGTACTTGTATAACGCAACTTGCATGACACAATCACTCTTTCTCACCCAGCTTAAATGATCCACACGGTAAGACAACCATGGAAAGACCTGAAAAAAAAAAAAGCAGTCCATAGCTAGCATAAGCAGCATTTCACTATTCTAACTATTCTAACATAGTTTAACGAAGTCTTTGAAGAATATTCTTGAAAGAAGAGATGGCCCAGAAAGTTTCTAGGTCATTGACAGGTGATCAATCTCACTGTTTTGAAGAATTTATTATGAAGAGGTGCCCAATCAAAGTAATTTAATGCATCCAGATAAACCCGAGGAGCTGCTCGCAAAGAACTTGGCCACAAATCTGAGAAAGACTCAAGCCCTGAAATCTCATGCAGGATCCCTCCTCATCCTTTCCTTCATACTGCCATATGACTTCTTTACTTTTGGTTTCTCAATGACAAATGAAAGGCCCTCCATCTCCTGAAGTGAGGCTGTATAAGGATATATCTTAGCATAATTACATTTGATAAAGAACCACTTCAGATAAAATATGCTTGTGTCACTGCATTTTTTCCTTCTTACTTCCTAAAAATGGAGGCAAATTTGCAAGTCTTTATTATCCTAGAAAAAGGCATTTAGCATTTTATTGGCATTTCCATATTTGCTCGGCTCGGTTTTACATTCATCAGGGGTGACATCATTCGTATATTTTATTTGCATTAGAATGGCAATTTAGGGTCATTGTGCAATCCCAGCAATATGCATCGCACTGTGCGGCTCTGATCTCCCTTCTGTGCTGGGAGGAGGGAGTCTAACACCAACACAATGATGCAATAGTTTATCTTTACATATCTGACAACTTTCAGCTTCTAGTGTCTAATTTTGGAGAGGCAGGGGGAAGGGTGGTGGGAAAGAGTGGGACAGTAGAAAAAGAAGAGGAATCCCAAGGATTCACTCCCTCAAAAGAAAATGTATTGATTTTTCTTGGGATGTGCTAAAAGGCAGAGTTTACTAGTTAAAGCTGTCTACCAGATCCTTCTTCCTCTGAGGAGCAGAACGATGTACTGTAGAAATGTATCGGGGTCCCACCACGGCAATGGGACCATAGTCCCAGGAAGGGACTATGGCAGACGTTCCCACAGAACTCTTCCATCTTTCTTTTTAAACCCGGATTATGGAAATTCCTTTGTTTTCTCTTCGGTCCCCAAACCGCTCCAGCCTAAGCACCCCAGACACAACTCTTGGGCTTCAATTGCTTCATTATCTTGGGTCATTTTTATTTCAAATAAACTTACTGCAGCAGCAGTAAGCCTCAGTGAAGCAGCATTACGTTCTGTATAATAACAGAAGCTCTCTCATATGCGTGCATTATGTATTTCACTTATTTTTTCAAGGATCACTACATCTTACCAAGAATATCATTTGCAGGAGGACATTTAACCTTTCTTTCTTACCTTTTTCTATATACCAGAAGATCCTTCTATTTTACAGGTAGCTGTAGCTGAGATTTTATTGATTACATCTTATCTGTGTGAAACATGTGTAACAAAATCACTGGGTTTCATACTATCAGGAAAGAATGAAAGCACAGAGTGGGTAAAACCAATTCTAGGCACAGTGCAAACCAAATCAGGACAGGACTCATGAGTTTGCTGGCGCTTATTATTCTGCTTCTCTTAGCCATCGTATGTATCATAGCATTATTTGTGAAAAAATGTTCTTAAAGTCTTTTTCTAAGTTTGTTTACCCCTGGGGCTGGTATTTTGTACTAGGACTTTAGCTCTGCCAATAGAAGAGTCAGCTAGATAGCGCACCAACCAATCCTTGGGTTCTGCTGCTGTATTCCCAAATGCCTCCTAACACCGCAGCAATTCCTATGTTATTGTTAAATAATTGGAGGCAGGGAAGATTTGAGAAGGCAGAACAAGTTGCATGCATTGGCTTCCACAGATGAGAAGGTAAAAGATAGTTAAACTTTTTCCCAAATGGATAATTTCTTAATTATCTGTATAGATTTCCTGTCTGTCTTGCTGTTGCTACCACTGCATCTCATTAGGATTTGTTTAGCTTCAGACAGTCTCACAATTGTTGTTTCTGGATGCTTTTGAAAATTACTATAATTTGTTTGTTACTTGTGTTAAAAAAAGGCTTGAATTATGAGCTTTTCCAACAAATGTTTACCAAGTATTACAGAATCCATAATGAAAATTTACTCTGTAACACTTGGTGGTTTTATTTTTCATGATTATGAGGTTGCTGTTGTTTATAATCTGAATCGTAACAACCCCATCAAACAGTTAAGCCCAGAGTAGAGCCCTTAAGAGTTAAGCTATGGTTAGCCCAGAGTACTGGAAGCAGGACTTCATTAATTTGAGCAGTATGTTATTACAGCTTACACATATCAAATCCTAGCCACTAGTAGATGAAATTTATTACCTGAAGGCTAAGCAGGGTCTTGCCTGAAATGAGACGACAGCTTTGCTTGCCCTCCTAGTACCACGTGTCGCATCTCCATGCCACGCACACGTTACACCCAGCAGGGTGCTCTGCTTGGAGTGCTCCCGTGAGACAAAATGTGCTTCAGCATTCTTGAGTTTTGAGAAGTGGAAAACACGAGACTGGGGAATGCCTTCATCCAGCACCACCCTTCTGAAGTGGAGCCTGAAGCAGTGACCAGAGGGTTCGATGACCAGAGCAGTGACCTTCCCCTTCAGCCACCGAGGCCCAAGATGGATGTGAAGAGCCCTAACATAAGGTGCCTGCAGGCCCACAACCCCAGAGTTTTCAGTGAGGAGAGCAGAGTTATTTTTCACATTAGAAATACCGTTTTTCCTGCTGAGAGTACTGTACCTGTTTCAGTTTATACAAAATCCTTACCATGCTCAAAAGATTTAGGAAAGGTATCATTCTTCTGTTTTCAGACTGTTTTGCTTGTGGACTTGACAACACGAACCTGTGACTGGCCTTTTTCATTGCATGACAGAAGGTGCACGCTCTCCACAGGCTCTGCAGTAGGACGCTTTCCAGAAACAGCAGCAGCAACTGAGAGCAAAAGGCCCTCCGGAAGATGAGTAATGCAGAGAGTAAAGGGAGGGATTTCTGTGGCACAGGGCCCAAACTGCAACCCTTCATGAAGATCAATCAGTTCTGGATGTTACTAAGCCTGAACAGTGAACGCCTCTATGCAAGAAAATAAGTGCCTGCCCATCACTCATCGCTGTCCCTGGGGAGCTAACTCAGTCATTGGTCTGTCCAGCATCTTTGCTGTAGAATTTGGTGTCAAACCACATCAGCTTGAAAACCGCATTTCTCTAGGCTAGCACTGACATTCATAGTTCAAAAGGAAGACTGCAAGCTTGATTCATCTTCATTTTATGCCGCAGCAGTTCCACAGAAGTCAACGGAGCCACACTGACACATACCTGGAATGAATCTGGCTCCACGTTTGGGAGCAGTGCTTGGCTCTCTCCTAGAGAGCTTCTTGGGAAAAGAAGCTCCACAGGACTTGTGCTTCCACTGCACGAGCAGCACTGATGCTGTGATTCTGAGAAGGGAAAATTTCATTTCCACCAGAAGTATAAACCTAGTATCAACACTTCACTTGGTGTCCCATATTGAAAAAATCACAACTGGCAGGGTACTGATTTACTTTAGATCATAACATTACCCTCCATGCTTTGGTTGTGTTGTAGCCTCTTCAAATGGCATGCTCTGGAAATCGTTTCCAGGGTTGCTTTCAATAATTTGACCTTTTTTTTTTTTTTTTTTTTTTTTTTGACAAATTTGACAAAGCTAAGTACTTTGAAATCAGCTCTGTTGTGAGCCTTTGGGAAGCTTGACCAAATGACCTCCAGAAGTCTCTTCCAGCCTATAATTTTCACTGAATGTGAGATTCTGAGATTATTTACTGCTGCTGCTGTTTATCCTGCCAAGGCTCTGTTTCCAACCTTGTAATCCAGCTCTCCCTCACCACAAAGCACTGACTTTCCCGTTACTAACAGACTACTAACCATAGCACTTTCCTGCAAGATTATTACCAGCTCCATTCATCTACACCATATCTACTTCCAGATCTGCTTTTACTGCTTACATGTCTTTGGGCATGGGAGTCCCTTGTAATTTCCTCTTACTTAGACATTCCCGAACACCTGACAAGCAACTGGGATTTTCCAGCTTGTCCTCATCTGTTCCCCAACTGCTTCCATACAGCTTAACAGCTCCCCATTGCTGTTATCTTATGGCAGATGAGGAGGGCCTGATGGCAGCCAGAACACAGAAGCAAACCTCATTTTGCTTTGTTTTCAATCAAAAATAAATACTTCTACACACTGGTAAATGGCACACAGGCATATGGCAATGTCTTCCTCTGCTCCATACGGTGCGTATGTCTATACACACCATGTATACGTAGACTTTTCCTTTCCCAGGAAAAGCTGGTCTAAGCCCCGAGCTGATGCACCCGGTTCCTCCCCTGAATACTTCACTCAGACGCAGACAAATTGCAAATGTGAATGTGCTACATCACTCGTGTTTCTCTTGGCGCTTCCAGCGGTTTTTAACATGGTGTGCCAAAAGGGCTTCTGCCAGGCAGTATCCAGCTCTTTACCACCGCTGCAGATGCTGAAGTGATGGAGCTGGCACAGATCCATCAGGTGAAAGTGGCAGGGGCAAGGGGCTATGACAGGCTTCACCCCCTCCATTAGCACCAGCCACCTGGCTCACATTTCCCCAGTTCCCCAGATGTCCTCTCACCTCTGCCGCCCGCATTCATTTTGGCGCTGCATGCACCCTGGTGCTCTTCAAACGAGATGCCTCTGCCTGGCGGCACTCCTGGAGCAAACCAGCTCGTTCGAGCTGGTAAGCCTGTCAGTCAGTATTTAAAAGAGCTTCCAGTTTTGCAGTATATAAATTAACCTTGACACCTACTGCAGCGGTACCTTCGCTTTTCCTGCATAGCCAGCTGCACTTGAGGGGAGTTAATAACTGCAGGTAGCAAGGAAAAAACATGAGGAAAAGCTTTCAGGGGACGTGATGATGCTTCTTGCAGTGCAGAATTCTGAAATTAGCTTACAGGCAGATACCCCAAACACTTACTTGTAGCCCTTTGATCACTGGTGCTCAGCCACAGTGGCTTGTTGGACATGGCAATTTTACTTCTCCTACTTGCTTTGTGCAGGAGCTGCATCAGAGTGCTGAGGCATGCAAGTAGAAGGTAGCATTTGTGTGGCCCTTATCCTAATTAGCTGTGTTTCCACATGCCCTTTAATTCACCCAACTAATCCCAGAGATAGAGTGACCTTTGTCTTTCACCTCCTTTATCACACTCAGCAAATGAACGAGTTCCCATAACTTAGGCCAACCATTACAAATAATCAGCCAGGACTGAACCCTACAGCTTTTGTCTGCGGAACCAAAATACCTTTTCTTTGCCAAATTCAAAGCAGAGCTAAAAGCTAGGGATCTGCTTGTAAGTAACGTATTTGTAGCAAATATTTTATGCAAATGGTGGCATTTTTAAAAATTAAATATTCATCAGATTCCACAATTATTCCAGACTGACTAACTTGACTATCAAATAATATTCTGCAAATATTTGCCACAAATCACTGCCATATGTTTTAATGCAGTTCTGATATAAAAGCAAGCTGGACCAAAGCAGCCATGTCACAGCCAGAGACATCACCTTCATTTGTATCGTGCGACCAACTTTAGCCCATGAGAAAAAGACACAACATCAGGTCAGGAGACTCTCCCCTATTATACACGTAGCCTAGGTGGTAACAGCAAACAAATGGGGACTTAGTAAGCAAGAGAAGGGAAGATTTCTTCTTCCCTTCCTCCCTTGAGGCAGAGAGCTCAGCAGTCTGCAATGCGGGGATTATCCAGTTCACCTGGAAGAGTGAAGCCCAGACCTCCTCCGGGGTGAGGTGCATCAGCTGCTAGGGAGGGAGGCTGAAGGCATCACAAGAGCAAGGCCACCCACCTGTGAGAAGCCAAGACCCATGATCAGGCTGCCATGCACACATGGCCACCTAAGCTGAGGCTTCCTGGCCTGCCAGGAGTGGGCTTTGGAGGGCATTTGCAGAGCTGGTTAGACAAATTAATGCTCAGAGGGCAGTGGACATGGGCCCAGGCTCACCTCTGTGGAAGTCTGTATCTGGCACATCATCTACAAATATGTCTAGGTAGTATGTTGTACTGGTCTAAGCAAATTAAAAAAAGAAAAAAGAAAAAAGAACCACCAAAGACTCAAGAACATCCTTTTTCCATATTTCGGCAACAAGCCTGGTGACTCAGAGAGGCACGGAGTGCTCCGGGACAGCAGAGGCTAAACAAGGGGGCTCACAGAAATTAACCACCCACACAAGCTGCTGCCAGCTCCTGCACAGCCCAGCTGCAAGCAAGGTCCACTGTGCCTTTCCAGTGATCCTATCTGTTTACTGGAAGCCAAAACATGGCTGGTAACCGTTTCATTGGCATGCCAACCCACTTTTCGGCTGCTTGCCTCGTTCTCCCATCCCTGTCCCAACGTCCCTCTCCAGACGGCCAGCTCGCTTAAACAGCTACCAGCATTTGTTCGCATCTATCACGCAGTGATGGCCCGAGTCCAGATCCAAGCTGGCAGGATCAGCATCGTCCTATTCAGCGACACACAACCTACTTGTCATCCTTTTGGGAACCAGTGACTCAGACGTAACTTTATTGCAGCCTGGCAGCTGGTGGGACCGGCGAGACGCACAAAGAGAATAATGCCGGCGTGCACGGCGCCGCGGAGCGTGGCACAGAAAGCCTGGATGCAGACTTCATTCAAGCCCTGGCATAATTAAAACAGCATTACCATTCCTGGTGGCAGATTTTCACCTTCTGTAAACCCAGACTTTTGTGAGTGCTTTGTTGTACCAGTTTGCTACATCTGGAAGTCAATGGATTATGAAACAGAAGAGCAAGTTCTCTTCCTTTCTTTTCTGCTACTGCTACCAGCAGGAGCACCGCAGCCTACCTCTGGGGCTGTGCATATGGTGGAGGCTTGGCTGGAGCCTTGCCAGCCACCACAGAGACAGCAAATTGAAGTGGGTGTTTGCTGTTCTGCAGGGCTCCAGAAGGGATTTTCTTTCAGATGCTACATCTGAAGGGGGAAAGTGAGGGGAATCTTATATTTACTACAGGCAATCTTTCCCTCTCCATTCGTGGTTTTGAAGCAGAGCTCGGCAGCCCTGCAAGCTCCCTGTGTTGCCATATTTTCTCCTCCTCGCCCACCGATCCTGCTGATACAGCCAGTTTTGCAGGCATGGTTTTGTAGACCCAAGGAACTCATCTGGATGAATGAAGGAGAAAAAAGAATTGAATTCCCTCTAAGCAGAAAGCAATTGCAGCTCGTGATGCAGTTTGCCCCCACGCAGCTGTGTTTTGTTTAGGGTACCTACACCTTCCCGAAGAACTACCCTCATTTATGTAGTGCAGCATCTACTAACGCCTTACAGCAAACATGTCCTCCTAGTTGCTTTGCATAGGATCTAGCTAGAAATCCAATTCCTCTGTATCTTTTCCATGACCAAAGACCTAGCCCATACCAAACCACAATATTTACGTTTCCCCCTAAATCCAGATTTTAGCCCTGTCTCAGAACTGAAGATTCAGACAGAGTGTAAGGGAAGAGGAAACATTCACAGGGCGGCTGCAGGCAAAAAAACTAAACACATCTCCCTCCTTTTCCCTTCCCAGGATGCAAGACATTGCTGTTACTCCATCCCCAGACCTATTTACATGAGCGTACAGCCAACGCACGCCTGCTCCACCTGAGGCAATGCCTGCTCCTAGTCCAGGCAACTCCGGCAGCTGATCCCTGCCCCTCACATCCCCGCTCACTGTCCTAACCCATCCCCCAGCTTCTACTTCTCTGCGCTCTCCGAGAGGGAATAGCTCCCGTGGTTGTCTCAGCAGCTGCTCTTCGCTTTCCCAAGCAGCAGCGGAGCTAAATTGACCTAATTCCTGCTTGTTTCCCCGCCACCCACGGAATTAGAAATAGCAGCAGCAAAAGCTGCCAACGCTCTCATCAGCATTGGCTCTACAGTCACGCAGGATCGGCTCACGGTCGCTCAAATTCCTTCAGGCCCCACAAGGGTTGGAAACTTTTGAAACCTGCAAAAATGATGGACAGTTATTCCAGAAAATTCCATAGGCGGCCTCAAGGACAAGTGGATTCTTGTATGGCACAGCATCAGTAGTGTTCTTTAGACTGCAAACATCAGACATGCATATTTGTAAGAATGCACAAATAAGTCTCCCATTTGATGTCTCACCCCCTTGTCAGATGTAGTTTGGGGCTGCAGTCAGGTTTGGGCTATCAGGCTGATTGTTTTTTCAGTAATGAAAGCTCAATCAGTCTTAATCACAACTTCATCAAGACGAGACTTACACTCGCATACGTATTCTGTAGAGAAATTAGCCATCCCCTGCCAGGCAATATGAGGGACCAGTTACTGCTTCGTGAGGAGCAGCCTCCCTTTGCTCAAGGCCACAGTCTCAGATATAAAAAAAATCACATAAAAAACATTCTTTCCTTGCCATGCCACAGCTCAAGCTGCACAACTGCCCCCAAAACTTACCAAGCTACCAAAAGAGCAGGATTGGGAACATTTATGTTAATTAGTGAGTGTATGGAGAGGGAGCCAAAGATATGTTAAGATCTGATATGGCATATGGGATCCGATAGCATGTTATTAGAGGTAGAAAGCAACCCTTCTCAGTGTAGCTTTTCAGTTGCTTATTAAGGCTTTCCGTTCAAACTTCGAAGTGCTTGGGCTGAAATTTTCCATGCCATAATTACTACTATTCTGGTAATTAAAGCTTGCTATAGTGCAAAGACACAAGGGCATTTCCTAACTTTTGAGAGTGTGCTTCTGCAACCTTACTCATTTTTTTTCTAGTAGCAGATGATGGGGAAGGAAGGCTTAACCCTAACCAAACGTGAGTGAGGCTGGGATTTGTGTTCTCCCAAACTAGACAGGCACCGACCTACACCAGACAGGGATGCAAACTTTGCAAGAATTTATTCTTTGTCCTTGCATCTGCACTGGGTTTTTACTGCTCTTGAGATTCAAGGTGTATCTCCTATGTCAGTCAGACAAGAGACATCATAAAAAATAATGGTGACCAGTCCCTCTCCAATTAATCCTGCTTCCTGTACCTTTGGCAAGGGGAATTGTTATGAGTGGACAAAGGCTTATAACATATCATAACTTGAAGCACCTTTTTGGATTCAAATTGAATCAAATGACATGCTGTACACCATTAACTTGGCCTGCAAATATTTTGCAAGGTAGTTAGAGGGCTCTATTCTAACCAAACCCTGAACTGTTCAGATTTTAATATTTAATTGAAGCTCAAGCCCTTCTGTAGCTGTTGTGGTGATTTCACCCTGCTGGGCAGCCAAACTCCACCATAGCCACTCTCGTGCTCACCCTCCTCAAATTGAAAGAGGGAGAAAATATGATGAAATTTTTAAAAAAAGGCTCAAAGGTTCCCTATCCCTATCCCTCATCACCACAGTGGCCAACAAATTTTGTTCATTTAAAGTTTGCTGTAGCTTCAAGTAAGAAACTCTGGCACCACTTAGACTCTGAGGAAACCTCAGAGCCAAACAGCCTCTGTAATGACTATGAAAATTGTATTATTAGCTTCTAAACAGAAGCAGCATGACACTCTGCAAAGGAAATACACAGGCTGTCAGAAGCACTGAGAGAAGGTGTCAGCTACAAATTAATGGCTATTTAAACATATTATTTGTTCCAAAGTGTTAAAAATGAGCTTTTTAGCTCTGACGGCAGAAAAGGTGGTGGTATGTCAAGTCCCACATTGGCATGCCATCTCTCCCAGCTGCTGCTGCCAGCAGTTCAAAGCTGTTGATTGGTATAACTTCAAGACTCCCATGGGGAAAGGAAGTCTCTGGAGAAACAAAAAGAGGTTTTATTCCTTCCCTTGGTTTAGCTGAAGCAGAGACATTCTGCTTTTGGTTCTGCCGACAAACACACGATTAAACAAAAGTAGAGGAACAGAGATTGACTTAAGTTAACACAGATGGACAGCTTGGATGCTAACCTAGCTGATGGACTCCTACTCACTGAGAAACTGAATTTACAACTAGTTAAACATGCGTTGGCTCAACTAAGCAGTGCAATGTGGCTTCCACATCCTAATCTCAGGGTATCTGAGATTTCCAAAGAGCACTGTGAAAGCCAAAAGGCTCTCAGAATCTGAAATTTTTACTGCTCTCCCCATTTTGCCTGTTTAAAATTTACTGCCTCAGAGAAGCAAAGCCTCTGATATGAAACAGCCTAGGAAAATGAACTGGTAAAGCTAAAAGCTAACTCAGTGGAAGGCAGAAACATCTACATTATCTGGAAGAGGCACTGTCTTAGCTACTCTGCCAGCTCTTTTTTTTGTGGGGGTGGGTATATGGGGGGGGGAGGAAATGTATGTTAACCATTGCTATCTTAGATTAAATTAATCCCACACGTTCTGCCACTGAAGATATTTGGAAGCTACACGCTGGTACTAATAACTGGAAATACTACTGAAATTATTTCACAGCACTTGCAAAGAAAGATAGTGAGCATGGCATATACTAGTAGCTCACTGCCCACAGGTGATAAGGGACCATTGATTTTAATCAATATGAAAAGCTATCTGTTCAATCTACTGCAAACCTGTTGATATAGACTTGTAGGTCCAAGGTAAACAATTTGCCTCTCCTACCTACAAGAATGTGTCTACAAAGTCTGTGCTTGGCATAGGCATGAAGTACCCCTATTTCACTTTGGCATTTCTTGAAAATCTTCCTGCAGGTCCCTGGAGCCCTGGCAGATGGGAGCAGGAGAACACACAGCGCTCAAGGAGGTGGGAGCTGCAACGTTCCAGAGGAGTTAGGCTGGCTTCAGGCTTGAGAGCATCTTGCCACTTGGGTCTCATTGCAGCCACAGCTCAGGTGCCAGCAAGACCAGGCTACCAAGAACACAGACCTAAGATTCCCCTGGTCCTGGCTGTCATGAGCCCACTGGCTAGGCAGGGAGCTGGCAGGGAATGAGACAGGTTTCAGATACTGCCCTGCAGACAAAGCTTTCTCAGGAAGTTGCCTGGTATCTGTCAAAATCACATTGTAACCAACCCAGTTTCACAGACTCTTCTGATTTAGAGTTGGCATTTTCCAATGGAAAAGATGCTTCAGAATATTCCAAACCAACACGGCCTGAATGTAAAATGATTAAGGACTTCCCTTGTGTCCACTGACCACTGTGTCTTGGGACAGGCTATCTGCAAAGCCTGGGTACTCCACATATTTCTCAGTGATATCCTGAGTCTGCAGTCCAATGCCAATTTCAAAATACCACTGTTTGCACCTTCTGGTCTAGCACCAACCTTTTGTGCTTATGGCACAGCTCCTTTATCTGGTCAAAAATGCCAAAACATCATAATATTGGTGCATCTCTGATGCTGTTGACATAATCAATGTTTGAAAACTAAAAAAAAAAGTGCCATATGAACGCAATATGCTATCAACTGCCAAACAGCAGCAATCCTAGCTTAGTTACTTACTCATTACTCTTTTCACAGAACTACTTTCCTCACCTAAAGTTGCACAAAATCTCTCACATGAATCTAAGACTCTCTCTAGATGTCAGTCCACAGAGAACCTGGGTGCTGGGAATAACTGAGCTGATGAGAGGATGCACTGGTCCAAAGTATTAAAGAAGAGGGCATGGGGACGAAAGCCTGCACTGGCAAGCACTCCAGCAAGAAATCACACCGTGGAAGTTAGAAGGGGGTTTAAATTAGATGAGGCACTGTTATTCTTAACGTTTGTAATCAAAAGCCTGTGGTTTCAATTAGGAAAGCAAAGATGCCTGGCCAACATGCTATTACCAGCTTTTTGGCAGGCAAAGCCATTTACAACAACCAGGCTGCCTCTCCTGCACTCAAGTATTTGTTTTTACATCAAGTCTTCTCTGACTCCATAGTTCTTGGAACAGACTCCCGCCACCCTTGTAGAGGGCAAAGTCCATATCAGATGGATAGTCAAGCAGAACAAAGTGCTATTACTTTCTCAAAGCTGCTATTCAGTCACACCCCTTACGTTATTCCCATGAAAATGAGGGAGTGATTTTAATTGTTATGTATGGCAAGAAAGAGACTGAAAACAGGAGACGAGTCGTGTGGGTTTTCTGGTTTTGTTTTTCACCTTTCAGGCTGAAGTTGAAAGTAAAGTTCCCTAGAATAACTCAACATGCCTCCCTTTTGATTTTGCTCCTCCATGTCCTTGGAACGCTTTTGGAAGCACCACAGTGTTCTGCAGGTTGTTGGCTTTCAGGAAAAGGTGTTCAGCAATATTGGAAAAGAAACAAGGAAACTATGTGGGAGAGATGCACAAACATGAACGTTTGCCCAGGGACAACTGGGACTCCTGAAGCCAGGCTCCTGCTCTGCACCAGCAATTGTCCTTTCAAACTTTCCCTTATCCACACAGTCCCAAAGCAGTGTAAAACTGCTTGTGTTCTGTAGAAAAAAAAAGAAAAAGAAAAAAAAAAAAAAGAAACACTCATTTTTTTCCTCTATCCTTATTTAAAGCTCCACTTCATTATATTTACTGGTATTCTGACTTTAATAAATAATAATCATATGCTTCTTGGAGGCTCGAGGCATCTTCACGCATAATTAATCATACAGCCAAACCCCATGAGCCTTCAAATCATCATTAGAAAGGAAATCTTCCAGCCAACCACCTTGAAAAAAAGAGATCCTTTCTATCCCTTAATTGGTCTGGGAAGCACAGCCACAATGCTCTTGAACGGATGTCTTCTGCACCGTACCCACAAAGCTGGGCTCGGACCAAGCCAGGGAAATAAATTCCAGAGATGCACAGGCTCCCCAGAAGCACATCCTGACAACACCCATCTCTGCTACATGGTATGTCAGGTTGAAGTCACTGCAAGGAGAAGGAAGAGGGAGAGGAAAAAAGGTAGCTTCCTTTCTCATTAAGCAAGAATAAATATGGATGGTGATGGTTCAGGGATAAAGCACTACGTGCAGGCACAGGCAACTTAGCAAAGCTGCTGCTAACAGATTCTTACATCTCTTCTCCAAAAGGTGGAAGAGTACAGCTTCGTAATTGCTTTAATTCTTTTTCCACCCAACACCTCCTTAAATTGGGAAAGTTAAACTCAATCAAGTTCCTTTACAGTAAAGGGCAGCCTTTATCACAGCCGCAGGTTTAGCGTGTATCCCCATAACCTAACTGAGCACCAGGGCCGCTGCCGGAAACCATTCTCCTGACGCAACAGCCCTGTGGTACCTTGGGGCTCAGGGACACCTTGCAGACCTTGAATCCCTCTGTTGGCCCTGACAAGCCCTGACAAGCGATGGGCAGGCACAACCATTGGGGAGCTCAGGAGAAATGTCTCCAACAGCTGTGCAGCGAGCACATGGCCAGGCTGCCCTCCTGGATGTGCTCCCCATGTACCATGGCAGCAGTGCTGCTTCACCACCCCCATGGACTCCAATTTTCTGAGCTCCACAGCACCCTTCCCACTTGCTCCATGCTCCTGGGGTCCTTGCCTTTGGCATGACCCCATCACAGGGCTAACCCACAGACCCAGCAAGTGCACTCTGAGCAAGTAAGAGCGGATAGCTTAAGCCACTGCTTATTTCCCTCCTATTATCTAAGCTGCCTTTCATTTTTTACTTCTGCTACACAATGAAGTAAGGTCTAATATGTAATGGATTACCAACAGGGAAGAAGGAGCAAATAGCTAACTTATTTGTTTTAGAAGGAGTATGCAATAATAAAAAAAAAAAAAAAGTGCAGCCTACTGTATTATGCCCATGAACTTTATCCTTCTGACCAGCACGTGGTGTCCAAGAAAAATTTCCTGCTCCAAGAAACTGCAGCCTGGGACCAGAGCCCACAGACTCCCAAGAAGCTGCAGCTAACCAGCTCCAGCTAACCAGCTGCGTGTCCCGGGGGAATGGCTACAGCCTGGCGGTGGTTCTCCTTGCACTGAATCCTTACTGCTTTAACAAGGTTGCCTGGAAGTGGCTTGAACAGACAAAAAGGGAACGCTTCTCTGATCGAGTGACTCATAGAAAGAGGGAGGGAGGGAGGGAGGGAGGGAGGGAAGGAGGCAGGGAGGGAGGTCGTAAGATACTCTTTGGAAAGGATTTCAAAGCTGAGCATATTGTTCCAGGAAATGTTTACAGACTGGAAAAGAGGAAGTTTTGACTTTCATTGGCTTGTTCTGTTGCAACACGGCATGTTTACCAAAAACCCATTCAGACAGGGAAAAGAAAAGCTCCCTTCTGAAGAAGAGCTGGGCAGGAGGCAAAAGCAGCTCTTCCAGTGTGAACTTTGCTTTAAAGTACTAGCCAAGAGGAGAAAATGAGCCCCATCCTGGCTCTGCAAGGCATGCTCATACCTCAGCCCCATGAATAAAGAAAAAACAACAACAAAAACAAAACCAGGCTAAATAAGAAAAGGCCAGAGCGTGATCAGGACACTCTCACTGCAGTTTTTTAGGCTGTACCTGCCACGTGCTAGTGGCTTTACAAGCACCAAAGAGTGTTCCTCCCTGGAGATGGAAGCAGTGTCAAGGAGATGGAGCAGTTACAGGATGACGATATCTGGTTTGTTTGTTTGATAACAGATTGAACACGATTGCAACAACCAACTGCCAAACAGGACTCATCATGGATGTTCCCAGGGAAGGGCCCAGTAAAAGCGTATCGTATTTTAAAACTGTAACTGTTACGATTTTACTGCTGAGATTACATTGAGAAAGCAGGTTAGTGACCTGTGCCTTACTGTTTAGTCCTTCAGCTGCTGAGTTTCTTCCTGAGACAGTGTTGTTTCATCCCCAAATCCACTCAGGATGCTCGCAGCCCCTACCAGGAGGTGTCTTCATCCCCCTTTTGCTGCCATGCAGTTTCTGGCAGCAGCATCAACCCAGAGGCAGAGCTGGTGCTTCAGTCTGGCCTTGTGGTAGTGCCAGGTCCCAGGGCTGTGAGACAGCTGTGCTTGAACTGCTCCTCGCCCCTACCGAGCTCTTGCTTCTCCAAAGAAGTCTCATTCTCCCACTGGACAGAGCTGCAAGAAAAGAGGTCTCTGGAAGCACCCTTGTGAAAACAGCCCAGTGGAAAGCAAGGAGAGGGAAAAGGGCAGGTGATGAGTGTCCTTCAAACCTCATGGCTCTGAAACCTCACAGCATCTCCTCTCTTCCTCCCCTCCCAACAAAACTGGCTCCAAAGAGGATGGGAGTACTTTCAAAACAGGCCCCAGCGCTTAGGAGGTGTGAGAGCAACAAGAACAAAGGCTCGTCACAGGCCATGACAGCAGAGATCAACACAGTACCTATCAATGGTGAAATGGTGCTTATTTAGAGTGACAAAAAAACAAGGAGCCTGTTCCAGAAGGAATGAAAAAAAGTTTGGGAAAAAGGGAAGCACTTCAGTCCCGGAGATGTGTGCCAGAAGACAACAGGAGATGCAAAAGCCATCTTTTTCACCTTTAGCTCTTTTTGTGAACCACGTGTACTCCTTGTCACACACTGCAGGCAGCCTAATGAGGAAAAAAACAAGTACTTTGTTTTGTAAAGCTTTTTTTTTTTAAAGACCAGAAGAAAGTCCCCCAGATGTCATCACTACTCTAACCTGTGGACCCCTAAGTGGACTAGCTCTTGCTTTGAAAATGAAGGGTCCCTGCAGTTTAGTGACTTAGAGACATTTTGAAATGCTAACCTATTTGACAAGATATTAGTCAAAAGCACTGCCAGAGCGCGTGAATTAATAGAACCCATATGTAACTGCTTAATAGTAAACACTCGTTTAATCCTGTGTAGCTAAATGGTATAACAAAAGCATTAGCTGGTGACATCCACTTAGGAAATATGATCCAATCGATATTATGATTTCTTTTTAACTGCTCAACTGGTTTTGACACATATAAAAATGTGGTTTCAATCAGACAAAACTGCACCACAAAAAAAGCCTTGTAAAGGAGCCCAGACCTGTGGGCTTTAATGCACTGCAGTGGAAAAAAAAGTCACAATGGGACTGGAACTGGGAAAGCAGGAGGAGGAAATAAGTGGTCCCTCAGTCATTATTACCAGCCATGAGATCACACAGACCTTTCATCTTATATTATCAATCCCCTTTAGTGCTGGACTTACAATAAAACGTGCAGTGCCAGGCATAGCTGTAACAGGAGAAACAGCATAATTCCCTTTGCTTTTCTCCTCCTGATTGCCCTCATTTACATTAACTCCTCAGCAAACAGTAATAGCTAATGGAGCAAGACTGTTACAGTCCTGGTTCAGTGACGCTGACTAACTGGGAACACTAAAAGGATATTCAGAAACACAAACCAAAATGATAGCAACTGACACCTATTAGAAAAAAAAAAAGAGAGAGAGAGTAAAAAAGAGGGGAAAAAAGAGAGAGAGAGAGAGAGAGAAAGGAAAAAGGAGAAGAAAAAGAAAAAAAAAAAGAAAAAAGAAAAGAAAAATAGAAAAAAGAAAAAAGAGAGAAAGAAAGCAATACCCCCTGAACCAAACCAAAATATTCTCCACACCAGGATACTGCACAGCTGAGATAAACCAGCATAATATTTTATGAGGAAACCCTGCTGTCCACAGCTAATCTGATTTGCTGTGTGTCCAAATGGGAGCTGAATGAAGCTTCCTCCTGGTGACGGACTAAACCCAAGCCCTCGACCCACCAAGCATCGTAATTGTCTTGGCTCAGGCAGGATGCATCCCCTCAACAGTGTCCCACCTGCAGTTTTAAGATGGCATTTCATTAAGCTGAATTATCTTTGTGCAAAATTTACAGATTAGCTCCCTGGCTGGCTGATATTCCTGCATCCTCTGAAGCAGACGTGAAGCCAGCCAGGCCCGATCCCACGCAGGGATCAATGACAAAGCTAATTGAACTTTTACAGATGGACCGAGTGCAACGCATCTCCTGTGCATAGGGAAGTTAAAGAAGAGAAACGGGGCCAGGAAGCGCACTCGTGCCGAGCAGGGCCACTTTGGTGTTAGGGTTAACATATAACGCCCAGAAAAACAGGCTCCTACATTTCCTTGAACAGCTCAATAGTAGTTTTACAGCTCCTGGCATTGCTGCTGCTCCCCTGGGGCGGCACCAGTGGGTGCTGAGCCCGACACCTGCAGCCTTTGAGGAAAGCCGCCTCTCGGGGCGCAGCGCACAGCACCCTGCTCCATCACACCGACGCCTCTGCAAGGCTTGTGCTGACCAGGCTTGTGTCCCCACACTACTCCAGTCAGCACCAGGGCACTCAGATGAAGCTGACCATGCCGGTATTTGGCCAGCCTTTTCGGGCAGTTTTGCAGGCTGCAAAATTTGGTTCGTGCAGGCAGGCACTATTGATACCTGATGCAGCTAAATGCTGGGCTGTGTGGACGAGTAGTGTAGTCCCAGCAGGCTCTACAGACCGCAGGTCAGTACCTCAAACCTCCTTCTCCATATGTGTCAGAAGGTGAAGCAGTTAGCACTCAGCTTCTTGACCTACCAAACATTAACTTTGCCAAACCACACGAGTATCCAAAAGATCTTCATTAAAAAAAAAAAGTCCCACAAACGGCTGCTTTTAAAAAGCTTTGGGTTTCCTAGCTATTTCCTTTCAAAGGTCAGATGGAGCAGGTTTTAATATTCAAAGAACTGTTTTTCTTTCAGGATACTGCTTATTAGTTTCACAGCTGAGGGAAGATGGATAGACATGAGTGGGCTTCTTTGATTTGCTTTCTGAAATAAATATTCGTTCCCACAGATCTAAGTCAAACATTAACACTAATGCCTTACTCTAGGAGCCCATAACAGCACGAAAGGTGAATGTGCAAATTTAGGAAAGTCAGCCTTCAGAAGACAAATAGGGCAACATTTGCCGGCAGTATGTCAGAGAGGTCTTCACCCATTTGTGCAACAGAAGTCCCATGTCACCCACCTCTCTGCTAGACATAAAAAAACACACAGCTTTCCAAAGCTCTTATAAGAAGCATGACTCATTCCAAAAGAGGTAATTTCCCAACCAGCTCAACACAGAAGCAGACTGATAATCTGGTGAATAGCAACGCTGCAAGAACAATTCCTCTGTTTCTGAGCACGGGGTTACTAAAGCTTCTGAAATGGCCCAGTGGTAAACCGATACTGAAGTTAACCCTGTAACAGCACCAGGGCAATAAAAATAAAGCAGGAATGCTAGCCAATATGCACAAAGGAATATAAAAGGGTGAAGAGCTGATGGATTTATTCATGTATTTTTGCATGAGCTAACAGCAAGCATAAATTTCAAGCCTGCTCCTCAGCTGCATCTCATCACTTCTAACCTTACTCATTACAAAAATCCAAATATGCTGTACTGGGGCTGCCTTAGAACTTGCATTTGCAATTCACTGGTCACTGCATTCAAATCCTGAAGGCTCACAGAAACTCATGCATATTTTTATTTATTAATGTACATATTTTAGTCATGGCATAGCACTCAGAAGAGAGGTATTCACTTCTGTAGAGTGGGCCACAAGTGGCATAGAGGGATATTTTCTCATGCCCTGCTCAAAAGAGTGCAATACACCCCCAACAAATACTGCAACAGTTTTCTTGAGAAGAGGTAAGCTAAAAATGCCTGCTACATATTTAAATGCCTTTGGACATGGCTCAGCCTTTGAACATCCAACTTCCCATGGATACATTGCTCATGGGAGAGGCTTCCTCTCATTGTCTGCAGCCCCTTGTCACTCTACTACAGTTACTAGAAGTTCTTCTTCCCTCTTACTACTCCATCCTGAAAAGAAAAAAAAAAAAAAAAAAGCTCTCTCAATTGCTCCAGGCAAAAAAGAGATGGGTTAGTTTAAATACCTTGGTGGTTCAAGCTAAGCCAGTCCCTCCAGGTTTTAGTTCCTCTAAGACTTGTTCTGCCCAAAGTATCTCAAATGGTTTGACTGCTGCAGCTGGGGTGGGATAATAATGCCTGCAAAATTAAAGTGGTAGCACAGGTGCAGTAACACTAGTTGAAGTATTAATAGTAACATTAGTATAAACTATTTCATAGTATGATAACTTATTTCTCCTTTGAGCTGTAAGCATCTGTAGCAGTGCAAACACCTTTGCACTAGTGCAAGAACATCCAGAGAGATGCCATTTTAAGACTAATGCTTTCAAACCAACATAGCAAAAGCACTTTGTAAACAAACACACAAACCCTGCAAGCAGTCCTGTCTGAATTTTGCCTGCCTCAACCTTTGTTTTGGCCCCTGTCTGTACTGCACTCCCTGTGTAACTCAGCAGCTCCGTACAACACTCTCCTGTGCGCAGCTGCAGCTGGCACCCAGCTGGCAAGGCAGCAGTGGTGATGAGCACAGGCAGTGGGAGCCCTCACTTTGACAGCCTCCACCCCATCCTCAGAAGCAGGACAACAGGACAACAGCCCCAGTGGCTTTTATTCAATGCTGTTTGCTTTCCTGCATGCTGAGCAGGCACATTTCCCACCCCCCTTGAGCCAACATGGGTAGCATTAAGAAAAAGGGGCAGAGAGAGTTTCTTCCCCTTCTTTTCTCTCAGTCTCTCAGCATCACTTTAACAGACAACTTACTTGGGGACACACCTGGACACACACTGATTCGACCAAAGAGAAGTTGGCCCATTCAGTAAAATAAGAGCAAAACCCTCCATCCAGAGCAGTGCCTGAGACACTTGCCACCAGCAGGCACAGGAGCTGCCTGGGAGGGAGCACTTTAACAGGGTGAGAAGACAGTAGTGTGCCATTTCAGTCCTGGCATCCCCACCAATGCTGCCAGAAAGGAGCTGCCAGATGGGACTGTGGGGAATCCGTACAAATTACACATTTTTCCGCTCATTATCCAGACAAGACCACCCAACCATTGCGTTGGAGGCTTCGCAGCTGACGCTAGCTACTTGGAAAGTAAGGTTATATATTCTAACCATCCAGTCTGGGTCTTACATTTTATAGTTTTTAATTTAGATGCTCTTGATTAATCCTTCCATCTTCCTTTCCAGTCCCGCTGTGCTGGAAACTGTAATAAATCACAGGCAGAAAACAGAAGGGAGGGGGAGGGCGGGCAGGGGAAAAGAACAACAAAACTATAAGAGTGATCAGGTTGGCCAGAGCAGGCAAAACCAAGAAGAATATGAAATGTCAGCAATAAAAGTAGAGATTGAAGCAACTGGTGGGGCAGAAAAAGCAGCAGTAGGATGGAAGGGTTTCCAGCAGAATATAATCTTTAAAACAAAAACAACAAATCAATGCAGGGCACTGTCATGAAATAGTCCTTGGTACAGACAGCAACACAACCCTCCGAATATGGGTGGAGAACAAGTCTTTGCTCAAGCTGCAGTTACCCCCTAAGCTTCTCCACAAAGGACAGAAAGAAAAGCTGAAGTGAACTGGCCAAATATTGGCAGTCAGCGCTAACTCCACCCTGCCTTTTAGCTACTGGCAAGGAAATAAACGTCCAGCAGACTTCAGCCTGTTTCTGAAGGATTTTTATCAGAAGCTATTTTTCCAATACATCTGTAATATTAAAAAAAAAAAAAAATACATTTTTTAGTGATAGAGACCATATTACTAACCAGCCACCCTCCAAGAACAGCCAGTAACCACATCCAGTAACTTCATTAACTGCATACGGTGCTTTGCTTAAAGTCCAAGCTCCTGGAGCCAGGTGGAGTGAAAGCTACAACTATCATTTCAGTGAGAGAAAAGTCAAAAAGGAATCAAAAATTCTAACCTCATCATTGTGGAGATGCAGTTAGAGATAAGCCAAAATATCAAAGAGAAATTAAAAAAAAAAAAATCCAAATGCATTATTATGTTAAAACTTGTTGCTTTTTAAAATCATCTTACAGTGTTTTAAGACTATGTTTTGACTATCTGGATGTTACAGCTCCCTTCAGGAAGATGAATACAGTTAAATATAATGAACCTGTTTCTCTGGACTTATTGCCAGCTTGACATTTCAGAGCAATCTGCACCAATTTTCAGTTTTAGTATTGAAACCCTCTGATGTAGAGGGAAACAGCAAGAGCAAATGCTCTGCCCATCCCTGCTTACAGACTCTCAGATAAGGGATCTCTCCAAATGATACATTCTCTGTGAACAGTCCAAAGAAGAGAAATTAGGAAGATGGGATGCCTAAAAAATGCCCTGAGAGTACGAAGAGAAACAACTGGCATTGCTTAGCCTAAAGAAACGGGGAACATGGGACATTATTCAAATGTATGAAGTCTGTTGCAGAGAAAAGTCCATTTTCTGTGTTCATGACGAACAGGAAAATAAGCAGCAGGCTTACTTCACAGAGAAGACAATTTCAGTTAGATACTGGGAGACACTTTTGAATGTCAAAAATAGCAAAGCACTGGAACAAGCTGACCATGAGGTCTTCAATATTAGAGGCTTTTCAACAAACATTAAACAAACACCTTCTGGGAATGACATTGGTACAGTTGATCCACCTCAGGGCAAGGAGATGGAAGGCATGATCCTTTGAGGTCCCCTCCAGCCTGAGCTTTCTAAGATTGCATGATTTACTTGTTTATTAAACTAAAATTACTTACATTTTGGAAAATGTGTGCTTTACCCTGCCATGTAATATGAAATAACTTCTAAAAGCAAGTTACTTTGTGGGAGAAATTTCCTTTTCAAATAATTCCTCTTCATAAAAAAGAAAGGAATTGTCTGTTTTCCTTCTTTAAACCGTAGCAACAATATTTACTCACTAGTTTCATCCCCGCAGCAAGCCAAAAGGCCTACAGAACATTCCTTTTAATGAAAACAAAAGCTTAAAGTGACAGCTCTCTCCCTCCCTAATCTTTTTTCTGTTTTTCAGATCATTTGTGGACATCTTACTTGCTTTCCTCAGATGCTCTTCCTCCTCACAGTGGTTATACTACAAGGGGAATCTTCCCCTTAGCTTCATTTCCACTCACCTGCTACACTGAGAAAAAAACAAACATCCCACCTGTACATGTAGCTGACTTCTCCCCAGCTGCACTCCTGGAGAGGAGGACAGATGAAACCTCGATGAAACCTCTTCCCAAAACGCTCTCTCTAGATTTTGGACATAAAGGATTAAATCCAAGGAGTGGTAAATGAGATTTCAGAATGGGAATAAGCCATACCTCACCTTGAAGGAGACACTCAGGAAATGCATCAATACTCAAGCCCAGACGGTGATCTGCAATGTCAATGGCACAACGCAGCAAAACCCCCTCAAAGCTGGCCAGGCCTTCTTTTACTGGATTACCTCTTTCTTCCTCAAAATCTGATGTATAAATGAATCTGAAAACTTCTCTCACCCATAAGTTCAGCCCAGCACTGTAACATCACAGGGGCTGCACTACAAGATGTTATTTTTCTCTCTCGTCTGTTCTACTCAATGGGAGAAAGAAATGGAGTGTTCAATGAATTTTCCCCATCACAACATACTTGCACAGGCAAGTTTCCTTCCCAGAAGTGCCACCTTTCTTTTAAACATATTTATGATGAGCAGTATGGGAGAGGATGCTCCCTGGACAGTGTGTCAGCCCCATCTCTACGGTCCCAGCAGAAGTTCTTGTGGGATCAGGCAGTCAGTTGATCAACAAGACTGCTATCAAAGTGTGGGCAGCATAAAGGGCCAAAGGATCAACGAGAAAGTACTTTTGGAGAAAACAAATCATTTAACATAAGTAAGAAGAGAAGATGTGGAGCAAAAAGGTGAAGCTGTTGCATTCCCCAGCAGAGATGTGAAATGGTAAATGCCAGCACCTTCATAAATACATAACAAATCTTAGTCTGGGAGCTAGTAGTTTGAAAGAGAGTTCTTGGAGGTTACAAAAACACAGTGTGATGTGTACAGGATTATAAAAGCAGGAGGTCTCCCAGGGCATCCACTCCACCTCCCACCCAGCCAGGATTATTTCCCACAAATCATCAGAATGCATTGCACTTACAACAAAAAATGTTTTGAATACATTTATCTTTATTGTAAGGCTCTTGAGCAGCTAGGCTTGCAGGGGAAAGAGTGCAGAGATTTAAATGAATTAAGTGAGCAGAAACTACTATTGTGCTTTTAAATTGTTATTAAAGACTTCTGCATTCTCCTGTAATGGGCATATCTGGTATCTGCAAGGCAGTTGGTGCTCTTTGGAGGATAGTACATTTCAGACAAATGGTGTCTTGAGGGAAAACTGAAACAACAGACCTGAAACTGCTCTTCTGTGTCAAAGGCATCACACCGACTAGATAAACCTTTACATTTTCAAAGAAACCATTGTACTCTTAGGTTGCAGAAGCATGCACCAAAGGTTTTGGGAACAGGGTGTGCCCTTTTTGGCTCGAACAATTTTTAGAGAGCCAAGAGGAAGGTCCCATGCCTTTCTTTTAGGGTTTTGTAGCTTTCTGATTATAACACATGCCTGACCTCAGGAAGCAGCTAAAAAAAGCTTTCCCAATTAATGTCACCTGCTAGATCAGCAGGCATTACAGGTTATCAAATATTAAAAACAACTTTTTAGAAACGCAGAATTGGCCTTATTAACCTGAGGGAATGGAAGGATGTGTGGGTGAAATCATCACTCCTGTGATTTAATTTAACAGGAGCTTGGCCTCAAGTGCTTTTCCCTGAAACCTGTTACCTCAGCATCCTTCCTCCACTGGCCAGGTACAGGACTGGCAATGGCCACTGCTCTACCTCCTGAACTCTTCCAGCGGATTTTTTTATTTCTTTTTTTTTTTTTTTGCAGGCACTCAGCCTTGCAGTGAGATTGTTGGAGAAAGAGGAGGTAGAAGTGTTGCTGCCAAGCTCATAACTATCTTCAGGGATGGGCAGAGCAGTCACATAGGGAGGAGAAATACAGCTTTATGGCCCGTTTTGCTGTACTATCATGTCTCTGGGCCCAGCTTATTAACTGACCCTCTGGGTTCTCTCTTTATGAAAAACCTCAAGCAGTTTTTCATGTCATCCTCATGCAGAATGGCAAAATGCCACGAGTTGCACAGTATCGGAAAGCCAAGACAAGTCTCCCTTCCTCCTTACCTTTCTCAGAAGCTTTGCTGCCTGCAGAACTGGGGGAAGGTGGGAAAGATGCCCTCCCTTCTTGCTGTTGTTTCTCCCTAGGCCTCCCATAAGCTACCAGCAAATATCAGATTGCTGGCCCAGCTGGAGAATTTGTTAAACAAGAGCTAAGGATTACTTACATAGGAACTGTAAACCCATCATCAAAACGCTTGTAATTGCATGAGAAGCCAGCTGTCCAAAATGTGGAGGTCTCAGCCAAGTTTCGCGCACAGCCACAGGGCTCTTGCTTTCCACCTCCCCCTGTCTTTGTTTAAAGAAAAGAAAACAAAACACCTTCAGCTCAATTAGTGGGGGCCACTTCCTCTGTCTCCAAGCCAGGGAGCAAGTTTCTGTCAATTAACTACAAAAAGACAAGTACAAAATCCCTGATAGGGAAAGGCTTTCAAAGGTGATGCCTCTGGTACAGGCCTTGTCTCCTTACCTGCTTCTACAGGAACTGCAAAGTGTTTCCTCTTTCTCCTTTTACTCTCCAATTTGGCTTATCTAAGGTCTACCGGGTACACATACTCACAAGGAGCTTTTCATTAGGAGCAGGGTTTTTGCCAGGCTAAGCAAATACAAGTGAGACGTAAGCTATCTATCACCCAGCATTGCCTCATTGCGCCACCCCTCTCTCCATACTCCACCTTGCTTTCCTCGCACCCAAACTGCTGGGCTGTAAGATCTGGACAAGTATTTCTGGCAACTCATAAAAGCCCAAGTCAGGGAACAGCTCCTGCACTTTGGTATGCCAGAGGTGCTTGATCTCAGTAGCACACCAGCCCACCTAGGAGTAACACGGAGTCATTTTTCATAGACTTTCACGGCAAGGAGGATAAATGGAGGGTCACGCCTGATAAAGCAGCCATCACAGCTTGTGATTGAGTCATGACGGCTTCTTCAACCACGGGAGCATGATATTAAGGAATTCTATTTCCCTGCCTCTTTCTCTTTCCTTTGCTGTTTTATTTTATATTGGAAGCTCAGAGTTTCATTATTTCTTCTTTCTTTAGTCATTATAAAAACTATGGATCGTTGTACTTCTTGAAATCCCCAGTGACAGGTACGGTTTGTCCTGACCGATGTTGGCTTTAACTTGTTTTGCAGACACTAAACAAATGACAGACTATGAACAGAAAGGGCTAATTAAAGAGGACAGAGGACCTGAAGGCTGCAAAGGTGGCCACTGCTTAGAAGAAAAAACTAAATTTCCAGGTTTAAAAAATGGATGGAAGCTTGTAATAAACAGCTGGTTTATGTCTGGCTTAGATAAGGGGCTAACAGACCACCAGCACTATGAGTGCAAGTTTTGCCTTCACTTGTTTGAAGGAAACAAGATGTTGTTCCTGGCCAGCCCGCCATTCCTTGCGCTGCTCAAAGCAACAACAGTATGACAAAGCTGCGCTGCAGGTGAGCAAAGAGCAGGAGGACATCCAGAAACAGCTGACATCCTCGTACTGCATTACATGCATCTATCGTATGGCAAGATGAGAAATGTAACAGCAGCTTTCTGTGCCTGTGAACAGAAAGAGACACTTGAGTTCAATTATTACAGCTGTAGTATGCTCCCACTCTCAGCTCTGTGCCTTTTTTCCATACCACCCACTACACTTGGAACAGCTTCCCGTTTCCTTTTTACCCGATGACCTAAATCTCCACAGAACCTGTTTTCCCCTCGAAGCCTTCCTACATCTGCTAGATTTGGCCTAGCATCTCTGTGCCATTCCATGGCCAAATTGCTGTCCTGGTCCTGGCAAAAACACCTGGAAGAGGGCTAGATTTCCTCCGCTGTTTGCAAAGTGCTGCATGCATTTATGCAGGGTTGTATGTACCAGGAATCCGAGAATGACTTCCCGCATTACGTGCCATCCTACAGCACGCGCTCTCCAGATTTCATTACAAAGAGCCCTAATCCTCACGCTGCCATGCCTCAAGCTGCCTGCTGCCACAGCTACAACACCAGCATCGTGATGAAACAGCTGTGTTGGGGCGGTCAAAAAAAATGCAGCGAGCTTCTTTCTGTTCAACGTGCATTTTGTCTCCCTCACGCCTATGTGACTTGCAATAAAGCAAATAATTCATGGTCTCAAATATATATATGTTAATTTTGCTGTTAATGTTATTATTAATGTTTAATTAGTCTTTGCTCTGAAGATGAAAAACACTGAAGCACATAAGTTAGGCTCCTGCAATTACTGTGATTGAACTCACAAAACCAGCTAATTGCACTTGCAAATTACAAGTTAGCTATTTGCACATCTACTTCCTCAGTCTGCCAGCACCACCATGATAACTGAGTACAGAGTCTGGAAAAAAAAGTAGGGTGAATTATAGTAATTCTGTTCACTGTTATTGGGTCTCTATTTCACTTCCTACATACCAGGATTTTCTGATCCTGCTCCCATGGCCTGAGGAGGTAGTGGGCATCGGCTTCACCTCCCTGGTATGGGGGCGAGTGTCAGCCATAGGACCATGCCTTCTGCTTCTAGACCTTGCTCATGGAGGGCTGCTGGCCCTTCCCCTCCCCTTGCATTGCAATGGCCCAGAAGCCAGGTGTGGGCTGAACCAGTTTGGTGAAGCACAACCCAAAGCTCTTGGATATGCTGTAATGGCTGCTAAAAAATGGTCTTCTGGGCACACCCGTAACACACATGCATAAATATGCTTTCCAGCATATTTATAAATGCATGCATTCATAAATATGCATTATCACACATGCATAAATATGCTTTCCAGTTCAGCACAGAGCACTCAGAAACCCCAGCTGAAACCCTAAGGGAGGTGGTGACACCAAGGCAGCTTTGGCCCTCACCCCTCCAATCACACCATACCCTCAGAAGAGAACTGAGCGTTCGTATGGTGCAGAGGATGAAGGCAGAGCATCTAATTGCACCGAGCTCCCTGACATCTCTGTCTGGCAATGCTCAGACCCTTCACACTGTCACAGCGATGCAGAAAGGACTGGACTCATCAATAGCCTCCCTGAAGCAGCACTGGAGGGAGTCTGCAGTGTCTCTGCTGCACAGTTCATTCATATTTGACCACCTACATGACAGCACATTAACACAAGACTTAGTGGTTGTTTACTTTTCCTAATGTTTCCTTAGGAAATGTATATGACCTGGATGGATGTCTGAAGGTAGCAGGAAGGCAAGGGCTGATCAAGGCTCTTCCTCCTGACAGGCAGATTTCAGTTTGTCTGTTTTGCAGCAGTGTCTTATGTCCTCTAACAGCAGCAGGGCCTCTGAGTCCTCTCCCCTCCCCCTCACAAAATTAAACATTTGCTTGTTTTTCTAATCTTGCTGTAGACAGCCTCCACAGGTCACCCACAGAAACGAGGACACAATATTAAAATCAATCTGCCCCGCATACTCATTTAAACAGAGGGGAAAAAACAGAGCCACAGAGCAGAACTGCGGGACTAGAATAAAAACCAATAACGTGCCCCTTCTCTAATTTCTCTGAAGGTCTTTCTAGAGTTTTATTCCCAACAGGGCTCCTTAGATGCCTTGGTTTGCCTGCAGAAATGCTTGATATTTCTGTAGTCCAAATCAAAGTGAATTAAACATTAAAGCACTATGATAGCATAGCAGGTCTGATGTAGGAGCAAAACTGGTTAACATGGCACTGAAGTTTATGAAGCAGTGAACTGGACTTTCCCCCTCCTTCTCCTCCTTCCTCAGATGTATTTACTTATTTATTAGTTCATTCATGCATCCTCAGCGCAAAGCACAGAAATCTTCTTCCAGTACAACTCTCAAGTTATACTGGTCTGGCACTTTGCATTTCCTGCATATTGCATGACACACGTGTGCGCAGGCTGTGGGACACGCTGCGTGTTGATGTGTCCTCGCAGATGGTGCTTTCCAAACACTCCCTCGTTAAAAAGCAGCACATCAGCCGGAGGATCTCCAGCGCTCCTCAGAAGAGGAATCCTTCATCTTTCAAGTGAAGGCTAAGGGGTGCAGAAGCACCCACCGCTTTAACACCATTACCACCAATCTTCTTCAGTCGCAGGGTATAAAAAGCATCAAAGAGATGTCTTATTCACAGGTGGGATCCTGGAGCACCTTGCACTGACTGTGTGAGATTACCAAATGAGAGAGAAGCCAAGGACACGTGAATATGAGCAGGCACTCGCACAGGTACCAAAGGGTCGACAGCAACTGACTCTACGTTTAGACACAAGGAGGAAGAGTTTGGCTTCTCTTCCATGCAAGGCAGGAAATCAAACACAACAACAACGAAAACTGAAATGAAAGAAGTAACTCAGAGGAGCACACTAGAGAGCCAGGAAAGGGAATTAATTCTTAAGGCCAACTACAGGGAAATAGGCGCTAGCCAGGGCCTTGACTTACATATAGTAGAAACCTGCACTCCAAATTAAGCCCAGAGGAAGTTTATCCACCAGAGCTGAATAATGAAACCATCATTCAAAATGATTTCATCTAACTTTTTTTTTTTTTTTTTTCTTCCAAGAGAGAAGCTGCAAGGCAATTTAAAGCTCAAGTGTATTAAGGTTCATCGGGGCGAGGTCATCTGGAGATGCTCTGATTCCCTCTGGGAGTTCTGATGATTTTGACTCCCCTCCCACACACTTCTATTTCCCTCTCTCAGCATGTCACGGCCATGGCTATCAAGCCCCGACCACTGAGGGCTGAACATGATTCAGATCCCTTCTTTATTCTCTTTAGAAATATTTAGCAGGTTCTTTAGAGATGCTTTTGATTATTTATTATGCAGGACAAAAAGTTCAAAACCCTTTTCAGCACTGGGGAACCCATTCCATTCCCTGTTTTTGAACTGCAGACATTAATCTCACAGCTAGCTTTATTTCAGGAGGATGGCTTTGCATAACCCATGAGATGGCTCTAAATCTCCATTATGGTTCCCCCACCAATGCAAAGAAGAGATGCAATATGTGTATGTGCCTGAGGTCACCACCAGCTGAACGCCTCAGCCAAATGCTCAGCCAAGTTCCCGAGGAGAGGGCAGAGTGCTCTTATCCAGATTCCTACTGTCACCGGGGTCAGGCCCTATGAATATACTGTTTTAACACTTGCTTGCATTGGAAAGGGGTCAAGTGAGGACACACAAACATCCCAGGCCAGATAAATGTACAGAACTGCAGAGGTAACAAGCCAGACAGCTCATATATAACTTTGCTCAGAAACTGGCATATTAGATTCCTTTTTTCCCCATCTCTATTATCATTGTTTTGAGGAAAAAATGTTGTGCAGAGACAGCGTTCAGGAAAATGAGCATCATGTGTGTTTTAGCAGCTCTACTAACATGAAGACAGAAAGAAATTTTATATCTTGAGTTCATCGATTCTCTTTCGAATATTCTGAATGCATTTTTCCTCCACCTTCACTTTGCTTTAAGAACACGGCCACTGCAAGTATGCACGATACATTATTTATTAAAATCCTCCTCTCCTTCTGCTCTGATTTCTGACTATAAACATGAATGTGCCTGGTCGAGATTAAAAGGTACAGCATTGATTCAAACAAGTGCTTCCTTGATGGATAAGCAGCTTTAATGTCCTTCACTGCTTCCTTATTTTCATTTACATTAAGTGCCCAAGCTATCCACTAACATCAGGGTCCCTTTGCCCTCGGCATTAGCCAACATCTATGAAAAGACTATCCCTCCCCCGAGAGTTTCATAACCTAAGTGCCAATGAAAAGCAGAGATAGAAAGAGGTGAACCAACCTCCTTGCCACCACAGAGCAGGCTACTGGCCAGGCACAGACCATAATCTGTGTCTCCTGCCTCTCAATAGGGATGGTGGCATCTTGCCACACCGATGCAAGCTCTGCAATAGCTTTTGCTGATACTGCTAGTGATTCAGGTTGACCCAGCGAGGCTGGCTCTTCTCACCTCTGTTGCATATGAGAAGCTGGGGATCTATTAAATACTCTCTTAGTATTTCCTTCTTCCTCTCCCTGGCTGGTGTTATCTCTCAAGGGAGGCTCTGCAGCTGGGGGAGGGAGAGAAGGGAGTGAGGGAGTAATCTCTCTATTACAGTATGCTTTGCAATAACAAAATAAAATAATAATAATAAAAAAGCAAGACCTCCTGGACTGTCCTATTTGCTTAAGCAGGGAATCCAAAAATACAGAAAAAAAAAAAAAAAAAAAAGTATCTGTAGAGATTTGAGGAGGGTTTTTCAGTCTAGGTATTTAATTTTTTTGTTGTTGTTTTTTGTTTGTTTGGTTTGGTTTGTTTGTTTTTGTATTCTCTCTCTAAATGAAGATTTTTATTGACAGGAAGCATTTGGCTTTTCCCCCTTAAAATTAATTCTGAGAAAAGCCTGTATATTCCTTTCATAAATAGCTGCTTTAGAGAGGAACAAGAAGATAATAACAACATACATTCCTTCTCAAGAAAAAGCAGTAAAAAAATATGCATCTACTTTCCCCAAGACACAAATGTGTGCAGTGTGGCTAGCTCCCTCTCCTCACACCTGTAATCATTGCCCTTCTCAGTGAAGTCAAGGACATGAATTTTTACTGAGCACATTTCAAAAGGCCTCTAGCTGTCCTGTCTTCCTGAAGGACAGCAGCTCCCTGCACACACAAGACTTCTCCCAGAGCCCAGCTCCAGCTGTAGGTTTATGTGCTGTTTATATGCCTGCACTGGGATCCACCTCTTTTTGTCCCTTCATGGGTACCCCAGGTTTCATACTCTTCCTTTTCTGCTTCCCTTTCTACTACACTCCTTTTCCCTCCCACTGCTATCAACCTAATGTGCCAACTAGGCTCAAATAATAGCTAGCTCCTTTCATTTAGGGCAGCAACGTTTCGTTGTGTATTCCAGCACATGCAGTTGAATGGAACTCGATGGTCAGTAGTGGCTGCCAAGATTTTTTCCCTTTGCTGTGACATTACATACGTGACTTCCACAGACCAAAGTATTCCGTATGTAAATAGTGGAAAGGCACCAAGAACAACTCAAGCCCACCTTTATCTCAGACAGCATCTGTTTTGCTGAGTAGCTGTGGCATAAATTGGAGTGTAAGATTTCTTACCCTGTTTATTTTCAGGAATTACCCTGTTATAAGGAATTTTATACCGGGGGAGTCTAGCTTAATAATGGACCGCAGGAAAGCATTCCACTAATACAGCAAAAGCCATTTTGCTTTCAGTAGTTCACATAGGTGGTGCAGAGGGACAGAGGCAGCTTGAAGCCCCACTTAAAGTGCCCTCTGGAGAAAACTGCAAAACTTGTTGTTTAGCTGCAGCGTTAACTCTGACAGACACACAAAGCACACTCCGCAGCACAGAATTACATGAGCTAATGGAAATTATTTGCAGGAGTAGAACAGTTTGTTTCATTGACTGGTACAGTCTTTGTCACCAAGGCTTTCAGATGCTGCAATTCACATTTAAAAATACAAATAGAGCTATAAAGGGCAACAGAGAAATAAGGACGTCTATGACAGGATTTATGATTACAATGAGAAATGGGAAGTATTTTGGTAGGGACAAAGCTGGGATAGAGCTGGCAGTTTTAAATTAAACACACACACACTTTTCAGGGATGCAGACCTTTTTAAAACACATTTCTAGCCTTCCCTTATCGAAAACCTTTTAAAATATTCAGACGTGATTAGATCAAGCATTTTGCTACACAGCCCGATGAATGAGCTGTGGCATTTCAGCTGTCTGAAAGACATGACTGCGGAGTGAAGCCTAGGGGAGGAGAAGAGACTTTAAGCTTCACTGACATACACTCCATATAAAAGGCATGCTAGGCAGACTTTTTGGGTCAGTGGTAATCAGCAAGAACATTAAAGCCTAGCTGTACTGGAACCGTGGAAAAAAATCTCTCTTCTACTCTAATAGCAAAAGCAGTCACAACGGCCGTGGTGAGCAGCCAAGTGAGGGGCCACTCACGCTCCTGTCCTACTGAAGCCAATGGCACCACAGCACTGATGCCGTGAACCTCTGCCAGGGACTAAAGCCCACTCACCAGAGCCCCAAGACACTACTGTACTCCTAAATTGCGTAGGCATGCTCTGTCTTTGTGCCACCTGGTTAGGAGACAGCTTAAGCAGAGATTAACCTAGTGAAAATATTCCCACTCACCCACCTGCACCGAACGAGCACGTCGCCAGCCCCCGGACTTGCAGGCTAAGGAAGGTTGTTTCCATTAGGAGGGATTCGCTGTTTGTACTAAAGTCAGCTGGCAAGAGGCTCGCATCCCGTGCTCAGGTTTGTGTTCTTCTCTCCTCGCTCTGCTTGAAGATCTTCAGCTGTTGAAAGCAAAACTGTCTAGCTGACCATCAAGTCACTCAGATCCCAGGCTTCACTTCCCATTAAAGCTGCACACGATGATAAGAAGCAGGTCCTTATTTTACTCCAGCAGAGATTCTTCCTCAAAATAATCATTTGTGCTTTGAGTAATTAAAAAAAATATATATCTCTATGCAGCACTTGGACAGATACTGCACTTGAGTATATGTAAACAGGCTCCAGATGGTGTGCTGTTTGAATGTTTGGGATTTCTATTATCTTATGATCAATTGGAAATCTTACTCAGATGACACAGGACCCTTTTCCCAAATGTTAAACATACAATTTTAAAATGAGCTTCGTTTCTTTAAGTATACCCCAAATAACTAGACAGAGCTTCTTCAGATGTTGTTCACAGATGTGGCTGGCTTCACCCAGGTTTGTATCTTTGTGGAACTTGCATTTAGAAACAAAATCAGGACTTCATGATGATCAAGGTGGATCATAGGCTATCACCTTTCAGCAACATGCACACCTTTGCAAAGAGTCTGGATAACACTCCCTTCTACTCAGCTGCCCTCGGATGCCTGCTTCCCTCATTGCTCAGTTAGTGCTGTCTTTGCCAAGAGACCCAATGGGCCCGAAGTTTGGTTTTAACAATTATTGGCAGCAACAGTTTCAGGAGGAGAATAATGGAGAGGAGAACTTCAGGAAGGGCTCCCCTAGGGGAATCCATGAAATGGATTCCATCACACAAGGAGGACTTGGTCCAAAGTCCAAATATCCAAAGGGTCTGCCTCCAAATCCTGCAAAGACCTTGTAGTAGCCCCTCATTTGCACCATTGCAATTTGTACCTCTGCCAAAGGTATACCTGACAGATGGATGCTACAAGCATGGATGTTTGCCTACTTGTCCTGCAGTCTTCATGATGGGCACAGCTTTTGGGGGGCAGCAAGGAAGCAATCACCTGACATTCAGTACATGGGAAACACACAGGCAGACACATAGCTAAGGAATGCAGCAAACAAGTCAATATGAAAAACAGAGGCCTGGCTTCTTGCATGTACCTGGAGCTCCCACAACCCAAATTCTAATAGCACAGGCTCAAAATACAGAAAAGAATGGTGAAAAATAACAGAAGAGAAATCTAATGCTTTGTCTCAATAAAAGCATTTCCTAACTTCTGAGGAATGATAAAGTGACCTACATGCACTGCAATTAATGAACACTTTTCCTGTCCTCTGTTTCTGGAGCCAGACAGCCTGCACACCATCACAATAGCATCACAGGTCTCATTCTGTGCGTGTCATGAGCTTTGCTATGTAACAACACCGAGTTTGCCATTCCATCCTGGAAGCACTCTGTGTTTTGGGAAACTACTGGCTGGTGCTTGTTACCTGGCAGGACCAAGGCATCAAGAGTAAGATATTGCTTCTTGAGCAAGTAAAGAGGCTCTCACTGGCATAGAAGCAAATGAGCAGCTTTCCCAGGAGTGTTTTTACAGGACACCAGCTCAATATTTAAAAAAAAAATAATAATAAATCAAGGATTATGTATGATGAACAGCTGGAGTATGTTAAACATATTTTACTTTAGGTTTGGCAGGGTTTAGTAAATCATGATTTAATCACACTCCCAGGCCATCACTGTAAGCAAACTCTGGATAGGCTCAGTAGGACATAAAGAAAGGATAAACAGAAGAATGGGAAAGCCATTTTACCAGGAAGGACATAGACTTTTGTTATTTAGCTTTGGAACAAAACAAATGTGAGGAAGTCTCAGAAAGGAGAGATGAGAAGAGATATGAAAGAATACCACAGAATTTCATAGAATGGTTTGGGTTGGAAGGGACCTTAAAGATCACCTGGTTCCAGCTCCCCCCTGCCATGGGCAGGGTCATCTCCCACCAGACCAGGCTGCCCAAAGCCCCATCCAGCCTGGCCTTGAACACTGCCAGGGATAGGGCACCCACAGCTTCTCTGGGCAGCCTGTGCCAAGGCCTCATCACCCTCTGAGTAAATAATCTCTTCATTATATCTAAACTAAACCCACCCTCTTCTAGTTTAAAGCCATTATCACTTGTCCTATCCCTACACTCCCTGACAAAGAGTCCCTCTCCTGCTTTCTTGTAGGCCTCCTTTAGGTAAAAGGCAGCAATGAGGTCTCCCCATATCACCCTCCTCCCTTGGTCAAGGGCAAGCTTCAGCTGTAAACCTGGCTTGGACCTCTAGGTGAGTGTCTCCACCCTGCATGTGTGCATGCATACACATACACACACACACAGAGCTGTAGGCTCTGGATACTTTAACATGAACTGCACATTCCCTACTGTAATAATACTTCAATGTCAGGAAATGCTGCCATTTCATTCCATCAACTAAGCAGTGCATAAGCCCAGGTAAATTAAAATTAGTTCCATGCAAGTTTTGAGGAATACTGTCATGTAAGTATAAGTCAGTGAAAGCTATGGAACTGACTTAAAGGGCACAAGGTTTGGCTGTCTGGGCACTGCATTTACCTTATTCTAGCAATTGCAATAATTATTATAACTAAGTCAATGCTTTGATTTATTCTTTATTAGCACCACTCACTCATTTTTTGTGGTTTTACTACCCCCTAGAAACCACAAGTTTATAGCTTCTGGGCCAGACTCAGAAGCAAGGCTAGAAAACTGATCTAAATTACAGTTCAGTAAATTACATTCTCCAAGATCTTCTCAACTCCAAAAGAGCTGGGTAAACAAAATGTTAAACTGGAGGTCTAAGGGATTAAGCATGGTTCATTGCATGTCATCTTCTGCCCTCCTATTAACTGTTTCAGGTATAAAAATATAAAAAACAGCAAGGGCAGTTGGCCAAGGCAACATACAAGAAAATGCCATGACTTTTCTCCAGAGCATGCCACTTTGAGAAATATGCTGGAATGATCCTGTGGGATCTCCTGGGCCAGAGGCAATTCCTCTTTATTTAATACTGCTCTATAGACCTCCCTTCCACTAGTGAATACAGTTGCTTTTGATTCCATTTATCATTTATCCTAATATCTCAAAAAGTTGAGGTGAGGATTTCCCCAGTTGCTCAAGGACCCACCTCATATAGTTGTGAACTATAGTTTGATTTTATGTCCTTAACGTCTTTCTGCTGTACCCAATTCTTCTGTTTTCCTTAGCCACATCAGGGTTCTGCTTAACATTCCAGATTTTACATTGCTCTAAGTTCAACATTCCCCCCACCCCGAATAATTTTATTAGTATTATTTTATGATTTCATGATCCATTTTTTCATATACTTGTCATTGTGACTTGTAAATGTATTAATTTTTGTTTTCTATCCTTCATGTCTCATGTTTTTATAAGAACTCAAAAAATACAGGAGTTTCCAGTAATAAAATTTTCCTTTCTAATTGTCCAATTCTTTTTTCCTGCTTACTACACATCTTCCTGTTCTTTGTGAAATTACCACTTCCAGACTATGCTGATGTACACAAAGGAAGAAAACTTCACCCCATATCTTTTCATTCTTTGACTTATTTTCCTTACATAAACATGTGCATACTTATAATTAAAATGAAAGCTATACAACATTTTACAATACAAAGAAGTTTACCAAGAATTCAGTTTTAAAGAATAGTGTGAGATCAAGTGGAAAACATCATTTTTTACCAACACAGATAAAACTCTTAACAAGAAGCTAGATCATCTTCAGTTAGTTTTCTAACACATTCATGCACAGCTGCTTGATTACTTCTAATGGTTTGGCCTGAAAGAACATTCTAAAAATCCATAAATGTGAGGGCTTTCTTACTTATATGGGAGTTATTTTTTCAAGTTTACTCTTATTTAATGTCCTGACTTCACAGCTTTCAAAGCAAGAAGGCACAGCTGGCAGAATACAGTGAAGCCAGTGAAGGAGGTAAGGTCCATGCATGTGCAGCCGTTATTAATGGGGACTATAAATAAGCCTTGCTTTGAAACTCAGATACTTGAAATGCAAATACAAGAAGCTTGAGTCGAGAGAAGGTCAGCTGTGATGGACTTCCATATTAGCAGTGTAACAAAATTGGTGCATTTGCACATTATTCTTTTTGCCCAGTGGAAATGTAAGTTTCTAAAATAGAACAATCAAGGGAATGATTTTAACACACAGTCCTGGGACTACTTGTGCTGAGTCAGATTCCCACTGGGAACTGGCTAAGACTCTGGAAGGAAGGTATTGAAGACTGTGGTGGAAACTCATCCTTTTCATGCATGCACGTTTTAAAGGCTGCTGCCAGCCACCAAGCTATAGGATGGCAAACATTATCTTTTCAAAAGTGAAAACTGGGAAGAAAAAAAGAAAAAAAAAAAAAAAAAACATAATAAGGAAAGGAAAAGCCACAAATCACAGCCCTCAAGTTAATCATACTTTTGACAGTGGTGGCAACCAGGCCAAAGCACAAACAGTCTTCATGAAGAATTAGACTTCAGAACCTATACTTCCAAAATCAGCATGCTTACACATCATCAGGACCTAAATATGGTACCTCCTGCCATTGGAAATGTTAAGCAAATTGCTTCAGTTTGGATACATCAGTGGAAGCAGCAGGCACTGAAATCTTCCCTCACAATCCTGGTTAGTGGTGGCCACACGAGCCCCAGGACAGAGAAGATGACGTCCATTGGCAGCTCTACACCCACCACATCCAAAGCTGGTTATGAGAGATTCAAGCCACCCAACGATAAAAGTCTCCCATGAGGGACCACTCCTTAAATCTGTCTGTGCAGACAACGCCCAAAACTGTGGCCTCACTGAAATTGATGACAAAGCTCCCCTGGACAGACAGACATATGTGAGGCCAGAACTTCACCCAGGGCATTTGGCAGAAGCTGGGGCAACAGTGCAATCACTTCAGCTGCCTTAGAGCCAACAAGAGACTCAAAGGTTTTAAATAGAAGTGAAAGAGAGAAAGTCCTCAGAGCAGATTTTGCTGTGAGGTCTTAAATTGAAAGAAAACTCCTTAAGAGAGTGATAAATATCATTCACAGCTTTTATCTAAGCATCCGCTCAAAGTATTTCCTTCTTTTCTAATTAAAATAGGGATTTGAGTGCCAGAACAATGATCTGTAGTCAAAGAACCTCGCAGACAGAGGGATCACACTAGCTCATTTCCTATTTAAACAATGAAATCAAACCAAGGTTTGAGAGACCAGGGTTTGTTGCCATTATTTGAGCTGGCACCACACACGCTCTGCAGTACTTTGATGTGGCTGCCTTAGGCAGCTCATAACAGGAGTAATAATATTGTAAAATATAAACAATTGCAGTTAGCAGTTCGGGAAAGAAAAAAAAAAAAAAAAAAAAAAAGGCCCTTGCTTTTACAACAAGAAACAGCATACTGCCTTCCCTGCTTGCAAGGTCAGGGGAAACCAACCCCAAATTTTAACAGTCCCAAATTAGTGTTTCATTAACGTGTTGGGGCAGCTGGTACAGAGATCCCCTGAGCCAGGCAGCTGTAGGCACGGGGCAGCTCTGGTGCTCCAAGCACCTCCTTGGGGACAGGGACAGGCCAAGGCCAGGCTGGGGCATAGGCCCACAGGTGGGTCAGGCAGGGCAGGGCTGTGGGGAGACGGAGCCTGGGCCTGCTGTGGCCTCCCTGGGGCACGGGCTGGTGGCCCTGGGGCTGATGTAGAGGCCTGGGCCTGGGCTGGTGCAGTCTCTTTCCCCTCGTGTCTCCTCATGTTTCTGCCTTCCATTTTCATCCTGTTCCAACAGCTCTTGACATCAGTGGGCCTCCTACTGGTTTTAAGGGTCTTCAGACTCAGCAAAACCCCATTTTAGCAAGGGAAGACAAAACCTCATCTTGAGATGGGGGTGCAAAACACACTGTGTTTGATTAACTTCAGTTCTGCTGAAGCCAAAAAAAAAAAAACAAAAAAACAAACAAAAAAAAAAAAAACAAAAAAAAACAAAAAAACAAAAAAAAAAAAAACAAGACAAACAAACAAACAAAAAACAGCATATGCCACAAAAGTAGAATAAATTTAATGTTATTAATGCCAAGAAACAGAGGTCTACTGCTGAATCCAAAACGGTTACTGTCATTTTATTATCAATTGCTGTGCAAAAAGCCTTTTGTATTTTGAAGCCTGAAGCCAAGCTCACAAGCCTTAAGATTCATTCGATCAAAGAAAATGGTTTATACACAACTAGACAGATTTAAGAATATACCCAAACATATCTATTTAAAAGTCTAATCCTTAAAGCATCGATTATATTACTCAGGCTGTACATGGACAACTGTATTGGTGATGGTGGTATTCCAATGCCCTTACTAAAAAACACATTCAGATGGAGACTTGAACATCAAGAGTTGTGTTTTAATGAAGAGTTATATCTGTGAAAACCAACCTCTAACTCACAAATTGAAGAATGATTTTAAGTTAGTCTACTCACCAGTTTATGAGTTTACATGATTTAAAGAAGAGTGTTTTGCAAAAGGAGAAAAAAAAAAAAAAAAGAAATGAGTTAGCAGGAGGAATGTCATGAGAAAAATATCTAAGTGGTGTCATACTCATTGTCCAATTATGAAAGAAAGATATAAAAATTCAACCATTTTTAACTGTTACTCTTCTATAATTTTTCATTATTTTATTTTTTTTTTTGCAAGAATAGAAGGTACTATCAGTGCCAGACATCAGTACCACTTTCAGATTAAACAGCAAAACCTACCAAAATCTCCTCACAAGAAATAGAAAAGAAAAATAAAAAATGTGGAAGCATACAGTGAATGCAGCAGCAATAACCCTTTGAGTAGGATGGGAAACTGCCTTTTTGTTGTACTTGCCGAAAACATAACGATATGCCTATCAGGAAGTCCTCCAGACAGACAACCTAGCATTTATTTATGTTTTGGGTTTATTTTAAGGTGCTGAGATCAGTTCCAAGTAAGTTCACCTTAAAAGGGAGAACATAGACTAATCTCTGTCCATTATTGCCAACTCCCAGTATTCAAAGATCAGTAGTCAAATGTTCTTGGCTCCTAAAACAAAGTCTGCATACATAACAATCAGATATAAGTATCAGGGCTGTATGTGTTTTGCTTTTTAAATGGTAGTGTGGTCCTTTTCATTTAACTTCAGGCTGTGAACTTCTAGAGTTCAAAATACTAATGTTTACAACTAGACAGGCTAGTAACTTTCTTCCTTCTAAACAGAGAGAGCTGATGCTCAAATGAACATATGACTCCAGTTTTTGGCACTCTAAAGACGGTCAATAAAATCACAGAAGCTGGCAACAGTGCCCACATGCTGTCAGCAAGCCATGAACAAAGGGCAACAGTTCATCTACCGTTTTACAAGGTCCCCTTCCATCAGTGTTCTTTTCCAAACAGCTACCAACAGTAACTCTCAACAGCCTATGCTAGCACAAAGCCAAAAAGGTTAATAAAATAACTGTTAGCTGCATTCAAGGACAACAACCTTGTAGCAGACTAGATGAGCACAAAATGCTTTAGCTTCATTTGCATGCTAGACTTACCAGAAAGTACAGCATTTTGCTCTTACATAGCTTTCACTTAAAAGCAATGAAGACCTTATAGAGTACCCTTAGCTTCAATGTTTAATTCATTCTCAGCTTTCAGAGGCCACAGCCAACACCTAGGCTTCTTACATGCATAACACAGTGACAAAGGGTCAGAAAACAAACTCTAATTTCAATGTGGAACAGGTAATCAGCTGGTTTACGTGCTTCTTTTTGGCTCCAAAGCAATCTCTCTTAATGCTTCAGAGTTGGTACAAAAACATTTCTCTGCTTGCAAGAGAAAATAAGAAAACACATTAAAACCAAAAACAAACAACAAAACACAATGGGGGGACATATCATGGGCCTAGAAACATTTTGGACAGTGCTGCGGGTCATAGATTGGCTATAACAGTTCACTATGCCCATCCAGTAGACCTCTCAAGCATCTTCCTTCCCAATGTATGGGAAAGTCCTGGGTCACATCATGGATATGGAGATGCACCCCAGAGAGTAGGTCACTTGGGAGAAGTACTCTAACCATGTCTCTGGCTGTACAGCCTGCCATTGAGCAAACCAGTCTCTCACTAGAAGTCTTCTGTGATGTGGCATAGCCCCAGCTGCATCACAGCAATCCCCTTCCACCAGATGCAGCTGCTTCTGGTAAGTATGGTCCATCACAGGATGCTACTTAAACATATATGAAATACAGGCCTGGCTGCTAGGAAGCAGCAAGCAGAAGTCAAGCATGGGAGCTCAATGTAAGATAAGGACCAGCCTGCTCCAAGTTGGATAGAAATCACACAGGGCTCTCAAACCACACTTTCCAAAGCCAGGGTATTCAGGCTTTCTCCAAGACAAATACTTTTGGAGCTAGGAATTCCACATCTAGCAGCACTGCCCTTGGGGTAAAAAGTAAGATGGTCCCTTCAATAAGTTTGGAGGATGTAACAAGGTATTACCCAGCAGCACTGGGAAATGCTACAGAACCAGTTAGTCTGATATTCTTAACCTTAAACCAGATGAACATTCATCAAAATGAGAAATCCACACATGCTGGTGACTGACTCCCAGCCGATGGCTGTTCTGCTGCGGGATACATTGTCTCAGTTCAGGCCATTCAGGCTCTAAACCAGCACCTCATAATCGTGTACTGTATGCAACAAGTTGCCATGTTAACATCATTAACATCACCTTTGCCTACTTGTCAATTCAAGACAGACACTTTCACCCTGCAGTATCTCCCAAAATGTTTCAAAAGGCTTAAGGAAATCCCCAGCAGAGCTAGAATACCACTTCACTCAGTTCTGCATCAGCATGGGGACAATAACACAACTATGAAAGAGTTAAACCTCCCAGTGTGGATATTTTTCTTCATCTTACCTTAGCTTAAGCAGAGTAAAAGAAAATAGCTCTGAAGCACAGGTATGTGTTAAGCTAGGTGTCTTCAAGAAGTAAGGATTTTTATCTCAAAATCATCCATTCCACAAAATTTGTTTTTCAACACATAGTTAAGGTGATTTGTTTGAACTTAGGTTATATACATATAAACTATATATATTATAACGTTATATATATATTAATTTTTAATATGAAAAAATGCAAAATTGCAAAACAGAAGGTTTAGGAGTCATTTGCATGAAATAAAGTATCCCACATTGTTTTAATTTTCTTGCTGATATTCATGTGGGTTGCTCACAGCATGTTTGTCAAGCATTGCCCTTTATATTAAGACATTGGGAAGTATGATAAAATACAAATGCAGGCTCCATAAAACCATATTCACAGCATATTTACATCTATGGCACTTAATATAATTAATATAGAGGACAGCAACAGTAGGGTGCATATATTCTATGTTCTGGTAAACTGCTGAAATTGTAGCAAGAGTTTGTATTTTGAATGTCTGAGGGTTAAGATGTAAATACTAGCCCCTTTGATACAGATAGGAGGAGGGTTGTGCATACTGGGCTCATAAGAAAAAAGAAAGTAAGATGAAACAAATAACCCAGTTTCTCAAGAAAAGAAAGATAACACTGTGCCCAAGTTCAGCAGCACTGATTAGCAGAATATACCCTCATTTACTGCTTCTGTATAGCCTAGACGTACATAGTCAAGTTCCATAATTAGTGCCCTCTGCTATAAGGATGGAGTATACATTCATTTCAGAATGGAGGGGAAAAGAGGAGGGGTGGGGGAAGATACTTTTTTCCACATAAAAGAAGCTACTGTGTTTCTGCTGCTCTCCACAGCCGGGTTCTGTAGGTGGCCATTTAAACAACAAAGGGAGTTCAAGGGTTCAAAACAGATTTCTGCTGCTTAATACCCAAGAATCTGCATTTTTAAACTCCGTCTCCCTGCTGTGCAATTATGTATGAATTTAAGACTAGCCGTTTTCTTATAAGAGGCTGTGTTGTGCAAGTGGGAGACAAAATCAGGTCACTCAATCATGAGAAGTAAATTTCCCCAACCAGCTGTTGTACTCCAGAGAGAGACAAAGAGAGAAAGGCAGACTTTATTCCCTCCTCAGACTAGTCCAATTTCCAATCATATCCTTTGGAGTTTGAATACCCCTTCCATCTCCCTTCAGACCCAGAATGGGAACCTAATTAAACCTTAAGTACTGCCGTGTAAAGACCAACACTGTTTTAAGACTTCTCTGAAAGAAAGGCTCAACCAAGACTGCCTCTGTAAAAATATGCATCCCCTGTTTAAAACAAGACACCTGCCTTCTCTGAGACTTCTGTGCCCATTCCAATCTCCCTCTTTCTCTTAGTTCCTTTTGAACATTTTATTTACAGTCATTTCTTTCCTGGGAAATGTTATACATCGGCTCTGTGTGATCACAGTGGCCCATAGGCACTGGAGGTTCTGTGGTCCCAGAGTAAGAGGCCTAGAGAAGAACAGACTAACACAAATAGCTGTGCTTTGCCCCATTCCTCACCTTAGGATCCCTCCAGCTGTTAGCAGAAACTCCTCCTGGGGCTTTGCATGGGCAAGAGAATCCACAGTACCAAAGGCTGGCCCAGGATGCAGCCTCCTTCACCAACTACCCTGGGACAAGCATCCACATATGAAGAAAGGGAATATTTTGTAACTTCCCACAGGATAAACAACAATAAACAACAAACAAAACAAACAACAGCACACACACACAAAACCAAAAAACCACCACAGTCTAGCTCCTGGTGTTGGACCAGAATGCACTGCTGGTGAACATCTTTGAGATAAAATGTCTATTGCTAAAAACAGCTGATTTCTCTTTGATAAAGAGACAAACCAATAAATAAAGTTAACAACTTTGCCACAAAGACATGGCAAAAGAAGAAAATCAAGCTTAAAGCATATGGCTGTATGTGCTTTTCATTTGCTCCCAAGCATACCGTGTTATCATGAATACAAAAAGACATTTAGGAGATTCAACCCAGGAAGAAATGACATTTCTGACTACCTTGGAGGTGGCTACTCTCAAGCCAGCAGGCCACAGCTGCTCTCTAGCAAAGATGTGGCCCAAGCCTGTCTGCTGTATTTCCACCTGGCAGCTCTGCTCAGGGAACAGTTACACTGCATTGCACAAATTCCAGGTGTGCTGCCACTGCCCCACACAAGATGGCTCTTCCAGTGCTCCAGGGCTCATTTGCTTTATGAGCATTCACTTTTTAGTTTCTGTGTTAAAAATAAGTACTCTTGCACATTACCATTTATTAGGCATTTAAAAAAAAATCACTGTTTTCAGTGACCAAAAGTCAACAGTACCTAGCCTTGTTAATCAAAGCCTATTTGCAGAATAAATTAATGCCATGCACTAGAGATTACAAAGCTTATTCTGTTTAGCTTCAACATGTGCAATGTACTGCGTTAGATCAAACAGGAAAAACAAATCATAAAATGTGTTTTCCTGCCCTGATTCTCTGACACAGTCCGCGGTTTCAACCCTGACCCAGCATTGTTCAGTGCTGAAGAGCTGTGGACTGATTCATGGCTAGTGAGACAAGCAAGAAAATCAATCACTGGATCACAGTAGTACTACCCTTTATCTGCAAATGAGAAAAAGCTTGGGTTTTGCCCTTTTCTTCCATATGCAGTAAAATACCAACGGCTGCAAAGAATCTTTAAAGAGAAATTAAAATGTATGAATAAGTCTATTAACTGAAGATATAACATTTTAAACTTACGGATGGATGGATATATAACGTGCCTGTATGTATCTATGGATTTTAGACATTACAGCTAAGATCACACTGTTCAAACTCTGCTAAGGACCACAGTCAAAGTGAATGCTTCACTATCGCCCCAGCTCTTCTCCTTGCTGGGATCACAAGGCTATGTCTTATGGAAATGGAAAAAGAAAAAAGGAATTTTGGAAACAATCTTTTTTTTTTTTTTTTTTTTTTTCAGTCCCATTTGCCACTTCTCTGTCTGTAAGACACGAAGGGAAGCATGAGTGCATGGTTTACTGAAAACAACCTTTTTCTTCACTTATGCACGGAGGAAGTATTTTTCTCCCACAGAGGGCAAGTATCATAGGCTGTTTTCTGGGGTGAGGAGAGATCTCAGGTAGCCACAGGAGAGCCATTTGTGTATGACTGCTGCTGGAGTGTTCTCTCAAAATAAAAGCAAACTCCAACACTACAGGCCCAACTGGTACTGCTTCAGCAAAAGTCCCCGCAACAATAGCTGGGGGTCTGCATAACAGCTTCTCTCTGAAACCTTCATCCCTCAAGCACTTGGCAAGCTTCATTTTTCCTTGAAAGCATTTCAAGGTCTTCTCTTCCCCTGTTTAAAAGCTGCACCGGGCAGCTTTTCTATCAGCCCATTTTGAGAGAAAATTTTTGAGCCTGATGGAAAAGGAAAGCATCAGCTGTGCAGAGGCTGCTCAGGGCAGGCAATGGTAAAGTAAGGAGAGAAACTGGACCCAGCCAGACCCAGGACCCACCCAAAGTTATTTCATGTGACTGCAAAAAGATTGCAAGCCTAGCATTAGGAGTTCAGATGATAAATCCTTCCAGATGGGACCCATGCACTGCTGTGCTTTCTGTCCAATCTCCAGTTAAACAGAACTGGAGCCACAAAACTGCTGTCATCCCAGACATCTGTGGCAAACTAGCTCCTCTTTGAATTCCGTTTCAGCAGGTATTAAAAGGAAGGGATTGCTCTTTCAGCTCTTGTTAGTATTTTCATCCCATTTTGGAATTTGTCTATCATTTTTATCTTTTGATTAAGAAATGTTAATAAAGATTGATGGTCTCCCTGAGGAAAAACAGGTGAGATAGCACAAGCTGAATTATATCATCCCAATAAATCTTCTTTTCAAAACAAACACAGCTTTCTCGTCTTGCAAAACACTGTTCTTTAAAGACCATACTTTGTGTTTTAATAAAGAAGAAGGTCTTTCAAGTGAGTTAACAATTAGCAAATGAAGATGGCAGCTAACCAAGATGCTCAGGCCTTTAGCTTTAGTCATTTGTCAGATTAATACATATAAATGAAGGATTCTGTAGTCTTCACTTACAATGGCTGAAGTCATCGGGATTAGACGGCACAATTAGCAAAGGCTGAAGCATTGAGCCTGGAGAAACAGGGAGGGCAAAGACAGAAACTGAAGAGAAACACACTCAGAGAATGCATGCGCATAAGGAGACGGCTGCCTGCAGCCTCATTCGAGTGGTGAAAGATACAGAGAAATAAAAGAGGAGTCCCAGAAACAGCTTATAAAAATAATTAGTGGCATGAAAAGATCTACAGATGGAGAGAGACTGAAGAGGTCTGATGTGTTTAATTTAGATATAAGGGCACATGAAAGAGGTACACAAAGTAATGAATAGCACAGAGAAGGAATTCCAGGATTCTTTAATTATCCAGCTTTGTAATGCAAGAACAAGTGAGTATTCAGAGAAATGAAACCAATTCCACAGAGTTCCCAGGCAATACACAGGTAACCTGTGGAGCTGCTGGCTACATTTCATCAGTGAGGACAAGAATTTAAAAGAATTAAACAACAACAAAAAAAAATAATAAAAAAGCAAGCTCAATTAATAGTATCATGTGCAATGACAACATACGGAGTGAAAAAACTACACAGAAGAGCTAGAAATGCTGATGATTCAGGGGACCTGTCGAAACCAATCCTGCCTTCTCTGGGATAACGCATCATGTGTGGGCAGCTGTTACTACTTTCTACTACACTCCTTCTTGCACTTTTTGCTTGAGCCATCTGGTACCAGCCACAGCTTTTCTGATCAAAACTATTTTCCCGAGTACATTTTCCCCATTTCCACAGAAGAATAGGAAGAATTCTCCTTATCCCCCCCAGAGCCCTGTGCTGCTTCAGACTGCAACAGCCGAGGCGTGCAGCAGCAGAGACCTGGGGCTGCTCCCACCACCACTACAGCAGGAACCCCTTGCATCCCATGTGGCTGCCCCCATGGCCCTGGAACACCTCTCTGGAAGCGTTCATGCCCCCTCCAGCAATAGGAAGGCTGGGGGGGTTCCCAAACTGCCCGTTGTTCCCAGGCATTTCACAGTTACTGGAGGGGCTGTGCGGGGAGATGTGCCAGTCCCTGGGGAGCAGGGAGCCTTGGTGCAGCCCAGGCCATATGCAACAGGACAGCGTTTGCCTCCAGAGGGCAGAAAAACGTTAATGGAGACAATAACCCAGCTTTCTGTGACTGCTGGACGTGCCTGCTTCTCTCTGTGAGCTACCTCGGAGAGGGGAAGAAAGAAAAAAAACACAGAAGTGATTCATGAGGGCACGAAGCTTTGTCTGCCTGAATAATGAACTAACGGTTGGCCTTGCTGACAGCCCAGCATCCTCTTACAATCTCATCAGCCCCTGCTTTGTTCCCAGGCCCCGCTCAGGCATCAGCTGAGGAAGTTCATCCGTCTCGGCGGTACACCGTAATGATAGCAAGGGTTAAATACCACTTACGCGGAGGTACAAAGGGCCGATATAATTTTATGTGAGGCCAGACAGCTGGTTTGTATAATTCCAGTTTTCACAGAGCATTCCCTTCCCAACTGCTATTTCTTTCCAGTGCGTCCCCTTAAAAAATAAAAAAAATAAAATCCCTGTGAGTTAATTCTGTTGTTGGAGAATGCCAGCGCGGCTCCAGTTATCAGTGACACAATTCAAAGCTAAGTCCACTTTCAAACTCAGACCCAGGCTAAGGCACCAAGACAAAAATTCTTACAAAAGTCCTCCCTGTTGAATCATTTCAGGACAAGGTATGGATGTAGTTTTGTGCCTGTTCTGCTGAGTTTTGTTGTGTGCTTCTTTTTCCTTAAACACCATTGTTCTACCTTTCTAAGAGCTCCCAGATAAGAACATCTGTTTTTAAATAATCTCAGTGCTGCTCTGGAGTTTCTACAGTGTGCAGTGACATAATCAGCTGCTTTTTATTAACTTGGTTGTTTGTGCAACAGCATTGGTGAATGTTCATCCATTCATCGCTGCACATCAAGCAACTGGGGCAGATCCAGTAGCAGGAGTGTTCAGTGTTTGCCAATTCTGATACATCAGCACTATCTAGCAGCTAAATTATGCTTCCCTTGCCTGAGTAGGCAGGCACCGAAGACAAACACACATGCACTTGTTTACTGAATCATCCTTCCTAAAATGTGGAGACATGTTAACAGCAGAAAAAGTGAGCTGAAAACTAAGTGAACATTCAAGGTGCAGATGAATGACCCTTCCCTCTTCTCCCTTGTCTAAAAGATTCCCCCAAATCATGGGAAAGTAGCCTTTTCCAGGGATACCCCAGCAACACAAGTACAGGGTGGAGCTGATCCCTAATGACTCCTGTAAACAGATTTTACACTATCACACACAGCTTTGCAAAGCTTTGAAAGACCATCCTGGAAGCTGCTGGGATTTCTCATGGAACATCAGCCAAACCCTGCAAAGAGCTGAGGGAAGGGGGCAGAGCAAAACAGGGTCCCAGACTGATTACTTGCTGCATGCTCCTCATGTCAGCTCACTACTTCAAGCCATTGGTATATGAACTCCTGTTGAGGACAGAGTGAGGACACTGGATGTCACTCTCCAACCCACAGCACAGGGCAGGAGCAATACCCAAAACCACAGGCCCAGGGTGTGCCACAGCAGCCCTCAGGGTCCAGAACTGAATGGTTTCATCGTCTCAACGATGTGTGTTACCACGCAAGGGAGAAAGCCCCTTCGCTGAACTTGGTCTGACTGACAGCCTACAAAAGGCAAATGGGGTCTGTCTTCTCTGCAAGCCTTCATAACAGCTCAGAGCAGTGGAATCGGTGCCTATCCTCTTAGAGGCTAAATGAAAAAGAATGGTGCTTGAAGCTTTTAATCATGGCACCTTGAGCTCATAAATGCTTCAAAGACTGGATTATAGAGGGGTACACAAAAGAACTAGAAAATCCCATAGAGTCCGGTCTGATCTCTGGGACTGTACACTTTGTAACTACCCCTCTGAAAGCACTATCCTATCTGATCTGATCTGATTTTGACTCCCTACAATGACTGGATGTGGACAAGCTGCTGGGCTGCTATGAAGAAGCTGTGTGTGATGGAGTCAGGGAGTGCTTCAGCAAAAGGCAGGTCTCAATTTGTCCTACAGCACCTGATGATCTTACGGATTAAAAGCAGTTTTGAAATGCCGGGACCAAAGCACTATTGCTGCCCCTGCTGGAACCAAAAGCACCTTGTAATCATGTCACAAAATGGTTAGTTTTATAACAAGCCCTCTCCTCTACCAACCTCCCAGTGCGAATCCAAGAATGGGGAACTCCACGCACTCCCCCCCACACACCAAAATGAACAAAGCTGTAGATCCGGGTTTAAAAGGTAAGGAGGATCTAATTACACTTTACAAGCCACCTGCAGCTCTTGAGGAAAAGACTATTTAATTGAATCATTCTTCTGAAATTTTCTCTAAAAAAAAAAAGGGGGGGGGAAGAAAGAAAGAAAGATACTGACTCATTATGGTTTCTTTGATCCTTTCCAACACAAGCAGCTATATGAAGAAAGCAATTTTCCTTCCCTGAGTCCTCCCCTGTTTGTTTCCCGCAGTGTCAACCTGCTCCAGCAGGCAGTCCCGGCTCCTTCCACAACACTGCTCACCCTGCCCTCGCTCTCTGTTAAAGACACAGCAGTTCTGATGAAGCACCATCAGCACTACTGGGGAGGCACGCCTGCTGTCATGGCTAAAATGATTTCTAATTTCTACCTGGTCATGGAAAAGAATTATCATGGCAAGACATCGCTTGTGACTTCCCCAGCCTCTTCAAGGATTCTAGCGGAGAGCTGACACCTAATGCAACCCGCTCCGGCCAGCACTGCTCAGGAATCCCAAATAAATTCAATGTTCCTGAGTCCTTTTATGCTGTAGCATCCCTTTCTTGAGAGCCTTCATAGATATATGAACATTTAAATATTCTTCTGCTGGTGAATGTACCTACAGTACCTACACTGCCTCTACTGTGCTTATGAACTATAGAAGAAAAGGAAATATTAGCTTAATAATGCAGTAAGGTGATGGTACCAAAGCAAAGCTACAGCTTTCCATAACATTAGATTTACTATGTTAAGCTCTTAATACTATGAAAGATTAGCAATGACAGACTCTGTTGTAGACTAGCAAAAGCTATCTGCAATTCTTGCAACTTTCACATTAATCACATTTAAACATGCTGGTAACAGATGGGCATCATGGAGTGCTAGGTCTCTCACAAGCCAGTATTAACAAAAAGCATGTCTAGGAGATCTTGTGGCTTCTACAGATCAGAGAGATTGTATATGCATGCACTTTATTATTGGTTTTGTTGTATATTATCTGCAATTATTAGAAAAGCTCAAGTTAAATAGATGACAGGCTTCAGTATACATGAGTGGGAAGGCTCGATGGGTCTAGGGGGAGAAGAATCAAAATAAGACTACCCACGCAAAGTTCTTCCAGGTCCATACTTCATGTGCACAATGACGATTTTTCCATTATACAGGGAAAGCCTTAGATACCACACTGAGAGTTTTCCTCTGACTCTACTACCCGCACAAAGCTTCTCCCAAAGCCCACATACAAGCCCAAGCTGTGAAAAGTGCAATGCCAGACACCAGCCTGGTTGGACAGATAATGAAAATCCATCCTCCCCTTTCATTAGAGCAGATGTCAAGCTCAGTTGGCTCTTTCTGACTGAAGTTGAGAGCGCACCTGAAGGGAACTGCAACGTTAGCACTCGGCAGCCAGATAGAACACATCAGACATTTATTAAACTTCCCAGCACCGTTTTTTAATTAAACCAAGTCCCACGGTACAACCTCATCTTTACATGACTGTAATTAACCAGGACATGCTGTCTGTAACTTAAGAAAGCTCACTCTCTATGATCCAAGCCTCAAAAGAAAGATTGGTAACTGCAAAAACTTCAGTCCAACTTCAGGTTGATCCTCAAGGGGAAAAATCTGTGGCTCTCAGCAACAAGAAATCCTGCTTACTAAAGGAAGAATGGAATACCCCACCTAGAGGTATTACCTTCACTAGGGAAAATGGCATCAACAGCTGGAAGCGTTTGTCCATGAAGGACCGAAGCACTCTTGATGTGGAGAATTGTCAGTCCCGCAAATTGCTCACTGTTGACAAAGCAAGCCTGGGTAACTGTACAGTATCCACCACCAGAAAGACCAGCCCAACTCATCCTCATTCCTTGCGTGATATCACCCCTGAGGAGAAGGGATGGGCCTGCCACAGAGCTGAAGAACCAAGGCCTACAGAGCCCATGGCAGTACTCGTGCTTCACCCCATGGTGTTTAACACGAGTTAAGGGACTCATCCAAGCATGAGATCTATAAACTCCTCTGTTCAACAGCAAGAGACAAACCCGCCTTACAATGGGATGGATTGCCTAACGTTTAGAGTGATGGAAAACTGCCAGTTTTCCTGATGGAAAACTGCCCTGGCAGTAAAAACAGAGGAGAGGCACTGGTCGCCTCAGCTGGCTCTTCTAGGGTTCATGCAACTGCTCTAACACTCTCTTTCTTTCTTTTTTTCTTTCTTTCTTCCTTTCTTCCTTCCCTCCTTCCTTCCTTCCTTCCTTCCTTCCTTCCTTCCTTCCTTCCTTCCTTCCTTTTTTTTTCTTTCCTTTTTTTTTTTTTTTTGTAATTATCTCCCTGCTATGAACACAACAATCCATAGTAACATTATGGAAAAATTAATTATTGCCCTAACTAATGTTTCTTCAGCAGAAACTGAAGGAACAGACAGGGAGGGTACTTAGGGACCAACAGACAAACAATCTCCGTTTGATGCAGCTTTTTCAGGAGGAGTATGATCTCCAGATTCAGGCCCATTCTAAATAGAGCCCAGAAATATCCGAGCTATTTTAAACAAGCCGTGTTGTGTCATGCAGCTCATACAAACACAGATTCAGTGAGTGGTCTTTTCAGGAGGGCAGACAGCTTCCTCACCCGTGCCGCCCTGCTGCCAACTCTCCCCCCACGCAACCTCGCTGGCACAGCACCTTTGGAGGCTGAGCTACACCAAAGCAGGGCAACACCACTGCCCATGAACATTGTGCAGGGGAGACTGTTGCCTCAGAAAGCTGCTGAGTTGCATAGGTGAAGCCAGTGAGAAACACCAGCTGCTCAGCGCCCCTGAAGCTATGAAGTGGCATGTCAAGAAAGGGGAGGTGGGAGACATTTCCCTCGCTATAAATGGCATAGGAAAGCAGGAACGAAAAAGGGTGCAGGACACCAGACAGACCTCTGACCTGGTTTCCCCATCAGTATGAAACCAGGCTCCTCAGACCCCAAATTCACAATGAGACCTGCAGAGTCACATCCTGGTGCCCCCAGGGTGCTTGGGCAGGAGAGCACAAGCATGAGGCTTCCAGGGAGTGGGGTTCAGGTGACACTCACAGCTGACATCCACAGCTCCAAAATGCAACAGAAAAATGTCTGGACAGGTTTGGAAAAAAAATAAAATAAAGATCAGGTAGGCTTTCACATAGCTCTACAAGGTTGTAAAATGTTCGTGTGGTGCAATCAGGACATGAAGTAGTAGAGAGAGCTGTGTGTCACACAGATGAAAACGTTCTTGGTATATAATTTAACATCCTCATGCCCAAGTACTATGGTCTGAAAGAAACAAACAAAAACTACTTTGACACAGCAGATATATCTTGGACCAAGAAGTATTGAAGTGTTGGCCAAAGTTTGACTCAGCCAGCTCCAGCCTCCAGTACTAGAGCATTTAATTATGTTATCCAGCATTCAGCTCTAGGGATCTGTCCATCTGGCTCATGCCACAAGAATCAAGAAGCTGCAGAAGAACAGACTGCAGCAAAAAAAGTCAGCATGTGCCAACTTCTACAGAGACGTATTTAAACAGGCCCAAGGTTGGACTGCCTCAAAAGGGAACAGAGGAGACATTTCCATGAAACAGTAAATATGAGTGTACAACATTCCTTAGGTGAATCTGCAAACTACGCTGTACACTTGCATCACTTTACTTTTCACTTTCCCATCTGTTCTCTTCGAAGAATTAATTTAATGAACTAGGCTGAGGTTTTCTACATTTTAATTTTTCAATTCTTGCTGTAATATAGTGGGAGCAATTGATTCAAGAGCAAAGGCTTCACTTCTGCAAGTCAGAATAATAAGAACAAAAAATCATCATCATTCCCACATCCCCGAGCAAGATGTACCCTATTTCTGGGGCAGGATCACCCATTACATCCTGATGACGATTTTGCAACAATATCACAACAACCTCTCAAGGCTGGATTAATCTTCCAGTGTGAGAGGGATGGGAAGGGAAGAAAGTGACCTCCACCACAAGATGCTTTTGGACACAAAGTCAAAAAGGCAAAGAATGAGACACATCAGTTACCTTTGACTATTAACTTTGTAATAAGGGCTATAATACTGAATATTTTCCCCATGTTTTCAGCACTTCACTGCTGATACAGCTGTAAAAATTCTTCTCCCCTCTATTAAGCTTCTTGAAGCTCAGTGACCAATGTTATCTTGCCCAAATTTTCCACTCATCTTCCTCCTTTACCTCTGTGTATACAGACAGTTAAAATGGTGTTTCTCTTCCAGTGACACACAGGATTTTGAGGAAGAAAATGCTGTCCAAACCTCTTCAGTTGCAACTATTGTTAGGAAAGGTCTGCATGCTGGTTCGTTTTATGGCAATGGAATCCTTTAGTCTCACAGTGCTAGATGCTGCTTGTCAGGCCAGACATACGGCCAATCAGCAAGTCAAATTCCAGAAAGGAAAAAAAATAATCTCTCTGAGCTGAAATATTTTGCACTTCCCTCTCATTTCCTTTAACGAATTGCCATTCTGATGGGTTCTTCAGCACAGCACCTAGGAACAAGGAGATAAATGAAAAATACCTCTAATCTACATTAATAATTTGTGTTAAGTTCCACTTGAACAATTTCATAAATGAATAGCCACATTATAGACGTGGAAGGTAGCTGTAATGTATTTGTTCACTTGCAGACCCAACACTCCTCGAACAGGGGTGCTGCTCATTTCCACCCTGTACCTGTAGGCCAGAGCAGGCTGCCCAGGCCCATCTCCAGGCAGCTTCTGAAGACCTCCAAGGAGACCCTACAGCTTCTCTGGGCAGCCTGTGCTAGTGGGAGGTGTCCCTGCCCATGGCAGAGGGGTTGGAACTGGATGGTCTTTAAGATCCCTTCCAGCCCAAGCCATTCTGTGATTCCATGACCTGCATTCCAACAAGCAATGCTTTGCCACTCTTGCTCCAAAGGGATGGCTCACAAGCCCTGGGTACCAACTCACACCAGCTGAGCTGCTGCTTCCTCCCAGTGATGGAGAGCTACCAGCAGACCTTCAGGTGAGCCTGCTCGTTCTCCTTTAGGAGGATTTTGTCCAGAACACAGCTTATCTGTCCTCTGTCTGGGCACCAAGCTGCATCAAGCCTGTGGGAGCTATAACAGTGGCCAAAAAATATTGCTGAAATCATGAAGTAGTGATACTTATTTTAGGCTATTAGCAGAGTAATGACAAGATGATTGCCACAGAATATACTTCAGCTAGAGCACAATTTCAAAGTAAAGGAACTTAAAACAGTGATTTTAATGTGCTAGCCACAATGGATGCATTTATAATGTCTATTAAAAGCAGGTTACGTTTGGGGGATGGTGGTTAATTAAATATTAGCAGGTTATCAGTAGTTTATTAACTGAACAAGACAGCACCACATTAAAGATAATCAATAGAGAATAAACCACAGCCATAAAAATTAACACTGCTCATTCTCACGGTGAGAGGGGGTTGCCTTTACTGTTAAAATGGAGGTAAACAGTGAAGGCGCAGGTGTGTCCTTAATGAAACCATCATGAAAAAAGATGCAAAATATAGGGTGACCCAAAAGGAAAGTCATTCAAGGCATAAGTTGTCCACCCCCTAAAAAAAAAAAAAAAAGACTAAAATTGGAAAGAAATAATCAGTAATTCTAGAGGGGAAAGAGGAACACGAACAAGCAGTTTTGCAAGCAGCGGAACTAATGAAGCCTGGTTTTCTCCAGCTTTTATGTTGTGCAGAGGACTGACTTTCACATTGAAGAAAACGTGAGCTCCAACTGGAGCACATTTTTTTTTTTTTAATCGGGTTGGAGCATTTATAGTGGATTCTTTCCCTGTGGATTTTCTGGTGTCTAATAAGGAGCAAGCCCATCCTTCAAATGCAGCAGCAATTCTGTTCTCTCCTTTACCTGGCAGCCTCTTTTATGATTCCTATCCTGTGGCAATGTAGTTGAGCTTGTAGTTGAATAACAGATACAAAATTTCTGAATGGCTGCTGTGAGATACATAGGTATGCCCACCTCCTCCCCTGTTACACACTCACAGAGTGTGCTATCCCTTAATTCTTGTTTCAGTAAGAAACCAGGCTAAAAGCTGTGTTGTCAGAATAATCCATCCTACAGGGAAAATTCAGCTTTGGCATGCTGTGTGCAAGACTTCATGCAATCTGTTGGGGAGACCAAGACTTCAGGTTCAGTGAGGGAAATGGAGTTGGGCAGTACCCTCTCCTTGGACCCATTTTGATTTGCATGGAAAGTGTTTAATCATAATTAGTCTCTCACTTCACTTAAAATTAATTCACTCCTTATCATGTCTCACTAAATACCAGCCACAGTGAAATGCATACCGTGTTACAAAAAGCATGCCTCTCAGCATCACAGCAAGTTACTGCTGCCTATCCTGATCACCATCAGCAAGATCTCATTTCTGCAATCACAGGCAGTCACAAACTGGAGAGAACAATGCTTGGTAGTAGCTTTTCTGAAAACAAAACCAAAACACACAGGCAAAACAGAGCATCCATAGAGAAACCAGTTTTGCTTTTAAAGCAGTCCAAAGCCTGTGCCAAGAGAGGAATTTTTCAATGCACCCCACATAATTCATTCCCCAAAATGACTTGCTTGGTTCACGGCTCCAAGGAGAAGGATCAGCACCTTCTCCCCTCAGCGTGCCCTCCCTCCAGGCCAGCTTAAAAGTCTTTTCAAACATCAGCAAGCTAACAAAAAAACTTTGAGAAGGCAGGGGAAAAGCTGTAGAGGCCCGAGCGAGCTATGCATATTTATAGCACAAACACACTGCCCCATGCTCATTCTCCTTAATCACATGCACACGCTAGCAAGACAGCTCCTCCGAACTTTCTCAGGGACTCAGCCCGAGTGGCTATAGCTCAAAGTCCAACTGCCTCCGCGGCTGAAAAGAAAGGGAAACCCACAGTGGCTTTGTAAGAATTACAGTGATCCCATTAAAAAATTAAAAAAAAAAAATGCCTTTCTCTGCTGGGACTTAGCATGGCAGTGCCACACAGCACTCATTGAATCTAGCAGCATTTCAAGCACACAACTCCTGGTGTAATTAAACCATGGGCTTAATTAGGTTCCCATCGCTATTGCTTTCTTCCTGCCTTCAGCCAAGAAGGTGTAAGAAAAGATTGTCCAATACAGATACTGCAATTTAAAGTCTCAAGTTAAGAACACAGTGGGTGTATATCTCGTATAAAATCTACCCTAAAAACATGCCAGTTGTTAAACTAAGCAGCGCATTAGAAGCAGTTAGATATAATGAAAATGGAAATGGAAAGTATGCTGGGGAGATGCTTCAGCTCAAAACAGCACGCACTGTATGCTATCTTTTATTTTAATCATGCTCTAAGCCCTGCCTTTTTGAACTTTTTATAAATTCTGCTATCTCCCTTTGCAGTTACTTACATATTGGTGTATAAATTCAAAGACGAGAAGCAATTAGGAATGAAGCTAAGACTCCCTCTCTTGATGCTAATACATCAAAGGAAGTGAAAAACCTCCCCCCCCCCCCACGCACACACTCAGTAACACAGAGAGCTTCTGCTCTTCACAGCCTAATAGCTCGAGTAGCTCCAGTGGAGAGTCTGATGTCAGATTCCGATTACACGGAGATGCCAAGTGATTGGAGAGAGCAGCTTTTGAAAATCCCAGCTCTCTGATTCAGGAGACCACACAGCTGTGCGGCGATGCTTTTAAAATGCACGTGCGTATTACTCCCATGAGCTGGTCATATTTTTTTCCCCACTTTGGGCATCGTAACGTTGCTTCCAGGAGTTCCTCGTGGGTCTCTGATTTGGGTGCAGTACACCTAGGCGTGCGTGAAGAAAATGTGTCAGACTGGGGGCTCTTCAAACAGCTGGCGCTACCCTGCTGAACCAGAAGAGCAGTTGAGTGGCACCGTTATATCAGGTGCCGTATATTTATACTTGCCTCCTGCAAATCGTTCCCTCAGTCCAAGGACATTTGAGAATTACGCAATAGGGTTTTTGGAAACACTCCAGGCCCTTCATCTTTCATAAAGAGAAACCACCATCTTTTATGTGTGTGAATAAACAGGTGAATGACCTTCCCACGTCCTCAGTAAGTTATCAGAGCCTGCTTGCTTCTTAATCTCCAGATCTCGCCCGTATCAGCAGGAAGAACCAACCGAAAGTGGGAACGTCTCTGCTGATTTCACCGGAACACTCGTCTCACATCTCCATATACATCAAACTATAAAAGATCTCAAACAGAAGCAGGGAGTTTTAAAGGGGCTTTGTGAAGTATTCGTGTTATGTCATCAGATCCACAGTAAGTGCAAGCATCTTGCTGGCCTGGTTCCATTTTCTCTGCAGTCTTACTCCTGGGTAAATGAGACCTCACTGATCTTAAAGGAGTCGAGTTGTTTCCATCTGGATTTCAATAAACACTCAGGAGACCCTTGTTTGGTGCATGAGTATGGGCCAGAAGGAAGTTCCATTAATGGCTCCGATACTGCGCAGCTCTGTGGCTGCAGTGAGGTGGGATTCCAGCTTTGGCTATAACTGGATCTCAGGTCTTCTGTCGAGAAGGCTCTCCATCTAGCAACAAAAGTCCTCAAACATTTCAAATCTCTTACATCAGTTTAAGTATTGTTTGTGGGATGGAAAGCAACTACAGGAAGGTAAAGGCCTTCTATAACACGCCAGCGGAAGACCAAGTAAATGCAATTCAGCAAAATTCCTGAAGATTTACATCTGTTTAACAGGGAATGGTTTCAAAGGAAAACCACAGCCACCTGCTATTCATCTGTTACCATTTTGTACCAGGTTAGCAAGTCTACCTGAGCACTGAGGTCTTGGAGCCTTTCCACTGATGGTCCCACTGACCTCAAGAGGACAAAGGGTTTTATACCCTGCTTTTATCTGCAAAGATGCCAGAGTCTGCTTTACACCAGTCAACGTGACTGAAGGTGACAACAGCTTCGAAAGCACTATGTCTCTGCCAAAGAGACTTGACAAATTTCCTCCCCGTATGTTCTATCACGTACTAAATGGATGAGAAAAATCTCTCAACCCCAGGCTCCGTACGGTCATGCTCTTGTGTAAAAGGTTTTCTATCGCTACTCTGTAAACAAAGATAAGGAATCTTTTTCCTAACTGACGGCGCTCTATCTAATGTCATGGGCAAGGTACAAATGGGATGCTTAAGTTAGCAGGTTTTTCCTCCTACATTTCTTTGTTGTTCTGACAGTAGTAAAAGGTAAACAGGAAAACCAATGGTTTGGCCTCCCACTCCTGCAGACTCTTGCTAACTTGACACCAGCCCTCTGCAAGAAGCCAAGCACTCAGGAAATTATCCAACTTTCCCACACCCACAACCCGGGTTATTTGCGTTAATGGGAAAAGTACAGTCAAGTGCACCAGACAGTAGAGCTCTATGAAACAAGCAAATAAGTGACAGCAAGCACAAAACCTAAAAAAAGAAAAGAAAAGAAATTAAAAAAAAAAAAAAAGCACCAACAAAACCCCCCAAAATAAAAAACATACACGGAAAAAAAAAGAAAACAGATAAGAGCCCTCCTCCACTTTCAAAAGGACAAATGAAGAGGCTGTGTCATTCCATCTGGATGGGTGCAGGCAATTGATTACTACATCCATCGTACAATTCTGTTTTTCTTCGGAGGTTTTGTTATGCACCCGATGAAGACTTGCCAGTGAATATGATTTCGATGTACAAAGAGAGCTGTGAATACATTCTCGTGCTTCATGTCCCAAACCACATTAGCGCATGCTTCTGGAAGTGTAGCTACCCTTACACACAGATGCGCTTATGCACTATAAAGCACTACAATACAGGCTTAAAGGAAACTAGAAATCTACTCTCATTTGTTTCCAGCAGTACCAGAGACGCTTTTGTGTAAATGTATCCAACCTGTGGGGGTCTACAGTTGTGCCTCAGCACAATAGGAAATCTGTACAATGGAAACTGCACTTTGAAATCCCTGGGATTTTGCGAAGCAGGGATAAAGTGCAGCACTTACCTACCCAAGCTAAACTTGCTTCTTTTTTCTTACAATGGGGCACCTACTCTTAAAGTCTTCTGTACTCTCCTGAAGATCTCTGCAAGCGTGACCACCAGCAGTTAACCTGGGGTGGCCTTATGATGGAACCAGGGTGCAGGTTTCTAGGCTCAGCTGGCACTGAGGTTTCAGTGCATTAAGCCAAGAAGGAGGAGAGGCATAATCTGCTGAGCTTTGGATCCAACCTATGTTTTGTAAAAATGGTAGAACTGCAGCAGAAGCAAACCAAAACCTTACAATTGATTAAACGTTTCCCCTGCAGTGCTCAAAACCCGAACAGAGGAGCACTATATCAGTGTGTAAAAAATAAAATAAACAAACAACAACAACACAACAATCTAAAAATCCCAAAGAAACATACCAAAAGCAAAAGTGAAACTAGCCAGGCTGTTCCCAGTAACTGACTTCAATGAAATAGAATAAATTAATGCAGAGCCTGAAATGATAAAGAACCAGTTCACAGCTGTCCTTTTTATCTCAATCCTGTCACTTCTGTAAAGAAAAGTATCGGGGAGCTCACCACAGAGGTGTGGGGACCTCTGAGGGACACAGTAACACAGGGGATGCCCACACTCCTAAGCAGCTGTATTACTAAATGTGAGCACTTAGGAAAATTGGGAATGGAAAAGTGGTGCAATGAAGATACAACAAGCAACTGCTGGAAAGGAGACAGCCTTCAGGAAGATTTGCTTCTGGTAACACATTGATGCTTTCAGAAAAAAAGCCTGGAATGCATGGAATTCTCTGGGATGCCAGGGTGCAAACACGATCTTGTTAACCAGGGCTTGAAAATCTGCTGCCCAGTCACTATTGATTACTCAGAAAGCAAGATAGCTGACCTTGTCAGGTTCTGAGAAGTACTGTGTTCCACTCAGACTGCCAGATCTGGAGGAATCGTCTCTCCAAGTGCAGACAGAGGCAGTCAGTCCCAAGCATACACACGAATCCAGCACTTCTACGGCTCTGCGTTACCACGATTATGAAACTACTATCACACTGCTCATTTCTCTTGCTGTTAATAAGAAAACTCGAAGCAACAGCAAGACTGACAACAGTCATGTTATTCCCACATGGTTCTGCTTTAGAAGCAGACCCTGGAGCTGATCGTGATGAAAAGCAGCGAAGTACTTAGAGTGGCAGAAGGGCAAAGCAGTTAGTTCAGGAGCTGAGCAGGAAAACACTTCTCACCCTTGTTTCTCTTCCAGTCAGAGGGTGGGAAAGGATTCATATTTGCAAGATGCTAGCTGGCCAGAGGCTTGTAAGAAAGATGAAAGGACCAGCAGCATCTGGGAAGGCAGGGGTGAGGGACCCAGAGTTTTTGAAGATGACCTGCTTGTGACTGCCCAGAATCTGTCCTTTATTGTGCCTAACAAGCTCTCCAATCACACTTTCCGAACGGTGCCCGAACCAAAAGAGCAACACATAGGTAAATCCCTCCAACAGCAGCTCAGCAAAGCAGTTCAAGCACTTTTCTTAGAGCAAAGCATACCCAGTCTTGCAAATCTTTACCACTTCAATAGCAACAAAGCTGAGAATGGAAAGTCCCCAGGAAAACAACAGCCACGGTGATAAGCATTACTAGAAAAACGCTGTTATTAATTCATTTCAGTTTTCTGTTAATATTCCCTGGATCCAACACCAGTGTTTTATATGAATGCAACAATACCTAATTTCTGATGTAAAATATGCCATTATGACATGAAATTGTACAATACGCTATTTTCAAGAGAGCTCCTTTCCCGACCTCCTTCCCCTTGGTATCATTGGTATCATGTCTGTTACTGCCATGGACTAGATCGGGCTAAGGGATGCCCCCTGTAACCACTGGCTCCATTAGCTGCTGGGATGGATCTGTCCCATCGTTTCCTTCTCCTTGCCCAGACCATCCCTTCATCACAGGAATCCAGCTGGCTTACGAAGCGCGGAGAAAAAGGCCTTCAAATGTCACGGCTCAATATCTAGGGCACGTCTGGTAGCATTACTCTCAAATCACTGTGCTGCAGTTGGCGTGATAACACCAAGAACATCTCACTGTGGCGAGATAGCCCAGTAGTTTGTAACCTAGAACTTAAAAAATGTACATGTGGGCCGTGCTGCTGTTAGGCTAACATGCCAGTATGCAGCACCTCGGTAAATACACCGAGCAGACAAGCACCTCCAGGCACTCAGCAAGTTTGGTGCCACCATTACAGAGAGGACACGGGTGCCTACCACCACCTTGCTCCTTGTGGCATGAGCCCAAATCTCCAGTCAGTTCCGATTTACTCTTAGATGTGGTACTCGGACCCGACAACCAAAAGGCAGCCCCGAAGCCACCTCACTGTCCCCACGTTTGCTGCTGGATGTAGAAGTCAGCATGCCTTCATGTGAGGCTGGTAAGGTAAGGCAGACCTGAGCTTGCTCTGTTGCTTTGAAGAGAACAAATGGGTCCTGTGACTGGAGTGAAATGCTGCCAGGAATGAAATGTGTAGGCACTTCATGCTTAAAACAAACATTAGCATAGTTTTGCTGAAAGTAACAATGAAGGAGGAGGTGTCAGCCTAGGAAGGAGAACGCATGCTCTCGTTACACGCCACAGCAAGGATGGGCAGCTTCCTGCCAGGCAGCTCTATCAGGCCCTCGGGAGCACAGAACAGACTGCAGGCCAAATGGAGGAGCTGCCGTGGACATGTACAGATTTGGAGGATGAGAGGAGAAGACTTGCAGCACGGTGCAGCTCAGCTCCAGGCTCCCAGCTGCGATGTCCAGCTGCAGCACCACGCAAGTGCAGCTGTCCTGGTCCAACACTGGGTGGGGAAGAGGAGCAGCCAGAGCGTGTGGCAAGTTGATCAGCCATGCCCACTGGCTGGGTGCGGAGTCTTGTCACGCTTCGGGCACGTGCAGCACAGTGCGATGAGGGCCGGGCGATGTGCCTGCGAGCAGCTGCACAGCTGGAGGCAGGACACACACCTACGGGAGGATGGGCAGCAGCACACGGCAGCACCATGCAGGAGCCCCTGGCTAGCCAGCCCGAGGGATATCTGCAGCAAGAGCAGCAGCACTGCACTGCACGCTGTGCTGCATGCAGGGGAGAGGAGAAGCAGCAGCCAGACCGCAGGAGATCATAACTAAAAGTGAAGGATTTAAAGGAAAACAGAAAATGAGCATAAATGCGGACTCTGCGTTTATCATCTCAGGGGAAAAGCCAGGCTCTCCAATTAAGCGCATGACATAGCTGTGCTGTAATACCACGGTTTTGCACCGTGATCTGAAAACAAGCTGCACTTGCAGAACCCACAAAGCAAAATAGCCGTGTGGATTAGACGGGCTAAGCTCTGCTCTCGCTTCCATTAGCGTGTGCGCGCAGCTACTCGGCTCCGAAGACTTGCAGATGCGAACGTGATACGAGGAGTTTCATTTCCTCAGACAGTTCCCTCACCACACCGGCCAGCCCTCCTGCTCACCGCAGTTTCCAATCACAGCCCAGCTCTCTCCTCTGACTGCACGCTAGTCCTGAAACCACAGAAAGCCTCCGTCGGGCTGACCTGGAGTTGATGTATGTTAACGTATCGTCGGCAAAGTCATCGTGCAGCTGCCCAGGATCTAGTTTAAACAGCTCCGAATACCTATGGCTTGGTTTTGTTAATCAGTACAGCTTCGCTGATCCTAGAAGAGTTACTTCTCTTCCACAGTGCCTCGAAGGGGGGAAATGCAGAACACGATTTTTTAAATGGCACGTTCATTAAAACCACCTAGAAGGGGGCACGCTCTCGCTTACCCCGGTGTAAACCCACCTCTTTACACCCACCGGAGATACGCGGGATTTTGAGGGGAGTAGCAGAAAGCAGAAAACTGAGCCAAAATCCCCTTTGAAGCCACTGCTTTTTCAAAGCCAGACATTAGGAGGGCAGGATTGGCACCGATCTGTGCCGCTCCGGACCTCCGGTACCCAGCCCTACCTACGGAGAGCAGACAGTCGCAAGCGCTGGGGAAGCGTCTGCGTCAGTGAGAGCACAAAACCATTAGGCTGCTGTAAACACGAGCAATGTTCAGCAGAAATCAGCAGCTGCTAGCACTACGCAGCCTGTCACCGCTTTTATAGCCCGGGTGGAGAAGCAAGCAGCAGGATCCAAGCCCTCCGCGCTCATAACCGAGGCGGCGGATCGCCCTCATCTTTCTCGTCCCCTCCCTCCCTCCCCGGCCGTTCAGGGCCACTCTCGGCACAGACACAAGTCATTAACCAAACTTCCTTATTTTACATGGCAAGCCGCAGAGAGACGAGGTGCTTTGGGCATTGCTGCCTAGCGGGGTGGCCGTTTCAGCTTCAGCCCTTAGGGTTTCGACCTCCGAAGGGGCAAGCATCCCCCTCGGGGATGGGGATCCGGCCAGCAAAGGGGGGCGCAGCAGACCACCCCCCCCGGCCGCCTGCGCCCCATCCTCGCCCCCTCCCCGGCGGGCAGCCCCTTCCATAAGGCTCCCTGCGAGCCGAGCCGAGCCGAGCCGCGCTACTTACGCACTGCCTCCTGCTTGGGGTCGAGGCCGCGCACGGCCCCCTGGAGGCCGGCGATGCGGCCGTGCAGCGCCCGGACGCGGCGGTGGGTGCCCTGGATGTCAGCCTCGACCTCCTGGAAGAGGGTGCAGGCGTGCCGGGCCACGTCGGAGAGCTGCCGGAGGATCCGCGACAGGGCCACGTTGCTGACGGCGCACAGGTCCAGCACCATCAGCACCGCCGCCGCCGCCTCCTCGCCCGCCGCCCCCGGCTCCCGGGGCTCCGCCGGGGCTCCCCGGCTCTCGTCCGCCCGGCACAGCCTCTGCGGCTCCACCGTCCTCTTGGCGAAGGGCATGGCCGAGCAGCCCCGGCCGGGGATCGCCGCCCTGCTCTCCGCTGCGCTCTGCCCCGCTCCGCGCCCCGCCGTGCGCTCAGCGCCCGCCGCCCATCGCCTGGCCGCGGCCCCGCTCGGGGCTCCGGGGCTGCGGGCGGCCGCCGGGCATCCGCCGCCGAGGGGAGCCGGGGACAGCCCCCCTCGCCTCGCCCCGCTTCGCCTCTGCCGCTCTCCCGCAGCGCCGTGCCGTGCCGTGCCGTGCCGTGCCGTGCCGTGCCGTCCCGCTCCGCCGCCGGGTGCGAAGGGGCGGCCCCAAAAACGCAGCCGGAGGAATCCCGCGGCCGCGAGGAGGAGCGAGGAGGCGGCGGGGCGGGGGCCGGCGCCGGGCTCGGGGCCGGGGGGGGCCCGTGTCGGCCGCGGGGAGGCGCTGGAGGCAGCGAGCTGGGAGGTGCAGGCGGCCGGCGGCCCCCCCGCAGCACTGCGAGGGGGGTCCCGGGCTGGGGGAGATCGGCAGGCACCCCCCTGCCGCCCGCAGAGGGCGAGAGGGTGCTGGTGGAGCCCTCCGGGGTGCCCAAAGCCGAAAGTGCCCAGGGAGCAGGCGGGATGTCAAATCAGTATGGGATACGGAGGTATTAAATCCTGTGTGATGGGTGCTAAACGTGCGGAGGGGGTGCTGCGGGGAAAGATGCCGTAGGAGAGCAGCCCCAACAGCCGCACGCCGCGGTTAGGAAGGGTCTGGTTGCCTGCTTGACCCGGACTTGTCACCCTTGCAGCCTTGAATCCTTACCGTGGTGCAGGACACGTTACGTGACCGCATGCAGCCGGCGTGCAATTACCTGTGGTCAAGCAGCCCGAGCTGCCGTCACCGCCAGCCCAGCAGCGTGCGCTTGCAAAGATAAATCTGAGCCGACCAACTTTGCTGGACCTGCTGCTGGCTTCTGACATGGGCGCATGAGCAGTTCGTGTGCCCTGACACTGTGCCTAGAGTTTCTTCCACAGGATTCAACTTTTATCCCCGGTAACGGAGCACAGACTGTGCTGCTCTTCCCACCTGTGGGAGTCGCAGTGCATTAGTTATAATCCGCTGAAAGGTGTTTTCGTATTTCGCTTGGGATTCACAAATGGGATAGGGAGGGAGGGCGGCTATGATTTAATGCCACAGAAAGGGCAGCAGCCATCCAAAGTGGTGTGGGATCACAAGAAAAGGACCGCAGGAGTCAAAGCTGCTGGAAGCAGCATTATAGCCCTCACTGGGTGGGGATAAAAACTTAGGGAAGCAGCTGTCAGTTGCTTATCCCACATTGCCCTCAGGCATCCCAATGAGCCACTGGATCGGGGCATTTGTAAGGGGTGGAAGCTGAAAGAGGCAGGATTTCTGTGCCTTGCTGCACTCTCCTGGTTGGTACTGTCATCTGGGCAGCTCGGGAGGAACAGGAGCCCTCTCAGCCTCCTCATTTCCTTTGGTGGGAACACAGCTTCTGTCTATCACTGCAGGTGCCACGGGGTCTGGTAGTGTCCCTCCCAGTCACACACTATGAAATCTTTTCCTTTGGTGATGCACAACCCCAAATTCAGCAGGTTCTCAGCTGCCCCCAGAATTGCTCTTGGTGTGTCTGCTCAATAATAGGGTAGGAATAGAGGGGCGTAGTCCCAAAGGCTACCCTCAGCTTCAGGGGACGGGTCTCTGGAGGCTCTCTCCATAGCCAAAGGAGAGGGAAAAACTCCCCCATGATGGATTTTGAACATTTACCTCAGGTCTGAAGTCTCCTCAGATGAGCCTGTCCCTCTGCCCTGCCTGCAGGGGAAGCCCAGGCAGCAGAGCTTCCTAGGCTGAAGTTAAACTTCAGGAGTATTCCCCAAAGTGTTCGTTTATGAACCTGCCAACCTGGACCAGCCTTCTGCATCAGTATATTTCAACACGCACCTGCAGATCTCAGAGACTGAGACGTGTCAGAAAGACTACCAGTCATGAACAAAGATAAGCCTGTGAACCAGTTCTTTATTTGTTTATTTATTGAGGGAGAAGCCTTCTGTTGGGCTGTACTGCTTTCCTGCATGAGTGTGAGCTGTATTCCCTGCGCTGGTTGCAGTGACTTCAGGTTGGGATGCTGCTGTGGATGGCCCTGGCTTCACCCATAGCAGGGAAAGATTGTGTGGTGGTTTACTTCAGAGACACATACATTGTGGGGATGGGAGAGGGGGTGAAAAGGGTACAAGAAAAGTTCCTCCTCGACCTCTGACCAGTGCTGCTGGTGGTGGGCAGGCCCCTGGTCATAAAACACAGCAGCTGCTGTGCAACTTCACAGCCCCTAACCCCATGCTACAGCTGTGTTCACCCCCTCCCCAGTTTGCATTTGTTGCTGACATCCTTGCTGAGGTGATTTTACAGTGAAACCAGCCAGGCGACAGTCATGCTGATAGGGATGGAGGGCAGGACCACTGTCGGGTCGGAAGGAGTCAGTGGTTCCCTGATGCAGTGCAGGAGCCAGGGAGGTGGGATTAGGCAATCTTGCCCAGTTTGGCAGGGTTGCTCTGGCCTGCTGCAGTATGCCTTGCTCTGCAGTGCCAAAAAGGGAGGAGAGGCTGATGAGTGCTTCAGGCTATTGTCATTTCCTCCTCTTTCCAGGGCTGTCAGGAGGATGCCTTTAGGCATCATATTAATGAAGTTGTGGCCTTTTGACCATGCTGTGGCATCTGTCATCGCCAATGCTCCCCCCCCAAAGTGTATCACATATTTATTCCCAGCAAAGATGTCACAGGCAGCACATTACCAAAGCTGTACCCACTCAGGCTAGCAAGAAGTATCCTTGTTCAGAAACTCTCTTAGACAGGATAGTGACGTCCATTGATCACACCAAGGCCACATTAACAATAAAAGCCCATTAGCCAGGAAAGCAGCGCAGTCAGGGCAGCCTGCTGTGAGTCTGGACCTGCTCATTTAGGTCTCACAGCCCTGCCAGTTCATTTCAGCACAAACATGTTAAGACCGTGTTCAAAACAGGATTTTAGCTGAGAAATACTTCTCCTGAAGAGGCTCGCTGGGTTTGAATGGCTTAGTCAGGCAAAATGCTGGTAACTCAGCTTCACAAAGCATGTCCTGTGTTCGCCAAAACACTTCTGTTCTGGACAGCAAGGTGAATTCCTCCTTCAGTGTCATTTGGCCTTTGAAGGCAACACCGCTGATGTACTAAGGCACACTTCTTCTCACTTCTAGTTCCCACTTCCATATGACTTTATTGGCCCAAACAGCTATACAAGTGTTGTCACAGTAGGTGAGAGACCACGAACCTCTTCCAGGAGCTGCCACATGAATAGGTGTGGGCAGGTAGGAATAGTCCCTGCTCATCCTTGCTCCCATGATCTCTCACAATACTCCCAAGTACACAAATGCTGTGCAGACGCTGAATTTTCTCTTGTCCACCAGGCCTTGGCACCCTTTTCTCTCACTGCTCTTTGAGAAGAATAATTCCATGAATCTCAGTAAACCTTTTTCCTGACCTTCCTCATGCTTCCTGGTGAGAAGGTGTACAGACATGAGAACAGTGAGCGTTTCTCAGTGTTAATCTCTCTTTCCTGTCCCATTGAATTTCTCCAGCCACACACGTGCTGTCACCAGCTTGCATTCTGAATTCATCTTGCTGCTGTTTTTTTCTGGTATTTGTTAATATTTATATTACCATAAACCGCTTCACTCTTAAACCATGACCCCACTGCTTTAGTCACTGCTTTAAGTAGGAAAAAAGCAGGGCCTGCAGGAGCGTGTGTACCTGTAGCAAAATGAGTAATTGGGCTCCACGAGGTGCTGCAAATCATGTTGTGCAGGCAAAACAATTAAAACCTGAAAGTTAACTCCCTTTCTTCAAACTCTCTTAATTACAGTTGTTATAGAGTTTACTTGTAATCAGAGCAGGGATGACATTTCAAGCTGAAGAGTGATTATTAAATTGATACTTTCTTTAAAATGTGCCTTAAGTCAAGGCTGACATGATAATTGAGTTTTATTACTAAGAAATGTCTGTTTTAATAAGGAAACTTCCCTATCTCCCTAGCAAGTTCATGTTAAGTGCACATCTACTGAGTGCTTTCCATCAGTACTACCTGGCATTGCGAGTCAGGAAAAAACCTCAATGGAGCACCCTTCTGAAAAGCAAATGCTGCAGTTTCCTCTGATATCAATATACATTTCACATCCATACATCTTGGAAAGGGGTATTGGCTCCTAGCACTGGGAGATATCAAGGAAAAAAAAAAAATAGTTGAATAAATGCCATTATCATTTATGCCTTTAAAAGTAATAGTGGTTAAGAATGTGCAATAAAACCAAGAACAAATCAAAATGAGGCTGTGAATTTCTGGTAAATTTCAGGGTCCCCCAAAAAACATTAAAGAGTGCCAACTGCTATAATATGATGAGTCTAAGTATCCACGCTGTCATCCAAGAGAATACTGCTTCTGTGTTTGTTGGCTCAGAGAAGGAGAGCTGTGCACAGGACACTTGGGATGCTTGCCCTAGACTCCACAGGAGAGGACAGCACAGCAGAGTGATGGTGCTTTGGCAGCAGCCTCTGCTCTGAGCTGGACTTCAGGAAAGGTGGGCTCTAACACATGGGTGGTGCCGCCGTGTTTTTGGAAAGGGCTGGTGGGTATGTCTTCAGATGGGAAACCTCTTAAAGTCGTGTCAGGTTCTAGTTTATACAGGACAGCTCTGCTGAGGGAAGTGTGGGGCAAAATTTCCCGTCTTCAGCCTGACTGTGGGATATGCAGAGGGAGTGGTTAATTTGATCTCAGTGGGAGCAAGTGGGAACATTCAGAATGACCAAAAGGTAGAAAAGATGGTTATGACTTAAGAAGCCCTGATAAAAGAAGAGGCAGACAAAATAATCTGTATTTGAAACATAATAAGTGAACGGAAGCATAAGGGAGAAAGATGTTTTCCTTGCAGTGTGAGATCCATCCACCCTCTACGTTGCTCTGACTCCTTAATTACACTTGATTTGTTAGCAGTGGGGGTTTAACCTGCACATGGTGGGTATTTTCACTGTTCTCTTTAATTTTGCCTGCTGGCATCAGGCAGTTTGTGCACATCAGGCCCAGTCTGCAATCTTGATTCAGAACTCAGCTGACCTCAGCTGACACTTTGCCTATATCAGAGCAAGAGGAGCAACACTGACATAGAAAAAGGAGGATTTATTGGGAACAGAAGGTGAAAACCCCATCATCCACCAATGATCATTTCTTCAATATTAAGAACACGCGTTTTTACACTTCCCAAAATAATTTGGCACATGCTGATTACATGCTGAATGTGTTCTAGCTCTCTATCATGTGGTCTAAATGTGGAAGTAATTTCAAGTTTCTGTACTCTGATGTTTACCCCTCTCTTCTTTGTTTCAAACTCTCCCCTAGGAAAAAAAAAAAAAAAAAAAAAAAAAAAAAAAAAAAAAAGAAACCAAACTAACAAAAAACCCACCATCTCACAGCTTTTGTCACCTAAACCAGACCAGTAAAAGGCCAGATCCACCCCTCACACTCATGGTGAGGAGGTAAGGAGGAGGCTGCACTGGGAAAGGCCAGGTCAGGCTGGTGCCTCTGTGCTTCCCACTGCTTCTCCCCAAGGGAAGAACTTGAGTGTTGATGGGATGGGTGTTCAGCTCACCTGCCTCTTTCTGTGTTGTGGCACGATGTTATCTCACCCAGCCCTGGGTGCTGCTTGGGTAGCTGCACTGCATGAGTAAGCTAGCTTTGCATTTTTGAGCTGGGCAGGTCCATGTCACAGGTTTGCTTGCAGAGCCCTGTGTCAGCCATCATCCAGAGGTTTTAGGCAAGCTCCTGCCACTGGGCTCTCTCTGGTTTGGATTCCAGCACAGGATGTCTGGGAATGGATCAGGCTCGCTTAACCTTCAGAGACTACTGCTGTAGAGCCTGTCTGGGTGTTTCAAGATCTGGCCTGGGGTTTGCAGGCCATGTTCCAGAAAGTCCATGTTCCAGGAGTCAAAAAAATAAAAAATAAAAAAATAGGGGGAGCAGATCAGATTTGAAGACCACTGGGGCAAGTAAATTCAAAAGCTCATGCTGCCCTGCACGTACTCTTTCCATCTGTAAGATTTCCATTATGCATAAAAGTTTGTCTGCCAGGAGTAACTCTTTGATTCTGAAAGAAATCAAAATAACAAAAGATAAATAACAGCTTAGTAGGTGGGCTAATTCCTTCTTCCACCTCTTTGTCCACAATGGAGGTGAAAAGAGTAGCTTTACGTGCAGTGGCTTGGCAGGGCTTCCAACCCTCCACCGGCAGAGTGGGAAGGCACCCCAAACGCTGGTGATTTAACTCCTGCAGCAGAGCAGGGCTCGGGGCATGTGCTTTTCGGCAGGCTGAGAAGCTCTGACACACGGTGGTGCCCAGCACTGGCCTGGCTTTCCCAAAGAAGCATCCTCTGATATAAATCCTTCTTAGGCTGAGACAACTTGCGGTCTCATCACGGCCAGTCAAATCAGCTCCCTGTTTTGTTTAGCTAACAAGTAATACTTTAAGTGCTCCGAAAATGCACCATAATAGGAAAAGTCTGACAGAGTAAGTGATTGCCGTTTCAAAGGCAAACAAAGTTTATAGAAGCATAATTAGTCATCTGCTCTTAAACGAGAAAAATATGGTAGAGGAACTGAAAAGATAATTTTTGGGTTTGAGAGAGGTACTGAAATACGTTAAATAATGGGATGTCATTAAAGTCTACATTTATTTTAGGGATAAACAGGGCTATTATACAGTTACCCACATTTATGTCTACTCCTTCCGTACTCTGCCTAATGGGCTCTGCTCATTGTGTAGAGAAAAATAAAAAATAAAATAAATAAAAAAAAAATCAGCCCTATCCTGTTTACAGTTGAGCTGCAATATACCTAAAATTACTACTTCAAATTTTGTACATTAACTCTGTCTGCTGGCAAGAGGAAAACCCTCTCGTATGATATAATTATGGCTTCGAGCAGCACTAACGAAGAAGTCGCACAGGCTGGGGCCTGCTCGCCTGTGTCTGGAGGCATCGACAGCAAGCCTGTGGTTGTGGTCGCACAGAAACAGAGAGGGAGACCTGGGCTGCTAGTCAAAACAGCCTGCAGAACCACGCCAAGCCCTCTGGGAGCAAATGCGGGGCCGGGCCCACGTCCCCGGCGGGTGACTGCAGAGTTTGTTCAAGAGGCCGAATCCTCAACCACCATATCCTTCCCCCTCTGCCTGCTGAGCTGCCCTAAGTGCACCTCAGAGGAGGCCAGAAGGGATCAGGGATGGAGGTGAGGTGTCCACCAGCACCAGTACAGCCACTGCAGGAGCTGATGCACAAGGGAAAGTCAGTGGACATTCACATTACACGAGCCTAAATATGCCTGCACTCACATCCAGGGGTGAAGCATGGTGTGGAGATCCGGGAGCTCGCTAGCTGTAAAGGCCCCTGCAAAAGCCAACAACAAAAATCACTTTTGAGCTCCTGACCTGCTACAAAACTAACTGGTTTATGGTTAGATTTGCTAATTTTGGAAACGTTGTTGAATGTTTTCAAAACATTCTGCATTACTGCATGGGCATACTGGTAGTCACTACTTAAAGAACGTGGAGTAGTGCAGAGCATAGGATTTCAAGAAGAACTGGAAGAAATACCACTGATAGCTGCCCTACATGGTGAGAAAAGGGACCCAAATCAGATATGAGTTAATTGGGATTTTCTTCTACATCTCATTGACCTCTCGGATGGAGAATCCAGCAAAGCTATGATTTATTTACCATATATGCACTCAAAGGGTACTGCATAACTTAGTCTTCTGGCACTGTGAAAGTTATTTGCAATAATGAATTTTTTAAATTCTTTGGAGAAAAGTGAGTGTGTATCCCCTTCCCCCAACAAATTAAAAAAAAAAAAAAAAAAAAAAAAAAAGGAAAAGAAGAAAGAAATTGCAGAGTAACATTCAAAGGCTCATTAAAAGCGGATGGTGAAAATAGATTACAGAGACTTCAAAGACTCACAATACTGGTTAAGAATCAGCTCTCTTTTTCAAAGAAAATGTTATTAGCTAATCCTTGAAATTTGGGTTTTGGCAGATGACACAGTATTTCCTGCAGGTGCAGAAACAAGAGGTATTAAAAGCGTTTTGGTAATGCTCAAAAACCTCCCAACTAGACTTAAGGTTCCATCTGTTCAAGCCAGCCTGAGCAAACTCTCTGATTCCTCATACATGCACTGAAATGTAGCAGCATTTAAAGAGGACACTCTAACATGTGCAAAACTGTATATCTCCTTTACTGAGAAAGCTAGTCTGTTAAGTAATGTCTCACTTTAAGGAAAAATTAAAAAAAAAAAAAGCCTTTATTACTGTTATTATCAGTAAGACCAGAGGTGCTAACCAGAAAAGCCAATGCAACATCTGCATACAGATAACAACTGTGCTAACAGAACACCATAACTGTGCAAACTTCACTCCCCACCACTTTCCTGCTTACGTCAGTTTGGTGATGCTTTGATGCTTTGACATACGCTCTTTTTTAAGGTCTTCTTTAGAAGGTCCTTTTTTTTTTTTTTTTTTTTTTTTTTTTTTTTTTTTTCCGTGGCTAATCCCAGTTCCTCCATTAGTTACAAGTCCCTGGTTATCAAGAGAGACATGACCAGCCACATCTCACTTCAATTCCTTTGTTAAACTGAGATCCTTTGGCTTTGATTTAAAACCCAGCTATCTCACAATGACAATTTTCCCACTGAGACTTTCACCTAGAATTTGGCCCCAAAGATGTCCAAAGCTGTGTCTTACTGTTTCCGTGGCAACCAATTGCTTGAAGTCAAATAACAGGACATAAAATGCCCTTAGTAGTTAGCAACCTGAAAAGGAGCACCCGAATCAATAAGGGATGATGGAATAGCAGCAAAATCTTCCAGGAGGCTTACTCCTGTTTTCAAGCATCCAAAAAGTTGTTCTGTTGCTATTGCTTTTCTGATACATTTGGACTGACTTTTCTTATAATTTCAATGCAAAGGCCTACAGCTGTATGAAACTCAAACCATGGCGCAACTGAAGTTCACAGTTTGGAGGAAAGGGGCCAGGGGACATTAGTCTGTGAAGCCTACCATTAATGATAGAGACCCACATTTGTGTACATTATGAGACATAGCTCGTATGCAGACAGAGAAAAGCATACCCCTTTCCTGAGCACTCTGCACCTGTTCTGAAGAAACCAATTTAAAGTGTTTTTGAGATCTTGAGTACGATATATGGACACTCACATTTGCTTATAAGAGGCAGCTTACCTTAATACTCACAAGTTAATTCTCTGAATTATATTTTTTCCACATACACAGCATCAAATATACACTGATGATGCCTAATATCAGAAAACCTGACACAGTTTCAAATGTTATTAGAGCCACCCGCAAACACAGAGGTGAACAGGCAAGGTAAGTATTTTGGCCAGGGTAGACAGCCTGTTTGGCTTCAGCTTGCAAAATAACTAGGTATTTTCCATTAAATATTTTTAATTAAAGCTCTCTGAACTAGCACTACTGGAGCTGGAGCAGGAGGTGGAGTTTTGCTGATGGCATCAACTATGATTAATGAAGCATTATTAAACAAGCATCACAAACATTATACAACTATGTATCAAAAATAAATAAATAATAATGCAGGCACAAAAGCCATCTAGGTCCACATTTAAGACGTTACACAAGTGTCTTGATTTTCAAAAGCTTCTCTTCTTGTCCCTTCTTGCTCTAGTTCTATTGACATTTATGCAAATGTGTCAAAAGAACCTCTGAAAAGTTTAATCCAATATAATACCATTCAGATACCAAGAGAGCTCAGCAAATTGTTGCCAGAAGAGAAGTTTAAAACATTTTGGGTGTTATGGAATATTGATTGCTTAAAGAAAAATAACTCTCAAGTTAGTAAATCAAATAAACATTTCTGGAAATATAAAAGCTACATCTTGAGTGCAAGGCATCTGAGCAGAGCCGTGTAACTTCTTTTAGTCCTCACTCCACCTTCACAGATTTGTCTTCCTGTAAGTGATTATAAAATGATGGGCATACTGCAGGATCACTCTCCAACACAGACTCTTTCCTGTGGCCCTTCAGGGCAGGTGGGGATAAGGACTGGGGAGAGAGGCTGCAGAAAAAAGCACAGGTTGGTGGATCTCTGTGGGCACTCCTACCCAAAGGTGAGGCTCTTAATGGTGATTACAAACAACAAGAAAAGTATATACAACCCCTGTACTCTTTATTTAATTTTGTGGGTTGGTGAGTTAACCATCTTGCTATAACCTGAACCATGCTCTAAAAATCCCTGCATCTGTCCCTGTTTTTCATAGGCACTGGCTTCCAAACCTGGACATCTCCATTACAAACCAACATCAAGAGTCAGGTGGAATGAATCTGGGCCCCTATATCTCCCTTTTGTAGTAAGATATGCTTACAGTGTTCTCACCATCTTCAGTATTAGATTAGCAATATTAGGGTTTAGAGTGAACTTCCTGTAGTCTCCATGCTCTTCTCATCTGGATAGCAGATGAATAGTGACCTCAGGAAATTTTTGAGGAAGCATAAGGTATATGGGGGGAAACATCAGGGGAAAAAAAAAAAAAAAAAGTGGCCATAGTAGACTATAAAAGCCACAGTGCTTAAAAAATACCTTGCTGACTTTAATTGATCTAGCTAGGTAGGAAGAGTGAGCAGGATAACCATTTTACAGGAGGGGATACTGAATTATCATGTATGATTTCTGCTGTTTGAAAACTGCTTCTGGAGGCACTACAGCATCTGTTCATTACTCATTATGGTTAAAAAGAAAACATCTGCCTTTCCATTAACTGGGATGGTGGTTTGGTTGGATGCTCCACCTGTAAGAATGATGTCAACAAGCTTGTACCTGACCATTGTATTTGAAGTATTGGCTAAGAGTTTTATGTGGACATCTCATAGCTGCTATTGCCTCTGTTATTGACGTCAGTTTCCACATGATGTGCGCATTTTTTTTACCATGGATTAATTAGGAATATTTACTGGTTTGCACCTATCATAGCAGCAGCCAATCCTGTACAGGCAAATAAAAATGTTCCGAGCGTCTGAATAAGAACCAAGAGCACTCCCTCTGGTTCTTAATGGCATAGTCCATGCTAACCACAATGGGCTCCCATCCAGGCCTGGGCAATGATGTTGCAATGAGGTTGCTGTGTGGAAAATGTGTCAGGACAATGATGTCCAATGAGTGATGCAGGACCTATGATATTCAGGAGATATGCACCTATACCACTTCTGGAATTGTATCTAATCCCTTACTCCAAAAAAAAATAAAAAAGGAAAGAAAAGGAAAAAAGGGAAAGAAAAGAAAAAAAAAAAAAAGAAAGAAAGAAAGAAAAAAAAAAGAAAAAAAGAAAAAAAAAGAAAAAAAAGAAAGACCTTGGTAATCAATCAAGAGCAAGGAGCAACACGAGGAAAGAAAGCATGTTTTAACCTTGTTTCTACAGCTTTACTTACATTTGTTACTATCTCAACGTTTGTCACAATACTGAAAATCTTACCACAGGCAAAATGTCTCAACAATATTGTTTCCATTTCAAAACTAGGCGCAGAATTCCACTCCTGCAAAGTCTGCCTTGACAAGCATACAACACTGAGCATTGTAAAGTAAAATCAAACTGAAGTGGCAATTCAGAAAAAATCCATGCGCAGAACACATTAAAAATTCACTGCAACATCACTGATCAAGCATGAGGTCTTAGGTTACATGAAATGAGTTACTAAAGCACAAATTGTTCTTGAGAGCTACTTATCTTGCTCTCCATAATTAATTTAATACCTTAGATGAGAGAACAAAGGTTAAGGCTTACTCTCCAGTGGGGTCACTGTTGAAGAATAGCCTCTGATTTTTCTTCTATGGAAGTTCAAACACATCCTAAAAATGCCGGGAATAATCCATACAGCTCGTGTGAATGTACTGGAATTAGATCGGAGCGGTTCACGTCAGCTGTCAAAACTGAGTCCTGTGAGAAGACAAAGTGTGTGGGCCATAGGAAGTAAATTATCAGGCAATTAACACTCTATATGCATAACAAAGCAGTGAAACAAGGGGGAACAGGGGGTTGTTCAGCCCAGCTTTGGCCGGAGTGCTCTGATCACAGACCAAGGAGTTAGCAGGAAGGGTCAGCGGTCCCTTCCTCCAGCAGGATGCCATTTAGAAACCTGTAAGCCCTGGGTATCAATTTTCATAGCTGTTAAGCCTTTTCAACCCAAACTTGGCCTTCACTTTTTGTAGAAACGGAAAAGGCCCCCACAAGTCCCAGGTTCTTCCACCAAAGGATGTCCCAGGGGAAGAAGGGAAGGCTTTGGGAAATGGCCTGTGCATTTTGATGCTTGCACCTGCCCCCTTGTTCTCCAGGCTTCCTGGGCTTGACACCTTCATGGCAAAAGCAAGAGCCTAATGCAGCTGTGCAGTGAGAATTGAGTGCCCGCTCCAGGGTGCACATCCATGTGTTGTGGTGCAGCCCTGCTGGCTTCAGGGACATCAGGCCAATCCGTACCCAATGGTTTTCCGAGGTCACTATATTACCCCCGCTTATTAAACCTTTGACTTTAGTAGCTGGTAGCCAGCCACAAGCTCTGGAGGGAAAGTGACATGCCCCTGGTGGCTTAATGGATGAGTCTCTTAATAATGATGAGCAATAAATGAAGTCGGTACTCCTGCCTTTCTACTGAGCGGGGCTCCCTTCACACCAGCTGACTGCCTGGCCCATTAACTCTGCTTTGGTAACATTAACGTAGGCCTGTATCACCACAAGGATCACTTAAGCCCGGAGCTTCACCCTTTAAAAGATGTTTACTGCGATTCACTCCTGGTATTATATTTCTTACCGGACCTGCACTAATGCTTCCATTCTGGACTGTAAACTCCAATAAAACTGAAAACACTCCTTCAGAAGGTCCCTGCTGTTACACGATACGTTGTTTGTTGCCAGCGTGATCTTTATACCTGGTGGTGTTCAGATAAAAAAGCTGTTATTCCACTTTGCTGCCAGAAGACAGCAGCAGCAGCAGCTGTGGGGCCACAGGGGACAGTTACAGGCACATGCTCTTAAAGACATGGCTTTAATTGAACAAAATCACCGTACACGCTGGGGCAGATCTTTCGTTCTTGTAAATCGGAGTGACGCCAGCGGAGCTCTGTCATTTTTAATGCCTAACATTCTAACCCAGAAATTTTCAGGCCATAAACCAGGGAGCGAGTAGCTTCCCCTCCACCCAGCATTGGCAGCAAAGAATTGAGGAGGTGTTCAAGGCATAATTCCCAATTCGAAGATGTTAATCCCTGCCTCTGGGGATTACAAACTTCAGCCTTTTACTGGTCAAATAACTAACCCCTAACACGGTTAATTTTCCTGAGTGAACTTCACTGGGAATAGGTTAAGAGGTCTGTTGGTCTCAGGTACTAGCTACTTGATGCTTCAAATAGTCCTACCAAATTAGGTCTGCATCCAAAATGCAGACTTGGCATCTCCTCCCTGCTACAAATGTTTTGTGTATCTTTTAGCCATTAGTATTTATCAAAGTCAGCAGCCCCATGGTGCAGAGCAGAGGCCTGGAGAGCAGGAGAAATGCGGTCCATTTGTTCCTGAGCGGGGACTGAGCTCAGCCATTTGCACCACGCTGGTTCGGACATGTCCACATATGGGGCATGGCTCCTTTTGGTGCCCAGGCAGCAGTCAATTATTAGCCGCAAGCACAAGAGAGATCAGAGCTTCTCGAAAACAGAGAGATCTTTCAGAAATGTCACCCCATTCTGAGAAGTTAACACAATGAAGAATCGGATTTGAACCTGCCATTTTTAGAAATGGAGTCTCTGTTTAAGAAGAAAACTGCCATCAAAGATCCTTCAAAACCTTAGCATGCTCATGCTCGAACCTCAGGCTTTGCTTAAAGCTTGCAATCTCAGCATCTTTGCAACTGCAAAATACCAGTTCTTTCACTTTTGTGTTACCTGCGTCCTTTCATGTCCTTGAACCTCTTTTCTCCATTGCATCTGGCTAACAATTGTAGTGTGGCAGCCAATGCTCATCTGTGATTACATACTCAGGGTACAAAAGGAAACATTAAAAATAATACAAAGTATTTCATCTGGAGGACTTGGGTGTGGTGTAAGGAGAAGATGTATATGATAGAGAAAAGAAAACGCTTCTCCTTCCCCACATGAGTAGATGTAAGTTTGTGACTTGACAATGTGTTTCTGTTGTGCTGTTATAAAATGAGAGTTGAACATTGTGTTCTGCTCCAATTTTAGTACCATCTCCACCGATAATACAGAGCACTTCACAGACTTTTCAAGAACATTTTTTTTTCATAATGTTTACGGAAAAATAAATTTGTCACACTACCTTGCAAAAGGCGGTTGCTTTGTTGACCACATGCCAAACAGAAATTCAGACATGGAAGGCCAGAAACAAGATTTACTTTAATCCTACTAATCCTGAGCTGTTGATTGGTACAAGGCACCATTATAGCCGGGTAAGCTTCCCAGGCTTATCATCTGATTCTGTTTGGAGTCATGAGATCACTTCGGATTCTCAGTTTTTCCCTTGTAAGGGGCAACATTACTGCCTCATGTTCCACTTTCTGCTATAAGCCGTAATGAGCAAAAGAAACCATGGACCTTTGCCAGCAAATGCAGAAGACTCGAGGCAAGTAGTTTACCGACTCCTGACAATATCTTCTACCAGGGAGGGTGGAATGAGAAAAGCTGGGCCTGCCCTCCAGGCAGGTAGCAGTCTGCCTGGGTAAATATAGGGCCTTCTTACACTGACTTCATTGAGCCATCTTCAGAAGCTGAAATGATACTTTGGGCAGGAAGGCTTGGCTAGTTTTGCTTAGGGAAGGAGGTGAAGAAACATGCCTCCCAAAACATTTTCTAATGGATGTGAGGACCACTGGCGAGCTGATGGGAGCCTGTTAATAACCCTCTTCCCAGAGCCTCTGGAAGCAGCCTAAGGATTTCACGGGGCTGTGGATTATGAGGTTGAAAACCACTCTCTAGGCATGGAGCACTGACCCAGTCCTATTAACAGCAGCAACCTGTGCACCCATGGGGGAAACTGCACTCACACCACCTAGCTGAAAAATGAGAAGGGCCTTTGCAGTAGGGCTGTCTGATAATTGAACAATTTGCTTCATTTACTTTTTTATTATACTGGTTATACTGTGTGCTCCAATTTGACAGAGCTGCATCACAGTCCTGAACACTATATTTGGTTTGGTTTATACCTCACTAGGATATTATCTCTTTATCTGCTGCCTGCATTCCAGGCCCTTTGGAAAATTCCTCCCCTTGAAGCTTATCTCATTGATGGCTAATTAGAAGGATACAGCTCCCAATATATGCGAAGTACCCCGTGTCACAATGTTATCAGGGTAACACCATCATGCCAACAATGCAGTTTGAGCTGAAGTAAAAAGATACATATTCAGTTTTAGGCTTAACTTTATCTACTGTCTTGCAGATAAAACTTAAAGGGACAGAAGATGAGAAACAAAAAGCTCCTGAGTTGCAGTTTCATCTAGAAAGAAAAGGTGAAAGTTTTAAAGAGGTGAGAATGGCTGAGTTACACTGTTTTTTACTTTAAATTGTCGTCAGGGATTAACACCTCAGAGAGGTTTTTGAGACTGTGGTGGTCTGTTTTCTTCTGTCTTCATGGCACCTCTGCAAGGGAGCCCACTACATTTCTGAGGCACTTAGGTGCTATGGTAGTACAAATGATAGCTGGCAGTAAACACCACAACCTCCTACACACACTATCAGTATAAAGCAGATGATTGAGAAAAGCTCTTACAGTCCCTTTTAGCAGTGGATGCAATTAATTTGTTAACATTTCCCTGTAGTCTCACAAAGAAGCTGAACAACATGGAAATATAAACCAGATAATAAACGCATGTTGTTGATTCAGCTCAGCCCTAAGAAGTTATCCATCGTTTACACTGAACATCTTCATGCATCTTAAAGGAGAATCCCATCTTCTGTGAGTGCATAGTGCATTCCTGAGACTGTGGAGGCCTTCCAAACACAATAAAATATGCCACACCACTGTCACCAAGATAGAGCTCGAGAGATGCAACTAAGGTTAATTGCTGTGGCGGTGGGATGTGCAACATTGATCAGCATCTCTGTTTACTGGTCTCCAGCCTACCCAGTTCTTGCCCCTTTCCAGGGGAAATTTTAACGTTATTGATTTATTTACAGAAGTATTATTTGCAAAACAATTGAAAGATGTCTGGCTGTCCTCTCCAGAAGCATGATGTGGGAAAAAAAAAAACAAACACTTTTAGGAAGTGCTACCTGGCAGAAATGTCAGATGGAAGCAAACAGGAGAGGCAGCAGCTCCTGGATAACTCAGAATTTGGGATGCAGCAAGGGGTAGAAATTTCTGCATCTGTGAGAATCTGCCTGGGAGAAGACAAAGAGCCTTTTAGCTCCTGTGGTTAACAGAGCAACAATTTTCACCATTAAGAATTTTCACCCTGTTGTACTGGAAAAGACATCTCTGAACAGCCTTAGTCTGCAACAGTGTTGTCCTTGCAAGGAATTATTACAGTGGGATAGGGAAATTGCTCCAGCAAGTTGACTGAACTTCTTTTAAAATTGCTTTCCTAACAATTTTACTGGTGAGCTCAATCTGCAGTTGGGCAGTGGGCATCTCCGTGTCTGTTCCCATCAAGATGCGGGCAGCTCAGAGATCTCTCTGATGTCCTAGCTTCTTGACTTCTGATTATATACAGCTTACACTTCTGACAGTTCACATAAATAGTCTTATTTAAAGCAGACCTGATGATCTCTTAATGCTTTTCAAGGCTAAAGTTTCAAAAGAGTTTTTCTCTTCAATTTAGTTTATGGCAGCACTGTATTTCACAGCTGGTTTTAATGTATTTTTGGAGACTATATGGAATGAGTATTTGAGTTATAAGGTATGTATATCAGATGAAGCCATAGCCACCATTCCCTGGCAAACTGTTAGATCAAATGAGCTGAATCTCCTCTACTTTATTGCCTAATTAATTCTTGAACGATCACTGAATTGCAGGAATGGGAACCCTGCCAACTTTGGTCACACTCTGTATTGGGTTATGCCAGAAAGGATTGGAAAGTGAGGGTTTTCTTTAATCTCAGTTCACAGAGGGAAACTTCTAGGTAGGTGGGCAGGGGCTTCTTTTGCCTGCTCACGCAACTGAATAGCAAGAGGAAGTGGGTCTTCAGCCAGGGGCAAAATCTCCAGGGAAAAGCAAATCCCACTGGGGAGCAGGGCCATGAAAGTGCTCGCATTCCTCAGTGCCAGCCTGCTGCTAAACAGGATTGGGTTGATTATCTGCAGCCGAGTCTGCCTTGGATGACTAGATCTTTTGTAGCTTTTGCAAGCCCTACCAGCAGTGGGACAGCAGATCAGTTGGAGAGGTAAGTCATGGGCTGCTGAAGATGGACTCATGGCACAGAAAGATTTGTCTGAGAACAGACTCCGAGGAATTCAAGAAACAATGCCTTAGGAAGAGCATTGGAGCTAACAGGGTGGTGTTAGACACAGGACCGTGAGTGCAGTGTATTCTTGCAGGCAGCACCTTTACATTTTGAAGCTATGTCCTGTTTTTGAGCATAGGAAGACTCTTTCAGGCATTTGGCCAAGTGGCAGGTTTATTGCCTACACACTCCATCCAGAAAAATAAAAGCACATCTCATGTATTTAGGATGCCTTCAACCCAGCCTCCTACCTTTAACATTTGTTTATATAACTGTGGTCCATGAATTTGCTCCATTGGCAATGTGGCAATAGGGTGGAAATGCTGTTGGAGAAGAGGCTGATTTATAAGATGTTGTAGATGTTGCAACTATGCTTATTCCTGATATGAAAGATGCAGTTGAAATCTTATGAACGAATGCCATCATTTTTATTTAATGTGTAAATAAAGTCAGATCAGGCTTCAGTGTGGGTTTAGCTGAGGTCAGTGACACAACCTGTTTGTTTTAAGGGAAGGAATAAAATGGCCAGAGGCTAATAGAAAACTCAGGGCCTGAGACTTAGTGGCTGTTTTACATTTGGATGGCAGGCAATCAACTTCCAAATGCTATCCTGGGCATTAGGGAGCTCTTCTTTTCCAGCAGACTGAAACTCCTGAATAGGAATCAGGCAGAGGTGTGAGAGCTCAGCACTGTGGTGAAGACCAGCAGCAGACACAAGGAGAAGTACTCAGGCAAACTTCGTGTTTCTGATGATTTGCTGAGGTGTTCATTGGTTCCTAAAAGATCTCCCATTCATGTTTCACTGTCTTTTTCTCTCACATGTGGCTTCTGTTCTCATGCCAGATTCAATTCCATGCTGTACAACCCTCTGAAGATTTGACAGTGATCTCCTCAGAAGTAAAGCAGAATTTCTTCATGTGCACAAAAACATCACAGTCCTGCAGGACTGGTGCTCAGGGGGCATGCAGGCAATACCTTCCTTCTGGTATCTTGGTTCACATCTGCAGTGGTTTCCTGGGTGCCTCTTTCCTTTAGAAGCTGTCTCTGATGGGCCAGTAAAGCAAGCAAATTTCTGCTACTAACAAAAATCCTGCAGTAAGCCTCACTGTCTTTCCTGGAAAGGAAAGCCTGTGAGCCTGTCTCTGTGCTGCTCTTCTACCTTGGACTCTCAAAGGGCCAGAGGAGTGTGCTGATCTCCCTCTGCTAGAAGGGGCCCACAGGAAAGTGGATTCTCTTCAAAGTATTTTTACCTGCAAAAGTGAAGCCCATGGAAGTTCATGGCGAAAGCAAGAGTAGAATTGTGCTTGTTCTTTCACTGTCATTGTAAGAGGAGCTCCGTCTGCAGTGGACCTCGGGTGCATTGGAGACACCCATTTCTCTTCAGTGTTTAATGTACAAAATTAAGTGGAACGGTTTGTTCTTTTTGAAATACTGACTCATCAAAAGTTGCTACAAGTGCAAAACACTACCTCATCTGGTATTTTCAGGTGTAATTGTGAAGTCCTTGCATATAACTAAGATAAACACAACATTAAATTAACTCAACAAAATCACCTGTTTTTCACCACAAACATAGGAATGTCCTAGGGAAGTAGCCATATGACTTTAAAAGGTAATTTAGTGGACGTAAGACTGTATTAATAGTGTAAACAATACTAATATACTTATTTTCATGCTGAAAACATTCATCTCTATTTCCAGAATATTCAATAGCTTCTCAGTTCTTTTAACATCGTGTGTACCTATTTGTGGATGATTTTTCCTTGAAATAAGGATCAATCAGCTCCTGTCCAAGCCAGAAAGCATCCAGAAGGTGAGGAAGAATTGGTGAGGAAGGGTGGCCAAGAGCTGTGAAGCAAGGAAGTATTAATTCCCTACCCCAGGTACCGTCCCTTGGCTTCCCCCACCCAGTACTATCTGCAGAAAAGCAAGGTGGAGAGAGCAAGGTAGGCACAATGTGCCATGGCAGAGCACAGGAGCAACTCCACAGCAAGCAGGGCTGCCAGCCCAGCAGGAGACCCCGTGTGGCACCGGTGGTGGCACCCCCAAGTAATTCGAGACACCCACCACCCCGCACAGCTGTGGACACCACTGGTCACATGCTGGCATCACTGCTGGAGGTGCCTCCCCGGTATGCCCAGTCCTCTGTGGCTGGTGTTGTGATGAGGCTCCTTGGCCAGAGCTGGATGAGAGCGCAGTGAGGGAACTGGCACACAAGGAACACTTTCATTCTGCGAGCATTTGTTTGGTTTGGCTGCAAAGTTCTCTCACGTGCCTGCAATGCTATAACCTTCATCGATAGATACGGATCAGCATTTGTATGCTCAGCACCTTTGCTTGCATCTGATTTTTTTCCAAACCAAGAAAGTTACACAGATCTGGCTGATCTGGCTGCAACTTAAAAACTTCCTCTTTTCTGCTCCAGCCTGTAGTAGCTGGCTGCCGGTGATTAGTCTGCTAATTAGCAAGGGTGGACCAGGGGAAAAAAAAAAAAAAAAAAAAAAAAAAAAAAAAGCTTTTAAATCAAAGACATAACCCCCAGGCACATAATTCAGGGATCACCATATCCTGAGAGAAGCTGCTTGCCCTGGAATACCTGTATTTACATTTCACATGGCGTGCCATCTCCTGTACATTCTTTCTGAAGAGATAATATAGAAGAAAATTATACTTAATATTTTAATAACATTTAACTGTGAACCCCTAGCCTCACTACCACATAAAGGAAGCGACCCAGGAAGAAACACTTATGGGGGAAATTTATAGTGGCTGTGGAGCTTACTCAGAATTATTGCAGACTTTCACCACTGTAATGAGGGCAGGCTTGGTTCCCCGGGCTTGCCCATACTCAACCACCTGAAGTTGTAAAGCTCCTGCAGAATGAGCACTGACGCACACCCAGAAGTATCCTTCCTGCCATAGGAAGCCCTGCAGTGCCACCGCAGCTTTGCATGCTCATGGTGGCACTGAGCTGTATCAACTTCATTTAGCTTCAAACTAATTATGCCCCCCTAATGACCATCCCCAAGATTTAAAAATCAAGTGAGAGCCAACCATCATGCTCTGAAATAGCTGCATGTCCTAGATTTTCCTTATGAGAAAGACCCCAGATCAGACCTGCAAGGCTCGCCTCTCCTTCCTAGCATGTGCCAACTAGCAAAAATCCAACCAGAGCTTCATGGCCTTACGGAGACCAAGCTAACAAGGAGACAGAAGTCACACAAGCAGCAGCCACCAGCCCTGAAAGACAGCTTTGAACCCTTGGTAGAAAGGAGTTACCTATTCAGGGGTCCTATGGACTATCAGAAGGACTGGCCTGTGTCAGCTCCTGGGCAAGAGAGCATCACAGCTCTCCATGCCAACTCCTCCTTAAGAGCTGTGTAGCAGGAAGAGGATAAAATTGCATTTGGGAAGCCTTCCCATCCTGGTTAAGTGGACAAGCATGAAGCTGATGCTGTAGGAGGCTAGGAAGTGCACCCTTCCCCTATGCCACAAGTAAGGCCTCATGGGTCTGTCAGGTGAGTTTCAGGACTTTTCACACTGGCATTTCTCTCTTCAGCAGCTGATGTGCCACACAGGGAGCACACTTTGTAAGCTCAGTCCCTCCCATTCACATCAATTTTGTCCTTTACCAGGCCTGAGGACCCTCACATGGAGATTACTGGGCATAAGAAGAGAAAATAACTCACCATCTCCTTAACAGCAACATAGCATGCAGCTTGCACAGCTCCAAGAGCTGATGGTGCTTGGAGGGCTCACACCCAGAGCACGTCTCCAGCTCCAGAGGCTCTCCCTGCTGCAGGCAGATGAGATGCAAGAAGTACGTTTCCCATTAGCAGGGCACCCCTGGAGGACCACACAAGCACATTCCTCTCCATCCCCTCGAGAAAAATGCGGCCTCCAGCCTTTCACCGTGTCAGCACAAAGAGTAATTCACATGCATATGAATGCATTTGGCTAATCATAGTGTAGGGATAATTCTCTGTATATAATTACATGCTGTACTAGGCAGTTAACACTGCAGGGATGTTAAGATCTGCGTCTATGTAGGAAGGGGGATGGAAGGTTATTATGCAATTTTCAAAGGGCAAATGGGCAGTTTCAGGCCTGCCGGTACATTTTGCATAGACACTGAGCTGAAATCTATATCTAACTCAGTGCAGCCCTGATTAAAACCAGAAATAACTGTTCCTGGTAAGATTCAATTTAAACTCTATCCCCTTATCTTTGTCAAAAACTTATGTCTTTGCATGGGGATCTCCATCGTACTGATAGCTGAGGCTGCCTGGCTTGCCGGATTATCCAAAAGTCTGGTCCTGTGCATCACGTTCTCTCTCCCGCTTTCAGAAGTTTTGAGCAGTTGTATATCTCATATATGGCAAGGGATTAGCAAGTACCTAAGATGTCTGAATATCATGACATCTTGGTCTGGGGCTAAGAGTTTTCTGAATTCTGTTATTGAAGGAGATATATGGAGCCCTTTGAGTAGAAATAAAATTAGATAAACCTCAAAACAGAGCATCCTTTTCCCCATTTTTAAAAAAATATATCTACAGAAATAAAAGATTGAACAGAATTTGAAAAAGAAAAGTCGAACAACGTTCTTGAACTAAATGTCAAAGGGAGGGGGAAAAAGAATAAAACAACATTAGGGATAAAAGACATAAGGAAGTCTGGAAGTATCAGTAACTTGACATGAAGGGATCTCCAAGTAGTCACAAAATACAAAGCTGGCTTCCAAAGCTCAGGAATCAAGCTAGAAAATTATGTCTTTTTAAAAGAAAGGCAACTTTACTCCAGTTTCTAGGCCTTGAGAAGATACAGCAGTCTTCTTTTGTTCCAAGTTATTTTTGCTCTGCTGTCACCACAGCTAGAAGCTTAATTCATACAAGTCTGAAATTCTTGAACAATTAGTCGGCTTTCTGAGAGGCCACAAATATTAATAGACTCATGAGAAAGTCTTATGAACTGGCAAGGCTGAATCAGGAACCCCTAGTGTCAGAGCAAACCCAAACAGAGACAACATGAATTGCTGATTGAAGCCAGGGCAAATCTCTCTATAAATCCTGTGTGAGCCAGAGATTCTCTGTGTGACCTTTGGCAATTTGTATGGTCTTGGTGTGTTCCTCTGTCTACTCAGCTGGAAAACTGGTTTGAAAAGAAAAAAAAAAAAAAAAAAAAGAAAAAAAAAAAAGCAGGAGCTGACCAAAAACCAGATGCTGAGCATGAGCTAAGCCTTTCCAGGTAAATAAATTATTTTAAAATAATTATGATAATACAAAATGTTCAGCATACCTTGTGTTTTACTTTGTGTTTACTGCTGGACTGGAGCCCATTTACCCCAAGAGGATGAACATAATGACATTTGAGAGGAGGGATCTGATGCCAAATCAGCAGGGAGAGCCATCAATCCTTGCAGGGAATGTTGGACTGCCAAAGGCAACACTGTGATAACAGTGAATCCCACCCAGACTTCCAACTCAGCTCATGGCTGAGGCCAAGACCAAAGTCAAAAGGCTTTCTCCTTTGCAGAAAAGGATGGAGGAACTGCTGGGGGACCCAGGAAAGCCCTTGAGCTGTTCTCCATGGGGCTGGGGAGGTCCTTCAGGGAGCTCAAGGCAAGATCTCCTCATGGACAAGGGCAGGGCTGGATTGGATCCTAGAATCTGCTGCTGTGGTGTCTGGTGGAAGCCATTCATTAGACGTAATTCTGGGGAGAGGTTGAGGACGTATTCCAGAAACAAGGGGCTGAATTACTATTTATTTATTTATTTATTTATTTATTTATTTATTTATTTATTTTAATCTCTGATTTACTGCTGGAGTTCACTTACAAGCATTTATTTACTACCATTGGCAGGCTGACCGTGCACGCTGCCTAACAGATTTATCTGTAATACTGCTGGGTGGTCACTATTCTTGTGTAGGAAGATTAATTGCAAAGACTGCTAGGGCATCCGGTACTGGGAAGTTTAAACTATTTAAGTAAAATAATAATGCATTTTTCTCCATGGCCTCATCCATCTACACTAGGAAAGTCAGGATCCGTAACAGGCTGGTGGTGCAACCCCTCAAGCCATGGGGAGGAAGGGTGGCTCCGCAGCACAGAGAAGGGTTTTATACCCTATCAGCTAGTTCTCCAGGCATGGCAAGGCAACACAGTGCTGAAAACACTGAAAACTTGTCGTTGCTGCTCCCTTGGTTCCTATGGGGACGCCATGGCTATGGGCTGTAAATATTTCATTCTCCTGTGTTTCCAGACTTACTGTTTCTGTTTAGCCACCAGTGAATGTGCAACACGAGTGGCTGGCATAGAAACTAATATCCAAGTCCTCAAAAATGTTTGCCGTCTTTTGGCACCCAAATTCTATTAACTTATCTTAGTTTGATTTGGAGGCCAGGACGAAAATCCTGCCAATAATCAATGCGAAGTACAGTTAACTCTTTAGCTGCAAAGGACTGAGCTGAGCTTTTCTTCTTGCCCTACCACTGCGGTGAGTGTGGGAAATTTTCATGGGGAGCGGAGTCAGTCCTAACCCAGCACGTCTCAGTCCTGGCACCAGAGGTGGGTGATGTGGGCAGGGAGGGAAACTGCTGGTCCCCGCTCCCCGTGGCCATCCTGTGACCACAGTGTGCAAGCACAAGTCCTTCTGTGCCCGGCCACGGGGGCCACTGGACTCCACTGGCTTCACAGCCTCGTGGCATGGCCCCTAGAGAGGTGGTGGTATGTGCTGGGCAGCAGATGGGCTACAGAGGACACCCCACATGCTCACACCCATGCTATAGGGGGCGAGTTGCATGAGGGAGGAAGGGTTAGCAGGAGACCCGTTCCCTGAAGAGATACCAGCACTTATTATGCAGAGTACCGGTAATTATCGAGCTTATTTTTCTATTAACTCTTAGGGGAGGAGGCAACTCTGCTATAAAAGTGTATTTTTATACTGATTCATTTTATGGCTTTGCACTGAGTAAGGGCAAACCTACTTGCCAAATCAAATACCAGTTTTCATAACGCTTTTTGGACCTCGCCAGTTTGGGAATATAGGGTGCCATTTTCTTTTCTGGGGAGCATGGATTGCTGGCTGGGATTTTTCCTTTTTATACTTCACTGACCCCTTTTTGGCATTAGCATCAATTTCTCATTTCCTTACAACTGAGCGGGCAATAACAAGAGCTTAGGCAGCCAGCGACTCCTGCTAAAGTCACAGGCACATAGTTCAAGCAGAAGCTTCACAGTCAAGCTGCTGGACAGCAAATACCCTCCCTCTGGTTCTCTAGCTCTCCAGCTACAGGACAGCAAGTTCAAGTGTAAGATTTTTCCATTTTTTTTTATCTTATCAATGTTTACAAATATCTGAGGTGTGGGAGACAGAGGGATTTGGCCAACCTCTTTTCAGTGGTTTGTGGGGACAGGACAAGGGGCAATGGCCACAAGATGGAGCACAGGAAGTTCCGCACCAACAGGCGAAAGAACTTCTTCACGGTGAGGGTGACAGAGCACTGGAACAGGCTGCCCAGGGAGGTTGTGGAGTCTCCTTCTCTGGAGAAGGCCCTCTCAAGGCCATCTGGATGCCTACCTGGGCAGCCTGCTCTAAGGAACCTGCTTTGGCAGGGGGGTTGGACCCGATGATCTTTCGAGGTCCCTTCCAACCCCTACAGTTCTGTGATTCTGTGATTCCTCTTCTTTGCCATAGGGAGACTTGTCATGAACAATGGTGTGACAAGGGACACTATGTTCTCTCTGAGTGATGTCCAGGCCCGTTCAACCAGGCCTGCAAGTCCCCTCCTTCTCCTTTTTCCACTTTGGAAATAAAGTTTCAGTTGACTGTGTCTGGGACAGGCTGAATAATCAATGACTGAACATACACAAAAAAAAAAAAAAAAGCTAACAGAAAGCACTGCCCTCTTATTTTATTTTGTTTTTATTACAAAATGACATTATTTGATGGCTTCTTTCACGATTATATCTTGAAGCAATTTTAGTGGCAGTGCTGAAAGAACCAGGGTTGCAGTAGCTGGCTTGTGACAATCATTGAATATATAACAATATTAGTGCCAGCAAAGCTGACACTTTAATGGTAAAGTTACCCATTCCCACCACAAAAAGAAGTCATTTTTCTGAAGTGCATTTGTAAATTAAATGCATGGAAAAGTTCCTCTCTGCACCTTTGAGCACAGTGGTTAGTGACAGAGGCAGATCAGAAGGTGGGGAATACAGCCCTGCAAGAGCTGAGCTTCATTTCTTTTTTCTTTTTTTTTTTTTTCCAATAAAAGGGATAGATATTTTTCACAAGTGGAAGGTTGCCATTGCCTTATTTTTTATTTTTCTATTTTTTAAGGAAGGCCTTTTTGCCTCTCTCAGCAAAACTGGAGTACTCCTTTTCTGTAAAAATGTCACATTTTCACCTACGGCAAATTCATGGAAATTTATAAAGATTTACAACAAGAAGCAAAGTTTTAATTTCCATGAATATGCCCCAGGTGAAAATGTGACATTTTTACAGAGAGGAATGCACCATTCTCCTCAGCAAAAGAGTATTTTCCTAACGAAATAGCAGCTCATTTTTAAAAGCCGCCTTCAATTACAGTTTTTAGAGCCACAAAAGGAAAGTTTAACACACCCATAAAACCCACTCCTTCCCCATTTTGCCACAAACAGGAGTGTCTCAGTTGCATAGACAGCATTATTTCTATTGCCATTACATTCAGGGTCTTTAATCACGGATCAAGACTCCGTCATGCCAGGCACTGCCCAGGGAGAGAACAGAAGGCTGGTCCTTGCTTCAAAGAGTCAAGCCCCTGTGGCAAGAGGCAACAGCACGGGGAAACGTATGGAGAGGAGACAAGAGATCAGCACAGGGCTGGAAGATAATGGACCACAACCCGTGCCTTGTGCTGAGAGCGGGGGGTCACCCCATTTGGCACAAGAAGCCAACAGTGTCCTGCTGCTGCAGGGACTGCAAGCATCGTGCTGAGGTCCAGCACCAGCAGCACCAGTCATAATCTGTTTGGCACACCTTGGGTCTGCTTGGGGCTGTTAAGACCTCATCTGGAATATTTTGTTTAGTTTCATACATTTTTTTTTTTTTTTAAGAAAAAGAAAAAAAAAAAAAGATGGCCCAAATCCAGTTCTCGAAAGTAGGAAAACCAATTAGAGATCTAGAAAACATGATTTATGAAGTAAGACTGAAAGAAAATAGGGTTGTTTAGTCTAGAGAAGTCAAGACTGAAGGGAGACAATAACAATCTTTAAATACATCAAAGTTATCTGCAAATATGAGGGAATAATTCTGTTCCCCGTGTTCACTGATGACAGGATGGGAAATAATGGGCTAAGATAGTCGCAAAGGAGATTTAGGATAAAGACAAAAAATCTAATGTAAGGTTGATTAACCACTAGATAGATCAGCTGGAGAAACGGTTATATCTCCTTTTATTTTTTGTTTGTTTCTTTGTTTCTTTGTTTGTTTTTGAATAACAGCTTAGGCAAACATCTGTTGTGAATGGCTTTGGTACAAGCTGGTCCTGCTCTTGGGCAGGGAAGAGATCAGACCTGCAGGAATCTGTCGAGGTGCTCTGAATCACACGAGCCGCCCTGATGGAGCTACAGTTGCCTGACAGGAAAAAAAAAACACCAGGGGACTGAGCAGAGGCATGGATGAGAGACTCTGAGAAATGCTGGGCAAGACTATCTTTCACAGTCATTTCAAAACCCAGTTTGTAAGATTTATGGCGTGTGGAGTGTAATATATCCTGTGGCATGTATTACAGCCAGGGGCCTTTGGCATGTGCGTATGCCGGAGTTTAAGGCCGTCACTAATGATTCCCAGTGCTTCAAAGTTTGGTGCAATCCTGCAGCTTTTTGAGAACATGATGGGCACCTACCCTCTGGAAGCCTTTTAGACTTTTAAGAGCTTGTTCCTCTTGGGCATCCGGAGTTGCGCATCTCAGCAAATTCAAAGGCATCTCTGCTTTGCCGTCTTTCCCAGACTAACTTGGGGGATAATCAACATTCACTAAAACAAAATAAAAAATAAAAACCAAAAAAGATGATTGCTCTAAGAAATGGGAAGCAGGAAACTTGGTTACATACATGGACGAGAGGTACAATGGGTGAGACCTGAGCACAGCACGGAATGATAATTACAAAAGTACACAAAAAGGAGGTTCTGGCAGAACAGCCAGGGACTTGTATGCTCCCCCAAATTTGTTCCTGTGGTTTGGAGGTTTGGGTCAGACCACACAGATCACAGGGAGTTTGAAACAACAAAGGGGAGGAATTGGAGAGACCCACACCGCAGCCAGCAAAACCCTAGAAGTGATTTGTAGTGAGTGCCTTGGTCTTACCCATCTGAAATCCCTTTCAAGTGGAGCAGAAGGGAGAGGCTATGGATGCCACAGCATCCTGCTGCTTCAGAGGTGGTAGCTGCTTTGGAACGGGTGTGTTGGGTACCGAAGGTATGAGCAGATAAAAAGATTATCCAGATGCCCTGCAGCTTTCTCCTATGGTATGTAGCTTGTGCTGCAAGTAGCGCAGAAGCGATTTCCCTGTTACTGGGGTATGAGCACACACTTGGGCTAATACCATTGGGAGAGAAACAGAGTAAAATATGGTTCTTAACCATTATGACATTGTGTCTGCTCCTTTCAGTACAGAGGAGTATTTAGATCTACAGGTATATGCTTTTTTCTCTGTGAGCATCATGCCCCAATGCATGAAGACTGCTCCCCACAGGCAGACGGTCACCTGATGGCTCAGCACAAAGAAGGGATGGTCAACAAGACAGGTGGTGACACCACAAACTCTGTCGGTCCTTGCCCTGCCCCTCCTTCCAGATACAGCTTGCTGTGGAACTGTTGCCACATGGACTCAAATGCCGAAGGACTCAATGCCATAGCACTTCTGCACAAACACCTACTCAACCACCCTGGCAGCACAAATGCTCGTGTCTTCACACCTCTCCTGCTAACCCAGTGGGATTTGACCAAGCCCAGTCTTGGAGAGCAAGAGCATTTAATCTCCCATTGTTCTGGTTAGAGAATGGAGCATCTGGAGAACATGCACTCAGCAATTCACTCCCTCAGCTGCGGTGCTGCTCCGTACCATGCATTTCTGCCCATAGAAACAAACCATAAGAAAATTAATACAAAGAAATAAAAATTCTAACCCATCTCAGACCTGTCCTGCTTCATGAAAAGGATGTGCTGATGAGAATGCTTTCCCTGAAGGTGCCACCTTTGTGTCCAGCACCAGCACAGCTCTGGTGACAGCCAGGATAACTGGAGAAAGGAGTGTAGGCAGCAGTGGGAGATTTCCAGAAAGTGCATCCACACAGGGACCAGGTTTCCAGCAGCCAAAGCAAAGGTGTGCACGGGGTGTGTGAAGCTGCACTGTGGATGCTGTCAAATAGATAGAAGAGGGTAGAAGATTTATCTCTGTGTACGCATACAGTCTGAGTTTTCACAGAATCACAGAATCACAGAATTGTCTAGGTTGGAAGAGACCTCAAGATCATCAAGTCCAACCTCAGGAGTTCTTACAGTCTGCTGGAAAAAAAAAAATATTTTCTTCCAAAAGTTTCAGTGGAAGTGCACACCAGAAGTCACTGGACCAGTGTCCCTGGGCAATGACTGCCCAGTGGACAGGAGTGGTCCCTATAGGAAATATTTTTGTTGCCAAGTGCACTCCTGCTTCTCTACTTTGTGAAACTCCTTGAAAAAAAAACACTGGATAGCTATGCGAACACTGCATATATGCACAAGGTAGAGGAGGTTGAGTGGAAAGAAGGCAAAAGAAGAGAACAAAAATTTTTGAGAGAGATTTTCCTATGAAAACACTGTGGAAGTCAGGTTGCCTGCGGAGACTGATTCATTTCACCTTGAAGCGTAAGTGTGGTTGCTAGCCTAATCCCCACAAAGCCACAAAGAACATCCACTAAAGAGTTCATTAAGCTTTGACAAACTATATGCATTGGGCTGTGTGTGCTTGCTGGGCTCTCCTGAGACAGTGGAAAGTATTTAATACACAAGCAAACATCTTAGAAGGGAAGGTATCCTTTCCTCATATATTTCCACATAAAGCATTTTTGAAAGATTTATTCGTCGTAACTTGATTATTTCCAAGCTGCCATGTAGCTCCCTAGAACAGCTCTGACCTTGGCTAAGGGTGGGGGACCAAGGAATTCAGCCCTGGAAACAGCCTTTCCAAGCTGCTCCCAAGTTTGGTGACACAGTTTTAAGTAGGAACTTCCCAGTTCAGTGCCCATGTGAGAGGAAAAAAAAAAATAAAGAAAAGAAAAAAAAAACAAACAAACATGTTTTTATTCACAGGCTGAACTCTCACAAAGTATTACTGTATTTCCTTCTCAGCTTTGGAATTGCCTAGGGAATTAAGAGCTTATTTTCTTAAGGGGTACCTGCTTGAGTCGGTTCCGATGATCTATTTTCAACTCCCTTTTAGCCAGGCTAATTCACTTCATGCAGTTAAGGGAAAAAAAAAAAAATCAAATTAGATCATATTATCAGCGTAAGATAAAATAGCAGTGGATTTTTTTTTGATTTTTTTTTTTTTTTTGGGAGCATTATATCTCAATAGCACAATTTGGATCAAATCCAAACACTCAGAAATTCTGTAAATTTGCTTTTAAGAGCCCAGCAGGGGGGTTTCATGGAAAGCGCTCCAGTGTATGAAAGAATTTGTGAACAGTCAAGCTCATTTATTACAAGATTTAATGCGATTTATTTTATTTTTTTTTTTTGCAGTGTGATTTGTGGAAGTCTGTGTTTCTGATCGCTACTTCCCACCATTATGTTTTCATAAAAATTACAGGAAAGTTTTGCTTTTTAAAAGACTTATTACACTGAATAGCAAAACAACTGAGCCCTTAATGGGATTGTTGTTCTGTCTTTAATTGCTTGAAGTTTGTGGGGAGAGAAACATCTTTTATTAGAGCTACTGACCAGCCTAGGAAGAACAGGCAGGTCACTGGGTGCATGGACCCTTTCTCCAGGTCCAAAGCCCCCGTTAGGCTTCACACATCATGCTGCTGGTGGGATGTGTAGGGATGGTACAGTCTTCTTAACAACATCAGTAAAGAAAACACTGGTCTTTCATAATAATAATATAAATAAATAAATAAATAAATAAATATTACTAAATCATAATTTTACCAAAGTCATTATTTCAAATAGCAGAATGACAAATGGAGTTGTTGCAGTGGGCCAGCAGGAGCGATGCTCTACGGGCAGTGCAGAAACATGGCAGCAACCACCACAGGTCTGACTTACTTTCCAGCATCAACTCTTTCCAGCTGTCACCAGACCTGGAAAGGAGGGGGAAATATATAACCAGCCATTTGAAATCTGGTCTGCAGCTTCTCAGATACACATGCTGAAAATGTGTGGGCTTCAACAGCTGAACATGTTTTTTTTTGGGGGGGACAGGGGGTGCCTGATCACACCTGAGCAGGGAGAGGTTTCACCCAGACCCCCCCTGCCAGGGAGCCATCATCTCCTACCCCTGGCTGTCTCGGGCTGGCTCTGCACCTTGCGGAGGCTGAGCATTCAGCTGAGGGGTCTTCAGCAAGGTTTGCCAGGGGATCAGAGGCCCTACAGCAGCAAAGCTGCCATGGACAATAGCCTGTTCTGCCACGCTAAGGGCCAGCCTGGCCATTAGCCAGGATCATAAGTGAAGCAGCTAATTTGCATCTAAATTACTTCGGATTTTAATCAGAGATTAATAAACAAAGGTTTCTGCAATTATTTATACAGATCACAGCAACAGTGCTTCGCACAAAACAGCGGCCAGCATCGTTTGCCCCTGGGGCTGCAGGGAAATGCATCCAGAAAAGAAAAATCCGCTCCTGTGCTGGAACCAGCTTCTCCAAGCAGGGCTCTCACTCCAGCAGTGACTGTACCAGGCTCAAGCATGACTGCCCTCCTTCCCTGGGGGACAGGAGCTCTGCCACACACCCAGCAGCTGGGCAGCCCTGCGGGGATCCTGGAGGAGGGGTGCCACAGCAAGACCAAAAAGGTTCCCTGAGCGTGGAGGTGATCAGTTGTGCACATCAGTGCACTCAGCAGAGCAAGGTTCAAGAGGGACTCCGTTACACAATAAAGCAGCAGCACACTTGCCCCTGTTTAAGGATTTCATCACACAGGTTCACAGCCCTGGATGCTGCTGAAGAAAAACTTTGCTAGCAGGAAGGTACTGGAACACAGCACTGGTATGAAGGACATGGGTGTTTTTCCAAGAAACTTGAATCAGTCCAGGCTTTAAGTTTCATTTCCTTCAGCAACGCTAGGCAAGAGCAGGCACAGCAAGACTATTGCAGCCTACTTTTTGTCAGTGGCTTGCAAACAGAAACTCAACAGCTTAACAGTTTAACACAGCTGGGGATATTCAGCTTCAATGACTAAACATGCCTGAAAGATGTCATAGCTGACTTGGAGGATTTTACATTTATTCTGCCCGAAGACTCACTGTAACACTGTTTGTCACTGCAGGTAATTGGCCCTGCTCAGTCTCTGTGTTCAACAAAGAACAGCTCCAGATCTTACTGTCTGTGGGTGAAAAGGAGAGCATTTTTCAGTCCATCTTGGCTGTAGGTTTCAATATTTCTTTTCTAAGGAGAAGAAAGCAAAGAAGTTTACAGCTGCTTCTGAGAAGGCCTTCCAGGCAGGGACAGATTCACAGGGATGAGCAGAGTTGGGTACTAGAGGGAAAAAAAAATACTTGGAGAGACTTGCAGCTTCTCTCTCCCACTAGCAAGTCCCTAAGCAGCTCTGGCCACACACCACACAGGATTAGGACTCCCCTACCTGCCTTTCCCAACCTATTGAAGGTGTACCTCTCCTTACTTTCAGCAGGTTTTACCCCAGCACTGCCTTTTGCCTATGAGATACTTTTGACAGCACCACCCTACCTCTTCCCCTTCCTCCTTTTTGGGCACCAAAGTGCTCAGGGCCCTTCCCGATCAGCTTTTTTTGCCCTGCTTCAAGCATGTGGAGGGTCCTGGCTCTAGCCCAGGTAAAGATTGTTCCTGTTTCAGGTTACTCTGCTAAAGGAAAATCTCATTCATCTTTCTCATTTCCACGTTCTCAAGATACCACAAGCACCTTCTCAATATCTTCTTCTAGATAATCTTTTGCAGCCTGGTGGGTTGTTGGTGGGGATGGTAGAAAAAAGGATGGTTAAGTGGAAAGGAGCAGGCAGAACCACTGGAGGACCTGATGGAGGCACAGCTGTGCACAAGGGTCCCCTTTCTCACTGCTGAAGGGACACAATGAAGACACCCATACTCTATTCTGTGAAGAATTTTCCAGTTATAAAATTGACCAAAAATTCATGTTAAAAGGGACCTCAGGAGTTTAGTTTTGAGTGTACCCAAGGACGGAAAAATCACTACTCTGGGCAGCCTGTTCCAGTGTTCAGTCACCCTCCTTGTGATAATTTTTTCCTTGTAACTGATAAAAATTTCTCTTGCTACAGTCTCTGCCCATTGCCTCTTTTCCTTTCCCTGTGTTCCTCTGAGAGTAGCTTGGCTCCATTTGACAACTGCAGATGGCAAATAGATCCCTCCTTTGTGGCTTTTTCTCTGCTCTCCAGCAAAAAATGAGGGCTGTGGGACTCAGGGCAGCCCTCACCTCATGGAGTAATCGTGGGGAACAGTAAATGCCTGGACCAGTAGTATCTGGGAATAAGAAAGCATTTTGAGCTATATCAACAGGGATGTAGCCAGTAGACCAAGGAAAGTAATTATCCCCACCTACTCATCACTATTAGACAATATCTGAAGCACTGTGTCTAGCGCTGGGGCCTGATACAGGAAACTCATCCATGAGGTGGTTGAAGCTCAGCAGAGGGCCACCTGGCTGAAACATTTGCCCCATAAGGTGCTGCTGGGTAACGGGGACTTGCTCAGACCAGAGAAAAGATGGTTTCAGAGAGACCTTCCAGTATCTACAAGAAGGTTACTGGGATGGTGCACTTCAGTGAGATACGCAGTAGGAGAACAAGAGGCAGTTGTGTGGCGGTGGAGAAGCAGGTGCCCAGTTTCCCCAGAGGAGTCAAAGTGTATCAGCCCTGGGCCTGGTGCCTGAGGGAAGGAGAGCCTCTGACACCTGTAGGGATTCCCTTACAGCCCCTGCTATGTCTGACTCTTCATGCAACGAGTGGCACTGTGGGCAATGAGGAATTTAGGAGCTTCGCCGTCACCCTCTCCTTGCTCCCCTCCCTGACCAGCAGCTAGGGGTGCTGCCTCATGTAAGGAAGGCCCTCAGTGCACACACCATGGTCTGCCTCATCCCCAGCCCCAGGGTGAGCCATTCAAGCTCCAATCTGGGGATTAGGAAGGGGGACCGTGTCCTTCAGGGGGTCGACCCCAAAAAAAGGGGCAGCAGAAATGGGCTGCAGCAAGTTGCTGGGCTGCCCCCAGGAACATTGTGCAAATGCACCACTGGCCTGGTCCCGACTGCCATCTTGTGTGGCCTCCAGCTCCTTTGTTCATGTCCATTATGGAGGAAAATGGCAAGCCGGAAAGTTTCCTGCATCCTGACTGTAAAAATAGAGGCAAAGTAGGACATTTTCTCCACTACTTTAGGGCTCATCCTTTGTTACTGAAGCACGTCATGTAACAGTTTGCAATTAAAACCATCAACAGCATGGAAGGCCATACCACAATAGCTTTGTAGTCAATTATTTGATTTATAATTAAACATGAAGAATTTCAGCTTACTGACTAGAAAGTAGGACAAGTACTTTCTGTTTGCCTGGTTCTATAAAAAAGCCAGGCATCCAGTCTGCAGTTTCTACAGCATGTATAATTTCTCTCCTGCAGCAAGGGCTGTCTCGACAATGAGCAGGTTAGAACAAGGTAAGTTTCAGGATGCAAATTTAAAGAATTACCATGGCAACTACAAGAAACCCCCAAATATACAAACAGCTGGTGGCTGTGAAGCCCCCTCAGCCATCTGTGAAGGGAAGCTGGGTAAGGCACAGAGAGCACTGCAACACATGGGTCAGGTTTGAATTCTCCCTTCACGTGGTGACACATTTCTGTATTTATCAATGCTGTCATCAGCTTATGCAGCTTGGTAATTTTGCGCAGACAGTCAGTGCTTTGAACCAGTCCTGAAGACAGTGATTTCCATAGGTAATTTTTCACTCATACACCAATGCCATGTTGTCCATCTCTTCCCTCCCTAGCTGTCCCTCAGACATCAAGGAAGATTTGAAGGTGGTACTTGTGTCAGAGTCCTCCAAAGAACACAGCCTGTCTGTATTTGTTTGTTCTAAAATAAAGGACAGAATAAAGAAAGGCACATATATATGCCCATTCTCAGCTTGACTGATGAACTAAACTTTACTTGGTTTAACTTCTAAATCCTCTCCATTTATGGGCCAGCCAAATACCTGTAGGGCTGTCTCTGATAAGCACATTGGGAGCATCTCCTTGGTCAGACCTTGCAGTTCTTCACCTGGCTTTCAGTTTTTGTGCACGTAAAGTGAGGCCTGCACCATACAGCCTATTGTATGGTATGCTAGTGCTAACAGCAGCCTTCACCTATCTGGTAAGCAGAGCACTATATTAAACCTAGCCAATCCACACTGTCTTACCTGAGAAGCAGTAGCCTTGATGGTTGTTACACTTTTGTAACCACTTCATACACAAGTCTTGAGAACCTTTTTAGAAAATTTCTGTAAAATGTACTTTTTCCACTGCCCTATTGTATGTGTTACATTGCATTTTCATCTTCTGCAGCTACTTAAGAGGCCACTAGAAACTCACAGGCACTTCGCTTCCAGCGGGCACGCCAGGATGCTTATAAGGGTGGCCAGATCCCAGTTTCTCTGGGATTTCCATGCTCATGTAATGAGAATGAATGCTGAGCCACAGCTCATTGTCTAAGATCCAAACATCTGTTTGTGGGAAGAGGTTTTGTGTATCCATACAGCTTCTAAAAGTGACTTTCATGTGAACACAGCATGATTCGTGCTCAAGACTTGAACACTTTTTCTACCCACAAGAACCTTGTGGAGAGCATACAGTATCACCAGAACAGCAGAAATATTTCAGGTTGTGAATGCCCAAACACGTACATATGTCTGTGGTATTTTTAAGATCTGGAGAGTAGATTTAGCAACCTATGTAGGCAAAACTATCGTTACCTTTCTGGTACTCTGGCATTTGAACATCTCTACTATTTGTCCATGAAAAACATTCACCTTTAGGGTCATGCTGTGACAGTGAAACACAATCTGGGTAGTGAATATCTGTGTTTTTCATCCCCTAACAGTAGAAAATAGGTTTTACATGATAATTTGTACAGTGGAGCATCTGTAGGCCTGCTTTACCACTCTTCTTTCCTGTAACGATGGTGAACTGTACTTCATAGACAAGAGTACCTGTCTGGTCATCAGAAGAACCTACCTGTTTGCATGTGATATTTCAGGAAAGTGAAGCAATAACACCTCTCAGGGGGACTGTTTCAGCAGTCAGGTTTCAGCTTGATCAGTAACAGCAGAAGTAGCTCTTCTTACCAGCTGTAGTTTCCAATAGCTGAGGTTATGTTGGTATCACAGCGGCTGCACACGCAGAAGAGGCAGATTCCCACCCCGAAAAGGATGCAATAATTTGGTCATGTTCCTGTCAGGGGTTCAGCAGAGCTCAGCGGTGTTCTGCTTATGGGTCAGGTTGCAAAACTGGAAAACCAATGGCATTTAGTAGATGCCAAACAGCAAATATTCTTTTTGTAGGTCAGTTGCAATTAGCACTACAGTAAAAATACTCATCATGGTTACAATTTTCATGCAAAGAAGCAAACATGCACAGGGTAGAAATGACTATTTACATGCTAGAAAACAAAGAAGGAGAAATTGCCACCTACGAAAACATACTTCTCCCTTGATGCATCCTCCCTGCTCAAGCCCCATTCCTGAGCAAACAGTCAGCAGTGGACTTTTTTTCTTTTTTCTTTTTTTTTTTTTTTTTTTTTTTTTTCTTTCCTGTCCTGATGTTCAGTACACAGAAACACATGCATCATGACTACAAAAATCAAATGGTAGAGTTCTAAATGAGGGGTATGTCCAGTATTGCTATATCCACCAGAGGCATCCATTGTTAAAAATAAAGTTAAGGTCATTTGGCCATATTTTCCTTACTTTGTCAGTCTGCCCTTTTTTTCCCAAATTAACTTCTCAGCTGCACAGGGCAGCAGTTTAAGTATGAAGCAACCAACTGGGATTTTTGTGTGACTAAATGTTTTCCCCCAGGGTCTGGGAAATGTTTGCATCGACAGTTGCCAAACAGTGCCTGCCTCCCAGCTAGTGCAAGGCCACGGACTCCTGCTGGGGAGGGAGAGATGCTCCTCGGAGCCCACAGGATTGGACACGAGGCAAGTCAGAGCAGCATAAAAACTCCTTCTTTCTCCCAAGGCCTAGCACCGTGCTGAATGAACTCATTGACATCTACAAGGTGGAAAATGCTATTTCTCCATGCAGGCCTGACTCAACACACAGTGAAGGCAGCTGCAGTCGACTCTGCAAAACACAAGGCTACTCTTTTAAAGCATTTTAAGGGAGTTGCAACCTGGGCTGGAACCCAGGCCTCCTTTACAGGCCACTCCCTGGCTTGTTCTTCCTTGTGTGACAGAAACATCCTTGTATTTCAAAGGGGGTTGATTCTATGCCCATCTGTCCAAGCAGTAACAATATGAGCCTTACTGATACACTTTTGGTATCACAGAAGAGGCAAAGAGAGCTTAGAGTGCATCTCCCAACAGTGCAAGAGTCGTCCCTATAGGTGCTTCATCCCACCACAACCAAATTGTGTGGCCTATGGTGTGGGAAGGTGTCAAGTGACCTTGTTGGCAGCACAGAGCAGGAGTGCCCACAATTGCAGACCGTGGCCACCACCAGAACACTGTCCTTTGCCTTTCCTTTATGCCACCACAGTCCTCCCTCACTATCCTCAGGCTATTTGCTTAAGTAGACAGGATTTTTTGCTGCTGTTACCCCTCATTAGTGTCCTAGCCCTCAATAGAAACACAGACATTTCCATTCATCATGCCTGCCATTTTTACCAGTGGTACCAGGAAACTGTGACTGCTGGCAAGCACAGAAAGATTTGTTTTTAACACTTCACTTTTGCATGGTCTATAATTTCTTGTGTAGTGCACAGTTGCCCATTTTGCCTCCTTTAATGCTTCCCATGTATATCTCCAGCACAAGAGCTGATCTAAGGCAGCCCCTATGTGGGATAGCCTGGGAAGCCTCTAAGTTCTAGCCGGCTCCTCCACAAAACCAGCTATGTATTTTCTTCCCTGTGGCCTGTGTGCATGAATCGCTTCATGTAGCCAGGTGTCTGTTTCTCGTCCAGCGTGGCCTGGCTCTCTCCCAACAAGCCAGCGCTCTTGTTTCAGATCTGAGGAGCAATTTGTCCCTGAAAGCGTGCAGAAAGCCCAAGTAGTTCTCGTTCATAATTGGCACCGAAAAATGGTTGTCTTTTTTCCACAAGGCCCACCAGATCTCATTACTGGAGCTCCATTTCTAACAACCACGTTGTTGAACATTGACTGGCACACTAAGAAGTACAAAAACTAATGCAGCAAGTGTCAAAATCCAGTTCATGTTGCAGAGCCTTACACCTTGCTTTTTCATTATGTGCATTCACTTGCAAAATTCGCTTGCTTATTTGCGGCGAGTGTGAAAGCCATTAGAGGGAATTAAAGAGGATCTACTGAAACTGAGGAAGAAAAGCTTTAGCATCTGCATGGAAGGGAGGGAGGGAGGGAGACTTCTGTGTGTTGGTTTAAGGCTGTGTAATTAGGACTGCATATGCTCCTCGGAGGACAGAAACCATAAGAAGTACAAGACTGAAGTCCAGATCCGCCCTCAGCCTGGAAGTACTGGTCTCTGCCACGCAGTTTTGCAGCCACGACTGAGGCAATTCAACCTGCAGGCTGACGAGCCTGGAGAAATCGGGGAAGGGTTTGCGGAGAGGAGAGAGCCGCCTGCGTTCTGTTATCGCTCTGCAGAGGTAGCGGAGGATTTAGCCTGATTACACGCACTGCACCTAATCTTCCGCTCCCCGGCATCTGCCTCTCGCAGGGGCTCTCGTGGGATAATGAGGAGTGACACACGGTGTGAAGTGCCAGCCCTATCTCATCGTCACCACCATCGCCGCTGTCACAGGGAAGCACCACGGGAGATGAATCGAAGCCCACTGTGTGTTTAGGAGGGTTCAGCGGCTGCTTGTTGCTATTTTTATGCAGATTCGCTAACAAGGAGGCTGAAGGAGAGCTGCTGAGTTACAGATCATGAGAAACAATTCCAGCTAATTAGTGTTTCTGACCCATATTAGAAGAGCGTGCGTTTTGTTTTTTTCCCCTGGGCGATTTTAAACCGTATCTTGCAGGCTTTAGTCCGATGTGGAGGACTTGCTGTAACTGCCAGACTTAGCATCTCTCTCACTGCCTCTTTTTGGTATCTGCTCTGTGCAACTCATTTAACTCTTCGCATGCGGTGTCCCCAAATCAGCTCTGGCTTTCCCAAGGTCAGATATGAATTCCATTTGGTGGCACTGCCTAAGCTCGCATGAAAAAACTGAGCATAACAAAACAAATGCATGAGTGGGCAATTTTTTCCTGAAGGAATGAAGTTTCGGTTTGATGCTTCCAAGAGATTATTCTAAATGACTGTGGGAAAATGATGAAAAAATGCGTGTGGAGTCCTTTCATAACACTTGCACTGGGAAATACAATAAAAGGAAAAGAATTCCCCTGATGTCTCTGTTTTCTTGCATAATCCTCGGTGCTAAGGCTGTGATTGTATCTACAAACCCTTTCCTTGACAATTGCTGGTTACAATGTGCCAGCCACATTTGTACGGATAATAACCTCAGACCCGGTCACGCAGAGGTTTACACCCGTGTTTGAACAACCTCCTCAGCTTAGAGGAACTGCTTTCTGTACAGAGCCTGTGCTTGAGGTCCTATGGTGGAACTGGAGGTCGGGATCTCTTGAGGGGTCTCATCCAGCTCAGCCCTACATCTGTGCAGAAACCCTCGCTGCTTGACATTTGTGGAAATCTACCCACATAAAAACAAATGGCACAATTTTGGCCTCAAATCTGTGATAATTTAAGATGAAAAATCAAAAACGTTTTGACTTTTTTTTTTTTTTTTTTTTCCAGAGCCCATGAAAGGAGCATTTGACTGCTTATGGTGTTAACATTCATTAACATTTTGGGGCATACACAGCCTCTACTTTGTTCTCAATGGCTGCAATTTTTGTTTGAAGGACAGAGAAGTAAAAAGCCTTGGCAGCGAAACTCTGTGGGCTCTCTCCAGCCTACACCACCTCCCTCCGTGCATCTAGGAAGTGGTGCTGTGGGATCTACTCAACCCCAGCTATGGGTTGTGGTGGGTCGGCACACGGCAGGGCCAACTACCCATCTGCATCCTATTGGGAGTGCTCCGACTTGCAAGTGAGGGCACCAAGTGGGATGTTACACCATGATCAACATCGTAGCAGAAAATGCCAAAAAATACACCTTTGTGCCAGCTCCTTTTTCCTCTGGGACACTAACAGGGCTCCCCATAACCCTCCTAGCTGAACTGCAGTTTTTCCTGCAGACAAATGAAGTGTGTGCAGACCACGCAGGCTCTGTACCAAATAAGTGGATCTGCTTTGAGGCCAACAGCCTCTGTGGCTGCAAGTCTGAAAGCCTGAAGACATTTTTTGGACAAGCAGAAAATGAAACCAGGTGACGGATTCTGTTGGCTGACCACAGTGGGGGGGGTGAAGCTCTTTTTGCCATCCCTACTCTCACATCCCCACTCTACAGCATTCAGGATGGATGATTCTGGATGGAGGAACCCTACTGGTGAGCTGAGGGCCAGATCTCCCTTTACCCCAGCAAATGTTTAAAGAGATGTTATCATATTTTGTTTCAGAACAGGAAAACACAGAATGATTTGTGGTTTCTGAACGTGTTCTCTGTTGGTACATAACATTTTTAAAGGGTATTCATACACAGTTAATGTTGGCAGATCTATTACTACAGAAATTTTGCCTAAAAATATCAGCAAGCTCTGCTCCCACTCACAATCAGTAGCTCCACTGATTAAAGACTGAACATTGATTACCAGACCAACATGTGGATTATGGAATAGCTCTTCAAAGAAATCAGATCACAATACACAGACCACATAAGACCCATAAACAGCTTCTCAGTCCCTCCCTTGAGAGGAAAGAAAAGCAGGGCTATTGTCAGCAGACTTAAATTCCCCAGGCTAGGATCCCTACTACCACAGTAAAATCCGAAATTCTTCAGAAGACAAAATACTTTTTTAAAACCCAACTTCCTAAGGTAGGTTTGCTCTTCTCCCCTGTGTCTCTCTCGTGTCTGGGGTAAGATCTTAATTACTGAGAAATAATTATAATGTCATAAAGGGTTCTTCTGCTCACAGAGGAGAGGATGACACCACATACAGTGCCACTACTGTTCTCCCATCAGCTTGGAGTAAAAACAAGAGCCGAGTCCCACAGGGCCCATAGCACTGCAGGAACAGGGCGCCGAGCATCGTGGCCCTGTACTGGCAATAAAGGGTCACCTCAGAGGCAGAGATCCTATTCTCCTGCAGATTTTTCCAGTGACAAATGAGGAGGGGAATAATAATAGATTCAGATTTGTATTACATTAAGTTAAATAATTCTCAGAAGTTTAACATGATTTTCCTGTTGCTGCCTCTGTCAATGTTATTCAAGTTGAAGCTCAAGTGCTGCCTTTGCTACCTGTTTTACATCTTTCTATTTGAAATGGACCTGAACTAAATCCACGGGTAGGATTGCTCTAAACATTGTTGAGGTATGACATCATTTAACTCAAATATATCCTAACATGTTAAGCTTTTGGAAATTCAGGTTTCTTTGCATCCTCTGTGGATTTAAGCACAGCTATATACTGTTACTCTCTTTCTTGACTATTTTTCATCACAAAGACAAGTGTTTGGGATACATTGTGTGGATTGTGAGCTATGCCTTGATCTGTGCCTCTAAAGATGGAGTCATACTTGGGAAAATTTGGTCCATAGCAAACCATTTCCTCTTCACAGAGGAAAGAAAATTGCTCAAGGTGGAAATCATGGTTATCTGTAAATGCAGAGGTCACTCAGGTGGGAAAGAATACTCATGACAGGGACTGGGACTGACCAAGCATGGACCTCAAATACTTATGGAGCAAGGAAATCTTCCCTGCAAACAACCTGTTAAAACCCCATTAGGTGAAATGTGCATGTGAGATCCCTTGGTCCAAGCTCTTTAGAAAAACAAGCAACACTGGTTACAGCTGGATCACCTCTTTTTTTTTTTTTTTTTTCTTTTTTCCATATAAATCCAACCAAGAGATGGATGGACAAAGAATATGAACAATTGCTTTGAAAAGGAGGAGATCTGTATGGTTGCCTTCCAGTTATAGAGTAGAAATGGATGATAGTGGCATCTTCAGCATCTGGCAAGAAACTAAGCTATTCTCATCAAGCAGAAATATTAAAGAGACTCAAGGAGCTGCTCCTGCACTGTCTTAGGGAGAAGCAGGAGCATGATTTAGACACAGGGAATCCAGGTTCAGCTATTCAAAGATAAAAACTGGGAATAATAATTTAAGTGGATGTTAGCATGCTAATTTGTAAATGATGCTTTCAAAGAGCACAGTCTGTTTGGGGACAGATTGCAGCTGTGTGGACAGGAGAAACTGAGAAAGTGACTAAACTGAGAAATAGCTCTCTCCTGAGAGTCTCCCCATACTTGAGGACATAGTCACAGCATATTCCAGACGATTCCACCAAGCCACCAAGTTCGTCTCCTTCCCTATGTCAAATGAACAGACTGAAACAGGCTCTGAACTTGGGCTGACCTCCATGGAGGCCTAATTAACTTATTCTTGTGACCATCCACAGAAAATATGAGGGTGTATTTTCAGTCCTCAGAAAAGGATTAGTTTCTGAAACACATTCCTTCTCCCCAGGTCCCTCCACTAAAACCTCAACAGTAAAACAAATCAGATGAGACAATCACAGATAGCTTCATGTGTCACACTTTTGCTTTTGGCAGGTAAAGAAATAAGAATGTCCTGGCAAAAATTAAAACACTTCCTATCATCCCCTTCAGCTTCACCTAAACCTTGCCTCCCTATCTGCATTTACTAACCTTGACTACTGGCGACTTGATGTCCCTGTATATGGTGTGGTTTTGTTTGTTTCAAACTACTTTTCTTCTATAAGAAAATGAAAGGTCCAGTAAGATGAATGATAAACCCCCTGCATTGATGCTGGGACACTGCCAATCCCTATGGCAAATGGGATGATACAGACCATCAGACTCGACTGGAAATTAGAGCTGAACCAGAGCGAACTGCAGAAGTGTGAAAGTCTAAATGACATTATGAAGCCAATTGTGAGAATTCATCAGCTGTAGGGAAGAAAAAAAAAAAAAAAAAAAGTATAAAAAGAACCAAGCTGCACTAATTTTGAGTGAAAGTTTAAGTACTTCCCCAGCCAGTTGCAGGGAACATAGTAGTTTCTGCTGCCTGAAAAGCTGACTCATCCCTGGGTTTTGCTGGAGGGTCCGTTTGAATGGGGGCAGCTCACTATGAGATTAGTTTCTTCAGGGGGAAGCAACCTAGAGCAGAGACAGCATGATCTTTATGCATAATTTAAAAGGGGAGAGTTATGAGAGATTAGTGCTGTCTCCTGGTTTTACACAATGTATGCAATTAAATGTCAGATCTGTCAGAGTTTATGTCTTCACACACAAGCAGAACACCGCTTGCCTGAGCTGCTGTTTATCACACTACGGTTATTAAAAACAATGATATGGGCCAGCCAGGCAGCCCACTGAAATACAGTACCTGACGGAGTGGGGTCAGTCTTTTTTTTTCTTATATACAGATTGATTCCTAAGAATGAACATCTCTCTCTACAGGGACTGGGAAACAAACCATCAAAGGGACATACTCACCTCAAAAAGTGCCTATGTCCTGAAGTCCTTAGCTATAACTCCATAGAAATCTGTATGTCCCCATTCCCCTCCAGGTTTAAATCTGCATCCAGTGCTGCCCACCATGACATCTCATATCAGAACCAAACATCTCACACACTTTTTGATCACAGAATGGTTTGGGTTGGAAGGGATCTTAAAGTTTATTTAATTTGAACCCCCCCTGCCATGGGAAGGGACACCTCCCACCAGACCAGGCTGCCCAAAGCCCCATCCAGCCTGGCCTTGAGCACCTCCAGGGATGGGGCACCCACAGCTTCTCTGGGCAGCCTGTGCCAGGGCCTCACCGCCCTCTGAGGGAAGAATTTCTTCCAAATATCTAATCTAGATCCACCCTCTTTTAGTTTAAAGCCATTACTCCTTGTCCTCTCACTACATCCCCTGACCAAGAGTCCCTCCCCTGCTTTCCTGTAGCCCCCTTTAGGTACTGGAAGGCCACTGTAAGGCCTCCCGGAGCCTTCTCTTCTCCAGGCTGAACAAGGCTTCTCTTCTCCCTCAGCCTGTCCTTGTACCAGAGGTGTCACAGCCCTCTGATCGTCCTCATGGCCCTCCTCTGGACTCATTCCAACAGGCCCATGTCCTTCTTGTGCTGTGGGCCCCAGAGCTGAACACAGGGCTCCAGGCAGGGTCTCGTGAGAGCAGAGCAGGGCATGGGGAATCACCTCCCTCTCCCTGTTGGCCATGCTGCTTTTGATGCAGCCCAGGATACGGTTGGTTTTCTGGGCTGCAAGAGCACATTGCTGGCTCACACTGAGCTTCTCATCAATCGACACACCCAGGTGCTTTTCATCAGGGCTGCTCACAATCCATTCTCCACCCAGCCTGTATTTGTGCTTGGGATGGCCCTGGCCCAGGTGCAGGATCTTGCACTTGGCCTTGTTGAAACTCATGAGGTTCCCACAGACCCACCTCTCAGGTTGTTCTTTACGTGATGTTGACCACTGGCCCTGGTGAACAGACATGGCCAGTAGCACAGAAAACCAACTGTGGTTGGCCACAAGATACTAACCTGTTTTGCCCCTACATTCCCACCACTCCTCTCTTTCCACCCATTTCTTCTGAGCTTCAGAAGCAAATGCATCAAAAGCCAGAGTGATACTAATGCAAGTCAGCAACATCCACTGCAACATCCTACTGCTGTTTGTGCTGCACACACAGGCTCCTGAATACTGCTGTGGTTTAGTTTGTGTGCTGGGTTTGAGAAGGATGAACTGTGCCTGAGCAGCACCTGTGTCCTCCATTAAGTGGGGCCTGGTGCGACTGGCGCAGGCTACAGCCTTTATTGGTCTTCAGTGAGATGGATTGCATCTGTGCTATCTGAGGTGTGTACCTAGCTGCTAATCTTCTGCATGTATGCCAGCTGAACGACGATCAAGTGTCCCATTAACTCCAGCTAGAGCAACCACCTATGCCAAACAGGACATGTGAAGTAATTTTTGCAGGCTTAAATTTCGGAAAGCTGAAGTAATGTGGCCTGATTCCCTAGGGAGTCTGCTGAGCGCTACGATCCCCTGTTGAATTCAAAGGAGCTGTAGGTTCTCAGCACTTCAGAAAATCAGTTTGTGCCAGATTTTTATAACAGAATGATGCCATGCTGCACTTAAAAATAAACATATTTTTCCCCTGCCCCCTCTCTGTGTCCCATTTTAACTCACTTTTTTCCACTGGATTTCATCCATAGCTTTCTTCTTACAAGCAAAGGAAAGAGAATGCATAAGTTTTAATTAGAAATTAGTCTTTCAACCTACAATGTATGCTTTAAAACCCAGCAAAAAATGTTGCAAAGCCTGTTATCCTTAGTTACGAAATAAGTATGCAAACTCTGTCACCATACTCTTCAAAAATACCTTTCAGCTGTTCCTTTTAATAAAGAAAAGTATGAACCCTTCTATATTACTCTGAGTTTAAAGTAGCTCAAATGTTTGGTCTACCAACTTTGACAATGTCCCTTTAAGTTTTCTGATTTTTGTAGAAGATCTAGCCCTGGGGTTTTTTGGCTTAGACACAGTACTTGTCAAAACCCTTCAGACTCTCTTACTGAAGTGGCTGATGCTGAGTGTTTTTTTTTTGTTTTTTTGTTTTTTTTTTTTTTTCTAGAATGACCTTGTTTCCAGCTCCCATTTCATGAGAAAATGTGATCGTGTCAGAATTTTTCTTTGGAGAGAATTTTCATTTTACGGATCTTGACAGATTTTCAATTTCATGCTTTGATTTGAAGTTCCTCTGATTCTTTTCCTCTTACATTTTAATCTGACAGCCTTTAAGGCTAGGGGGACCTATTCTCTAGTGGCTACAGCAAAAGATTTTGCATCAGGAGATCTGGGTTCTATTTCTGGTATAATCTCCAGACTTGATATGTAATTTCAGCAATATGAATGTGTGTGTGTGTGTGTCTGCATCTGTGCGCATTTTGCTGTGCCTTGTCCTATAAATACATAAATATGCATTTAAATAGACAACTATATGCATAAAAGACCGTAATGCTTACACCACCACCCATCCCCCCTTATTTCTATTACTGCTTTTGAGTATTTTGAGTATTTGGCTGTGAAAGAAAAAAATACAGATCCTACTGCATTTAAGCACTATGGTATTAGTGTGTTCCTTTCAGCAGCTGAATTTTGACATATTTAAAACCAATGTTGCATATGACAAAGTTTTGCATGTCTGCACATACATGCAATATCTTAAACATGCTATCACTTCAATGAACACTGAGTGAGAGCTGCAGTCTTCGTAGATGAAAATCCATGACTTTTGCCTGCAGCTTTGGCCTCCTCTCAGGCCATTTCCAAAGGAGGTGCCTGGTCAGTGTGGACTGAGAGGCATGTCCAGGAGAAGCTCTGGCCACTGCCCAATAGGTGTCTCACAGAGCAGATAAACATTGTCCTTTGGAATTTGGCATCCCTTTTCAGTGTCTGTAGGTTGTCATTTTCACGTAGCCGGGCTAGATGCTGATGCATTATAGGAGTAAATGTAAGATAGGCAACTCCCACCTTAAAAGGCAAAGCTTCCTATTCACCTGATAGAGAGAAACCTAAGTGCTTCTGTTCTGTAAAGCATATCTTCTTGGGAGGCCTTCAAAGGCATGTACGTCTCCCTAGGGAAATGAAGTGGTTACTTTAAAGAAGACTATTTCATTAGGTGCCAAAAATGTAGGAGCAAGCTACATGCTTATGTTGACTAGATCCCTATCAAAGAGATGAGAATAGATGGCAATAGATCCTCAGGAGCCCTTCATCTGCTCCTCATCTGGTAGCCATTTACATTTTTGTATTTCTGTGTTCATGGGTGAGGAATTCCTCACTAAGAGACACTATCTGAAAATGTAAAGAATGAGAGGTCAGTCCAAGAAGGATAACAGATCAAACTGTTGAACAGTGAAAATGCTGCTCCATGAAAATCAGTTATCAGCACTCCAGACCACACTCAGAAGCTCTGCACTTGAAGTCTGTGTCATGTATTTGCAATTGAGCCCAATGCTTTCTTCTCTGAGCTGTCAAACAGAACTGGGAAGGGAATCTGGAAAACCACAGTTTTTTAATTTTTTTTTCAGTTCAACTATTTTCTCATTCATGAGCTAGACAGGAACTATGGGACTATTTACAAATTGGCTATTACCTGAAATGCAATCTGTGTAATTGGTCGTATCAGTCATATTTATTCTCTCAGACCAAACAATTCCAAGACCATAAAAGAGGTTTCAGTCTTGTCCCACCAGCCTTGCCAGTAAGACTCCCCAGGTGATCACTCTCAGATGTGTTTTCACATGACTTTCATTTTAAAGATTTATTTTCTGGCAAAAAAAAAATATGTTAGGAAAATTTATCTACTTAAATGTCGGTGGAAAGCACATAAAAGGAGATCTGATACTATAAAAGAAAAATTGCTATTGTCTTAAAATACCATTTTTTTATCAGCATTCTTTCATTCAGAGGTTATCTGTATCCTGCTCACAGAGAGCTTATCAGATCTGTTTCATTTTCATTCATATTCACTTGAAGGAGAATAATAAGCATGTAAAAGAAGAAACGTGGCTCTTCTATCTCTGGCTAAATACCCTGAAGAACAGAGGTTTGGGGGCATGGGAGAGGCTGGCTCAAGTGCTGCTAGGACTTGAAAGCCAAAGGACATTGTTCTTGGTCTTGCATAGGGACAGTATGCTCTTTTTGGTATATTTACACAGGGTCTGCTCGAGCATAAGAACAAATGGTATACTATTAGAAACATACTCCTAAGTGAAAGGCACCACAACTAGAAAGGGATATAAATTGAGAAGGAAATAAACATGAAAAATACCATTTCAATGAAAAATACAGTTTTTAAAGCTAAAATATACAGTGTTTTAGCAAGATATCATGCACTTTTTCAATAACAGTCTTCTCTGAAAATTGATTTTATAAATGACTGTGACCCCAATAACCTGTTGCTGGTACTGGTCCCTCTCCCAGGAAAGGAGCAGGACCAGCCGCATCCTTAGCTCTTGCAATGAGAGCTATGAGCAGAGCTATGCAGAAAGAAAATGATGCCATAACCATGACTGTTAGGGGGAACTTGTTACCCCACAGTTACAATAAGGAAGTTTACTTTGAACTCAGGAGGTGGAAACTACCTCACACTTGACAAATTTAGTTTAGGATAAGGTAATATATGTAATTATTGAGAGCACTTGTATCTCATGGTTTTACAGTAAATTATTGCACTGTAACTTCCTGAATAGCATACTTCATATGGTAACAGACATAATTATGCTACCTTATTTTTCCTCAACTATAGCATCTCTCTGATTTTAGCTGGTTTAGCAGAAGCATGGGGGATAGCAAGCAGGGATGGTCTTACAGTGGGTGTGTCTGGAATTTATTCTGCATCACAACAGTTTTCTCATTAAGCTATGCACACTTTCCACTGAATTCTGTTCAAAAGGCCAGGTAAGGTGTGTATGAAGAGTCCCCCTCGAAATACTGCAGTTCCCCTAGCCTTGATGTGCCCCACACACCACAAGGCTTGGGCGCTCATTGACTGAACAGCACTGCTCACTCCAAGGGACGCCCTTCCCCTCCTGTACACATGGCCTATTTAGTCTTGTATGGCACAGGAAACCCTTAGAGGGCATTCTCCCCTTCTGTCACTTGGAATTTATCAGTATCTGGTAGAATCTCAGCATCACACAGAAAAAAGTAGCAGCCTTTCAGTTAGAGAAATGGCAGATCAGCCAGCCCTCTTTTCATGCACTTCCTTTGCTTCATCACTCTGTTTTGATGCCATTGCTTGTGAAAGGACTTTATTGGGTCAAATTCTTAAAAAACACGTCTTCCATGAAATTCTGAAATTCCAGCCTGTGCTAGTTCTTCTGCAAGAGAAGTTCCTCAGATGGAGCACCAGACTTACTGCAATACCAAAGCCAGACATCCTATAGGTGATGTCAGTTTCAGAGGCAGAGTTATTTTAAGAATCACTGTGTGGCTGCCCATGGAGGACTCATCATCATTTTGGGTACTAGTGGTACCACCTAATGTTCACCATTGGGTAGGGCCATCCATCCTCTCTCTATAGTCAGTCGAAGGATGGTCATGTAAAGGGGTAGCTCAGCAGAAGCTACTACAGACTGCCAAGCGATGCAGTCACTCACACCGTGCAGGGCAGGTTACTGAAGTGAACTGTCCTCTCAGCAGTGGCCAGCATTCCTCTTGAAACTCATTGTAGAGAGGGTTTCATCATGGATTACAGTATGGGCAGCATGGAAGATGAGTGCACTGGGGCCCAACAGCAAATTGGGAAGGGATATGATTCAATAGCATAAATGCACCCCGGGTTGCTGGGGTCAATCAGCCTTTGGAGGCATTTGTGGCTCCAGACACAATAAAGAGAGCCCAGACAGCCACTTTGAGACGGCTACAGCTAGATGAGAGGAGCCCCACTGGTGTCTCAACCCTTTCCAGCCTCCATAGGTTTGATTTCTCCTCTGTTTTACTGTGTCTGCTGGGAAGCAAGCCAAAGCCACACAGAGCTGGATCTGCTCCTGATGTTCCTCATGTTCCCTGTGTTCATCTCCAGGGTTTTGGGTTGGCCCTTCAGAGAAGCTGAGGCCAGCAGGGAAATTTGGAGCTTGATCAGCTTCCTAAAGGGGGGGAGTTTGGGTTCAGGGGGTTTCTCCAATCCCATCCCCACCAATGTTTGCTAAAATAATAAAACCTCATTTCTTTCCATTAACTCAACTTGTGTTTGCTATGTTGGTGGTCTCTTTTCCTCCTCTTTCTTTAAGTCTTTCCTTATAAACTTAATCAAAACGAGTTTTCTAGATTTGCTGAGTGATTCCATTACATTTCCTGACCTCTGCCTTTCACTTCTATTTACCTGTCTGCCTCTATGGCTCACCCTCCTGCACAGCTCTTCAATACCTCTTCCCAAACCCACCTAGTCACAGCCTTTTGGTATTTCCATTGTGAGCACAGAATAGTCTGAAATAGGCTTGGTTATAAGACAAGATGGTAACTCTCTGCTGCTCCGAGGGAAAAATCCCTTCTGTTGGCATCCAGCTCTGATTTGCAGCTCCCATCCTACAAGACTAGCAGCTCCCATCGCCGCTTCCCTCTTCTTAGGTGGCCAGTTCCTGTCCTGAGGTACCTCAGAAGGGATGAAACTCGACGTGTCACACTGATGAGTGGTGCTGTATGTGGAAACCAAGGGCTTCCCCCATGGCTGGGCTGCATCCCAGGCCCAGACGGAGGGTCACTTGTGTTCAGAAGTTGGGGTGCTGACCCCCACCCAGCACCCACTTCTCCTCTGAGATGCTTGCACTGCTTCTCCTCCCTCCCTGGATAAATACGTCCTATTTGCTCTGAGTCCTCTCCTTTCTCTGAAGCTGAATGCCCTTTCTTAACCTTGCAGGAATGTGTGTGCATACTAACCAGAGGGGATATATAAAACATGTCAGTAAGTGCATAATACCATGTGAAAGAGCTTACCTGAGACACTGTGGCATGAAGACTACAGTATGCTGCTGGGAAGCAGGAAAATTTATTGGTGGCTTTAGGCCTAACAAGCTCTGATGGCTGTCAGACTGGCAGGGGATAGAGGCAGAGACAGATCCGTGCTTGGCCCCTTCCTTAACTACCAGGAATTTATTTTTCAGTCATTAACTTCTTATGCAGAACCTTCTTCCTCCTAAAGCTGCAGTTATTGCAGAGAGGAACAAAGATCTCTTCTCTTTCCTCATTTCTTTTTCTTTTAAGTTATATATCCTGGGGGGTGTTTGTTTTGTTTTAAAAATCTGCAACAAGAGGGTAAAGAGTGTCAGAGAAAAAAAAAAAACACAACCTCTCTCTCTCAAAAAAAAAAAAAAAAGGTTGTTTTTTGTTTTTCCTTGTTTCATTGTGTTCCAGCTGAACAGCTGTGAACTTTTTCTTCATGCACTCATTGTTGTTTTTACTGTCATTGTTTTTACTACTCGATCTTCACTTGGGTGTTTCTTTCAGGTGTACATACAGTGGTAAAGCAAGGCTCCTCTTGGGTCTTTGATCTGGGTCTTCAAATAAAGAAGCTGAGCATTTATAGCTCTCTTTCATCCAGGTGTCTGAGTACTTTGTGAACACTAATGAGTCCTGTCTCGTGCCACCGTGCAGACAAGCTGCAGCTAACTCCAGTCCCCACAGACATGGAGGTGCAGGGAGCTTGCCCGGCACGGTGAGGGAAGGCAGTGGTGCTGCCAGAGCAGCACACCCAGCACGGGCTCTCTAAATTCACTCCCCCTACATTGATACTGACATGGGGAGAGTGATAACGAGCTATGGCAGATGTCATTGCTGCTTTGTTGATGGAACAGCTCATTATATAATGAGAATATATCATGATAAAGTGTGCTTCATCTCTAAAGTGCTTTAGATAAATAGTTCTGTATCTTCCCAGGAACAAACTCCAAGCTACATACTCTGTGACCACTGCTTAGGCTTTCCAAGACCTTTTATCTACTATGCTGTCTTACTAGTAGGTCCTACAGCTCAGGACATTTTGCTCCCAGGAATTAAAGATGTGTGTTAAGAGACAACAGGAGCAAGCCCAAAAAGAGAAAGGACTGGAACGCCTCCTTCTTAAACATTCACCATTTGCATTGTGCCCAACCTGCTTTAGAAAATATCTCGTGGAGCATCCTGGTGCACAATGGAGATTGTAGATCCATCACTGGGGATGCAGAAGTCCTGAAGGGGCTGAGCTATCCAAAGCTACAGAGCAAACCAGCAGGAGATGTGGTTGGGTGGCAAGGGGCTGTATCTGCCCAAGCTCTCCCACTGAAATGCAGGCTAATGTGAGCCCCACTGAGAAAGGACACAGAAGTTGGTCCTTAGAGATCACACAACCTAGCAGCTGTCCAAATGCAGATGGTTTCAGAGTAACCACTGACAAGTTCTTCCACACCTTCCACAGTTTATCATTCCAACTTTAAGAAATGAAAGGTTGTATGCTCCTTCTTATTATGGTGAGAACCGTGCCCAGATATAGCTTAGTGCTCAGCTGTGCTTTTAGCTGGAGGGTATAGTTTCACAAGACACCTAGAGTAGAATTAATAACCCATGGCTCCACTGTTTTAGTGGGACAAATTGGCTTATCTTGCAATCAGACAAGAACCAGAGCTGGCAGAAGGAGAGTCGGTGAGGTGGGGAGCAAGTGGTGTGGATGGGGATCTGGAGGAGGGCAGAGCCATCCCGGTGATGGAGGACAGCTAGCTGCTAATTCAGCTCACCCATCAACCAGGACTTAAATGACCAGAGAGAGGTCAGATGGCAATGGTGTCTGAGCAGCTGAGTCACCTCTGCAGCTGCAGGGAGAAAGCTTCTGAAGGCTCTCAGGGCAAGCACGGTACTTCAGACCACCATCGAGAGGACTCAGCAGCCCCAAGAGAGGGGTCAGCGTGGAAGCCTCACTACTCAGGAGACAAAAGGTTGTTCTGCTATCAAGCTCCTGCAACAGTATTGATATTAAACAAGTATTACACTCCCACAACAAGGGATTCAAGTTTTAACATGTACATTATAAAAAGTAAGGAAAACTAAGAGAAAGAAAATATGCATTCATGAGCCAGGTTGGTTTAATAAAGTATTAAATAGTTAATGAATGATGCTTTCAAAACAAAAAGAGGGGTGGCAATGCAGGAGAAGATGCAGCAGGAATGAACTGGATGGATGGCTGTGAAATTCCTAAGCTGGGCCTGAGGAAGGCAAAGGGAGGAGCTGGTCAGAGATCTCTACTGACTGCTGTCTCTAGAGTGTCTCATAAAAAACCACATAGCTCAAATTATTTCATTCCTACACACACATTACAAAGACAAACCTGTTATTAGTGGGAACGCTTTCCCAATATGAAAGGCAATATGGGGTTGTTCTTGTTCTTGCCATATGTCTTGTGTAATGACAGATAAAGAAGGCTGAATTGCCTCTCCGTGCTAGGCAGCAGTTACTGACTAAGGAGATTTTTTATTGAGAAAGTGATTATATTCCTTTCCATGATAATAAAATTCTTCACGGCGTTCATTAAAAACGTTAAGACTTCCCAGGTAGCCACTGTGCCTTGCTGTGAACGCAACGCTTTCCCATTTTTCAGGCCCAAGAAATGTGTAGGGATGGTGGTATATATTTTCAGCATCTTTGCAGTTCTCCTTTAAGAACTTCTTATTTGTCTTCCAGGAATAAGCCTAGGAGCGGCCTGATGTTTCTGAGCTGATTCTTGTGCTGCTAATCTTCACTCCACTATTTTTAGACAATTCTTAAAAATCTGCCTGTTTTTTCAGTTGTCTTTGCTCGCAGTGATGGCTTATTTATGTGGTCTGGGAACATTTGCAGTTCGCCTCAGTGCATTGGTCTGAGCCCAGCAACAGCTTCCTGACTTGAGCAAGGCCCAGTTTTCCTTATCAGTGGTGGCCTGCTGCGGGAGAGCTCCCTGTGGGGCACTGCAGGAGGAGATCACAGCTCCCTGCACCCCTCCTGGGGTTAATCCTCAGCCATGATCCTGCTTGTTTCTGGGCCAAAATGCCTGGGAAGGGGAGGATGATTCCCAGAGCTGTTCTGGGTGGTGCAGGGGAAGGCTCCACCCCTGCTCCTTCTGTCCAAGGAGGACGATGAGCAGGGTAAGGGAGCCTTCATGGCTGGAAGAACTTGGGGCAGCTGGGGTGCTGAGAGCATATGAACATACCTAAAAATGCTACTCCTTGTGGCTTCAAATGTTTGGAAAGAGTATGTGTCCCTACAGTAAAAGCAAGGGTGCCACTCATCATGAGTGCTTGAGGTCCCCACAGCACCTCATAGAGGCCAGTGAAGGTGCCGTGAAGCAGCTACAAGACTGGGTTTGGGCACCTGAAGATGAACACACAGCTGAAGCCAATGGGGTCAGTCAAACCCACATTTGTGCAGCTGTGCAATAAACAGAGCAAGGGACCCAATTCTGCCCCTATACCAAATGAAAAACTTCACAAAGAGGGAGCAGAGACATGTGGTGGATACAGTTTGGGCCTAGGGGGATGTCTGTTGTCCCTTTCACTATCCATAGTGCCGTGAGAACTCCTGGACCGAGAATCAAAGCTTTATTGCTTAAAGCTTCCTCACCTGAAATAGTCTGAGCAGCTGGCAAAGGCATTCAGAGCAGCCAGCAGGGGATCCTGGGGCTGGAGCTGGCACTGGGAAAGGTGGACCATGGCTGTGCAGCATGTGAGCTGTCAGCCATGGGTGTAATCTGTATCCACTGCAAGGCAGCATTGCCGTTTTGCTGTGAAAACAGCAAAATTTTCTTGTACAGACAGGAAAGTTTCACCTTGAATCTAAATTAGGTCATCTCGTGCTGTGTTTGCTGGAGGACGCGCAGTGAAAACTAACCCGTGATGGCAGAGAGATGGGCTGGATGTGTTTTTTTCTGCCCTTCCCTCCCTGGTACTACTGCTGGAGGAGAGTGAGTGTTTGTAGCTTCCCCAGCCTGGTGCTTGTGCAGTGTGTTTGTGTATTCCCTAGTAAAATCCAGGCTGGAGCAGCCAGCAAGTAGGCGGCCTGTTAAGTGAGTAAAGGGCCTGGCATCCAGGCAGGGGTGCTGGGTGGACAGGGGGGGCTGTGCTGGTGCTTGAGCAAATCCTGAATCTATGTACGTTTGTGAAACTGAAGAGTGCTGTGTGTGTGTGCCTGTGCTTGTGAATGTCTGTCTTTGCCAGCTGGAGTGGAAGAAATGCTCTCAGCTGTGTGCTTCATGTGAGTCCTTTTGAAGGCAGCTCTGGGCTGGAATAGCTTGTGTGAGCGGCCATCTTAGGGGCCTGCCACTGCCTATGTGTGTCCCGTGCATCTTGGGGCTATGTGCTCAGCTTTGCTACTGCTTGAACCTGCAAGGGGAAAGCTTCAGCCCCAATCCCTAGCCTGGGCAGAGACCCCGGATCCCCAGGCACTGTGCTGAGCCCCCGCAGCTGGGCAGCAGCGCTCCTCAGCAGCAGCAGCTGCAAGAGGCAGTGGTGCTCTTTGCACTTACCTCACCTAACAGCAGGCTGCAGAAATCCTGCTGTTCCCAAATGACTTCTCAGAAATGTAGCCACTGCTAACATACAACCAAGCCCAAAGATCATCTCTTTATTAGAGAGAAGAGATGGAACCAAAGGCTAGTGTCCCCCAACAAAGTTTCTCCTAGACACTCAAGACACTCGTGAACAGTGTTAAACAATATAATTTATTGGCTTTTTACTTAAACTAATATTTCTAGAGGGGATCCACTCCCCTGTCAGTGTGGGCAGTTGCTGCCCTGGAGGTAATGGTGGTAATGGCAGCCTCTGCTGCAGGACTCCTGGGAGCAGCGTCTTCCGATGGATCCAGGAGAGACTCTTCAGTTCATAGGTTTGTTGGAGTCCTGAAAACCAGCTGCAGGGTAGTCCTTATAAAATACGAATCTATTTCTAAAGAGGCATCTAATCTATGGGAAACATCTAAAAACCTTAGCTATTCTGACTATTCCTATTCATCTATGGGAAATTGTGTAGGTATTCCTCAGTGGAAGTTCAAAGGAACATGAAGAGAACCGCTAACTGCCGTTGGAGCAAATGGGGGAAGGAACAGCCACATTGTTCTCAAAGAGACTCGCAAACAACCCTATCTCTGCCTGCAGCTCGCTCATGAAAAGGGATCTCTGATGAGAGTTTGCTGATGCCATGTCGTCCATAATGATCTGCAGCTCACGCAGCTTTGGCAGCAGAGACTCCCTCAGCTGACTCACAAGAAGTCCTGGAGCATGCTGGTCAGTGAGGTGCCCTTCTTCCCGCTCCTTCTCTTCCTCCAGCAACCCCTCCTTAACTTCATCTTTTTCCTGTTCCTCTCCTCCATCTGCATGCTCACTGTTTGAGCTCCATGGCTCAGAATCACCATTGGTGTCATCTTTTATCTTCCTGGGCAGCCAGTACACGCCAAACAGAGCAAGAAACACTTCAGCAAGTGCCCAGAACTGCCAGTGGTGGCACATGGAGAGGAACATGAACCCCGTGCTGTTTCCACTCTGTGGTTCAGTTCCCTTCTCGATCTGCTCTAGCAGAACCCGCATCTCCTGCTGCAGCATGACTTCTCGTTCCTCAATGAGGTCCTGGGTGACCTTGTCAGGCTGGTCCCCAACCTGAAGCATGAGCTGTAGGAGGCTCAGCACTGACAGCACGTGAACAATCATGATAGCCATGGTCTGGAAGAGATGGGAGAGAAGGGGCTCAGCAGGGCTGGGTGCGAGGGAGCTGGTGGCTGGGGGAGAAGGGACAGGAGCCAGAGAGATGCGAGGGTAGGTAGGAGAGGGGGCAATGGAGCTTGGAGGCAGCAAGGGCAGGGTTTGGGAGCACTGCACGTCCAGGGCTGCAGGCCCCCCCAGGCAGGTGTTTGTGCACAGCTCTCAGGTGCCCAACAGGGCTGCGAGCCCTGGCCAGAGGTGGCGTGGGGACCGTCCTGCCAAGCTCTGCCCATGAGCAGCCCTGGGCTGGGCTTTGCCCCACACAGGGCTGCTGACAAGGCAGGGAGCACCACAGGAGGCTCTCCCAGGCCCCAGCCCCTGTGGGGCAGCAGCATCTCCTGAGGCCACGTGAGCCTGCCTCATCCTCGAAGCCTCTGGGCACTTGCCCTGGCTGGGGCACCTCTGTGCCCAGCCCAAGGTCCTCCCCAGAGGGGCTGCGCCCTCATCCCAGCCTTAGAAACCACCCCGGGGGCTGCCGTTTGTGCCCCTGACCCTGCCCTCGGCCAGCCTTTCCCCCGCCTGCCGCACTTACCGATGGCCTGCAGCGCACTGCATCACAGAGCCCCGATGACAGTCCCCATGCCGACTCATCCCAGTTCCATTGTGGGCACCAGAGCACCATGGTGACCACCGCAGCCCTGGGAGGCCCCAGACACAGAATCACAGAATCACAGAATTGTGTAGGTTGGAAGAGACCTCAAGATCATCAAGTCCAACCTCTGACCTAACACTAACAAGTCCTCCACTAAACCATATTACTAAGTTCAACCTCTAAACGTCTTTTAAAGACCTCCAGGGATGGTGACTCCACCACTTCCCTGGGCAGCCCATTCCAATGCCTCACAATTCTCTCAGTAAAGAAGTTCTTCCTAACATCCAACCTAAAACTCCCCTGGCACAACTTTAGCCCGTTCCCCCTCGTCCTGTCACCAGGCATATGGGAGAACAGACCAACCCCCACCTCTCTACAGCCTCCTTTAATGTACTTAGTGATAAGGTTGCCCCTGAGCCTCCTCTTCTCCAGGTTGAACAAGCCCAGCTCCCTCAACCACTCCTTGTAGGACTTGTTCTCCAGACCCCTCACCAGCTTCGTCGCCCTTCTCTGGACTCTTTCGAGCACCTCCATGTCCCTAGTCTTGGCTCAGCATCACACAGCTGCCCCGTGCACCCCAAAACCCAGCACTGGCCACCGTAACCTGCAAAGCACAAACCCGACGAGCCGGGGCCTTAGGGGCCTGTCTCTGCCTGAGTGTGTCCTGTGCATCTCGGGGATACGTGCTCAGCTTTGCTACTGCTTGAACCTGCAAGGGGAAAGCTGCAGCCCCATTCCCCAGTGGGCTGGTTTTACTTTGCTGGGCAGCTGAACTCCACCACAGCCGCTCTCTCACTCCCCCTCCTCAGAAGAGCAGGGGAAGGGAAGAAGAAAAGGAAAGAAACAACTCATGGGTTGAGATAAGGATAATTTAATTAAAGGAAAAAAATATTAAGGAAAAAATTTTATTAATTAAATAACTAAAGGGAAAAGGAAAAGGGGAAAAAGGGGGGAAGGGGGAAAAGGGGAAGAAAGGGAAGGGAAGGGAAGGGAAGGGAAGGGAAGGGAAGGGAAGGGAAGGGAAGGGAAGGGAAGGGAAGGGAAGGGAAGGGAAGGGAAGGGAAGGGAAGGGAAGGGAAGGGAAGGGAAGGGAAGGGAAGGGAAGGGAAGGGAAGGGAAGGAAAAAAGAAAAGAAAATCTGTGTGGAAGTGCAGAGGAAATAAATTACTCTAAACTTCCCACCAACAAGCGATGTTTGACCACATTCTTGAAGCAGGACCTCAACGCACATAGCTGTTGTTCAGGAGGACAGACATTTTCACAGCGAGAGCCCACCCCTCCCCTCTTCTTCCTTTTTCCACCTTTTATTTCTGAGTGTCACACCACAGGGCATGGAATATCCCTTTGGTTGGGTTAGGTCAGCTGCCCTGGTGATGTATCCTCCCTACCTCTTGCCCACCCTTAGCCTGCTGGCTCTGGGGGTTTGTAGGGAGTCCTGATGCGGTGCCAGCACTGCTCAGCAAGAGTCACAGCACTGGTGTGATACCGGCGCTGTTCTAGCTCCAAGTGCAGAGCACAGCACTGTGTGGGCTGCTGCAGGGAAAGTTAATATCCAAGCTAGAGCCAGCACGCCCAGCCTGGGCAGAGACCCCGGATCCCCAGGCACTGTGCTGAGCCCCCGCAGCTGGGCAGCAGCACTCCTGAGCAGCAGCAGCTGCAAGAGGCAGCGGTGCTCTTTGCACTTACCTCTCCTAACAGCAGGCTGCAGAAATCCTGCTGTTCTCAAATGTCTTCTCAGAAATGTAACCACTGCTAACATACAACCAAGCCCAAAGATCATCTCTTTATTAGACAGAAGAGATGGAACCAAAGGCTAGTGTCCCCCAACAAAGTTTCTCCTAGACACTCAGGAGAAGACACTCAGGGACAGTGTTTGTTCAAACAATCTGATTTATTGGAATTTTGCTTAAACTAATGCTTCTAGAGGGGATTCACTCCCCTAGCAGTGTGGACAGTTACTGTACTTGTGGTAATGGCAGCCTCTGCTGCAGGACTCCTGGGAGCAGCATCTTCAGATGGATCTGGTGAGACTCTTTTATTCACAGGATTGCTGGAGTCCTGAAACCCAGCTGCCGGGTGGTCCTTATAAACTACAAATCTGTTTCTATTGAGGTGACTAATCTATATGGAAAACATCTCCTAACAAAAAACCTTAGCTATTCTGACTATTTGTATGCATTTATGCATCTAATCTTTGTAGGTATTCCTCAGTGGAAGCTTGAAGACACACGAAGAAAACCATTAACTTTGGCATTGGTGTAACTGAGGAATGAAACAGGCAGGTTGTTCTCAAAGAGAGTTGCAAACAACCCTATTACTGCCTGCAGCTCTGTCAGGAAAATGGATCTCTGAAGGGAGTTTGGTGATGCAGAATTTGTCCCTGCCATCTCTTCCATAATGTTCTGCATCTCAAGCAGCTTCGGCAGCAGACTCCCTGAGCAGGCCCACAAGCAGTTCTGGATCATGTTGGTCATTAAAGTTCATTTCTTCCTGTTCCTCCTCTTCCTCCCTCAACTCCTCCTCAACTTCTTTTTCCTCTTCTCCTCCATTGCCGTCCTCACTGCTTGAGCTCCATGGCTCAGAATGACCACTGGCGTCATCTTTGATCTTCTTGGGCAGCCAGTACATGCCAAAAAGAGCCAGAAATGCTTCAGCAAGTGCCCAGAACTGCCAGTGGTGGCACATGGCGAGGAACATGAACACTGTGCTGTTCCCACTCTGCGGCTTGCTTCCCTCCTCGATCTCCTGCAGCAGCACCGACATCTCCTGCTGCAGCATGAGTTCTCTTCTCTCCATAAGGTCTTGGGTGACCTTGTCAGGCTGGTCCCCAGCCTTGAGTGTGAGCTGCAGGAGGCCCAGCACTGACAGGAGGCGAATTATAACAGCCATGGTCTGGAGGAGATGGGAGAGAAGGGGCTCAGAAGGGCTGGGTGCGAGGGAGCTGGTGGCTGGGGGAGAAGGGACAGGAGCCAGAGAGATGCGAGGGTAGGTAGGAGAGGGGGCAATGGAGCTTGGAGGCAGCAAGGGCAGGGTTTGGGAGCACTGCACGTCCAGGGCTGCAGGCCCCCCCAGGCAGGTGTTTGTGCACAGCTCTCAGGTGCCCAACAGGGCTGCGAGCCCTGGCCAGAGGTGGCATGGGGACCGTCCTGCCAAGCTCTGCCCATGAGCAGCCCTGGGCTGGGCTTTGCCGCAGCAGGGGCAAAGAGAAGAGCCCAGCAGGGCTGCTGACAAGGCAGGGGGCACCACAGGAGACTGTCTCCAAGCCCCAGCCCCTGTGGGGCAGCAACGTCTCCTGGAGCCATGGGTGCCTGGCACATCCCCAAAGCCTCTGGGCCCCCACCCTGGGGGTTCGCTCACAAACCCAACACACCCCCAGGGAGTCCCTGTGCACAGTGGGCAGGAGCCACCCCAGTGCGCTCCTCCTAGTGACCGTTTTTAGCATCCTTCTTCTCTCTCCCAGATTGTATCCTTACCTCTTCCCATCATCTTAAGATGATAGGAAGTAGAGAAGGGGGAGCCATGAACATAATGCTGAGGCACAGACCTGATAAGTCAAACACGGAGACAAGGATAAGAAACAAACTTTTCCTGGTCGCAGTAACTGATGCACTAGCATCACTAAATCTGTTTCTCACTAAATCTGTTCCTAATTCTCTCTCTGTGTAGTCGCGCTGTTATAAATGAGGTCTCAAGTCAATCTGAATTTTGTAATATTTATAAAACAAATATTTCTAAAAGGTATAAAAGCTATAAAAGGTATAAAAGGCAAGTAAACAGTGCTGGCTGTGCGGGGAGTCTACGCTCCACCAACACGCACACACGAACATCAAACATTCTAAATATACAGAACATTGCTTTACATGCTAAACGCAAGTATGCCTATACATATGTACAATCAGGAAAGATAACAAACAATCCTTTAAGTTCCATGACTTAACAGTCTCCATTTTCCATTCCTTTTCTTGATTACTAACAAGTCTCCATTTCCCATTCGTTTTCTTCAGGCCTAATGTATCCCGTTCTTCCCAGATCGAAGAAAAGCATATCCATCTCCTTGTGAAGGCCAATAGGCCTGGGTCAAAAGGCACGTTCAGGTCAGCAGGGGGCGCAACAGCAAAAGCCTTCGATGGCTGTAACAGCAGAGGGGCCCATGGGGTAGCAGTCGGATCAGTAAAGGAGCCCGCAGCTCCCTCACTATCTGGCAAGCCACACGTTTGTGATTGTGGCTCCACATGGCTCTTTAAGGCCTCAGAGGCTGCTCGCCAGGTGCCGATAAATCCCAGTGCAACCTTGTCATTTTTAGTTGCAGAGTGCCACACCTTGACCTCAGTTTGGTCCCATATTTGAGGCTCATAAACTGTCCAATTGTTAATAAAGAGAATAAGCTGTAAGGTTACCAGGACAGTCTTGGTTCCTAAGGACGAACGATTCCCCATAACGCGCAACTGCTTACCAGCGAGAGGCAGTTGTGTGCACCGGTCTGCTTCTCTCAGCTCGAGCTTCTCTCCAGCTCCAGTGCGCCTATTTCCAGCGACTTTCTGTACGAGCTTCTCTGAGCAGTTTGCTGAGTCTGGCCGAACCTATCTTCATGAGGCAATCAAAGTGCCTGTTCCTGTCCTGGTCTCCATTCTGCCAGCCTGTTCCTCTTCCCTTCTTTTTCCTGCTTCTTTATTGATGTAGCTTCATCGTGTTGCCTTTTTTTTTTTTATCTTGAGGGCAGGCTCCCCTCTTATACCCTTCTCTCCACAGCAGTTCTTTTCAAAACAACTTTTCATTGCTCAAACAACTTTGAATGTAACAACAACAGCAAACACCCAGAGACATCCATGCCTTAAGTGGAGAACAAGAAACCAGAGACTGCATGGAGTCTCCTGAATCACCCTTCTTTGTTCCCTCTAAACTCTTTTATATTCCTGATGGCCTCGTCGTTAAGAGTCTAATGTTATCTCAACCATGGGGCTTTCCAATGCCCATGGCCACATCCCCAAAGTTCCCCCTTCTTTATTAATATCAACCATTTTCTCGACAGGAATTACTACTCCGTATATAACAGCGCTCTCCCTCCCTTGTGTATGTGTGCTGCGAGGCCTACGTGCCAGCTCCTGGTGAGACCTGCATGTGTGTGAGCATGGCTTTGTGCAAGCTGCCGGAGCAAGAGCGGTCTTCTTATCCCAGCCATGGGGCAGGAGAGAAGTGTGATCCCAAACCAGCTACTGGGGGACCGGCATCAGTGAGGCGAGCACGGTCTCCCCCCTGCACGGGAAGGTTCAGCAAAAGTGTGGAAATCTCGCTTACGGTCATATCTGAGCATCTCTGTGGATATTCACAGACCTGTCAGGTTTTTCTCAACAAATACTCAATAAACATCACTGAGTTGTTTGGCCAAGACAGTTCAACCCCACATTTCTCCTGTGGTAAAGGATCTGAGAAGAAAGCGGAGGGCTGGGGGAGGCCTATGGAAGATGCAGCGCAGTGGTTTGTGCCTCACACTCTCGTGCAGACTGTGGAGGTTTGCACTTTTTGGAAGAGGGGCTGCCCGCAAGGAAGCAGGAGAGGTTTATCTGAGCTGGCGCTGTGAATAACACTTGGCTGCTGGAGCTGCCAGTTCAATTTAAGGACAGTATGAGCTCGCCTGCTTCACACAACTGCAGAGGCTGCGGGTGTTGCAAAAAGCAACTACTGCTAACAATATGTCAAAGGATAAGCCCAAATCCAAGCTATTCCTTGAACTTTGAACACTGAACTCCACTTGAGAGCCAAGCGCTATTATGGAGGATACCCACAGAATCTTAATACTAAATATGCTTCCGGCAAGACCTGTTAAAAAATGGGCCCAAAGTAGCCAGCTTAAACCTCTCTGTAATTTATTTATTTTGGGTTTATTTCTTTCAGATTTGTGACTCAACAACCTGGCAGCAAAAGGCCTCCATTATTCTCATTACACAGGGCAGCATGTTTAAAGAAATTGGAACCAATTATGTCGGCTATGTTGATCTTGCCAAATGACCTTTTCCAGCAAGAAATGATGTAGCCAAGATCATTTCTGGGTGATAAATTTCTCTCATTTCCTCCAAAACCACAAGCAATTTTTTCCCAGGTAAAACCAGAGCAGCAGGGTGATGAGGCCAGTGAACCTCCAACCTCTGACCCAGCCACCTCTTGCATCACCTATCCCATCGATGGATGCCCTGGGTACCTGTCCCCACTGAGGACACCCAGGCTGCCCCCACCACGGGACAGGGGTGGGGACAGAGAAGCTGGAAGACCCCTGAGATGATGGAGATTTGTAGAAGTGTGTGTGTGTTTTAAAGCAGATGGAGGGTGCTGGCATAGTTATTTTTGTTCCCTGGTCCCATAATGCCATCTCAGGGCTCTTTTATCTTTTGGGCAGGAAGTCCTATTGTGGGAGAGGCGGTTATTGAAGGAGTCAGCTAGAAAATGTCAACTCAGCCTTATCTCCCAAGCACCCAAAATACCCCTCCAATTTCCAGGAGACGACTAACATGAGGAAGATGCCTTCAGTGGAAGGAAGAATGAGAACCATGAGAAACGGTACAGTCAAGCAAGACACTTCAGTGTTGTTCAGGGACATTAAAGAGTCAGTCAAAGGAAAAGACAGCAATGTAGAGGGCTGCAGAGGACAACCACTGTCAGAGGTCCCCAGGCTGGTGACACACACAGCGAGCCCATGGCTGTGAAGGCTCCATCCTGCTCCTGAGATGGCCACACAGCATCATTGACACCTGCCTTCCTAGCAAGCCACTCACAACATCTCTCTCAAGCTCTGTCACAGCATGATAGGCAGCACGGTCAGCCCTAGTTTGAAAGCTCTGAAGGTCGGGAGCTGCCTTTGGCTCCAAGCATGTGCACGTTCTGGCTCATTTGTTCATTGTGGGGCACCACTTGCCATGCAGATCTGCGAGGCAGATGGGGAAGGCTGGGGAATGCAGATGTGAACTTTGTTTCTGTCTGTGCAAAACAGACGTAAGGGGTGTAGATGAGACGAGGAGCAGGATGCAGGCTGACATTTCAAACACTGCCAAAACCTGAGTCTGTGGATTCAGATCCACTGCTGTCTTAGATTATGGAAAACCTTTTCCTTCTTAGTCTTGGTTCTGATGTAATTGACAGGATACCATCAACTAAGATTCATCGCCAATTTCCTTTCATATTCTCCTCTCCTCTGCTCTCCTCTGCTCTCCTCTCCATTTTTCTTTTTTCCTTTTTTTTTATGTTTTCCTCTCTTTTCTTCCTCTTTTTTTTTTTTTTTTTTTTTTTTTTTTTTTTTTTTTAGCATCTACAATTCATAGGCTTCAAGTCTTTCTAAGTTTTCAGTTAAAATAGGTTCCATCTCAAATGTAAAATCTCTCTGTGGATTTATTGGATTTATAATTTTAATAGGGAAAAAGGGTGAAGCATCTTGAGTCATCCGCCGTGCCATATACATACAACTCAGGTGGTTACAGAAAATTCATCAGGGTCAGCAGGAAGTGGGCAGGTGAACTGGGAAGTGGCAGTGGCCCACTGGGGGACATGAAAATAACTCCAGAAAAGAGCATCAAGAATAAGTGACAAACAAAACCTGACCGTCCTTTAAATATGTGTGACTGGGGAAAAGACAGCTTTTTAAAATCATGACCTTTGGGGATACCTAAATAGCAACAAGGGAATGAGGGAATATAGTAGAGTGAGATGGGAATGTGCCAATAGGCTGAGGGAAAAGGAATAGCCATAAAACTGCTGAAGAGCCTAAAACCTTGATTTCACCCTCCATATCTATCCATGTAGACAAACCAAAAACTTTTATTTTCAAAGCTTCAGGTCTCTCAAATTTAAGTCCTTTAAGGTGTCTCATATTGAGCAGGCAAAATGGAAGGAGCTAAAGTCATAGGCCACTTCTGATACAACTAGAACAAACGAATCTATTATTTCTTTATATCTTAGTTTGAAATTACCTGTTGTTTCATCTGCTGGGGATTTGTCTAATGTTTTTATACAGTCATGGTTTGCGTTTTTGGAAGAAAGAGCATCAATTGTCTTTTATTTGAATTTAGACACAAAGTGTAGCTTTCCTAGTCCCCCAGTCAGCACTAAATCAAGGAGGATTAAGCGGTGTGCAGAACATTTCTCATTCATGCCTGTTTGGCCTTTTTTTCCTCCAGAAAGTTATGGCCTCTCCTCTTGAGCTGACATTACACACCAATCATCACCACTGGTGCTGAAAGCTAGGCCAGCACTTGTGGCAGCAGCTACTTCTTGATTAAATCCCTGTGTTTACCTTACGAAATGCCAATCATCCTCCGGTCTCAGCACCCAAACCCTGCAGGGCTGGCTAATGGAGACATCCACCAGCTGCAGTGAAAGTGTTTTCACATCAAACCTCCCGGAGCGGTAACTCAGATACAGGACAGCATCTGCCACCCAGGGACCTCTTTTCCTTATGGGAACCAGGAAAGCCAGGAGCTAAGTACTGGGAGGGGGGCTATTTTAGGTCTGGAGACCCCTGACCACCAGAAGCCCCAGTGAGAAGATGAAGTGACTGGAGGTGGTGATGTTCTGAGGTTGTTGCTAAAGTCACTTGTCATCCAGTTATAAATGAAAAGGGAATTTGACCCTCTACCTTGAGAGGGTCGTTCCCTAGAACTACTCTTTGAGGCAAGTTTTCCATCGGGTCCCCCAAGTTCTGCAGAGCTCACACGTAACAGCTTGGGAATTTGTCAACCAGCTCATTGAAAAAAAAAAAAAAAAGGTGTGTGTGGGATTTTAATATATAAAACACAAACCAGAGTAATAAAATAAGCATGGTAGATTCAGAATTATTTGTGGTTTTTTTTTTTGTTTGTTTGTTTGTTTAAATATATTAACCTTATGCTGCCCCAACAAACTCTCTATACTACAGCTTTGTATATTAAGAAAATATGTGCAGTGTGGAAAGTATTAAGGAAGTGTTGTAGGGGCTGCGTTAGAGGAGGGTCATTACTTTTGGCTGTCTGAGAAGCTCTCTGGAGTCGAGCGACGTGTGTGCCAGCTGATTAAGACCACAGAAGTGATTAGCAAGGGAACCATTAACAACACTGCGTGTCAATGCCCATCTTTAGGTTAAGGAGTTAATTGCCTCTCTCAGAACTGTGGTTTCAAGACTTCTGTAGACCTGTGAAGAAAATACAGCGGCAGTTTGCACTTGATCCACATATTTTAAGATCCGTTTCACAACTACAAACAGATACTTCTCTTTCTAATTAGTGCGGAGCAGGGTGTCCTGATGAGATACATCCAGGGGTCCTGAAGGAACTGGCGGATGCAGTTGCTAAACCTCTCTCCATCATATTTGAGAAGTCATGGCAGTCCAGTGAAGTTCCTGCTGACTGGAAGAGGGGAAACACCACCCCTGTTTTCAAAAAGGGAAAAAAGGGAGACCTGGGGAACTGCAGGCCAGTCAGTCTCACCTCTGTGTCCAGCAAGATCATGGAGCAGATCCTCCTGGAAACTGTGCTATAGCACATGGAAAATAAGGAGGTGACTGGTGACAGCCAACATGGCTTCAGTAAGGGGAGATTGTGCCTGACAAATCTGCTGGCCTTCTGTGATGGGGTTACAGCATTCACCCCTATAAAGATAGGGGAAGAACAACTGACATCATCTACCTGGACTTGTACCAGGCGTATGACACTGTCCCCAGTGATATCCTTCTCTCTAAACTGGAGAGATAAGGATTTGACTGATGGACAGCTGGGTAAAGAATTGATTGGATGGTCACACTCAAAGAGTTGCAGTCAATGGCTCAATGTCCAGGTGGAGATCAGTGATGAGTGGTGGTCCTCAGGGGTCGGTATTGGGACTGGTGCTGTTTAACATCTTTGTCAGTGACAGGAAAAATGGGATCGAGTGCACCCTCAGCAAGTTTGCCGATGACACCAAGCTGTGCGGTGTGGTCAACACACAGGAGGGAAGGGATGCCAGCCAGAGGGACCGTGACACATTTGAGAGGTGGGCCTGTGTGAACCTCATGAGGTTCAACAAGACCAAGTGCAAGGTCCTGCATCTGGGTCGGGGCAATCCCAAGCGCACATACAGGCTGGGTGGAGAATGGATTGTGAGTAGCCCTGATGAAAAGGACCTGGGTGTGTTGGTTGATGACAAACTCAACATGAGCCGGCAATGCATGCTTTCCACCCAGAAAACCAGCTGTACCTTGGGCTGCATCAAAAGAATTGTGGCCAGCAAGGTGAGGGAGGTGATTCTCCCCCTCTGCTCTGCTCTCGTGAGACCCCACCTGGAGCCCTGCCTTCAGCTCTGGGGACCTCAGAAGAAGAAGGACATGGACCTGTTGGAGTGAGTCCAGAGGAGGGCCACCAGGACAATCAAGGGTCTGGAGCACCTCTCTCATGAAGACAGGCTGAGGGAGTTGGGGTTCTTCAGCCTGGAGGAGGGAAAGCTGCAGGGAGACCTGATAGTGGCCTTCCAGGACCTAAAGGGGGGCTACAGGAAAGCTGGGGAGGAACTCTGTCAGGGAGTGCAGTGGTAGGACAGGGGGTATGGCTTTAAACTAAAAGAGGGTAGGTTTAGATTAGATATTCAGACGAAATCCTTTACTCAGAGGGTGTTGAAACCCTGGAACAGATTGCACAGAGAAGCTGTGGATGCCCCATCCCTGGAGGTGTTCAAGGCCAGGCTGGATGGGGCTTTGGGCAACCTGGTCTGGTGGGAGGTGTCCCTGCCCATGGCAGGGGGTTGGAACTGGGTGATCTTTATGGTGCCTTCCAACCCAAACCATTCTGTGATGCTTTGATTCTATGATTTTAATATTGAAGTAAATGGCTAAACATGTGAAGAACGAGATAGCCATGAACTACATGTGTGTTTACACATCACCTTCCCTGTGTGCAACAACTTTTTGTTTTTAAAGAAACTTTTTACTGATTTTTGAAGTGTACTTCTCCAGGAGTTCACATATGTGTACAGTACAGCACCTTCCAGTGAAGCACTGATGTGCGGCTTCCCTTTCAAAAGGCCTTCCCCACACCTGGGAACAAGTGCTTGTCATTCCTCCACTCAAACCATCCTTTTCCCATCTTAAACCTGAAGGAAAAGATTAATAGATCAAGATTTTATAGGCTGAAAAAGGAGAAAGACCTGCTGCTGAAAATGCTCTGGTGTCCTCATTTCACCTACAGGTGAGAAGCTGAAATTTCTTCAGCTGAAATGCTGAGGTGCCACCACAGAAAACCAGGTGGTCTTGCCAGAGACAAGGTCCCAGGCCATCCCAGACCTGGAGGGTCTCCAGAGCTATACCCAGCAGCAAAATGGAAACCAAGGGTGAGACATGGATCCATCAGAACTGCACTTTCCAGAGGAAATGTACCCAAATAAGGTGAAAATAAGGTGACTGTCCCTCACTGGTGCTCCCAGGAGGGCTGCATTGTACGAATCCAAACTCTGTGTGAGAAAGTATTGCTGCTCCCCGCATTGCAGTCCATAGACAAATTAAAACAAAACAAAACAAAATTTAGAATCAAACAGGGGAAAAATACAGTTGTTCAATCCATCTGCTCTGATCTGCTCACATTTTTCCCAGTGCCCTGTATGCTGCAAAACAGAGTTATACACGGTAGGCGTAATCTATAATTGAGTGTCTAGGATTAGTAATTGGTCTTTCCAAATGCTGGGTGCTAGGAGCAACAGCCGCGGCTGCAGACACTCTGTGTTGCTGCCAAGAGTTTTTAAATTCAGGCACGAGCTCCTGCATGAGTTAGGCACCAGCAGGTTTAAACAACAGGCAGTGTCCTTCGTGATCCCAGCTAAATCTTTAACTTGAGAAGAGCACAACCGACTCAGGTTTGCACGAATACTGACGGATTCTGAGGTTCATTTCAATATATATATATATTTTTTCTTTTTAACAGCTGGGCTTGTCTTCTCCAGATACAATTTTTCCTTGAGATACTCTGCATTTAATTATCAGCTGGGACAGAAAGCTTGCAAGCACAGCTGTTATTGCAACATTTCAGTGCTTTGCTTTTTAGGCCCAGATGGAACGAACTGTGCGAGAATGAAAAACCAAGAGCAAAGCAAACTTCCCCAAACCCTCAAAACAACTCGATGTGAGAGACAGGTTGGGCTGGGTTAAGTGCACAGGCAGACCAAATCTCCCTGCAGGGCTGAGTGGGGGTCTGTGCTCTGTGTTCATGCAGCCAAACACCCGTAATTCCTTTCACAGCTAGGGCCTGTCGCAGTTGATGACGCTGTTTGCAGAAGGAGGTTTTTGGCTGTTGCATCTGGCACAGGGGACACTACGGACTCCTGGGTTTGCGTGCTGGAACCGTGCTGTGGATGTCACTGCAGGGTGGGAGGCAGCCCCCTCCCAAACACCGCAGGGTCCCGCCAACCTGGGACATGCAGACAGGATGACCCAGGGCCTTCTTCTTCACTGACCTTCTTCACCTGGGGGCTGCAGGGCTGCTTCTCACTCCTCGCTCTCCCAGCTGCTGTCACACAGCAGTTTTTTTTCCCTTTTCTTAACTCCCCTTTCCCAGAGGCCCACCCAGCGTCACTCCCTGGCTCTGCTCCGGCCAGCAGCAGGTCCCTTTTGGAGCTGCCTGGAGCTGGCTCTGGTCTGCCTTGGGGCAGCTGCTGGGCTCTGCTCACAGAGACCAACTCTACCACATCCCTGGCTACCAAAACCTTGCCGTGCAAGCCCAAACCACACTCCCAATAGGGTATTTTAAACAGGGCATGTGTAGTTTCTGCTGTGTGAAGGCTATTCATTAAAATCCTTAATGCTAAAGCAAGAGTAAGAATGAGCCCCAACAAAGCATTGCAAGAAGGCAGCGTACATGTGCAAGCATGTGTGTGCACGTGGGTCTTCCTCTCCCTGTCATGTTGGCCAAGTTGAACCCTCAAAATGACTGCAAAGCATGAGCATGTTCTCAGCTGCAACTTCTCCTTTTGCTTGCTGCTGGAGCACCATATACCATGACCTTAGAAAGTCTGCAAACTTCTTTTGGGGAAGAGAAGTGGAACAGGATAGTGGCAGCCTTACAGCCTCCTCACTCCCTTACCTTTGACATTACCTTTCAAAACTGAAGGGTGCTGGGGCACTGAGCAAGCACAGCTGTGGCTCAACCCGAATGGTTTGGTTAGACCACGCATTCAGTACAGCAGAGGCCACCTGTAATCAGGCACCCACCTGCATTTTGTTTGCCAGGGCATTCCTCTTCTGTGCCCACCTCCATCAGATGCTGTGGTGACGATGCCACTGGGCCAGAATTTGCAAACTGGTGCTGATGGTGCTGCTGGCTGCTGTCAAGGCATTTCCATTCTTCAAGCTGTGTGGCAGCACTGCCTCAAGTTGGATTAAAGCACAAGAGCCACTGGGGCCACAGGGAGGTGCCAAGAGCCTCCTGCTCCCAGCTCCGGGCTCACCAGCACTGTGGCCCAGCAGAAACAGGCCTCCAGAAGTGCTCATCTCTGCCCCTTAATGCAGAAGGAGCCCAGACAATGGTGGAGCTTTGACTCTCACCTAGGTGGAATTAAGCAAGATTAATCCCACCTCTGACAGCTTCCTGGGGCTGCAGAAAAGACTGTGGCAGAGCAGGGTTTGAATACGGATTTCCTCGGCTGGTGTCCTGATGCTGGGACAATCTTTCCTCTCTGGGGGCAGGCATCTGAGAACCAGGCTGTCGTCTGCAAAATCAGTGGCAAATAAACGCCGTGACAGTAAAGACAGCCTCAAGCACTTTTTGCTCTCAGAATTAATCAGATTATTTCCTCGGGATAATATTTTATTAATGCAACTGTAACCCATTCCATTAATATATTTTTTTACAAGCCTGTCACGGGCTTACCCTATCACGCATTGTGCAGGATGCTGCCTTGTGAGGGTCAGCACCTGCCCCCAGTCGCAGCAGGGAAGGTTTTCCTGTTAGAACCACAGAATAATTTAGGCCGGAAAAGATCTCTAAGATTGTCTAGTCCAGCCATTAGCCTAACATTGCCAAATCTACTGCTAAAGCATGTCCCCAAGCACCACATCTATATGTCTTGTGAATACCTCCAGGGATGGTGACTCAACTACTCCCCTGGGCAGCCTGTTCCAACACCTCACAACCCTTTCTGAGCAGAAATGTCTCCTCATTTCCAACCTGAACCTCCCCCGGTGCAATTTGAGGCCATTCCCTCCAGTCCTGTCACTAGGTACCTGTGAGAAGAGGCCGACCCCCAGCTCCCCACCCCTTCCTTTCAGGTACCTGCAGAGAGCAATGAGGTCTCCCCTGAGCCTCCTCTTCTCCAGACTAAACAACGCCAGTCCCCTCAGCCACCCCTCACAGGACTTGTGCTCCAGGCCCCTCACCAGCTCTGTAGCCCTTCTCTGGACACACTCCAGGGCCTCGATGTCCTTCTTGTAGTGAGGGGCCCAAAGGTGAACACAGCACTCGAGGTGCAGCCTCACCAGAGCAGAATGCAGGGGGATGATCACCTCCCTAAAAGTTGTCTTCATGGAAATCCTGGATCGAGTCCAGGTCTGCCAATCTGCTTCCCAACCAGTTACAGAGAAGAAGAGCCACAGAATCCATTTCACCAGCTTAAAGGACTGGATTTCTAGGAAGGCAGGATTTTAGACAGCTTTGTGTTGCTCTCCCTATTGTTCATGAGAGACAATAATCTCTTTGACTAGCTCATCCTGTATTAGCTTCCCAATTCATCTCCCAGACTTCTGAGCCAGGGCTGTCCATACTTCATTAGTCCACTGAGCCCTAAAGCACCTGCCACATGCATGTTATTAGGTCACTGCTGATTAAATAATTCAGCCTCTCTAAAATGACAGTACTCAAGAAAGTGGGTTATGTGCTGAAGTCAGGCTTGTTTACTCTGAGGAAGGCTGGTGGTACTGGCCAACACTGTTGGGCTGAGGGAGATTTTTGATGGAGGAAAAAGAGCTGAAGCAACAGGCTGGCTTTGTCAGAAACATTGGCTGTGATTTGTCTGCCCCCAGAGTGCTTTCAGAACAAAGACCACTGTCCTCCAGTCTCTCCAGGACACAGAAATGAGAATTCAGTTTTATGAATGTTTCCCTGTAGAAACACTCAGGTAAGTAAGACCATGTGCTAATCACAGCATGGCTGAGGCTGGCAGGGCCCTCTGGGCTCACCTGCTCCAAGCCCTGCCCAAGCAGGGACACCCAGAGCAGGCTGCCCTGGACCATGCCCAGGTGGCTTTTGGAGATCTCCAAGGAGGAGACCCCACAGCCTCTCTGGGCAGCCTGTGCCAGGGCTCCTCACCTGCACAGCACAGAAGTGCTGCCTGGTGCTCAGGGGGAGCCTCCTGTGCTCCAGTTTGTGCCCAGTGCCTCTTGTTCTGGCACTGGGCACCTACCTACAGTCTGAAACACTCTGGCAGTCTTCACAAAGAGGGTAAGCTTTGGAACCGGAGGAAAATACAGCCTGGGTATATTTCCCCCTTTATGGTGGGTCTGTGGAGGTTGCAATTACCACACCCTCCACCAGTGGAAGGAGGTCTAGAGGAGAATCTGGAAGCACTGCTACTGCTTATAGCAATGGGAACTCCTCTTCCAGCTGTGCCAGGCTGACAGTTTTTACACTCTGAGCTTGATACCAAAGTTTTGAGTAAGTATTACTGGTTTGGATACTTAGAATATTTTGATTGAGAATAAATAAAAATTATATCAAATAATGAAGCATTCCCTGAAAGTTTTATTTGTTCTTGGGAATGAAAGGGATAATACTGAAGCTGCTCAAAGTTTTCTGTGAGGCTATTACTGACACAGGAGATACAACCCTGTAGGGCTGCAGCAGCGCTGTTAAACGTGTATCAGCAGCTGAGCTCCACTGCTACCTATCTGCTCTCTCAGAGTATCGACTGTATTCCTTAAAGCTCCAGCTGCTGGACTAGATAAAAGTAAGCTTAGATTTAATTACGAAAAATCAGTGGTCAAGCATTAGAAAGGGGCCCTGGATAAGGATTAAAGATCCAGGAGCCAGAAGGCACATTAAACAAACGTCCCATTTCATTTTTACTTCTCACTCTTGAAGCCCACCTTGTGATTTTGAAAGCTGGATTCATAAATTTGAATCACCGGGGCTTTAACACCTTGTCCAACATGACACAGTGCAAGCAAAAATCAAATCCTTTAACGGGAAGTTGTTTTTCCTACTAATTTCTTAGGTCCCTAGAGAACTTCTAAAATGTAATTTACTTTTACATTTCACTCAACTTGCACAATGCAAACAGACCAGTCTTCCTGAGCACTGCAGCAAGTGTGACCTGCAGAATTACTGCTTTAAACCTTCAGCACCAGCTTACAGCAAAGTAACACACATGGCGAGCAAATACACATTCCCCAATTTGTCACCCACTTCCCATTGTATTAAAACATACATAATAAAACTTGGCAAAAATAAAAAATAATAATAATAAAAAAAAAACAGCTACTAACACATCCATCTAGCTTTAGGATTAACGTAAATAACTTGTATCTGTCTAACAGATCAGAGGATTATATGGCAGTCAATGAACAATCAACCTGATTTCTTTTAGGAAAAAAGCTCTACTTGAGGCCTGAATTGTTACTTCTTCCCTAATGATAAATGACAGCTACATAAGGCAAAATATGCAGTAATTTCTGAGTGCAAAAATGAGAGCAAGCCTCAAGAGGCTCTGCAAAATTCAAAGAGGAGCAATAAATACACCTATTTAATGGAAATCAAAATTGAGATGTTTATTAATTTGATTAGAACTAATTTTGATCTCTCATTCCTCTCCTGCCTTTGATCCTGCTGCTTCTTCTTCTTGAGACTAAACAGTTAAGACTGCTAATGAAACACCTCAGGATGTAAAATTACATGCAAAATTGTCCTTCTCCCCGCGAGTTTCCCGAGCCCAGGCTCAGAGTTGCCATTACCATAAGCTGCAGAGCAGCTCCGGAGGTTGGGATTTGCACTCTCGGGAGATGCTCACAGGCAATGCTGTTATCTGAGCAAGCGGAAATCAAAGCACACGAGGTCAGAGGACAATTTTTATCTGTCTGAAGAGGCACATTTTTTAGCACGGCTTTTCAGTGAGATATGGGCTCTCAGTCCGCCAAGGCCTGAGGTTTCCTTTCCAGCTCATGCAGAAACTTTTCCATGCAGATCACTGAGAAACACAGAGCATACCTGCCATGGGACAGGGAGGCTCACACACACGTCTGACGGCTTAAAAATAGTTATTACTTTCAAATGGTGCCTCAGGCTCGATGCAAGCATTGAGAGAAGATTGAAAGCCAGAGATTCACACCACCATTTACTGGATTGTACAGTGTTATTAGCAAATTCTCAATCCGCTGTGATGATACCGCCCCTCCAGGATGCCAGCTGATGTTTGCAGGGCTGACAGATAAGGAAAAACAAACAAAACCAAACTAAACAAAACAAAAGGCAAAAACAAGTGGGTGTCATGATGCAGTAATTTAGAGTCACTGCTTTAGAGATGAGGTAACCATGAACTGGCTTCGGTTTTGGTTACCCTGTGTCAAAAAACAATATAAAGAAGGAGAAAAAAATTCCAGGGACAGGCAGCAAAAATAGCTGGAGACAAAGAAACGTCTGGAAAAAGACAGACTGAGCAGATGGGAATTCCTCTGTCTATACTGGAGAAAAATAACACAGGAAACAATAAAAAATGCATATTGAATAATTGACAGCAAATGGAAAGCATAGCAGAAACTTATAATATGTAAATAAAGTTTGCATGAAGCTTCTACTGCTGAGAGTGTGTCACAGGTACTCCCCTGTATCCACTTAGAGAAGATGGAAATGCTGCGGTGAGAAGGGATGTCGATATTGCCCTGCCTGCAGCAGCTCATGCGTTTAGGTGCCAGGGGTGCCAGAAGAGATGCCAGTCCGTCAGCCACGGCTGCAGTCTCCAGGAATCTGCATCCTGAAACGCTGCTGCCAGCCTCTGGGCCCTCCCTTTTTCCTCCAGTGCTTTTCGGCATTGCCCCATGCAGTGACATCTGGAGCAACAGCTCTGCACGGTCTGCGTTAGCATGGGCGTGAGTCCCAGATATTATTCCCCTAACTTTTCCCAAATTCTGTCAAGCAGCCCTGTGCTGAGTGTGGGTTTCAACAGATGGCCTGCAGAGCCGACAGGCCACAGCAAGCCACCCGGATGAGCTGCGCCCTGCTGGCACCTCATGAAGCGCCCTGTGCTCCACCACCTGCAGCCTTGGCCACCTCCCTGCATCACCAAACCAGAGCAAAGCCATAACCCAGCTAAAGGAGAGCAGGCCGAGTCTCCTGGGCTGGGGGCTGGGGCAGAAGCAGCCTGTAAGTGTCTCTGTGCTCTGCCCAGTCTACCAAGCTTTGTATCAGTCTGCCAAAGGCGAGTATCACTGACTAAACATACCCCAACTCTGTGACAGACAGCACGAACTACTTAAGTGACCTTGGAACAAAATGATTTGCACATCACGTGGCAGTCCTACACATAAGCCTCCTGGTGGTGAGGTGCTCAGCAGAGCTTTTTAGGTACATTACTCTGCTATGGGGGGCTGGGGTAAGGTGGTGGAGATGCAGCGACTTCTCCACTACCTCAGAAGCACAATTACTTCACCTGTTTCATTGCATCTGTTTCATTAAAAAACAGCACAGCAATGAGCAAGTTCCTCACACAAACTGAGGACAGGAAGTAAATTGACATTTCTTGTGATCTGTGGAAGCGGCCTAAGGAAAGTATCCCCCTTTTCCTCCTTCCCTCCCATGAAAAACAGGCCAGATACAGTATATAGCCTTGATCTTGTCTAGCCCATCACATTTCTGATGCATAAAGCATCTTCAAAATGTCCTCTGATAAGACATTCCTCCTAGCTTGCGCTACTTCATTTAGCAATCAATACGTGTAAATCAATTTGGGATCTAACTGGGAGTACAGATGTGGCACTTACCAGAATGACTACTGGATTAATACAGCTGGGACACAGCCAATGCCACTGCTTCCAGACGTGCCCAAAATGGTGTGTGCTGAGTGAATACCGTGGACTCATGAGCATACTGCAACCCGACCTCACGTATCAAGGCCTCCTGCTCCGGAGCGCCTTTGTTTGAGGGCATGTGGTGCCCAGGAGGCTGGCAGGGAAGGTGAAACAGGAGGAGTGATGAAAGAGCTCTGACCCAGCTGTGGGCTACAAGATTCCCCAGGGGTCTGTTCATTTGTTAATTTTCCTTTATTCTGCTTTGCTGCAGAATCCATGTGAGCATACAGTCTCATCATGCACACTTGTGAGGCAGCATTGCCTAAAAAAATGTGGAAGGATTAAAAAAAAAAAAAAGGTCTTTGGACTTCTTATATTTCTTTTCTTTCCCATTTCCACTAAGAATTATTTTTCTAGAGCAGGAAGATGCATCTTTTATTTTTTAAGAAAGATTATTGGAAACATGAATCCAAACACGAAGAGTCAACCTGGAATTGCACGAAGGCACCCCAGAGTACCATACAATTGTAAAAATTAAGAATGGAAAAGCCATCTAAATCCATCCTGCTGCCAATGCTGAATAGCTCCCTACAGGATATTTACAAGTTTTTAGTGCCTTGGCCTTGTGCCTCACGTGCACTAGAGACATACTTCCAGGGCAATAAATCATCTCTTGTCATGGCTTAATGCTGTAAAAATTAATTTATCACTAATTATTTCCTCTTTTAAAGCCCTGCTCTTTGGATAGCTGGGGTGTAATTCTTGAAAATCACGCTAGTTGGAGAGTAGAAACGCACCATCCCCTCCAGCTCCCTGCCCATAAAGGCCAGCTCTTCAAATGCTTTTCTTTTCCCCGTTTAGTTTCAGCTCTTGTAGTTGATGGGCCACCCTTGGGACCCACCTGGCAGCCTCAGGGACAGAAAACAATGATCACTAGGGTGCTGGTGGACAACAACTTGGCTCCTCTCACTGCTCCTGCTTGGGCACCTCCAGGCCAAGGGTTCAAGGTGCCCATGGGAAGGACATTTCCTTTGTGCTCGTGCAGTCTAGGTTAGAGAAGGGTGCACCTCTTCAGGTTTATCGTGGAGCTAAGCCTGAATTCTGACAAAGTGAGGCCTGACAAAGTAAAGATGAAGTATTGACTTAACTGAGACCTACGGAAATATGATTTCACTTTAAATAAGTCTCTATTCGTCTCTCTCTCTCACGTACGCACAATCCCAGCCTAAGTGATTTCATCTTTCATAGTTGAAGGTCAGCCATCTCAACCCCGTATTTTTTCCATAGTGAGTCACAGTTACCATCCTCCTGTCAGATCTGCACAATCGACATCCTAAATAAAAACCACAAAAGCGAGAGAATTTGAAGTTATTGGACATTTTTATTTTAATGTAGCACCCAGTTCCATATCACATACATTTTCCAAAATTAGATGGGCAGAGTATAGAGCACTATACATTTTGCAGCTTACCACATGGACGTTCTGCAGCTGTGAAAACAAATTGCTTAAATCTGGCTATCTACTTTATAAGTTAAAATTCAAATATATAATAGCCTCAGGGTATTTTTTTTTTAGATTAACAATGATAATGCTCGCAATACGATTTTTACATCAAAAAAATCAATAACAGAGCAAAACATTATGCGTGTGTCCATAGCACATTATCAAGAAGATAACTGGAAAAAGCTTCAAAATACATTTCTTTTCAGAGGTACTACATCATTTGGATTTTTGTTTGCTGAAAAAATACTTCTACTCTTTAGTCAATAAAATATGTCTTCACTAGGGCCTCTTTCCCGTCTGACTTTCGTAACACCGCGTATTTTCTTGTCAAGGACTGTGTGCGCTGAGGGCCAAAGGGCTGACGGTGCTGGAAAACTGACACCCCTCCACCCCTGGCTAGAAGCTTCTCGACTGTCTTTCTCCTGTCCTGGAAGCCCATGTGGGAGGAAAGCCGCTCACGTACCACCGAAAGGTGATTTCCATATCATGTCCATCCCAAATGCTTCCTGTGAAGGCTTCCAACCCCAGCCATCCTGGTGGGGCCATTTTACGACGCGAGTTGTCATCGCCCTGGCTGGTCAGCCCTGACAGCATCAGGCGGTGTATGCCTGGATGAAAGCTGAACGAGTTCCTCTCCCCAGCGTGGCTGCTCAACTCCCAGCAGCAAAACCACTGCCTCGCACACAGGAACACTTTGGAGACAATCTGGTAAGTTAAGAAGGGTATTTGCTGACTTAACGACAGGGCTGGGTCCACTACATCACTCACATTTCTGCTACATCAGCAGAACTCTCTGGAAGAGAGAATGGAAAACTCTCTGGGAAGAGGTGGTGATGTTTCCTCTGCATCGAGTATTAATTTAATAACTCGGAGAAGGACACTGATCGTTAAGGATTAACGTTTGTTCACAGGCCGTTTGTTTAAACAAATGGAAACTGCTCACCTCACGTAATTACCAGGTTATTGTTCATATTTAAAGGCTCAAGTAAAGATGGCTTGATCTACAAAGGCAACCATTCACGGCACTTAGCTGGGCATTTTTCTTCTTTCAGCACTGAACTACCACGTATTGAAACAAATCTCTCATAGAAAGGTATCAGATGTAACAAACATGAACAGATCTATAAAGAAATGCCTGATCAAAAGGAAGATATATGAGTGCACACATATACATACACAGTCTCACGCTGTGGAAAATCCTTATCTGGGCTGTAAGCAAGAGCCTGTTTAAGACCCTGCTCTACCTAGTCTTGTCTTGTGGACAAAAATATTTGATTGTCCAAACAAATAGCTGCAGGAAAGTGAAGACTTAGAAAGGGACACCAGGCTCACAGCCAGCACATCCTCTCAGACACGAGGAAGCCAAGTTCTAGCTTCTGTTCCCAGTTACCATCCCTTGCTGGAGATGCTCTGCACAAATGCTTGCAGAAACTGTGAATTAAGGAAAGCAAGCTTGATGCATGGGATAGTGCTCTTGCTCCCTGGCCGGGCTCCCAGGTCTTAGTTGCTGTTCTGGGCCAGGCATGTCAGGGCTTAAAGTTGATCATTCTCCCAGAGCCCACTGAAGTGCCCTAAACCTTGAGGAATCTCCTTCTGCCAGGTGTTCTGCCTTAGGTTTAGGAGCATCTCCCACCCAAAGTTTCACAAAGTAAAGTTTCCTGCAAGAAGTGATGATTTCTCTGTACTCACATTTTTTTCCAAAGGATTTTTGTTTGTTTGTTTTGAGAAAATTTCTTAATACTGGATTTAGATGTGAATTTTGACCTGTCAGGCCCTGTTAATAGTTGCTATGTACATGGCCACATGGAGCATCTGCCAGAAAGAGAGCTTCCTTATGCCTTCTCCTCTCCTTCTCAAGATGTTAACAGCTTCCCAAGAGCAGACACTTTATCATTTTGGATAGGATATGCACGAATGCTTAAGCACTGAGACATACAGAAGAACAATTTCATGCAGGATATGTATAACACAGCACTTCTCCATGAATGTCTTGATTTAGTCTCTGTGTCAGCTGTTGTATCATCATCACAGCCAATACTACATCAAACAGATTACAAATTAACTCACTTTCTAGGCCTTGAAGCTAAGTATGGAATTTGATTACACCCCTCAAAGTACAACCTCAATGATAGTTACATTTTAAATTTATTAACTCCAGTGGCAGACTAACCACTAAGCATTCCTTTGTTGGTAACCAGGTATTTTAAGGTTGAACGAACACCTGTATCTTAAAAAGGAAACATCTGAAAAGGACATATAGAACAGTCTTTTCCACTCTTTCTTTCAATGCCATCTATTCAATGAATAACCTGAGTGAAATAAACAGGGTCTTCCTCTAGTGTGGTCTTCCATCACACATAAGAAAGTCACTCACTGCCGTAAAAATACATACATGCATATTTCTTTGTCATCATTGAAAAGCATTCCTTAAAAATCACACAGAAAAAACAGAAGGTGCCAGATGATTATTTCCAATTTGAGTAGCAGACGTTTATTAACCAAATGACAATGCAATAACTAAAAAGCAAACAAAGAAAGAGCACTTAGCATCCTTAAAAACTCAGGAACAACTCAGTGTTAAGGGCACATGAAATAAATGACGACAACTTCTGAACAGCACCACTGATAGCACAAGGACAGTAGCTCTTCTGCAGCTTCCTGGAAGTTCGAAGCTTTCACATTTTGTCATTGACGAGGAACGATCATCTGACTCCAGCTACGCCAACAGTCACACCAAAAAAAAGTTCCAAATCCAGAGAAATGTCTGTTGCTCATTCACATAGTGACATTTAGATGAATTGAAAGCAATGTATTACAAAAACAGATTTTTTTTTTCTTTTTTTTTTTTTCCTGAAAAAAAAAAATGCTTCTTTTCACCTTTAGACCTCTGGATCCATATCCCACATCCATATCCCTTTCAGCAAAAGTAACCTCTTTCCTCATCACTTTAAACATTCCTGTTGAAGTCTTTCCTACTTATCACCCAACAAAACTTTTGGCTGCTCCCATGTCCTCTGATACCTCACTGCAGCCATGCCATGACACAGCCTGAATGGAGGCCAACTAGCTATTTTAAACCTATTTCTCCTTCTGCTCTACCCCAGAGACATCCTAAAGCTACTGTGAGGAAGCATCAGACAAAAAAAAAAAAAGGTAAAAACAACCAAAAAAACAACAAAAAAACCCTGCTGCACAGTTTTTGCATGCTGTGTACTCAGGTCATCGAGCAACAGGATACAACAGGATACGAAACATGCAGCATCATGTTTAAGACGGATAACAAGTAGGTGAACTTGCCCAGCAGTGAAGCAAACATCATCTCCGTGAAGGCAGCAGGGCTGATAGTATGTCTGAGGCTGTCCAGCATAACAGTATTGGCCCAAGAAATAAATCAATGTTGCTTAGCCAGCTTCCATTGCAAGAACTGAGACCGAAGCCAATGACCACTGTCTCCACGGAAAAAAAAATCCCAAAGAGTTCAGTTTGCCTTGAAACAGACCCAGGTTAAAAAAAATAGAAATAAAAAAAATCTGTGCTTCTTCACTTAGAAAACAGATGAGCATTAGCAGCTTCATCCTATCAATATCATCTCCAGTGAGGTGCAAAGGAACCTTAATGAAAGCCTGCTTTAGAAGGCAATTATTTCCTTCAAATGTTTTATAACCTCATATGTAGCAGTTTTGCTATCTTGCTTCTATTGGAAATACAGTTCTTGTACACATCCTTAAAACAAATCAGCAGCCATTAAGACAACAAAGCAGACTAATATAAATATACTTAGAACAGCCTTTACAAAAATGCCCGGAATGCATTTTTAACACCTTGTTAGAAATATGCTGTTGGTTTAAAAAAAAAAAAAAAAAAAAAGTTATGCAGAGAAACTGGCAATTGCAAGCAAGTGATAGGAAAGAGTTATAGCTCAAAAAACAGGTTTTTTTTTGTAATTTCCAAAATAATACAATTTTAATATTTTTTACTGTTCTCTCTTATGATATGTAATCTATAAAATACAACTCTAACATTAAAATACATCCGTGATTGAATAATAAACAGTGCTAAGAAAATAATTATCTTACACATGATTGCTGATAAAGATTGCATGTCTGGTGAGTTTTATTCCTCTTGTACGTTCAATCCACAGGTCCTTTACCATCTTACAGGAATCGGTGACAACCAGGAACCCATCTCAAAGGATGAGTTTTAAATTTAAGCAAGACTTCTGGAATGATGTACCTCTCAAGAATCGGGACAGGAAGCGTTGCAAGAGTGTGTATCAGTGGGGAATTCTTTACATAAATAAAATACTCTTAGGTTACTCATTTCAGTGGTAAACCGCATTTACATGTCAGGCTGGGAAGAGGGAGTGGAGAGGGCAGACACCCACATCCGACAGTTTGGTGTTTGCTTTCTGTACCTTCTTCATCTGCAAAGGCAAGCAGGCGCAGCAGGGTGCGGAGGAGATGCGAGAAGCCAGCCACCTCACCACGGTCCCCTCAGCGGATGCTCCACGCAGCTGCTCCGTGCCGTGGTCGTAGCAAGGCTCTTGGTGCACGAGCTCTGCTGCTGCTGCACGCCCCGCCGGGGGTCACAAGACAGTTACGGGACGAAGCTGCTCCAGCTGCGTTTCCAAGGCAATTCGCTCCTTGTGGACCTCCTGGAGGATGGAGAGAGACGTGCCCTCACTTTTTTTGGCACTTGCACACACCACACTTCACCAGTGAAGGGCAAACCATTGGTGCTGAGCTGCCCAGGGGCGTGGGGCTCTGCTGTTTCAGTAACTCTCCTTGCTGTCCTGAAACATTACCACACAGCCACCCCCCACAGCAGTCCTTGTAGCAGGGCGACATGGAGGCTCAACTACGTGCTCAGGCAGTCACGGAGAGGAGAGGTCCTACATCAGCCAGTGGAATGGCCTGGGATGCAGTGAAACAGCTAGAACTCAGCACTTTTACCAAAGAAAACCAACCAGTTCATTTTCAAATCACATTTCCCTCAAAATTACTTTCTGAGAATTCTTGGTTCATACAACCAAACTCTTTCATTTTGCAAATGTACAAGATCTGGCCACTCTGAGATGAAACGGGCCTTGCAGTCTGCCTCTTTGGCAGCCCTGGCAGGGAGAACATCAGCCTGGGTGATGAGCCGGCTGTGATGGCTTTGGGGAAAGCCTCTCCTGGCCTCAAGGCTGCCCCTGCACTGAGGCCTGGCTCTTGCTGATGTCCCATCAAAGAGCTGTGCTGATTCCCCAAGACGTCAGTGCCCTCAGCAGCGGGCAGGCCTCCACCCCTGTACTCTTCCCCGCCTCAGGGCAAGCTCACAAAGCCTGAGACATGCCCATAATGTCTGCTGGTTCCTGTAAGAACAAGGCCCTGCTTCAGCAGAAAGTTTCCAGGCAGCAATATGACTTGAAGGACAAGCTCAGTTTTCTGCTCTTCTATGAACCTAAATCTCTCCATCTTTCCATGGTCCTGCAGGTAAAATGCAGGGAATAGCAGAGGTCTATTTTGTGAAGGGACTGGAAATTAAGCACACTGAAGATAGCATATGGAAGAAAATCAGACTATAGATACACTGAACTAACTAATGATGGCAATGGGCTGTCATCAAAAGCTTTCATCTCCATGCTTATTCCAATTGCTGTCCTATATTTTGCTATGATTTCAGAACAGAGCATCCACTCTGCATTACTCTTGGGAGACCCCTGAAAGCTAGTTAAAAAGTAATATATATTAAAGTTGAACATAAACAGACTTTCATCTTGACTGGAGAAGAAGTGTAACTGAGGGTTCACCTCCCTTTTCAGTCAAGCGTGTTCATAACATGCTAGATAGAAAAAGCTGTAGCAGATGAAAAGCTGAAGTTGGTACTATCTTTGAACTGAGACAACAGAAAAAACAGATCTGGTATTTATAAGAAAGTAGCTCCTTGAGAACACGCTTAAAGAGAAGTCAACAGACAACACTAAAAATCAGTATTAGATGTTCACAAAAAGAGCATGGCTTAGCCAGTTCGTGTACACCAGAAGACAGCTACGTAGCACAACCGATCAGCAGACAAGGAAGCTACACCTTGAGTTGCTCTCTTGCACTGGGTGATACCATCAGATTGCCCAAACTTTTCAGAAAGACAAGATTCCTCCTTTAGACCTTAAGTGCCAATGGAGCTGTATGCACATAGGTTGTAACTCTTCCCAGAAAGTCTCACTCTAGCCACCCATACAGTGTAGTTATTCTCTTCCAGAAACCGACTGCAGGGAGGTTTGTCACTGACTTTCAATGTGTTCCTTACCTTCAGCTGCTGCTGGAGCTCACTGTTCAACCTGGCGAGCACAGCATTGGCTTCTTTGTTTTTTCGTATAGCAGTCTGAATAGCCCTTTTCTGCTTGGAAGACTGTCTGCCAGACAGATAAATACAAAACATTTCAATTAAGAGCCTCAATGGTGGCTGATGCCAGAAGACCAGTCACCCATTTTGTGTGTCTATACCCTATACACACTAGACTACATGTCAAAGACAAGGTACAAACTACACATTTAAGAAAAGAAAAACGTAACACTAAAATAAGATGACTGAACCAGGTGGGCTATTTGAAAGTAAAATGGCCACGCTTATTAATCTGAATGACAGAAACATTTTAGGCTGTCTCTATTATTTTAAAATCACTGCAGTTGGATTCAGCTTAAGAATAATCCTTGCATAGCTGTCCTTATTGCAGTATCTGTCCTTCAGCTGTTTTCAGACACTTGTAGAATTTAAAATTCAGGAGTGGCTAAAAGAAAATATAAAAATCACTCTATTCAGAAAGAAACGACATCTGCATGAAAATGCTGTCTCAGATTTTTCAAGGCTCTGCTGATTCTGATATTGCTTCACTTAAAAATAATATTAATTTTCTTTCTCAAAACAGTCACTTTTACTGAAGCTACCTGATATCACAAACAGAAACAGGCAGATGACTTACGGAATTGCCTCATCTCTTTTGCTGCTTAAATAAAAGATTTCTCTCTTATTATTATTATGACTCTATAGCCCATGGTGACTGGTGTGGAGGAAACTGCAGTCAGGCAGATGGGTACAGAAAGTGCCAACTTCGTACATAAGGACCAACTGCTCTAAGAGATAGAGGTAGCGAGAGCATAAAAGGAAAAAAGAAATACAGAAAATACTGGCTGGATATCCAAGCCCTTTTTCACAGAGATTATTTTAAAGTTTTACATGAGGCATCAAAAGCTATTTAGTGACAAATTTAACATAAACCAGATGTCCTATTCAAATAAGGTCCATAATGGTACACAGTCCCCGTTCTTTCTCTTGACAGAGCTAATGGCACTGATCTTTGCAACAGGGTCTACTTCACAACACAGTCTGGTCTTTATGCTATTATCTTCCAGTGAACTGTCAGGTTTTGCTTCAAACCACTCTCTGTAGACTATAAAGTAATAATTACAGGAGGAAAAAAAAAACAAAAAACAAAAAACAACACAAGGAATTACAACCCCATGGTCATTTAAACATTTCAGGAAAGATACAGACAAGACGGGATTAAGTTGAGATGTTAACAAATGCTATTATCTGTTCTTTGAACCTCTATGGAATATGCACTCCCAAAGCACAAAATAGCTCTTTAAGGGCATCCTAGGAGTCTTATGATTTATTCTAATCTCCATTTATGCAGCACAGATTCAGTCTGCTGACAAACAGTTTGCCAAAAACTGCTCAACTGATTTGGGCATCTCGGTTTTGCTTCAGATTGAACCAGGTGCCATTGCAAGGCTTTGGGCAAAGGCAGGCTGTAATGTTTGCACAGTGTTTTGATTGAGGGAGATGTATAGACCCAAAAGAGCTTCAAGTACCTTCACTTACCATTTGTGCAGCCCCTTCAACACTGCTATTAAATAAATATATATAATGAAATCCTCCAGGTCTTTGCTGTTGAGAGCTTCAACAGCTGTACTTATGAGTACTTATTAACAAACAACACATGTTGTGTTTGGCAATTATTGGATTGTTACAAGTGGCCTATGGCTTACACCAGTGGTAAGCTCATTTCTAACCTTCCTTGTGATGAAGAAATATCACACGGGTATGACCAATATCAAGTATTTCATGACTCAGTTTCCTGGGCATTTAATTGGTTCTATCCATCCAAACAAATGAGCAAAATTCCAGAAGATTTGTGCAAGGTAAAAACATATACCCATGGAGTTAAAATGAGTTGTGTTAGAGATGCTGACTGAACAAGGCTTGCTCTTCAGACGTCTACTAGGTAGGGCAAAGCAGTAACTTTTCAAGAGGCTTACTGACTTACAGTCACTATAAACTTAGCCTGCACTGGATTGGACAGATGTAGATTTCAGAGACCTGCATCTTTTGAATGTTCTCAAAACAAGAACTATTAAGCACAAAATTATGCAAAGAGCAAGCCCTGCCACATCAGATCTCACAGTGCATTTTGGCGTGTGTGGAACAAGTTGTTTACTTTTGGACTGGGAGGTGAGGCTTGACTGCTGGCATGGAAGAAGTCACATTTATAGTGGGAGAAAGCTCGGGGGTCTCCAGCCCTTGTGTCTCCGTCCGAAGCTTCCTGCGGGCAGGTTTGGAGGGCGGCTGAACGAGAACAACCTCCTGCAAGGGAGAAGCACAGCAAAGTTAAGTCAGGCCATATGTGTCCAGTCACTAGGCTGGGGAGTGCTTGTGGCACAGAAATTGCTGACATCTGGCCTAAGGTTTCATAATTTAAAGTGGTACAGGGCTTAATTTAAATTTGGTAATAGCCTCTTGGGTTTTTGACTTTGTTCGAAGAAACAATAACTCCTACAAACCCTTACCGAATGAAACAATTACGCTAGCTAGATGAATTTTGTCTTCATCTGGATGACAGGCTCCTCAGAACTGGATTGTACAGGTCTGCATTTGGGGAGGGGGTATGAACGGATGTACTAGCACCCAGTTGGCTCAAAAATATTAGGACCACTGCAAGACTTATTTTTAATTATGCTCCCAGTTGGTAAGGATCAATCACTAGCATAACAGCTTCTACCTCAGTCCCTTGGCACACAGCCCCTCTCTTCTTATCCCCTACTCTCTTACATGAAGCAACACAGAAATGAGCTTAGAAAGATGCATGTTTAAAATCATCAATGCAAAACTAACATGTTGAAAGTGTAGAAGTCCGGTTATTTCTCTTGGTAAGTTACATCGAAAAGAGTCTGGACTGCAGGTAAAACAAAAAGTCTTAATGCCTTTAATGAAGAAGTGTTTTCACTCTTTTAAATTAAGACATCTTTTCTTTTGCAATGAGAAGTGGTTTTAATGTTTTATATCTGTTTTAATACTGAAAGATAAACGTGCAGTTTTCAGTGCATTTTATTATTAGGTCTCTTCTACAAGTGACATAACTATTACTGCCCCATTTCAGGAATGGGAAAGTTAAACATTTTGTTTGAAACAAAGTGATATGACAAAGGTTACACATTTAGTGTCACAGCCAAGACCAGAGATCAAGTTTTACTATCACTCGCGGAGTGTGTATTACTGGGTCAGACTATCTTTCTCACTATGTTTTGGCCAACTGTTAATAAAACAAGAAAAAAAATAAATAAGGAAGCATTTAATGACTGAGCAATCATAAGAAAAAGAACTGTAGTAAACAGCCTGACCCATCAGAAGAGGTTACTATGACTGACACAGTATGAAGAAAAACATAAGACCATCAATAGTTAGAATTAGAAGGATTAAAATTATTAGAGGAATTAGAATTATAAGGACACAAGGGGGTTAGATGTTACAAACACTTCTGCCATTACTTTAAACGCAAATTAAAATATCAGAAGATCTTTTAATCAGGACATCAGCAGTGCACAGACCTCAGATAATACTGTGCTCTGAAATCCTATAGCTCCCTGCAAACTCACAATGCAAGGTACTTGTGTATGCATTCAACACCTACAAACTGGTGGGATTCCAAATACGCAATCCCAGCTGACCTTAAACTGCCAAAACACTACAAAATCCATAGGAGTAATCCCTTTTCCATTTCAAGCACAGTACTGGAAGAAATACCCAGTACCTAAAAGCAGACCCCTCCACAGGGGGCTCTTTGGCTGGCTGTCGTTGCACCAGCCCTTCAAAAGGGAGTCAGCACTGTGCCAACAGCCTTGCCATGGAGCAGGGAAACACTCAGAGGCGCTGCCAGGGCTGCTCTATCCATAAGCCAGGCTCTGTGAAGAGCACCACTGCACCTTCGGTGATTGCTTCATACAAAGTATGTGTTCACACAGAAAGAAGTTAGAAATCATACCTCCTAAGCAAATGTTTTGAGCAAATCTTTCCCATTCTGTGTACATTTCGAAGCAGACCCTGACCTCACAGCAAACAGGTGTGTTTACATCAAAACCAAACCCTTAATAACTGGAAGCAAGAACCGCATCACAACTTGGAAGGCTTACAGTGAGGCAGGGGTCAAGTACAACCAAACTCCTTTTTTGTGTCCCTTAAGGCTCCACAAGCCCCCGTTGATTTGAAACAAATGGGAAGCTGCCTTTCTTAAAGCACATGCACTGATGTGTGCATACTAAAAGCCTTCTCAATGATTTATCGGAGCTGATGTCACGCACCATCCCGGTTCCCTCTGGTGTCTTGACCTCCCGAGAAAGCAAACATGTAAAAACGTAACCCTAACCCCCCGGTTTAATTGCTTTAAAACTTGATACAACTACATTTGTTGATGAGGGCAAATCACTCAACAATGGCACAACATACGCAGGTCTCACCTTTTTTGCTGAGCTGTTTTCTTCTGCCTGCGACGGGGGTCTGTTCATCTGAGGGTGTAACTCAACCTCAGATACTTGCTCTGTCTGTAACAACAAATCAGTCACTGCTACACCCAGAAAGTGACTAGCAGTCACATACAATAACGTCAATGAGAGGAAACATTATACACAAAAGAAAAGTTACTTTAACAATTCAACAGTAGGAGAAATAGAGGTCTAGGATGACAGCTGAATGGATGACATATGTCTTTTTGAGACTTAACAAAACTCTTTTCTTGCATTTTATTGTGCTAGGAAAACAAGAGAAAAGTTTTTCTGCGAAAAGTTAGGGATCGTGTCTCTGAATATAAATGACCTGGTAACCAGAGTTTCTTCCAAAGCTATCCTTATGGCCTAAGCGCTCAAAGGAAAAACCAAGGTGGGGTGGATAAAAGCTGAAAAGACCTTGGTTGTGCCCTGTCACCTTATCATCTCCTGAAACTGATGAAAATGCATTGGGGTAAGCTTCTGTCTTTGAAGCTGGCAAGGCTGGAGTGAGAAAGTATGAATTATACCAAAAATTCCAATAAAGGCACTGAAAACACAAGTCATAAAAAGAAGCCAAACAATCTTCTTCCTTCCTTTCCCCCTTCTCCTGTTGCAAACAGAAACCGAGCTGAACCCTCAAAACACAGCTCTACACCGCAGCAAACCACAACGCCCTCCCCCTGGAGCATCTGACACAAGAGAAAACGAGCAGAGAGGGCTAACCCTTGGCTCTGCCTTGGAGGATCTTGCCCCGAGATCCTCCAGCACCTTCCCGTTTGCCCCAGCAGGACGTGGCAAAGCACATCTGCTACGGGAGGGCAGCGGGCTTCGGAGCTGCCTGTCCCCGGGCATGCTGCAGCAAACACGGTGTAAACAGGGCACGGCTGTTTTCTGTCTAGAAAGCATCAGCTGGCTTTTGAAGACGGGGAAAGCAGGCAGCAGCAGGGAGGCTGAGGGCACTTGGCACTCGCAGGCTGCCTCCTCTCCTCTCTCCCAGCTCCTGTCAAGTCGGAGCCAAGCTGACAGCGGCCCCCAGGCAGGGCAGGCAGCCTGCCATCCTGCTTGCTCCTCACAAAAAAAAAAAAAAAAAAGGCTCGCTTCTACCCAGGTGAAAGCTCGGGTTTAAAAATAAAAAGTTCAAGGCAAGCCTCAGACTTTAAAGGGGCCAGGATTTTAGCCAAAATAATAACCTGTCACACACTGAAGAACCGGATTTGCTCTTGCCAGGAGGTTTCTGCCTAGACCCATCAAGTTGTGGAGTGGTCACAAGTTTCACAGGGCTTAACCACAGGTTAAAAAATGACAGAATGGACACAATGTGGTATATTTTAAAATATACTTTTTTTTTTTTCCCCCCCTCATAGCACTTCCGTTTCTTTTGTAACAACCAGTAAGAGCTCTACAGAGAGCTGCAGGGGAAGAGCAGTTCTGTCAGGTTACTGCTGCTCTTCAACCATACAATGTTGAACATCTATACAGAGCAGCGAGATTTGTGATTTTTTATTTTATTTTTTATTTTTTAAATGCGTGTGAAATTCCTCTGGAAAGGAGGAGAATGTGTCTTGGCTGACAAGATCTCTCTCCCCCTCTTCCAAGTGTGCTACATCTGTAGTGTTATCTGATGGCATAATAAAAATAAACACGCTGTGACTTTCCAGTAGTATTTGAATATTAATGACTTAAGTATTTGGATTTCAAATAGCTATTAGATACTAACATTTCAATTCTGGAAACCTTTTTTCACGGATTGAAGAGCTTCTTTTATATCTGTTGATTTCTGGTACAAATAGGAGAGCAAAATGGAAAAAGCAATCTTTTTTTTTTTTTTCTGTCTACACAAATCAAAGACCTTTAAAATGCATTTAATGTAACATAGCATTTCTTTATCAGCAATGTGAATAGCCCATAACCTCTCTGATTTGTACAACCACTTTTTATATATCTGAAAGAAATCAAGGGTCTGGGCACTGTTAACAGTAGCATGGGAAGATCTATGGGGCTTTCATGAATGATTTGGGGATAGCAAAGCTCAAATACCCAGCAGAGCCACACAATAAATTTGGTCCCAAATCACATCACTTTGATAAATCACTTATTTAGGGGCAGCAAGAGTAAAGACAGTCTTTCAGAGAGCTGTGTAATATGTACACTATGAAGCCTTCATGGTATAGCTTTGCTGCAAAACGAGTGTGATGACAAGGACATGTGAGAGCCAGCTCTGAATGACCTTCCTTGGACTGGGGGCTCCAAACACCCCCTAACCTGGCCAGACCAGCAGCTTCTGGTGCTCATACTCTTGTTGGAGTCTGCATTAAACCCTGCATCAAAAGCAAGAATACAGCACCTTATTCTACAGCGTGGAAAAAAAATAGCAGAGGTTTGGTCTCCTTTCATGTGTAGATAAAATGCAGCTTTCAAAAACTGATGTGTTCGAGCAGCGTAGAAGTAACTAAACAGAGATGTACTCTACAATGTCAATTGCAAATATGAATGAAAATTGAAGTTAGAATAAGATAAATGACCTGCAGGGAAAAGAAGGTGGGAAAAAAAATAAAAAGCTAAAACTGCTTCAGAAAAACTGATCTTAAAAAGTGGCCTCATTGCAGGAGAACACTGTTTTAACCTGTAGAAAACTGAAGGGAGAAAAAAAAAGTGAACTTTTTGTTCTAGTGAGAGCAAATATAAATTGGAGTACTGATGCCAAAAGGGTGAGTTTTCAAAATTTCCAACAGTTTGATAAAGCAGTTCCCAACGATACATCATCCATATTATTTTTCAGCAGCTGAGTGCTGCGATGTGGCTGTCAGCCTAGCAGCTCTGGCAGCTCCTGGTCTGCAGAGCAGTGGCTGGGCCACCGGGCTGGCGCAGGGACTGCAGGCAGGCTGGCGTGCAAAGCTCAGCAGGCAGCAGGGCAGGGGCTGGCTGGAGAAGGCAGATGGTAAAAATAAATACATAAGTACATTTGACCAAAAAATTAAAAAAAGAACTAGTTCTGGTGATGCAGCTCATGCATAATGAATAAAACCAAGTGACTGCCATGTCCCTCAAGTGCCACCTAGTGGCACGTGGAACAGGACATTTCTGAATGCTTGGCTTAAAGAAAAAAAAAATAATAAAAAAAAATAGCTGTCCAAATTATTCAGGGCCTGCAGAGTGATCCTGCCCTGTGAGGTGTGCAGACAGCTAGTGCTGGGCAAGGTAGGCCTCGGTGCTTTGGAGTGTGTCTTGTTTGCTGGTCACACAGGAAAAGTTCCCAGTCCTCAAAGTGATGGGCCTCTGACACAAGTGCCCGAGCATAAAAAATCCTATTATGTTGCTGCAGTGGGTTTTGTTCAGAGACTGACACCACTTAACCCAGGCAGAAGTATTTCGTGCAACTGCAACTTGCATCGATGCAAAGAAGGTTTGCTGATTCAACAACCAACAGAGTCCCCTAGGCGAGGTTTGAGATGCTTTACAAATATGTTTGCAAGCTGGTTCCTCCCCACTCACATTTTAAAAGAAAAAGTCCTCCAAGCAGACATGGGAGGTTTCCAACTGCAGTACAAGATTTGGGAGCCTGAACTTTCTCCTTGCAGAGTGTTAACTCCTGCCTCTCTGACTACCGAGAGATCATGGAGAATATTCCAAAGGAGGAAGCTTAGTCCTCTGCAGGGAAACAGTCCAGTAATTTTGGACAAAACATGGCACTGACAATGGCATCTGACTCCTGGTTTTTGTTTTGGCAGAGGGATTCTTCACAGATTTCCTCTCCTTCACTGATTTGGACACAGGGTGAAAGCCAGTCCCTGTAGCCTTCTGGTCACAGGTCAAGTGAGACTGGCTCCAGGATACACCAATCTGAGTTCCTTCAAGTATAAGGAAAAGGTGATCCATCAGGATCAATTAAGGTGGATTCCCTTTATTTTTGTACTGTTTTTATACCATGTTTAATATAGTATTTGGGCAACTCATTTCTCATTCAAAAAGTCAGCAATAAACTGCCTCCCTCCATCACGGTAACAAACGCCTTAAAGCTTTCCCACATCTTGGAATCTTCTCGCTGTTATATTATTGTTTAAAATTATTCAGCAGTGCTTTAAATAATTCAGGTTTCTAAAGTCTTATCTACCCAGAGAGATTATGCTGCTTATGCAATATGGTCTTCCAAGGGAAAATTCAGTTACAATAGGGTGAAGGTGCTTAGATGGAAGTGTCTCAATTCATGGCCACAGAATGGAACAAGCTGGCTGACATAGGAAGGGTTGATATGGTTGGGTCCACATCCAGGGTTATAGCAGCTGGGTAAAGAAAATCCCGTTCATGTGCACTACCAGCAGCGCAAAAGATAATTTCCAGAACATGCCTGAGAATATCTTGATTATGGGAAGAAGAGTATATGATCACAGATAAGAGCAACACCGGGTGTTCTTCCAAATCTCCTGAAGAGCTTCCCTTTGTAAAGACCAACATCCAGATATTAATAGGTGATATCTCCTTTGCCCCCACTCATATATTCCCCCACTGCTGCATCTAAGAAGAGTCTTATCCTCCTCATTCTTCCTAGCAGAAGATAAAAATGGCCAACAAAGTCTCTGTAGAATGGCCTCAGCCAGAGACCAACCCATGGCCTACGACCAATATTGAGCAGTAGGACAGACAATCCCTCATCGTTAGGGTGAGTATTAGGAACTGCAAATGCTTACAATCTCGTGGTCTGATCCTGGAGCAGCCACTCAGTCTTCTAACTGCTCCATGTGACAATACTTAACAGGACCTTTCTAAAAGAATATGTAATGCTCGCTTAAGCATTAAGTGCTTTGAAAGAATCAGATGAAAGATTTTCATAACTGTAAAAGAATGCACTACTTTACAACTAATTATTTTTTTTTTTTGCTTACATTTCCAGTTCTTTTGATTAGCAATGCTGGATTATATGTAGACTTCACACCCACTTCTCAAGACAATCTGTAACTGGTCTCCCAGAACAGAAAGTCTTCATGGATCTTTCATATTTCTGTTACCTGAGAGCCTTTTAGCAAGAGTTAAAGTATGTTCAGTCTTCCCCACAATTCAGTCTCATCCACGCTTATGCTCCAGGCTAACTTTACACGTGGAAATAGTTCCATTGTAGTCAATAGCACCACTCACAGAAATGAAATTATCAGTCTGCATTCATTGGAATAGCCCATAATAATTACCTATACAGTGCCACTGCTTAGCTTTGCGAAAAAGCATTGAGAAGAGCTTATCTGTATAAAAAAGTAGGATACTAAATATGCTTAACGCTCAGTATGCGCCCACTGCAATCTTCTATCATCTCTACGTAAGTTCATTTAAGAGGCATTTTTCCTTTTTCTAAACATTCTTATTTTTGTGCTTAACGGCAATTCTGAAGAAGTCAAGATGTCTCAATTCCAGTTTTTGTGAGTCTAGTCTACCCAACACTGAATCATCAATTCTTTTTATTGCTTGTTACAGAAACTGAAAACGATAAGACAGAGAGAAAACCCATAGGGATGCAAATGCAACAAGCTGCCAGGGTCTCAGCGTGCTGACTGCTTCCTCAGCACTGTGCAGCTCTGAAGTTTTGATAAGCTTTTTCTCTCCCTGAGCTATCTGAGGGCTGGCGATAAGGTTTAGGAAAAAGGCAGTAAATACAAACAAATTGCTGCAGCATTCAGCCCATTCGCCAGGAAAGAACAGGACCCAGATGGAAGCATTAGCAATCTGTTTTAATACTCCACTTCTACAAAACCAGATTACCATAAGCTAGAAAGAGGTATGTGCCTTCCACTACAGATACAGGCACTGGATTCTTGGCTTGTTTTGTTGTTGTTTTTACAATGAATGTTCAAAAATTACTACAACACGTTTTAATTAAGATACTTGCCCTGCTTCCGCTCTCCCAGAAACCTCTTTAGAATGGATTTTATGGCATCCATCAACTACTCCCCAAATTCAATTCTAACTGTGCTAGTTTCTGCCACTTCTTAAACCATAATTTACTTTGTCTGGCCGTTTTAGATTTAATATATAATTTTCACGACAGAAGAGGATAATCCGTTTGTATTATATTAAGTGGCAGATGGCAAAGTCTTTCATGTTACAGAAGACTTTCAGTTTTATTATTTAGAGGCTTCTTCAGTACCTAATGCACCGATTATACAACATATGTTAATCTGTGGCCAAAACTGCAAAGATGATCAACCCCCCCAACCATTTTCTTGCACAGCAGTTGTAAATGCAAGCTAAAAGAGTATTCCTTCGGTTTAATATAATATGGTTGCCTGGGAGAATACAATCATGTACACGAATTGCAGGCTGCCAAAAGCAAAATCTTTTTTTTTTTTTTTCTTTCTTTCTTCTATAACAACAAAGTTCCTTCCCATAAAGGTCCAGGTGTCCCGCCAGCACTTGAAATTCCTCACATAATTTTGCAGTAAGAAGGCACTTCAGCTGGCTGAACATTTTCTCCAAACAACACTGAACCCTCTCACCAAACCCTCTCTCATCCTCCATACAACTCAGGCTTTACCCAGATGCCATACAAAGAGCTAAGACAATACGAGGCAACCTGGGAACCAGCAAGTACGGGGTGTTCCAGTCAAAGAGGGGGGAAAAAATTCAAGACCCACAGGAGATATACCAGGATCTGCCTGTCAGGACTCCCAGTTTTAACTAGGCAAAGTTAGACTTTGGCAGAGGGGAGATGTCAGGACCAGCTCCCAGCACGGAGCCGGCACGTGGCCATCCCACGCAGGAGACGGAGAGGTCTCAGCAGGATGGATGGGAGCCTCTCCCCTCCCCACCCCTCGGCCTCGGTGCCGCAGATCAGCATGGGCACGCTTAATTTGCTGTTACAGACACATTTCTTGAACTGGGTCCCAGTTTTCACTTGCAAGTCTTGATGATGAATGGCCAAAGGGCTTGAAGGAATTATGAAGTATCAAGTAACATTTCGAGAGCGGAACATTCAATATATTAAGAAGAATATTATCTCAGCTTTCCAGCAACGCCAGGTGCTTGTAACTGGGAAGGGTGACCCACCTATCATCCCTCACAGCACTTTGTTTCCGTGATTTCACCAAATCATTAATAACTAACGCTAACGATGGCCATTAAACCGACAGCTTAACTCTGAGCTCATATAACACAGCAAGATTTTAATCTTTGGAGCTGCAAGGTGATCAGGATACTTCAGTTTGACTATCTTAACAATCACCTACCCACTCCGACTTCACTTGACCACTTTGCCTTAGTCTGTAATTGTTTTCAGGGCCCATCAAAACCGCCAGCATGGAACCAGTGGGGAAAACAGGTTCCAAGGTCTCTAGGAAATAAAAATCCAGCACAAACCAGTGCTAATTTACAAAACCAACAGGCTTAAAATTTAGACTCTGGGAAAAAAAGACTCAGAACATCAGATTTTTCAGCCAAGATATACAAGGTTTTCTTCCAGTCCCGCTGTTTTCAAATCCCCTTATATAGTACAAACAGGATACCCCATTAAAGGACAGGAAGGTACCGAAATAGAGTAACTTAAATAAAGGAGTGTTGATCCAATTGGGCAATGTTGCAGAGAGTGAGCTATGCTGGAAAAAATCCTAAACCCATATTTGCTCTTCAGTGTTCATCCATAATTCCTATTAACATAAATATGTCACTAAATCTCCCATAGTAAGCAGCAGCAGTAAATGGCTTCTGTAGGCTTAAAGGCCAACAGTAAAAACTATTATTTTGTTTTCCATTAAAAAAAATAATAATAGAGGCTCACACAAGATGTGCATACACATGTTCGGTTCCAGCTCAGCTCTGGTGGAATGTTATTCATGAGCACCCAAAGTTATTTCCTGTTTGAAATTTGTGTCACTGAAAATCAGTCATGTGTGCTGCTGGCTTCCGAACACAATTCTTAGCACCTCTAAAAGTTACACTGATTTTCTGTGTACACCCTGGATCAGCACAGAAGTTCTGGGACCACTGTTATTTCATTTCTCTTTGATGAGTAGTGTTTAATTGATGACTTGTGTTCCATTAAGTTATGAACGCAGGATCAGGTCCGGGGCCACTGAATCCAGTCCTCTACAAGCCCAGGAAATAAATAAATAAATAAATAAATAAATATATACACACACACTGGATATTTCAACAAGCTGTAGGTTGTCTGGTTTACATACCATCATCTGGGGAGTCCAAAACCCCTGATAATTTGTGCCTCAAAAAAACAAGAGCAGAAAAGCCATAACTGTAGCATGCCATGTGAAGTGAACAAGAGAGGTATAAGGACATTGCCAGTGTTCAAAGGCTGTTCAATAGCTTGCAGCATATTGTTTTTAATCTGAAGATGAAGGAAAACTGATACAAATAAAATTATTCTGAAAACCAAGCAGCTACTACAGATTTGCTAAGTGTAAGACATGCTACTAGGGATTACAGAAGGTGTCAGTTAAGTTACACACAGGAAAACACTTCAGAATAACATATTAACCAAAACAAAGCTCTAGCCTTTATATGAGCCTGCTTCCATACAGTCTTTCCAATTCCAAGTGCCCTTCACAGAATTTAGGCAAAACCTGAATTATTTTTTTCCACAATAGAAAAACAATATGAATCGAGGATTCTAATAAAGCATTTCATACCACATTTCACAACATCTTATTGGAAACCTCAATTCAAAACAGCTTGCAGAGCAGAGAGATATGAGTTGGAATTTGAATTAGAGGATCATAAATCAGGTATAATGACCTGCTGCAGTACATCTCCACACTACGTAAACTTACCTTTTACCCATCTTTATTTATTAAACTTATTCAGTCACCTCAGGGACTTCAGATGAAATATTTCTCCTTTAAAGAAATGTCTGGTGAATGGTCTGAGGATAACCTGGGTATAGTTTCTGGACTGATGCAGATGTAAGTCTACAAAATGCTGACTTTGGCAATGAAGAAAAATATGGAGGAGATGGATTTACCACAGCCTTTTAGTGACCATCAAGAAGAAAGAAACACGTAATCAATCCACCAACCTTCACAGCTGGTATAGAGGTAAGAACAGCCATAGCTGCACCTGTAAAGGTGTCTGCCTAGTAATGATGTGAAACAACATGGGCTGGCAGCAGCAATCCAGAACAGTGAAGCCAGCCCCACTGCTACTTCCCTGTGAACTGGTCAATTTATCACAGGATCACAAGTTTGGAGCCTCTCACAGTAAGTTTGTGTACCCACTGAGCTACAGAGTCAGTGCCACATCAATAGTATCTCTAAGCTTCTGCTTGTGGTCCTCTCTCCCAGTGACCCAGCTCTTCTCCCCCATTATTTAGCTGGCTGCGCTGTAGAGGCAGAGTTGGATGTGGTCATAATTTAAGAAGGTTTTGATCCAACTGGAGACATTTGGCATGCTGTGACTAACCAGTGTTTCAGTAATTTGCTGAGCTTGATGACCTTGGAGGGTGTGACAGGAAAAATAATGCCTTCTGAAAAGTTGACACAAATTCTACTAAAAGCTACAACAACCTTTGACCAAAGTCAAGACACCATTTCTCTATCACTATTGATTAAGCTCACAGGAAGACTCCTGCTCCATTGAAATGTACTACCTATCCCTTGGTACCCCTCTTTTATGCACCTTGGCTTTTGCATCCCATGAGCCCTTTAATCTTGCTCTGAAGAGCCAACAGGTCCATGCTGCTCCTCAATCATCCATACAAAACTGTAGTCCTCAGAAGAAATTGTTTCCCTCTCCTCTTCCATCAACTGATTTCCAAACCTGAGCCAAACCAACCACAGCACAAGCATAGATAAATGGTGCACAGCCCCTGAAGTATGTGGGCCTTGCTTCATTTCCAAGCTATATTTATCATTGGCAGTATTTAGCTGCAGGCATATAATAAAATGTTAAGGCAATAAAATAGGATTTTCAATGACACTGTTGAAAAATAAGTTAAGATGGAAATTTGAGAAGAGTTTGGTAGATTCAGAAACAGGAAAAGCTGAATGCGTCATTTCAGCATCATGGTTTTTCTTCAGATTTTGATCCTCTGTTTTGAAAGCAGATCTTCCCTCCTACTTCATGCTCTTTAAACCAAGGGCCCCATTGGACTAACGTAATCCATATGCTTACTATTGCTTACATGCTATTTGTAAGGGTCAGCTAAACTGAATTATGACCCCACCACACATACTTTTCCTACTTTCTATTACTTGTGTCGCAGAAAGGAACGTTTAGAGATAAATAAAGCAGAATGTAACAAACAAGAAGTTTATTACTTTTTCAAGAACTGGTTTTATGTATATTTTTGCTGGGTCAAAACAAGAATATTTTGAGGAGATATTTGATTATGTACCCTTTTTAATCATCAAAAATGAGTAAAGGTAAGTGATGCATGTAAGCAAAGCACCAGCTATATATTAAATAATGACCAGACATATAAACCACTCAAATTAATTAATTATTCGGAAAACAGACTTTTGTATTGGAGAGAAGTAGATCGAGAAAGGTCCTATACCACAGATGACACAGTAATAGTGGATACAAGCAGCTCAGGATGCTCTCCAGGGAATACCAGACAAAGCAGAAATGTGATGGGTGCACTCAGGAGCACGTCGTGTTAGCAGTATGGCTATGCCACACTGTCTTGGGGGAAGCATGCAAGTTCAAACCAGAGCATCCTACAGTCCTCAAGACAAACACCAGCTGTGCTCAGCTAAAAGGGGCTAGGGCGAGGAAGAGAGTAACGAGCTGCTGGTACAGCTGGGGGTAGCAGCAAGGCCTTTATCATTTCCATCATAAGCTCAGTGCAGCAGGAGGTGTTCACCAGCAGCCTTGTGTGAGTAGTTCCAAAACTCAACTGATGACTGTTTCTGGCCCAAAGAAAGTGCCTTGCCAAGTTTTTATGTGTAATGGGCTGTTAGCTCCCCCGTGGCCCTGTCTTCTATTAAACACCTCACCTAAAGGAGTAATATGTGAAGCAGACTGCTGCCTAAGACTTCACAGAGCCAACAACATCACACTGCCTAAAATATGAAGCAGTATCTGGATGCAGACACGCACAAGTTCTCCAGTTTGCATTGGGCTGTGATTGTGTGACGCTCTAAATGCAAACACACAAAAATCATCTAGAAAGGAAAACGAAATGCACCGGTAATGGTTTCAAACTTAATAATGTAACTGGCAGGGAACTGAATTCCTTTCAGCATTGTTTTTCAAACCCATGGGTGAAGCATACTCTTGCATGCTATAGCTCCCTTAACAGATGCCCTCCGAGCATTTGATGCTTGAGAAGCAAATAGCAGGTATCAAGCCCATGCCTTTCAGGCATCAAGCTCTTATTAGGAGACCAGCCTTACTAGCTTTCAATTTACAGCTTTGTCTAGTGGGTGCATGTCAGCTCCACTACAAAGAGACTTAATTAGCCTGTAATTTGACGCTAAAACACGCTGGCTAGACAGACCGATGAAGGACGTGTACGGAACTGCAGAGCAAACTGTGGAGTTGCGCTAACTTGGAAGCAAGAATGGCTATGATGTCCACGCCAGCAACACAACTAAGCACATAACGCACAGCAAAATGCTCAAACTTTGTCCATACCTGAGATACAGAAGGTCGAGGGGGCAGTGCAGGTGGTGGTGGGGGCAGCCAGCCAGACCTCACAGCTGAACAGGGAGAAAGAAAAACAAGCACATTCACTTAATTACAAATAAAACCAGATTTTATTTCCATGATAATTCATTGTGATGAGGCAGTATTCAACATTTTAATAACAGAAACCATACTTGATCTTTATTGAGCAAACCCTGTTTGAAATAACTTTCTCCAGTGCTTACCATTCCATAAAATGAGCAGTGATTTAATTGCTGTAAAAAACCACAATGTTATGATAAAAAGCAGAGATGGAAGCCAGTCAGCCACAAAAGCTGTAGCTAAAGAAATCCAATTCTAGTTAAGAACAGAAAGAGCACATACTTATCCTTAGTACTTTGTTCTCTGTCCTTAACACCACTGCCTTTTTTAAAAAGTAGTGCTTAGCATTTAATATAGATATTAGAGTTCACAGAATCACGGAATAGTTTGGGTTGGCAGAGTCCTTAAAGATCACCTGGTTCCAACCCCCCTGCCATGGGCAGGGACACCTCCCACCAGACCAGGTTGCCCAAAGCCCCATCCAGCCTGGCCTTGAGCACCTCCAGGGATGGGGCATCCACAGCTTCTCTTGGCAGCCTTTTCCAATGCCTCACCACTGTCATATTACAGAATTTCTTGCTTATATCCAATCTAAATCTACCCTCTTTTATTTCACAGTCATTACTCCTTGTTCTATCACTACCAACCCTACTAAAAAGTCTCTCCCCATCTTTCTTATAAGCCCCCTTTACTTATTGGAAGTCCACAATAAGGTCTTCCTGGAGCCTTCTCTTCTCAGGCTGAACAACCCCAGCTCTCAGCCTTTCTTTGTAGGAGAGGTGTTTCAGCCCTCTGATCATTTTTATGGCCCTCAGTTCACTCCAGATACCACACACTACACAACAGAACACAGCCTGTAAAGAAAAAATCTGCCATAGAATTAGAAATACAAAAGCTTAAACAAACCCCAAAGAAATCACTTTATGTGTTGTATCTGCATGTTATTACTCACTGGTGGTATTTTAGAGGGAAGAAGAGAAATAAAGGGATGAAGACAAACCCTAATAATCAGTTCAGGCCTCTTTAGCATAACATGATTTCATCTTTTATCTTGAGCTAGCATAAAGGGAGGGTAACAATAACACAGGTCCAGCTGCTATAGTTCTCTGTTTCTTTAAAATATTTAAACCCAATCTTAGGACACAACTGCAGTACAGATGAGGTTTTCCAAAGGCAGCTGCAGAGGAGAGGAGGGCAAGGCTAACACAGAGACATCACCAAGGACTGATGGGACTCCTTAGGTGGGTTACCCTCCCCGGGTTCCTGTGGCATTGAGTGCTCAGCACTTGTACTGCTGAAGAGATGAGATAGTCCATCTTGCACTGTTGGTTATCTCTATAGCCCCAAAAATGCAATATTAAACTTAGAAATGCCTTTTACCACAATAATACTAAGCAAGCAATTACATTTATACACTTTTTATTCCTATGCATATTTTAGAAAGCCACAAAGACCATTATGTGCCTTGTTACAGCTTAGCCATTTACATATTTTATACACCAAGCCTAAAAATCTCTTCATGGTTGAAAATTCAAAGACAAAAAATATTAACCATTAAGTCAGCGACATGAGAGTAAAAACATGTGGGTGAAATTAATGGGAACAGTCACATTGACTATATACAGCTCCAAATAGGCTTATAATATGTTGGTTTTTACATCTTTTGTATCATCATCTCTTGAATCAGAATGAAGCCTAGTATCACTGCAGACAATGCCAAAGAGCAGACAATTAAAACCCAGCCTAGGTTAAGGATCTATTAACATATCTACAGGCATAAGAGAAATATGAAAAAAATTAAGTGATTGCAATCTTTTCCCCTGTGTTAATTAGCTCCATTTATAAGGTCACTGCAATACTAACATGGTGTCCTCTCCACAACACTCTCCATCTTTTCCACGCAACTGGTCTACAGAGTTGAACAGTGGACTATGAAGGCTTCCCTTCTACAAATTTCAGTGTTATTTCATTTATCTGAGCACTGGCTTTGGCAATTACAGCTAATAACAACACTTGAAAACACAATCTAACTCAAACACAAGTGCTCCGTAGGTCACTCAGCTGCATGCTTTAATAGCAGACAAGTATGTGTACTCAGTGAGATACGTTTATCTTTGGGAAACCCTGGGGGAGCCTCACTGCAATGCTCGCTGGAAATATCTGGGGGCACCTCACCTTCCTGCCACCACCAGTGGCTGTCGCTGCGAGATCATCTGTGCTTGCCCAACAGCCGAGGCAGGGAGCACAAGCCATGCAGACCTCCTGCTGAGCCTAAGCATGATGCCATGGAGTGTGCTGCAGCCACGAGTGTGAGGATCTGAAAGGCAAAGCCCCAGGCACCGACCCCAGCTGCTGCTCTGGCCATGGTGCACGTACGCAGCCCCCTCCCAGAGCCCATCTTTTCACATTTGCTGGCTTATGCTTCAGCAGGCCCTCAAAAGCAGTACTACAGGAGCTGTGTCCATTGAGAAATGGCCCAAATGTCAGCACTGCTCTAGAGATACAGCACCTATTGTCCTGCTCCCCAGCTCTTTCAACTCTCTAAGAAAGCAGCAGGGGATTCTTTATGCAGAAAGATGCTGGTTTAGCTGGAAAAGCACATCCTGATGTGGTTGCAAAACCCCATGCTATAAAGCTCCAAAAGACTCCTGGGATTTGCTCCCAACAAAATTCCAAGGGAAAAGTCTTATTTTCCTGTAAGATGGTCAAAATAACAAAAAATCTTCTTCAGCTTTCAAAATAGGACATGCATTAATTTAGCATTAAAGCAGTTTGATGCTTACACCACGAGATTTGACCCAGTTTCCTCTTTTTAATCCTGCAAATTCTAACTTAAGCTACTCATGAAATATTCATAAAATTCCTGCTGTTGCAGAACATCTTTGGCCTGTTGTTAGAAAGAAATCATGCTTATGTGAGCACAATTGCTAGACAAGACCAACTTGGTTGACTTTTGGGGACTAATAGCAACTTATAAAGAAAAAAAAAGTCACTTTTTCCCCACAGGGCAATGAAAAAAAAGAATAACTGACAGATGATACAGGCTTCAGCCTTCTCTGGTATCACTACTCTAAAAAAGGGGCAATATTCAGAGACACTCATACATTTTTATGTGTACCAGCAGGTGACTTGTACTATTAGGCTACTTTATAATGCCTCCCCTCCTGGGAGACTGTCCCACACAGACTGGTTCTTGCTGTTAGTGGTGGTGCCACAATAGCTTTGAAAGCAAAAATAAATACAGGGGGAGGTCTGTTCCCAAAATGAAAGCAAAGTGACTTGGGATTGAGCAGCAAACAGACAGATGTCACATTTTGAGGTGCATGCCCCAGAGCTTGGGTAAGCTGCACATCATCGCTCTTTGAAGACGTCTTCACACGTTGCACAAAAGCAGAGAGAACTGGGGGGAAGTGGGCACACACAAAGGGACCATAGCGTAAGATGGGGTAATTTCCCTTCATACAGTTATCCATGCTTGGTTTGTTGCTGTCCTTATGTACTGCCCTACAACTTACACCAGGAAAACGTGGTAATCCTTCCTTTCAGCTGCTCTGAAAGCAGCAGGGCCCCCGCAGCAGCTGTGCTCCCCATGCCAATTCCACCAGCGGTGATGGGATCAAAAAGGCCTGGAAGCTGCGAGCGAGACGCACAAGCCCCATTTCCCCAGGCTTCTGAAACGCCTCCTTGCATCAAACAGAATGAGCAATGACAGAAAAGCAGGGAATTGTGCTGGGTGAGCACACCGCTCAGTGGTGTAGGGAGCAAGGGATACCTACAGGTTTTCCTCGCTGAAGGATGGGCATTCACAGTCCAAGTTCTCGCACAGGTCGCCTCGTTACTGTGCAGCTTGGTGGTATTCACGCCAGAGTAAGCAACGTAAACCCAATCTTACAGATAGCACAGTGGAAGGACTGTTCAGGTACCAGTAAAATAGATTTAAGTACACCCAGTGTCTGCCTCGCACATATTACTGAAAATGATAGCATTTTCACGCCCTAGTTACTCCCACAAGGGCAGCGATAAAGCTTTCAGGACAATAACCATGGCTCTTTACTCAGTGTGTTTACACTTGATGGTGGACTATCAGCAGGGCAAGCTGCCAGGACCATTTTCCTGCCCTATTTTGGCAATTGCGAAGGTCTAATAGCACTAGCAGGACACCACACTAGATAAAAAAGCAGGTTTTCCAATCTGAAGCTAGATAAACATTTTCAAGCAAACATCAGGATGTAATTCCACAATCTGAGAACAGGCCATCCGGCCACCCTACTCTGCCTCCAGCCTCCCTGGTGGGGGAGACAAATCCTCAGCGCTTTTGTTACCTATGGGAGTGGAAAAAGACCAATTACAGTTTTCAAGTGGATGCTACTGATCAGCCCACAACCTGACTATCATTGCTGGATTGAGGGAAGGAGATTGATGTGAACCCATGATGCAGCCAGTTTACGCTGCTTCAGAGTGCTGAGTTCCCAAACCAGGTTTAACAGAAGAACGACCAATTAATTTTGTGAAGAGGCATAATCTGCAATACAGAAACACTTCCAAAAAGTTATGCCAAAAGAATGAATTACTCATATTATACTGAAAAAGAAAGGGTTCTCACCAGTTGCTTCAGTGCCTTAGGTAGTTTGGGAAGCTGGCTATTTTGGCCTTCCACTCTGAGGCTAGCTTGTTTGGGATACTTTTTCCTCTTCTGTTGCCAAAGGCAGGTCACAGAAGAAAGTTCCGTGTCTATGCTTGAAATCCAATTCCTGTTTACTTGTTTTATAAACTTTCCTCTTGTTCACTGAAATTTGACTACTTGGATCCTTCTCTGCAACCCTTCATTTATTTACATTCCTATACTTTAAGCACAGTGATTGTGAAATAACTTCAAGAGACCTGATTTATCAATTCCCACTAATATGCCTTAAGAAAGCTGCAACAGGAAAAAAAAATCTTAGAGCCGTAGCCAGGAGCCAGGCATGCAAATTTAGTGAAGGGTCCTGATGCAAAACAGTCCAGGCGTCTGTTTTAATAATTCTCACTAATGTATCTGCAGAGTGTAACAGCAATTAAAAAAAAAAAAAAAAAAAAAAAAAAAAAAGATTACTAATAGTAATTTTGTTATCAGGTTTGTAGAAAGATCACAGAAAGCATTGCCAATGCCAGAATTGGAGCTTGACTGATAAAACCTCTCTTCTCAGTTAGTTTGGGGAAACAGTTCAGCAACAAAGTTTTGTTTTCCACAGCCAGCGATGTACACACGTACTGTCACAGACACACTCCTGCTACAGCTGTTTCACGTGCTAAACACACTGAACATCACTTCTACCCTAATTGCACGCAAAACTTTCTAAGTACTTTCCAGGTGATTACAAATAGAGAGAGCCAGCCATGAAGCACTGTTGTTTCTGTACTATGAACTCTCAGGTGTGCGACTTCATGTAGGACACTGGCGTCCTTACAGGTTTCATGAGCCACTTTCAAACAAGGAAGACACCATTAAAGGTTTTTTATTTTTGCGTTTTTTTTTTTTTTTTTGTGATGCCTTTTTTCTTTAATGCCCAATCTATGCAATTTAGCATGTTTTCACTGTAAAGCAGATATTTTTTTTCCAACGTCCGTCCCGTCTTCTGTTTTGTCATATATCCACAGCCTCTGTATTTTTAACTTCCAGTCCCTCATCTTCCCTAAACCATTTCATTTTCTGGTTACTCTTTTCTCTACCCTTTTCTTTTCCATATGTTTTTGTCTGGAGACTGCATCTCCCTCCCCCCTGCTCCGTGAAAAAGAGCTATTCGTGATTTTGCTCTCTCCCATCACGTTTAGCTTCATTCTCCACCCACAGGGAGGCAGAGTCCCTCCACCGAGCTCCGACAGATCCACGCTGACAGTTCTCTCACCCCGAGGGTTTCCAGTGGGACTTCTGGATGCTCCAAGAGAGGCATCACCTGCACTTGCTGCCTGTGACCATGTCTAGCAGAGATCAACCCTGGCACGTGGGAGCCAGGAAAAGCAATGGGCTGCCTCCCACCATCCCCATACCCCAGACTTTTGGCAGTATTTGCATCCGCAGTCTTCCTCACATGGGAGGCAACTTGCCCCCCTTTTCCACATGAGAAACAAGAGATCCTTTCCTGCAAATAGACCTTGAGCTCTTCTAGGATGGATCAACTTTTTTTTTTTTTTTTTTCCATGGGATATAGCATGCCAATCAGAACGATGAAAATAGGTCAGCCAAGGTCACTGGGGCTGGTAGGGCAGTCAAGAACTTTTCAACTCTAATCCCCGAAACTCTTTTCTAGTGAAAGTTGTTAAGAGTTTCATAAAAATATTTCACATTTCTGAAAACCTGCAACAGAATGAAAACAGCACAAACCATTCCTCAATCCCAGAAATGCAAGTGCTACAAGTAGCAAAATGGAAAATGTCACGTAGAAGAATTTCAATTTACACAAATTGTCAAGAAACAGTTAGACTTGAAAGGCCGGCAAGATTTACCCCATTTTGCACACAAGTGCTTTCTGGACTAAGCCCTTAGAGATAAATGTAGACATTTAAATACCTAGAGATGCTGAAATAAGTTACCCCATCAGATTCCTAATGTTTAATAACGATAAACGATAGGAATAACGTTTAACCATTCATCCATTTACGTCCTATTTTCTTCAGCCCATTCAATCTTGATTATGTCCTTGTCCATCTGGACAAAGAAATTAGCTACATAGCTGTAAACACATATATCCTTCACAAAAAAATCTAAAAGGCTGAAAGGCATAAAACTCTTCCATGCAAATCAGAGGACAACTTTCATATTTTATTCACAATATGCTCAGTTCAGTAACACATATATTCTTAAAGGGAACAGGACTGCAAGGAAACAGCAGCTTCAGTGAAAGAATGAAAAAGCTATTCTCTGCTTTAAAAAAAAAAAAAAAAAAAAAAAAAAAAAGGCAAAATTTATGTTAAGAAAGCATTTCCACATATTTTCTTTGCAGTGGGTCAGTGGCTGAGAAAAAAGTATTATGAGTATCAGCTCAGTTTTGGCTTTTCTGTGCTTTGGTTTAAGCGTAACAGGCATTTTTTTTAATTTTAATTGTTACAACCCTTACAATTGAACATGTTAACTGGACTCTGCACTCTTAACTCTACAAAGCTGACATCAGAACTCTTGTATATTGTGCAAACAATATTCAGCAAAAGGCAATATTATGCTGATGATCGTAGGCATTATTGCTCTGCTAAAATAAAGGTCGTCCAGAATTGTCACCTTCCTAATTTAATCTTTTGGACAGATTAACAAACACAGGACAGCAATATGAAAGACAGCACAGTACTACAACATGAATAAATTTCTGCCCTATTTATTACCCAAGAAAGTAGTTGGATTTTACTAAATAGAGAGCAATATAAGCATGATGAGAGGAAGGACTCATGACAAGTAATTACTTAATTAAATTCACTGTGATTTAAATTCAGCATTAAAAAGTGCGTTATTATTCTGGATTCCTCTTGTCACTTCAACTTTGAACCAAAAAGTTAATTGGGAAATTGTTATTTATGGTAACACAAACAACATGACTCCATAATTCCTTAAGAGCTTGTCTTTGGTAGCTAAGACTTACAGCTAACCTTAATAGATACAGATATTTCCTAGAAAATACCAATAAGCATAAATAATACAAAAGATAATGCAATAACCGTAGCTATGTTAACTTTGTCAGGTGTTTTAGTACCCAGTTCTATGTGCCCAAAGGAGAGTCACCTGCATTTGCTCCCTGAGCTACAAATATGATGTAGCTGCAAACAGCTGAAAACAGTATTTGGGTATGTATTTGGATCAGTTTCCATAAAAATGTGTATAATAGCGCAGCAGCATTTTAGTTCTCCACATCCTCTCTCCTACACAATTACTGAACTATTTTATTTGATACCTGGACTAAAACCATACAGAAATAAACAAAAGTTGTCTGTGGTTGGGCAAATCTGAAAAACATCTCAACAGATTCCTGCTCTTCAGAAACCTCCACGCTTAGAAAATAAACACCCTAAGGCCATACATTCAAGGAAAGGTTGTGCTGGTTGAACGAAATAAGGAGCGCTCGATGAAGTAATGGAAGCATCAAAGAGAGGACCCTTGCTCTTCAAAGGTATCAAAAAAAGGACTTTTTTTTCATACACTAGGGTGTTCCCTCTTTACTGAGTATGTGTGGTACTTAACACCTCACACGGTGAAAGAGAGAAAGAAGTAAATGTATTAGCCCTATGTTACAGGCTGAAACCCACATCCCCCATGGATCAAACCCAAGTTACACCAAGTGTTTGCTTACATGCCCACGTATGAAACGGTGCCTGTGCTGCACGTGTTCCTTACTGCAGGGCAGCCTCCGCAGGAGATAAGGTTCATAAGCAGACGAGGACTGAAAAAATCCAGTCTAGAATTCATTCATAAATAGTTACAGGGCTGTTTTGAAGAATTACAGAGAGACGTTCAGCCTGCTTCCACATCAACATGAAACTACGCTGCCTATGACAACTATGTTGTTTCATCAAAGCAAATCCTCTTTTCCAAACACGTTTCTTTTGTTCTACAGAACTGTTAATTAAAAGAAGTTACAAAATTCAAGAATGGAACTAAGTGGGAAATAAAACGTCTTCTACTCTTTGATATATTTTATTTTATTTCAGAGGCATCAGTGTCACCCTAACAAGCCCCAGACTGCTGTCACCACCCAGAATTAAATTCTTTAGTAGTTGTCATGGGCAGAAAATTTAATTGAGCAAAATGCCTGAAGACATTTTTTGGTTTTAATCGTAAAGCTGGGACTTGCCCCAGCCCCTCTTACCCTGAGGCAGACCCTGGCTTTCTGCTGCTGGAGAGGGCGAAGTGTGGCTATGTGGCGGACCCCGCAGGCACCATGCTGCAGCAATGCTGGCTCCCTCAGTGCCTGATCCCTCACCTCATCAGTGGGACAGGCAGCGGGGGGCCCAAGAAACCCCCAGAGGAGCTAATTCTGCAAACACCTCTGTGACCAGTGCAGAAAAGCTTTGCCGGCCACAGGCTCTCAGTGTTCACGCTAGGAGCTCTCGGCTTGTATCTGGCTAGACAGCAGGCTAGAGGAGAAATGAAGATGTAAACCAGGTCACGCACGTATTTAAACTGACATTTTTTTTTGTACTTAAAACCTGCTGTTGTCTTTCCAGGAATGCATAAAACCCAGCCAAATATTTTCTTCATGTGTACATAGGACAAATGCCAGAGATTATACATTCAACAAGAAGAAATACACCGAGAATCTAGCTGTGCTGAATTTTTGTCAGATGCTAACACGGAGACTACATGATAAAAAAAAATAGAAAATTTTAATGAGTCTTAACAGAAATCATTGTGCACTCACACGATAGGCTGGTATGCAGTGATTTTGCCCTAGTTAAATTCAGTAACAGCCTCGTTCATGGATACTGTGGGAAAAACTCTTCAGGGACTAGTGGGGTTTTAGAAATCCTCTGTCTCAAGACAGTGAAACTTTCACTGAGGCAATTTGTTTGTGCAATGCTTGAGAAAACATGCATCACCCTTCAAAGCTAAGCAAAAACCAGGGGTATCCCAGGACAGTTTGGGGGAGAAAAAACTGTTAGCAATAGGCATGATGCTTCACTGATGCCAGTAATTAATAACCCTAATGTTGAACTTCCTGAGGTTTCTTTAACGTAAAATAAGGTCATTCTACTATACATGTTTTCTCAACTATGCCAGATCACCTGAGGAATTATTCTTCAGGTCACAACTGAGAAAAACCAGCACAGTAAATGATAAAATACACTCCTATAGCTTGCCACACACACATTATCTTCTAAAATTACTGTCATCTTGACTCGTGGCCTTGACGAACACAAACAGAAGGGTTTTTATATATATACATATATATATATACTTATTTATACATATATATATACACACACATGCACACTTTTTCTTTTTTGCACACCCACATCCACACACACACACAGATAGATAGAACAACAATACTCTTGTGTATACAACTCAAATGCCTATCTAGAGCAGTTCAGTAATTATGGGAAATTTGAAAAGTTAGGTTTTTTTTAGGTTATCATAATATGGGTGGTAAGCATGATATAGCACATGCAGTAAATGAAGCAAAACACAAACAAAACAGAAGAGGGATCTGCCACAGTCATTGGCTGAATTTACCTGAAGAGAAGAGACTTTTCTTCTTCTGCCCTTTAAAAATGAAATACACCCAAAAATGCTCCAAACCACAGATGGCTTTACAATTAAAGACACGATAACCATAGGTCAACATGACCAATGAGGAACTGAAAGCAAAACTTAATACTACTGAGCACTCTTGCCAGAGCAGATTATTCACCAAACTCACACAATTGTGATCATTTCTGAACAAAAATTAATAGGACAAAATCCAATGTACCAGAACAGAATTATTCTAATCACATAGGATGCACCCTGAAAGCTGTTAAAATGGCCAATTGTACTGTCTGTACTGACACTAGGCAACACAGTGGTGCTAGAGGTGCTAAAAGGGATGGCCATTCCAGCTGCTAATTTATGTGGCTCAGCTTTAACAACGAGACTGTTTTTTAAAACCTAGGAAGAAAGGAAAGCAGATAGAAAACATAAAGCAAAAAATCAGTCAAGAGTACAGAAGGTAATTAACTAACTTGCTGATAGACACTCATCAGGTTCGATATTTATGCCAGGATATATTATCCCAATCACCAAGAAACCTAAATAGTACATTGCCACCACATGATCTATATAATTGTATCTTCTGATTGCAGATGGAAACTATTCTAAATTCATCCTTTATACTGTCAGCAGAAATAAGAATACAGCTCGTTATTATACAAGTGTCAGCAATTTACTTGACATGAGCATGTACACTCACTTGCTTTTCCAGGGCTCTTTGGTTTAAGGTGACAGCTCTCAATTTCTCTGCTGTCTTGCAAACTCTGTTTTTAGAAATTGCACCTCATTAGAGCATTTGGCTATTAAACAATGACCACCCCATGAGGAAGAACTGTCTTTAGATGACAAAGGTTATCTGAATACACAAAATAAGACTGGAACTTCTCATGAAAAGCAAGTCTAATAGAGAAAGAATGAAAAAAAGGGAGGTGGTGAAAATAAGACATGTAGAAGAAAATAAAGCAACTGTATAAAGTCTTATTATCAATAGGATGTTACAGAATAACAAACGTTCGGGACTTAATGATGGAAAAGAGCATGCTCACCTTTCTCCGTAGAATAAAGACCTTAAAATAGCATTTCCAATGCAGACATTTTTAATGAAACAAAATAAGGCAAGGTAAATGCACCACAGTACCTGGGGGTGCTGGGATGGCTTGATTTAATTCCTCCTCTTTCTGAGGATGCAGACTTTGAACTGGAACCCTTATTAGCGGAAGGCTACAAATTGTTTAAGAAATTCTTCCTTAAATCCTCTAAGGCAACAAATTTCTCCTTATTCTTCCACAATGAGTATTTACATTTTTGATACAAAATAGAAGAGCTCCATTAGAAGAGACTGAAACAAGGCCACCCCAAACATTTAGTATCGCCACCAAGGCACATTCAAGAGTGCAGAAAATTGTAGGCCAAGACCCTGCAGGCAAAGAAGGAAGCTGAACTTCTGGAAGACTTTTCACATTTCTGCAATTTGGTAGCACACAATATTTCAGGTTTTGTCAACCTAGAGCCAATTCTCATTCCAGCTATAAATATCTATAATTTTGAACTGAGTATGATGAATAGTTTTAGGGTATCGAAAGTACTTTATTTTCTTTTTTCCTGGTTCCCAAATGAGCAATTGCCTATCCCCTATTACTTGTCCCATTTCCAGTGATGAAGTCCTACAAAATGTATCGATAAATTATCCTTTCTCTGTCACTCATATTTTATAACACTTTCAGTTTGTTAAGTTGCCCAGAAGAATTCACTTTACATCAAAAGTAATGGTGACTTTCAAGAAGATCCATTTCAAAGCAAGATGTTACTTCTCATTCACAGATTGATTTCTTAGAAAATTTACATTCTCCTTTCATTTGTGTTCCAAGAGAAACTTAAATCCAAGTTTATTTCTTTCCAGCTATGCTTTTTATCTGGATTCTGAGAATATTTGCTGCCTTAGGAAATGTGTACTTGGCTCCATTTGTTTTCTTTTTGATGTTAACGAAATCAAAATTGGGGGCAATAGATCCCTGCACAGGAACCACAGTCAAAGATTGAGAATTGCTTCTCTGTGTAAGGAAAAAACAAAATTTGTTTATTCCTAGTGAGTTTCAGGGTTCAGCACATATAACAGGACTCTTGAATTCTGCCTGGTGTTTGCACAAAAGAATGTCTTATATAGCAAGAGGTGAAACTCTTTCCTTTCAACTCCAACAACCACATAAGAGAACCCAGTTAAAACATTCCTTGACACAGTCAGACCTTGGCGTTCCTCTGAAGCATAAACATGACCATGTTTAACCTAGTCCTTGAATCAGATGATTGGTGTGTGCTGCATAAACCTCTGGCCTGGTTCAAGGACACTGGCAGAGCACAGCAACGCTGGGTGCCTGCTCTCCTGAACAAACAGCTCCTCTTTCCACCGCTCGCTGTGCAACACAAAAGCAACGCTCCAACACTAAAGCACTGGAGAATGGTTTCCCTTCATTTCCCTCCAGCCAGTATTCTATGTCTTTCTCTCCCCTCATCATGTACCCATGTCAAAAGAAATTTCCCTTTCTTTTTAGTCAAAGAATGGTTTCTGATTGCCCCCATGCATATGGAAGACTTTAACATCGTAAACGTTTGCACACGACAAATTACACTTTCTCCCAGTTTAAACATTCAGGGTTTTCTTCCTGCTTCTGAACTACAAAAAAATAAATAGTAATAAAAATCAAATGTATTGTAGTTACTGATGAGAACTGTTTAAACAGCAAGGCTAGTTATAAACAGTCAGTGATGACAGACTACCATATGTTAGGCTTCCTGTTATCGTGCCAGAAAACATTATAATCACCTTAATTATGGCAACAGAGTGATTTTTCCCCTCACTGGTGATGTAATGCAGTAAAGTGCAACTTCTTCTGTTCCACAGTATATTACTGTCTATAGCACAGACAAGCATATGTACATATTGTCAAGCATTCGTGCAAACAGATCAATTTGCCAAATACTCAACTAACCTAAATGGTCTCAAAAGAAGGAAAGAAAGCAAACTTTACCTTGTGTGTTTTGTTGAAATATTTTGTTCAGGTCCAAAGAGGAAGCTCTGGAATGTGATTTCTGTGGCCTTGGAGGTGGAGTGGGGGGCTCTTCTCCCTTTTTCATGGCGTCTTCTATTGATGTGCTAGAATAAGACCTAAGGAGGGAAAGATTTAAAAGTAGAAAATATTTTATTTCAGAAATTCATCTTAAACAACTACAGTGAACAGTATCTAAAAATACACTGACCAGAACTCAAGTTCATGGTGGAAATCCCTCGCCCTACTGACTTAAGTTCCCCTTATAACAAGGCAGATTTATTTGGCAACAGAGGGAACCATGCATCTTGGGAAATGGATGGGTCACACTGATGGCTAATATTTTTTAAGGCTTTTTTATACCACAGTTTCAGGCTCTTCTTGTGTATCTTTAACTGCCACTATGATAATTGCAGCAACTATTTTGAATAAATGCAGGTAAAAAATAATTTTCTTTACAGCTTCTTTTGCTTGCCTTTCACAACTGAGAGTAGTGTTTATAGAGGTATAGCTTCAACTTGCCTCTTGCAAGTACATATTTTGCAAACTGTGATATTCTAACTACCAGAGTAAATTTTTTCAGAGCAAACTGTCACCAAATTCCAAAAAATCCAGAAAAATGAGTGAATCCAAAGCAACCCCCATACTGTTCAAGTATGTATCTCAGTACACCTTCCTAGGCCGCTCCAGGTAAGTCCATATCATGCTAATCCCAGCGCAGTGCATTTGCTAAGAACTCTGATTTTGCTGAGTAGTGTCCAATATTTTTCAGTGGTTGCAGTTACCATTTTTTTCTGCACGACCGAGAGCTTTGTTCAAAATGAGCATTGACAACGTGAGATGTTATACTTACTGTAATACATTATGCGTGACAGGCAAGACCAAAAACACATTCGAGGAGAACAGAAATAACTCCCACTAATGGGAAACGGATCTTTTCTTGCCAAGCAGGCTGTTGTTAGAACACAGCTATTTAGCGGGACAGACATTTGGCAATGCTGATCCCGTATTTCTGATGTAAACTTTAATAAATACAGGAGTGAAAGCTGCAATTGCTTCAAAATTTACATGTGACACAAAAACCTCTGCTGATGCTGAATTTTTCAATCTTGGTAGAGCTCTGAATTCCATGGCCCTATCATTTAAGACCTAATCCAACCCCTCTGAAATAAATGGGAATGTTTTTTGTTGGTTTTGTTTGCCTGTTTTGTTTGCCTGTCTTATACTTTTATTTTCCATAATATGTGGTGTATATTTTACTTGCCTTACAATTGTACAACCTAACAGTTTGAGATTTTTTTTTTAAAGAAAGAATAAGACAGCAACTACTAGATAAAAATATGCCTGCTGCAGCACTGCCAACACATCGCCCTATGACAGTGAATCGCTGCTTACAACAGGCAGACCTGGGCACCTACGAGTAAGCAGCTAAGAGTCTGCACAGCTCACACTAGAGAGCCAGCCTCCTGAGCTGGGAGCTCTAAGAGACTTGAATTGTAGCCTCTGGTGGTGAGACACGCATGAAGACAGACAGCCCAGAGGCTGTAGAGCCCTCCAGGCTGTACCAGGCTGAAGGTCTGGGTGCAAGGATGTGCCTAGGGAACTTTTGCCCCAACTTCTGCATTGACACAGTGAGATACAGTCACATGTGAGACAGTCATGTGTGACACAGTAGTCACATTCAAGTGACTTGTTCAAATGTTTAAACAATGCTTGCTATTTTATGCATTTTTTTTTGTTTAAATGTCTTTGTGTGTGTCTTACATAAAATATTTTTATGTATATTTTGCATATTTGCACTTCACGATTCAGTAATCATCAAGAGAATTTAGAACAGTGTGACAACAAAAAAGCTTTGGCTAGGAGCAGAAAAATGACAGAAGGCAGTTCAGCCTTTCTGGATGTGGGTCCTAAGCACAGAGGATTTCCACCTTCATTCATTATGTGGATTGCTCATCCTCTCTTATTAGCAGCCCTTGACAAGCTTAGGAGAGAGCTCTTGCTATACTCTTATAGCCTAAGAAAAAGAAATCAAGCTCCCCAACCAGCTCAAAAAAAAAAGCTTTAAGGTGAATGAATGATAGGGCTGTACAACAGAAGAGACAAAAACATTACATAATATATACTTTATACATAACATAATACTTTTATACACAGTATTTCTTTGCACAGGTCTCCCTCTTCTTTAAAATACCCAAATTCAGCAGGTGCCATTTCCCTCAAACAGCAGCGTTGATTCCATAAGCCTCTTCCACCACAACCAACCAGCCCCAGTCACGCACACACACACCAACAAAAGGATGCACTCACCCACACCTGAGAGCTGAGCTGCTGCTGCTGCAGCGGGAGCGTGAGGCATCTCCCTCCATACGCAGCCACTGCCCCGACTTCCACAGGAACACCACCCCGAGGAGGCAGCCGGGATGGGCAGGTGGGCAAAAATGCCAGTGTCTTGTGACCCAAGACCACAGGGTGCTAGGCAGTGCTCCTGGGGCATCCAGAGCTTACAGATCCCTCCTGGTAAATCTCTCAGGTCTGAGCAGTGCTTCCAGCACGGCACCAGTAAAACATCGCGACACCAGTTATCGTGTCTAACATCAGAGGAATGTATGTCTTATCCCGAAACTGAAATGAAAGTGGTACCTGGATCTGGGTCTGGCTTTAAGTGCATTAGGTTCCTGAGGAGCTGAAAGAGAAAAGAAAATATCACCTGCTAAAACAAATCATGCTAAATAAGAGCTGTGGGATCGGTGTTTATTAAAACTGGGAGTGTGGCAAATGTGGATGTGAGAGCTTGCTCATCCCACATGAGCAATGAGGATTTGTTTTCACTTCTCCTTCCCCTTTCCTTCTGTAGTGTGTAAATGCCCTAAGAATTCAAAAGCTCAAACACAGTCAAAACCTCACCTTCTACTTTGGTTAACACAAAACAGGGAAAGCAATAAGTCTGATGCTATTGTGACAAAGAAGTGCTGGCAAGCAACACAGAAATAGCATAAGCTGTCCATAGAAAACACCTTCCTCCTGGTCCAGACATCTATGTGTTGTCCTGCATACCGAAGCACAAAGGTTTATGTCCTTCCTAAATTCTTCAACTAATTAGTATAAAAGCCCGTGTTCTTGCCACCCACAAAAACTTTTGACACATCAGGTTGAGGTTACTTTGACACTGGGGTGGAATGATATTTAAGGTAGAAAGTTTTCCAGGCTAAGCGTTGGTAAAAAACATTTTTATCAATGTAAATATCTATTTTACTTGGGTTAATCCTGAATATCCTGCCACCCCCAACCAGGCTTTATGTGATAGAAAAACAACAGCACTGAATCACCTTCTCTGGGTTATTCCTCGAAGCTGTTCCTTGGTTTACACTGTTCATAGAATCACAGAACACCTTGAGTTGGAAGGGACCCACAAGGATCATCGAGTCCAACTCCTGGGTCCCCAAAGGACCACCAAAAAAATCAGACCATGTGTCTGAGAGCGTTGTCCAAATGCCTCTTGAACTCCAGCAGGCTCGGTGCTGTGTCCACATCCCTGGGCAGCCTGTCCCAGTGGCCGACCCCCCTCTGGGTGCAGACCCTTTCCCTAACCCCCAGCCTGACCCTCCCCTGTCCCAGCTCCATGCCATCCCCTCGGGTCCTGTCACTGTCCCCAGAGAACTATTACTCTCCTTGCTCCTTGCTGACATAAAATATTCTTGACAAAATATATCTCTGTGATTGCTTTCAAATTCAGCCCACTGAGATACCCTCAAGGTACTGCAGCAGCATAAGTGATCCCAACGCACAAAGTCGCTGTACAGCACTCCCTGAGAATACAGCAGACTCCCCCAAACAGAGCAGGAGCTAGCTGTGGTAGCAGCTGGCAAATACTGACCTTCCAATGGCTGGCACTGTGTCACTGCATAGACCCTACACAAGAGGCTTGAGGCATACAGAATGCAAGAAATAGCATATGACACGTGCAGAGCCACACACTATTTCTTCATAAAGGAAATACGCTTTCAGGGTCATGCAGTACCACACTGATACAAAAAAAAAAAAAAAAAAAAAAAAAACACACACTCATAAATCAAGTTCTAGTAGATTATTGTCACCAGCAAACTGGCCCACAGTCATTCCAGCCTTCTGTGCAACAAACTCTTAGTAAAGAAGAGAGAGGGAATTACTTTTAAAATATGCAGTGGTGATAATCCCCCTCTCTGCATCAGACTCCCAGAGAGCACAACTTTAGAAACTGCTTCCCTACAGCCAAGCCATATGACCCAATTTTTCCGATGTTGAATTGCTGATTATTAAATTACATGCACAATTATTAAATAAATGTCATTTAGAAACAGGAAGTATAAATTCTCTCCAAGCTAAGAAATGCTTAAGAACCATCAAGTTTTTCTTCTTTTAGAGACAGTAATTCTGTTCATACTTCTTTTAGAAAACCTTACTTCTAAAAAACTACAGGTAAAATTGAACTCTTTGAACTGAATGAGAACTCTCTGAGGACATCTTGTTGAGGTAAACAGGAAAACACAAAAGGAAGAGAGAGACCTGATATGACTACTAATAAAAAATTATGGCAATATAATATTACTGCCAAGGATTTTCTTATAAGCTTTTGAAAATCAGGAAATTTGAGGCTACAGTTACACAATACCCAGACCTAGCCTTAGTGTGAACCTTTCATAAAATGAAATATAATACTATTATAAAACAGGTAGTTCATTATTAGGGCATGCAAACAAGAATTGTGGCAGCATTTCTGTACAGCCTGCAGACATTTTGGTGCACTCTGTGCACGGTTCATGTGTGAGCTGCAGGTTTACACATACGCACAACATAAGCATTCAAGATGATACAAAAATATTTAGCCAGTTCACAAGTTTTCCCTATTTCTATGGCTATGAATAGAGACGCTTACGTTACATGAGACTAATAAAAAAAATAAAGCTGTTGAGTAAATTGAGTACGGTTAGTATTTAGAAGTTTGTATTATTCCTGGCAAAGTCTGATGAACTGAACAGCCCCATCTGGACCAATTAAAATCATATATGATGGTGAACTTATTTATTCTCACACACCAGAGGAGAGTGTGAAGGTTGCCAGTTTAGGCGTTTAACTGCTCCCAGCCCCTCTTCCATCACACATTCACTGTAACATTCCCAAGGATGCTGACTCCGTGACTTCTGGCTGGAGCCTAGTGGACTATACATATCTGGTGCCTCCCTGCTTTACAGGATGGAATCTTGAGTGGAAAATTGTGCTTTAAAAGGTGCAAGTATGCTACACTGATAAGGAAAAGAAAAGAATTCCCCAGTTTAAATCACATGTAGTGACTCACTTTTTATCTCTTATTAGTGGCCTATGCAGAAATACAAAATTTAAATGTTCACAAATTTGGCTCTTAATTCCTTAAAGTCTAAGGCCAACAATGATCTTACACTTAGGAGCCTAAATAAAATAGATTTGCAGAGATGTTGAGCACGTGAAGGTTTTACTGACTTCAAATTTCTAGTCTGATGGCAAAGAAAACTTTTCCTTAATGAACCGCAGCAGTATCATCTTTCCTGAATTTACATAAATAGCCCAAATGAAGGATGTAAATTTTCTCTTGCTTCATCCCAACTGAATCTGCATCCTGAAGTGTAATAATTATGATGACATTTCAGAATGATGACTGATTCTGAAATAAGCACTCAGTTGTGCTTTATCTAGCACACTGGATAGATAAATATTTTGACTTCTAACATCAGTCTTACTGTGCAACCTCAGAATGTGCTTGATCAGATCCTTAATGTGCAGGACCACACAGGTGAAACTCCCAAAGCAACAGGAGTCAGGGCAATGGGGTGGAAATCTGCCACTGCTTCCCTTGGTATGCAAACACAGCAGCATTGATAAAAGAATACAGTTGGCACCCAGAACAGCTCCCTTACAAGGAAATAAAGGACACAGGGCAAAAAAAAAACAATAGTGGCAAAGGTGATGTGCAGGTGACAATTTTTTATTTTTTTTTCCCTAAGCATACCAAAGATGGAAATGCTGAAGTGAAAATAAAACTGCTTGGGGTGCTCCTGGGCAAAAAGTGGTGGGCAGAGATGGGGGAGAACAGAACTGAAAGTGTCACTGGCCCCCCTTTCCCCTTTAGAGGGGGTGCTGTGTGTGTGGCTTGCTGGCTGTAGGAGAAGCAGCAATTGTTCAAGAATAGGAGCTGAAGATAGGACATCTGGTAGCTGCCAAGTGTTTGGGAAGAAGCCAGGAAAAAAAAAAAAAAAAAAAAGGTTGGGAAATGAGGCATGCAGCTGTTGAGCAGCCATGAATAAATCGAGCTATAAGGCAAAACTGCTGTGACAGACATTTGGGGTCAGTTTTCTTAATCAAGGATATCTTCACGAGTAAAAACATTTATGCAAAAGAAAAAGAAAGCAGGTCCAAAGTTTAGCTTCCCTGGGACCTTGCCAACACTCTTACCGCTTTAGGGAAGAGGTTAACAGAGAGGAGGGACAAGGAGACCTGATGAACTGAACTGAATGTATGGAGAGTTTCTGGAACAGCTAAATAATTTTCACATATGACATTCCAGAAATACATTTTTCCAGTATGACAAGAACACGGATGGTATGTTGGAGTTGAAGAAAGAAAAAACATTGGTGGTTTCACAAGAGAAACACCCTTGAATCAAAAGGATGTGTCAATGCTTTATGTGCCACAAGATCTGTTTCCAAAACTCCTATAGGAAAACGCAAAAGCTCATTTCTTTTCAAAAGTAACAAGCCACTTCAGAACAGTCACCAAAACATTACATTCTTGTTTAATACTGGAGAAGACCTTTTTATCAACAAAACACTATTGCATTTCATTTGTAGTATTGAAAAGCTAAAAACACAGTCCTTTCAAAATGCTACGTCATAAATATTTCCCACATGTGAAGAACACTCATACAGTAAAAACAAGAGAAAGAAAGCAAGAGAACCTTTTGACATCCTGAAGTACTAAGATTACGTGTGCAAATTGTAATCATTATGAGGTAAAAGCTAATTTCAGTAGTATAATATTACAAGAGGAAAAAGGGTCTCAAAAAATTACATCAAAATACATTAATTTAGGTTCACTGTGATACAGAAACATTTGATTGAAATTCTAATGGCAGTAACAAGTGAATGGTTTTCTTCTTACCTGTTTTCACAGTCAAGTGCTGAAAATCCTTTGGTATTGTCTTGACAGCGGTGCTTACTTTAAGAGCTTATTAAAACAAACAAAACGAAAATTTCTTTAAATATGTGCAGGTAATATCTGTAGACATAGCTCTGAGAAAGCAACATCTAAAACAGTATCAGTTGGAATGTCTAATAAAGCCAAGCGTACATGAAAAGAAACCAAAGGTAGCGAAATATCCTCAGAACACCAAACACCCAAAAGCAGTAACTACTCTTAGTAGCACAAAAGTCAAGAACAGAAAGGCCTATGCCCAAATTGCCAAATAATCCCAAATTTTGAGAACTCGGGGTTTGAATGCACAAAAGGAAGGACCTGTGTTTCAGCAATGCAGCAGTCCTGCACAGACGGCAGCCAGCAACACCTGGCAGAGCTGGGATGCATCTCTCTGAACCTACAAACCTCGAAACCCAAGGCACAACAGAGACAACAGCTTTTGGTAGTTGAAGCCTCGCCAGCTTGCTCCAGGGGATGTCAAATGGCACTGACAGAGCCGAGGCTAAAATTTAGGAGATCACAATGCTTTGCACTTACTCCCGTTCCATCCATGTCTACGCATCTTTTATTAATTACTTTCTTAAGACATCCTTGTAGCATATTTTAATGCAGTGTAATACACCGTATTATAAATGACCACTCGGAATGAAATCTCTCATCTCCATCTGCCTTCATCAAATAAAACATATGTGGGAAAAGTCTGGTTCTTGGATCCAGTTCTGTTTGCACTATCTCCCCCACTTAACAGTATTAGCTCACAGAGTCGAGCTAATTTACTTGTATCGTTTTGAAAATGCAGGGAAATTTGCTTCTACAGTCCTGAACTACAGATTCTTGATGTCTGGGAACTTCTTCCCAGCCAGGACAGCAATCTGCTCTTCATTTGCCAGAATAGCAATAAGTAGTAGAACGAGAGCATTTGTTCTTTGGCTGAAAAGGCAGGAATCTCTGTCACAAATACAGCAGATCCTCAGCCGTGAAGGACTGCATGCACCAAAGCAGCTTCCCATCTGATTTCACATGTCACCTATCCAGAACAAAGCACAAGTTCTTCGCCTAAACAGGGAAGAAAACAAATTCCTCAGGTAAAAAGTGAATCTTCCCTCAGCATTTGAAAGCAATAACCTTCATGGTTCAAGTCCTGCTTTCACACTTCATGATTTACAACAAAACACACCTTATCAACAAAACACAATTTTTGTGGAATATGCTGACTTACCCAAACGTCTTACAAACTCTGACAACCTTTCTTTGACCCAGAGATACTGGGAATCTGCCAAACTTGGTCACACCTGTAACTGGAAGGAATGTGGACTACCTGGTCTCACAGTTCCTTATCATGGGGACAAATGGGAGGTCAGGATCTACACCAACCCCCTTTTTTAATTATTATTATTATTATTTTATGAATGTATAATCCAGTTCTGAGAATCAGACAAGAAAATACCCACAACTGTTTTAGTCCCACAGCTGAGGGAGAGGGACAACAAGTGAGAACCTGAAAGGTCAATGAAAAGAGAATATAAAAGGCAATGACTATGCTATGATCCAGTGCTAATTCTGGAAGCCCTAGTAGCTGCTGATTGCAAAAACGAAAAGATCACTTCAATTTCACATGGCTTGCTGTTCCCATATTTCAAGTGGCATAAATGAATCAAGTATTTTCAGTCCTGTTTGTCTAAAACCTTTGTTTTGCAAGAAAATATAGGGTTGGTAGTGGTTCCTTTTTTTTTTTTTTTTAATGGAATCAAAACTAATTCTGAAATGTTGCTATTTGACGAAAAAAGGGAAATCCCAAATTTGGCACAATCTAGCTTTTATTCTTACAAAACTCCTGATAATGACAATTGAAACTTTGTTGAAATATGAAGTAAAAATATTATTTGCCTTTGGACTAAGCCTGTTTTAGAAGGTGTACTTCATATCATCCACATGTGATAAAACTGATTTTGAAGCAAACCCATCCATATATTTTTCTTCAACTCAGCTGCTGTCAATAGCTGTCTCTTTAAACCTACAGCAACATACAGCTAGCTTAGAAATTAAACATACCGTTTCTTCTATCAGCTGAAATATGGAATTACGAATTATCACACAAAATTTAAGCTAAAAAGAAAAAAAAAGGAAAAAAAAAACATTTGAATACCTTGTTTGTCATCTTTCTTTGTATCTTGTAACAGGGCAGAGTTATCAGGCACCTCTTCAGCTGATGTCTTCTAAAGACAGAAGATTGGTTATTACAGTGATTGACATAGCAGACCCATGCATTTCCATAGTCAAATAGCTAAGAACACAGACCAACACAAATAAAGGTGATATTCTCTCTTGTACCAAGACTTGCTTTATATGATAAAGAAGCACAGAAGAGCTTTAAAAAGACAGCTATACCTCTCTGCTTTTAAAGGTACACCAGTTTCACTCCTGAAATTAGTTAAAGAAGCAATTCAACAATGAATCACAAAGAACTAAGGACTACATGCAAAGAGATACTTCCCAAAACAGAGCAATGACATTCTGTGTTTTCTTTTTTTCTCTGGGTCTAACACCTGTACTAGGGTTGAAGAAACCTTTCCAGCCTCTTCACGCAAGTTAATCTCCATGAGAAAACTCTTTTCAGCGAAACCTCAAGCTGTACTGCACTGTCAGTAGTTCTGCATCTAAAGTCTGCAGGCTGAGGTAGCTGACTTGGACTGCTCTCTTCTTTCTGCATGCATTCACAGAAATGGGGAAAAAAATTTCATCAGCATGTCAGCATTCATTAGCAGTCCCATTCAGGCCTCTGATGGGAAAATGGGGAACTTCACACCAGTCTTATTCCTAACTGTTCTTTATTTCAGCAGCAACTTACACTATAAGCATTTGTGGTTCTTGTAACCTCTGCTGCATAGCTTACCAAGACGGAAAGAGGAACAAATTCTACTACCATTATCTATAAGAACAATTCTGTGGCAAAAAAAACAACAATAAATCAAACAGCAGAAACCTCAAGCTTCTCTAAATGTTAAGCAATGCTGTTTGTTGTTGTTTTTTGTTTGTTTGTTTTTTTTAAGACCCACTGGAAAAAAAAGAATCCAGAAACATAGAACTTGCAGACATTTTCAAAAAACCTCAGGTCAGGGCCAAGTCCAGAGTAAAGGGCAATGAAATTTGTTTTATAAAGTTGCCCGTGGGATTCCCTAATGCTTTTGAGGAAGGAACATACCCTAACCATAGCTTTTGGATCATGAAAATGTTTGAGCAAAACACTTAACATCCCTAGTTAGCCATGACACTATATATTACAATCAAGGCTACAAGGAAGGAAAACAAAAAGGTCACCAATTGGCTTAGCTACAGAGCTTGCCACATCTGAACCAAGGGTTCTGGACCAGGTGGCTCTTCACAGACTACTTCAAGCTGATCAAACAAAAAAAAAAAAAAGAAAAAATTTTGGGAGGAAGAGGCACAGAAGCAATCCAGATTTGAATGTCTCAAAATTGCCGGATCCTATTATGATTCACACTCATCTTTTGACGTTAAGGATTCATGTTTCAAGCGCACAATAAATAGCAACTCTTGGTGCTGCTATAGCATGGGAGTGGATGAGACGTGACGCTATTTTCTGTCTTGGTTTCATCAGCTGTTAAGAAAAGAGTGTCAAGACTAAAGACCTAATTCACTGCATGCCTGAATCGATGGAATGACTCACAAATTTAAATGAACTGTGAGTATGACATTACTGAGAGAGTTTAGAGCAACCCCAGACAGTCATTTTATGCATATAGTGAGAAATCTTGTGTCTTATCTTTAAGCGTTTGGCGGTGAGAAGGCTTGTGGAAAGGAGCCAAAAAAAAAAAAAGACCAGAATCAGAGTGGGAGACAAAAACTTGAGAAAAAAAAAAACAAAAAGACAAAACTCTAGTTAACAAAAAGCAGTCGCTCTTGTCATTCTTGAGCATACCATTACCAGAATTTGTGTGCTTTTTAAGTTTAACAAAGCCTACTATTTGGTGACTCGTCTCCTGCCATTAATTTCTTTATAGGCATTCAGGAATTGTCTCCACTGTACTGTAGTACTGTAGTTCAGCAGTCACAGTAAAAATGGTCTTCTGAAATTAAATTAAACAGTCTGAATTGATGAGACATGGAAAGACACAAAGGCACAGAGATAATGCATAACCGATTGCATTGATAATACAGTATTTCTAATGGAGTGATCAGGTATCTAAACTGCATTTCCTCAAATAGCCAAGCTACAAATTAAATTGCAACAGTGAATTACTGTGCTTCCCACAGAGTGAGATGAATGGGAGGTGAATCGCTGACCTTCCAAGTGAAACTCTTTCAGGGCATTTATTCTGATTATAGAAACATCAACTGAACAACAGTAACAGAAATTAAATCAAAATCATTCTCAACTCAGGTTTCAGATGAGATTTTGTGCTCCACTAATTTTGGATAACAAAGGACCAAAATAGCAAGGCCCTGCAACAAACTGAGAGCTTTGCTCAACACCTCTAGGTCCCAGACAGTAAAGAAACAGAGCAAAGACAGGCAAATAACCATGATTTACTCAGGTAACACTATCTATTCTCAGCCAACAGGCAATCACGTAACAGTTTCTTCTTTATTTTCAAGCTACCCATAAAAAAATTGATTTTGCAGAACAGAAATGGAGTAGCAGAACACCCAGCTGTTCCCCCCAAGAACATTATCTGATTGTAAATGCAGCACAGTAATCTGCAAGTTATTGGCATTTATGGACAGAACGCCTTCAGAAGGAGACAGCAGAGATATGGCACAGGAGGTTTGAAAGCCTTAAATTTTGGAAATCAAATGAAAAATTAAATGCAAAATGGAGGATTTGTTACTCTTTTTTTGTTATTTTATTTTTAATATTTTGTGCTGTATAGCCTGTGAAGCTATTTAGTTCTTACTATGATGTGCCTGCTATTATTATCTCCACTGCAGCAGAAAAATCTAAAAAGCAAAAAAAAAAAAAAGACAATTTAACTGCTTAGATGATCTCCTTTTAGATTTATCCTTACTCTGCGCTTATATTCAAGAACCACAAACAAACAGAGCCTAAAAAACGGACATTTAATAAGATTATGGAATTGTACTGGTTAGGTTACTGAAATGACATCTTATAACTAAGAAATACAAGATGACTCTGAAAGCAGGACTTCTGAACTTTCTGAAATATACACATGAACGCTGTAATCTCACAGTCCCAAGGGTTGCACTACTGAAGAACAAACTTCCGCATAACTCTGCACTAACAAAAGACTATTTTGCATATCCGGGTGATCATTTATGAAGCCAGCATCCTAACTGGAATGAGGATGCCCTAGGCCACAGAATACCAGGATAATAGCACTGCTGTCAAAACCCAATACAACTGCTGTGCTTTGGTCGAGCTGCTGTACAAAAGCAATACCCAGCAAGCGCACTGGGGAGACCCAGGCGTATTTTAACAGTTTCAGAAGATAGCGTGGATGTTAAAAGCACTGACTGCAATATTACCAAGCATACATAACAGTCAGATGTGCAGTTCAGGAGAGCCTGCCTGGTGGGGCTATCAGCCGAGTTGAATTTGTTGACAGGGGATCTGGGTTCTGACCCAGTAACACCCCAGAACCAGACACGAGGATGAAATAACTGGAGAGACGCCTTACTGAGCTGAGCTGGCATGACACGCCACAACTTTTTAACTTGGCAGCAGCATCAGAAGGACTTTCTATTCAATCACGGCAGCAATCCACAGCAATTTTCAGAGTCTTAACAATTCTGAGCTGAAAGCCTGTTCTTGCAGTCAGCTTGCCACTTGATTCACTGCCTTAAATGCTAAACCCTTAAATCCCTCGGCGCGTATATTCACAGCTACAATATCCAAGCACAACTCAGTGGCCATGGTTAGTTCAACATGCAGCATCTTTAAAGCCTCATTTTTTAACCTCAAGAATAAACTCTTCTCATTAACTTAGTTTTGCTTGCAGCAGTCTTTCATTACAAGGCTGACATCCATAGTTACGTTGTTTACAATGGATCCCTAAGAATCCTTCCCCCTTCCTACACCTCAAAACACTCTTTCCAGCTCCTTACAATTGCTACATAAACCCTTAGATGCGATTTCCTTAAACTATTAGAAGGCTGGCCATGAAAATGGGGACTGAACCACCTAGACCTGAGCTATGCATGTCTGTACTGCATAAAACCAGGCACAGTTTCAGTCCCCATAGAAGCAAGGTAGAAAGAATCAGGATAAGCCAAGACAGTTTTCATCTGCATGTGTGTAAATGGAGCTCTGGAAATGGAAGAAAGACTCAAAAGCTAGGTGGTCAGGAAACCTAGGACAAGGTCTGCACGTGAAACGTAGTATTTCTTACCCACTCAGACTCATGAGAAATCTCCCCTAAGCATTGCCCTTGTGCCAGAACAGTCCCCCTCCATCACGGGCTCTGCTCCGCACTCCTGGATCCCTGCACAGGAGGGCCAAATGCTGCCCAGCAGGACACCAACAGTAAGCTTTATTTCCACAGACAGACTCCAGCATCAAGACAGGCTGGAGTCCATAGATGCCTACTGCAAGCTGGATTCTGTGGGTTATCTCTTTCGAAAAAAATCTGCCTGCCCTTTCCATACACAGAGGGAATGGCTGAGAGAGGAGTGTAAGATGGCTTAACGCTAAACTTGGACACTCTGTAAGTCCTCTTGAAGACTCACAGCTCTTGTTATGCATACCACAGCAACCGTGAGGCTGTCCTATTGCTCTGTGCTCTACAGGTAGCTGCCCTGCTCACACCTCCTCACCTCTGTCCGGCTGAAGTCCCGAGTCTGTTGGCTGCCCGGCAGTGACTCAGAGTAAGAATCAAACAGTGCGCAGTCACGTAGAGGCTTCAAAGAAGCTAGAGGAGAAAGGAAAACCCAAAAACAAAAGAAGGAAAAAAAATCAACCAGAGCCACGACAAGTATTTGGTTAATACCCTCTTCTAAAAACCTGTTCTGACATCATTTTGCCCTTCATTTCTACACATCAGAATTGATATACTAATGACAGATGACAAAAGTATGAAGAAAATCTTTCCATCCTGAATCTTGAAAAACACAATGTCCTGAAAGTGTTAACAAGTATGATTTCTGTTGCAGAAGGTATCAACTTAGTTGGCCTTATAGTTTATATCCTGCTGTCTTAGTAAGGTTAAAGGTACATGTATTTGCCAAATGTTCAACTCTAATTTTTGGTATTTTAAATAATGAAAAGTGTAGTAAAATCTACATTACACACTAAAATTGAAGGCCAGTAAAAAACAAGCACACACTACTATGTACAAATGTACTAATGACAGTCATTGCTGCAGTATATATCATCTTCAGTATTTCTTAACTAAACAGCACTGAGAGGAGGAAAAAAAAAAAAAAATCAACAAAATCAACCCTGCAACTTTTCATGGCGATATTCACAAGAATCACAGTTCTAATCTGTAGGCTCAACTCCTTCCATGGTACCACCACAAGACTACTAATTCTTACATGAATCTGCTTAAAAAGCTGGAAAACCTTTTTTCTTTAAGATCAATATATTGAAAGACAGAATAACCAGTTCTCAGGTCAAATTCCTAGTCTCTGGGTAGCATCTAGTTCAGACGAACAAATTAAGCTCTTGCAAATCTGTCTTAATTTAAAATACAGTGGGTTACATACAGGGCAAATAGTTTTATGGATTTTCTTTAATTTGTTTTAATAAAAACTTTCAGAAAAGAAGGTGGTGGGTCAAATTGTCAGTGGAGCTGTGCCAGGACAGAATTTGGCCTTGCACTTGTAGTTTATAGAACAAGCCGTAAAACTAGCAAGATTAATTTGTTCTAAAAGTCTTATGCTCCAAGCCACTTTATTTGAAGCTTTAACAGTCTTATCAGATGTGAACATTTTGCTCCAATCAAACCAGGAATGAAACAGCCTGTTTTATTCTGAACTTAATACAACCTAATTAAGAACAGTTTCCAGAAATCTTTATCATGTTCCTAACCAGACAAATAAAACCTAAGTTTCAGAGAAATAAATACTATGAAAACACGAAAACAAACAAACATATATTTTGACATTTTAGGTAAGTATATAATGATTTGCTTATTTATCAATGCTTTTATTTCAGAAGTTGATACAAACAGGTCTGTATTCTTTCTTGTGATTCACTGTGCTTCAATGTGTTGAGATGTGGCACTTCTTATTATGCAAGTCTTCAGATTTCTGAATAGGCAGCAAAATACCGTAAGACATTTTCTGATCCTCAAACTAACAGCATTAGCTTATTACCCATGGTATTTAGAGTGCCTGGAACAAATAGTCCTTTCCACTCTTTCACATAAATCGGTCTGAAATGCTTGGTTGTGTCCAACACAATAATCACAACAATCATCTACAGAAGTGATAAGGGCTCAATGCTAAAAGGCACAAATTATGGAAAAGAAAGAAAAGGAAAGGCTGAGAGACCTGGGTCTGTTCAGCCTTGAGAAGAGAAGTCTGAGAGGGGATCTTATCAATGTTTATAAATACCTGAGATATGGGAGACAGAAGGATTTGGCCAACCTCTTTTCAGTGGTTTGCGGGGACAGGACAAGGGGCAATGGCCACAAGATGGAGCCCAGGAAGTTCCGCACCAACATGCGAAAGAACTTCATGGTGAGGGTGACGGAGCACTGGGACAGGCTGCCCAGGGAGGCTGTGGAGTCTCCTTCTCTGGAGATATTCAAGGCCCATCTGAACACCTACCTGGGCAGCCTGATCTAGGGAACCTGCTTTGGCAGAGGGGTTGGACCCGATGATCTCTTGAGGTCCCTTCCAACCCCTACAGTTCTGTGATTCTGTGAAAAGAGAACTCCCAGAGAACAACCACAGCTTAACACCTTCCTTCCCTGATGCAATGATTTGATACCACCGTAGACAGTTATTTCCATTGCAGAGTTACCCAAAAACGTTTAATGTGAAGACATGCCAACAAGAAGCATGAAGAAGCTTACAAGCTATTTTATGATGAGATCAGGAGTGAGGCTAGCAAGCAAAGTGGTGGTCCTGGTGGGAGAAGGGTAGCTGTAATTACGACAAGAGAATGTCATAATTAGAGAGACTAAAAGTGATGAAGACCTGAAGGTGCAGGTTTTACAGAAGCTTCTTCCCTTGGATATGAAGTAACATGGACTCCATCAGAAATTATTTCACAAATCTGATACAGGGTGAACATTTAATTTTCCTAACTGCAGCTTGATTTGCTCTTTTCCTGCCTTTTAATACATTCAGTGTCATCAAATTTAATGGAGATTTTATTAGGTCTTAAATATTATCCCTTAGCACTATAATTATCATCTGTGATTAATCCTCCTTGCCCTAGAAAGTCATGCACATTTTTCAGATGGAACAGTATATATTTCAACGTTCATTTATAATTACAAGAGACATAACTGAAGAGAAGAAACGAAAGGGCATGTCTCTCGCTGCACTTTGTTACTGAGGTATGTTGTATTTTGGATTAATTTATCCTCGTTCTAGACAAACCGCTGTAATCCCTCTGTCACTAGTGCAAATTATTTATAGCAGAAGATATATATATATGCATATATATATATAAAACGTGAATTACAGCAAAATTCATCCTTTGGTACAACTGATGACTGCATCCAATATACGTATTAGCACAGTAAGTTCCAAACCAGTCCAGCACCATTTTCAGCATGTCTTCAAAAGACAGATACGTAAGGGAAAATCACCAGGAGTTAAAAGCCATACACCTCTTGCTACAGGTAATCATCTGCCACTTTAGCTGTAATGGTACCTGAAGCACACGGGAGCAGAGTGACAGGCATTAAGAGGCAGACAACTGGTACATTTCGCATCTCTGTTTTGTGCTTTCAGGAATTCCCTCTTCAGCAATCGACTCATAAACAGAATTAAAACCTCATGATTTAAAAAGCAACTGGGGAGCCATTAAGCAACGAACTCAGCTCTACCTGTGACATGGAAAACGAAGCCTGCTTTAGAGGCATGTCGAGTGTCTGAGGTGGCCACAGGACCACTGCCTGCCACAGGGACATTACCTGCTTGGAGATAATCCGGCAGCAGCGTGTCGGGCAGCGTCTCGGGCAGCTGGTAACCATTCTTCCTCGCAACCACCAGGTGGAAAGCAGCACAGAACTCGGGGAGCGTCAGCGCCCCGTCGCAGTCCACGTCGCTCAGCTCCCTGCAGGGACGAGAGCCGCACGTTTCCCCAGCCGCTGCCTCAGGGAAGCGTGCTCGTGCAGTCACAGGAGACACAGAGATGGAGCTTTTTGAGGACGGCTATTTTGATAAAGGACAAGCACCTCTATTATTTCTACTTGATCACAGCTACTACAACTCCCACCCACATGGGAGTGTCTATTTCTGAGTCCTGAGGAAAATGGAGCTAATTTTCTAATACTGATTTGCAGCTTTTCTTTTTTAAGGCGGTGTATTTTTGTTATACATCTTACCATACAATATAATGCTATGTTTATGTTATGACATGAAATACATACCCTGTGGTTCTAAGGACGAAATTAACTTTCCAGTGGTTGAAAGCAGTTTTAGATAATCCATGCAGGATCTTTAGCCAATTCGAGCAGACAAAGTTAAAAGCGGACTTCGGCAAATGTTTAATTAGCAACATTGACTAGCTTCAAGAATATTAAGGTAAATTAATGTTCTTGACATGTTCAAATGTTAGTGTTGAGTGTTTGTTAATTAAATCTGTTGTCTCTTTAATTCCTGCATTCTTCTCAAACAATAAAACCAGACTTCTGATACTCATACTGAATAATTTGGTTTTATAAATCAACTCCTCTGCCAGAAATAACTATTACATTACTATTATATTAGCACAGTGACTAAAATACATAAATACATAACTTCCTACTCTTTGAAAGTAATGAGTATTTTTCAAGCTGTTGAGGTTATAGTGGCAAAGTCTGAAACATCCCATGTGTTTAACGCAGTGACATGACCTGATAAATTATATCATTACAAAATTATAATCATCTACTAGAAAATAATGCTTTTCTTTGATTATTTTTTTTGCAGAGAACTGCTTATGTCAGCAACACAGAGTGTTTTGTTACATATTGGGTTAATCCATTCTTCGTATATAATCCTTCATTTAAATTCTAATATTCACTTCCCCCAGTATAATGCTTCTTCAGTTGTGTTGGTTTTTTTTCATTATTTCATGACTGACAATCCGCTTTGAAAAGATTCCAGACATATTCTTTGACCCCAACAGATGTTTAGGCTCTTGGAAGCTTTTCCTCACATCTATCCTCATAAAAGCATATATAAAAGTAAAAACTCTATCAGCGTTTTTAATCAACATTTTAAACTGTTTGCTTTTCCTATCTATATGGAAGGATGACGCTGAATTACAAAGTGCCATGTTGTTTATGAAAATGTAATAGAATTCTTGTCAAATTTTATCATGTACAGTTCCATCTGCAATCATTTCTAAATAAGTTCATTAAAAGTAAGTGTACTGGTTCATTAGAAAAGCACTGATGAATTATGCAGTTGCACTTACTAAAAATTAGGTATTAATTAGGCTTCATCTGACAAAACACAGCCAGAAACATAAAGCCAACAACACAGCTAAAACACTCCAAATGTGCTTTTCCTCCACATCGTTTCATGAAAAATGTCAGTTTGTTGAGCTAATGATGTTGCTTACAACACTCTTAAGAACAGCTCTTGGTTACGTAGCTGTTCAAACCTTCCCCGTCCTGCTGAGTAGGCGAACATCTCTACAGAAAACAAGCGTGTCGGGAAGATCAATGAGCACCCTGCTGCTTGGGTCTGAAAGTGATTCTGGAGATAAGAGCAATAATTACAACTGAAGACACTTTTTAAAATTTAACAAGAACTCTTGAATTAGGTATCTTCTGAAAAACAGGATACACATCCCAAACGCTATTACAGTACTTACCAGATGTGAGAAAGCTCTGGGATGGGCAGCTTTGATTTCGTGAAGAAATTCTTTGCCACGGAACCTGTTGGGAAACTGTGCCTTATCAACTGTTTGAAATTAAATCTCCAATTATTTACATTTGGCCAGGGCTGCTTCACCAGAAGCAGCTGGGTACTTTACGTTCAACAGACACTCAGATTAACTGAGACCTAATAGAGCTGTTGGACCATTTGTCTCTTGGTGAATAAGTGACTAAGTCAGACAGAGCTGTTGACCTCATTTCCCCATTCCCTCCAAATGGGAAAAATAAATAGAGGACAGCAGCCCTGAGTACAAGTGATTCTAACCAGCACATTACCATGACACCAGTAATGAAATATCAGACACGAATGTCTCTGCTTCACCCAGAAGCCACGTGTGTGGCAGAGTCATGCTTCTCCTAGCTAGCAAATCCACTATTTCACCATCCCGCGCACACAGGCTACTGAGGCAGCACAAGTTCCCCGTGTCCTGGAAGCCCTGCCAGTATATAGGCTTATAAAATATATGGCAATATTTTACATAATGTAAGGTAACACAGACTTCTTGGTCAACACCCCTCTCTCCTTTGTGCATTCAGGTCAGATCGCCCACTGCAGCGCATGAGGAAGGCTGTAACAAGGACGGGTACAAAATTCATCTACTGCAGCATGTCCTCTCCTACGCCAGATGCCAAGGGAGGAGTACAAGACCATGACAAAGCCACATAACAATACAGCTCCAGAATATCCCCTCAGCCTCTGACCAGCAGTAGGATTGAAATATTCAGTAACTTCTGATGGATTTTCCTATCATGGATTTCTTAAATAACTTCCTAAGCCTGGACAAACTCCTAGCGCTTGTATCACCCTGCAGCAAGGATTTATACAGTTTAATTATTTTAGGATGTTGTGTGAAGCTCGAATTTATCATTCATAAAAAGTAATTCTGGATGTGCAAGGACTGCCTGAGAGTCTCACACAATATAAAGGCAAACGCAAAGCTCCCTGAAAGGTTGTACATGAATATACACACACAGTCACAGACCTATATAGGTGTGTAAAGAAATACAGTGTTGTTGAACAACCATTTCCTCTCTCAAGCAAATTATACAAAAGAGACTTAACTGAGGTAAAGAACTGCTAAAGCACTGATTTATGTCAACACCAGATATTCCTTTAAACCTTTGGCTGCATCTGAGCCTCCTGAATCCCAGATGCTGCTGAAGAGCAGCAATATGTAGCAGGACTCGGTAAAATGTAAACCTGCGACTTCTTCCTTGCCAGACTGTCAGTACCTGTGGGGATGCCTCTCCCAGGCAGCCTGATCCTCCCATTCACGATGAAAATGCAATCTCAGTACACTCTTACAACACTTTCACCATGTGTATGCTCTCCAGCATTTGCTTTTAACCACCTGGAGGTCGAAATCTCAGTCCCTCAAAGCCATAAACACTCAGGTTTAACCACCTAGGAGAGTTAAACACATGCTTAACTTTCATCACACAGATGCTGCCACTTTTCTGTTGGGAAAGTAAGCCCAAGACTAGGGCTTTTTCAGCTCAATACACACTGCAGGTTTGATCTACGAATACAGTCCCTTAGAATAAGAGTCCTTTTTAATTTTTTACTGAACCCCAACACTTCTCCTTACAAGTAAGCATTTTCCCAAAACCAGGACCAGTTCAGTGCTGCCTCAAGTCTGAGCAGTGCTCGTCCTCTCAGCAGTTTCAAATCATGCACTGGAAATAGATAACCACTTTGTTTTAGTGTGAAGTCACAATTTTTCATGTCATTTTCCCATAAGCTCTGCAGTCAGCTTAACCACGGGCAAAAACCTGATCCTCATTATTACTGCTGCCTTTTTTTTTTTTTTTTTTTTCGGTTTTAACTGCCAACAATTACACCTGTGTAAGAGGACAACAGGACTGCAGATGTGTAACAAAAAGCAGCATTGGGATTTCTGAGCATGATGCACAAGGGAGAGGAAAAAAACACCTTGGCCTGATTCTCAGATGGCAGAGTAAACCTGCAGGGACTGACATGAAAAGGAAAAAGATCTGCAATATTAAAGTGTATCTGCAAAATTGAAGTACGTGTGATGCATTTTCAAATGGTCAGCTTTTAAAACAGAACCACTTCTGAAAGAATTAATGCTCATATTTAGGCAAAAAGCATAATGCCCAAAGAATTGGTTTGTTCTTTCAGTTGCTTGCCTTTGAAAATAAAACACAATCAACTCATTCACAAATACACTCTAGGGAAAAGGAAATAATTAAGTTATCTACTTAATACTTCATGTCTCTCAGCCTGGCTCCTCTACTTGACACAGACATTTCTGGTAACACTTACCTGAAATAAAGGAGTTCAGGTCAGGCTGCAGGGACCTGAACTGGTTGACATAGTAGTCTCGCTGCTCCTCAGTTATCCTCCAAGGGTCATCTGAGTAATGGGCATTGCTGTCTGGCTGCTCCCGCTCCACTGAAAGAGACTGAGAGGAGGGCCACTGGCACCAGCCAGAAGGTCCAGACTGGGCTCTGGAAACCTCAATGGACCAGATTCATGCTGTTCTGGTAGCAGACATTTTAGAAAGATGAGAAGCAGGAATGGCCATGTGATTACTGTCTCTTTACTTTTAAAACTGACCTAGCAATATATATACCTAAAATGGGACTAATAAAGGACCTACAGCTATATATATGCAGCACAGTCCATGACATATTTAGTTCTGCTAGGAAACTACATATTTAGCCTTAGAGAGATGCTGTAACTACGGAGCTAGACTGCTTCTGGATCCATAGCTCACCCAGGTAACTCAGCACGCATTTTGCTCAAACAGACTTGCAAGTCCCAAGGGATCTCCTTGACTTTCTGTTGTTCCACACGTTTTCAGTAAAATAAAAAAAAAAAAAAAGCTGAGGTTTGGGAAAAAGAATATTCTAGAGGAGGACATTTTATCAATTTATTTATATGCTTTTCTGATTGACTCACTTAAGATAGGTCGCCGTTTTAGTTAGGTTGGTGGTGGTGCCTAGAAGAGGTCAGCCAATATAACTAGTGTCTTTGTTAAACTGCAATAACTTGGTGTTTAAGATGCTTTAGGCCTGGACAACAGCACTCTTAAAGAGGGAGGGGGCAAGTATGAACAATAAGTAGGCTCTAACCAACTCCAACTCTGACATCCATCTCTCAATTTCTTAAGAATCAAAGCAAAACACCAGTTCTGAAATACATCAAAAGATCCCTGAAACAGGTAACATCATAAAGTTGTAAATTAATTTTCATTTCAAAGCACTGAACAAATGCACTCAATTTCATTTCAAGTTAGCACAAATTACGTGACATTATCTGTAGAACCTTTCCTGAGCTTCAGGTGACATTTTAATATGGGTGTGGATTGCTGCATGTAACAGAAGAAGTATGGATCCCCTGCCCTGAGTCATATTTATTTAGGAAAAGCTCTCCCTTAGGAGAGCTCTGACCCCCCTTAGGGCAAACTACCTGTTTGCATAATACACAGCAGGCACATTGGAACATTAGAAAGATATGCTTTTCCAGCCAGCAGGAGAACATAGGACTCATATAATAAAAGCATACAAATGGCCAGAGATTTGTTTATTCTGTTTGAGATGCCATCTTATAAGCTGGGGTAAAAACAGTAATACAGAGAATATTAGAACATAAATTTTGTGTATGTGTTACAGATGACATTCTAAATCAAGCAGGAACCTCAGTGAAACCTCATGTATTTCAAATGAAAATGTTTTACTTTTGCTAGAATAACCTCAACAATTTTTTTTTTAATTTTTGAACTAAAGATTCTCAGTCCAGTCTTCCTATCTGTGCTATTTGCTGCTTCTCATTTTACTTAGCTTCAGCAATGTAATTATACTATTCATTTTAATTTCTTCTTCCTATCATCTTTGCTTTTTTATTTTTCATATACTAAAAGGCACACTTCAGTTTCTTGTCTAAAAATACCATGGAGAATTCTTTTGCTTTTTTTGATTTTTTGTTTTGTTTTCATTTATCTGTAATTTTAGAAGTAACATTGCTGAAGAAAAAAACACATGCAATTCATTACCCGACCAAGAGTTGCACATGCGTGTGCAGGTTTGGCTCCATAATTCCCTGATGACGATCCATCTTGCTGGTGAGTTGAGTGTCTGACTTCATAAGGAGCTATAGACATTTAAAATAAGTATATAAATGAGAAAATAATCCAAAAGGTTCTACTAGCCTAAAGCAAAAAGTTAAATACTGCAAGGTCAAGCAACAGTGACCCCACATCATAGTATCAAAGTAGATTTTGTCTTCAACAACAAAATTCCAGCCACACACTTGTCTTTCCTGTTACATCATTCTTCCTCAGACATTACTGATAGGAATTGTCATTGCATATTATTAGATAACAGAAAGCATTGTTCGCAATGTGGAAGTAGCTATCTATATAACCTGCTTATAGCTTTATACATTTTATGTACTTACAGCCTTATATAGCAAAAGGCATTACATGAAGCAAGAAATAGTAAACTGAGATGTAAAAACACATGCTTTGACAACACTATCTAACAGTGAAATCACAAATCTTCTATATATTAATCTTCCATATACTCTTCTCCTCCCCCTCCCTAATGTCTGTTGAAAATCAAAAAATGTGACTCACCACTTCACATTTTTTGGAGTAAAGTTAGTAAAGAAAATTACTCCTTTTGCTAAGTCGCTTGCATTCTACGGCAGTAAATATAGTAAGCAGTGACATAAGGGCACATTTAAGAACAATGTTTTAGAAACAGGTCAAGTATGCAAACACAAAGGCAACTCACTTGCAAACTTTTACAGAGTGAAAACGTCTGCTGCCAGCACATTTAAAATGTGCCACAACAAAGACAGTCTGCGTTAGATAGACAGCATTTAAAGGAATCTTGATGAGAAGACTTGGCATTTTTGAGCTCAGGAAGACCTTAAAAATTACATCCCGAAACCCCTCGCTTTCCTAAGTGGTCTTATCCTGGTCCCTATTTTTATTCCTGTACAAGTTCTAATTTCAGAAGAAAAAAAATACACAGGAAGGAAGTTGGAAAATATACAGAAGCACTTCAAGAGGAGATCTAAGTGCAAGGTCATACTGCTATGTGTTTGCTAGCAAGAAAAACATAAAAACTAACAAGAAAAAAGTAAACTCCACTGGTATATAGCCATAGTTGCAGTGCAAAAGGCTGACCTTAGAGACACTTTGTCCCAGTTTCAGAATCATGCTTTCAGTACAAACTAAGTCTAGCAAGATCAGTTCTGTGAAGTTATCACCTCAGACACATATGCAAGTGCTGTTGTTTTCAAGCCTAGCCTTTTGCATACTCATCAAGAAACTGGAAGGTTCTTAATCTTAAAGGCCAGAAGGAATCAGCAGGTCATCTAGCCTGGCACTTGGTACAGCACAGGTCATAACATGTTATTCAGTTACTTCCACTGAGAAGACGTTTGGCTGAAGAATTTCTTCTGGAAAGGCATTAGGGGCTGAGCTGAGAAATTCTATGCCCTTATTTTAATTTCCAGTGATTCCTGGGAAGTAAGAATAGTGTTCTACACCTCCAAGATTTTATCACCTCAAGCAGCTGCATGATTAATTTCAGAAGAAGTTGATACCTGAGCTGGAGGCTGCTGTCTACGCACTACACAGCTACCAATTCAACGAGAAACACTGAAGTTACCACTGCATGCAAATTCAGATACACCTTATCCCTACTCTCTCAAAAAAAGCAAGTCACTGACAGAGCCTGAAAAAATTCCCAGAAAAGAGTAGAGCACACTACAGGTAAACATGGGCAGCTGTTCCCAATGGCATCCTCACTCCTAGTGCACTGGTCTTCAGGGTATATGCTGTCTGCTGCAGGTCTTATTCACTAGAGCAGAACATGTGTCGTACAAGAAGACAATCTCACTAATATTGCTTTTTTCAGAAATCAGCCATCACTCAGCTGTGTTAAGAGTGGGATGGGAAAAAAAAAAAAAACTCAAGCTCCTCAAGCCTTTGTAAGAACTGGCTTCTGTCCCACTACCCTCTGACTAAAACCAGAACATTTTGCCACCTACTCTAAAGGCAGTAAGATCAAGGACACAGCATCATTGTAGTGCCTTATTTTTATCTGTTTTGTCCGTGTTACACTGTGGGACTGCGTTTACATTCATGTCCTATTGTTATTTCCGTTATGAAAGTGGAGAGCTTATCATCCTTTCCTGCAAAGGAAGGTTCATTGTCAATTCAAATAGTAGTAGACCAGCTACTGAAATCAGGAGTGGGTTTTTCTTCTAACTATACCAAAAGCACCATACGCTCTGAAAATACTCACAAATGCTCAATCATCGAGATACATTGCACGTAACCTTGTCAGAGACTGGGTATTAGCATTTATCTGTGAGCAGTGACACATAAATCTAACTAATTTACCAGAAAGCAAACAGGAAGACAGGAGTGAACAATCAAAGAAAAGCTTTTAGGCAAAATAAAATGACATGATTGGATCATTTTCCAAAACTCAGATATAATTACATTTTAAAAACACTAGGCTGACTGCTAGTTCCATTTGAAATTTTGATGCTTCTATGAAAAAAAAATATGAATAATTGAATACAGTGTGCACATTCCAACTTTTACCCTACCTCCATGCTGCTGCTCCAGCCCACTTCTTGATTTACTGTATCCATAAGTCAAGGGTATTCTCTGGTAAGTAGACGGAGAAGCAGGAGGTGAACAGATTGGAGACATCGGTGGAGACTTGGGTTCCTGTTCCAAAAACACATCAACGCAGAAAGGAACTCAGAGATGACAACAAAACAGCCAAGTAATTCTGCACCACAATCCAAGCAAATGCAACATGATGGACAAAGAAGAGGAAAACACTGCGATTCCCTCAGGCTCTCTCTATATCCAAGAAAATTCTCATTAAAAAAAAAACAAAAGAGGGTAAAGACAGAATTTGGTATTGAGCCTTCTAGGGATAAAGCGTGGCAACGGCATAGCGAAGCTTTACAACAAACAGCTTAAGATATCCCACTTCCAAATATGCCTGAAGGAGTGAGTGCAGAAGGCTTAATGTGAGTGGGTATCTTTGGATTTACATAACGCGTTTACTCAGTGTGAAGGCATTATTTCTGAGAGAGCATTCTTTGTACTAAAACACATACCAAGTATTTAAAATAAACCTCTGAATTGATATTTTAAGCACCTGGTGGATTTGTAGGCGTTATTGGCTCTCTCGCTCACTCTCTTGATTTTACAGAAAGTGTTTAAGGGGATGCGATCCTGAAGCAATTTACTGTACGAAAGGAAAACGCAACACAACAAAGACAACCCAGATGGAGCCAGAGGTCTGAGGACAGTGCTCTGCTTCAGTGTCAATGCACACAGGCAGGAGATGAACGCGCTCCTCTTCCTCATCCTGCTACACCAGCTGTGCGTCTTGCAGCAGCTTGTTGCTGCAGGTTAACCTCTGGCTGGGAACGCCATCACCCAGGCTGACACAGCGCTGTCACGCTGTGTCACACGTGTGTGTGAACAGTGCAAGGAGGTGACATGTCTGCCATGGGGCAACCATGGTATGACCCCAAGCATTACCCTAAGAGAAGGCATTATGCCTTGGGAAAATTGTGCAAATACTGCTTGCTCTGTGAAGTTGCATGTCTCTGAACGAGCACTCTCAACTCTCCCAAATGCAAGAAACACAAACCTCCCTTGGCCAGCCTTGTTATGCTAGCAGTTGAGAGCATGAGAAGCTGGAATGGTGTTTCACTGAGGACAAGATAAAGAGCTTTCTTCTGGACTACCCCTGGGGGAGATTAGTAAGGAGGGAAGCACGGTGGCCTTATCCCACCCAGAAACAGTGGCTCGCGACCAGCTCTCCCCCTTTCAGCACCTCTTATCCAGCTAAGTATTTCTGGAGCGACAAAGGATCACGCTTGCCATGAGAAATCGCTCACTTTCCTCCTTATTCCCCCTTGAGCAGACAGATTTCTTTCTGTCCCCCCTCCTCTTGTACTCTCCAAGAAATAGCACTGCACAAAGGAGGACTACAACACTGCAAGAACTTACACAGAAGACTACAGGGCTGAGTTTTAAACACGCTCATATAAATAAATTCCCTTCAGGGATGTGACTGGTATGAGAGATCTTCAAAACAAGAGCACAGTCCCGATGGGGATTATTTTTCACCTAAGGAGCTCATCTTCAGCACTGTGCTGAAAAACTGTGTAAGCTCACATGAGTGTCATCACTTCCAGGGCCGGACCCAGAAGGAGAAAGCACAATGACAGCAATGAAAGCACTGGCCTGAAGGAGACAGGCCCGTTACCTGTTTGTCCCCTTCATCTGTTCTCTTGTAGGAGTTTTTTTCCAGAGTTGCGTGTGGAACCTGAAACTTAACTCCATGGAGCTCTGCTGGAGTCCCATAGCGTACATCACTGTCATTTTTCAGCGCCACGAACCGCGGCAGAGGCAGTTCTTCATTGAAAGAGAGAGAAATTCAGTTGGGACTTCAGAACATTAACAGTCTTTGAAGCAGCACCGTACTGTGAAACCAATGAAAAGTTCGTCTCAAAGAGCACTATTTATATTTTGTTACATTTATAAGTGTGGAACTCCTGTAATTATTTTAGGTCTTATTATTTTAGGTCTTAATAAAGATGTGAATGTTACAGAAAGCCATATTTCCTAGCCTTACAGATTATCTCTTAATGCACAGAGAAAGAAATAAGCCTTATGCACATTATTAAAGCAAGCAGCAAACTCATTTCCTGCCTTGAAAACATTGTCTGTAGTAAAAAGAATAGTTTCTCATAGAAACTGTGGGACTGATGAATTCATTAGGTCAGGGTGACAGTATTCTCAGTGCTGCCATCATACACGGAGCAAGTTATAAAGGTGGGGCTCAGAGAGAGCCCTCTCAGGGCCTGGTGAGACGGCTCCGCCGAAAGGTCCCATTTTGCTTCTCCTTTGCAGAGCAGAAGAGTGACACTTTTAAGCAAATGCATCTTTAGGGTAATTTGCAATTAGTTTGAGGGAATATTCACTATAAATCATTATTTCTTTTGTACATAGTCACCCCCAAAGATCAATAATGATAGAATTAACAGAGCATAGCCTTCAAAATTGAGCCACGCATCACCTCTGTAATCATTTACACCTACAACTGCTACCAGGAAGAAAATGAAATCAATTTAGGTTTGCTGCACGCTACTCATCCCACTCTGAAAGCACCAATATATTTCAAGGGAAGATGTAATTAGCACTGGAAGTGTTTCAGGCTGAGTAAGTAAGCAGGATACCAATACAAGGACCCTCGTTTGCTCAGACTGGTGGATGATGTGCAACTGCTGTACTTGTGAAATGTGCACAGTAAATCTCACTTCAGTTCAGGTTTCTAATTTAGCTTGATTTTTCTCAGACTAACAGTGGCATCCTTAGAAAGATGCGCAACGTAAGACATCACAGACAAGCCATCTGCAAGGAAAACAGACGGACAATCCCTGATGCGATCTAAGCCCTGCTCCCATTGTGCCAGGATCTGACCCTTCTGCCTCACCAGCAGCTGGGGTGAGGGGCTTGGCACACGTGGGTCTGTGGGTGCTTTCACTTGGGAAGGGGCAGATCTGGAAACTTTGCAACTCATTGCCCTCAGCAGAGGCAGCTGAGCTGAAGCTGTGCCAGCACTGCTGCCCCGATCTGCATGTTTAATAACATTGTCATTCTTTGCAGAGAACAAAGCTGCTTTAAATTACACCTACCATACGTTTCCCTATCTAACGTCAGGGAGCATTATTTTAGCACAGCTCCCAAAGCACCTCTCCATCCCAGCAGCTATCAGCCCCCGCTGCAGACAGCCGTCAAGATCAGGGGCTGAAGGTGACAGGGAAACGCATCCACAGCACCGACCAGCTGCCACCTGGCAATGCCTTTAGAGAGGGGCTGTAGGAGTTGGACTCGATGATCCTTGTGGGTCCCTTCCAACTCGGGATATTCTATGATTTCTGATGCTAATCTCAGCTCTGCCACACGTGTCATTCAGTGCAGTTTTCTACCAGTCGCTTCCAGAAAGTAACACTGCCTTCTGCCTTCTTCTGTTCCACAAAATACAATGCTTTCACAGACGAGCTAGAAGGAAAGTTTACCAGCACAGAGAGCTTGCAAGCATTAAAGAAAGCAAAAAAACAAGTGCAAAGTGCTGCAGGCAAAATTTACTGCTTACCATTCTTAATGCTCTCAATCCGTACTGGGAACCCCGACTGTGCCGCTGCAATTAACTTCAAAGCAATGTAAAATTGAGCAGGACCAAAATAACCCACGCGCTTGGCTCCACAAACTTCCGTAATCTAGGAGAGAAAAGACGCATTGCTGGTAAAACGCATTTCACTTTTTCAGGGAACGCAAGCAGCTCTGTGCAAACAAGCAAAGCAAAAAGTCCTTACAAAGGCAGAACGCGTGTTGTGTTTACAGTTAGCTAGCAGAAGTGTTTGCTCCAATTCGGGATGTCGCTGTTTGATCACAGTGCCCTTAGAACATCAGAGAGAAGTTATTTATTACCATTTTTAGGAGCAGCGCTACCCTAAAATGATTCGTGTACTTTCACACGAGGTATGATTCCAACAGCAGGTGAAAGGATGGCTTGTCACATACACTGTCCAGTCAAACCTTTTCACTGCAGAAGCTATGGCACTCATAGAAAATCCTGCTTACAGTTAGTCCTTCCAACAGCTCAGACGACTGCTGTCACCAGAACCTAAATGCAACACGGGCAATTCCCCATCCCGTCGCTTCAGCAGAACACGCTTTGGGGAAAATTAACTCTTGGTGCCGAAGCTCTGTTACCACACATCCTTGACCAGGCTTCGGCCACCTCCTCCATGAAGCACACAGCTCCACTTCTACACGCTCAGACACCAGCTACATGAGCAGCAGCTGCCGGCAGGCTTGCAGCACAGGCCCTATTCCCCACCACACTGAGGTGCTCACAGGCCGGCTTCATCAGGCCCTACAGTCGGATCAAGCCCCCCACACTGCCCTCAGACACAGAGGGAAGCCCCAGGTTGTTTTGCTGTGAACGAGCATGGATCAGCAATGCCTCCCAGCTGGGGGGGAAATGGCAATTCTTAATCATCTAAGAAAATTATCTTCAAGCAAAGGTATCTCTGGATGTGGCTTCTGCTGGATGAGCTCTGGTTTTGTTCTCTTCCTGAGAGTTTCTGAGATGCATGGCTCCATTCCTCGATCACGAGATGCATCAAGCAGCTTGCTTTTCTCTGACTGCTTGATGTAAAGGGAGGTTGGTTCTCTGGACGAGTACAGCTTCAGTAAACCAGCAGGATGTGCCATTCCTTTTCCTCTATGCATTTTTTTTTCCTTGAAGCCACTCTGATATTATTATTTTTTTTAATTTTATCCCTGTAGCTGGCCTTACTGCTTATTTTACATCCAGGTGGGAGCCAGGGTCCTGCAGCAGGACCCAAACCCACGCCATCAGCTTGCCATGAGTTACCGGGGCACTCTTACCAGCAAGAGGCAATGCTGAGCAGCAAGTGGGGCTTCAGCACAGGGACCAGCATTGTGGGGAGCCACCCGAAAAGAAGCTAAGAGTCACTTCTGCACCCGTGTTTCTGTACCTTGAAATATTAAGGCTGCTGGATGTTGTAAATGATCTGCTCCCCTCCTGATACAGAAACAGGGGCATTTTGTTCTGATAAAGCAGACTTAAAATAAAAATAATAATAATTCTTTTTATCAAGGGTACACCATCTTTCAAAAATACCATGCTTTTTCAAACTATCTGCCTGGAACCGCCTCTTCGTATAATTTCCATCTTCAGTAGTAACAGAAGAAAAATGTTTTGTAGGCACAACCTCCTCTGTGTTATTTCTGCAACTAAGCCCTGATCTCTTGCTAATGGCCCGGAGCAACAGATGGAAGCTGCCACAGTAGCCCCATTTATGACACAAGTAATTGCAGCTATTCACATAGATTAATTGTAGGTACAGGCATTTGTTTTTATTAGTGTCCCCGTGCAGCTAAGGCAGAGGGATGCTCGCTCCCTTCCAGCCAGCAGCTCACACCACCTAAACGAGGACCCTGCTTAGGGCTGCGGGCTGGAGCAGCCTCTCTCTGCAGCAGCAGCAGAGGTAGGTGGCAGATTAGCCTTCACCCAAAATTAAATCCTCAGAATATGCTGCTCACATTCCCATAGCAGTTTAAAGTGAATACTGTCTTTTTTATTTCCTGATTTTACCTTTAGCAGGGTCAGTGCACGTAGTCTCTTGCTGGGCAGATTACATTTAGTGATATTCCTGAAGTTAAGCTAGTTTGTGCCAAGTGCTATTAGGACTCTCCAAGATCCATCTGAATTAAAATCACCGTATATGACAATGCAAGATGGCATTTTTTTCAGACTAGACTCTCTCCAAAATAAAACAGAGTACTTTGGAACTAAGATATATGAAAATATCCCCTGTAAGACAGGGAAACATCAGGACTGCTTTCCTTCAACTGATATTTAAAAACAAATTCTTTTTATCCTCTCCTGTTGTCAGTTTAGGTTATGTTGTTTTCAGTGAGAGGGCAAGGAAAGAACTGGGATTTTCTATACACAGACTGCCAAACAGACACAGATGTAAAACAAAATAAACTGCACACCTCGATACCGCATGGGATCTTAATACAGAACTATCGACAGTCACTTTTCATTGCTTTTTTTTTTTAGATTCTTCAGCAGAAAACTGCAATCCCCCAGTGACAGCTGAATGTGGAAGAGAAGTTTAATGCAGAACATGTTGGAAATGCTTTTTCGTGGTGGTAGTTACTGCTGTGTCTTGCCAAATCTAACCTCAGGGTGATAAACAGAATTAGTCAAAGACTCATCTATTAAATGTTGGTTTTTTTTGAGGCAAGAACATGATGCTGAGTGGACCAGAACTGAGTTTAAATTTCTGCAAGGTGCAACTGCTTAAATGGAACAAATTCATGGGTCACTTGCCAATTGTGAAAAAAAAAGCTCATTTCACACAGCACGCGAAAACATTTCTCGGAGAAGGATGGAGAGCCACAATACCTAACCTTGTGCTCGTTCTAAGTCAGTCCTGGAACAATGCCTGTATATTCAATGGCATTTCAGCAAAAAGCCTTAAAACACATGTTCTCTACAAGAATCACACCACCTTCCCTATCACGCAACCGTGAATGATGGGGAGAAAGATCGAGATCTATACACCTGCACGCCCTTCTGATGGGCCAGAAGTTCTTCTACAGTTGTAAAAATAAATAACATTTCTTCTGTCTTCTCTTTAAAATAACAATAAATAAATAAAAAAAAACCTCTAACTTATCAACATTAAAATTTAAGACACAGCTATTGAGCTGTTTGGAAGAGTGGCTGTTTTAAATTACTGTTCTCCATGTGAACTCCTATTAGGAAGGCTTTACATCTTGAAACGCTGGAACAAAAAGCAGATTTTTGTGTTTACTATCCACTCACTGCTCTGCTCTATCGGCTGACAGCAAGTGTTACTTTTGTAATTGCTCCTTGAAGACATCCCACGTGAAGCTGCTTTTCCCAGCACAATCTGACATTGTTCCAGCCCTCCCCGGTTCTCTCCAAACAAGTTTCCACCACAGCCTCCAAGAGCGCTGACCTCTCAAACACCCTGGGCAGGACTAATTCAGATTGCAAGAGCTAAACTTCAGGAACCGAGCCTAGAACTGAAGTTTGTTTGCTGTACATAGGGAAAGAGGTATAATCAGCAACAGCTATTCAGCAACCCTAGAGCAGGTGGGCAGGCTGAAGTGGTCATCCTCCAGCTTCAAGGGAAAGTTTTTCACCTGTAAGCATAGGTAAAGCTGGGATTTTTGCTTTTTTACTTCATCATTAACAATGCTATGTTGTCCTCTGTATCTTGCTGGCATCCAGTTTTTGTCTGTTCTGCTTCCTTGTCACAATCTGCCGTGGTCACTGCCTGTCATTTGTGGGTAAACCCAGCCCAGGAAGGTGAAAGCCCCTGTGAGTGCTGTGATGCTCTGAGAGGAACGTGTATAAGCTGAACGAATGTCCTCTGAAAGAAAAAGGAAATAAGCAACCACTTTGCCTACAGGATGACCAGCTGTGCTGACGCAGCTCCAGGCTCAGCCCTCCACACCAGCTGCCCCGTGATAACTTCTACAAAGACAAATATTTGCAGCAGTTCCTTATCAACAACTTATCTCAAAACCATATCATGCCTCTGACCCACTTCGCTCTTTTTTTTTGTTGTTGTTGTTTAATTTTCTGTTTACAGATTCTTTGATCTGCTGGTCGTGGACAAGTTTCGCTGCATTCTTAAACAGGTAATTCTTTCTGAATGGATCATTGTTCAAATACCTGTACCACTGCCTGGAGCCCACGGCTACGTGTCTCTTATTTATCTAAAGCGAAGTAAGGAACAACACGTTGTGGACATAGGAGGTGTGCTGCCCAGGAAGGCAGCAGGAACGTGCTGGAGCAGCTTCCAGCCACCCGGAGGAAGAGGCTCTGCTGTGGACTGGGGGTTGTTAGCCTTGCTCTTCTGCCTCCAAGGTATTTCTGTAACCATACATTTACTCCGCAGCCTTGTCTTTTAAAAATTGACGCTTTAGCCGGTTTAGGCTCTTTTAAACAGCACCTGAGAAGCTCACTAAAATTTGGCTGTGTTGAGCAAACAGGGTTCTAGCATCTAAAATGAAAGGAAATAGAAATGGCTTACTTTATGACACACAAGTTAACACATACATAGGGCACTTTTGAAGACCTAGCTACAAAATCTGACCGTCTGTGTGACCCCAGTTTAAAATTACAGTGTCCTTTAAGCCAAAGTTGTAAGGCAAGCTACTGATAAGCTACTGTAGCTCAGTTACCGCAGTTGTAAAAGCAGCAGGAAGCAACCACATCTGCTGCATAAAACGTGCCGACAGCCCCACCAGAGCTTCCCCAGACCCCACTATGCTGGCAGGAGGCAGAATCACACACGTCTGCACACACAAGTGCTCCACGCACCTCCCCACCTGGGCGCTTCAGCAGGACGAGCTCTTCCCTCAGGACGGGCAAAGCACTTGCCAGGCGGCCCCAGGCAGAGCATTTGGTGCCGACCCCAAGAACTGCAAAGTTTATGGTGCAGAGCACGTTTGTGCACACACGCACATGCACTCACGGACTAAATCACATGTGAACACTAAAAACGTTTTCAAATTACTCTAAGTCTCATGTTAACTTGGTCAAGGCAAGGGTCTAGGGAATCCCCTATCCTGTATCAGCTGCAGACACCTGGAGAAACTGAAGCACACAAATCTCACAGTTCTTCTCTTCACAGAGCAGGAGTGGCAATGCCAGCACACTGCAAGTTACAGAAAGTATTGATCTGAATTGTGCAGCTACTGGGACGTGTGAGTCAGCATTGTTAATCAAAAGACTTCTGCGTTGGCTAGAAAAACTGCCCGGGAATAAAAGCTGCTGATGCAGCCTAACACTTATAAGCACAGATCTGCACCTGAAGGAAATCCAGTCTCCTCTGCTCAACCTTTGGTATTTAACGCACAAACACTAATGAATCTTTTTGCTTTATCTGTGTGTGATGTGGAAAAAGGAATCACTTTCATCTGATGTCACTCTTACTGGGAAGTTTAAGAATCACCATTCCAGAGAAATCTGGATGCCACATAAACAAAATTCTTTTCACAATAGCAGAATAAGGTCAGAGGCTGCTATGCTTATTGGCTGATACTTCATTCTGTCTTCTCTTTGAAAGGAAAATCTACCATCATCCTCACAAAACACATGCCTTTAGGAGCGTGTAGAAAGCCTGCAGGGGTGAAAGAGATGAAGCAAATACTTTTCAAAACTTGCTTGCATTTTTCGTCCTCCCATTTGGCAAATGAATACTGTATCTGAGAATTCATCCATCTAGAAGTGTTCAAGCTGTGCTTCATATTCACTAGCTTGTATCAAATTCATACACGCATCGATCCAGGTCAATAAACACAGCTTGTGCCAATAAATTTGTATAGGATATGTGAAATTTTAATAATGCTTATTACTCCGGAACACAAAAATAAAGAGCCTGAAAACTGGTTACCGTGGATTTAAGAACTCATCATAAGCATACCAAAAAGCAGTACAGATTTTTGTAAAAGTATAATTCCACTTACTCACTGAACGGTTTCACGTTTTTTGTAGGCAATCGTTCCTAAGCATTTGGCTATGGAAATGCACATATTCATCAAGCCACTCCCTGAGATGCTGTACACATAGCCTTACTAAAATCACTATTAAATCCCCAAATCCCCTGGAAATCTGCAGAGCATGCAGAATTTGGTTACAGATGCTTTATCTGCTTTTCAAATCTTACTGCGGAAACAAGGCAATAAGGGCAACATCCCAAGCACGATGACAAGTAGAGAGCTGTCACACCGCCCCATCCACACAAGTAGATTGCAGGAAGCTTCCAGAGAGCTTATCCGAATTTCTTCTGATACAAGGCACTGCCAGGAATGTTTCATTCTCCTGGACGTGAGACATGAATTTCATGGATCCCATCCTGCAGATGTTTAATAACATACACTGTATACGTTATAAATAAGGCACTAGTCACTCCAAGGACTTCTGTTCATTTTCCTGCTCACCTCTTCTCTTCCAAAAACTTATCTACAGAAATAATCCCGAGAAGGCTCAGGACACGAGAGAGGGGAGCCCAGACCCTCCAACTCTTGCTCACTCAGCCGAGACGTGATGCTAATAACCCCTGTACCCATGAGCAATAAAATGCACCAGGGGAACTTGACGTAGACTTAACTATCCACACGGGACCTGGGCCAGCACTGGCCCAACTGAAATACGCATCAGTTTGTAAAACTTTCATTTTCTGGAGGCTGACCCAAAAATCGTATACCATTCTTATTAGTAGTGAGAGTGAATGGAGAGTTGCACTTGAGCTCAAGTAGAATTGCCACGTTTTGCAAAGAAGCTGCACTGGCGACCTTTTTGGAATGAAAAAACAGGGCAATCACATGCACATTAAAGGACATTATTTTTTAACAAGGACACATTTTAAGTACAGGTAGCATTTCCTTGAATTTTTGTAATTTTTGACCACTTCACCAACCAAGTTGTTAATATTTCAAAGAGAATTTTGCATAAACATCATTTTCATTAGCATATGTTCATCTTGAGAATACATTTTCACTGATTTAAAATATAACAATCATTGAAAACTTGAATTCATTATCTAGAATGGCAATTATTATGAACTCCAATGTATTTCAATATGGCTAAAAAAAAAAAATAAATTCAAAAACACTCTATATATGTACACAATTGAAACTAAATTTAATTTGAAGCATGGTCTTAACAATCCCACACTAATAGGAAAAGTTTCTGCAATCTGTCCAAGGCTTTTTTTATACAAGAGCAGTCTCTCCATTTCTGCAGTTTAGATATGGATTAAAACATATAAAAGAAATTGATAATTCTGAAATTTTATAACGGAGAATGAAGGCATTTATAATGCAAGACTCCTCAATCGTACAAAAGAACATTTGACTGACCTTTGCAGTGTGTTATTCGCACAGACAATCCTTATCCTACCTGTTGTCAAATTTCAGTCTCTTAATAACACTCCACAGACTGCGAAGTCAATGATTGTTTTTTCAGAAAAAAATCCCCACTGATTTGGGTTGAAGTAACTTTATTTGCTGAAGTCAAAATTCAGTCAGATGCATGAGTATTAGTCATACAATACAAATGTTTATTACAGAAACATCCACTTCATTTTTACCGTTTCACCATAACATGTTTCTAGACATGATTTACCTTCCTCTCCAAAGAATCAAACATCAGTTCTTTGTTGCAGCTTACACTTCAGTAAATAAGCTGCCCTGCAAAGCTTAGCAGTGCAATTCCATTTTGTTCTCAGGTTGAAATAGCATCATAAAAAGCCTCAGTGTAAGTAACACTCAGTTTGTGAAAATACCTCCCTGCCATCAGTGAAGCAACTAGCCAAGCTCACCTAATGCACAAATGGAACTTGCAGCTGCTGAAAAACTGAAAATCTTTGAACCAAGCCTAAGGAGATGCCTCCTGCAGATGTTCCACATTTTCTGAACAGACCACCAAAATACCCTCTCAAATTCTGAGCTTCTTCCAGCACAAGAGCAAAAACAAGGGAAGCACTTGCTAGATAAATCCTAAAATCAAATGAAGATAACGGGCAGAAAGGCACATAATCTTTTTGCATCTACAAAAATTAACTGCTCTCATAGGTCTTTTGATACTTCTATTGGTAGAGTTAAGGCAAAGCTACCCAGTATACGGACCTCCTCTGTTAGATGTCCCTTTATTTTCGCATTTGGTGGCAATGTTTAAAGATTTCCCTCTGTCAGAGCACATCATGTCAGTACGGGCAAATCCAGGCAAACAAAGCTAATTTAATTTTAGCGTATTATCGCATCCAAGAGACCTACACGACCGTCCACAGGCAGGACCACAGTGTGCTTCGCTTGCCTCCCCAACAGCTGCCTTATTATTTCCACGTTTCTTCGCAACTACAGAAAAGAAATATTTCAAGAGTTTAGCTCTCAGATGCTATGCCAGAATAACTTTACGATCTGTTCCATTTGGATGCTTTTTCACAGCTGAAATTACACCAAGGGCAGCTGACAGCATACCTCATGGCAATTACCGTTATCTTTACAGATTCAGGCAAAAACATTTCCCGACTTATTTTGGAAAGCGAGTTGCCTTTTCTTCTCAGCCAGTGCACTCCTACTCCTTGATGGGATGCAAACCTCAAGCCCCACCACCATCCTGGTGCACCCTGCCGTACCTCTCAGCTGAATAACAGGTATATCAGTCCTTAATCTCAGGTGATAATGAAGCAATGCACTTGGCATTCCCTCTGCACCTAGCCGAGCCACTTGAATACAAGACTCATGGGGCCACAATTCAGCTCACAGGACTCCTGGGGGATGCACCACTTGCAGGAGATGACAGAACCACCTGAAGTTAGCTGGAAAGATTATAGAAAGATATCTGAAGTTTACATCTTCGTATTTCAGTGTCAGCTTAAATAGTTAGAGTACAATGTCTGTGAAGAAATTGAGTCTTCAGGCTTGAAAGTTTCTGCATACAAATGAGTTTCTGCTGTTTGAGATCTATCATACATGATTTTACCTCGACAAGTGAGGTGGTCAGAGAAATGAAAAAGCCACAAGGAATAACAGCTTGGAGGTGGCCATTCATATCACTGTCCAAGGCAGCACTCACAACCATTCCCTCTGCCGCTGCCAGGTTTTTACCCCATTTTGGCAGAGCTTCTTCCATTCACAAGTGGCAGTAGCACTGCTGACTATACAGCTGCATCTGCTCCAGTATGCTGCTCCATCCTTCAGCTTTCCTCCAGTAACGCCTCAAACAGGAAGCAGCAACCATTATACATATTTCAGGTGTAAAATCCAGAGTTCTAGAGCAGTATAAATATTTTACTTGCTTTTTTCTTGGTTTTGTGGTGATTTTTTTCTTACATTTAGCTGCTTTTGCATCTATTTTACTTCTAGACAGAGTTAAAGCAAGCATTGCTCAATGCTGCTCTTAAAAAAAATAAAAAAGGACTGATTTTCTTTCCCAAGACACTCAGGACAAATCTTTTAAAAACAGAAAGAGAGCATCCTTCAACAACCAGCCAAAGGAATGGGAGCAGTCTTTAAAAATAAGCAGAGGTGGCCAACCAAAACTGAACTGAAATCTGAATTTTCCACAGCCGCACCACGGATAAGTTGCATTGCCACCATTAGCTCCAGCTACTCCCAAAAACCTGCCCACATTGCCACGGCTCCTGCTGGCTTTCCCAGCACCAGCTCCTTACTGGGAAGCATTCCCAGCCCCATTGAAACACCACGACCCCAACCTTAGTGGTGACTGATACGGTGCAGAACCAGCCAAAAAATATAGCAGCAATGTGATTAACCCCAGGTTAGAGGTTCTGTGCAGAAAGCCTGGCACAGGGATCAAAACAGGATGTCCCCTCCCATGCACAATTCAGTTCACAGCAAGATATTCCTACAAAACAGCATGCAAGTTAATCCCTCTGTATCTGTTTGTCTTCAGCGTGCCTTCGTTCCAATAAAGAAAAACACGAATAAAACATATGTGACACATCGATGTGTCACGTATAACTTGCATCACCCACCTTTTAGCACCAGATATTTTTTAACTTTGGCCAGCCTAATACAGACGAGAACCTAAACAATCAGTCCAACAACACCTTTACGTTTATTTCCATTTGACTTTCCTCCCTCATCTTTAATGGCCTAGGACAATTGTAGGATCCAAATAGCACGACATGCACAAACAAACAATACACCACTTAAGAATCACAGCTCTCTTGCAAAATCTTCATAGCATTACACTAAGAGATTATCCAACATTAACATTTAGTAACATGAGTTAACATTCAGAAAACTATTCAGCAAAACTAATCTACCTTTTTTAAAAAAAATCCAAAACCCCTCAGAAAATGATTTTCTGTACATTAAAAAAGGAGGAAAAACATCACGTGGAGTGCTTTAAATTGTATCTATTCTGAAGTCCCAGAGGGAGCAATTGATGAAGCTTGTTTCCCAAGCCTTTCCTTCTCGGTAGCAGCCTGAAGATTTGTGCAATTTAAAATTAATTGAGACATTATAAAGAGTGTCGCACTCAACTGAAACGGGCATAAATCGCTGACAGAGAGGTAACTCTGGAGTGAGATCCTGTAGAAGGATTATTCTAGCCACCAGGATGGTGGCAGTTTGGGCGAGCAGCCGAGGTGGGCTCCCTCAGGAAAGCCAGGAGCTGCCCCAGGCCTAGCTGACTTCTCCATCACCGATGCTGCGTCATATCACCACATATCACCACTGTAGACACCCTGACAAGCCCCTCTCCGGCCTTTGGATAAAGATAAGGACAGCACAACTTGCACTTGTGAGACAGACCACCAAAAAGTGCTTTGGATTTCTAAGACCTTGACCAAATAGTGCAAGCCCTCTCACAGCAGCCTGTCCCCACATCAATCTTCATGGCTTCACACAGCTGAGGGGAGCAGCCCAGTGGCCAGATGCCAATCTCCATTTAACCTCTAATTCCTCCCCACAACTTTCAGCAAACACTGATGGCACAAAGTAGAATAAAGAATGATTTAACACATCGGGTAGAGAAAAGAGTGATGATGTGTTTGGCTGTGAACAGATGGCTGAGGTGGAGAGTGATCCATGGCTGGTATCACATGGTGATTTTTGGAGCTCCTAAGGCACTAGTGATCACTGCAGGAGAAATAATACTGTCTGAAGAACAAAAAGAAAATATCCAATAAAACCTTATCCATTTTCTTCAAGTAGTGGAATCCTCTCCCTCTGCCCCAACACAAATTTTAGGAAAGATTTTGACTTCATTTCTCCAAAAATATTGCAATCATTTCAAAAATACTTCCTATGCCTGCGCTTCCTCCTGCTACGCGTTCACAAATAGCACAAAAAATGTCAAAATGTTAAGTAAATGAAGGCTTCACTCCCTGCCTTTCATTCCCCTATGAACATTTTCTAGGGATCTGAGAAGTGTATGTGACCTAGGTCCCGTTTCACACAGGGTCCACGAGCCAGAGTTTACCTGCAAGCCTGCCTGTCCTTCAAAAGGAGCTCTGTGGGGATGCACCAGGGTCGTGTGGCTACTTCTCACACCACCAGCCTCTCATGACAGACAGGCAAACAGACACAAGAAACTGAGGCCATGCCGGCACCCATCCCAGCTCTCGGCGTGGCTGTGAGTGCAGAAGTTGTTCACAAAACATGTGAAATGCTAAATTGCTCAGAGCTTCTAGTTTGTTTGGTCTTAATGCAACCACTAAGAGCATGCTTATTGTAATAGACCTGTGTTAGTAGGGTGAAACATCGCAGCAGCCAAGGTATTAAAAAACATCAGCTGTGAGGCTCTGATGACTCTTTGACAGGACTTTCTGGAATTAATCTAGAAAAACAAAAAGACATCTGTACACATTACTACATACTACAATAAAAAGGATTTGTAAAAGCTTATCGCGTGCAGCTTTTCCAAGTATCTGCTCATTTTTAGCATTTCTTTCTTTCAGCATTGAAAATCAAGCATATGCACCAGTACAGCAAATAAACTATTTACCAGTCATTTTTTTCCTTTTAATTGCTTTAGTTTCTTTCCTGTTACTTAATATTGGTAAGTTTTACATTTAAGACTGAAACCGTTAGGTGAATTGTTGCTTAAAACAAATGAAAACTGGATACCAAAACCCGTGTTGTGTGCCAATCTGCATCTTACAGGCAGCAGCCTCTTTTCCTTCTCATAAGCCTCTGCCTTGCACTTTGTACGAGATTTCTGCACTAAATGGAAAGGAATCGTGTGAAGCAAATGGTTTACCGTGCAATTAAAGCCCCAAAACATGTTCACGAAAGGGGGCCAAAGTGCAGCAGCTTTAAAAAGGTGAAGCCACAGAAGACTTAATAAATTTATATTTTAGTAACAGCGTACTCCATATGGCCAAGCTGGAAATCCTTTTCTTACATAAGAGCTGTACAATTCAAAGGATTTCTCTCCGAGATCCGTATGAAATAGTCCCATGTGAATTCACTAGGAATGCTCATGGGCTGGAAACCCCTAAGTTTCTTAACTGCTTTCTTAGTTCGGAGCCTGACTGAGAATAAGCAAAAGCATTCGTACTTAACAAACATACACTCTTTCCCCTATTTTCCATGTCTAAATCATTTGAACTCCTGAGAGCACAGGGGCTGATTAAGCTTTTAATTCCCTCAATGCTTTTGCACAGGAATCTGTTGGCTTAGCAGACTTAACAACAGCTACTTTGTTAAGCACAGGGAGCAAGATTGCATGGAAAGTCCTGTTTCTGACACTTCCATTCCCCCTGGTCCTACCTAGCAAGCATTGCTCTACCTGCCTTTTGCTGCACAGCAAGAGTGTTATTGCAGAAAATCAAGCTTGCTATGTCCTAAGCTTGATTTGGCACTGGAAGGTTAACTTTCAGATATTATTATTCCTATCCGCTTACAGAAAGTAAGTTTAAATATAGAAACAACTTGAAAACAAAATCATTGCTTCATTTCTTCACTTGAAGTCTTTCAACTGTGGTTTAGTTTTATTTTGCTGTTGAAACTGGGTCTTCAGTCAAGAAGTGGGAGTGATTTCTCCACATGTGTGAGTACTTAAAATAAATCTAGATTGCATTTCATCACTGTTTTTGGGGGGTAGGTCAAGGGTAGGAATGAGGAGATGAAGACATGATGGAAGACATGATGGATCTTTTTTTGCCTTACAAACTGCTGGAACTTGCATGGGGCAGGCGAGAAATGCCAGTTTTACATCTGCACTCCTATATGACCCATCCCCAATATAACCAAAGAAGCCCATCCATCCATGCCACACTTCTCACCACAGTTGTGGGCTGACTGCTGAGTACTGCAGAATGGAGTTCCTCCCCCAGCTTTTAGTCACACTCACTTTCTAAGAAAATTATTATATAATACACAAATGAACGATTTTCAGCCTCTAGAAACAACAATTATTTTGAGCAGAAAACAACTCCACACTTCTCCTCATAAGTACTTTTTCTTCAAAAAGAAACAAAACACTACACGCACATTTTGAAACAACTTTTTAATCCGACTCTCAGATTTTATAGGAAATGATGTATTAAGGTAAGATGTTTTTTAAAATAACCTCTGATTAGTTCTGAATAACCTATGTTAGTTCTGAATTAAAACAACTTCCCTTTAACTAGAAACAAGAAAATTAAATACACCACTGAGTATGAAACAATAAAAATGTAAATTTCCTCAATTCCTGAAAAATTTCTGGTCGGTATAAGATGCATTTGGAAAACAAACAAACAAAAAAAAACAAAAAAACAAACAAACAAAAAAAAAAAAAAACCTCTATTCTCAACATGTATGGCAGGTACAAATGAATGAATAAATTCATTACAGTTTCAAAACTCCATTTAGTATTGATGTGTCAAATGATTCTGAATCTGTACGCTGTTTGTATCTTATTAACACAAAAAAGAGTTATTTGTTACTGGTGGATAAAGTACAACTCTGAAGAATAGTATGACTGCATGCAGACCTTGAGGTATGCACAAAACCAGGACGATTTTAATTTTGATAAATGAAGACAAACTGTGCTACCTTTTTCTCCTAAATGGAGAGAAATACATGAATCTACTGTTTACTTCTATCTTCCTAGGCAAATGATCACGGAAAAATTGTGACAATTGCAATCACTCCATTGAGCAGCAAAAACAAGCAAAACACCACCAAAACAATATCACACATTTTTGGAACAATAAAAAAAAAAAAAAAAAAAAAAAAAAGATTTTTCCCCAAAATATCTGCAATTCCTTGAAAAAGCCACACACTTATAGAAACCTACTGGTTAACCTGCCCATTTCATGCTTCCAGATTCAGATACACGGAAAAATTCTGGTTCACAAAGTCATGTGAAAAGGATCCAAATAAACTAGTCTACAACAGAATATTGTATTTTGTACCTTTCTTGTTAACATCACAGTATTTGGGCACCATACCATGGCCTCTCATATTTTTTAAATCCCTCAGAATTGCTTTCTCCAAAATGATTCTCACAACACTGAAAATTTTTGGCTCCACACTTCAATGTCAAAAGAAATTAACTCAGACTGAAAGAATACAAATACTTTTGTCCTCACACTTTTGTATAAGAAATTTTAACAAGGTATGTAATTGAATTTATAGCATATCAAAAGCACAAAATTTGTATTGCATAACAATACCGGATTTTTTCCAGCTTGGTAAAAAAAAAATAAAAAAAAAAAATATTGGAGGCATTTCCGTGGAGTATTAACCATAAAATCTTGACACTCCTCACAGGAAATTGATTTTCTACAAAAACTTTGGGAAGGATTCGACTTGGGATTCCCGTGCAAGATATTTACATTCCACTTACGTCCAATCTACAACACGGCCTACAGATGAGAGCACAGCACATAAAAAAAAAATAGACACATTGAACAAGTTGGAGTCAAATGAAACTTCAAGAATAAAAGTCTCAGAGGAACAAAACATTGTAAAAAAAAAAAAAAAAGTTAAACTCTGTTTTTTGTGTGTCTGTGTTTTAAATCTTGTTATTAAGCATTCTACAATAAAATTGTTTTCAGGTTAGTTGCTGGTCTTCTGAAAGTTTTGACAGGAGTGTAAAACGGCCAGCATTCAACTTAGCTTGCCCCCATGGCTCATTTTTCAAGGAATGAATAAGAAACATTTCCTACTCAACAGGATATTTACTGTGAATTCATTCCACCAGAAAAGGTCTAGATATTACAGGGCGGTGCCAGTATTTCCAACAAAATTGAAAACTGGCCTCTGATAAATACGTCTTTTTTTTCTGGTCCTCGGCCAAGGTTGGTTTTAGGGGCAAAGAGTTTGTGACCACAGGACAAAGTCGTGGCACTAGAAATGATGTTTTTAAAAACTAGAATTCAAATGGGAAAAAAAAAAAAAAAAAAAAAAGATACTGGCAAACACATTAGGCAATATTAAAGTCATTAAGGTTGGAAAAGACCTTCGAGACCATCTGGTCCAACCACCACCCTACTACCAATGTCACCCACTACACCATGTTCCCAAGCACCATACAATCTACTGTCTCAATTGCATCTAAGGAAGATAGGACCGGTGCCTTCAGAGCATGCATGGAGCTCGCTCTAGGCTGGGCAAGCTGGTTGAGCACAGGATATATGACAGTTTTCAAAGAGACCAACAACAGGGATCTTATGGTGTCTGACTAACACATTGCTTTGATTTTTCATAAAATTTAAAGACTTGTTAGTCTTAAGCAAAAGCATGTGTATTGAGTAATATTCATCAAAACCCCAAGAACATATAGAACATTAATAACAATATATTGTTTCAGAAATTATCTTGCATTCCCAACAGTCCTTCAAACAAACCATGTCACAAACGTTTTGTGTAGTTTAAAACCTCAAACACATTTACGAAGTCAAAATGTACATGGTCAGGTAAAATTTGGTTCATTATTAGATTTTGTTAAACATTCCTTTCCAAGACTTAATACTGGCAGAAATGCTTCTGCAATGAGATGGTGTTGTTTGTTATTTTTAAACGCCATTGGAAATAGTTACACATTTTTTCTGCAAGGAAGCATTTCCCTGTAACACTTATACCTAAACATTTCTGTAACGAAATTTGGAAAATAAGACAAACTTTCCTTATATACTAGGAAAAAACAGACAGCAGAGACATAGTAGGAAGTTAAAGAAAATCTATTACTGATTTCTATACGTAATTACAAAAAAAAAAAAAAAAAAAAAAAAAGAAACATACATTAAAAAAATGTAAATGCTTTTAAAAGGTGACTTGATGCTCTTAAGGGAAAATGAAAGAGATGTAGAGATAAATAATGAGATATACCCATGACAATAGAAATACTGTGCATTAAGACTTAAGCTTACTGCCAAGGAAATTCAGGCAGGCAGCCTGTCCTACACAGCAGACAGTGCCACGAAGCCAGCTCTTACACCAGAAGAAGTGAAACTTCTTGAAGGGAAACCACTGGAGAAGTTGCTGATGAATGATCTAGGTGTGCTGAAAAAAGGACTGGAGAAATCAATGTCTCCTTTGGAAAAAAAAAATACAGGAATGAGAATGGGGTGACAAATCTAGGTATTTAATTCAGAAGTAGCTTTAATTGCAACACACTGAGATGGCACGTTATTCACATGAAAGGTTCACCTGCTTGTGGTGTCTCACACAACCTCGCTGTTCATCTGAACCCCAGTCACAGGATGAGGCATCTCGTGGGGTACCAGGGAACCCTGAGTCCACGAACAACAAGAAGGGCAATGGGCGCACTCTCTCCAATGCCCAGGCAGATTCCAGTAGGCTGGAAACACCAGGAGAAAATATAGACACAGAAGGAGCAGGAATAGTGCCACCACGTAACATTCAGCTTCCAGAGAGAGAGTTAGAGGGAATTTATAAAACTGAAAGCAAACAACTTCCAAAGCAACACCAAGAACAAATTCGGGCTGCCCACCTACACGCGTAGGACACCTTACAGAGTGCTGCATGACGGAGGGGTGTATGCGAACAAAGCACAACCCCTGGCAAGCCTTTAGGGGACTGCATCAAACCTCTCAATAGCAACGGTGTATTTAACAGTGGTTAAAATGAGAATCCAGCTCCAGTGCATCCCTGTTGAAGCCCTTGTGTTTTTCTCAATGCCAAAAAACTAAGGAAGCCAAGGCAGCGACAGGATCCAGCTCCAGTCTCAAGGAAATTTTCTCACAGTGGTACATTTTTGCGAGACGTACAATTAAAAAAAAGCCCTAAGCAGAGCCGACAAAAAGAGCAAGAAGGCATCCCTTCCGTTTCTCTTCCCGCTCTTTATGTATTTCCTGGCAGATGCCGAGAAGCGCTGAAGCAGCAGCTCTCTTGGCTCCCGTAGGTCGCCAGCTGGAGCGGAGGGGAACAAAGAGCAGCGCAGGTGGAGCCGCGCGGGGAGGGAGGCACCAAAATAGCATCCCCAAGCAGACACGGAGAGACTCGCCTTCCACTTTTGCCCCTCTTTACTCACCAGCTCAGCGGCTTTTAAATCATTATTCTGCAACCCTTCTCTTAGCTCATGCCCAAACTACTATTCACATCTACATCACGTCCAAGCAAGAACCACCCATGAGCAGCAAGAGCAATGAATCCCAATTTCCTTGGGATTCTTGCCTTGAAGTGACATTCCTAAACAAATTCTTTAACGTGTCTTCAGTTCACTCTGAGAGCTTTCCTCTACCAGATGAGTTGTCTTTCATATAACTTAGGAACTTTACCTCTTCAAAGTCTCTTAATTTTCCGTGAAGTTTTGTTGACAGTGAACAGATTCAGAAGTTATTACTGGGCTGAATTAACAGTATTATTGCTCAAGCCTAATCTTATTTCAAAACCAGGCCAAAATAATCCGAACCCATGACATGGGAAATTGGCAAATTTTAGATTACATTACGAAAGGTGAAGTGGAATAAGCAGCAATAAAGGAAGCTGTAAGTTATTTCTGTGATCGTTTTTGAGCTGAAACCATGCAATTACGTAGGAAATGGCAAGACCTTTCAGGAGGACGTGCCCATGGGTAGTGATGTAATGGTAACAGGAAGACCACTAGCTGCAGGTCATTCTCAGCAGCAGATGAAACCCCACGTTGCATAAAGAGCTGGGTGGCATGTTAAGCAAGATCCTTGTGGAGAACCCGAGGAAAGACGCTTTCCCCACAGTGTACATTACATGTTCAGAAACTCAAGTGTGTTGTCAGCCCTTTAAGCAGTTAAAAAACAGATGTGAAATGCTGACAGCCTACCTTGGTATCTAATGAGACCGATGGGTGCACACACAAGTATATAAATAACATTCATATTCTGCTCGCAACCTCGGCAATAAATGAAGTACTCTTGCTGTGAAGAAAAGATCTGAGCATTCCCGCTGCAGAGGAATACTTCTAGTACGATGCTCGTAGCAATTCTCCCAGGTGGACCACAAGGAAAGGCTAAGTCAACACAGTGAAATATATCATAACAAGGTATAAACAGCACGGACAGGCACGTGTCTAACAGAACAGAAACATCAGCAGCAAGCCAAAATAAACAATTTTTATTTCATATTTCATGGGAAGAAAAAGTCATATTAGATTAAAATCCATTAAGCTTTAATGTGGGGAAGCGGTTCACTATGATAACGTGTATTATTAGTTAATGATACAAAACTGCTTTTCCTTGGAACTACACAACTCTGGTACGCTCTTTCATTACAAAACTATTGCCTCACCTGTTTTATAGCAACAGTGACCTGTTTTTGAAATGCCTTAATGTTCTTCTACATAAGAAAATTGCTGTACAGTGTTGCTTGGAAGAAGTGTTGTCTTGCAAAATTATTCAAATATTTATCATTGGCTCAAATGACTTAATTTCTTGGGACAAACTTAGTGCTTCTCTGAGCTCTGTAGAGTCACATACTGATTATTTCACACGACTAGAAAGTGCTGTGGAAACTGCAGAAACACTGTTTTAGCCAATTTGACCACAGAAAGGTCCTACAACTACTTAAGGCACCATACTTTACCAGAATTCCTATATCCTGGTTTAGAAACCCTATACAGTATCAATCCAGATCATGGAAAACTAGATAGCACTTCTAATCCATTACTTTAAAAGTGTCTACAGTCCTTGACACATTGTTCCTCACTAAAATATGTCAAACACTCTCCTATTTTGAAACTTAACTTACACTTGGGTGTCTAGAAGGTTACTAGGACCCAAATACTGCTGTGCTTGTCTCAGTATAAATTTGGCTGTTACCGACATTTGTATTTAAACACTACCAAATACTTTAACCTATATGGTGCATTAAAAAAAATAGCTTAACACACTTAATCTCCACTTTTGCTCTTTTAGATGTTTCTTCTACTAAGAGATATTCACTTTAAGACCTGTTCTTCAGTAACTGAGTGCCCTGTTTTGCTGTAGGGTTTAAATTCAGTGATTATACTGACACAAAGTGCCTTGCTAGACTGAACTCAAGAGTCTTTCCTCTCACACACATCCCCTGCAATCAAATATGTATACAGTAAATAATGCAGTCTTTAAAAAAAAAAAAAAAAAAAAAAACAAAACAGTTAATGAGTATTTGTAAAGAGAAATAATCCTTTGGAGAATAACCGCCTCAAGGAGGGTCCAGACTTTGATTAGTTCAAATAAAAGGTATAATTACTATGATACAGCTGAGAACAGAGAGAGAGAAGAAAAATAAGTGATGGATAACTCAATATAAATAACATTAAGAATTATTTTCCTGCTGACATCAGTATTGGCTGGTGCTGCTCCTTCTTGTCCTGAGACAATATTTGCCCTGACCAGTTGCACTGTGCAGTGCCAGGTGCTGAAGACTGTGACATCCAAGCTGCCATTCAGGTTCCTTCCTCTCCAAACACTCAAAACACTTTTTGAAAGGCATGACTTCATAGATGTATTACTTTACAAGTACAATACATCTCCAGAATACGAACGTGGTGCTGTTCTTTTTAAAAAGTCCCCACTTAAGCATGGGTAGCAGCAGGTTTACAAGTGCAATAAAAAAAAAAAAAATCCAAGCATGCTTTTTCTTGAAGTGGTATAACACATGGGGTGTGGAAAACAGAAACAAATAGACCCTCAGCTTTCTAACTCCGGTGCTACAACATGAGATTGCATTAACATAAACAGGATAAGATGTGTGATTTTTTTTTTTTTTTTGCCTTCTATTTTTTATTTTTAAACTACTGATAGGCTTTTTATGGCACTTCTCTCAAGGACTCCTTGGGAAGCTTCAGCCATCAGCATAATTTTAAACTTTACGTTACCCCCTTTTTACAGGTTACCAGGTTCCAGTCCGTTTCATGCTCTATCTGCAGCCAACATTTATATTTATAACCTGCTCATCACCATGGTATCTACAGCATCTAATAAAAACCAGAAACAAGCAGCTTCCTGGTCTCTGCCTTTCATTATTCAACAACAGAGAACAGCAGTTAACAATGAAATTGGGATTTATTTATTTTTGCCTTCTGGTCTCCTCCCAAACCAGATATTCTTCAACATGCACGTGGCTGACTCCTCCAAGCCTCCCTCCTCTCCAGCCTCTTCCACAGTCACAGCTTTGAACGAGTTTCACTGCTGTCCTTCTACATCCTAGCACTCTCACACCTGGGTAATGTCTCCACTTACATTCTTATAATGGGAAAAAGTTTCGGTCTACCTGTTCTTTACGCTTCAAGTAGCTAAAAATCACAACAGTTAGTATTCAAGAAGTGATGACAAAAGGATAAATACTCTTCAGATAGATGGCAGCGACCAGATCTAGTTATCTTGAACTAAACTAATTGAAAATACTGCAAAATCTTGAGTTTCATCCTGAAAGAACGTTCAAATTCCAATGAGATTTTCAAGTTTCTCCTTGAAATACTTTGTTCCAGGATGCATTAATATAAAAGTACCACAGAATCTCGTGGAAGCTGTAGTTTTGACAGTTCACACCCTTGCTCTCACAGTTCCTCAGCAGATCACATCCAGGAGCTGCCTGGCCACCACCACAGCTCCACCTAACAGCAGAATCAGTCTAACCAACAAGAAGGACCAAGAGATGATGTACGTAAATGATTTCCTTCCCAAAACTTACCCATTTAAGATGCCACAGTGCTTTAACACCTAAGCAGTTCAAAACAATGTGCTTTGATTTGGTTCAGTAAATTATAGGTTTTTAAACATTTCCAAATCAACTTCTTTTGTGACCATTTCTCACATTTAACTCTGCTTCAGAAAGTCTGGCTTTTTACATGGAAATGTAACTCTGGGTTTTATTCCACTTTGCAGAGAAAATGAGACTCTACTAATATAGAGGAAAACAGAGACTGATGCATTTTTGCCACAAAGAGAAACCACATAAAGCCTGTTATCTCCTGTTATGATCTCCCATCATAATCTTTTTTTTTTTTTTTTTTTCTAGAGTAAGCCTTTTTCTTCTGAATTTGCTGTGATGTGATTTTCTAGACGGGCAGCCCCAAAAAATCTTGATGCTCCCTGCACCAATCCCATTTTATCACATTTGGCACATTTCCTGAGTTCATTTCCTTAGTGCTTACAGCAGGTACTTTTTAAAGCAACACAGCAAGTATCTAAACACTACTCTCTTCAGTTGTGCATTTATCTTAATCCATACCACAAAAATTAAAATCGTCTTTCATTGAAATGTATGTATTGTTTTTATATGACTGAAAAGTTGTCAAAAGACTTAACTGGAAGCATACCATTTTAGCTGATAACTTCATTGCATATAGTAGTGCATTCAGAGGACCCTTCCTGCCCTTTCTTGATCTTACACCTTATTTACCTACAGTTTGAATCAAGACATCACTTGGAAAAGCAGAATAACTTTCTCTCTTCCACATCACTAAACTAAAACCTAAAATTATCATCACGTCAACCAACATGCTTGCACTTAATGTGTTGAAATGCATCATTCAGTCAGCAAGAGCCTACTTGGTTTGTGTCTAAACCAAGTGTTCATCCTCAATTCTGCTAAAGAACGCAGGACTCTATAGCAGCCACATTGCACAGAGTCAAAGATTACATCATCTCCACTGCTCGTGCACAGTACGAGAGCATTTAATAGCACATTTAGTATCATGGCTTGTATTTGCATTTCTATCCGTAGATAGTAAAGGAAAGGCAGCCTACATCTATTAAAACAGAAAGATGTTCTTATAATGGCAGCAGTTATTCCAAGGGGAGGGAAAGCAAAATAAACGTATACATAAATCACACTATTGAGTTGTTTTTGTCTCCCTCCCCATTTACTTTTATTTTTGGCCTTTGAAACTTCTAAGTACTTCACCTTTTACTCTTCCACTGCTGTTACTGTTGGTAACGAAATAATTCTGACTGTATTTGTCAGCCCAGAGTTCTCATCTTGTTTTGCAGAAGACTAGACACATTGTTTTATTCTGAAAGAGCATCATATTGGCTTTCCATAGGCCATCATTGTGTAAATTATGCCATAAGCAAAGAATGCATGAAACGTGAAACATTACCTATGCCAAAGCTGATCTAATGTTCCCTGGTATGGAAAGAGAGACTTTCAGAAGAGGGAAAAATAATAATAATAATAATAATATGAAAGGCTGATGCCAAAACCACTTGAAATTTATAACAATAATACAGCAACACTACAGACATTTGCGATTGAAGGTAGAACTCAGCTTCATGATTCATACGGTAATGAGCAAGCAGACACTACAGGCCATGTACAGACAGCTTAAATTCAGGCTCAGCCACATGTTTCCCATTAGCAGACTCTAAATTTTCAGTGCCACCACGCCAATGGGAATTTTAAGTTCTGGATCCAGCATTTCAAGTATGACCTTGCTCAAAGGACTGGTTCTTTGCCATCTCCTGGTGCAGAAGAGGACCGGCTGAGTTGCACACGAAGATTACACGACTATGCAGATAGAAACAGGAGATACTGGAAGAACCATCTGCAGGTTTTTTGGATGGGGGAGGCTGCTCAGGGCATTGGAAGGAAAAATAAAGGAGAAGAACAACACACCAGCAAAAACACGCTTTGGAAGCCCGGCTGTTCAAAGCTTCTCAAGACCTCTTCTTAAAAGGCAATCCCTAGCCACCTTGCTCCATGCAGGGCACCCTTGCAGCTGTGCACAGTAATTTATATTCATTAGGAAGACCACTGAATGACTCATGCAGGGACAAGAGACCATTTAACAAGCAGCATGTAACTTGGGGCAGTATAAGCAGGCCTCGATCCAGCTGGCGAGACCTCACACCCAACTGCAGGCCTCGCCACCACCAAGTGAACCTCGGGCCTTCCTCCCACTCACGAACAGGCTGGACACACTCAGAAGGTTGTTAACACCTTCCACTGGCCTACTCTAATCCCCTGCCCCTCAGTTAACGCACATCATGCCGTTTATAGAGTGGTTTTAGGCTAGCACAGCACTGCAGAGCCAGCCTGCTCAGAAGTGAGAGCCACACACACATGGCTGCCATCCCCAACAGCACCTGCCAGCCCTCGCCCAGGCAAGGGGACACCAGGGCATAATTCTTTTTTGTTGTTTTTAATGTATGATAACATTTCATTTTTGTTTTTATTAATAAGTAGTATATTTAATCAAATCTAAGCCGCTATGTACCTTACTATGAATCTTAATTTTTATTTCACAAGCAATTTGATTTTTTATGTTCTTTAATAAGAGATACACCTGTGATTTATGCAAAGATAAATCTAGATGAAAACTGGAATTCACTTAAAAATAAACAGACTATTTTCATCTGCTAGAAAAACTATGTATTTCTTATGTTTACAAACACTTGGAAGTTTATAAAAACATATTTTCTGTTTTAAGTATTTTCCTAAATAAATTAAGTGTAATCTGCAGTTAGTGCTTTAGCTGATTATTTCTGGTCACTGCGTCCTACAAGTCACAGCACTAATAGATCTCATCCTCCCACATGCTTCCACCTCATTATCATATCTGAACTGCATAAAAACAACCAAGTTCTTCCCAACAGAGTTTTCAGCTTGTATGCAGTGGTCACTAAACAATGCTGCTGAAATACACTGGAAAGGGGAAAGTCTTCCCTCTGTTCAGGAAGAGGAGGTTGTTATTGTCCAACAGTTGGTTTTCTACTCCAGCAACCTTTTGTAGTCAATTATGCACTAGCTCATCCGCTGAACTTCTGAAGACAAACAAATGAACTAGTATGCATTGCTTATTAATTTTTTATTTTTCTACTCTGTCAGTATGTTCAGATGTTAATACATCAAAGAATCTTGCTTTACAGATGTTATACCAAACGTATTTCTCAATTCATCGTATTTTAAATTTAAATAGGTTATTTATCATGATTTTTTTGTCACAGAAATGCTTGCTCTGTCTTTCATGAATCTGTCTCTGCTAAGTTTTTCGGCTCTCCTAAATTCATGCTTTGAGTTCACACCAACCCTGTTTTATGGGGGTGTCTGCACTATATTCCCCCACTGAAGCAGGTGAGTTGCAACACAGATTGTGAACACCAAGTCAGTCTGCAGGCAAACACCAGAATAATGACAGGATGTTGCTGCAGATAAATGCAAAAAAGTAAGAGGTTATATTCAACTGTTTAGTGAAACCACTGCATTTACACAAGTATCATGACAAAAGCACTCATTTAAAAAAAAAATAAAAAATTCTTCATCATCATTGCTTTATTCTGCAGCACTCTCTTGTAGAATGAAAGTTATTCATTTTCATCCCAATGGACCTTTTTCCTCCATCCCTCCTGTGCAGTTATTTTAAATCACTCGTGGAGCAAAGCATTATTGTACTGGAAAATAAAATAATGAATCCATACTTAGTTGTAACGAAGGTCAATTAATGAAGGCTACAGGTCTTGACCAGGCTATTTGTAACCATCAGCGGGAAGTCTATGTCAAGCAGGTTCAGAAGTCTCTGGTTTTACAGCGTGACTTGAAACACACTTGAGAAGAACCAGCTTATACTTTTTTTTTTTTTTTACTGTACATCTCAACACTGAGGCACTCTGAACTAAGCTGTAAGCAGTGACTGATAAGTGACAGTTTAAACTGTCCAACAACAGTTGAAAGATGTACCAGGAACTCTGAATGTTTTTTAATGGAATATATCGTTAAGACTGCTTCAGGTGGAATTTTGCCCTTTACCTTGGTACAATTTAGATTTTTTAATTACTTGTTTTTAAATACTACTACTATGTTTTTTACATCTGGGTTTTGGATGTTCTTACACATCTGCTTGTGACTCTTGAAAGGCAATGACAGTCTGGGGGATTGTGGCCAGAAGTCCTGATACTGAAATGTCAAGCTTTCTTTTCTTGCTGTATCACTTACATAAAATTGTACCTCCCTCTTGTTTCTTCCTGACTCAAAGATGTCAGCTGGATGTAATTTCTCCATGTGCCCTCCTAGCTAACACAGCTTCTTCGATGTGCTTGCTGTTCATCGTTCAGCTCAATTGTATTTCCAGCACTGAGAACAGCTTAATGCCAAATTCTGTACAGGGGCACAACAGAGTGAATTTTACCTTTTGTGAAGTAACAATAACTCCAGACTTTCCTCACTTGAAAAGCTCATATTTTAACTGCCATCAGTTCTTATTCTTTTCTGCCTAGAGAAACTGTTTTAAGCTAACACCGCCCCAGCTATCATGCAGGTAGTAATTTATGCTTATGAAAAATAAATGATAGAAAAGCCAACCCTTTACTGGCACTTTTCCAATGAAACAGAATCTTAGCAACTTTTTTCTTTTTTTTTTTTTTTTTTTAATCTATTCACACTTCTGCTTTTGAACACAACAGGACGGTTAAACAATTCATAGTAACTATAGAGACAAGTCACCAAAATAACTCATGGACCATGCAGAGGAAAAGCAAGACTGAATTCCCTATTCACACAGAACTGGAAGGAGAGGTCCAACTAAAAAAAAGCAGTGTCTGTGTAGCTCCAGAGTCATACAATTAGTACTTGTCAACCTCGGAGCTCGAAATAACTCAGTTTGTTCGTTTGTAGAGGAAAGAATGCATTTTCTTAATAAAATTGGATCTCTGTGCTGATACTGCAAGTCCGCAAGTAAAATTAAGGTTTGTAAAACCAGGAATTAAAGATACCATCACACAACCAAGTGAGAATTAATTAAATACGCGAAAAACTAATCAAAAAGATAAGGAGTTCAGTGTACAACTTGAGCCCCATCCTTAGTTAAAATCTTCAGAGATCCACGGTAATACTGGCAAACAGCAGAATTACCACAAGGCACCTCCTCTTTGCAGACCAGTGGGTAATAACTGTATAAAGCACTCTTTTATCTGAAATCCATGCAAACATCAGTCCACTGGTACTTGGCATACCTAACGAAAGCACTTTGGGATCACAGAGTCAATAAGCAGAGGCTGTCCTCACTGACGGCTAGCTTTAAAATTGGATCACGCCTCATTGCCACAGTTGAAACAAGGCTAAATGGCCACTTCTGCCACTTGTGGCACGGGGGTTACTATGGAGAGACTCATCCCTTATCCCCAGAGAGAGTTTTCCCTTGCAGGCATGCGAATCTTGCTGTCATCTCCTCATGGTCATCAGTGGTGCCGTGCCTCCTGCCTGAGATGCAATCCTGCAAACATTTATTTTTCATGCATGTTTTTTTCTTTGCGCAAATTCTTTTTCCTTCTATTATGAGTCAAAACATAGGGAACATCCCTTCCAACTGGACCAACGCTAAATTTATACGTGGCTGATGCCATTCAGTTTCCTCTATTTCTGAGCCTATGTAACAGCATGGCACATGACTAGCCTGTTCCTTCCTCCCCTGACATAAATATTAAAAATAAACAATCCTAGTGTGGATCTTTCAGGCAAGAGACTGTAGACATTTCACAGAGTTATTTTAAAAGACCCTGGTGAAAGATTCGCCCCAGGCTCTGTGCAAGCCTAAATAAAACCTTCGTGGTGCTGCCTTTCAGCACACCAAAGGCTTCCTCTACACAGGGAGGAATGGACGTGGTCCTGGGCAGCCTGCTCTGCATGTCCCTGCCTGAGCAAGGGGTTGGACTCAGTGACCTCCAGAGGTCCCTGCCAGCCTCTGCCATGAGTCTGTATGATTACACAGCCCACAAAAATCACGCTGCCCTGTCCCTGCTGTGCCCTTCCCAGACCTGTCAAGCGTCTTACATTTTTAATTCCAGTTATAACTCCAACCATTTTTCCAGAACTGAAATAACTCCTGCTGAGTTCGCTCCCTGGCCCCTTCTCTAAAGCAAGTTAAATTGCTACAGTCTCTGCTGTACTCTATGGTCCTGCAGAATAGCTGATTTTAACGAGTCTGTGTGTAATGAATCTGTGTTCAAGCATTTCATTCTCAGCAAGACTCAGGGCTCTCGGGTGCACACCATCTGCTCCTTCTGACCTGGCCACTCTTGGATTTTTTTCCTATTTAAAACAGCATTTCCTCTTCTGGAATGTACTCTGATGTTACCTGCTCCCTGCTACCTAGACTATTTCATCTAAATTATCTCCCGGATCGAGCCATTGAACCTTCAACCAAACAAAACCATGCCTCTTCACTGTTTGGGAGCACACGTCCTTGTTTTTCCCCACAGGAATTGCCATATCCAACAGCAGGGCTCCCACCTCGCTGCACCCGAAACACCTTTGTCGGGACTGCAAACCCTGACGCTGCATTCAAGGAAGGTGGAAGGAGATTTCCCATAGCTCCTGTGAGCATCCTCCCGACCAACAAGAAACCTCCATCAAACACTGTATCACGAAAGGCTCCCTCCTTCTCACAGGTTTATCCCACTTATTGCACAAGCACAAAACCTTGAAGGCAACAGCGCAGGTTCAGCACTTTGCCATGGCACCAAATGCCAGTTCTGGAAGCACAGCTTTCAGTAAAACCACTCCTCGTGAATACCTCGAGGACAAAAATGCTTAAGTCTCGCAGAGCTTACAAAATGGTCCACGGCCACCTTGTGCTGTAGCCCATGTAAGGGTCGGGGAATGGTGCTCAGTACCTTCTGTACTGCACGGGCTCAGCTCACTTGAAATCCAGAGTCATTTTCCAATCCAAATCTCCACATTTCCGACACGACAAAACCCAGCACGAACATTTCTTGATGGCTCTGTAGAGATGCCAGCTTACGAAGCACTAATTGTGACAGATGGGGATTTTGAAAGGATATGTTTTGTTTTGAGAAAACTTCATGGTCAACAGTCATTTCAAAGAAAACATGTTACCTTAACCCAAAGGAGTTACCTCTGCCTAAAACGGGTGTTCCCAGCAGTAGCAGAAAACAGCTACCATGAACTGCGATGCCTCGTTTCCACAATTATTAGAATGGTACTTTTTATTTTTTAAACAAAAACTATGAAGTTTCGTTTTTGGAGGATAACAAAAGACCAAGTGTCAGCACATATCCCAGGAAAATCAATGTCGTGGTTTTTCCCATATCAGAAGATCCACGTTTCCATTTTTTTTTCATCATGGCAACTCATTTTTTTCTTCAGTTCCAGTAAACGTTAGTAAGAATACCTGACAGCAGTGGGCTTGGTGGATAGGAGCTCCAGCCACAGACCACAGCTTCACCGTGATTAGTGCCATACAAACAAGAGGGGCAGGGCAGGAAGGAAGAAGAGAAACAACCCCAGATCCCAAAGGTCTTATTATCCTGAAGATTCCTGAAGCTAATTACAAAGTTGTTTCCCAGTAACATTCTCCCCACATCATAAATATACCTGGAAATAATTTAAAATATTAAAAAAAAAAAAAAAAAACATTTCCAGGCTTAAGTCACATGTTACAATCCAAACAAACTCCAAAGAAACCCCCAGAACAGACTGTGATAATATGACAACCAAATTCATTTAAATGATAGGATAAGGATCTACGTAATAAAACTAAAAGTTTTTTTTCTGTAACTCTTTGGAAAATGAAATGGCTAATACCAAAGCCACAGAACTTTACCAATAGGGCTTTAATACACTTCTTCAGTATGCTGTTATTTGAAATTAGATGCCCTCTCCTTCCTCTTTGCAAGGACCTGCTCTTGGTGCTGGATCTGTGATACCTTTGCCTTCCCATGAACTCCCCTGCAGGTCAAAGGCCACGGCGTGACTGCAAACAAAGCACTGTGGTGCCTGGTCAGCTGTGGTTTGTATGTCTGGTAAACAGTGCAAGTAAGAGAGGAAAAGCATCCTCTCAGTATCACCTTTTTCATTCAGAATCACCTAGGTAATACGGATTTATACAAAATAAAGTTGTTGAGAGACGACCTGACAGTCAGGAAAGAGAGTGGAGGAGCAGTTCTGTTCCCTCAGGCTAGCCGTAACTACACTTCAGCCCCACTTTGACATGATTTTTTTCTGCCTGAAAATTTCCATCTGTGGGTCAAATCGCCCACCTGCAGGCAGGGAAAAGCAGAAGCCCACGCCTTCAGGGTGGCAGGGAGCAGCACAGCCCTGGCTGCTCCTTGCAGTTGGGAAGGGTTTCATGGGAGCCCCATCACCTCCATGGGGAATCACTGCTGGAGCTCTGCTGCTTGCAGGGGCGAGAGTCCCCTGCTTCCCACCTGAACGCATTCAAGTACAGGCGTACTGATGCGACCCCATCGCTTGGTGTCCAGCTGCACTGAAACACCCCTCGAAAATCACAGTGAGGGCAAAACTTCCACACGCTGCATGCCCTCTGCAGCCCGGCCGGCTCTTTGGAGGCAGCTCATGGCATTGCCGAGCTGCCCTGCCTGGGAGGCTGCATGCAGGCACGGGGGGCTGCGAACAGCACTGCGCGTACCCCAGGGGCTCGACATGAGGGCGAGGGGCGCAGCGGCCACCCCTAAGGCACCTGGGCAACGGGGGGGGGGGGGAGAAAGGTGGGTGTGTGCAGCAGCAACAGCTTGACTGGAGAGAAGGCAAAATAAAAAGAAGAATAAAAATAAAAAAGAATAAAAATAAAAAGAATAAAAAAAATAAAAAGAATAAAAAATAAAAAAGAATAAAATAAAAAAGAATAAAATAAAAAAGAATAAAATAAAAAAGAATAAAATAAAAAAGAATAAAATAAAAAAGAATAAAATAAAAAGAATAAAAACAATAAAATAAAAAAAATAAAAATAAAAAATTAAAAAAAAAAAAAAGAATAAAATAATAAAGCAGTAAAACAAAACAAAATAAATTAGAGTAAAATGAACCAAACCGCAACGAAATGAAAGAAAACGAAAAGAAACGAAGCAGACCGGCCGGGAGCCGCAGCCCCGAGCCGCCGTGCCCTCCTCCCGCAGCGCCCGGCCCCGGGGGGGGCCGCCCCGCGCCCCGCTCGCCCCCCGGCCGCCCGGAGCCCCCCGACCCACCTGGTGCAGCGTGTCCGGGGGCAGCTGCGAGGCCCGGAACAGCTCGCCCACGCTGCTGCCCCCGGCGGCCGCCTCGGGGGGCGGGCAGCAGCGGGAGAAGAGCTCGGAGTAGCGCTGCTGCTCGCTCTCGCTCAGCGGCAGCCCGGCGGGGGCGGCGGGGGTGGCGGCGGAGGTGGCGGAGGCGGCAGCGGGGCCCCCCGGCGGCCCCGGCTCCATGTCGGGTCGGGGCGCTGCGGGGCGGTGCGGGCTGAGCCGCTCGGCGGGCGGCGGGGCCCGAGCCGCCGGGGGAGGCGGGGCGGCGGGAGGGAGGGAGGCGGCGCTGAGGAGGGGAAGGTGCGGCCCTCGCCTCAAGCACCCGGGCGGGTTTGGGGTGTGTGCGGAGAGGGAGAGTCCGCAGCCTCTCTGTCCGGTGCTCTGTCACCCTCACAGTAAAGAAGTGCTGCCTCATATGGCGGTGAAACCTGTGGTTCAGTTCATACCCATGACCCCTTGTCCTATTGCTGGCCACCACTGCGAAGACTTTGGCCCCATCCTCTTTACATTGTCCCCTCAGGTATTTGTAGAGGTTGATCAGATCCCCTCTCAATCTCCTCTAGGCTAAGCAGCCCCAGCTTGCTCAGTCTTCCCTCCTAGGACAGATGCTCCAATCCCTTAAACACCTCCGTGGCTCTGCACTGGACCAACTACTCCTGCAGCTCTATGAATGGTCCTGTTCAGGCCAAGCACCTCCCTAAAAGCCTGTCAGATCACAAAATCCCAGCAGAGAGGCTGCCTGTGGGGTTATGTTGCCTGCCAGGCTCGCCTCTCCTCCCGACACTTCAGCAGACAAAGTAATTCAGGGTAAGGTCACTCAGGGTAAGGTAATTCAGCAGACAAGGCATAAGGTAACCAACCTTCACCTTTCACTGAAGGTTGCCTTCGTGAGTGCCAGCAACCCTCTGAAGGGCGAGCATTTCTCTTCCTGAAGGCTCTGGTGCTGACAAGAGGCCTGGCCCCCAAGAAACCAGCTGGCCCCGTATCCATTCGCGCTCTCGTATCTTTGACAACACATGGCTAAAGCCATTGGTTGTGCTCCTGAAATAAAAAATGCTTGGGAAATAAACATGTTTTAGTTTTTATGTGCTCGTTTACTATTCGTTCTGGAAAAATATATGTATATATATAATTAAAATAATTTCATATAATGTTTTGACTGGAAAATATTAGGTTAGGGTTACTTCAATTAAAGTTGTTATCAATTAATTTGTCTATAAAGCCAAAAAAAAAAATTCCACTTGCTAGCACATCACCAGTGTCTTCATAAACAAGAACTATTGTTTCCTTTCAAAATTACTTGATCCTCTCCACACAACGTAACCATGCCTCCTTCTCAGCACAGAACAGGAGAACCTTTAATTCCTCTAATCCATGACGAACATATGTGCCGGTCTTCTCACTGTCCGCAGTGCTGCACAGGCTGGGATTTGCAGTTACTGTGGGGAGCGCAGCTGGTGATCCCGATAAAAGATAGAGGGTGAGGGAGCCAATGGTGAAGAAAGCTTTGTTCCTCTAGGGACAGAGGATTGCCGTGGTATTTTGTCATTGTAAGACACATAATTTGGAGAGGAGGGTGGTTATATCTCAGAAAGTGAATCTTGAAGCCTGACTTGGAAAACTCAGAAAAATTACGCGAGTCCTCTCCAGAAGGCATTGCAGAGCAAAGAGTGAGCTGCACCAGGACTGCCCGGTCCTGGAAAGCCCAAAGATGTTGTTCGCCTTCTCTGTGCCTTCAGTCAGGTGCAAGGTACAGGTCAGGAAAAGGTACCCGCACAATGGAGATGACATGGGTCATTTTTACCTAACCATAGGCATTTTGAATTATACGGCTCTTGTGAAAATAGGATAATATCTTCAGATTAGTGTGTGGAACTACAGCTGTCTTACAGCTGAACTTGAACACGAGAGATGTTATTCTGACAGGAAAAAAAAAAAATGCTGTCAACATCTTGTGCTAATTTTGCATTTTGCTGTGACTGAAGATGCTCGATGAAATTTGACCAGCTCAGTACTTGTGCTACTAACGTCTCACCCTGACAAATTCTCCCTTCTCCGATGCCCCACCAGGCACCACTTGACGTTTTGTGATGCGTTGGCCTCAATTTTTCTGTTTTTCTACGGCGGGCATGGCAAGGAGATACTGGAAACACCCATTTCCCCTGAACACAACAGTCTGTCTTACCAGCCACACTGCAAACACAAACACAGCTTACAGAGGGTCTAGTGTTCAAAACCAGCCTGCCCTGCTACTGTAACCTCCAAGACTGCAAAGGACCAAATGAGCTGAAGGCAGGGCAACCAGCACTGCTCCTCTCTGCACACAGCAGAGGGGATGGTGCCATCCCTTGGTGCCAGCTGTGAGCTGAGCACCCCGTGGGGCTGAGCACACCCTCAGGTCTGCCTGACACTGATTGTAAGAACTGGAGCACCCCAAGAAACCATGTGTGTGTGCCAAGGACGTGCAAAGCATAACGGCAGTGGAAATATTTGCCTGCAGTACGTGGTAGTCTGCCAGTACAACCTTTCAATAGTAGCCTCATCCTCCTCTCTGTACGCTGGTATTGACAGACATCGCATGTCTGAAGTTCTTGTGAGGGCACATTAGTTCAGGCTGAGAGGCACCCAGTGGTAATAGAAGCCCTGCAAGTACCGTAGGAAGATGGTTTAAACCTTCCTGTTTACAGGGAAGTTGTGATGTCATTATATGCTACACGTGTTTCTTGCAGCTAAGAACCTCTACCTATCAGTAAATCAAAACAATGTAAGTATTTATTGTTTGCTGGAAAGAAAAATAATGGCAGTAATGTAAACTGGATTGAAATCCGACTTATCAAAGCATGCTTTAGATCTGTGTGTGGTCCTCCTTTCCTCCCTGCCTCCCCACCCAAATAACAACACAGTGACTTATTCTAAAAACAGCCAGCAGCAGTCCTACAAACAATTCCTTGATCAAGTGTGGGAGGGAGATGAAAGTGTTACTGAAAAAAAAAAAAAAAAAAAAGAAATGTTCCTTCCAAAGATTTGCTAATAGGAATTATACTAATATGTATAATGGGTTTTTTCATAATGAAATTGTCAGTATAGTCAGTCATATATAGGACATGTAATATGCAATTAACGGTAAAAAATCCCTTCTAATATGGTAGTATTTAGGGGATCCTGGGAATATATATATATATATATATATATATTTTTTTTTTTTTTTTTTTTTTTTGAGCAGTACGACCCAAAGATCAGTCACTGGAACGTGTACATTATTTCACTTATCATAGGGCTCAGACCGTGTTAAGCCTGCCCTGGCCCAAAAGACCCAGCTGACAGCTGCGTCCTGTTGACAGTGACAACACCCCGCGTATCACTAGGCGAAGCTTCAGAAACGCAGGCAAATGTTTGGCTGGAAAACTGTCATCTAGATTTTCCCAAATCATTCTGAGTGAATCACACCCCCGGCTACTAATGACATGTTGGAGTTTTTTTATTTGCTTTCTCTGGAAAAGGAGAAAAGGCTTTGGTGACAAGTAGCTGGTTGCGCAGGTTTCATACCCAGGGCATCAAGCATGCTTGGAATGCAGCTGACAGCCTCGTAGAGCCATGTAGCAATTTAGCGTGCAAATACTCTTGCCGAGAGTACAGGTCCCTCATTATTCACATTGCTGCTTGCACGAAGATGTTCCATCTCCAGGAAAAACAGCAGAAATGTTCAGTGAGCTGCAAAATTCGGTTCCTTGTCTTCCACCTTGTTGATGCCTCTAATGCATGAAAAACACCTAAGCAAGAGTAGCAATTTCCTAGCTCTGACCTATTCGTTTTCCAAAATCGGATGGCATCGTAGGTGAAAACTGCCTCCTCTGAGCAGACTGGGGAAGATACAGCTCATGACAGTTTTTTGTCTGTAAGCAGCTGAATCCATAGTAGAGAATAACAACTGAAGCCATAAAATATTTGACAAATATCCACATATTTATTATTTCAGTAGGGAGGAAACGAGGAAAGACGACCACACACAGCTTTAAAACATACTTTGATAAATCAAATTTCTATCTAGTTTACGTAAGTGGCATTTTTTTTTTCCAGCAAATAATAAATACTTACATTGTTTTGATTTACTGGTATGTAGAGTTTCTTAGTTACAAGAAAGTTTTGAAAGCTTGCAATGATATCACAACTAGCTGTGTTTAGAACAGTCTTCATAAAAGTCAAAGTCTTTGTACAAACGCTTAGACATGTAGTATGAGCTCAGAGGCATAAGGCTAGGCCCATGCACACATCTTTATAAGATGAAGGCAAAAAATAGTAGACTGCTTTTTAAGTAATTTTCCAGGAAAGTACAGGCTCATTTCCATTAATTTCCATCAAAGTCCCTGGTAGTTTGTTTCTTTTAAAATATTGGCTTCACATAAAATTGAAAAACATAATATTTTAGGTGCACATTTGCTGTATTTTTAGTTTTATTTTGAGAGATTACCCACTTCCCTTTATGGTCTATAGATGTGAAAGGTCACTCAGCACACCAAATACTAAAACGTGATTCCTCTATCATTTGTGCTTTGGTTTAGGGAATTCATGGAGCCTTGAGCTGCAGTCAGTGCATCTGGTTTCAACCAGAACACACTAAACCTTACCACATAGCAGGGCAACACTTCCTAAAGATCTTATCGCCATCACCGCACCTGAAATCCTGAGCCAAGAAATGCTGCTCAAGGAAGACCTGCACAATCCTGAGAGTCGCATGCAGAAAAACGTAGATTGGTAAGGACATAGGACTGTCTTCTCCCACAGACATGAGTTAAAAGAGGGGTCTTGCAGCACAGCCTGAAAGTTAACTGCATTCTCATGGACAAGGAGGGAGATGTGTGTCACGCAGAAGGGCGATAACGAGAACATAGATAATAATTAAAGAAAATTTCTTAGTGCTTGGTGGGGTGGCTAACGTTCCCTCGCTTGTTAAGTCTAATGAACTGCTACTGGCAGCCACGCTCCTAAGTGCATAATCACCACAGAAAGGCAGAGAGACTTTACTCATTGCAGGGGAGCCACTAATGCAAAGCAAATGTGTATTTTCCAATTGAAGAGGTAACAATTAAATAAAAAAACACACTGCACATTCACTTTTCTGTGTGTTTTTCAGCTAATTTTCCTCTCAAAAACTTTGTCTTAAGACCTGGAAAAAAAACACCTCTAAGTATTCAGTTACAAGATAACCTGCTGACCAAAAAGGGCTTTCAATGCTGCTACTGCGGTCTCATGCTTCGTATGCAGTTTTGACCTAAACGAGTTTCCTTTGGGAAAATAGTACACCCTTATGCCATTTTCATGGTTACATTTTAACAGAGAAAATAGTCCACCTCGTCCTCTAGGTTAATTCATCAACTTGATATAAAGCACAAACAAATCAGCTGCAAAGTGCTACGGATTCTTCTATCACCACTGATAGCGGAGATAGCAGCAACAATAAATTATTTTTACTACTAATTTTCCCAGACCAAATACAGCTACAACAGTGTCATTGCACTTGCAGTATCATCGCAGGCATTTTCTGCAGGAACGTGCAGCGTGCCATAACGCTTGTACCCGGGGCATGACACATCTTTTTGTCCGCCAGGTAGAGAAAGGGTGCACTTGCACTGCATCGCTTGTTATGCCAAAGCTGCCGTAACTGAAACCCAGCCTGCAACGTGAGAGCAAACTCTACCTCCCAGACCTTGCATGCAGAGAGAGAGAAATGCGCAGCTGGCCCGCAGCCACCAGCAGCCGGAGCTGCAGCTCCCTCCTTCGCAGCACTGCACCGTGCCCTCTTTACCTCTCCTAACCCAGCCTGCAAGGCAGGGTTTGCCTGCGAGCAGTGCCAGGAGCCGTGCGGCTGTGTCTGCTGCAGGGCTGGCCAAGTAAATGCTCAGTGCCCTCGGTAAAGCTCAGCCAGCGCTGCTTAGGGACACACCAGCTGCAGCCTGGTTGCAGAGCTGCTACTGCATCATGTGAGCAGCTCCTCTCCCTGCCTAGCTCCCAACAGGTACTTGAGACATTGCTGTGGAAGGAAAGAAACCTGAGAGTCCCGAGTTGCCTTAGTTTGGATCTGGCATTGCTTCTCAGCAGTGCAGGAGAAATTCTTGTCGTTTTCTGCAGCAGGGACAGCCTCTGACCGTCAGAGCCACAAACAGGAGGCAGCACAGGAAAGATAACACTGACCACAGCTGGGCTCGTACAGCCCCTGCTAGCCCAAATGACCTTCATCTCCTGCCTGCTCATGGTCAGCAATCTGCAAGCAGGGGAAGGTAAATCATTGCCCCTCTCCATCCAAAAGGCAGAGCTGCAGAGCTGCACACAGGAGATCCCACACAGATCTGGGAGCTTGACCCTGGCCATAGCGAAGGCAGAGCACAAAGCAGTTTGCAGCATGTCCTCAGGGACTCTTCTCCCATTGAAGGCTCTCACAGTGGAGGGCAAGAAGATCTTCCCAGACCCCTCTTCAAGGTTTGTTTCCTGCTTCCAGAGTTCAGGAGGGAGCACGGCTATCTGGTCAGCTCATCAGAGTACTGCCAGCCTGCTTCCTCACTCACCTTTGCAGCAGCCCCAACAGCTTCTCTGAAATTATTCTTCATTTACAGCAGTATGAGAAAAGAAAGGGCTGGTACTCCTTGCCACTCCTTGTGCTGAAAATCCTTTATAGATTTTCTGTTCAGGTATCTAAAGCCAGGATTTAAAATAGGAATGGGACTGGGTTTAAAATATAGGCTAGTCTGTGCATATGTACATACACTGTATGTCATTGAGCCAACCCTGTGTTGGTTTTATAGAAAATCTTATTTTTCTGTTTTTTAGTTATGTGTTCTCATTGTCAGTACTGAGTAGCAAAGACTAAATATTGTTAAAATCTCCTTCACCGTTCACATGTATTCTTCATTTTTCCCCAACGTAAGAATTGCAGGCAGCTGACAGGTGACATTCAGTACAGAAATTAGATATTAAATCTCCTCGTGGTGAAGAGGGAAGGTGCATGTAAGGAAGATAAATTACAATCTTGTGACTAAGGACTTCATCTTAGTGAGATTCACAAAAACCTGGTGCCCTTCCTGTCTTTGTTATATTTGCCACACAATCCTGCAAACATTCTTCAATAGTAGCACAAAGAAAGTATTTTATAGTCTTACAGCAATCTTGAGAGGTACAGGAGAGGTTTTTAGGGCATTCGGATGCTCTGAAAGGGTAATGGGGAGCAAATAAACACAGTGAGGGACTAGCAGTCAGATTATTCCTGACATGAACTCTGGGGTGACCCGAGGTGTGATGACAGTGACTAACAGGAGATGAGTTGGTGAGATGCAGAGTCTGATTACGTGGCTCAGGAGTAATTCTGTGCAGATGACCAGGCTCTGCCATACAGCCAAGTTCAGAGACCCCAGGCAGCAGCCAGCTCCCAAATCAAAGTGGTACAGCTGCCCGTGCCTAGGCTGACAAGCTCAGGTGAAAGACGATGGCAAAGTTGCTTTTCTGGAGTCCAAACCATCACCTGTGAACGGCACTGGGCCAGGCCATGGTGACACACCGGTGGGTTGGTGCCAGCCACAGGATTTGCAGTGTTGCTCAGCACTGTGTTTTGTGGCCGTGCATCAGGAGTGGACTGCAGAAGAGAAACCCAACACCCTCAAGAAGAACTTTAGGTGGGAGAATAGTCAGCAGCACAGGGGAGACCTTATTTCACTTTACAATTACCTTAAAAGAGGTTGTAGTGAGGTGGGGATCAGGCTTTTCTACCAAGCACCATGTGACAAAACGAGGGGAAACAGCCTCAAGTTGCACCTGGGGAGGTTTAGGTTGGCTATTAGGAGAAATTTCTTTACTGAAAGGCTTGTAGGGCACTGGAACAGGCTGCCCAGGGAAGTGGTTGAGTCACCATCCCTGGAGGTCTTCAGGAAATGTGTAGATGTAGAACTTAGTATTATGGTTTAGTGGTGGACTTGTCAGTACTAGGTTACAGGTTGGACCAGATGATCTTAGAGGTCTTTTCCAACCTGGGTGATTCTGTGATTCTGTGATCTCACAGGTCCCTGCCCTGACTGTGTGTGACCTGGGACCTTTGCTATCATCCCTCCCTCATCCTCCTCTCCAGGGACTTACCACTGTCATCCCCACCTTCCCTTGCTGTATACCTCCCTCTGCAAGCCTTATGGGAACCTTCATGTTATTTCCCCTCCTCTTCCCCCTCTTTGTGGCTGCTGGAGGACTCTCTTCACCCCATTTCTCAGAGGACTCAGCCCCTTGGTCTAGGAAACCCTGCTCCTGTGCCTGTGGGTATCCTCTGGAACCTATGGCTGATGCCACCTCGTAATATTCTGCCCTAAACTGCAGCAGATCTGCCACAGTAGAGACCAGCCGGGCAAGAAGAAGAAAGGAAGAAAGAAGCTCTGTCTCAAAGGATGCCCACACAGACCTGAGGCTGCAGCGAGCTGGGGAGCTCAGGTGTGCTGGAGCAGCAGAGCATTGCGCAGCTCGGGGCTGCCTGCTGCGCTGCTGGGACGCATCCTGCGCCTCCCCTCGTCACGCACCGCTGCAGAACAAAGCGATGGATGCAGCCTTTCCTGTTTGCTCATCGGGGTGTGGTAAATCAGCCGTTCCTGGCCCTAATATTAGAAGAAACAATTGGAGCTCGGCCACAGGATGTGCAGCTACTCTCCTGCACGGGGTCAGCTAGACGTTTTACAAACGCTTCCTCCAACAATGCTCCGATTGTCCTTGTAAATGATATCGCCAGCCCCGCTGTTCCGGTGCGAGAGCACTGCGGGGGAACTCGGGATCATTCTGTCCTAAAAGAGCTCTGCACATAGCTAGGGGTGGAAGGTTGTACAAAACACTGCCGTTTTAAACTAAAACTCCGAGGGATGGCTGGTGGTTTGGCTTTAACATCTGGACCAGTTAAGCACTGTCTGTGCCTAGTAGCCTTGCAGAAACCGTAAAGGGACCTGAGAAAGCCACAAAAGAACCATACTGAACTAGAAGTGCTGAGAAGTGAAGCCCTCCTTACTAGGGTCCCTGGGCTCGTAGTGAATATGCACTCTCTTTTTCTAGCACAAGTTTCTGAGCATTTGTATTTTTGAACCTTGTTGTACTTTCCACATCATTTAAATAATATACATTTAGCAAGCCTCGACCTCTCTAAAACTATGGTTAGTTTAAGGGAAGAACTCATAACTTAAAGAGTGCATTTGCTCAGAGAGGGTTTTTTGTTGTTGTTATTGATAATTTATTTTTCATTTTGATCATTTAATGTATACAAGGTAATACAAGGTAATTTTCTTAATTTTCTTTTGAAGTCTGTATCCCAGTACAGTTACAGAAGTTTGTTCATTCCTATAAATTCTTACGCCATCTGCGTCACATTTATTAACTTGTAATATTGGGATTAAACAATATGAAAAAGCTTATAAATTATGAAGATCCACAGTCAAAACCAGAATGTGGCTATACTGAGTTTTGGGGGTAATTTTACTACTTTCTTGTGCCAACTCTTGCTGTGATTTCACTTTAATTATTAGCTATGTGCCCAGGAAATGAAGTCTGTATGTACGCAGTCAGGGAACTCCATGCCTTGAGGGCCAGATCTCTTTGTACTTCCTTAACTTTAAAATCCATGAAGGAATACTGAATTTCCACAGGGCTGCCCACAGTTGAGAAGCTGAGCACGTGCAAGATAATGGCCTATGAATTTACTGTAAGATAGACAGCACTGTAAAGATTTGCAATAAATGAGTGTGCCAGATGAGGCCCAATCTCAAACATTAGAGCATAATTTTCTACTCTAGTAAATTGTCATTGAAGCTTTAATGGCAGAGTGAATCCTGAGCAGGGACCTAAATGAAAAGTCATCATCATCTAAAAAGTCAAACAGCTCGACCAGTTACAGGAAATGCCATGGAAAGAAAATTAAATAAAAAGAAAAGAGAAAGCTAAAAGGAATAGCTAAACTGGATGACTGGGTGTGAGTATTGCAAAATCCTTCAAAACTCAAAAAATTTATCAGTTTTCAGACCAATTTATTTTTTCTAAGTTACCCACAGTAAAAACATCTCAGCAAGAGGAGCAGTGATGGTCTTGCATAGTAATATTAGAGATGCTTGAGCTCTGTAGTTCAAAACCAATCTCTCTGGGACATTCAGTGAACAGATGTTCAGAGGCAGTCTGCTGCCTGGAGTACTTACAAACCAAAACCGCATGAGAAATGTCATAGCTGCTGACGTTCTCAAGAAGGACAGACTATATTCTGTGGATGTTTTAAAAGTCGGCTCTAGTAATCCTTGATGATCCCACAGATTCAGAAAAACCCTAACATCTTATTCTGAGAAAACGCAACGGAGAGATGCAGATGAAAAGTAATTGGGTTATCGGCATTCCTAACTAAAAATAGTAATGATTTTGTGAGAAGCAGGGCTTATGAAGTGTGGTTTTCCCACACTTATCTTGTCTGGATGTTTGGGTGCCCACAGGGGGGTGAGGGAACACCACAAACTTTCCCCAGCATGAACATTGCCTTGGTCTGTCTCTGCCCTCCCAGCAGTGGCAGGAAGCCGTGGCTGAGAGCATCCTTCTGTTCTGAAGAGCTGAAGGAAGCATTTGCTTGTAGCTTCTCCTGATCAGCCGTGAAATTTAGTGTCAGGTGTAACAAGGGTAAAAAAAACACTGTAGCTGCCATAGGAAATCCTATGTTATCAGTTAAATTAAAGCTGAGAGAAAAAACTTCACACTCAGAAGGAAGAAATTAGCATCCAGTTGGCAAGGCATCTATATGAAACCAGATACTGATCTCAGCAGCACCAGAATTAATTAGGAATAATTGCAAACCACTTCTGCACTGAAGAGAGTAATTTATTTATTTTTTTTAATGATTATGTATTTTCTTATCTCTATGCTTGAGCCTTTAAGATTATAATCACATTTTTAAACGATACTTTGGTTTGGTAACTGACGATGGTATCTGAGGATAGACGGCACGTGTTAGGACTGTTCTAGGCAAAACATCCTACACAAAAATAAACACTGAGATAAAAAAAAATAAAGCACCACAAAATTAGGAAATGTCACAAGTAAGATGGTCTATATCATGTTATTTCTGTCCCATTATGGGCACAGAGGCCATAATATAAATGCAAGGTAAAAATGAATTCTGTGAAGTTCGGCTATATTTGCTAAACGGTGATGGAACCTAGCAGGTCATCTGCTGCTGGGGAGACATGACCGCACTAATTTCTGAGTAAGGACACCTCCTAGCAGCGAACAAGATAATTATATTGTGAATTGTAGTTCACAAGCCTTGAAAGAGGTGATGTTGAGTAGCACGGGGGGCTGAACAAGCCGGAGTTCGGCTTGAGCGGGGTCCAAGGAGTTAGGGCAGGTCAGGGAGAGCTGTGGGAGTGGTCTGTGATATTTCTCTTTCAAACTCACTCAGGTTTGCAGGGTTGGCTATGTGTACCACAGCTGCAAATGAGCAGACCAGCAGCATCCTTTCCTTATGATTAAATGATTATGAGAAAATACTCAGCGATACGATTGCAGAATAGAGGAGGTGAAACTATAAATCACGGTGACTTGTCCTTCGCACTAGAACTCCCTACACAAGGTCAAAGGATATAGTGGGTGAAATAAAGGACAAAAGCTCACAGTGTGCCTGCTCTGACAAACCTCTAGGATGCTATAATAAGTTCAGCAAGCTGCTTATGTGTAGTCTGCTCCCACTTCTAAAGATATGGATTTTTTAACCATATTTCTCACTACACTTGGTTTTTACTTCAACAGCAATAAAATACCATCAAGGAAAAAAAAAAAAAAATCATAACCTTTTCTTGTGCAGCCCTTTCGCTATTCTGTGCAAATCTAAGTAACCGTGTAGCCAGAGAGGTAGTAATAAGGCCAACAGTTGCTGCAGTGAATTAGACTCCATAATTGAATCAGTGTATGTGCATCTCAGCTCTGAAATTAGATGAAATGCAATGCCTGTTGTGCTCGTGTGTAGCCATGCTGACTATACTGGGTTCCTCGTGAGTAAAGATACATGTAGACGTCCTGCACTAATGACAGTCCTGGTCTGTGATGAAATACTTCACAGGATAGAACAGCCATATGTTAAAGAAAGGGGAATAAAGAGGGGGAAAAGGCTCAGCCTCTCCATTTTTTTTTCAGCACCGCTCAAGACATTAATTGCAGAAAATGAGGCTACTAAAAATATCTGAATGTAGATTTCCTCGCAGCACTGATGAGCAGTTAGGCTTGTTTCCTCTAGTGTATGTTTGCCCGGTTTTGCTGGTCTTGTACTTCTGCTGCCTGACGGCAGAAGCTGAGGATGGTGCTGTCTCACAATTTTAGTTGGTAAACAGATGCTTTTCAAAGCAACAGCTGCACTCCAACAAGAAAACTTTAATTTTCTTTTACAGTTTTACAGGGAGATAAAGCAGCTGGAATGCTCTGGAGATAAAAGGAGCTCATGAATAATTCAGTCGACACCTTTATCCCAACGTATGGGTGTCTTCATTAAATAAAATTGCCTCCTGTCACGGGCAGTGAGAGGTTTTTGGCAGGAAGGCAAAATAGATTCCACTTGAGACCACAGGTAATGACAGCTGGAAATCAGTGTCGGTATCATTTTGCAACTTTTTATTTATTATTGCCCTTTAGATCATCTCCATATAAAAATCACTTGGGCTGAATGCTCTGGAAAGCACTGCAGCCAAAGAAAAGACATCAGCGGGTCTGTAGATTGCAAACACCCCATGGCCAGCTAACAAGAACAGATTATATACGTTATACATAGCCCAGGAAGGACGAGGGCCTGGCCAGATCCTAAGGCTGCCCTGAGCAACCTGCTCTAGTGGGTGGCATCCCTGCCCATGGCAGGGGGTTGGGACTGGGTGATCTTTGAGGTCCCTTCCAACCCAAACCATTCTGTGGTTCTGTGATCTGAAGTGAGACAAGAGCCTGCTGCTCTCCTCCAGAACACCTGCCTGCTTGCACCTAGACACACATTACAGCCCTCAAGCAGGCTTGAGAGCTCATACTGCACAGAAAAGTTACTAAAAGCACATACAGCACAGAAAACTTACTGCTGGTAGGCATAAGGGAGCAGGCAGATGTCTTAATGAGGCAGCCGGTGATGAATTTAATATATTACAGAGAGAAAAGATGGGAAAAGGCCATCAGCAAAGAACGGTCCTGAATTGCCAACAGAAGTGGAACAGCCTTTCGGTCAGGGTCTGCTGGGAGGGAGATGTAAGGAGGGAAGCGTACAAGAATATTTATGAATTAACAGATAGGGAGTCTGGGAGAGCTCGTTGGGAAGTAACAGCGAGCTACCTCCTTCCGACCTGGGAACCTGAAAAAAAGACAGGATTAAAACAGGATGATAACCCTCCAAACAGGTCTTCACCATTACTCCACCTGTGGATGACAGCCACTGCGGAATTATGGATGCCTTATAATGTGGTACCACAGAATAATCCTGTGTCACTAGAAGCCCTTGAGGAGAGGACATAAAATAGTACCACTAAAAGTCCCTCACTGAATATTTTTTCCTGTTTCCACCCTTGAAGGTGTATGCTTTTACACAAAGCTATTGCATTGTGAAGTGACCCGTGCTATCTACCCCAGTCATAAGCAAGAAGCGGAGCTGTTCACACAAGGCAGCTTTTGGTCAGCTTCGATTCTCTCTCTTACTTTCAGACACTTTTTGATGGCAGCACATCACTGCTATTTCCAGTCCTCTCGAGCCCTGTGCACAGCACAGAATTTTGCTCACGGTGATTCAGCTGCGCTGTTGTCTGCAGCTTTAGCACGGGCAGAGCTGCCAGCAGAAACCTCAGGAGCAAGGAGATTGGACATGATACTGAGAGCAACGCAAAGCTGCCGACAAATACAGCTCTTAGTGCCTCTGACGGCGCTAAGCAAGGGTGGAAAGCTTCCTGCCGCTTTCTTGGTACAAACACGAGTGCAAAGTCATTCCTTGGGCTTTCAGATTGCTAGGGCAGGCTGCTGAGTGAGGCTGCCCGGCAATGTTCCCATGCTAAAAATACAGTGGAAGATAACTGCTGTTTCTGGGGGAAAAGTTTTCCTCCTCAGTTTTGCCTGTGGTTTTTATGCTGTACATATATACTGCTGTATGGGAAGTATGGCACCTCTTCTTTTACTCAGGCTCATATTTCTTTGGTCTGGTGCCTTTTTTGCTGGTGAATGTTTTTGCTCCTATCTACGTTTCTGTGAAGGCATTTCACATCCTCACCATTTTGCCTATTGCAATTCATTACACATTCTGTTACCTCTCATTGAGAAGAACTGACAGTTTAGAGCGGAAAAAATAGCACCCATTAAATATGGGGATCTGTGAACTTCTACCTTTGCCTTCTTCACACACATTTTGTGATTCAGCAGTTTGGAAGCTGCATTGCAAGGCAAAAATCAAATAGCATCTCCTTTTTTATGCAGTGGCAAAGCCAAACTTTTTCTTAAACCATCTCAGCAGTGACTGATTGCCATTTCTCTGGAACAAATGTGAGCAAGCAGCCAATTTATGCTGAACGCTCTCATTAGCTCTTCCAAGGGATTTGTAAAATCAAAAAATGCTTTTTTTTCAGACAACAGAAAGCAGTGGTGCAATAATTATTGTGATGGCAAACTGCAATTCTAGGGCTTATGTGCTTTTTCATTTAAGAGGTAGTTGCAGTGATTTAAGATGTTGTCATTCCTTACTCTCCTCTTTGTCCAGCCCCACTCATCTTTTCCAAGCCTCTTGCAAGTATTGTTACAGTGTTTGCAAGCCAGCACCATACACAATCTGAAAGTTTGGCATCAGCTGCTTCTCACAGCAATTTAAGTTTGGTTACTAGACTACTAGATTTCACATCAAACTGGCTGAAGGACCACTTTGCTTTACTTATTTGAGGATGTGGTTGTATTCATCTCTGGCAGAAGGACAACAAAGATTTGGTCAATAACAATATATATTGTTGCAGCTCTTACTTTACTGAAATTAGCATCCAAGTCCTAAACTATGATTTTGCAAAGTAAATGGAAGAAATCCGGAGTTAAATTTTGCAGATGATCACCAAACTAATTGCTGCACCAACATTTTTGAAGTGCTACATAATTTTAGTGACTGTTAACAGGTTGCAAGGCACTTTAATAAACCTAATCAAATAAACCAATCACTTGTGAGAGCCATAAAAGAAAAACTATTCCCCTTGGCAATGCAGTCCTCTGTTATTTGGCTAGATACATTTACTGGAGACAGAGCTTTACTAGGCTGATTCAAGCCAGGAGGACAAATTCCATATTCCAGATAGAAGAAAAAAAAAAAATCCATCAGGCAAAGAAATTCAGGGGAAAAAATAAAATGGAGAAAAAAATAAAATGGAGAGAGAGAATGATTATTGGATCATTATTGGATCATCATTGGAGAATGATTATTGGATCAAATGGAGAGAGAGAATGATTTATTTTTTTCAGGGGAAAAAAATAAAATAGAGAGAGAGAATGATTATTGGATCATTATTGGATCATCATTGGAGAATGATTATTGGATCAAATGGAGAGAGAGAATGATTTATTTTTTTCAGGGGAAAAAAATAAAATGGAGAGAGAGAATGATTATTTTTCCAAGATAGATCTCTTTCATATTGATGATTTTAGTCCTGTGACTGCAATTCATTGGCATTTGAAATGAATACTGTTTATTCTCAGTGATAACAAACGTTGTTTTGAGCTTGTCAGTAACCTGTAATAACTGAAAACGTGTCAAAGCCTACTGTGCTTAATCAAACGAGAAAATAATAAAGGACAAATTTTGAAAGGTTGTTGTCAACAGTTTTTCACATGCACTAAAAATGTACGACTTGAAAAAAAGGTTAAAAAAAAAAAAAAAAGAAAAAAGTGGATTTTATTCTATAAATGGCCTGACGTAGCACATCTGCAGCTCTGAATATATGCAGCAAGAAGAAACAGTTTGCCATACATAAGTGTTTGGAGAACTTGTGTTAATAATTGTTAAAGTGGTTTGTTAAAGTGGTCACCCCAAGTGACCTGCTGAAAGAACTTTGTACTTCAATGTCTTTTTTTTTCCCCCCTCCAGTTCCAGTCATAAATAAATAAATAATCAAAGCATTGCTTCTTCATATAAGCTTTGTATTTTTCAAGGAATGCAAGGCATTCCCCCACTTTCTTCTTTGCGATATTGGGAGGAATATGGATTGGAAAGGAGGAGTCAAAGGAAAGTGTCCAGGCATGGAGAGGGGCTTGGCAACTCCATCAGCCAGTTCCCTCAGGACCCTGGGATTCATGTCATCAGCTCCCATAGACTTGTACCTGTTTAGATTTATCAGGTGGTCTCGAACCCCCTGTTCACTTACAGTGGGTGGGATTTTGATCCCCCAGCCTCTGTCTGTGGGTTCAGGGAAATGAAAGACTTGGGAAGCCCGTCTACCAGCGCAGACGGAGGTGAAGAAGTTGCCGAGTACCTCAGCCTTCTCCATGTCTGTCATTACCAATTACGCAGATACAGAAACTCACTCCTAAGATAAGAAATTACCCACCCATAATCGCTTACACACTACTGTTTTTACCCCTCAGTCTGTTTTCACACATGTTAAAGGCGCATGGTGGCACTCGGGGACTCCTCCTGTCACCCCAGCGCAGCAGCCCGAAGGGAGCTGTGTCCTCTCTTGTGCTCCTCCTCGAGGCTCTGTGCAGGAAGGCTGAAGGCTCTGTGCAGAAGGGCTGCCGCCTCTCGCACAAGGGCTGGGGATGGGAAAGAAGCACTCACACAGCCCTGAGAATTGGCAACACAGTTCTTTATTGCCAGGACATCCTGCGGGATGTCCGTGGTGTTCGGTGGCTCCAAGCTAATGCTGGGGATGGAGCCTGTGCGACAAGCAGGGAGCTCGCCGGGCACTGCTGCAACGCTGCTGGTGCGCTCGGATGGCAGGGAGCAGAGGCAGGCCGGGGGCGTCGCGGGTCTGACCTGGCCGAGGTGGATCCAACCCCATTGGTTCCTCCACATCTTTTGGTGCATCCATCTCCATGGGCTCCACGGTGTCTAGCAGAAGGACAAGCCCGTCCTTGCCCGGGACTGCCCACACAGGATTCCTTCCATCTGGAATGTTTTCGGGCCAGGGTGCCGAACCAGGGAGTCGTCCAGTCCCACGCTGAGGTCCCATGCCACTCACTGGTACCGCCTGTGAGTGTCTGTGGGCTGCGCGCCAGAGGTCCCTCAGGCACTGGTGTCTTTTGTGCCACGGGTGCTATCCCTCTGCCCTCGACACGTCTCCTTGTTGGGTGCACTCCTTCTCGGTGCTTCCTCAGACTGCATCGCTGTCCTCACACCGAGGGGGCCTGCCGCTCGCCTTGCTGCTTCGGCTCTCCTTCCTGCCACACAAGGTGGCCGTCAGAGGGCCTGGAAGCTCACCGAGTGGTGGCCCACCCGCAGGGGTCCTGTTTTATAGGGCCCGCAGCAAAGGCGCGGCAGTGGCGGCCACTGCAACCTCAGCAAGCCCCTGTGATGGAGCGGCCCATGTGTGGCCAAAGGCGGCTGTGTTGGGGGCAGCCTAGAAGATGCCCTCAGATGGAAGAAGGAGGAGGGTTGGGGAGCTGAGGGCCCCATTTCTGGGGCTGGTTTCCCCAAGCCATTTGACTTATCTGCCTTGGCTTATCAGCCTTATCTACCTTGTTTCTCATGCTCCACAGGACATTTTCCAGATCAGGCTGTAGCCTTTCACCAGTGTAACACAGAATCACAGAATTCAGGTTGGAAAAGCCCTCCAAGATCACCTGGTCCAACCATCCCTCTACCACCAGTCACCCACTAAACCATGTCCCTAAGCACCACGTCCAACCTTTCCTTGAACACCCCCAGGGACGGTGTCTACCAGGATCCCCAGTACCTTTTCTGCAAACATCACTTCCAGCCATCTGGCTTCCAGTACACAAGATTTCTCCTCTCCAGGTGCAGGTCTCAGCATTTGTTTGGCAGATGGCTTGTTTGGCAGGGTTTGGTATAGGAAAGTACTGTTGATGTCTTTCTGCAATTTAGATACCTTAACATTGCCTTCTAGGCAGAATTTCACTGATACCTTCCAGACAGGCATATCATGTTCAGACTGTGTGTTTCTGGGTAGCGCTGCAGGTGGTACCATACCCTTGCAGACCGCATCTAGTAGATGGCAAGGACCCTAAACAACCGCGCTCTGTTCTCTTCTTATCTGTTTTGCCTGCTTCACCACTCGCACTAGGGACAGCGAGTTGTTTTCAGGATCTGAACATCTCATTTCAGTGTCACTGAAAGAGTGGGAGCCAGACTCTAGTAGTCTCTCTGGTTCTTCTCGTCCCTTTTGCCAGAGATCCCAATAGGAACCATGCTCACCAAATCACATTCTACATGGATAGGTTTGGTTGGGTGTCAGAGACCTGGCTGTTGAAAATAAAAGGAAAAAGAACTCAGTAAATAAAAGTGAAGAACCTCAGTAAATAAAAAGAAAAAGAACCTCAGTATAAAAGTAAAAGAAACTCAATTCTTTTAATAACTCTAATGCATCCTCGTGCTGTTTATCCCAGACCCATGATTTCCCTTTTCTAAGCAGATTGTGTAAGGGACAGACAATGATAGCAAAAACAGCGATAAGTTTACACCAGTAACCTAAAGCTCCTTGTTGTAACTCCTTTGTGCTAGAAGGACTCATGCTCTGTTTTCATGCCCATGGTCTATTTTCCCCATGGTGGCTGGAGGAACAGAAATGGATCCTTTAATCCACCAGATTCCCAAGAACTTGAGCTCTTGACATTTTGACGGAGGGATGTCTAATTCCAAAACTATCAATTCTCCTCATACAGCTTCCATTGCATGTCTGACTCCCTCTGCATTTTTCCCTCCTATCAATACGTCATCAATCTATCATATATTACGATGCCTGGCAGGCTGGTGCTTTCTGTTAAAACCTTTGCCAAGGCATTGTGAGCAATACTAGGGGAGTGTTTGTATCCCTGAGGCAGCCTATTCGAAGGCATACTGTATCCCCTTCCAAGCAAAACTGAATTGAGCCTTATTACATTCCTGGAGAGGAATCAAGGAAAACATGTATGTAACATCTAAAGCTGCCATCCATGGGTGTGATGCTCCCTGAATTTGGGTTACCAATTCCACAATATTTGGCATAGTGGCAGTTAAAGGTGTAGTGTTGGCGATCAATCACCTATAATCAATCATAAGCCACCACTGTCCATTTGGATTTTTCACTGTCCAAACAGTAGAATTTTAAAGGGAATGTACACAAGCAATAATACCTCTTTTTTTTTTTTTTTTTTTTTTTTTTTTTTTACAAGTCTGATACCACCCTGTCACTGCCCAAATGAGAAGATGCTAGCACAGGGTACTGCTTTGCATTGGTAATTTTTGATGGGAGTAGAGGTACAGAAATCTGTAAAAAGATCACAGATTTAGGTTTATCCTCTTCAAAGCATACTATTTCCCATTCAGCTCATCCCATAAAATGCCAGACTGATCCATCAGGGAATCAGTTCCCATGTTCTGCCACACACCAAATCAAACCCTAAAACATTGGTATTAGCAGCACTGACCAATACTTCAGCATGGGTCGATTTCTCTTCACCTGGGAGCCACAAGGTGATTTTTTTCTCTAGGCCATTCCTTTATAACTCCATCCATCCCTGTAAATTTTACCTTGTGTCTACCTAGCTTTATATTTAGCTCTGTATTGGGTTTACATGGCAAGGTTTTGGTAGCAGGGGGCTGCAGGGGTGGCCTCTGTGAGCAGAGCCCAGCAGCTGCCCCATGTCAGATCAGAGCCAGCTCCAGGCAGCTCCAAAAGGGACCCGCTGCTGGCCAGAGCAGAGACAGGGAGCAACACTGTGTGGGCCTCTGGGAGAGCAGATTTAGAAAAGGGGAAAAACCTGCTGTGTGACAGCAGCTGGGAGAGTAAGGAGAGAGAAGCAGCCCTGCAGCCCCCAGGTCAGAGCAGCAGGAGGGCAGGAGGTGCTCCAGGCAGGCAGCAGCAGTTCCCCTGCAGCCTGTGGAGAGGCCCCTGGTGGAGCAGGCTGTCCCCCTGCAGCCCATGGTCCCACACGGAGCAGATCTCCACGCTGCAGCCCCCCCATGGGTGGAGGAGCCCCCAGTGGAGCAGGTGGATGTGGCCTGGAGGAGGCTGCGGCCCATGGAGAGCCCCCGCAGGAGCAGGCCCCAGGCCGGAGCTGCAGCCCATGGAGAGGAGCCCACGCAGGAGCAGGGGTCTGAGGGGAGCTGCTGCCCACCCGTGGGGACCCGTGCTGGAGCAGTTTGCTCCTGGGGGATGGACCCCGTGGGACAGAGCCGTGTGGGAGCAGTGCTTGTAGAGCTGCTGCCTGTGGGCAGCCCCCGCAGGCACGGAGGGACCGTGAAGGGGCAGCGGAGACGAAGCATTAGGGACTGACCGCAGCCCCGTTCCCCATTCCCCTGCGCTGCTCAGGGGGAGGATTTGGAAGAGTGTGGACGGAGGGGAAGGTGGTTTTGTTTTTCCTTCAGTTCTTACTGCTCTAGTCCACTAGTGATAGGCAATAAATTACATTAATCTCCTTATGCTGAGTCTGTTTTACCCATGATGATAATTGCTGAGTGATCTTTCTGTCCTTATCTCAGCCCCTGAGCCATTTTCATCCTATTTTTGCCATTTTTCTTCGAGAAGGGTGAGTGAGAGAGCGGTTGTGGTGGAGTTCAGCTCTGTAGCAGAGTAAAACCACCACAGGCCACACATGGGAAAGAGGGAAAAGTGTTTCCAAATGTTTTGCTGAACACAGAAGGTATTTTTTTAACGTCTAGCATTTCAAATCAAAATCCTCTGAGGCAGAATTCTGACCTTCACTATCTTTAACTCTTCTTTTCCGTATAACCTGTGCCACTACCAAAATGCTAAGCAGTCATTTGAAATGTATCGTCAATACACCATTTCACCTAACAAGATACTTGCTGTGCATCTAGAAACTTTGTCCTGAAATGGGTGCGACTTCAGTGCAAATACTGAACAAATCATATGATACTACCTGAGCAAATGGCACTGAGGTGTTACAGAAGAAAGCATATCAGAATATTTCAGAAATTAAGCCAAAAGGCACTTGAAATGCTATCAAAAATATATAAAATAATCCCTTTCAAAAATATGTAAAAGAAACAAGACAATGTATGTTTACAGTACCAAGTAATATCATGCAATAGGAGTGGATCTTTAGAGCAAAGCAATTGATTTTGAGGACCTTGACTCCATACTAAACATGTTTTTGTTGTTGTTTTTTTTTTTATTTTTTACTTTACGATTATCTCTTGTTTGATTCTGTAGGCCTGATTACCCATTGGCAGTAGGAACACACTTCTGATTTAGTTTCTCTCAAAAGGAATCCAATTCACATGCACAGGGACCTCTCTGTAGTGTAAAGCGATGTGCAGTAAGAAGGGACAATCAGAAGGTTTGCTTCAAAAACTTGCTCGTGATCCAACCTAAAATGTTACTGTTAACCCCAGAAGACTTACAATCAAGGTCCTGGAGCAACTCTCTTGGGAGGTAACCTAAATAAATAGCTTCTCCATAAGCACTCACTACTAAGCCGTTTTGTGTCTTCTAAGTTCTCATTATGTATTTTTTCAGCTACCAAGGAGGCTGTAACCATGACGAGAAAAGAAATGCTTATTTTGCTACCTATTATTGTTGCCTTGGGCAGCTCTATCTTCCTGTATCCAACTGCCTTTGTCTCAAAATCTAAGAATAAGACAGACCTTCAAGTCAACAGCTAACGTCTTCGTATAGTGTCTGTAAAGTGCTGACAGAATCTGATTCTGACCCGTGACTGTGGTATACAGATGTATTGATAAAAGATAACAAATAACAGAGCCATCCCAGGATCCAACATACTGCGTGTGAGTCACTCTTTCAAAAAAGAAACCAGGTTATTCGCACCCTCCTTAATCTTGCATGTACAAACTTTTTTAAAAGCGAGGTTATAGCCAAAAATGACTTTTCACACAGAAATACATCATCATGTAGTCCATCTTGCCTCCCTAGGTCTCAGCAAAAGAGAGGTCCTTCTAAAGAAAGAGGGCAGAGGTGTGATGTTCACTGTCTTCACCGCAGGATTGTCCCACAATGTACCTCACTGCAGGAACTAAAAGGAAAACAAAACAATAACCCCAAACGTTAGCATTCTCAGCATGTGGCTAGAAACTTGAGCTAGGATTAGCAGTCAGCAGTTCTGAATCCCTAAATTACTCTGGCCAAGCCACTTAGGCCCTGTTTACATTACATTTCCAGCTGTATGGAAATATGAAAGCTCAGATTTTTCTAAAGCCCCCAGTGTTAGGGATTTCCTCAGCTGATGGATGTGTAGTGTCCGACACCTCTTAGAGTGGCTTTCTGCAGTATCTCAAATCACAAGGTGCTTTTAAAATTCAGGCTTTATTTAATCTGACCCAGTTGTGCTACCTCTCAGCAAAGCATTGATTTTGTGAAATCTTTTTTTTTTTTTTTCTTGAAAGAAAATGAAGGAAGGAAGGAAGGAAGGAAGGAAGGAAGGAAGGAAGGAAGGAAGGAAGGAAGGAAGGAAGGAAGGAAGGAAGGAAGGAAGGAAGGAAAAGAAAGAAAGAAAGAAAGAAAGAGAGAGAGAGAGAGAGAGAGAGAGAGAGAGAGAGAGAAAGAAAGAAAGAAAGAAAGAAAGAAAGAAAGAAAGAAAGAAAGAAAGAAAGAAAGAAAGAAAGAAAGAAAGAAAGAAAGAAAGAAAGAAAGAGAGAGAGAGAAAGAACACTGTGAAGAATATTTTAAATGCATGTCAAGTCAGGTCTCAGCAGTGTCTCATGAAACTGAGAGTCCTTGTACTCATATTTAGCTCAGTTGTCTCCTGCTTTAGTCCTAGTTATATATTCTCTTTATAGCAGTAACTAAGCAGAAAATGTAAAGCTTTCCTTCCACGCTAGAAAAATGAAAGCACGTGAGTGGCGTTTTCACCTTTCTCAATTTCCTCATCTGCAGAAGATGGACAAGTGGCAGAGAGACTGCACTGCTGGCTGCTGAGGGAGCTGAACACTACGGACACTGCAGTGATGCAGCAATGACTGCTGGCATTTCTGACTTGCAGGGTCTATGTGCACAACCTCACAACCGATATAAAATATCTAAAACCAGGGCCTGAATGGAGCCATCTCTTCTCTTGCCCTTGTCCATGTGCTCCCCGCTGTGCCAGGGTCAGAGACCAGGCAGTCATGCAGTGAGTATGCTCAGCTTGGTGATCTGGCTGAAAATCAGCTCTGCTTAAAAAAAAAAAAAAAAAAAAGAAAAAAAAAAAAAAGAAAAAAAAAAGAAAGAAAAAATCATCTAGACTGAAAAAATTTAGACCATATGAATGTCAGGCCTACCAAGAGGGGAGATCAGGCCTACTCCTTGCAGCTTTATTATGTACTTAGGTTGGTTTAAGCTGCTTCCAAAAGCACGCTCTGAAATGTCATGCAAAATGCATTAACAGCATGATGAACTTTAGGTCACTTTAAGGTCTTTAGAGCTTCTGAAGACTGCACCTGAGAGTGATCTGCCAGAACAACTGAGCACATCAAACAGAACAAACAAAAATCTTCCTTTTCACAGAAGGTGATTGGTGAGCTAAAAGAGCCTGGCACAGTTCCTTTCTCAGTGGACCCACCTCTGAGATACCCAGAACCCTGAAGATAATGCCATGATTAATTGCTTCAAGTCTCAGAAGGATGAGGGTGAAGAACAAAGAAAGGAACCATATGGTGACCTCATGGAAGTCTGAAAAAAAGAGGCCAGGGAGCCCAGGTAGGGAGAGATTCCCAAAGATTAGAAGGAACGTGCAGAGATCACTTTTGTTCATTGAACACTGTAGAAGTCCTCAAGTGGAGGATGAGGAGGAAGCAGGTGATGATAAACATCTCCCCTTCACCTTCTTTTGCACCTCTTGTTACAGAAGGTTTACACTTTCCTCTGCTTCACTCTGCTTCAGTGCATTGTGGAGAGCAGCAGTTTGCCTTCACTCCTTCCAATACAACTGCAAACAGCAGCTTCTGGATTAGTCTCCCCTGAGTCCTGTGACACAGACATAGGCTTGGAACTAACCCACCCCTGCTCCCCAAATTCCCTTGGGATCAGAAAGGGAAAGGCCAAGGCTACAAGTGATGAACTTCACTGTGCTGAGCTGAATGCTGCAAGCTTCAGAAGACAGATGTGTCCCTCCTTTTATTGCAAATCCCCCCATTTGCGCTCATTTAAGCATCTGTACTTCTAGGAAAATAAATTGGTTTTGTACAAATTCTCACATCTGTTACTTCTATCTAAAAGCCAAAGCATATTGTGCAGAGCAAAATATTCTCTTCCTGTCTTCTAATACCCCTACAGGTCCACACACTCTGCTTATGAGCAGTCATCTGTGCAGACCAGCAGGCAGCAGAACTACAGCAGACTATACAACAAAAGCACACCCTTTTGGAAATGCATTGCATGCAAAACAGCACATAGTGCAGTTAGTTTCAACAAAAAAGTGTTCAGCAGGGTTGGATTTATACGTCTAGGCTCTGTGCCATAATAATGGTGTTTTGGGGGGACTGGGGTAAAGAAGGGAGACTTGCTATATGAGAAGAAGCTCTGTTTGTGTTTGTTACTTCCAGCATGAACATATTCTACACCAAAGGTAAAACGTTAGGTAAAAAGGTAAAAGGTCAAATCCTGAATACTGGGGGAATGCACAAGATGGGCAGAAGATTCCTTCTTGTTTGCAGCACGAAGTTCAATACAATCTATGAAAGTCCACTGGCAGTGTGAAAACAGTGCTAGTTATCCAAAGCGTGCAGCCCAGGAGTTCCTCCTGCAGTATCCTGATACTTGGGAACAACCCCACCTAGAAGCTGCAAGTGGAGAATTGGTCTCCAGTGCTGGATATAATCTCAGAGTGAGTTGTGCCATCCCCTTAACACCGATGTTCCTACAAACGTACTTTATCCACTGTAAAGCAAAAGCTATCGTTTGCACATGGCCACGCAGGGTATGTATACTGCATATCAGGATGAAACACAGCCAGGCCCATGTAGAAGTGAAGTGCCAGAAACATGCTGTCACTAGACAGATCCCAAACTTCACGTCACATAGGACAAGAACAAGTCCAGGTCACTGCTGCAGCTCAAGATCTTCTGTGATGGCCGGGTATTGATGAGATTAGGTGAGACTTTTTAATGAGAAGGTAATAGCTGTTGAGTAAATACAAAGAAATAGTAGATGAGCAATGGGAAAAAGAATGCCATCACACTTCAGGAAATTCTGAACAGAGGTTTGCATCGATTAATCTGTGGTGTGCTTTTCTTACCAGCATGTTTGATGAAAACGATGCTTTATTCCAAACAGGCTCCCAAGACCATGCAACGGTAGCAAATATATTTGAGAATAATAAGTCATGGGGCTGCTACTTTACTTTTCCAATGACTATTTTGAGGTTTTGTACAAGCCCACTTCTCGTTAACCAATGTTCTAACCGAGATAGTTATTCACAGTAAGGCCTACACCTACTTGCTGAGTTGTTGCTATGAGCATCCATCAGCTCCACATAATGTATAAGAGACATAAGCACCGGCAAGCCAGCTCATTCTTTGCAGACTAATAAATCAGCACACGTCTCCAAGCTGAAAATTAATAAGTGCAGATAATTCTCTGTAAGTATATCTGGCAATTTGAATCACGATGCAGCACATACAGTTGAGGATGCAGAAGACAGATTCTTTTTTTACTGAAATGAAAATGCAGTATTTCACGCTTAGGCTTGAAAGGAGTATAGCTTAATAAAATAAAGCTTATGATTCAAGTCACTGTTTTACTTCAAAACTAATTTATCGTACCTTTTACACATGCTGCATATGATGAACAATGGCCTTGGATAATTACTTTCCTCACAAAGTGTGGGATCAAAGGATATGTTTTAGATGTGTGGCCACAGATACGACCGTGCTGATGAATTGCAAAATAACCAGCTTGAGAGCTGGTGATGTGTATTCTTTGATAGCTGTACGGTTTATAAACTGTCTTTCCCATGACAGTCCCAATGTGAGAAAAGCACTAGGATTTGGGTGTTGTGTGGGTTTAAATTAAAAGCAAATTTGGCTGTGTGCAAATATAATTGCTAACAAGGAAAAGAGAACTGCACAGGTCATTTTTGATATATAGGTGTGGCAGATTTTGTTCATCAAAACTAGCACTGCTCCTTGCACCCCATTAGAATCCAGCTTGATTTGCAGATCCTAAACAGAGTCTATAAAAATTGTGGAGGGTTGAGGAGCAATTCTGTCTAAATCTATAGTTCAGCTAAGCCTTATATGACATCACTGAATCATTGAAAGATAATTTTGTTTACTGTTCCAAACACAAATCGCATTTTTCCCACCACATTCCAGGTAAGCTGTGGCAGAAAGTACTGCTATCCACAGCAAAAGGCACAAACAGCATCCCACCCCACACTCATGTGGGGTTGATCCTTCAAGGGGCCCTGTAATCACACTTCAGCGAGAGCTAACAGAGGTCACTCGCAGCCAGGAAACCCAACAGAGATTTCCTTTATCCTGTATCTGTGTTTTAAGTGATCAACACTCTGCAACAACACACAGCCTCTGAAAGGCTCAGTCTTCACTCTAACATATTAGGAAGGCCTCGGCACTTTGTAGGATTAGACACATACTTGGCAGCAAATCCCAAAACAATGAGTAAGCGTCGCCAAAGTCAAGCTGGTAACACATCTTACATGATCAGGGCTCTGTGTCTGCGCTAACACATTCACCCATGCTCTCCTATGTAGCAGATTAGTTTACAGCTTCCAGTTAACAACATTTGTGTTTCGAATATACCATGCATGGCTTTAATTCCAGTTTGTGCAGGTATAAGAGGAAGACTAGTATATAGTAATTCAGCTTTTTCACTGGAATATTTCTCTTTTTTGACACCCTGGCCAAAAAGGCAGCGGTTCCTTACAGAAGGCTCCCTGCTGGGGAGGCAGCTGGCTGCCTACCTCTGACTTCTTCCCCAGTTCCCGTGCTGCAACCTTTGGCAGCTATTCCCAGCCTCGGTGCCCGCCGGCCTCTCCTACAAACATTTCCTATAACTGGGTTCCTTGCTGGAAGGACTGGAGCCCGGGCAGTGGGAGGCTCAGCCCACCAGGACTCTTTTCACAGCGGGAAATTAAAAAGCACTGCCTCTTGTTCGCCCTGTTCCCATTTCATTATTCTGCTGGAAGGTGTTATTATCTGCTCTGGTTAAGGGTGACACCTGCGGCAAGCACTGTAGATTCAAGCTGAATAGAAAGCCAAGTTATTTAATTTTTATTTTATTTTTTTTGGTTAGTAGCAGCCGAAACGAGAGGAGAACAGAACAGCTGCGTGGGCACCGCGGCAAAACCACCATTCTGCCTTGTATGTGACAGCTTGGAAGAAGCCGTGTCCCCACAGCAGTCCGACACCACTACTGCCCCCATTTAAACAACAAAAGGACTTAAAACTTGAGTAACTCGAGCAACGCTCGAGTAAACTTGAGTAACTCGAGGGCACCACCACACCCCCGGCCCCGCCACACGGCCCTGCCGCTCCCGCCCGCCCGGTGGCACCGCGGCGCCCCCTGCCGACCGCGGCCCCGCACGGCAGCCTGCAGCCGGCTCCGTGCCCCAAAGGCTTGATCTTGATAAAATCGTCTTTTAAACTGATGTTAAATACATATATATATATATATATATATATATATATATATATATATTAATTCCAAGCCGTTAGGATATGTAATTGTTGGAAAGCGGTCTTTACATTTTTATTTTTTTTTTTTGGGGGGGGGGAGGAGAAAGAGCGCGTTTGTTTTCATTCTCCTCTCGTCGACAGCACTGCCCCTCCTTCCCGAATTTACCCGGGGTGCCGTTCATAAAAACTTATAAATGTGCCAATAAATAACAGCACCGCTCCTCTCCACCCCCAGCGCCAATGCCCTGCGTGCACGGGCTGCTGCCACACGGGGAGGAGAGCTCACAGAGGGGGCCACGGCATGGCAGCGTGCTTGCTCCTCTCCCAAATCTGGCACTTTCAGGGGTGTTGAATTATTATTAATTTTTTAATATTCTCCCCCTCGCGAGGAATTTGAGCGCAAGTCACATTTGGGTCACAGGAATTTGAGACACGTTCATCACCACCGATAGATAGATAGATAGATAGATAGATAGATAGATAGATAGATAGATAGATAGATAGATAGATAGATAGATAGATAGATAGATAAGTAACGAATAAATAAATAAAGTCCTCAGCCACCACCGCCGGCGGTCCTGTTTTTATTCACGTAAAGCCCCTGCAGTTTTTATTTACAGCCCCACCTCCCCTCAGCCCTCCCTCCCCTCACAGCGCCGCGGGCGCCATTGGCTGAGGTGCCCGGGCGGGGACGGTGGCGGCGCATGCGCAGGGCGGCAGCGGGCGGGCGGTGGCGGGAGCCGCGCGCGCTCCTCCGTTCCCCCCTCCCACACCCCTCCAACCGCTCCCCGGGCGACCGTTAACGGCCGCCCCCCAACATGGCGGGCAAGGAAGGTAGGCTGAGGAGATTTGGGCGTTGGGAAGGGGTGTGTGGGGGAGGTTGGTGTCCCCCTGCTCAGCCCCTGGCTGCTCTCCCCCCCCCTTATGGCAGCGCTGGAGGACACGGTGGAGGAGCGCGTCATCAGCGAGGAGTACAGGATCTGGAAGAAGAACACGCCGTTCCTCTACGACCTGGTGATGACACACGCCCTCGAGTGGCCCAGCCTCACCGTGCAGTGGCTGCCCGACGTCACCAGGTGAGGGGACGGCGGGATGGGACCCCCCCCCCCAGCACACACACGCACACATAAGGCACCCGGCTCTGGGGGTGTTTGCCCTGCCCGCCCGAGGGTAAAACCGACCGAGGGTTGGTAAAAAAGCAGCCGTCGGTTGCTTGCTTTGGACTGTCGCGGTTTGTTGTGCTTGCAGCGGTCAAAACCCTTTGGGTATGCGGAAGCTTTGAGGAAGAAAAGTCATAATTCGGTACTCTAGGGAATGGTAGCTCAGCTAAACAAAAGATGTCAAGAGGTGTGAGGGGATAAATCTCTACCACTTCATAGATAGGAGAAACAACAGTCTTATATTGCAAATTCCCAGAAAACTAAGAAACAAACTCAACTTCCTGAAGATTTTTCTTAATTTACCCTACAAATTATTCTGTAGAAGCTGTATCATCTCTCTGTTTTCTTGTTTGTTTTCTTGCTGTTCCTAGTTCGAGCTTATTTAAGGGGTTATTGTTCTCATAAGGCTGATGTTTGTGCCTGGCTTGCTGTTGACTTCTGGTGCTTTCCCGTTTTTCCACCTCCCTCTGAAAGTTGTATGCTTGCCAGTTAATTTCTTACAGAGTTTTGGAGATGAACATAGATTCTGTTCATGCATCAGCTACTAGAGAGGTTCAGCTGTCAGAGTACCCACTCAGGACTCCAGCTGTTGTAACCTGGATACAGTCAAGTTTTCAATTATCTTACATGTAAAGTTCATGGGATAATTGGAGGATGGTCACTTCCCACTCTGAAATTCCACCTTACATAAATGATATTTTGCTTAGTGGCTAGATAACCAGTTTTGCATACCAAGATGTTTGGGGGAAGATGTTAAGAGATGTTAAGAGATGTGAGCTAACTAATCATGGCATGGAGTAAATGGAGTGGGGATTTGAGGGTGTGGAGCCCTTGTGAGGAACACTTCTGCTTGCCTCGTGTTTTGCAGATTGACTTAATGTTCAGTTTAAAACCTGGTATTTCCAATTACCCAGTGTCAAAATATGTAAGCCATTTAAGGCAAGGACTGTCTCTTTGTATGGCACCTGACATGATGGGACACCTGTTCCTGATGCAAGTAAGTGTGCGTGCATTCTGTGTGCATTTCCGTTTTGCTGTCAAAATGTTTGTATTGTATTACACCACCTTGGAAGTGGTGTAACAATACCTACGGTGGCTTATGGTTGTTTAAATGACTCCTGCTTGCTTGGATTCAGACAGCCTAATTGTTTTTTTTTTTCGCTTTCAAAAATGCAGAAGCTGCTTGTTCTTGACTGTTCAATTCTTTCCTTTAGGAAACAAATGACACTGCCCCTCCAGCCTTTTGCTGGTTACCAAATATTGCAATTAACTGCCAGAAGAGGAGTTTGATCTGGTTATAGACAGGTTTAGTTTAAAAACAAGAATCTGAAAGCTCTAATAAAATAGTAACCAGTAAAAGCACATAAAAGAAGTAACTAAAATATGTTGCCCCTTTCCTTAGTATGTGTGTTTTATAGAACATAGCATCAATAGCTTTCTAAATCAGTACCATGCGATTGCTAGGAGAATTGAAGATAGCAATACGTGTTAGTATCACCCTGTAGCTACCGTGCGAATTTCAGTTGTCCCATTTGAGTAACAGTGGCAGTTCTTACTGATTTGTATCATCACGCTGGGCTAGCTGGCTGTCTCACTGGATTGCCTGTGTCAGTCTAGCTCACTCTACTGCACAAGTCTCTTGTGACAAAATAATCTCTTCTGCGAGTCTCTTTTTTTTTTTTTTTTAGCTCCCCAAAGAAGTTTGGATCTTGAGTGCTATTGATGCTAGCTCTCTAGATTCCAGAACTAAGCATGTAATTTTATTCCATGAATTAATTATTCCAAACAGGCCAGAAGGAAAGGATTACGCGCTGCACTGGCTTGTTTTGGGAACACACACCTCTGATGAACAGAACCACCTGGTTGTTGCAAGAGTCCAGATTCCCAACGACGATCAGTTTGATGCTTCTCAATATGATAGTGAGAAAGGAGGTGGGCAGAGCATGAGTTCTTAAATTATGCTTTAGCAGTAATAGCACTAATAAGTGTCCTGTCAAAGGGTATTCTAACTTCCTGTTAAATACTAAAGCTGGTGAATCCTTACCAGTTCAAACTAATTCTAGATTATTAGCGGCAAATAAATTCTTCCAAAATAAGAAGTTCCCTCTTTTTATCTGATGCTATGATGTGCAATCCCTACTAGCATTTCTGCCAACTTTGTTATGATGAGAACTAATATACTTCTAACAGACGCTAAAGCTCTGGAAGAGTTTGTCAGAGAGGATTCAACATACCTAAACTGTCAGCAGTGTTGTGCCATGTGCTGCATGTCTTCCATAGGCTTTCCTGTATTGTTACGTTAAGATTCTTACTGCTGTTTCTTGAGGTGGGAGAGAAGCCTGAAATGCTCTTCAGCCTATTTTAAGGAGTTGATATAATCAACTGGCTTTTTTTTTAATGACAAATAGAGTTTGGTGGCTTCGGATCTGTGACTGGCAAAATTGAAACGGAGATTAAAATTAACCATGAAGGTGAAGTAAACCGTGCTCGTTACATGCCGCAGAATCCCTGCATCATTGCTACAAAAACGCCGTCCGCTGATGTGCTGGTGTTTGACTACACTAAACATCCTTCAAAACCAGGTGGGTCAGACTCCTTAAAGCTAAGCAAAATGCCTTGTACTGTGCATTAAACTCCAGCTTAACTGTAACTGGGGGGCGAGGTGATGGGCTCTGCAATCAGAATGTGAAGCCTCAAATCTTCAGTGACTTTAAATGTCTGGTTGTTCTTAATGCCCTCAATCTCCAGAGCAGCACCCTGCTGTGAGGCTGATGGATGAAATATGATTATTGTGACAGAAACAGTGACAAAGATGCTCTCATGGATTGATGTGCAAGAAAAAGTAAACAAAGGGAATTTCCTTTCTTTCAGACCCAAGTGGAGAGTGTAATCCAGACCTTAGATTAAGAGGGCACCAGAAAGAAGGCTATGGTTTGTCATGGAACTCAAACTTGAGTGGACATCTTCTCAGTGCATCAGATGATCACGTAAAAAACACATCATTTCCCCTTTAAAAAAAAAAAAAAAAAAAAGGCTGTAACAGATAATTAGGGAAAAGCTGTCTGAGTGTAACTTTGTTATGTAGGAAAACTCTAACGTGTTATATTTCTGAAGGATGTTGGTTGGCTTTTGGCTATAATCAACAACCAGTTCTTTGTTATCAGTCTGGCTGAAGAGAGAACAGAATATTCTTACAGATGTCTGCTGGAAGAAACTGGTGTGCAACAGCCCTCTAAACTGACTTGAATTTGAGGCCACAAATTACTATGAAACTGATCCACTGCACTAAAAGCTAACTTTTTTTTGTGACTTTTCTAAGCAAATCACAAGGTACTGAAATAGGGATGCTTTTTGTAAATTGCTGTTGTGACCTCAGAAATAATCTTTGGGCCTTGAATTTGCAGAAAACTGATCGATAACTCAATTGACTTCTCATTTATGGCATGCTAAATGTTTTGTTTTTTTTAAAAAAACAAAGTACTGTTTCAAGAGTGTCATCTCTGTTTATACGTAGAATGTGATCCTTTTATTTAAAGATAATACAGTTAAAGTCCAGATGACGATACAACGTGGTTCTTATTTACAGACTGTGTGTTTATGGGATATAAGCGCTGGACCAAAAGAAGGCAAAATCGTTGATGCAAAAGCAATCTTTACTGGGCATTCTGCAGTAGTAGAAGATGTGGCATGGCATCTGCTCCATGAGTCTCTGTTTGGATCTGTGGCTGATGATCAGAAGCTTATGATGTAAGTTTGGGTTAGGGCAGTTTCTGGGTAGTACCTGCCGTGTGCTGTCAGTGTACTGGCATGTGAATTGTCATTAAAAAAGAAAAATCTGCAATGGTCTGATGCAGCTTTCCAGTGCAATCAACTATAATAGTGCTGCAGATTCTCCAAAATCTACATCTCATTTGAAAATAAACTGTAATTAATCTGTATATCAGCTTCCTGATGAGAACTGCTTGTGTGCAACAGGCAAAAATCCTGAAAGGTTTTGAAATAAAAACGGTAGCTTCAGTCTACTTTTAGTAAAGTACTCTGTTAAACTAATGTGTAGTGTAGTTTAAAAAAAAATAAAATGGAAACTTAATTCTTGTTCTTTCTTACTCCCTCCTTCTCCAAACCCTTGACTGCGACAGCTGGGACACAAGATCTAATACAACGTCAAAGCCAAGTCACTCTGTAGATGCTCATACAGCTGAGGTCAACTGCCTGTCCTTCAATCCATACAGCGAGTTCATCTTAGCCACTGGTTCGGCTGACAAGGTTTTTATTTGTGTTTACTTTAAATCTGTTCATATTCTTAAATGATATTTCGAAAGCCATTATAGGAAAAATGATGTGTTTTCCTTCTTCCAGACGGTGGCTCTGTGGGATCTTCGAAACTTAAAATTGAAACTCCATTCTTTTGAGTCTCATAAGGATGAAATTTTTCAGGTGGGTAAACTTTTTACACAGCCTGTAAGAAAATACTAATTAGTGACTGGGACGAGAACGTAGATTTTCATCTGGTGACCAAGCACAATGAATTCAGTGCTTAAAATTAAGCACTGAATTTTGGTTCAGTTAATGCAGACTACTACGTAGTTCAACAACTGACAATGAAGCAAGTAGTCAACAACCTACTGCTGTAAAGATATTGGGAGCATGTAACTACCCTCAGTAAAGGTAGATGTTTTCTCTAAAATGTCTTGCTGTGGAGAGAACTTAGCTTCATGTCTAATGTTGTGAACTCTGCCTTTTTAGTAGTATCCAAGTAACACTGAATTTTAGGCAATTAAGTTTCATCATAATGCAAATCTGTAACAGCGAAACAATGTTGCTTGCTTGGTTTGAGAAATCAAAGACTTTAAGGCAATCCATTTGTGCTGTTAAATGTGTGATGTACTGGAAGAAACTAATGTATTGGGTCTAGCCATTGAGAATTAGTGGTGAGGTAGTGTTTATTCAGGATATCGTTAGAAATTAATAATTGTGCTACGGTCAAGTTTTCTCTTTCAATAGGTTCACTGGTCTCCTCATAATGAAACAATCCTTGCTTCGAGTGGTACTGATCGTCGGCTTAATGTGTGGGATTTAAGGTGAAGAGCAATTCCTTTCATTTGCTGTCTTGAACATCGACAAATGTTTTTTTTTTAAAAAAAAAAGCCTTCAGACTTGCTTTATCTGGTAGACTTTATTTGTACTGTTTTCTAGCCTTCCTTGCTTGCTTAACTTGGACCTGGCTGTTCAAGCAGCACAGTATTTCTGATGTTACTTTTCTGTGAGGATTTCTTGCAGATAAAATTGCTTTCTGCTGTCTTTAGTGCTTTCTGCCTCAGCGTGCTTCACAGGTTAGATTTTATTTCACTATTGAAAACAAAACGGTTTGTTTTGTATCTGTGGCTTGTAACCTTTTAACAGTGAGGGAAACAAAAAAGCAATAGCAAATTCTGGAAACAAAGGCTAGGAACTGGTAAGTTAAATTGATACGGGTTGCAATTTGCTTGTTAATAAAAGGTATAAACTACTTTCTTGCAGTAAAATTGGAGAAGAGCAGTCCGCAGAGGATGCAGAAGATGGGCCTCCTGAACTCTTGGTATGCTTTTGTCCAGATTTCAACTGCTGACAAGCTATATGGCAGTATGATGCCTTGTGACTGCTACTAAAACTGCAGCAATTCTTGCACCTTCTCACTTACCCAGCTTTTAATGCACTGTTGTAATTTGCAGTGGCTTCCTCTGTTCAGTTCTAAAGACAGTGATTTTCAAAGCTGCACTAGATGTGATTTACACATCTTCATTTTTGATCATCCTTAGTTTGGCCGTGTGCTTCTCAGTACTCTCACAACTGAAAGCGTGTAAAGCTGTGGCCTGAGACTGTTTATTTTGCCTTAGACCAAGTAGGTCCTGTGTAGCCAGCTTTAATGATAAAAATAAAGGAAGTCCAAAGCTTGGGTTTTGTTTTTGTTTCCTCAGGAAATAAGCTACTAAAAATGCTTATACCTCGTTTTCTCCACTTCCTGTGTAAACTGTACAAGTGCTAGTATAATTAGATGAGAAAGTGGTTATAAAATGTGGCTGGCTTTCGTAGCCCAGTCTTGCGTGAAGTAGCACCTTTTCAGGGATGTCATTTGGCTGTTGCTATAACATGAACTGCTGACTTAAATGCTGCCTCAGCAATTGCATCCATGTCCATAAGCAATGAATAAAACGTGTTATTTCGCACACACCTTCTTTACATCTGTATTGTGAACCTCTAGCAGCAACTTTTTCGTCTTTGTACAGTCGTCAGCATAACAAATTTAACTTCTGAATCTCTGTTTTTCAACAGATTTTTCTTTAGAGATTAAATGGCTTGCTGAAGCTTGTGTTCTTTGTTCATTTTTGTTGTTGTTTTTAACAGTTTATTCATGGAGGACACACTGCCAAAATTTCAGACTTCAGTTGGAATCCTAATGAGCCTTGGGTGATCTGCTCTGTATCGGAGGACAACATAATGCAGATATGGCAAATGGTGAGTGTCAAAACAGCTCCTTAGTTCCTCTGAAGCTTGTTGCATAAGTGGAACTGAAATGGCTTGTTCTTCCTAGAGCAGCTTGTGCCTTCAGTGACTGAAAGCAGTCTTTCCTCAACATTTCTCACACTATGTGATAGGAGAGTAAGACTTTCAAAAGAAAAAGAGTAAAACAGCCTGATTAGATGCAACAGATATCTAATTCTTGACTCTGAGACTTAGGTACTACTTCATGTTAATATTTGTGGCAGTTGGGAATTTCTATCTGATACTAGCAAAGACTTGATTTTTTTTTTTTTTTGCCTGTTGACTGAAGCAAGATGCCTTTTAACTCTGCAGTGTTTTACATTACAAGAACTGATCCTATAAAAATGGAATAAAATCACTTTGCAATAACAGAAGTCCCATCTTTAACCAAAAACATTTATCAAACTTAAAGTTGTCTCACAGGTCAGCCTTTCAGTTAGCTTTAATACCTGTTCTTCGGTTTATTTTGTGTGTTCAGGCTGAGGTTGAAGCATGCCCACAGAAAGAAATGTTCATGTTAAGGAATTGAATGGTTAAGGCTCATCCTACTGAAATAAAATAATGTGGGAGAGCAACTGCTGAAGTCAATGACATTGTGTGCACGTTCCAGAGTTTGGCTGCCCTTTAAGAAAAGGCAGAGAGAGGTCCCCTTAAGAAGGGGATGATTTCTCTTATCTTCTTGGTATTATCATGTTTGTTTGTTTATATGTTAGGTATAGCAGTTTGCTTAAAAACAGTTGTCTACCACTTGTAATGTAACATTTTGTGTCTTTAGGCAGAAAACATTTACAATGACGAAGAACCAGATATAGCAGCGGCAGAACTGGAAGGTCAAGGGACGTAACTTCTCTTCCTTAAGGAAGTACTGGATGTGACATAGTAATATAATTTGACTACTGTATAAATTTAAGGGGGAAAAAAAGCAGAAGCATTATATCAAAGCAAGAATATCATTAATCGGGCACAAAAAACGTTGTATAGTAAAATTGTCATGGGATACCCTTGGTTATTTGGGCACCTTGAGCTATTGTATGCTGTACAGCAGTTAGCTTTTAGGGAAAATAAGAGTGACTGAATACCTGTGTCTATATTTTTAAACAAACTTAGTGGGTTCCTGTAAATAAAACAGTTAAGTCTTCACTCTTCCCACAATGAAATTGCAAAAAACACAAGTTTTTATTAATATGTAAAAAGAGCTTTTCACTTTTACATAACACTTTTGGATTGGCTTTGCATAAATAAAATTTATTAAATAAAATGTTTATTATTGTCTGTTAACATAAGGTAAATGCCTTCTTGCCTGAATATAAGATCTCATAAGAGAGAGGAGTCTCGTTTAATTTCTGTAATAAAGGTATAGAAAGTTCAGCATTTTGTTCCTCAGGAAGATGTGCTTCTGTATAACAGGGAGAGCTAACTTCTTCCCAGCATGTGTTCTTGTCTCCCTGTGCTGGTACACAAAGGCACAGCAATGCAGCGGTGCCACAAAGACCTGGTGAACTTCCTTGTGCACCGCTTGGTCAGTGGTCTTTCAGCTCGAAGAGTCAACATCTGTTGACAGTGCAGCTAAGCAGGCCAGCAGTTTTCTTTCTTGTCCTGCCTCCTGTGCACTTTGTTGGAACACCGGAAGTATTCCACAAAGGCACCTAAAGGGAACTGTTGCAGTTGTGGATGTTAATTTAATTTGCAAGTGGCTGCAAATGATAAGCACTAAATGTGCTTAACTCAGGACCTGAGCAAAAATGGTACCCACTTCCTTTAGACATACGCAGCTTTCGAACAATAGGAAATGAAGAGGTCAATACCCTGATATTTACAGGAAAAAGCGAAAGTGCTTACCGGATGGCAGGGTAGTGGCTCTTCCAGGCACAGACCTTGCTGTGGGCTGTTACGTAACTGCTCCTGTTGCTGGTGCTCTTCAGCTTTTACCTCAAGACCTACTGCATGCGTACTCGAGTCTTCTTAGTGCCTTACTAACTGGAGAGGGAGAAGGGGGTATGAACGACTTGCTGCAGCTCTCCCCTCATGGCCTTGTTTTAAACTCCCTGCCTGCTGTTACCAGGCCCTCCTGGAGTTGCAGGCACTCAGTTATCATGCACAGACAGATCTCCTTCTACACCTCTTTCTGGAATGGCTCTTCTACAAGTGCTGCAGGCAAATGCAAAAGCATTTTGCATTTGGGTATTCCAGTGGAAGGCGGTTTCAGCAGCCAGGCTAACAGGAGGAGTCCCAGCTGCTGGGGGGCAGATGGAGCACTCCCTGGTAAACTCCCCTTAACTCTAGCTGCTAAAATGTCACGTCCAGGACACCCTAAAATGTCATGTCCAGGAAGTGGAGGTGCATGTGCTCGCTGAGCGTGGTTTTGGTCTGACTGGTAGCTATCATGGGGAGGCCGGGGTGGGGGTGGCTGCTGCTGCAGGCAGTGATCTAACCTGGGAGGGCTGTTCAGGGGCCATGCTCACAGCTCTGCCCCAGCTGGGTGACTCACCAGCTCCAGAAACATCTCAGGCTCCCTACAGCAAGTGGAAGCTGGTGCTCCAGTGTGACAGACCCTGGTGATGATCATTGCTGTAACTTTTACTTCAGCTTCTCTCAGCTCATTCAGGTAGGAACAACAGGGTTACAAAATATTGTAAATTAGTGGCATAGTCATAAGAGAAACTTCAATACTGATACAGTGCTATTGTACAACTGCTTTTCAACAAATAAATATAATCACAGAATCATGGATTGTCCTGAGTTAGAAGGGACCCAGAGGGCTCATGGAGCCCACCATCTCTCGGGTCCTGTCTCTGTCCCCAGAGAGCAGAGCTCAGCACCTGCCCCTCCGCTCCCCTCATGAGGGAGCTGCAGGCCGCCATGAGGCCTCCCCTCAGCCTGCTCTGCTCGGGGCTGAACAAACCAAGTGCTGGTCTGTGTTCCTGGTTTCTGTTCTTGGAATTCCAGTAAAATTCACCTCACAAAGCCCTACTGCTCCCTGGGCAGCACTGAAGATTCAGGTAACTGGGGCTTAGGGATGCATGCACTGCCCATGCTCACAGCTGAAAGGCAAGAGCAAGGAGTGGCAGCAGGATGACACATGAAACATATATTATTATGAAACAAAATGAGAATTTTTCTTTCCCATGATGAAAGTGCTACAGTAAATGCAGGCTTTATACTAATTTCTTCCCCTTGTGTCTGAATTTTCTTTCACGATATACATGTTTACACACAACTTTCTTAAACAGTAGCAAAATTTCTTAAGCCTTATTTAGGTAATTATAGGACAGCTTAGTCCCCCAGCCAGTTCAAAGAATCACTGTTTATTGTAGAAATTAGCCTATGTCTCATTGACACACACCTTGCAGTTAAGTGAGAACATGCTGCCAGGAAGATATTTTTTAACATGAAGTCCTATACATTTTTATGTGTTGCCTGGGTAGAATGTGAAACACAGGAAGGTCATCATTTTTAAGTCTATTTACTTATTTGAATCCTTTAATAATCTGATCTCAAACACTGATGCCCTCCATGTTAGTACTTACTGCTTATGCACTGCACATAGTGGTAATAATAATGGAATTTGAAGTTTAAAATAGAAGACATAAAATAGTCAACCTGATCCATGGCTACAGTAAGATACTCATTCATTTGCGTGAAACAACAGCTACTTCAGGTGTACATATTAAGTTCCCTAAGTACTAAGTTACTCCTGAGGGTAGGTATGTGCTGGGGAGTGGAAAAAAACAGCAAGTGGTCACAGAATCACAGAATTTCTAGGTTGGAAGAGACCTCAAGATCATCGAGTCCAACCTCTGACCTAACACTAACAGTCCCCACTAAACCATATCCCTAAGCTCTACATCTAATCCACCCTCCTTTATTTTCAAGGGAACTGCAGTTTGGAGACCCACCTTTTTTTTGTACTAGCTATTTCCAAGTGCAGACATAACAAAAAATACAGAAAGTAACTTCGAGTGAGGAATTTTAGAGTTGGGAATTGCTAATTTAGAGTGAAATCCTAATTTGTTCTCTCTCCTGCATACATCTTACGTAGCTTTTTCATCAAGAAAGTTTCCCGCTCTACTCTGCGCTGGTGCGGCCTCACCTCGAGTACTGTGTGCAGTTCTGGGCACCACAGTATAAAAAGGACATGAAACTGTTGGAAAGTGTCCAGAGGAGGGCTACGAAGATGGTGAAAGGCCTTGAGGGGAAGACATACGAGGAACGGCTGAGGTCACTGGGCCTGTTCAGCCTGGAGAAGAGGAGGCTGAGGGGGGACCTCATCGCAGTCTACAACTTCCTCGTAAGGGGTTGTCAAGAGGCAGGAGACCTTTTCTCCATTAACACTAGTGACAGGACCCGCGGGAACGGGGTTAAGCTGAGGCAGGGGAAATTTAGGCTGGACGTCAGGAGGGGGTTCTTCACAGAGAGGGTGGTTGCACACTGGAACAGGCTCCCCAGGGAAGTGGTCACTGCACCGAGCCTGTCTGAATTTAAGAAGAGATTGGACTGTGAACTTAGGCACATGGTCTGAACTTTTGGGTAGACCTGTGCGGTGTCGAGAGTTGGACTTGATGATCCTTAAGGGTCCCTTCCAACTCAGGATATTCTATGATTCTATGATTCTATGATTTTCTTTAATGTTTTCAAATTACACTGAGGAAATCTAAATTCTCTCATCTTTGTTCTGAAAAGGAAATAGAAATGACAAGAATAGGGAACAATCCAAAATTACATTTAAAATGTGCTATTTTATTTCAAGAGACCTGTTTTCAGAAGTTGAATAATAAAATATTCAGCCACACAATGTAGTAAGACTAAGTAAACACTTTGGAAGAGTGGTCAGTAGCTGAAGAGAAGCAATATACATGCTTCCAGCATAGTGTTGTAATTTTGCTTAATTAGTCATGAAGCCACCACATTACTAGTTTGCATCACAAATGTTGGTCCTATTATTGTCTTCTCTATGAATGCTATGGGTTGGGTTATAAACTTGAAAAAAAAACCAACACCATCTATGTGATGAGTTGGAAGTGGTTCCAGGTAACCTAGGTTGAGATATTTTAGAAGACTGATACCTATACAGGGACACAACTAAGGTAACGTGTAAAATCACTTCAGTTTGTCTCAACGAGACAATAAGTAATTTCAGCATTTTTCCTTTACTGTGCATGAAGAACTGTATTTTACTTGCACTGCTTTTATTATTGCATGTGAGACCCTAAAATATCAACTGCTTGATACCAGGCAACGTTTAGTATCTAGTCATTTGTTTCATGCCCTTATCCACAGAACACTTCAATAATTATCATTGCTGTCCACACTATTATTCACACCATATTCAATATTATCATTGGTGCCCACACAAGGCTGAAGTTTTCGCTTCAGCCTTGAAATAGCTGGACGGAGTCTACTCACCAGCTGTGTATAGTCTACAGGGAATGAGAAATAGTTCATCAACACTCAGTTTGGTCTTTGGCTGTACAGCCACCCAAAAGCCAAAGGTGAGAGAATCTCAAGTACTTTCTTGAAATAGATCTTTAGAAGCAGTGTTCTTGGTGTAGCCTTGAATTACATGCAAAGTCTGCTTTGAGACAGAACTGTCACCGTTCAGGATGATCTGGGATTTGAGCACTTTGATCCCAGGTCATTGTTTGACTAAATCCAAAATCAGGTGCAGCCTCAAAGCTAGAAAATAAGCAGTTTGAAAGGAAATTAAAGTCTTTATAGGAAGCACAATAGTCTTAAATTACTTAGAGGTGCAGGGTAAATAGGTGCCAGAGTCAGTAAAATCAATGAAAGCCAATACAGGTAGATGAGGCTAAGTTAGGCTAATAAAAGAAAATAAACACTTGTTTCAAGAGGACAGGTCTAACCAGCAGGAAAAAGATAGATAATGGGAATTTTAAATGTAAAAAGAAATCACAAAAGAGGAAAAAGTAATTGCGAGGAGTAACTTACTAGAGGCGTAAAAGCAAGTACCCTTTCCAAGTGCATCAGGAACACTTGTCCATCTGCCAGGGAGCGAAGCCCAAGCAAAGGTGAACTTAAGGGCTGAGGCAGCAGCTGGTGAAAGAGGTTCTCACAGGAGAGCTGCACTTCACAAGAACAGCTCAAATGTGCACACGTGCATGCACATGTACCAGAAGGGACTTCACATCTGACAAAAAAAAAGTAATAGAACAAAATGACTCATCTATTCATGGTGATGTATAAGCAAACTTACCTCCATGTTTACAAATATGACTTTTTTAAATAACAAAATCAGGATGACTGGAGTCATCCACGCACCTACTGACAGGAGCTTTGATTTCATATCAGTATGCGCCACAGTAAAGGGTAGAAAGAGTAGAGATTTTATTTAGAGGCAGCACCTTTTGTGGAAACGGGTACTTTAATGGTGCTAACAGGTATGGCAAGGTCAGCAACTCAGCATTCCTCAATTTCCAAAATACTTGGCACATCTCTAGAAAAGGCTCAGGTGTAGGACTTGTACCACCCAGCTTTTATGAAATGGGGATCCTCCCCCCCATAATACTATTTCCAAAGAGTACGCTATTACACTGTATTGATGTACATCACTAGTTAAATTCATTTTTCTTCTGTACTTTCCTCCCAGTAGAACAAAACCCACAGTTCTTACAATTTAGGGAAAGCTGTCACATTTTAAGGAAGATGCCAACGAGGCAGTCAGAACCCTAATCATTACTAGGGCACCAAGAGAGAATTCTGCAGTATTAGTGACGCGTGACCCTACTTCCTCGTGATGGCATGAGGAACTCTTGAAGTTACTGGACACCACCACCACGTTTTCCATGCTGCACGCAGTCTAACCACGGTAGGTTACCAACTGCAAGCAGGCAGCCACAGGGTCAATCCATGCTCCTGCTCTCCGTGCTCAGACACGCCACCCTCCTCCTCATGCCCGCAGCCTGCTGGGTGCTCCTACCACTTTCTGCCCCTGAGACTCTCCTGGTAACACGCAATCCTCCGACGTCTCCGCAATGCCACCCTTCGTGGGGCACTTAACTTGAGCAGTACGCTTGAACTCACGTTCCACATCTTTTAATTTTCATTCTCGAGTTTTCAAACATACAGAAATGAGTTCGGTAGATCCGGTCAGACACGAATACGATATAAAAGAAAAACTCAGAGTCCAATATATTAAGCATACTTATTTACTTAATCTATACAGAATTGAGTAGATAAAATTTCAGATTCACATTAGTGAAAAATCTCTACAAAATGTTTTTGAAAAGCAAAACAAAGACTGCCTGTTCATTTATCATTTTTTCCTCATGAAAGCAGACATGGGTTGTAAAAATAAAGCAGTGTGTTTAGCACAAACTAGATTTCTGCATCACTTTTTTCACAGTTATTTCCATCTACAGTCCAAAGAGGTAGATTTTCTGCAACACCTGAGAATTGAACTGTAACGTAACCAGGTGTAAGTGTAATGAAAGGAAGGACAAAACACTAGATACAGACCTAACTTACCTGTGTATGTATACACATACTCGGGTCTTGCATCACGTATAACTCCGCTTTTTTCGCAGCTTAATCATGGTGAAACTGTCAATCAAGCCCCAGAGTTTTGACAATTAGACATACTTATTCCAGGCTACATCAGCTTACAGCCCTGATTAAACAGTTTATGGTAGTGGAAGAAAGGCATTAATACAAGTTTACTTAAAAACCCTACTGGAGCCAATTTGGCTGCAGACTGGCAGTGCGATAGCCTGCGGTATGGCAGATCAGTTAGAGTGCTGAGCTTATCCCTTGATAAAAATTTGTATGGGGGTGTTATTTCTTATTTAAAACAACACTCTTTAAAGCAATGCATGAAAAGGTACTGACTGGTTTCAGGAAGCAAACCATAGCTCACCTTGGCCAGATGCAAAGTTGATGTGATATGGGAATGTTAAGGGTAGGAAAGAGAGATATCCCCATTTTTAAAGCCTCTCACTTGGGGCATTCTGCTTCATTTACAAATTAAGTCAGTAACAAATATAATTATATTGCTGTTCTATACATCTGTCAGGTCTCTAAAAGCCCTTTAAAATACTCTTGCAGCAGGGTCCAAAATTCGCTCTTGCCCCCATATAGAACAAGCACTATCAAAAGAATCATTACATACAAATGTCCAAATAATAAGTCGTAAAAATAGAAAACTTCATGTCCTACCTTGCCAAGGGTATGATGCATCAGATACAAAGTTTTTTCACTTTCCCTCAGGAAAATTATTTCATGCTTAGTGTTAGCTGAAAACCAGTTCTTGCAACTTTTTTTTTTTTTTTTTTTTTTTTAACAGTTTGATTCTACAAAGCAAGTCATTTAAATCACAAGTCTGAAATACTTCTTTCTAGCACTTTTAGGCCATATGGTTAACATGATTAACATTTCAAAGCTCTGAGTCTTCCTTGACTGACTGCTCACTGCTACCTTCTTTCATTCCTGCATTGTGCTTGGACCACAAACACAAAACTTGCACAAATCTAGGAGAAAAATGGCCAGCCTCCCATTTGCTCCACCATTAAAGAAATGTCAGTTTCACACAGTTCCTCTCAGTGGTATGAGCTACAACACATTTATCAGGCCTTACATAACCTTACTCTCTTTAAGAGACAGCTACATTATTTCAACGTACATCACTACAGGAAAAGGATCAGGAGCTCAGTGCAGCCTGAACATTCAAGTAATTTAGCCACTAAACTGTCAAGGGCAATGAGGGTGGGAAGCTCATTGAGATGTGCTTGATTCAGAAATCCCCTCCCAAGTAAGTGCAAAGAACTTTAAGTACCAGAAAAGGCTACACATTTTCATATTCCTTAAAATGACAGCAACCAAAACTAGAAAGTAAATACATATGAACTAAAGTTAAGGGTAGCTTGTAATTATTTCACACATTGCCTTGCCAAAAAAAAAAAAAAAAAAGTTGGTCCCAGTTTCTCAGAATAAAGTCAAAATATGGATATGATTTATTTTTTTTCTTTTTTCTTTTAAGGAAAAGCCTACATGGCTAAAGGTTAGCAAGGGTGCTTTGCTTGTGGCATGTTACTGTAAGAATTTGAAGTACCAACTTTACCAGATAACCTAACTGGGAAGGCACTCTGCCAACTGGTACAGCTTCAAGGTTAAGCGTGCAAGATATTCCACGTTGTACACTTCAGGAGAAGTATCTGACTCTACATGATCAATTTAAACAAGTATATAGTTTAACTAATACTTACATATATAGCATATATGGCTATTAAAAGCCTATATGCTAGAGGCTTGTGTCTTCTACACATCAGGCAGTAAATGTTTTTTTCCCAGCCCTTCAGATAATCCACAGATGTGTCTCAACAACATGTGATTTCTCTAGGCAGCATAATCATGTTATGGACACACTGCAGCTAAGAGGGAAGAATGTGACCAACCAATGTCTGTCTAACAGGACACTACCCAACTGCAAAACTTCACTCTGTAACATCGCTGGACATTTTCTGACACATTTCTATTTAGCATCCTCACAGGTAGGGCTACTAGTCCCAAATAACCTTTACAACACAACCCTGAGAAGTCTGCAAAGAAGTTGTACACCCTGTTTCACCAGCTGCAAACCAACGTATTTCAAAGCTGTTGTTTTTCCATACCACAAAGTACATAAAACCCCTTAAACATACATTTTTACTATATTCTGGACCTTTAGTTTTTCATATATACGAAAACATACTAGAAGGGAAAGCTGACATTTTTACTGGCCATTAGACATCCTCATGTAGATAAATTTACTGAAAAACTTGGTAACTTTTAGTATATTGAGTGCCAACTCAATGAACAAAACCAGAATGCTGTTCTTTAAACCAAAAAAAGTGACAGGCTGTCACTATTTTCCCCCTAATGATGTTACGTCTGTACACAGTCTTCAATGACAGTGATTTGTGTTGTGGGGAGGAAATGCACATGCATCCTTTTATGGAAAAATATTTTCTTTTAAAAAATGAGGCAGATGTGCAACACAGTTGTGGAAAATTTATAGTTTAAGCTATTTAAAGCTGCTATGCAGCTTCCTGTACCACATAAGTCCAGTAGTTCTAAGAAAATACAGATATGGTAGAAAAAGTAAGAAAATTTTCACCACAAAACCAATAGTTACCACCAACAGAGAAAGTTATACACAAAATATATCTCTCAATACAGTGTTTACACTTCATTTTAGTCTACAGATTCAGTGCCAGGAACAGGACTTGTTGAGACAGTCTTTTCAGAACGATTTGCCGCTTGTGATTCAACACTGGGCTGGATTCCTGGTTCCGTGTCAGTGGGACTTTCCAGCTCCTCGTGGGAATTGAGCGTGCAGGACTGCAACACCTGCACAGCTAGATCCACATCTGCTTCTCTGAGAGAAACCTGCTCCTTAAGGATCTCCACCTTCTCATTCAGCTCATTCCTTTCTGTCTGAAGGGCCCTGCATAGCTTCTCCAAACGCTCCAGTTTTATTTGAAAGCCTTTGTATTCTTTATCTCTTACTGTTTTCTGAGGGACAAAAAAACAGAAGTTTCAGGATGCAACTGTTTTTTTTCACCTAAGTTAATGTAAAGAATCACCATTATTTAATCCTGGAAATGAGGTGTTAATTAATCCCATAGGTCACATCCTTGCTCAGAATACTTGACACTGCACTTCAGACGGTTTGTCTAGGACTGGCAACAGACAACTTTAGAAACTTAACAGCGAGAACCAAGTAACTCCATAATGCTAATTGTGAGGGCTGAGTATCAGCAGAAATGCTGATTATGAAGTCCCATAGAGCAGTGAATCACTACACAAATAATGGCAACTAGAGGGAGCAGAAGGGAATGTAAGTGGGAAATCAAGTGAGAAATTCAGCAACAAAACAGGTCAGAAGGTACTGTATTCATGGCTCTTCAATTAGCTCTTTAAAAAAGTAAAGATAAACAGTGCTATAGCAGAACCTATAAGAAAATTAGGGATGTCCCGATACAGTTTGGCAAGATCATAAATATAATTGAGTTAGAAATTAGGAAATGTAGGAAGGCAAATCAGAACTATATGCTTACAGCTCATGTGAAAACTGTTTTTAGCTCTTCTGCTGGACTGCAATAAAGTAATAGCACCTCATGACCTCAAAAGCAGCAGCAATGCATGGAAGTAAATGTTGCCTTACCCAAAGGTTATTTCCTTCATGTGGGTCTTGTACATTTAAAGTAGATCTCTGTTGCAGCACTAATTGAATTTTGCATAGCATATTTAAATACTGTCAGTTCATTCAACTTGTATGATTTCATACACAGTCTGACTAATTGTGGACAAACTGAGCAAGGAAAGATAAAGACTGATGTTTTTCTGGTCATGAAAAGTCACTGCCTAATCCTAAACTCATTTTCCATGCTGGGGGAGAACAGTACCATCACACAACAGAAAATACAGTGGAGACAGTCCAAGAAGAGGCTACCATCTCTTACCACCAGTCATCCATAATCCAAACACTGCACAGTTCTCCAGAGTGCAGACTCTAGTTTAGCTGTACAGCTGCTTAAAAGACAGAAATAATTACCTCTTCAGCCATTTGCAGAAGAGCCTTGTTGTTGTTTTCCCATTTTGTACGCCAGACTATAGTTTCCTTTTCCAGTTTCTTGATCTTCTTTGTCATCTACAAAAGACAAAGGGAAGACTTATGTGGCTTGCTTTATAACAGAGATAGGTATATGTTGATAATTTGACTTGTAACATCACTTTCAAAATCCAGTTTGAACAGATTATTTTACAGAAAAATCTTTCTGCACAAAATCAACTCCATAAGTACCAAGCCTGCTGTCAGAGAAAACAAGACTGATTCATAAAAGAAATAGATTACCAACCTTCAAGAACTATTAAAATTCCACAAGAAAATAAGTTTTAAAACATAACCACAACAGAAGAGAATCAAACCAATTACATGCCATTGATAAAACACTGACAACAGGATTTAGATGTCAAAAAAAGCACTTTTCCACAATATGACAAATCCCTATTTCCTATCTCAAGATCCAAAAGAAGTGTTAACGTAACACACGTTTTCAGAGGGTGAACACTATTGTAAGATACAAAATGCATCCTACTAACAGCATGCATATATATATGTATATAAATAAAATGGTGTTCTAAGTAATCCTAAAAGTACCTTCTCCATTTCTTGCCTGAAGGTTGTAAAGAGTTCATTGCTTTTTGCCATGGTAGTCTGGAATTCCTCAAATTTATCCATGTAAAGAGAAAGCTGTTGGTAAAAGAGCAGGAACGTTAATTTGAACAGTTGTACATGAATACAGAAATATCTGTTCAGGTACAAGAAAAAATGAAACAATATAGAAGATGAACTACTTCTAATGTTTTCCATACTACCCCACAATTTTAATCTGAGGAGTGTGCAGAGCTTGACTGAAAACACACTATTCAAATTATATATGAAAGGAGAGTGACCTGTTTTGATAGAACAGTAATACATTCTAAAAAAAAAAAAAAAAAAAAAAGGATGTAATTATTAATAAAAATGTTGGAAGTCACTGTATTTAGTCATCACTACCATTTTTGCCTCCCCACTGAAAAAAAAAAAAAAAGAGGACTTTAATACAGAGGAAACTGAGCACAAGAAAATGAGAAATTAAGCTTAGAAGATCCATTTTTCCACCTTAACCAGCCAAAACTAACAACCAGGGCTGGGACAAAGTAAGCATCAAACCCAGAATTCAAAATATACATTCACAACATACAAAACTCAGCTAGTGAGCAAAAACTATGGGAAGTGAGTATCAACAAAGAATACATTCAACATTGAAAAGCCCTAGTTTTAATTAACAAAGAATATTAATATTCAGTTACAGAAAAGTTTCTTGCCCTGCACCACAAGATTAGTCATCAGAACAGCAAAATGTATTTAGCATCATTTTCCACAAAAAGTCTTAAAATATAAATTATTTTTAGGTTTTTGCTTTATAATCATTGTGTAATACAATGTTCTGAGAATACAGAAGTTTGAAACACCAATACAATTTACTAGGAACTTTTCACCCAATCTCAAAAAGTAATCAGTTCTTTCAGTGCTTACATGAAGGGTTGTAGGACAATTCAGAACACAGATACTGCATTTTACTCTAAAAAAATATGAAATTTCATAAGAAAAGATTTCATAGGAAAAAAGGAGCTGTCAGATTATGACTCTCTGCCATTACTGTGACTGAACTTCCACCTAAATTAAAAAATTTCCTGCTGGCCACAGGAAAGCACAGATATACCCATTGTTACTATAAAAAAAAGGCATTGGGATTTTCAACAGAAGGTAACTAATTTGAAGATAAAACAAAAAAGACTACATGTGGTATAAAACGTTTTTGGAAAAACAGCAAAAAAAGTATTTGGAGGAATCTGGACATTAGTAAGTCCAATTTTAGTGAAGATGTGCATGTACACCTACTCTTAAGTATACACGTACACTTCAAATGTGACTGTTTGGAAAGCTGGGAAAATAATTAGGTAGAGTTAAGTATGAAAAAAGAGCACAAAATAACTTTCAAGGAGACTTAATACAAAACTCAAAACTGAAGCAATAACCGGCATACAGTGAAAGTAATAGCTGCTGCTTCTCAGATGTTACAATGTTAGCTTAACCTACCATTTCCCTTTGCCTTATGTGCTGAGCTCACATGTAGCCAATGACTACAGGTGATCCAGAACAGCACAAAAACTGGAGACCATCTCTCCACTCAGAGACGATTTGGCTGTAGCATTTACAGCAAGAAAACAGTATGAAGACAGTATGTTGTTTTTTTTGTGGACACTTAGATTTAGGTTACAAAAATCTCAGTAACTACAAGAATAAACAAAAACAGTTCTTGCTCCCATTCCCGTACAGAAGGATGGGATAGAAACAGTAAGGAATAAATTTTAAGACCTACACATTTAAAATCACACCCAACTCTTTATAGAAAGAGGTGCAAAGGTCTCTCTGGTCCTGAACAGCTATAAAGAGGATAAAATACCTTTGAAAGACAGAACAGGTTCAAAGCAGGCAAGAAATGGGAAAAAAGCATAAAGAACCAATATGCTTTCTAATATTATTGCTGTTAATTTAAAAGGGTAGCAGCTCTAGCAATCCAATGTTTAGCACCTTCCAATTAACAGAACTCTCCAGAGGTCTTAAATAGCAACTACTAAATGTCAAGTCTACTTATGTTTCATACAACACTACTGAGGAGTGTATGTATGAAACAAAAATTAAATTTAAGATTTAATTAAAAACGTTTGTGACAAGTACTTGGTGTATCCAATGAATGATAACGTGCCGTTTTTTCACAAGTTGCGTTATATTTCACTAGCCACATTTTCATTTAGGAAAAACTGTTATTGAAGAGCATTCTGTTTCAAAAAGTACCTGCTGCTTGAGCTGAGCTTCCTGTTGCTTCATCTGTTCACACTTGTGTCTGGACTCAGTAGCTTCTTTTAGAAGCTAGAAAACAAACAAAAAAAGAGAAAATACTAATAAGAATAGCATAAAAACTTAATCTAAGATAAAAAGTGAACAAAAGTTAACATCGCCAACAGGCCATTCAAACCACATTTTTCTCACATGACTTTTTTGAGATTATTACTACACTATACTTTGATATATACTATTTAAAGCATGTGCTGACATACAATTTTACTGAGACTTTTTTCAGTTGGTACGTGATTCAATTATGTTTCTATTTTGGTATCGACTTCGAACTACTAAAATTATACAATTAGATCATTAATGATCTATATGTAATTTGTAAATGTTTCATAACTCTTGTAATTTGTTTTCGACCTCTGTTTCTCCAGTCATTAATATTACCTTTATAGATTGAATCAAGATTGGATTGAACGAATTTGTGACCATTTTGTAGATAAATCTTTGAATGTTCATCAGCTTAGGATTCCAAAATTTTTGAATAACTTAAGTAACTTAATACTATGTTCTAGTCCATTACCGGATTATCATTTTGAGATTATCTAGGCAAGAAGTCTTGCTTTTCCTGTAAATTACAGCTCCATTAAGAACTGATTTCTTGAAAAACTGCAAGTAAACTGCTGATTACCAACACACAAGTAAAACAGACAGTTTTGGGGACAGGCAGTTTGGAAAAGCATATCATATGCTTTATCCTGTGAGCCTACAGTTTATTTTACACCAGAAGTTACAACCACACAACAGCGAGAAAGTACCTTTGGTGTTTAACCTCAACAATTCTCCCAATCTAAAAAAAACTCCAAATGATATCCAGCACATTTGCTGAGTAAATGCAAACAGTAACACTATTTGCCTGTGTATATGGACACAAATACTGTACACATCATTCAATGCAAAGCTTACATCTCAGTCTTGATGTTGAAAAATTATGCTAACTTTAAAAATACACTCCCCTTAGTTTGCTGTCTGTTGTATTTATTTTAAATCATGACAAGCATGCTTCAGCAGGTAATTTCTTTTAACATGCATAGAGTTCACTTACAAACTCCCTTTCTCGCTGATGTTTTTCTTCTGCTTCTTTAATAAGTTGGGTAGTTTGTTGTAGTTTGGCATCCACAAGTTGCTGCTGCAGTTCTTTATGTTTGAACACTTTATCAATATGCTAAAAAAAAAAAAAAATGTATTTGTTAAATATAAACCGTGCACAGGTCAGTTAAGGTAAGTTTTTGAGTATGGAGTGGGGAACACATATTCTTGACAAGTTTCATGCAAAAAGAAAAAGCAGTAAAAGACTTTTACATGCTTTTTTTCCTCTACTATAACTACACTTTTTTGTCTTTAATGGAAACCTTGGTAAGAAGCATATTTAATAAAATTGTTAGAATACTGTAAGTCACTTCACATTAGGTGTTTTCAGAAATCCTGTAACAAGTAGCCTACATCCTTTCTCTTTAAGCTAGTGGATCTACCTCTAACCCACTAAGTACTTTGAATGTTACTTGTAAAACCTCTCGTCTTCATAAATTATAAAAAATTCCAAACAAGCGAAGTTCACAAATCATTTGGCTCATGATACTCCGCAAATCAATTAACAAGCATGCAGTCTGACTTCCATACATAAAGTAACACAAGGCAACTTCCTACATTTTCTATTCCCCAAATTATCTCATTGTATATACAAGTATTCCATAATCACAAAAGGTGGAGAACCATACTATAGTGACCTCACTAATCCAGGTAAAAAAAACAGCAGCCATATTCCAAACCTCCTATGCCACCTAGCAATGCTGCTAGTTTGTTTTTTTCCTCCCACAAATTGTAGAACACCTCAAAACTTGGTTCTCTCTGACAAGACAAGCCTACCCTGAGTTTCCACGCTACTTTTACTTAGACTGGCTAGCTCCCACACTATTAAAAGCTTGCTCAGCCCTAAAATAGTTATTTCCCTAATACCACTCCATATATATTCTGAAAGCATGATAGCTTAGGATGCTTGAATACCAACAAGAGCTACAAAGTAGCTCAAACAAAAACAAAATCTTGATGAACTAAAACAAGAACAATTTATATCCTCATTTTATACAGTGAAATTTTACTTTAAAAGAACTGCAAGTATTAATGCATATGTGTGTTGGAAATAACCTTTGGAAGTAATTTAAACCAAATGCCCACTGAAAGCAGGGTCAACTTCAAAGTAATCAGGTTGTGCACACCTTGCACAATTGTGTTCTGAATACTTCCAATGACAAGGATTCCACAAGTTGCCTCCGGACAACTTATTTATTTGACCACTTTCACTGTAAAAGATTTTTCCATGCATCTTAAATATAGGGATGTAAAACCATGAAAACAAAAGGCCAAACAACTGCATAATTTTTCAAGGTAGTCAAGAATGTGGAACATTTTAGATCACATACGCAATAAACACAAAGTACTAGTTTTTTTTTCTCCCTTTAAATAATTATTTGATCCTTATAGTCAAGGAACTAACAGACTCCCATCAGAAGCATAAATCAGGTACCTCTTCCCGCAACGCGTACTGCTCAATGAGCTTCTTCAGTTTTTCCCCAAGTTCAATATTTTCCTGACGGAGCTTGGCATTATTTATATCATGCTGTTCCAGTTGAGCCTGAATTTCATTCAGTGTAATCTGGAAGTGTGCAGTTGCTTCTTTTCGCCTCTCCTCTTCTTCACGCGCTTGCTGCATGTTTTCTTCCTTTTAGTAGGCAGTATGAGAAAGTAATGGTGTTCAAGACAGACCAGGTACCTTTTTCCTATTTGTGTAGGGTTTAAAGTTCTAAAATGCTAGAGTTAATGTAAGCCACAACTGTAACATCATACTGATCTAACCTACATAAAGTACATGGAACAAAGAATCTAAAAGTTCCAAAACTTTTAGAGAATTTTGTTATTACCAATTCCACTGGTGTTTTAAGTTACTACGATACCTATGTAAGAGAGAATTACCCAGACGTTAAAACCAGAATTGATACTATAACGTACTTTCCTACACTAATTACAGATAAGAATCTCATGGCTCTTCCATCTCACTCCTAGCAACTGCATTCTAACACAAATAAGCCTTTTTTGATACACTGCCATTTCATGCTGCTGTTATTTCACTTGTGCTATTTTTTTTCCAGCAGTCATCATTACTGTTCCCAGAAATAAATATGGCAAGACCACACACAGCAAGTAACACGATCTATGAACCAGTCTGAGGAAAAAGTTATAGCTCACTTAAGTATCCCCATGTTCTTTACCTTAAAAATCAGGTACACTTACACCATACATTACTATCTAAAGATTTCAGTAACACAGACATGGGACACAATAATAAGTGAAGCCCTGATTTTAAGCAATAATCAATAACCAGGAATTCAAACCACCTCCCCCAGCACTGTGATTTATGTCCATAAACTAACCTTTAAAGTCTTGTTATGACGCTGAAGCTCCCGACAGAGAGATTCCAGTTTGCTGCGTGCCAAAATGGCCTTGCTGTGCTCACTCTGCAAGTGGACTTTCTCCTTCACAACTTGTGCTTGCTTTTTCTGCAGTATCTTCATCTGCTTTTGAACATTCCGGCTCTCCTCCAACTAACATTAGAGAGTATATTTATGAAATAAATATAGCCCAAACTGTCTTTATGCATCTACACAAGCAGGCCGAACAAGCATTTAAACATTTCAGACGAAAACAAAGGAAAACAAAGAAATCAAACAATTTCATTATTTGACCCCCTACACTGATCTTTAAAGAAAGTCCCATCATCTTCCATACAATTCTAAGTATGTAAGCATAGCAGAAGAAAATATACACATTCCAACATGACAAATATTTGTCACTGAGGACAGGGACCGCAGACCTGTTGACCATGGGCTTTCAGCTTGAATTCAGCTACAGGGGTAGGACTAGGCCTGAGAAAGGAGGATGGGGCAGACAAAAGCCAACTTAGACTGGCATTTCAGCAAATCACAATTGTTTCCACTCTTGTTTGTATGTTACACAAAATCATTTATCCAGCCGCTCTCTTTACTGTCAAAAAGCAAACCCCACAAAACTGTGCAGATTTCTTATCAGCAGGAGCTCCTACTGAAGGGCGCAGTAGGCTACACAAGTTCATAAAATGGTAAGTTACTTCAGAAAGGAACAGATACAACCAGCAGCCCTGACGTAAATCATGTCAAATGTCATTAAAGCTGCACAACCCAGGCTTAACGGTGACTTAAGAAATCTGCAGTCTCAACCATTTGCAATAAAATACCGAATCCATTTCCATTAGACAATTTAGATGGTAGCCGATAGTGCTAAACTTTGTATCAGAGCAGACTTCAAAATCTATTGTATGAACATCCAGTGAATTGAGGAGTTTCTTGCAATAATACCTAGTTGCAAATGTGTTCCACTGCATTTGATTTTTGGGCTCCCCAAGAAACCACATTAGAGTCTGATCTATTGAACAGGTGGTAACAATGTTAAGTATAGTACTGCTCCTTATTAGACAGTGCCTCAGCCTCGGGACACCACGGGAAAAGAAGGCTGGCAACCAGGAACACAATGATGGTTTTCTGAAAGAGCTCAAAATAACGCTAAAGCACAGAAGAAAGAATAAAGTTAAGGACCTCCTCGACAACAGCAAATCAAATTTGTATCTCATCTGGTTTGGAGTAAAGGAACCTTAAGGAAACATTCTGATATCCAAACATGAAAAGCCCTTGTCTTGGGTGGCCAGAAAAAACACTTCAAGTGGCTGTGCTGTCTGCATACCTATGAAACGTCAGGCCTGTAAAAGTATGCCAGTGGGAGACATATCACCAAGGATGCAAACCTTCCTGCATCACAAATTGATCTCCTGATAGATTCCAAACTAGGAAAAAAAATTGTGGAAGATCTTTTGCCAGGAGAGTGGCATTCCTACCTTTATTGTACAGTCCTTTTCATGAGACACCACTGAAAAACCTGACAGTGAGCTTTAAAGATGATGAATCTTTAAAAAAAGAAAACAAGCATTGTAGGTGCACTGTCATAAACAGTTCAAACCTCTGCTGGCATTAAATTTGACACCTATGCCAGTGGTTCACCACCATAACCATGGAGAAAAGAATGCATCCTACGAGGAGCATAACCAGATCAAACTGAACCTAAGGGGAACAGAGTACCTCCAAGTACTAAAACTAAGCTACTCTTATTCCTGCATCAACTCCCACCCAACTTCCCAGCAGTTCTGAGCATCACAGGGAGAGCAACTGGTTTTCTAGGATTATAATTCTAACAACAGACCAGCAGACTATGGATCCTCTACTGGAAGGGGAAAAAAATCAAAATGTGAACAGGTCTCTCCTGATTGCTGAATTTCTGGAAGGAAATTACTATTCATTTATTGTGGCAGTTCCTTAACTGGTTTGAAGTCTTTCTGTCAACATAAATCAAAAAAGTGAAGATGGAGCAGACTGCTTTCTTTCTGCAGAATTAAGGAACTCACCCTAACCTAGCTCCTCACATAGGCCACCATCTTCATCACTGACTTGACATGGGAGCTGCCTGAAAAGGCACCCCATGCACAAGCAATTGTTCGTAAGATCTAACTCATTTACTGCATTTTCTCTCACAGTATCATTTTTAGGTGGGCTTCCCATCACTGAGTTGCAGTATGGAACGATTGTTTCTCATTTAAATGAAAGTGGTTTCTTAGAGAAGCTGTTGGTTTCAAAGGAAATTCACTCATGTGAACAAGAGCATGCATGTGCGAGCAAGAAAACAAAGCAAAAAATATCAACAGACCTCCAAGGAGGACTCCAGAGCTGCAAAAACAAAACTAAGCTAAATAGTTATTACTGGCTGTGTGACTAGAGAGACTAGGTACTAGCTCTTTCTCTAAGCTCTAGAAACATCACTAATCTCAAAAGAAAAATTAATTTCAAAAGATTTAGGCCATCCTGCACAGCCATTATGCCATTTTTTAGAGACGTTCCCAAACGTGACATACCTGACAACAAGAGAAGGCAATCCTTGGCTTTTTCAAGCTATTCAGTTACCTATTTACTTTCGTTTTCATTTAATATCTAAATATGGTGGGAAAACACACATTTCCATTCTTGTCTGTCCCTGTCTCAAGATGAACAAATGAAGCATTTTCATTTACAGACACATACTGAAACTTATGAGCCGATTTTGCCACCAATTTAGAGAATATATTGTTTTTTCTGCTACATTGTGGTGGAAATGCACTCCATGATCAAGTAACTGCTCATGTTTTGCCTTTTTGGTCTGTTGCTGAAGAAATACTTTTCTAATGCATTCCTTTGTATGACTGCAAATCACAAAGAAAGATTAAAACTACATCTTTCCAACTTCATCCCCAATCACTGAAGAGTTAAGTGATTTTTTTTTTTAAAAAAAAAAAACAAAAACAAAACAAACAAACAAAAAACACAGTATATTCTTTCCCATTACCCTAAAGCACAGAATTTATAAAATGCTAGCACAGAAGGACTGTCAACAGACAGGAGCTAGGAAAACATTTACTTTCAAAATAAACTTAGCTTTTCTGTTAATCCTAATGTTGTGCTTCAATACTAGGTTAACAAAAAGGTATCATAATCCAATTTTTCTTTAGATTTAGGCAGTCATGTAGACATGAAAAGACTACACACAAGTTTGGCTGAAGCAATGTTTGTAATAAGTCTGTGTGTTCAGTTTAATTTTCCTACCAACACTGTGAAACATTCAGAAATGTTAACTGTCCCGTATCAAAAGTTCTTGCATTCCACTGTTAGTATTAACACATGAATAACTCTTGCTATCTTTACAAATTACTTACCAGATCAGCATACTTTTTGCACAAAGCTGCCAACTTTTCCTCTGGAGTAGAAAGCGTGTTCAAGGCTTGCATTAATAATAGCACTTCTTTTCCTATGAAAAGAAAGGAAGACAACCATACTGAGAAAAAAATATCAGAAAAGCCACCCTGCCTTTAGAAAGCAAATATAAATCACTAATTTCTCATGCTTCTAAGCTGTTCTCTGGTTTGATAGCTGCATAATATCTAACAAGTGACAAACGGGAAGTCATCACAATAGGAACCATTTGTTTTGGCTACATGCCATTACACAACTTGGATAGCAAAAGTTACTTTAACCTTAAAACCACGGTAACATTTTTATGATTTACTATAGAAAAGAAAAACTTGAAACAAAGATGTTCAAAAAGATAACAAAAAGATAAGATATTTAAAGATAACAAAAGATATTCACACAAGTGCTTTAAAACATACCTTTTAGAATTTAAATATCAGTACTGAACACCACAATCACAAATTTAACAATGAACCCAACAATCAAAGTTAAAAAAGCTTATTAGTACTGACCTGTTTTTTTTAAAGCTGCTATAAAAATAGCATTACCAGCGGAAGGATTCTATGATACGTATTAAGAACTGACTTTCCCTCAGCAAAAAGTACATATTTTGTCATCTTTAACAGAATATTCTGAGAAGTTTTGGCTACAAAATAAATGTGAGACATAAGAGAAAATGCATAGCTATTTTATGAAAATATTAAAGCCTGTCTTTGAAATTAAAGCCATTTAAATTTTGAGAGTCAGAATGCCAAGAGGAACACACCTAATGTTTTCTCTTTGTGTTTTTCACTTTCTGGGTCTTGTTGGCCGTCAGGTGGATCAGTCCGGGCTTCTTCTCTCCCAGGAGTCTCCTCACGAGACTCCTGAGAGCAGCACGAGGACCCCAGGAGCTTTCTGTTCTTTGTGATGTACTCAGCTTCTTCCAGCGTGCTCGCATTTTCCAGGCCATCACAGTTGGACTCCATATGCTGCAATGCTGCATCAGACGATTCATTGCATTTGTTGTTCACCAGCTGATCCTGGTTATTCATTCCCATCTCCTGAGATCCAGCTTCTTCCATTGCACCAGTAACCAACTTCAGAAGGGAAAGGAAAAAGCAGATGTGAAACAACAGCATTGAAAATGAAAACTTCCATCCTTCTTTAGTATGGAAAAAAAGTAAAATTCCACTTTTATTCATGCTGATCAAGATGATGCTCACTGTTGTCAAGACAGGTATATAAATAAAAGCAAAGTGCGTAAGCCTAAAAAGCGATGAAGAAAGCAACACACAAGAGCCCAAAATATTAATTTCTATTACATAACAATTTCAGTACCTTGTCACTGCAAAAATATTTACATACTAGAAATTAAAAATTCACATGGAAATCTGCTCTTTAGGCCCTGAAACTGATTTGATTTCATCTCACTTCTTAAACCACCCAATTTTAGATGAAAATGTTCCTCCGTCGTAGTTTTAAAATCATTCTCTCTCAAAATCAACACTAAATATAGGAAATGCTATGTACTGTAAAATGAAAAATAGGATCTACAATTTTAAACAAGTACACGTTGTGATTAAGGACAGATTTATTACATACTAGTTTCAGAGAACTGAAGAACTTTGGTTATAAGATAATTTAGGAGGCAAACCAGAAGAAAAAGTGAAAAACATATCGTGCTAGGAAATCTAAAGAAACCCATAGCAATACACTGTTTCAATATCATACAAGGATAAGAGCTCAAACTACTTCAACCAGAATGCCAACAAACATGATTGTCAATTTACATTTGGAGAAAAACTGTTTCAAAAGAGTGGTAAACAAGACCAGGAAGACACCTATTCTCAAAATATTACAATTAAACTCCATTAAATCATCCCAGAAAAGCATGAATATTAGCTGGCTTCAGATCTGGAGGTCTACTACCTATGTTTTGTAGTAGTTTGTTTTTGTTTTTTTTTTTAAACGCAATACATTACTTCTGCCCAATTAAACAGAATTGTCTTGGGAGATTTCTTAAATACAGAAACACTTAATTATTTAACCAAAAAGCTAAACATCACCTGTTGTTTTAATACTACAGTGATACATCCATATTTGGGAGTGGAATACATGCTGATATCTCCATAAAACTTATAAAGTAACACCAGAATCCTTCCTCAATCATAAGAACAGCATTCTTAATCTCTAGAATCATTTCAGAGTTTTATTTGTTTTTTAAAAATACAGGAGTCAGGACTCAGGATAATACTTTGAGGCGACCGGGTATTTTTTGCTGTCTGTTTGCAATCCTACTTTACAAAGTGCATACATAGCTGAAGTATGATAAGCAGAGTTGAAGTCACTTTACTGCCAAAGTAAAGTGATCGTTCTCATTGATTTATTCAGTGAAGTGAAAGTAAATTTCCTTAAAAAGTTTCAGCCCAAGTAGTTATAAAAACAGGGCTTGTTTGTATGCTGAGTGATGCTGTTTAAACATAAAACAATTCAGATATTTCACTATTAAAAATGTGCTAATTTGTAAAAGCAGTTTACATTGGGCTGTATATTCTGCACAGATGGACCATTTTCCTCTTGAAAAGAAATTAGCGAACATCAAGGGAACGCAGCCAACAATAACAATATTTTGAGCAATAGTTCAACTCCCTAGTAGAGCTGTTTAAAATCATTACACAAACATGCATTAATATTGTTAAAAATATTCGCAAGAGCTTAGTTACTCTCTATGCTCAAAGCAAGTCCCCAGCTTTAGAGCTTAGCTCAAGGCAGATTCGTTCTCCTGAAGGTGGAATTAACGCAACACTTTTCAGGAAGGACAGTGAGCTTTGTAATGCAAATAATCTACGCAGACATTAAGGAACAAGTTTTCGTTTATCAAAGAAGGTTTTTTACTTCACACTGCTCTTTGTAAGTGTTGAAATGATGCATCTCCTTCACGGAAACAAACCCACTGCAGTTTTTATCTTTCTGCAATCATGCCAGACCATGTACTTGATGAATGGCTGTGAAGGTAACACAGTAAGAGCACTGTTGCAACAAATGATCAGTCCCAACACGTAACAGTTTTCTCTTCAAGCTGTAAAATTCGTAATTTTTCCTTAGATTGCCTTAAGCTGTGAGGTTTCCATTGGAAAGGCTCACTGCTCCAAGTTTAGCAACCAAGAGCTTCTTCCTAAAACAGGACAAGAGATAAAACTGTATTGCTCGTTTCAACTTTCTGTACATACCAATGGTTGAAATCATGGCATGGATCTTCTCTACAAAACACAATTCTTGCAGAAGCTGAATACTGAGAAATGCAGGGTTCACATTAGATCGAAGAGACCGGAAAGATCGGAGGCAACTGAGCACAAGATGACCCCCAGGTAGAGCTGCAGAACCAACACAGCAGCTGACACTTGCAGTTTTTTCTGTTACATAGGACAGAAACTTCCGATTCAGGTTCTTGTGCCTGAGAAGCCCGGTGAAAGGTAGGGAAAGCCTGCCCTAAGCTCCAAGCTTCTGGTTTGGGACTTTCTGAAATCCCTAAGCACTCACGGTTTTCTCTCTGCAAATCAAGGACAAAATTGCTGGGAAGTGCAGTGGGCAGCTGAGGAGGCCTGACCGGGTGTGGTTGCAGGCTGAACAGGGGCAGTGCTCCTGCTGTTGTTTCTCATCCCCCTGCCCCACATCACCTCTCCCTTGTGCTGGCACCAACGTTCACACAACTTGTCCTAACAAATTTTGTAGCCAGAGCAGCACCTCAGCCCAGTTCACTGCACAGCAATAGGCAATTCTGCCAACCCAACAGCAGAGCTAGCACGATGGTTGGAGAGATGCCAAGACACGAGAGAGACTAAAAAAAGGCAGTTTGATCACAGGCAGAGCGCAAGGAACCAAGCCAAAAATACCTTATCCTAACCACAGGTGCATAGGTAACACAGACCACTGCAGATCTGGAGCACTGTCAGCAAGAAGACGCGCACAAGAAGCATCGCTTCAAATTTAGGCAACCCCAAGATTTTCAGCAGCTATTTTTATCTGCAGAAAGTCTGCCCTTTCTGGGGAAAAACGGGCAACTGGCAGGGGCACAGATGGGATCAGTGACTTAGAAATGCCCACCCCTACTGGCAAACTGTCAGCGTATCTTAAATACCTGTTATTTCAGAGCCAGCAATTAAGATGTGCATTCCTGAGCACCTGGAACTTTCCCCGAGTGAACACCGCCACCTTGGTAATTTGGCAGCACTTTTTGTGCGAGTCTGATTCCTTACTGACAATACTCATTTCTCAACCCCATTATTTCTCAATTCCTCAGTCAAAAAACCCACATGGATTTTCAGATCAGACTCATCCTCCAAAGTTGGGCAGAGAATGGAGAAGTCACCCATCAGCTTACTGAACTGATGATCAAGGTTTGTGTACACGTGCCTTGCACATTTCAAATATATTTGAAAGTAACAGCAATAGGGGAGAAAAAAAGGAGAGAACTTTTATAGAACTTCTCATCCTTCTTTTGGCTTCACAGTTTTCCAATGAATACGGAGCAAATCTAAGCTTACTGGCATGCAAGCCTGTTCCCTCCAAAACTAAAGCACAATGTGGCAGCATACAGTTTTTGCTATATGATCCAATTTTCCTGTCTTAAATATGAGAAATTGGTGACCACAGGCTAGAATACTGTAGTTAGAGAAAAGGTTCTACCAGCAGCTAAAACAACCTGATTACATACACAAATAACAAAAACATAGTTCAATTCCCTCAAGTTGTCACCCATACATCCTGGCAGGACTGACAGGCAGCGGGACAACATCTTAAAACTCGAATGTGTTTAACCTAGGTTGGAGAGCCTTTATTTTAAGCACTGACAAGTCTGTTATTGCCTGACAGGGGCCACAAACAATAGTAGCTAGATGACCTCCTGATAATGATTAACAAAGAATTTTCTGCATTAGTGTTCTGAGCTGTCACTTCAGATATTACAAGCATATTCTTAAAGCACCAGATAATTTCAGATTTGATTTATCAATCTTCAAGTTGAAGCATAACAATAATAAATGCCACAATGAAAATGTTACACTGCACTACACCAGCACCACTGAAATCGCCCCCCTACTGAGACAGACAGAACAACCCAAAATATTACCTTTTATTTTCCCCCCTCAAACACGTGCTAGTCAGACAAGTGAACTTCTCATTTAACGTTCCAGCCAGAACAGAGCACTTCCAACAGCACATTGTATAACAGTGCTGATTCAGTACTGACTAAATAAAAACACAATAAAATCACTCCACCAAAGACTATCTACTGAAATCGCTGCTACCTTTTTCACGATCTCTCAGCTTCCAGACAGATCTAGCAATGTGTGGCTTAAACAGTTCTGTTATCTAGTTCTGGTGACAGACCAGAACTAGATAACATACCTAGAAAGACTTTCATTAAGGGACATCACAGAATCATCTAGGTTGGAAGAGACCTCCAAGGTCACCGAGTCCAACCTCTGCCCTAACACTAACAAGCCCTCCACCAAACCATAGCACTGGGGTCTACATCTAAACATCTTTTAAAGACCTCCAGGGAGGGTGACTCAACCAAGAACATTTTGCACCATGTGGTACTTTGTAGCACAAGATCACAAGAGTTACTTACCAAAACTTAGAATTCAACCATTATGAAGTAAGATGCCTGCTACATACCTAGCAGCGAATCCAGTTGTTACAAGACACTGACATTTCTGCATAAGCATGTCACCTTTAATCTCTTTCAGAGTTACAGACCAAGTGGTTTGAGGATGCCTGTAGGAAAATTACTGGTAACATCACTCCTGCTCACCCTGAAGTTTTAGGTCAGTAGTCTGCTCTGTTCTCTCAACTCGTACCTTGATCAAAAAGGTGCACCTCAGAACAACTCTACCATACTTCATGCCTAAGAGATGAGAGCACAAAGACAGGCACCCTATTTATGGAACTGCCCATGATCACAGGAGCTTAATCCAACGTTCTTCTACGTCAAACAGTACTGCCTCAGCAACATGCACTACACAGGAACACCTCCACAGAGTCTATCCTACCTACCATGGCAAGCCAGTCACTTTTTTTTTGTTTACTACCCAACAAAGTCTCTAACAAAAAGTTCTATCTAAAACTACACTGTGCACAGTGTTGATCTTATGTGTACTGAAATGCCTAGACTTTACACTTTCCACACAAGCAATACACTCGCTGTGCACATACACATTCTCAATCCACCTGAAAATGTTCTCTCCACCTGAAAATGAGGTACCTCTCTGTGCCTCTTAATAAAAGATAATTAGTAGCAACTCCAACTTGCAATTTCTCCTAAATTACCCTTAAAAATATTAATCTATCAAAAGCATTTCCTACACCCCCCCATAGTAGTGGTTGATTTATGCTGTAAAGCTGCTTGTTTAGCCTTTGCCTTCAGAACTGTTTATACATCAAAAAAAAATATCCTAGAAGCTTTAGAAAGAACAAATGCATCACGTCATCTTTATCTTAGTTTATGGACTGGAACAAATTTTAGGCTTCCTGCATCCCACCAATTTACTTTTGTCTGCTAACAGAGGAACACTTGGTTCTAAAGAAGCTGTATGTAATATATTTTTCCTTCGTGTAGATACTCAAAAATATTTTTAATATAACTCTATTATGATTAAAAAACAGCTTAAAGTCATTGTGGGTTCCAATTTTATCCACCTCCTTCATAAAAATTAGAATTTTGGGATGCCATAAAATTTGAGTTTCCATTTTATGGCAGGTGTACCTTCATCCACTGGTGTAGCAACAGTAATTCAGGTACCTGTGACCACATGACTAGTTTATTAAGCTTATTTCTTCATGCCATACTTCCACATAGTGCGCTCACCGACCTAACCGACCGTGCAGCCTAATTATACCTTTCTGAAAACCCAAGGCCTTTTGAGGTGGCTTCCCCAAAGATCTGAGATCCTAGCTGTTTGAAACAACCTTCTGGTCCCACAAGTATTCCACCCGGTTCTGCCATCGCTTTTAAAGCGATGCTCTGTGTGCTCCTTTATCTGCTTTCAAAAGACCGGACTGAGGCGTTGCTCAGCATTAGTCCCAAGGCATTACAAGGCTAGGTGTCCCAACACCGCAGAAGGAAGATTGAGAAACAACTCACTTGAAAGCCCATACTGTATGCTTAGAAAAGTTAGAAGAATTGTGTTATTAATACTGTTGGCCTCATACTCGAGTCTTCAACAGTGGTTCAGACCTTTGTATTTTCATATGGCTACTACCTTGGTCTTTTTTTTGTTTGTTTGTTTGTGTAGAATTTCTGTGCTTGCACTTTCTCATGGCCTTGCAATGTAGAAGACTCCTGCTTTTAAAAATTGTGTGTTTTTTTTTTCGAATTTACCTCAAATGACCTCAAGGAAAGAAGATGCTGGATTTGTATCTTCCCCTCCAGTGCTCCTAAAGCGCTGTTTTTACCAGCGAACACCCCAAAACGCTTCCTGCCGTTCTGCCAAAAACCTCCCGGAAAGAACCCCGAGCTCAGGCGGAAACTTGCAGCGCACCGCGGGGCCGCAGCCGCGCTGTTAGGGGCGAGCCGCCGGGCCGGGACAGGTGCCGGCCAGGATCACTTCCCGCAGCGAGGTTTCACTTCCTCCCCCCTCCACCCCCAGCAGCAGCAGCTCCCGGGCCGGCCCCGCAACCCTTTCAGCAGGAGCCCCGAACCCCGGCGTACCAGGAGAAAGGAAGAAAAAAAAAACACGTTAAAAACCGTTAAAACCCGTTAAACGCCGCGCGGGGGGGTAGCGCTGCCTGCCCGGGCTGAGCCCGGCTCCCTCACAGCTCCCCCCCCGCCACGTGCCCCCAACGGCCCCCAACGGCCGCCGCGTGCCCGGGGCAGGCCCCGCCTCCCCCCTCACAACCGCCGGCCGCGGCTCGGCTCCGCGCTGCCCTCACCTCAGCGCTGCCGCCCGCCGCCGCCTCCTCTGCCTCGTCGCCGCCCCGGCCCTGGCTGTGGCTGTGGCACCGGCTCCGTGCTGCCGCCGCCGCCGCCGCTGCTGCTCCTGCCCCCCCGCCGCCGCCGCTGCCGCCTCCCCGCGCCGCCTCGGCTCCGCGCGTCGCCATGATGTGACGGCAGCATCCAAACAAGCGGCCCGGCCGCCGCACACCGGAAGCCGCCCCCCCCTCCTCCCCGCCCTTTTCTGCCCTCGGCGGCCAATCAGCGCGCCGCGCCGCGCCTCACGTGGGAGGGGAAGGAGGAGGGGACTACGCTTCCCGGCGTGCCCTGCGCGGCTCCGCTGTGTTCGGGGGTGCCGGGGTGCCGCGGGGGGTGCCGGGAGGTGTAGTCGCGGCGGCGGCGGCGGCGGCGGTGGCGGTGGTGGTGCCGCGGGGCCTGCTCGCACAGCGCTGCGGGGCGAGGAGGAGCGGGGGGTGGCGAGCAGCGGGGGGGGGGGGCGAGGTCGCCCAGGGCCCTGTGGGCTCCGGGAGGCGCGTTGGGTGAAATAAAGACATCTCCGCCGAAATCACCTTGTTCTCACATCCTGAGTCCATACACACCTGACCTATCCAACTGCTGACTGCAAGATAATGAATAAATAAAGACATTTCGGGCGTATGCCCTGATCTTCAGATGGAGTTTTTCTCCCCCAAAATAAGCCTTACTCTTTTACAAACGTGCACAATGCTGTTACAATTATTGGAAAAATAAAATAAATAAATTTTAAAAAGGGACCCTTCTTTACCATTGCAGCCTTCTGAAGGTTTAGTATATCTGCCCTACACCCATCCCGTTTGAGACTAGGAGGAGGACTTATGTATAAAGATGAGGTGCTTTGAGGGAGAGCAGAGTCAAGAACCACAGAGTTCCTGTGGCTGTAAGCCTTTACTGCCATAAAATCCTTTCTAATGCCTGTTTCCATCAATTTGGGTGCCAAAGAAGTCAGCGTGTGTCAGGCAGCAGGAGCGTGTGAGGGAGCCCATTCTGTCAAGTAAAACAAGGTTTTCTTCAAAAAAATGCAAGATGCTGGAGTGTGTATTTTCAGCAGTAATTCTTTTCACACAGGAACTGGCAGGTTTTTTACTGTTGATACAGTGACAGTGACAATTTTAATCATTTTGCGCTTCCAGCTTCCAAACTCAGTCACAGATCTCAGATGCAAAGATTGCTTGCTGTGTTATTGCCCTCTGAAGAATACAAATGTGAAAATGAACCAAGTAACTAATTTCAGTATCTTCTTCTACACTTATCATTCTCTTCTGATGTCTCTTCATGTGTTTTAGTAAACTTTTTTTTTTTTTTTTTTTTTTTTCCCAAAAAATGCACTTAACAGTAAAGTGCGTATCAAAAGTACTTGAAATGAATATTCCAGTCTTGCAAATAAATACAAGTATTCACAGGAGAATGAGGACACGTTTGCACTTAAATCCTATTAACAGTGTTTCTGGAGATTGCTCATATGAGAGATGAGCAGCTATAGACTATATACTAACAGCAGACAAGAAAATTGGGTATTTTTTATTTTCATTTATTTATTTTTTAGGGTATAACTAAGTATCCATTTGTAAAAATCCTTAGTCATCAACTTTCAATATATATTTTTAAAATATAATATTATTAACTACAACAAAGTTATGTGGTTGTTACCGTACCTATGGGTAGTCTGGCTTCATGAAGGCAGTCTGACACCTCTCAACTACTTCATTACCTTCGTTGTGTTGGGGACTCCTGGCAACTTGGTGAAAAATGAGTTGTTACAATATTTGTTTAGAAATGTCAGCAAGAATACTATGATGATAACTAGAACTAGATGCATAAAAATCTTACCAATGACAATTGAGAAACTGTGAAATAAAGGTAGTATTTTTTTTTTTTACAGTATTTACAACATGTAAATCGGAGACAATTATTGAAATGCAGCACCAAATTTCATTGTGTCCTTTTTGTCAAGATTGCTTTTATTGTAAATGAAAATGTCATGATTGCTTTTATAAAATTTTTCAAGAAACTATGGACTACAGGATTTTTTTTTTTTTTTCTGAATACTTTCTCCTGGGTACTAGGTAGAAAACAAAATTCTTCCAGCATTACTTTGCACAAAATGACCAATCGAAAATGAAAACGGAGGAGGGAACCAGAAGGAAAAAAAAAACAAACAACCAAATCACCACTCCTATACTTCACAGAATCCTAAAATTAAATGATGGCAATTAGGGGAATTGACCTGGAACCTCATGTGGACAATACAGTAAACACATACTGGCTTAACATACAACTGTAATTAAAATATTAAATAAAAAACAAGATGTCAGGATGCGCGAGGAATGGGATGAGGAGTAATACAGAAAAATAAAACCCGCATGTGTCAGCTGGGTGGTGCATTCACCTACATGCTTGTTGTGTATGTCACACCTCCGTCCCTGAACAAGGATGCTGAAGGTCAATGAGCTCTAAGGAAAGCCAGCAAAAACAACTTCTGGGGGCATAGAAATGCTCCTGTGTGACGAGTGGAAAGTTTGAAATTGTTTGGTTGTCTCAGGAAACCAATAAGCAGGACACGATGAAAAGGAAAAACAAACAAACAAACAAACAAACACAAAAAAGGTTCTTTTATTTTTCTTTGTAGCGCAGAGTTCAGTTAAATTACAAAGTGGTATGTTTAAAGCCGGTAAGAAGATAATCCCCCCACGTACATTAATAAATTAATTTCCTCATAATACCAATGAAGTCAGGGACAAGACTGATAAAGGAACTGGACATTTGTATTGACAGGAATTATAGACAGCTACGGGTTATCGCAAATGTTTTTTGAAAGAGAATAGAGATGTCATTCATGGGTGTCTAAGGGCAAATCTTCTGATCACTCTGATCAGTCTGAGGATCTGATTAACCCTTCTCAACACTCATAACCTAATCAACACTCATGTAATCTTTTACAGCAGCCAGTACCGAAATCAGGATACCCAAGGCAGAGCCTATGCTTGCAGTGGCGGGTTAAACCTGGTTGCAATTGTCCCCCAGCACCAAGACCAACAGGATGCGGACCATGCCCCATCATAGCCCAGGTGCTTGGTCTCTGAAGGTGGGTGAGCTCCACTGGGCTCCACTCAGTGGCCAGGAACGAATGGAGAGAAAGCCAGTTGGCTCAGGGCAAGCATTTTTAGGGGTCTTTCTAGAAGGTTACCTCTACAGGCATTCGGTGTCAGCATGAGCTCAGGCACTGCTCAGTGGACTTAATGCAGACAAAGCCAGAAAGACCAGAAGTGTGCCTGTTTTGATGCAGGTATGTTTCCTCCTCCTTAAAGATCCTATGCTCCAGTATTTTTGCCTGCTTAGGCAATGGTTCCAGGTCTTTCATTCACATTCCCACTACTTCTTTGAGGCCACGTCCAACCGAGAGAGATTATTGTTTCCACATCCACCCTAAATGTATGCAGAGGCTTCTCTCCACCCCGGCAATGCTCTTACAGTAGCACTTTTCATCCGCCCAGCACATGATGGGCTTGAAAGTCCTGTTATACATGGTACAGGATGCAAGCTGGTGATGATACAGCAGAAGCTAAACTGTTTGATGTTTAAATTGCAGGCATCGAAGTCAGACGAAAGAGCACCTGGCTGGCCAGCATTAACTTTTCTGAACTAGGTGGGAAAAGAAGCTAGATGTAATCAATCTATTCTCTGGTCATTATTTGACTGTTACATTGGGTCATTTCTCCTCAGGAAGGAGAAGATAGAAACAGTAGCTTTATCTGGCTCTAAAACCTCCTCATTTGAGCATGGAAACCATTGCTTAAGAGAACAAATAAATAAAAGTACTTGTAGAATTAGGGTTTGGTGCATGCATACAATTTAAAGAACCCCCCCACAACATTATTTTTTTATAGCATCATATATCAAAGCAGGCATCGGATCTTTACTCCTTTAATTTTATATATAAAACCCTTAACTAATTATGTTTTTCTTTTGGCTTTCCCTACTTTGCCAGGACCTCTTGCATGGAAAAAAAGCAACCTTCCTGCCCATGTAGTTTCGGATTAAGTACACTTCCTAAGTATATCTGGAAAGGTTTGTCATAGCCTCATGAATCCCTGAATTAGCACATGAAAACGTTCACAATCTGTCCCATAATGAAAACCATGCTTTTATGAAATGAAGCAAGTGATTCATTCTTCAAGCGAATTTTTGCAGGGTGCTGTCTCGTTAAAAATGACAGAGTGACAAACTAATGACAATTATTTTAGTTGCTCCTCCTCTTGCAGTGGTATTTAGTTAGAAGTAACAGCTGAAAAGTACATTATGAGTTTCGGAGTATATTTAGACATACTAGTAGATTTGTCTTTGCATTTACATATATATATATTTATATATATGAAGACCAAGCACTAAATGAATAAACTGAGAAGAAAATGAACACATGCAAGTCTTACAGTGTTTTACAGGAGTTGCCATTTTCTATATTGAAGTAATGAACTCCAATATAACACAAAGAATATGCAGCAGGAAATTCATTTGCCATGTTGTTAAAAAATAAAATAAAAATCAACAACAGTGATCTGAAAATATCCCAATATTTAAAACAAAGGAAAAAAAATAGCATTGAAAAGGAGTAGCTCAGAACAAAAATGTACTAGTGGCTAACATCATTTTATTCTATGCTACAGAACAATTATTGTTATAGAGGTATTAGTCAACATTTACTGAGACACAAGGTTTCAGGCCATACAAGACTGGACATTCCTCAAGACAGAAGTCTTAAAGACGCAGAAGCAGGGTGTCCCTGTGTGCCATAAGATGAGCCGGTGGGGAAAAAGACTGATATGGTTGAACAGGGAACTTTTGCTGAGTCTCCAGAAGAAAAAGAGAGCTTTTGTCTGGTGAAAGAAGGGGCAGGCAACTCGGGGAGAGTACAAGGAAGTTGCCAGCATATGCAGGGAAAAAGTCAGAAAGGCCGAAGTCCAGTATGAGCTCAACCTGGTCGCTGTGGTAAAAAGACAACAAAGATGTTTTTACAAATATATTAACAGTAAGAGGAGGACCAAGGAGAATATCCATCCTTTACTGGATGCGGTGGGGAACATGACTGCTGAGGATAAGGAAAAGGCTGAAGTTATTAATGCCTTTTTTGCATCTGTCTTTGCATCTGGCACTAGTCAGACCACTTATCCTCAGGGTACTCAGCCTCCCGAGCTGGGAGTCTGGAACAGAGACCAGAATAAATGCCCCAAGGTTCAGGTGGAAACAGAAACCTGCTGCTCCACTGGGACTGTCACAAGCCCACGAGGCCAGATGGGATCCACCTGATGGTGCTGAGAGAGCAGTCATGGTCATCCAGAGAGGTCCCAGATGACTGGAGGTGACGCCCATCTGTAAGAAGGGTTGTAAGGAGGACCCGGGGATCTACAGGCCTGTCAGCCTGACCTTGGTACCAGGAAAGGTGATGGAACAGGTCATCTTGAATGCAATCACACAGCATGGGACAACCAGGGAATCGAGACCAGTCAGCATGGGTTCATGAAGGGCAAATTCTGCCTGACCAACCTCATCTTCTTCTATGACCAGATGACCTGCCTGGTAGATGAGGGAAAGGCAATTGATGTAGCCTACCTAGACTTCAGCAAGGCCTTTGACACAGTCTCCCGCAGTATTCTCCTGGAGAAGCTGGCAGCCCATGGCTTGGACAGGTACATGCATTGCCAGGTTAAAAACTGGCTGGATGGCCAGGCCCAGAAGGAGGTGGTGAACAGAGTGAAAAACTGCTGGCGATGGGTCATCAGTGGTGTTCCCCAGGGACTGGTGATGGGGCCCATCCTCTTTAATATCTTTACTGATGACTTGGACAAGGGAATTGAGTGCACCCTCGGTAAGTTTGCAGACAACACCATGTTGGGGGGAAGTGTGGATCTGTCAGAGGGTAGAAAGGCCCTGCGGAGGGACCTGAACTGGACGTCTCAATGGGCAGAGGCCAATGGGATGAGGTTCAACATGGCTAAGTGCTGGGTCCTGTGCTTTGGCCACAATGACCCCACGCAGTGCTACAGGCTTGGGGCAGAGTGGAGAAGCAAGGTCTGGGGAGCTGGGGGTCAGCCACTTCTCACAGGTAACTAGTGATAGAACTAGAGGGAATGGCCTCAAGCTGTGCCAGGGGATGCTCAGGTTGGAAATGAGGAGACATTTCTTCGCAGAAGGAGCAGTCAGGCACTGGGACGGGTTGCCCAGGGGGGTGGTGGCGGCATCACCGTCCCTGGGGGCGTTCAAGGAAAGGTTGGACGTGGTGCTTAGGGACATGGTTCAGTGGGTGACACTGGTGGTAGGGGGATGGTTGGACCAGGTGATCTTGGAGGGCTTTTCCAATGTTAATGATTCTATAACACATCTGTCTTCTAAACTTTTCCTGAATTGAAACCCAGACCATTATCAGTGTCGAACTCCAGCTATAATTCTACAACTAGACTCCAGACCCAGAGCCTAGTGTAGCTGCTATTGCTTCTCTGCGCACTGCTAAGTAACCATATGCACTTCATCCTCCTTTATGTAATAGCTATTGCAAAGTAAAAGTCAATAATATTTGAGTACCCAACAGTTCAAGGATGCATCTCACAGTCACATGAAAGGGGTGATTAAAGAACAACCCTGCACTTAGTGCTATTCTTTAAATGTGCAGGGTTAAAACTGACCAACTGTGCTGTACTACATACATAGCTCCACCAAACAAAGAGGAAGATAATCAAACAGCAAAGAAAAAAACTAGTTTTGTGTTCCAAATGAAGTTGCAAATTAAGAAGCTTAGTTTACTGACACAATTCATGAAATAATAACAAAATTAAAGCTAACTGAAGCTTTAAAAGAACAGCTACAAACATCTGAGTAAAGTCATACATTTCACTACACTTTTTATTTCAAACATTTACAGTCTTTTAGTTTCTTCTAAACAAAACTTGTTAATATAGATTTTTTGCTTTTCCTTAATGTTTTAAACCTCTACATTTTCCATTACATTGTCTCTATAATTTAGTATTTTATATATATAATATATAAAGTGCATTTTAGCATCTATTCACTTCCAGTGCTTGGAATGTTGTTGTTAAAAAAAAGCAGCATATTTGCTTATTAAATATGTTATGACACATTTAGGCTACAAAGGCCTACAAAATACACTATGAAAATGAAGAGGTCTTTCTGTGTTCACCTTCTTGTCACATGCAATTAAAACTGATAGACAATTGTAACACTGAACTAAATAAAAGGTATGGAACAGTCCTGAAGACCGTATGGGGTTACCAAAATCTTATTTCAGCTTTCCAGGTTAAAACCAGATACAGAGATTTGAAAATATTAAGATGATTTTTGATAAGACTTTAAATATCAGAGCTCAGCAAAGTTAAGCCTTGCTACATTATTGCCTTTTCAAATGCAGAGCTACTTAGTGTTTTTTTTTTTTTTTTTTTTTTAAAACTTGCTTTTCATGCGACTTGTTAAGCTAAAGCACTGTATGTAGCAATAATCTTTTATGAAATACTGAATTTTATACCTATAACAATTATATAGGCTATGCTTACATGACAAGAAAGACGACGCTTGATGTATAAACTCCATGCAAATAAACAAGTCATGAATTTGAAAACATCAGTAATGATCAGGCTGGTTTTCAAGAAGCTCACACCTTTGAAGGAAGATACTGAGCTCTGAGTCATCCAGGGAAAACTTGCCAGTATCAGAACAGAACAACCTGGCTTTTCTAAGTCATATCAGGTGTCACGTCAAAATGTGTAGCAGTCATCCTCATGCCTCCAGCTTAAATCTGTGAGCAATTTTATTTGTCAAAATGTAAGAGTAAGCATTAAGCTTTGAATAGTCTAATTTTAGTGAGGATGATGGATTTAACATTTGTGGCCTTTAATTCCAGATGTAAACAGCTCTTAAAGCACCCCTTACTTACTCCATGATTATTTTCCATCTGTTAACTAGGCGGGAAAGTGGGCCTTAAAGGTGAAAAACACTATCAAAATAAATTGTGCTTCAGATGATTTGTAGTTGAGAAAATGCATAGCAATAGCAAAACTAATTTTGGAAGCTGAATATATACATGTTTGAGATAATTTTTCATGAGAAATACAGAAGAGCTTCCTGTCCAAGCTGCTAACCGAAACAATTTTAAATAGTATTTTCTTACAGTAAATAGCAGTTAAAACTATTTAGCTCGTTTTGATTCCCATAGAATGAACATCGAGTGAATAATTACAGCTATAATCTTTTCAAGTCTCTTTCCAAAAGTTTTCTGTAGAATTATGTCATTAAGACAGAGCTTTCTGCACATAACATGGCTATAATTCAATTGTACTTAATGGCTCCTACTTCATTTTACCCATTTGCCTTCATACTTAGGACTTTGTGAATGCTTTGCCATGGTTTGTAAAATTGATGACAGAACATTAAGTTTTCATTTATATACATAAAGAAACTGACTTAACGATAAAACTATAGGAAAAACCCATACACCTAATGAGGATAAAAAAAAAATCTTTAAAAGAATTTTTTTATTTAAATTCCACATCTTAGACACTGTGACAAAGTATAGTTTTGAAAACTGCATTAATTCTGAAACTTTTGTCCCTTACCATGCCCTCCCTCCAAATGAATGAGCCAATTTTATACATATCTACAGTATTTAATAAAGATATCCAAACCAGCCAAAGTTCTACATAAATGTTTCAGCACTTAAAAAGAAACATTTAATTTCTTCTCACTCGGCAAAATTAAATGGAAACACAGCATTTATCCAAATAAAGAATGCATTAAACTGTTTTCCTCTATGGGAAAAAGCAGTATCTTAATATGATGACTTAATAAAAACAACAGGTTAACTCAAGAAGGTAGAAACTCTGTTCTTGTTTAAGTATTTGCCAGTTAATCATATCTGATCAATAATAAACCAGTACTTCTTTTGGAGTCTGAATGAATGTTTTAAACATTATAAGTTATTTGATAGGGTATTCTATACATTCTTTGGCTATATATGTTAAGGAAGTTAAATACACATGAAAGCTACTAACTACAAGTACCTTAAAATAATACACATTTACAGATTATACAGGGATCAGAGTGCAAGCACGATACAAGCATTGTTTTCAGGGACTAAGTTACAACATCCATTTTTACATCCCAAACTGAAGGCTGTAGACAATCTTAAGATTCTTAGATTTAGAAATCTCCTTGCAGAGCTTCTTCACCAGCTAAGAATGCCTCAAACTAAACTGTTGCTTCATGGACTAACGTTATCATTTTCAATTATTAGATATAACCTGCAGTGTCTGTCTTTTTTCTTTAAAAGAATGAAGAAGTTCAGAAATTGCTCATATAAAGAACAGAAATACTGGTTGTATCCCAATATGGAATTATAACAATTTTTAGATTCTTTTACGTCTTTTGAAGATCTTTAGGAAACAAAACATGAAAGCAGAAATCCATGTCAGTTTTCAGAAAAAGTTTAGGGTTATAGTGATTTTGTGAAAAATGCTTAACTTTCTTCTTGCAGCATTTCTTCTATTTCCTTATCCCAGTTTTCATCACGTTTTTCTGATTCTGTCACCACCTCATACTCTTGAAGCTCTTGTTGCAATTCCTTTTCCCAGTCAGCAGTCTCTTCTGTTAGAGAGAAATTATTTGTGAGAATAAACTTGATGACATAAAACGTTACTTATTTATACAAAATGAGATGAATTTGCACTGAGTCTCACTTATGTCCCTTGAATTTTATGGACAGCCTTCTTTAAAAACTAAAGAAACCACAAGATCAAATATTCATCTTCTGACTGACCACAGATAGGAATTAATTAATATACTAATCTGTATTCTTGTGTGCACACTATACTAAAGAAAGATAAAAAGCAAATACATAGCTTAGCTGTAAAAAGCATCCATTTGCTAACTTGTTTCCTACAGACTTTCAGTTTACTATCAATGGAATCTCCCTGCATGCTTTTAAGTCTTGGGGGGATGTGGAGGGAAGCTGTGATATTTAGAAAATGAATGAAGTTACAAAGTTTGTTGAATATACTATTAAGAAAAAGACAGGATCAAATACTGTGGATAATTTTGAAGTGAAGCAATTATTCTCCTCACTGATATTTGTAACTAGACAAGCCCATTTAATCCCAGTTGAAGGTAATCATATTTCATACTTCAGGGCAAAAAAAAGAATGAGTCAGAAGGCACTCCTGTGTTTTTAAGCTCTGTTTAATTAAATTTGCCTACGATATGTAAGAGCATGGGGGAATAAGTAGGTGTTTGATGTGTTACTTGTTGGTTAGTACTTCAGCCTAGAAGGTGGGTAATTCCACAGTCCAAGTCAGTAAGGCCAGCTGAGATTTCTTTGAACAAATTACTCATTAATGCCTTATTGAAACACTTCCATAACAAATTTAGATGCAAGTTTGGCTACACATTGGAAAAAATAGCAATTTCAAAAACCAAGGATTCAGCAACATCCATAACACAATGAAAAATAACTTCTGTAAAACATATTATGATTATCTACTTATAAAAGTGTCTTCACTGTAAATAGTTCATTGAGTATGGCCAGAGCCATGTCATTATAGATTATTTTTATGCTATTTTACATCAGTATTAGTTCTTCTGAACCACTTTATTCTTAAAAAAAAAGACTGCTTTTTTTCCTTCTCATCATTGTGAAAGCTATTTGTTGAATGTTAACCATTCCAAACACATGTAAACCTTTTGCAGCAAAGGCACCTGGCAAACTCATAGTCTGGTGCAAATACTGACTTTTTAGCTGGCATCACAAGAAGCCTGACTTCCAAATACTGTACTCTACCTACAGTAAAGAAAAAAACACATGCACGTAATGACCTATGAAAGAGAATGGTAGACAAAACAGTACTTCACCGTCACTTTCATAAAACAGCCACCTAAGAATTGTTAGTTACTTTGGACTTACACTCTTCACAGATAACATTTTGTACAAGACAGGCTGGTGGTAAGAACTACTATTATTTTCTTTTTAAATCAACCTAACTTAGAATTACTGTATTTAAGACACAGAAGTTTTACCTTCTACTACTGAAGTCTCTTCTTTCTTTTTGTCTAGCACCAGTTGTTCCATTTCTTTTCTTAGGTCTTCCTGATTCAGATTACAGGCATCAAAGGCATCACTCACAAATTCTGATACACCTGGACTTGTGGAAATCTCTTCCTCATCCTGTAATAAGATAGTGTTGTAAAAGCTTACCCCAAAAGTGGGAGGATAGAATGTCACCAATATAAACTTATTCTCATTCAAATGACTGCCTTTTAGTTACAGCCAGAAAAAAAAAAAGACAGCAAACCAAATGCATCACCCTGACAATTCTTTGTACAGTTAAGAACATTAGACATTTACTCTGAAAATGATCTGCTTTTCATCCTAGCCGCCTTTCTGCATTCTCTTAAAAACTTTAAAACTGTTTTTGTAGCATTCAGAAACAATACCAAACCCATAAATAGTTTAGAAAAGTACTTAAGACGTATACTAAAGTTTGACCATTAATTCAGTAACAGTTTTCTACACACAAATAAGATTAAGAGGAGTCTGTTCTTTAGAAATGTTTCTGGCTTAATTTAGTCCACTGCATATTATTGCCAAATGAATGCACAGTTCTGCTTCTGCCAAGAGTTTTCTCTGGCACTGATTTTACAATCCAGAAATGAACAAGGGTCATTAAGTGTCTAAGGTAAAACTTTCTGCAGTGTCAAGCAAAGCTCTTCTTGCTCTTGCAACAAAATAATGTTGCTATGGCAATGCATAATTTAGATTTCCAGCACTTAAGCTTGACACTGCTGAAGAGTTGGACAAAACATAGTACACATTTTTATGAAGGTATCCACTGTGTTTAAATAGAATGCAAACCTTCTACTCTGAACATTTTTGAAATGCTTCTCCGAAGAGTAAAAAAATCTTTATTATTATAATGTACAGGATACTAATGAAAGTATACCTCAGATAAATTATTATTTCTTCTACTGAAAATTAATACTACGGCAGAACAGCAGCAAGTTAGAACTGGACTGTCAGATATTATAATAGTTTCAACTTACTCAAAAGGATGCATAATTAACTATGAAATAACAGTTTCACGTAATAAATGCCAGATAAATATGTTTTTACCTCTTGAGATTTTATCTGAGGCTTTATTGTAACAGGTGGTGTTTTTGGCCGTATTGTTTCTAGCAAGAGAGAGAAAATCATAGATTACATGTAAATACATACAGATTTCATTTAATCAAACAGCTATTAAATATAGAAAGAAACAGAAGGAAACATCGTATTTTAAATTTTAATGAATCCTGGTGGTTAGCGGTTGAATTCATCTATAGGTGGTAAGGCATTTGCAACAAACACAAAACCTAAAGAAGGAAATTTCTGATCTTAATTAACTACGGCAAATTCAGCAAGCCACTTACTTATTATGAATCCAAAGTTAAATCACTGGAACCCCTCTGCCCCATTAAGCAATCCAAAGAACCACATAAATAGGAACAGCTGGAAATGGGGAAAAATGCTTTCTATAAAAAACTCAGATTGCATCACACGCTGCGAGATCTTTCAAGTACTAAGGTGTAGACTTCCTCAGGAAATAGAGGTACCACCTACCATGGAACTTATCAACCTTCCCTGCTTGGGTACTACTATTGACACGGGTATCAGCTCTTACATACAGCAGACTTATCTGCATGCATACCCCTAAACCCACATAAGAGCACTCCAGTGTCTCACCTTCTTTCACTCAGGCAGAAGTCACTGAAAAACAAACCCTAGGAGCTGCTGCAGATTTCCTAAAACTCACTGCACATTCTCCACGTAGCAGCATGGTACTGGGAAGACAATGGTTGTTTACAAGGAAGTACAGATCTTTTTCTTGGTAGATAAATGAACACCCCAGCTTTCTTCCTCAGATTACTAGAGGGGTAGAGGGTTAATAATAAGAGATGGCTGCAGGAACAATTAACATGCTGGACAGGTTGTAGTAGTGATGGAGTGCTTGCTTAGCAGTTTATTTGTTTAAACGTGCAAAGCAGCTGTGAGCTTGCAGCTGTGTTTATTGCAGTGTAGCCGGGTGGACCTTTCCTGCTTACTCAGTGATTTCTGAAGAGGGAATTTTTTCAGGTTTAATTTCTAAAATTAAGATCAGCTCTAATTAAAATAATTCTCTAATTGGTAGCTGTCACAGCTTATACAGCTCATCTGCTAAACGGCCACTGCTCTGTCACATCCTCTTTTCTCCTTCCCCTCCCTAGATCTTCACAGCATCTGTTCTTGTACCCAACACCATGTCCAAAGAGGCTCTGCTATTCTCAGCCGTGGGAGGCTGTGGAACACGGCACTAACACTTTGCTGCTCAATGATGAGTGCCCAAAGCACTGGGCAGGAAAGGTGCCTCAAGCTTCACCTCCTTCTCTCATGCAGAAGCAGCACAGCACTGCTGTGCTGGGCCATGCACCAGTCTAATGCGACTAACATACCATCAGCACTGTTCTGCATCTACTGGCCTGCCGTCATCTCCTCCACTGCTGATGTGCTCTCTGCCCATGTGGTAACTTAATTCCCAAGTAAATAGCTCTGCCTGAAGGAGCAGAATCTAACATTTTGTTATAGAACTTATGTGCATATAGTTTCCAGGTCAGAACATGAAAAGCTTTCAATTTTTCCTTTTTTTCTCCTTTGCATGAATCATGCTAGTTAAACTTTGTAAAAACAACATGTAAGGAGGAGACAGATGGAGATAAAATGAAGGCAATTAATTCTTTTTTGTAGATGCTGGCTTTATGAGACACTCTGAATATTAAGAAAAGTTACCAACAGGCAAGTAATTCTAGTTCTACACCCTCCCCCCCCCTCCCCCCCCAATTAGGGAATCCAACCTTCAAAAGTCATGTAAAACAACACCAACACAGATGATTCAGAGCTCCCTACACTTATGAAGTCTTGAAATCAAACAAAACATATTTACTATAGTTTAGTAAATGTATCTTTGCCATTACATAAAATATAGCCACTAGGAAGGTTAACCTATCTGCATATCAGTCTTCTGAATCATGAGAACCTTCACAGGCCAAAAGATGCTGTATATTTTTTCTCCCCTAAATGAACATGTTTTGTTTTCAGTCACAATAGTAAGTTTTACTGGAAGAGCTCTTCGTGTATAATCCAGCAACTTTCTCTAGCAATTTCTAAGCACTTGGATGACTCAAAGATGACAGTTTTGTCGTTCAGTAAGTTCAGTTGCCCTGTTTCTCCTGTAGAGTTGAGACACTTCCACCAGAACAGACATGGGTTGGCAGATTTGAATACTGAACTTTTTTTTTTTTTTTTAAATATGGTTGTAAAGGAAACCTTCAGCACTTAAATAGAAGTTTTTCTGTCATTAATTAAACTAGCCAATCAGTCACAACAGTGATAGCTTTTTTTTTCTGAAATTGGTTTACTGAAGCAGTGATATGCAGAAACAGAAATCAAAAAGCTCAGTGGTAAGGGGAAGCTTACTAATAGTAAACAGGCTTTGCAAGGAATATGCTTATCAATGATAATGAAGAAAATCTTTTGGCAGAACTAAGGTTTTCTAGTCTTTCCAAATGCAATCAAAAGGACTAAAAGGCAGTAATAAATGAAAGGATTCAATATGAAGATGTACTGCAAGGCACTACAGAAACCAGAGAAGACAGTCACCACTCTTAACAGTCTACAGTATAATCCTATCAGTTGGTGTAATGCAAAATCTGAAGGAAAAGAAATCTAAAAGGGAATCCAAAAGAAAAAAAAAAAAAAAGAACAAAATTACCACTACCAACAACAAAAACAAGCCAAACCCCCGAACTCTCAAAAAAAAAAAATAAAAAATAAAGACATCCAAGAAGAAACAAAATGATGTAAATGCATTTAGATGGCAGTTAGGTGCAAAGGTTTATGAAACAGTGAGAAACCCAGCGATTTCCTGAGTTGGATGGCACCTATGCAGAGTAACAGTAAACACAATTTGCAACAGTATGACAAAAATGGGAGCTGAATGTGGTGAGACTGTAGGAGTGCTATGACATGAACAGTTAATTAGGAAACAAGCTTAAGCACAGCCTGCACCAGAAGCTAATGACAGAAAATTTCTAGTTTGATAAAACTGTTAGTGCAGGGCACTGAAGAGCAGTTCCTTTATACAAGGAAAAAAAATAAAGTTGCAGCTTCCACAAAGCCAAATCTTGGGGGATTCTCAGTTAACATTTGGTAAGAAGTGAAAGAAGTGACTTTGTTTTCCTTTTACGTTTTCCTTCCGTCTTCCTTTTCTTTGATTTTTTTTTTAACCCAGACATCTAATTATGTGAATTTTGTCAAGAATTAACATCTCTGATGCTATTTTCTCTTTCATAGAGAGTTGACGTTTTTCACTCATCTCAATCTATCCTTCCTTTATAATTGCTGACCAGTTTATGGCTTCCTGAAGAAATGGCTTTTTGGCACATATTTTGATAAGCATAATGGTTAAAAAATGCATGAACACACAAAAAAATATTTTATGAAAAAATCAAATTCTAAACAATAATAGTTATCAACAGCATTACTATACATCTTGTCTGATTTCCAATTAATGCAATTAAGTATGGAAAAAGTATAAAAAAGGAAGAAAAACGAGATTCATGGTTTTGGGCAAGCACAATGTAAGGCACCTATGACAAGATGCTAGATTTACATCAGAATACAGAACTACATGATTGAAAATCAGAGGGTATACTTTAGTAATCATTGCTAGTAAAAAAAAAGTACAGAATTGAAGCTACTTATGCAGGTAAGATTAAAAAGAGAATGTGAATGCAATTGATCAGATGGAGTCTGTCAAATAGACAGACAGATGTAACAGACAAAACCATACAGCACAGCACAAAGGGGCAGGAGACTATCTGCTGAAACACTTGCCACAGAGGCAGGGAAGGTGACACCAAAATGCAGCACCTTCAGCAGCGTCAAAGTCAGCTGTGAGAATACAACCATGGAATAAGGACTACACTGGCACCACTCTGCTTTGTTTGTTCTAGATGGGGTCTTTGCCTGTGCTAACACACACACCCTGAACAAATCCTACGAGAAACAGAATGAGGTAAAGTGACCAAGGCATGCATACGCACACAACAAAAACAAAACAAAACAAAAAAACAATTTGCGGAAACTACAATCCTTTTGTCAAAAGTACCTTCTATGCAACATGCCAGCCCAACTCTGTAATCCCCCAATAACCTTCCCTGCAATCCAAGATTCAGCTGCCTGTATCCAAGGAACCAAGGCCCAGGTGAGTAACCTTGGCTCAGATTGTGTAGAAAGTTACCAAGTTGAGAAAAAAAGCTGTGAGAAAGTCTGTAAAAAGTTAAGAAAGGTGACATTAGAAGTAGCATTACAAAGATGGGATCATTAGCAGTGTAAAGACTAGAGAGGAAAATTATCAATATGCAAAGATATATCTGAAAGGGGGGGAAAGGATTCAGCTTGACACTGATCAGCTGGTTGTCAGTCAGGCTGGCAGTGTTATCAGAACATCAGCACCAGTGGATTTGATGATTTTTATTTATTTTTGATCTGGGGATATGCAAATCTGTTCCAAGGTACAGCAAAGGCTTTATCCTCCTGCCCCAATGCCTATTCCACCTGTAAAAATTCCTTGGAGGTGATGAATGTACCTAGCTTTGGCTATTATTTTATGAGCTACTAGATATCTTTTGCATCTTAGCCAGTAACTTCTTCACACTCTTAAGCTGTACATATTCCTGCTTGAAGAATTGGTTTGCATACAGGTAAAGATGCTCAGTGACTCAGAAGAAGGTCAGTAAGAATATGTTGCACAAACTGATCAGCACAACTGAAGAAACATATGCTAAGGAGGCTTTTTTTATCTCAAGGTTGAATCTTGGATAACCTTACGTAATGATCTTCCTCCATTTCTATAATACACTGCATGCCTTTCCATCTCCTATGTGCCTCTGCCACCACAGTAATTTTACCCCAATATCACTAACTTACTTCTGTTTGACCTGAGGCCTAAGCAAAACAACATGTGCTGAGACAACTGAGAGCAAAGGGCATGCTGGGTTGGCTAGGACCTGTTATCTGTCAGGTGAACCAAAGGTACCTGGGACTTCTAACAGGTCAAAAGAGCACACCAGAAACCACTGGTGGTGGAGAGCAGAGTACAAGATTTCATCTCTTGAGAGTTGCAGTCTTCTGGCAAAGTTGGCTGAAATTGCAAAACTGGTTAAAAGCACTGGGAGCCCCCTCCCCCCTTCTAACAAACAGAAGGAGTATGATGAGAAAAGTCCTAACTTCATAGAAAATCAAAGATAAGAATTCTGTCACCTGATGTATACAGTCAGTAGGCATGACTTTAACTTAATAAACTGTGCCAAAACTAATTTCTTCCACACCTGTCAGTTGACTATCCTCTTCTCTGCCTTTGTTCTCCTCTTTTTTTTCTACTGCTTGCTGTTGAGCAGCAAGTGCGGTGAGCTGTGCAGACTGTTTAATTAGGGACACTCTGTAGAAATAATTTCTCCAGAATACCTCCTCCTTTACACTAGAGAGAGAGAAACAGATATTGATTACTACATTTGGAAATATGTTTGCTTTCACCATCTAGCAATGAACAAAAAACAAATATGCAGAGGAAAGGGATAAACAGAGTTGCCTCCTGTAAAAACTTAGAAATTTGTGATATAAGCAATTAAAAAAAATCCATCATTATAAAAATTCTTGATCTCTTCCACAACAGTTACATTGTCTGTTCAAAACCAGTTTCCCTTGCTTGCAATACTACTGTTTTGTATTCTTTTGTCATTTCTCCAAGGGGCCTATGACTATCTGTAATCATCTCTTTGGGAGATCAATTACACCTTTGGATATGAAGTTCTTTGTTGCTGCATTTACCTTTGTTTGGGAAAAATGTTTTCAAATATTTACTAGACTAGACGTAAAAAAAGAGACTTCTTCTAAACTAAAAACAAGGGATCCTTAGTAGTTCCGAATTTGTAAGATTTCTGTTCTTTCCTTTAATTGCTGAACTGCAATGCACATGCAATATCCCATGTATTTGAAACTCGCAGATATAAAATGCGTAAAGAGGAAGTACAGAAAAGATTGAAGGAAGCAGAAAAAAAAGGAGTAAGTTAGGAATATTTACAGATACATTAAAAGTACTGCGTTAAAGTTACCAGCAAAAGTTACTTACTGTTTAGGGACGAGATCAAACCTCATCCTATTGAGGAGCTGATCTTCTTGTAACATCACCATCGCAACAGGGTACATTTGATCAAAGTCAAAATTAAACTGAACACCTGCTGGAGGATCCCTTAGAAAGTTTCGTTTATCCTTTGAAGAACATGAGATAGTTGTTAACTAATATCAGAAAAAGGTTATTGCATTTCACATACCCCACCACCAAATCCCACTTCTAACATAATTCTATTATAGCACAAAGCTGTAAAGCTTTTTTATAAAAATGAAAAATCATACTGTTGATCTACTTTGACTCAAGTTAATGCTGAAATAAATCCTGCTTACTTCGCCCAAGATCAATACTGTGACACACATTTAAAAAAAGTATTTTGAAAATAAATAATTTAACAAATGTCAGACAAACTTGCTTTGGAAAAACAAAAGCAGTTTTAATCTTTCCAACAAGATAAAAATCAGATAAATACTTACCGCTGATAAGGCCAGTATTTGTTGTTGAATTGTCTCTTCTTCATTGCTGTCTACCCAGGGAGGAACTGCTGCTTCTGTTATTGAAAGAAAAAAATATTTTCATTTGTACTACTTTAAAAAAACAAAAGTCACAAAAATAAGCAGACTTGCATCAGCAAGTTAGTTCATTGTTCCTTTTTCCTGAAAAAAGCCTGAGGCATAAGACATCCATAAGATCACTCTAGGCCTGGATCTTTGCTTTTCAGAGGTAAATAAAAACTTGAAAAAGTTGCCAATTTCTGTAACTATAAAACAAAAACTGTGGAGGTTTCTTCAGTGTCAGAGTTTATTGCCTCTTTGTTTAACTACTGAAGTAAAGCTGTATAACTGGGTAAGCTGCCTGCAAATAGAAATTTCTAGATTTACTTTAAACATGTAAACTTTGCCTAAATTAAAATTTCAAAATACTTATTAGCATATTAATTTTCTGATAACCAGAGGACACCAATTCTTCACCTATGGAGAAAAAAATTATAGATTTATAACAAATTACAATGAATTATACATTGAAAAAACATACTGCAGCTAACCTGATTTACATATTTACAAGAACGTTTCCAGAGTAATTCTGTAGAATTACACAGAAAATAAACTATTCTAGATGTATAAAAATCTATTAATCTCTTCACTGCTGATGCAAATTCAGCTTGCGGAAATGCTATAATTCATCTGAACGAGTTAACACAACTCTTGTGCACTGAACTATCTATGCCTACTTGCCTATTCACTTGATATAAGCAAACTTTTACCCACATGGATTCATGTGCTAATGTGAATGCTAATCCTTTAGGTCATGCTAATCCATTAGGCCATCTCTCTCTCGGTCTCCCCTTTCTTGTCAATGTAGCCACCCAGTTTTATGAAACTTATAGGAATATTTCATCAGATTCCAAAGTTTACTCACAGATACAAGATTACCCATAAAGCCACTAATTATTCAAACAGTAACAAATTATTATATCCAGGTAACACATTAAGTGAGATATAACCCAAACGATGAAGCATAAAGTAGAAAAAAGCACCTATTTTAAAGTCTCAGATAGATCCACTTGTCTTAATAGTGCATGGGTGGATAACTCATAGGATTTAGATCACAGATAATTACAGAGCAAAAGAGTTATGGGAAAGCAAAAGAGCAATTATGCCTTTAATGTAAGCAGAGCAACTACTCCTACGGTGACTCATTAATATTACAGTGCAACCCCTAACCCGTGTTTTTCATTATGAAAACGTGACGCCATTGCCAAAACTCAGAAGAAAGGTAATCAGCATGACTGTTTTCAATAAATACACAGGCTTAAAATTCAAAACAACTGTAAGGCAGCAGCTTTGCTAGCACACTGATCTTTCAGTTGATTTCAAAAGTTTAATTTAATTAAAAAGCCAAATCTAAACTTAGTAGTTAATGCAACAACTACATCACTTAACATCATGTTCCTATCCCACTGAATATATTGAAGTTCTGCCATATAAATGTTTCATTAAACAGAGAGATCTGATGGATTAGGTCTGGACATAGCTCAATTACCCAGCCCCCAGAAAAATATAGTTTATGCAGTACCGTGTATTATTCAAAATAGTGTACGTTACCTGATTTTTTTGTTTGCTGTTCTTGGACAAACTTCTTTTGTTCCTTCTGAAAGTCTCCAATAATTGTCTAAAATAAAAATTAGGGAACCACAATAAATAAATTCACTTCCTTTGTTTCATGTCTGTTCAGATAATGCTTTCAAATGCATTTCAGTAACATATTTTCATATCTCTTTTCTCAGGCCCTTTCTGTAAGTTAAAGACTTTTTGTTGCAGTCATACATTCTACTTTACTCAAAAATTGAATTTTGCCTTTAAACTAAATGAACTCGTTCAAAAATTATATTTATAACTTTATTAAGTTCAGGGGACAAAGATCACAACAGAAAATCCTAGTGTATGGACTTAATCTGAACATCAGCATACTATGCATACCCTTACCTCCTTACATATCAGACAGACAGACTGTTTAGATTTATTTAAGCATGTTTTCAGAAAGACTAAGAACTTAAAGATACCCTTGGTCTTACAGAAAGATTCAAGACTCAACTAAGAAATATATCCATTGCAATAAATCAGACTTACAAAATTGTTAAGTATGACTTTCAGAAGGTGTGCTTTGCTGAAATCAAATAATTTCTCCACCTATGTTGACAAACTTTCATCACAAAATTATGTTCAGAAATATCCTATATAGAAATTAACATTGAAAAATATGGAATGGTCATGGAAGAGTTATACACTTGATGTAAAACACCACATTGTGCCTTTTACAGCAAAAGTTTTAGATTTAGAATCATAGAATCATTTAGGCTGGAAAAGACCTCTAACATACCTGGTCTAACCTTTAACCTAGCACAGACAAGTCCACCATGTCCCTAAGCAAGCCCCACGTCCCTAAGCTCTACATACACACATTTTTTGAAGACCTGCAGGGATGGTGACTCAACTGCTTCCCTGGGCAGCCTGTTCCAATACTTCACAACCTTTTCAGTAATGATTTTTTTCCTAGTAACCAACCTAAACTTCCCCTGGTGCAAACGTGAGGCCATTTAAAACAAATTTCATAGACAGGAATGCCATAACCTATGTAACAATGCCAATGTTGTTCTGTACTTGAAAGCACAGGCAAAAAAGAAAAGGAATGTTGCTGGAAGTTAGAAGTGAATACTTAAACTTATTGTAAGACATTTTAAGATATAAATTTTAAGCAGTAATCAAACGGATCAATCATTGTGGGTGCTGCTAGGTATAGGTATAAGTTACCTGAATTTTATCATTTACAGAATAAAATAATTTATACAGTTAAGAGAAAAGGTTTAGAATGCTATAGAAGCTATAATCCTATTTCTCCCATATGTAAGCTTTTACGTCAAAATACAGACTTTACATTACCTGAAGTACAGAGAAAAGAAAATTAAACTTTAGGCATAAGAAACTGTCACAAAGTACCTACAGCATATTTTGAGTGCTACTGCTTGCGTAATAAATGATCTAAGAAGCATGTGTGTAATAAATGAACCTTCTTAGTCTATTTTTCCTTTTTTTTCCCCAGCATCATTAAAATTATATCATAACAGAAATTTAGAAGTGTATTTTGATGATTAATTTGGAAAAAGACAAACATTTATTACAACAAAAAATGAATCTGACTGTATTAAAAAAAAAAAAAAAAAAAGGGGGAATTCTTTAGTTTCTGGGAAGGGGTGTCTGAGAATAGCAGGAGGATGGGGCTGGCTGAATCTCCTGTGCCTGGCACTCCTGGATGCACGGTCCCACTACAACTGGCTTAGTTTTGGCCAGTTCCCTTCCAAGCTACCTTTGCTCTACAAAAACACTTGCTGCAGAATTAAAGCAATTGGAGCCTACAGCCAAGAAATGGGAGGGCAAGAGATGAATGGCAGGGTGAGGGAAAAGAACAGGACCATAGCAAGGTATTTCATTAGCTCACTGGGTCTTATGAAAACATACCTGTATAGCTCTAGGCCCTTACTACACAATATCCACACAGCTGACCTCATTCTGAATCTTGCTACAAAGACATTTATGAAACATGCTATAGCATTTTCCTCCTGCCACTTAACTGGAAAAAGAAAAACAACTACACATCTCCCAACTCTAATGTCTCTAATTCTTCCAGCCTTTTCCCCTATTTCATCACTTATTGTTTTCTGCTGTTCTTTCTTATTTACATCCTGAAGGAAGTAAACACAGGTGCAGCACCTAGTAAAGCAGAGTTGACTTTTTTTTTTTTTGCACACCTATCCCCTGAATGAACATTTCAGTCACATCATTTACCATGACAGGAGATACCTGTAATTGAAATACGCAGTTCCTAAAACCAGCGTAAAGAAATGTTACCCCATGCTGGATTTACTACACATTACCACAACAGTATGCAAGCAAATCTTTCAGATCAAGTATCGAGAAATAAAATACCTTATCAATGATACTGTCGATTTTTCCTTCTTCTACAGACTTCTTTATGGTCTGTGCTGTTTCAGCAACGGATTCAGATATCTTTTTTGTGGCAGCAGTGGCGAAATTGAAGAGGTAACCTTTCACAGATGAGAAGAACAAGAACTGAGAAAAGGTATCTTTACATCCAGTTCTCATACTAAAATCACATTTCTAGGTATTAATTTGGATACCTACTTGAAGTCTTCTTCCAAAATCATTTAACCTAGCTCTGACCTCCAAAGAACTGCTAAAATCCTATTTTTATCCCATTCTAGTTCACACGTTCTCTAGCGACAATGATCAAACCATGTTTGATCAAAATTTTTTTGTAAAACAAATTGTTATACTTGAATGTTGATTACCAAATCAAACACTCCCAATAGCTCTCGATACACTGCTTTCCAATCAATATTCTGAAACAATAGCTTTCATAATTTCACTTCAGCATTTGAGACCTTAAGCAATGAAGTAACTAGCAACAGTATTAAAACAATTATATGTTTTAGAATATCAACATGCACAATAAAGTCTGATGAAGTGAGACAAGTAAATGCATGAAAAAGTCTTGGTAACTAACACTTGACATTCCTTCACAATTCTTAAGACTGAAGCTTGCTCTTGCTGCTTGCCCTTTTCTGTTTCCCACTGTGGTGTTCTTCTAGCTCCATTAGAAACAGTGTGACAATGTTTATTTTTCTAAGTATGTTCAGTGGGAGAACAGCAACAACAATTACTTTAAAAACTGTAACTAGCATTTTTTTTTTATATGGGCAGTGCTGAAGGGAAGAAAGGTGGCAGGGAAGGAACGATGTAGCACAGGCAGCAGCCTTGTATTGTCAGCTTCCAATTAAAGGAGTCAGAACAAAGACAAGCAGCAAGAGGTCTACCAGCAACCTTCAGAAAGATTAAATAGCAGTTTATTGACAGAGGATCTTAAAAACAACATTGACACTGTTTATTTCTCAGATAATTACATGATGTCACAAACAATTTATTACGATTAATCAGATCTATTATTACTGTAATATCACTGCTACGGTATTTACAATGCCAGTAAGTGCCATAGTAAATAATATAATTCTAGGGTTAGGAGGAGGGAAGAAGTAATCATGGACCTAAATTGCATGGTAGCTACCGAAGTTACATTTGAGGCATTAGTAAGAACACAAAGCACGTGGGACAAAAAGGATCTTTCAGTTATCCTGGAACTGACCTGCACTTTTATACATGGGGCTTTCAAAACCAAACAACACTTCTGTTTAAAAGAAACAAATGAAAAAACACCTTTGTTTTCACAAAAATTCAAGTTCCTTATCAGTTAGAAATGTAACAAATAACCTTACCATGTGAAAACAAATATTGTTTTAATGCATGGTTGCTCACCACCGGTAGAATGAATTACTTTGGAACATTCACGTCACTTTCTGGAAAGCTGACTGTTGTTCTCTGAAGCACAGGAAACATTCTCTCTTCATGATACCACCGAATTAATACTGAAAAACGGAGATGCCCAGCCAGCCCTTAAGCCAGCCAGTTTTTTCATACACAACTTCCTTCTGTAAGGCACAGACTGCTGGCAACCAAACTTCCTCCAACTACTCGCCTTTATCTTTGCTACCTGTTACCAGGCTTTACATCCCATCATGCGCTTCGTAAAACAAACACCTATCTTCTACCCTTGATGCAGAGAGAAGTACAGTATCCCTCTTGGGACAGTAGAGGAAGCAGCCGCCTACTGGATAGTTTCCTCCTGACAAGCTTTTATTGGTTATTTGATGCATCCAGGAAAGCTTCCTTTGCAATGCAATTGTTTTAAGCGCAAAGGACTCTGAAACAATTGCTGCCTGGCAACTTTTTGTTAGTGTTGAGCAAAGTGCTTTTGGCCAGTCCTGAAAACAGTCTGAAGAGTAATTTTTTTTTTTTTTCCTTTCCATTAAGGATGGATATTCTTCCAATGCCAAGGCACTTATAAAACCCCTGTACGAGGTGGTACTTAACCTTGGAATGGAATTAGTGGTGGAAAAACACTTTGACTTTCAAATGAAAGAGAAAGTTTCGGTTCCTCTTACAAATCTATGCCTGTATTAAGAATACATACCTAACAATATTTTTATTATTAATTTGGAATAACAATTTCTCCTAGCCTAACGACATAATAAGCACAAAAAAAAAAAAAAAGAACAAATATAAGGCTTCAGTTTTAGCAGTAGAATACTTTTTAAGTGCTAAGGGAGTCTTACAACTACCTTGGTCATTACTTATGCAAATATTTCTACGGTTATCACGTGTTACAGTAGTGACGTCCAAGTTCTTACAAAAGGACCTTTCCATGACAGACTTTTCTGGTGTCACAGGGAACATATGCACGGCTCTATTTACCAAAGTTTCTTTATCAGAACAAATTATAGGATGGACGTTTTTTATCCATAACACTCAATACTTATTCTTCTTAAAATTCAAAGTATTTTTCCCTCCTGGATGATCAGAGAGGACAGCAGATTAAGACTTATTTACAACCACCACCGGACAAGCATCTGACCAAAGTACACGGGTAACTTGCTGCGTTTCAGCAACGCAAGACAAGCACATTAAAGCAACTCCTCAGACTAATGCCACAGAAGATCAGGACACCAGTGGGAACCCCCTTGCCTGCAGAGCTGTGTTTTGGAGGCATTTTAGTTAAGAATCTACAACCGCAGCGCAGAATCCTCGCCTACAGCCCTACCTCGCTAGGGATAAGCTCCCCAAAATCATCAAAAAGGCATTATTTTCCTAGAAACGTTGACAAAAACCCATGTGCACCACCGCTCCTGCAGAAACAGCAGGACCAGCGGCTAAGCAGGCCGCGTGCGGGCACCGGGTGTGGCGGGGCGGCGTGTGGGGGTTTTACCACTCGGACACTCACTGCCGAGTCCCTTGGCCTGGCTGAGGAGCGCCTCCGAGTCCGCCCGCTCCCGGCTCCGCGCGGCTTCATCTTCATCCTCCTCCTCCTCCTCCCGCTCCTTCTTCTGCTCCTCCTCCTCCTCAGCGGGGCCGCCGCCCTCCTCGGCCGGCAGCAGCCGCTTCTCCTCAGCCGCCGGCTCCAGCCCCAGCCAACTGCCCAGCCCCCGCAACATGGCGGCCGGCCGCTGAACGGCGGTTAACGACAGTTAACGGCAGCACCCCACCATCCAACGGCCGACCCCCCTCGGGCTCCTTCCGCGTACGTCACTTCCGCGTGGGCGTGGCCTGTGGGCGTGGCCTGGAGGCGGGGCGGGGCGGGGCTCACAAGCCCGGCTACGCCCCCCCCGCCCCCCCTCAAATTTCACGTGCGCGTGCGCGCGCCTCGCGTGGACGCCGCGCGGAAAGGTAACGGCCGCGGCGCGAGGCTGCGCCTGCCCGGGGGGAGGGGCCCCAACGGCCGCCCCCCAACGGCCGCCCCCCAACGGCCGCTCCCCAACGGCCGCTCCCCGCCGCGGCTGAGGGGAGGTGTTGGGGGGAGGCTGCTGAGGGGGTCCCGGTCCCGGTGCCCCCGGCCGGGCCCTGCCCGCCCCGCCCCGGCCCCGGAGCTCTGCGCTTTGTGTGGGAGCGGGGCGAGCTGGCAGGGAGCTGATGGGCTTCGTCGGCCCTCAGGGGCACGGTGTCGGCGGCTGGAGCTGCTGGTGGAGCTTCGCCCTCTCTTTCTTTCCCTCTTTTTTTTTTTTTTTTTTTCTTTTCTTTCCATAAACAGCTTTGAAACTGCCTTAAGACGGTTATGAAATGTTAACGCTGGCAACTCCGTTAGCTGACTTACGAAGAGTCAGAAGCAGAGTGTTTCCAAACCTTAAGATCTCTGCTATTTAAAAAAAAAAAAAATAAAAAAATTGCCTATTAAAATTAAATCGCAAGGAAGAGTTATTTCCTAATTACGCGGATTAGGGTTTGTTTTCCTGCGGAGCGCGCTTTTCCTCCTCTGTGGGTCTTTAAAATTTGTCTTAACTGCTGTCTGGTTTGGCTCGTTTCAGTAAACAAATTCTGCATGTTTTTCATTTCGTGGTTTGCTTTGTATTACTCTGCAGTTGTTTTATTGGCATGCTTGCAGGTAGTGAGGGGGAAGGTAAGGAAACTTTCTCTCCCCGCATTAGTGTTTGCGGTGTGTCCGCCTATACCAGCCTTGAGTCAATTCCAAGGGTCCCTTTCTCCTGAGTTAAGTGCTTTTGATGGCTACAGTCTCCCTTTTGTCCACAGGGATGCAGAAGTGATGTTTTATTATTTGCTATTAGTTGTAAGAGCATTGATAACAACATTGTTACCTCCTTGAACTCTGTCTCTTGAAGCTGTAGACCATATTTATTTATGTTACTTAATAACCTAATAGGAGGAGCTATGACACTCATTCACAAGCTGCTGCTTACTACCAGTGTGTGGAGAACTGTGCTGCTTTTGTTTGTTGTAAGCACTGTTAGATCATGTGCCGTTACATGTTGTGTTGAACAAATTAGGTATGTCGGTAAGGAACGATGATTCTTGACCCTAAAATTGTTTCTCTGTGACAAAATGGTCAAGCATTAATCCAGGGATTAGCCCCTACATCTGCCTGGACGTAATGTGAGTGCAGTTAGAAATAAGACATGTTCAACGTCTGCCAGTTTCAGGTGGGGTGAGGAGATGGCAGTAAAATCTATGCTTGTGTGAAAGCCAGAAGAAGCAGGAGTATAGGAGGGACAGCATCAGCAGCACATGATGAGAATAGCAGATTATCACAACAAGAAGGATGATGAAGAACTCTTAATTAGGATTGTAATTACCTAAATTTTTCATCAAAAGTCCTTGTGTTTTTGTAATAGTTCTGGGTCTGTTACCATCCACATTTGTCTTGCTCCCATGTAGGCATTCATATATTTCTGTGGTCTGGCTTAGTCTTGTCCTAAGTGCAAGTCCTTCTAGAGTAAAGTTCTCCAGCTCTAAAATTTGTATTTTTTTTTTTCCTCTCACTAGTTACTTGGAAAAGGAGAGTGAGTGGGTAGACATGTGAAGAAAGGCTTCTAGATTCACGATTAAGAATGTGCTATTGTGTAAATATGGATGTTTTGGTTCAGTTTTTATTTCTTGCTCTCATGATCCATTGTTCTGTAGGATATTGTAAGACCTTTGGTGATACACTTGATACAATGTGAATTGGAGAGGGGAGATCTGCTGAAAAATAGAGCAGATGGTATAGCACTCTGACTTTAATATGTATGGTTAGCTTTAATGTGTTTGATTAGCAGTCAGAATTTTTGGAAGGTAAATCTGGAGAGAGAATGTGACGCTGTGTTCTGGCTGATGTAGCAAGGAACAATCTTTGAGCTAACTGCTCAACACAAAATAAATTATTAATTTATTTAATTTAGAAAGAACCCAGGGTGAGATTTGTCTTCACAGATTCATCTGCACGTTGTGCAGGATGGCATCCAGGCGGGTTTTGAATATCTCCAGAGAAGGAGACTCCACAAACTCTCTGGGCAACCTGTTCCTGTGCTCTGTCACCATCACGAGTAGTGCCCCCTCGTATTCAGACGGAGCCTCCCGTGCTTCAGTTTGTGCCCGTTGCCTCTTGTCCTGTCACTGGGCACAACTGAAAAGAAACCGGCTCCATCCTCTCGACACCCTCCCCTCAGATATTTGTACACATTGATGAGGTCTCCCCTCAGTCTTCTCTTTCCTAGGCTAAACAGGCCCAGCTCTTTCAGCCTGTCCTCTTGCCTAACTTGTGGTTCTTGCCTAATTTGTGGTTACAAAAGATGTCTATTGCTGGCTGGCTATTCCCGTCATAGTAGAGAAATAGGTCAGATGAACAGGTCTTTGGCATCTCTACAGGGCAGTGCATCGAAATGGTGCCTCTTTTTCTACTGGCTGTGGAGAGGACTTACCCATATAGTTTAAATATGGGTGTATAAGCTGGGAGGGATTGATCCTGCTCCCAGATTCTAAAATGGTCATTTTGTTGTCAGTTCGTGACGGTCATTGCAACTTTGATTCTTGCATGCTGAGACTGTGTTCTTCCATGGCATGAATTTGCGTTATGTCAATGTACCTCTTTGTCATTTTAGATTTCCACCTGGAGATCTGTGTTCTCGTGCTGATTTTCTGATGAAGTACATCCTGGTAACTGGTGGTGTCATCTCAGGCATTGGCAAAGGGATCATCGCAAGCAGCATTGGCACCATACTGAAATCATGTGGTCTGCGTGTCACGGCAATCAAAATCGATCCTTACATAAACATAGATGCTGGAACATTTTCACCATATGAGCATGGTATGAAGGATGGTGCTGTTACCTTTTGCGTAAATTTTGTATTCATAATCATGCTTTTTTGTTTATTTTCTTTGAAAAACAGTACGATGGTAGTTATTAGTCACTTTACCACCTATTTGGCAATGCAAGTTTGTTCCCTGCTGCATATTCTTAAGGACATTGTATGCTAAGTAAAGAGAGGTGAAGCCTGGTTGGTGAAGACACTTTGAAGAGTAGCTGCTTATTTTCTATGAAATTCTGCTTTGTTGGGAAAAATCCTAGCTGTTGGCCTTATTCAGTCTGTGCTATCTTCATTTCAACTGGATAAAAGATTGGAATGGTACTGCAAAACTTATTAGAAACTCTTTTCCTGGATGTTTCCTTGTGAATGCTCTTACTGGGATGTCAGGTGTCAGTGTCCCTGGCGTGAATGTCTTCATGAGAGTTAGATTAAGCTCTCATTTTTGACAATGAGGATCTAGTCAAAACAATCAGTGGAGCTCAGAGCTGACTGTCATGTCATTTTAAAGTAGATGCTTTGGTTGCTTGGTTCTCTTCATTGCTGATGAGCTGCAAGACACTCTGATTGGCATTTATAATGTTGAACATTACTTCATCTGTCATGCATATTACTTTTGGTGGTAAGACTCCTGCAATGACTTGAGATTGTGAGGGTGTATTCCTTCTGTGGATCACATATAAGGGACAAGGGGTCAAATGTGGTATCCAATTCCCTTATTACTTGTTTTTCCTCTGTTTGCAGAAGAATTTTTATAATGCTTCTGAAAAAAAAACACCAAACCAAAACAAACAAACAAACCACACAGGGTGGTGGGGTAGTAAGTAGAAGATCATACAAGCCAAAGTGGCAAGCCTCTTTTATTAACATTTTGGGGGGAAATCTGATTGAATCAAAGGATTATAATTTAGAGATTTCCACTTAAAGCTGTCTTTGTTGTTTTTTTCTTTTTTCATAATACAATTTTTATTCCCCAAAGGCCTGCTGTTGAGAAATGTCAGTTCCACTCTGCTTCTGTTGGCTTTAATAGTAAATTAGTGGTTAAAAGAAGGAACTCATTGCCTCATGGGATCAGGCATAAATCTTCCTCTCTGTTCCATGTATTATGATATTTTTCTTTTGTTTTGTTAAACTGCTCATTGGATTGTGGTATCTAGGTGGGATGTAAATTTTCATAGTGTACAGCATTCCTCTACCTTCAAGGGAATTGTTTCTTTTCTTTTGTGCAGAGTTTTCCAGCTTTACCCTAGCATCTAGCGAATTTAGATCCTTCAGAGGTTGATGGGCTTCAGAATTATTTAGAGACTCTTTGCTTTAAGAGAAATCTGAACCCTGAAGAATATTTTCATTAGATTTTCCAGAGTCAGAAATAACCCTTGCTGTGGGCATAGTGAACTGAATATATGAGATTAAACAACTGAACAATAAATAGTTACCACACTTGAATAAGCATTTATGTACATCATAACTTCACTCCTGATCCAAGCCTTAATCATTAAAATAGTTCCATACAATAAGAATTTATCGTGAAACACTTTGAAAGTGGGTGATATTTCATGCTTATAAAAGCACAGCTTTTGTCTGCCACATGTAAATTGATGTTTTATTTATTACTTATTTATGATTCCTGAAATTACTGTCTTCTGATTGGGGATTGTAGCATGATGTTGAAATATGGGTTAAATATTTTTAAGTCACTTAAATATTTTTGGCAATATAACTTACATTCACTTTCAAAACTATTAGTGACTGAGGGATAGACATTCAATGTAGAAATAATGACTTGGATATTAAGACACAGAATGACAACACAGGTCCAGTTGCAGCATGTATTTTATTGGTATGTCATTGCAATGTGTCTTCTTTTAAGAGAAATGTTTCTTCAATTTGAAGATATGTTTGTGGTACACCTACACGTTTAATAACTTGTGATTATTTTATCGCTTTTCTGTAATGATTTTCATCCTAAACTTTCCTATGTTTTTTTTTTTTTTTCCACTTTCTTCTTTTCAGGTGAAGTTTTTGTACTGAATGATGGTGGAGAAGTTGACTTAGATTTAGGAAATTATGAGAGATTCTTGGACATTAATCTCTATAAAGATAACAATATCACCACTGGAAAGATATATCAGCATGTTATCAATAAGGAAAGACATGGTGATTATCTGGGAAAGACTGTTCAAGGTAGGATTTTAAATTCTGTGGTATACTAATCCACTCAGACTTTATAAAAATAGAGTGGGAAAAACAAGCTGTTTCTTGCTGCATCAGCTTATTCCTCTCTCCTTCCTAGGAGATCTGGGAATATTTCTGTAATGTTGGGCTTCTGGGTTCAAGGAAATAAGGAGTATAAACAAAAGAGGTTGTTTCCTTTTGACTTCCTGCTTGTTTTTCCCTCCTTGCATGCAAAAACTGGTATTTGTACATTCGAGATGTGCTTGCCTTAGTGCTTTTACTTTGTCTTATAGTTGTTCCACACATCACTGATGCAGTTCAAGAATGGGTAATGAATCAGGCAAAAGTTCCTGTGGATGATGACAGAAAAGAGCCACAAATCTGTGTAATTGAGGCAAGTATAGAGTATTTTAGGATCTATATCCATAGTGAACACAAAGAGCTAGCTTGCTTTGTCTTTTATATTTACTGTAAAAAACAAAATCAGACTGAAGTTTTATGGCGAGCAATAATACAAAACATGTTTTGTATTCTTTATAATTTGTTCTGCTAATGATAGGCATGGTCTTACTCCTGTACAGTTTCTGTTAACTTGACTAAATCCCTTCCAGAATACTGCTGAAAGGGAGTTGCTTAAGAGTTTATTAATTTATAAAATTAAGACAGTCAATTACTCTAACTTGAAGTATCTCTTCCAGGTTACAGACATTTGACTGAAGCTGCATACTGTTCATAGCATTGAGAAAAAGGGTAATACCTGAAACACCCACAGCCAGTAGGAGAGCCTGGAGCATTTTAGCTTTCTGTATGACTTCAAATGCTCCACATTGTTGCTTCTGGAATATTTGCAGGGATATACTTAAACATTGTATAAGTTAGTTTCCCTTTTTCTGTTTATGTATTTAAGATCTCTGGAAGTAACTTTGTTAATCGTTTAACCCACTGATGTTCTGCAGTATTGAACTCTGGATTTTTACCTGTCCTTAGTAATGTGTGAAGACAACTGAAAGAAAGGCAGTCATTAACTGCTAGGTATTACTATTAGAGCAGAATGTACAGAAGAAGATCACACCTGAGAAGAATGTGTCATAGATTTCATGCCTGAAGCCACAGCTGTATTCAATAGGGTGATAAATTTCAAGACCTAGGTCATCAAGTTGGTCAGGATTTCTTACACAGAAAAGAATATTTTGGTTACAATATAAATATATGTATAGGTCTCTTATGATGTGGACAGTGACTCAACTGCTTCATTTAAAGTAAAAGTAAAAGCAGTAAATATAGAAGTCGCTCAAGAACATTAATAAGAGATGAGCTTGTCAGTCTTTTAACTTCAAACATGTTTTTGTTTCCACCATGTTAAGTTTTTTTTCTTTTGTTATATCTCTAGCCTCATAAAAATACCTACCTTTACTCTTATAATTCTAATGAATTCTTTTTCCATTGCAAAACTCTGAGGGAGTTAGGCTGAATATGTGTGTCAAGAACAAATGCGGTTGTCAGAAGTTTTTCTGGTAGTGAACACAAACGTGCAGCTCTGTCAGAAGCCACATGGTGGCACAAAAGGATCATTCTGAAACTTGCTTTCCAAGACTTCCATGCTAGACTGTTTTATTCAGTGTTTAGTTTACTAATGCTCTTTATGTCTTTAAAAGACATCTAATTCACGTCTTTAAGTCAGGTTTATCATGGGCTTAGTCTTGGACTTTGGGTTGGTAACAGATATTTAAATGTTTATAATATATTATTTGCATTGTTTATATAGCATTTATCAACATTCAAAAGCCATGATAATACTGCTAGATGTTTGTATCTTGTTGGTTCTGACTGCTTATTAATCTGTCTGTGAGGAAAATGTATAGCTGAATACCTCTATACAAAAACAGTCACATCAGTCTAACTATTCATTAACGTTTGTTAACTGCTTAAAAGTTAGTAAAAGTATGGTGCTTATTCCATAGCACCATACATCTGCCTATGGGAATCTTATGTGTTTGGTGTAAAGTCAATATAAAGAAACATGCAAATTGTTTTGTTTTCCACAAGAAATATGCGGAATAGATGAGGGCTCTTTGTAGAGCATGCCTGCAAATTTTAGGGTTTCCTAGATAATAAAAAAAAAAAAATAAAAAAAAATAAAAATAATAATAAAAAAAATAAAAATAATAATAAAAAAAATCCAATAACTTGTAGAATCTGTAAAAAGTAGACTCTTTAAAAAAAAAAATTAATACTTTCTGCCACTGATGGATTCAACCTTTCTTTTTCAGCTGGGAGGAACTATTGGAGACATTGAAGGAATGCCATTTGTTGAAGCATTTAGACAGTTTCAGTTCAAAGCAAAAAGAGAGAACTTCTGTAACATCCACGTTAGTCTAGTACCACAGGTAAGTTATTAAAATAAACATTTTAATTATTGGCAACTTTTATTCTGTATTGAGTTTTATATTTGTTTACTCCTCTAATTAAAAAGGGATGTTGGAGGTGTTTAGAAATTGAGATGAAAGCCAGTCTCATTTGTGTAAATAAAAGCCTTGTTAATTACTTTATTGATGTGAGAATGTGTTTTAATGTTCTAAGTTATTAAAAAAAAAAGTTAATAAACACTAATTTATCTAGAAAGCTAAATATGCGTTTTGCGCTGGAAGGTTCTGGTACACTATGATCCCAGTAGGAAAGGTACTCTGCCTCTGGAAGATATTTAAAATTGTTTGAGATAACGCTGTAAGGAACGGATAATATAGATAATCTTACATCCCTTCAGGTGGAAAGAACCCCAGATGATGTTGCATTGAACTACATGCAGCATGCTGGGCTGACTCCATCCATAGAAGGGATTCTTCCCTTTTGTTCATTTGAACTTATACAACTTTCTTACAAGGAAACAACTCTGTCATTTCTGCTGTTAAGCACAAACAATGTTCTCATGAAAACTTGTTGCTGCATTCTTAGGTAAAGACAAGGTCAGATAGGTCATCTAAGTTTTGGTACCAAGTGTGAGCTGCTTGCATGCTCTTCTGGTACAATGAGCTGGTTGAGTTTATTTCATGGCTATTTATCCTACAGCCAAGGATTTGGTGCAGAACAACGCTGTCTGAAGGCCAGGCTGGATGTCCAGCTCAGCTCAGCATTACATAGGTCTGGGTCTACTCAGGTTAACTGTTACGTGGATCACTAACTCCCTGATGTACAGTATTTGAGTCAGGGCCACTACAACTTACTGTATGGGGCTGAAAGTATTTTTCTTTATATTTTATTTCACAAGTAGGTTTTATTTTATGAGATAAGTATTCACTGGAGAGATCTTGTTAATGCAATGCTGATAATGATGAGAAGATCACACTTTGTATACATAAAAAGAGAATATTTATCACTGCCTCTAATATTCAGCGGGTTTTATTCTGTGAATTATTTCTGAGCACTGAAGGCTTTGTGCTGTTGGACACTGCACTTATTAGCAAAGTCCAAATTTTGAAATATTCTTCTCTTATCTGAGTCAATTATATTGTAACTTTTACTTTGAAAGACTAATAACAAAATAAACTTGACCTAAATTAGGGCCATGTGCTTCTTCACAGAATTTTTAATGTTTGTAATAGTTATAGTGCCATTTATTTTTCTGGCACATTGTCGCTCTGTTTTGATATGCTCACTTCCTGCAAGTAAGTTAAAAGTGAAAAGTCATTGCAAGTAATAATACAACTTCTCTGCTAATAGATTTTGTTTAATAAAGTTGTTATTTGAGCTCTAAAAATACGTCTTTCTAGCCTAATGCCACCGGTGAACAGAAGACAAAACCAACACAGAACAGTGTTCGAGCACTGAGGGGTCTAGGCTTGTCTCCAGATTTGGTGAGTTCATTAGTCAATAAATGCAGTTTTGTTTACAGGTCATCTAGAAATATCTGTGCATAACCAGTGGAAAAAAAAGGAGCCTTAGTCTCCCACAATAGACAAGAAATTTAGAAGAAATGCAACATACATGCGGTACTACTTGACTAAAGACACAGGAAGTTACTCCTATTTAAGTTAACATAATCCAAATAGCTCTTAGCAAAATCTTGAGCCTCTATTTATGTTCTTCTAATAGGATTTTTGCAGAAAAATCATTCTGTATTGCTTAAAAATAATCTTAAGTGCAGATGTCTCAGTCACTTTGTGGGAAGACCTAGAAGAGCTAGAATGCTTCTGGCTTCTAACATTTTTTTCTCTAGTTTCTTTTTATGCATGGTTAAGAAGAAGCAATCCTACCTGTGAAGTATAGCCTTTAAAAAGGAAATATGAAACACATGGGTGAATCCTCAAAGTAAGGTTCTTCAATTTCTTTCTTTTGTTGGACTTGCACCATGTAGTGTAATGAACTCAAAGGAAACACGTTTCATGTTATGTGTTGGCAGATGATGACAAATGCTCACCTTCATTTCTCTCTCCCTGGTGCCTAGAAATGAGTATGTGCTTATTTCCTGGATGCATTGGTTGCTTCACTGGCACTGTTCCTAGGGAGCAGAGAGGAGACTTAAGTTAATTACAGCTCCCTGTTGTGATACCTGTATGCCACTGAGTGATGTTAATCTGCTTGCTCAAGTGTTGCTGCTAGCAGCAAAGCCAGGGCAGTGCAGCTTCAAATGCCAATACAACCACAGTTCAAACTTACACTTTGTGTTTTCCTGAGCTGCAGGTAATGCAGCTGAACTGCGTTTCTAGTTTTTCAAGAAAGAAAGAGAATAATTTTTGCTCTTTCATGTGAGGTTGCTTGTCAAGTCAAAGAATATTTTCCATATTTAATTCTGGAAGTCATTGAGCCCTTTCCATTGCCATAAAGTCTGTTGGTAGAAAAAGCTTCCTACCTAACTCTTCTCAGAAATGAAAGAATAGTCACTGGTTCTGTATAATATTTATATCTTCACAAAGGAGGAATATTCTTAAAAGAATAGTTGCACAACTAGATTCTGTGTTGTACTTCTTTCTGTTTTTTTTTTTTTTTTTTTTTTTTCTCCTTGAACTTTTGCAAGAAGTGACTTTTTGGCTTATGTGCTTTTCTAGTTTCTAGATGTCCTAAGGGCCTCATCTTGTTGCTACTTTCAAAGGAAGAGTACAGCTACTTGAATTAGTGACAGAAATCTGGTGGGAATGGATTCGATTTAAAAAAAAAAAAAAAAAAAAAGCATTTATGACACAATTTGCCACATCAAGTGAAAAAATGTGAGGTGTGTTAAAAATATTAAAGGTCTTTCCATCCTTTTTCACAAATCCACTTAAAAGTATAACTGAGATTTCATCAGGGTTGGCCTCCTGTAGAGCAAAGCTGTCTTGGGAGAAGCTGACTAAAGCATCCAAAGCAGAGTAAATGAGCAAACTAATGATTAAACGGTGTGGGCAATCTTGGCTCAGAGCAGACTGGCTTAAGCCCTGGCCCAAATACTACTTCAACTGCTAACACAATATGAATGAGAACAAAGAATCTGCCACACACCAGCCTCAACTCCTACTTGAAATAAAACCCCTTTTTTACACTTTGAATTTTCTAATTACAAGATAAAAACAGTTCTGTGTCAATATCTGGTATTCTGATGCAGGGTAACTTTGCATTTTTTGATAACATCGATAATGTTTTCCTATGAGGTTGCACACACAACTTTTTTTTCCTTGAAAATTTCTACAATCACTAACCAGAATTTTTACTGTTAGTAGATAAATGTTGAATGTTTATGTAATGAGAAGAGGTAACCTGTTCTCATTATGAGAATATGTAGATACTTGTCAAGTCATCAGCAATTCACAAGGCCATTGATAATCTGTACATTATCAACTGTACTGATGTTTGTACTGTAGGCACAGTTTTCAAATAACTGTATATGAATTGGATAGGAGAGAGCATGTGCTTACTTATTTACTTATCCACACAGATTTTATTTTGTAACAGGACCTAGAGTTTTAAGTTTATCAATGTGCATGTTTTAAACTACAAATCCACTGGTTTTATAAGTAAGGTGTATGAAGGATGTGTTTTGGTAGCTTCAAACTGTTGTAACCTGTTAACTATAATAGGTTGAGGAAGGAAAGGATTTTATTTGTGCAGTGCTGCTCTATGTTCCAAGCTTCAGGGCCTGAAGTTCAAAATCCCTTTTGTGGTATTAATTGCATATGGAAAGTTGAATGTGATTTTTGTAGGCCTTTAAGATAATTGCCTGTGTCCAGCTCCCCCCCCCCCCCCCCCCCCCCCCCAGAGTAATTTTTAAAGCTTGTTAAATGTTTGTGTGTGGAAAAGGAAAGCAGACTAGTCTAGTCACTCTCTCACATTTTGATTTCTTGCCTGGGGCGGTTCTGGGGCACGGTACTACTTTATTTATTTATTTATTTTTACTGCTGATGTTGAGCAGCAAAGCATAGGGAAATTACAGTGCGAACAACACCTCTTGGCCATGTTGGTAAGATGCTAGGGCACTGCTTCAAGAAAATCTGTAAATGGTTGCTCTTTTTCTTGGTGCAAGGCCAAGACAACACCTGGGGAAGCTCCTAGAACAGCAGTTGGGTGGGCTTCCTTGGCAAGCTGTGCCACCAGGCTGCCTGATGTAAGCTTGGCTTGACCTGTTGGCGATAGCTGCTGCCTTGCTGTCTGGTCCTGGGCGTCCCTGAGGTGGCATGCTGGGCCAGTCTCAGCTGTCTGTATACGGGAGCCTTTCTGTCCTCTGTGGAGGGTTCTAAGTGCTTAATGAATACACTGTGTCTGCAGATTTAATGGACTCTGTTGCTGCATTTTGAAAGCTGATTATATGTTTGTCTTTGCTGCCCTATTCAATTGAATTGTTCATTGTCTTATTTCTATTATGTTGCTTTGAGCTGCTTCTTGGCCACTGTTATCGTAGTTTTGTGTTTACGTGCTGCTTCTGATGTTTTTGATTTCTGTGACTCTATTAAATTGAATCTTGTCTCAGCAAGAAGGATGATAGATTCCCTAGTGGATTGATCATGTGTTTGTTCATACTATCAACGTTTATGAATAATATTTTCAAATAGGATCCAGTTCTTAAGTATAAATTGTGCTTAGTTTAAGAGAATGCACAAATTGTTACACAAACCTTTATTGATTATTAGAATGTGCACTAATTTTCCCTTATTTTTGGCATCGATTTTCCTGATTCTAGAAGTTTTTGCAAGGATAGAAGTTGATTAGAGTTCATCAATATCAGTGTAGCTAAACTGCATTCTAGCAAGGTGATCAAAGTTCAGCTACAAGTTTCTGAACAAAAAAGGGCTTAAGGTAGTTATGTTGCTAGAAAGACAGGGAAAACAGTGAGTTCACCTTTTATTGGTACAACTTTCTTTTAAACTTTCAAGATTCAAAATAATTTGAGGTAGGAGACTAAGTTACCAGCAGGCACATACAGAGAGCAGTTTTGCATTTAGAGTTAGTTGCCTGAAATGAGATACTGGAAAAAAAAAAAAATCCCTTCCAACAAACACCAAAACACACACTTGTTTTCTTTGCTGGTAAAAAAAAAAAAAAAAAAAAAAGACAATATTTTCTAAAATTCCCGAGTTTTATGTTTATCAGCAAAATAATTGCACCAGAAGAAGTCCACAAAGAGAGAATTTTCTCTTCTTCAGCCTTCTTTTTACAATGATTTACAAATTAAGAATTACAAAGAATGTGCTGAAATACTGAAATGGTAGAAAACATGCATATCAGCTAAGTATTATTGCTCTGAACTTACCTGATAAGATCAAAATATTTTTGATTCATACTTACAAAGCTTCTTGACTAAAGAATATTTCAATAGTAGCTACAAGGAAGAACATGAGGAAGTAGCTTGTAGAGGATGCCAAAGAAAGATTAATACAAATGGGTCAGTAAGGGCAGGTTGACTGATTACTTCTGCCTTGCTAGAAGATACATGTGAGCTATGATATATTGATAGAGCTCCAAAAGAGGGCAGAAAGAAAAAGGTGTACTTGCTTGCACTATGCTTCCAAAGGATGTGAGCCTTGTCATGACCAGTATTGAGAATCTTCTATTGTTTTTTTTCTGGTGAAGATTTATGATTTTTTTTTCCCCAATATTATGACAGATTGTCTGCAGAAGTGCAAAACCTATAGAAATGGCAGTGAAGGAAAAGATCTCAATGTTCTGCCATGTGGAGCCAGAGCAGGTCAGTACTTTACTCATTGTGAAATATGTGGGACAGTATACAAAGATATCTGTGTATTTCTCTTTTCCACTATAGACTATTCCATTAATATGTAATCGATTTTCCAATTTTTTTCTGTTTGTCATGTACGCTATAGCACTTTAACATATAAAAATTCCTGATATTTTAAAAGTTTCATATGTTGAGCAATTGTTAACAATTTAAATGTGTGTTATGTTTGGTACAATTACTGAATGGATTGTAAAAAGTTAATAAAAGGAATCAATTTTTAGTGCATGGTTAATTGCTATACATTGGCATGAAAACCATGCACTTTCATAGATTGTTTGAAGCTATGGTTGGTTATTGTCCATAAATCATCTCAGGTGGTTATAATAATGGATGATCGAAGCTATCTCTAAAGCTAGGGATTTTACTTATGTCCATAGATCATCACAGCCACGTGAACGCTCTTCCTGGGATAATATGTAATAGGTTATTCATGTCCTTTAACATGCTTAGAACATCTACAGTGTAGTTATATATATCCTTTTGTAATTCATGTATTTTGGCCTTAATTGTGGTGATTGATATTCAAATATTAATTTTGATAAATCAAATGCTCTTTAATTTTTTTCCAAGTGAGATCATGTTATAACTCGAAGTAATGGATAATATTAAAGGGATAATAGATGCCAACAGTGATGCTGTATTTCACATATGTATTACTGTTAACCTCTCTGCAGTTGTGTAAGAAAAAGCTTTTTGTCGTAAAATCTCAGATATAGACATACAGCATAGCATGGTCATTACTTTATCCCACTTGCTGCCTGCCACCTTACTGTTAGTGGAAGGCAATTCACTTAAAATATCTTCATGGAAAATCCTTTGTGGTTTCTCCCCAGCCCAAGAGAGGCAACTGGAAATTGAATCAAACAGAAATTGTGTGTGCTTCTCTGGCAGCATCAGGTCCCTCAGATAGCAGCACAATCCTCTGGCATATCACCCATTCTTCCCAGTTCTGTGTTCTCTCCAAACTTGCTGATGCTGTGCTATTTCGTATGGTCCAGTTCGTTAATGTGGGTGTTAAACAGGAGTGGACCAGTATTGACCCTCTGGAGTATGCTGCTAGTTACTGGCCTCCAAGTAGACTTTGCACCACTGGCACCACCCTCTATGCTCAGCCATTCATCCAGTTTCTAATCCACCCCTCTGCTCACCCATCCTGTACATCAACAAAGTATCTGTGTGGATCTTGTGGGAGATGGTGTCAAGGACCTTACTGAAGTTTAGGTAGACAACATCCATGGTTCTTCCCTCATCTCCCAAGGCAACTGTTTCATCGTAGAAGCTTACTGATTTGATCAAGTATGATTTTCCCTTGGAGAATCCATGCTGACCACTCTTGATTTCTTGTTCTCATGTGCCTGGAAATGTTTTCCAGGATTGCGACAACTAGTCCTTGAAAACCACATGCTACTTTGTCCACAGTCTTCCTCTAAGTGTATTTTTTATTTTGCTTTTATCGGGTGACTCTTCTCTCGTCAGTTCAAAGGATATACTACCAAAACACGAGCAGTGTCTTTGGCCTGTTCCGGGGCTGTCACAGTAAACAAGACTAATCTAGAGCAGCTAGTGGTTCTTTTTAATGTTTTATGCTTAAGTTGGTAGCTGATAGCTACCAATTTTGGAAGACCAGTTGGATAAGCCTTTCTCCCACTGTAGGACGGCAGTGATTACACTTTTTTGCTGTTGAATGGGCACACACAGAGGTGTGAAGTAGCATCCATGTTTACATATATACGTGGTGAATACAAGTAAGTCAAGGATCACTAACTAAGCGAAGTATCCTTTACTTCTTGTGTACACTTGTACTCAGGATTCCAAACTCTACTCTCTTGCATAAGCCAAGTGCAGTGAACTTAACTACAAGCAGTTTGGACACTGCTTATAAATAAGCATTCTTAATTAAATGGCCCTTGAATGGGCTATACTTGTCATTTAATTACATAATCCAATTCACTAAGAATTCTTCTAGGAAACTTCATCACATTGTGCTTGGGTCTGTTTTGTAAGGTTTCATGTTCTTTCTTTCCCAGTTAATATTCTTCAAGTTTGTGAGAGAGGAAGAAAAAGGGTTTGTTAGCAAGCATGACTGCTTGTGTGGCCAGAAGTTTGTATTAAAACTGATGTGTCAACTGACTTGCCAATAGCCTTGACAAGCTCTATTTATATGATGGTGTAATGAAGGAGTGAAATTAATTTTTATATATTAACTTTCCCTAGTAGATTTAGTGGGACCTAAAATATTGTCTGTACTGTGTTTTTCTGTTGGGATAGAGTTAGTTTGGGATTTGTTACGAAAATTGTACTGATAACACAAGGATATTTTAGTTATTGTTGAGCAGTGCTAGCACAGAGTCAACAGTGTGTGATAAAACCCTGCTTTACTGGAAGTAGCTCAACATCTCCTGCTGATGGGAAGTAGTGAAATAATTCTTATTTTGTTTTGCTTGTACCTTTTGCTTTATCTCTTAAACTGTCTTTATTTCAGCCCAGGAGCTTTCTCACTTTTACTGTTGCAGTTCTTTCTCCCCATCCTGCTGGGGTGAGTGAACAAGCAGCCGTGTGCTGCTTAGCTGTCTATTGGGGTTACATTACACTACAACAACTGCCCTGCTCATTCAAAAGAAAAGAACTTAAAAAGTAGAATGTATGTGGAATACAAAATGTATGTAGTATACAAAATAAAATGTATGTTTACCATGAGAAATATTTAGATAAGACTTTTGTATTGTGCTTTTTTTATTAGGTCATATTTATCCATGATGTTTCTTCTACTTACCGAGTACCAATTCTCTTAGAGGAGCAAGGCATCATTAAATATTTTAAACAGAGGTTAAATTTACCCATTGATGACCAGCCAAGTGATCTGCTAATGAAATGGAGGAAAATGGCTGACAGGTATTTTAACTCCTGCTGCTCTTTCAAATGCAGAAGTGTTTGAATTCAAGTTAGGTTTTTAGCTGCACTGAAGTGAACAAATTGGGCTTGGGTCAGGAGCATGCTGCTACTGCAACACCTGTGGAAGCTCTGGGTTTAAAAGCATTGACACTTTGGGGATTTTAGAAGGTGTTTTGTAAAGTTAAGAAAAAAAAAAAAAAAGTGAACATTGTGAAAATTGGGGTAATAACTAGATACCTTGTTTTTGTCAGATATGAAAGGTTGCTGAAGGTGTGTTCCATAGCTCTCGTTGGCAAGTATACAAAACTAAGTGATTGCTATGCATCTGTTTTCAAGGCTCTGGAACACTCTGCGCTGGCAATTAATCACAAACTGGATTTAATGGTGAGGATATTTCTGGATTTTGCTTTCAGGAATATTTTGAATATGCTTTACTAGTTTTTGTCATATAAAGTCATTTTAATTCATATGGAAATTAGAAAATGAATTGTGTATAAATACAGACTAGCTAAAAGCTTCTTTTTTTAAAAAAGACTTGTTTAGAGATCAGTTTATTAGGAACTAGGATTATCTGAAAGGAACACTGTGACTACTCAAAACTGGATCTGATGATTTGATTTACTCTCAAAGGTGGGTTTTATTTGTTCTAGTGAGACTGCTTATTGTTTTAAGAAGATTAGTTTAAGAAAGACAAAAGAAAATCAGTAAATTGAAAAGCAATTGACTTTCTTTTTAAAATCTCGTGTCAGAAGCTGATGTTCTTCATTGCAGTTAATTTCTTGAGAGCAGTCAAATTTATCTTCAGGATTCTAGTGACATCAGAATTAGGTCAGTTTCTCCAAGAAAGTAGTTGCTCTATTTACCATAAAGTACTATTAGAGACAAATAAGACATATGTCTTGTTTTAATAAGAACAGGAAGTTGAACTACGTGGAAACCTGTTTTCAGCTTCCTATTCCTGGAACTATCCATTTCCATTGCAGAGTTTTGCTGCTTGGGGTGGAAAGGTGTGGGGTGGAGAACTGGTGTGAAGGTGTCTATTAGTATCAGTTAAGGGGTGCAGAGGATGTTTTGGCATCTTGCAGTAGCAAAATGGTAGTAAATAGTCAAAGTATCAGCACTAACATGCTGCTGCAGTGTGATTCCTGTAGTGATGCAAGATATTGATTAAAGGGGGCAGCTGAAATCTTTTTTTCTGTAGGTAATCTGTATAGAGAGAAGTGGGTTAATTTGTTGTCTGGGGAGGTGGAAGGAAGCACTTCTTACAGAAAAGGGGGAAAAAAAAAACCACAAACCCATAGAAAATGTTTAGTGTCTTTCATAATGATATGGAAGATGGGGTGGAGTGCACCTTCAGCAAGTCTGAAGATGATACCACACTGAGGGAGGAGCTCTTGGTATGGTGGAAGGCAGGGCTGCTATTCAAAGGGACCTTAGGCCATAGGAATGGGCTGACAGAAACCTCATGAAGTTCAACAAAGGCAAATGCAAAGTCCTGCATGTGACGTTGAGTAACATGAAAGTAAAGAAAGTCAACATCCGAGGCCATGCGAAGCAAGAGCGTAGCAGGCAAGTTGAGGGTAGTCACTGTTTGCTTCTGTGCAGTACTTCTGAGACCACGTTTGGAGCACGGTATTCAGCTTTTGTCTCCCCAGTACAAGATGTGCACTGCACAGTGAAGTGAGTCTGAGATAGGGCCACCAAGATTAGAGGGATGAAGTGCACAGCAGATGAAGAGAGGCTGAGAAGTTAAGGTTGTTCAGTCTGGAGAAGGAAAACTCTAGGCAATCTTTATATCAGTTCAATTTCTCCATACACAAATGGGTACTGTCATTTCTGATAATATGGCTTTTTTGGTGGGTAGAGACTATGCTATTCTCAGAAAGACTTTGGTAAAACCAAGAACTAAACTCTGATACTTCATTTCTCTAATGCAGTATATAACCACCCCACTCGCTTGCTCTAGTGGTACCTAAGGGGCCATGCTTAATACTGGCAGTAGTGATTCTAATGCAAGACCTCTGTTAGGACATACATAACTCCCTCTCTACAGCTGATGCTTTCAAATCAGTCCACAGGAGTACCTTTCTCGTGGGCTAGACAATGCAGGTTTATCCAGTCTTAAGGTAAGATTAGTTAAAAAGTGGCACCCAAAGCTAGTAAAGTGAACGTGCTGACTACATTTCATTGGATATCAGGATAAGGTCAGCACCAACCTTTGTGTGGTGCCCTGATGTCTATAGGAAGAAAAGCTGGGAATACAGCTGTAGAGCACTCTAGCAAGTCTGCTTACCTGGAGGGTAGGAAAATTAGGACTGGAGGTGGCCAGAGCTCTGGAGTTACATGCAAAGAAAGAAGCAAATATTTGGGTCTTCATTGTAGTAGTTAAAGGCTTACTTAGAAATTCATTGAAACTCTTTATAGCCATATTATATAAAAGTTGGTTATATAGTGTGTGCTGCTCTTTCTGTGGAAGAAAATTACCCTAGTTTACTACGTATTTTTCTTTTGTAGTACATAGATTCAACAGAACTTGAACGTTCTACAGAAGTGGAGAACTCAGTGAAATATCACCAGGCATGGCACAAGCTATGCAAAGCAGAGTAAGTGGCATTGAGTATTTTGTGTCCCAAATGTAGAGTGTGATATTTACTTCATGTGATGAAAAATTCTTCAGTGAATCGTTTCTCAGTGCATCCAGACTTCTGTTATGGAAGCAGATACATTTGCATGATTGGTGACAAGTCTTGGACATAGCAAATTATAGTATCAGCCTATATCCTTAAACTCTGTTGTAATCCCTTTGGACAAGTTACAGTTAGGTGTGTTTTTGTTTATTTTTGGATAGCTAGACAAAATACTTTCCTTACAGTGCAGTCAGTTGTCAATGATTTTCTTTCTCAACATGCATCATGGTGTAAAGACGTTAGATAAAAGCTTAGTAAATGCCTATGGTACTCTGAAAACCTCTTTGTTAAGAGTTGTTGGACTTTCAATTTGTACTTGTAAAGGCACGTAATTTATTGTCCGAACACAGTCGTTTCTTCATTATTACTTAGTACCCATAAAGTTTAAGGTTTAAGATCCTGAAGTTGTGACTACGTATCTAGTTTATTCAAGCAATATATATTTAAGCAGTGAGAATTTCACTGTGAAGTATGGGGTAAGATGAGACGGGCTGTGTAGATGAGACAAATGTCCAAATTTAAATTCTGTGTATCTGGAATGATAATACAAAACATGCCTTTCATGCACTGTAACTGCTTGCTCTTCTGTAACCTAAAAAGTCTTTCTAAACTTGTATGGACTTCTTTTGCTGGCTTAATTCTATGTGTTGGATGTTATGTATATGGCTTTCATTGCAGTGGCATTCTTGTCCCAGGAGGGTTTGGAATTAGAGGAACAGAAGGCAAACTCCAAGCTATCTCTTGGGCAAGAACAAAGAAAAAACCTTTCCTTGGTAAGATCATTAGTGTCAGAATTTACTGTGTTTTGGAGGTATATAGAAAGCTAATTGGTTTGATATCTTAAAACAAACAAACAAACAAAAAGCTTTGTAGACTATCTCCTCTACCCCCTCCACCCCAGCATGTGGTTGGTGAGTAAAAAAGAACAATAGAGAATCAGTATAATACTAGGGAGGGATCCTGTCTTGGGGAAGTACGTGTGCTGTTGTGAATATCTGCCTTGGAAGTAATGCCCTGGCTCACTATAGCTGCTGTATGAGGAAAGAAGAGAAAGACCATTCCCACTCCAAAGGCTTTATTTGCTATGTTCACATTTTATTTAGAGAATCCGTGCTTCTCGATTGAATTAAATCACAGTCATTGTACTTATCAATTCATGGATAGAAAACATAGCTGCCTTTAGAGACATTTGCTATATCAAATATTTTTTGTTGATATACTGATCTATCTTATTACAGTAATGTTTAAAGATGCCATCTGGCATATGAGATAGATGCTTTTTGCGTAAATGCCTTTGAAGCTTTGGTTCCTGCCCTAGATTTCCTACAATTTTATAAGTAACAGCGACTACTTTGGCTAGTTGCTAAAGCAAAATTTGATTCTGGACATAAGCAAAAGCTTTAGCTTTTGTTTATCTTTACAGTAATTATTAGCAAAATAGGTGGGAGAGGAAAAAAAAAAACAACAACATTTTTTTTGCACAGAATTGTTTCATATATATTCACAATTTGCCACGTTTTGAAAAATCTGTTTTACCTTGAATTGCTGTTTTTGTTTTATCTTTTTGGTAAGTTTGTGTGTATACACTGGGTACCAAGATTTCTAAACAAGCAGTCACGTTTAAGATGAAAAGAGCAAGTGCTTTTGCTGTCCTGCTCTTTGTGCTGTTAAATTCTGTGGTTTTGTTTCTCTTTTAGGAGTTTGCCTGGGAATGCAATTAGCAGTTGTGGAATTTGCAAGAAACTGTTTAAATTGGAAAGGTAAGCTCAGAATGCTAGTGTGGATATGATTTGCTTAGATGAAATATTCTGTACCTGAAATATGTATCTATTATTAGATATATTATATAGATCCTATGATTATTCTTAGCTCAAACTGGTCATGTTGCAAGAGCTAAGCACCCTGTGTAAAAAGGAGTAGGTTCTATGCCAATTGCTTGAAACCTGCTTCCTGACTTAAAGAATGTAGCAGAAAGTGTGGTCATGGTTCACCCCTGTGGTCTTTCTCTAGAGTGCACAGGTGGTGATGAGTAAAAGGTGAGGAGAGTTTTTCTCTCTTTCGCATACTTTCTTAGTTAGAATAGCCAAACCATAGCTGTTGCAGTAGTAATTTGGAGAGATTTAGCTCACCAGCAAACTATTACCACTAAGAACTGAGAGGAAGAAAGTTTGGGAAGTAGGAAGTGAAGTATGAGTATGTGTGACTGAGGCCATATAATCCCTGTGGCTATTTCAAAAGTGGTGCAATATGTGTTTCAACACATGGGATTGCAGCTCAGATGCAGGCAAGTCCTAAAATGACGCAGAACTGTTCTTGTGAGCCTGTAGTGTGTGTAGATCAACGTTAATGTATTGAGTTTGTTTTGAACTTTTTTTCAGATGCAAATTCTACAGAATTTGACCCAGACACAAAAAACCCTGTTGTAAGTACTGTTTTTTCTCCTACTTGTGTTTTGCGAGCATAAATCTTAGGTTAAAAAGAGAGTTAACTGTGTAAGTTAAGGTTTATCTATATTTTTACGTGGTAGGACATGAAAAGGTGTCCATTGTCCTTATTCGGTATTGCTTAAAAAGGTATTTAATTTTTGAATAGTCCCTTGCCTTCACCTGCTAACTTCTCAAATTTGCTGTGGCATTGTTTTTGTAAGTTGTGTAATGGATTCCTTGGCTGTAGACAAGTGGGAGTAGGCAATGTTTAAATTGGCTTTACTAGTAATAAAATACAAAGGGAAGCTGGAAAGTGTAGCACAAAGCTATTACCAGAATATAATTTTATATATAAAAAAAAAATAGATTATATGGAAAGCTGTTGATTTTTTTCTTTCCTTTATTTGAATAGTATTAAATAGGCACTCCTTCCCCCTGCCCCCACCCCCAAAATGCATATGCATCTCACAGTTCTCTGCTTTAGAAAAATTGCAGTGCTGTAAATAAGACAGGGCTCTCAGTATAGTATGCCAATGGTAGAATTTTAGAGTGGAGTTCCTACAGATATATTCTAGGTCAGGAGAGTATGGTATCATGTGACCATAATGTTAAAGCTTACAAATGATCAGTAAGAAAGGGTTTGTAAGAAAAACAACAGAAAAGTACATGTAGGAAAGCACTACCTTAGTGCAGGACCTTTTAGTGGATTAGGTGGATGGCTCACTGTGCAGAAACAAGTAGCTTATTAACTTCCTTCACAATAATTTTGTTGGGATTTGTAAGTAAAATGTGTTTATATTCACATCTACTTAGTCTGTAACATGCAAATAGGTTTTTTTTTTTTTTCTTTTGAAGTATTTGACCTGTTTGTCAATATTGCTTATACACATTGTAGGGATAATCTAGTGTGAACTTGTGTGAACTTTTGAAGGTAGATTAGAGACCTTCAGAGTTCCAATCAGTGTGAGACTTTGTGGTGTCTGGACATGTACTTAAGTGAATAAACTATGTATTTGGCATCAAATCTGTGTTTGGCATCATAACAGATCTCTTCTTTCACCTTTCTTGAATGTACTTTTTCTCCATTTCATAATAGCAATGTGTTGTAAAATGTGGAAATTGTTGAAAATTTACTGTAAATTTTTGGGGAAGCAAGAATGATTCTGGGACATCTTTGTTTCTAGGGCGTTTCAGTGATAGTTTTAAATGTACAGGATACTTTGCTATTGTCAGGTAGAATAAGGCAGAGTTTCTTCTTCTATTGCCACCTTATGTTTATTTAACTGCCAAAAGTGATGTTTGAAGTTTTTCAAGGTACTTTTATTTTTCTAGTAATTCCAAGCATCTTTGCTTCAGTAGGGAATGGCTGTAACGCTATTAGAGATGATTTTTTTTTCTTTAAATAACTGATAGACCTTGATTTTGTGTCTGAATCAGCATCAGCTTCTTTGACAGAAGTTTGAGTCTAATCTGGATCATAAAACTGGCTATTTGGACTCATGATTATCTTTACATTATTAACTGTGATCTGCTGTAATTGCCGAAAGTTTCTGCTCTTCCATTCTAATAAACTGTTGGTTTTGGATAAGTACTGGCTAAGTTTTGATGCTGAGAGCTGGTGGTCTAAACTAGGCTTGTAGGTCTCCCCAATAAAATTCAGCAGAAAATGCTTGCAAATAACAAGTTGTTCAGTTTTGCGCACCTGCCCTACTTCACTGCATGATGGGAGATCCTTCTGCCTGGTGTAAAGTAGGCTCCTAATTTTCAGGGACCTGAATTCATGGAGTGTGGGATACATCTTACGTAACTTCAGATGACTGCATTTCAGCTGGTCACCTCAGGTACCTTTTCAGGATGCAGTCAGATCATGTATTTCAGAAGCCTGCTTCAGGAAGGGGTGAGTCACCCATTGGAATTGCCTGTTTGTCTCCAGTATTCTGAGGATTGTTCACGGTAGCTGGCTCAGATGGAGAGCTCAACATTTAGCTGAAGTCTGCAACATGGAAGCTTGTCTGCTGCAGCCCTACTGGCAGTTTTTTCTGTTATAGAAATGGTAGCATTTATCAGTACTATATAACATCTTGACATCTCAGTTCTATGTGAGAAACAGCTGTGAGTCATCCCTGTATCATTGCACTATCAATAATTATAACTGTGAAATAATCTGTTTTAGCAGAGTCTGCCTAATGCTAAAAAACTTAAGATATTCTATATAATAACAAATCAATAAAAATGATTGGAAGAGAAGCAGATTAGTAGAGTTTGTGAACTACTGAGCTGATGTAGCTGTTTCATTATCTATGAAAGTTGGGAACACCATATCAGCACTAATAATATCTTGTGATGCCACTGTGATTTAGCTGAGTCCTAATTTAGAACCAAAGCAGTGTACTTTTCTTTTGATTCCTGCTCCTTTGGAAACTGAAGGGGGAGAAGAAAGGCACTAGTGAGTCATCAGTTCTATTTTCTTTAGTTTTTTAGAAGAAGGAAAAGATGGAAAAATGCAGTTCCTCAGGAGAACTGAGGGGCGGCTATAAAATATGCATCTCCCTATATCCCTTCTCAGTTTAAGCATTCAAATACTCAAAACAGTTTTTACCAAAATAGGTATTTTCTTCTAAAGTACACATAAAGTCTTGGTGTACTTTGAACGTCAAAAGGCAAATAAGGAAGCAATCTCAAAGTTTTTGTTCTCATTCACCTATTTCTCTGCATCTTTGAAAACAGGATTTTTTTTTCAATTAAAAATAAAAACTGAGATTGTCAGGTTATAATGTAACTTGCAATTAGGCTTCCAAAGGAAATACAAGTGACTGAAATGGCGAGAAATGATTATTGTTAACTTTGTCTCTCAATTAAAATGGCACGAGTTGTACTATAGATGAGCATCGTATGAATAACAAGTCCTGAACACTGTTAGTTTTAAAGTTTTTAGTGTGAGACAATGTAACTTGTTGTGTTTTGAACAATAATGCACAACTGAACATGCAAATGCAGTGTTGCATGCAATGCTGAATATCTGTTTCATTTCAGCTATGCATCCATTTCTTATTCTATTGACTACCACTACAACAATATTACTCAACCTGGGCTCTGCAAAATCATCTGTGAGAAAAAAAAAAATCCTAAAGCTGAATATTGATGTGGTGAAAACTTAGAGGAAATGCCAGCTAGAATTTGAAAATATTAATAGTCTGCGGGTAATAAGTTGTATTTGAGACATTTGAAATAATTTGATATTTTTCATTTTTCATGATACTTTCATTTTAAGTTTAAATTTGAGATGTTTACTCTGAAGAAAAAAGAACAATCGTAGAGTCACAGAATCATTAAGGTTGGAAAAGACCTCCAAGATCACCTGGTCTAACCATACCCCTACCACCAATGTCATCCACTAAACCATGTCCCTAAGCACCAGGTCTAATCTCTCTTGAAATGCCCCCGGGGACAGTGACTCCACCACCTCCCCGGGCAACCCATTCCAATGCCTGACTGCTCTTCCTGAGAAGAAATGTCTGCTAATTCCCAACCTAAACCGCCCCTGGTGCAATTTGAGTCCATTCCCTCTAGTCATATCTCTATTTACCTACGAGGAAAGGCTGACCCCCAGCTCCCCACACCTTCCTTTCAGGTACCTGTAGAGAGCAGTCTATCCTGATCCTTCTCTTCTCCAGACTAAACAACCCCAATTCCCTCAGCCGTTCCGCACAGGACTTATGCTCCAGGCCCTTCACCAGCTCCATAGCCCTTCTCTGGACACGCTTCAGGGCCTTGATGTCCTTCTTGTAGTGAGGGGCCCAAAGCTGAACACAGCACTCAAGGTGCAGCCTCACCGGAGCAGAGTACAAGGGGATGATCACCTCACTGGCCCTGCTGGCTGTGCTATTCCTGATACAAGCCAGGATGCCGTTGGCCTTCTTGGCTACCTGTGCACACTGCTGGCTCGCGTTCAGGCAAGCATCGAGCAGCACACCCAGATCCTTTTCCTCTGCACGGCTTTTGAGCCACTCTGCCCCAGGCCTGTAGCACTGCATGGGGTTGTTGTGGCCAAAGTGCAGGAACCAGCACTTAGCCAAGTTGAACCTCATCCCATTGGCCTCTGCGCCTTGACCCATCCTGTCCAGGTCCCTCTGCAGGGCCTTCCTACCCTCCAACAGATCCACACTTCCCCCCAACTTGGTGTCATCTGCAAACTTATTGAGGGTGCACTCAATTCCCTCATCCAAGTCATCAATAAAGATATTAAAGAGGATGGGCCCCATCACCAGTCCCTGGGGAACACCACTGATAACCAGTCGCCAGCTCTGTTCACCACCTCCTTCTGGGCCTGGCCATCCAGCCAGTTTTTAACCCAGTAAAGTGTGTACCTGTCCAAGCCATGGGCTGCCAGCTTCTTCAGGAGAATACCGTGGGAGACTGCATGGGCTGTGCTGAAGCCTAGGTAGACCACGTCAACAACCTGTGCCTCAACCCTGCAGTGGGTCACCCAGTCGTAGAAGGAGATGAGGTTGGTCAGGCAGAACTTGCCTTTCATGTGCCAATGCTGACTGGGCCCGATTCCCCTGTTGTCCTGCACATGCTGTGTGGTTGCAAACAAGATGGCCTGTTCTGTGATCTTTTGATATAGGAGTTTTTATCTGTTTCCACCAGACCATGCATTTTGCGTTAAATTACCATGTTAAGTTTTTAGGTTCAGTTTTTCTTCAATACAGGTTTGATTTCATTAAGAAAAATTAAGTGTAAGAGCACTGATCAGTCCTGCACATTTCTTTTCTCATCTTGGTTGATTATTTATAGGTCATATTCCAATTACATTTTCCTAAACTTTCTGCTCTGCTTTCCAGCCCTTTGGATAATGACAGTAGGTAAATTATTATTGTTCTTTGCCGGAAAGGTAGCTCTTTAGAAAAGTAATGCTTCGCATGAGTTTTGCATTGCAAATGATAATTTTAACTAACAATACTTCCTTTAAGATAATAATAATTCCTTTCTAAAGGAATCTGTGTATTCTGTGAGATGCTAGTGAAGTTGATTCACCGGGTGGCAAAACTGATTTGCATTTAGTTCCATCTTCTTTGTCTTTCCTGTTCACTTCTTCTACTTTTAAACTTTGATTTATTTATTTTTTGTTGAAAAAAATGAAAAGGCTCATAAATTTTATTTCAGGTGCATCTGGTACCATTATAGAAAAAAAATAATTTATGAAGTAATCGTTCTATTTAAAGCTACTCTTAATTGTGACCATGGTTATTCATGACCTATTTCATCTTATGTAGCATCATGAAGCTTCAAGTATTGTATAGAATAAAATAAAGTGCATGTTCTACAAACTCAAGAAATTATGTAGAAATAGATTTTGCCAGTAGGTGACGCTCTTATAACACATTTATGGATGCTCACTTGTCCCATTCAAGATGTCAGTAACCTGATTGAACTCTAAAATATAAAATGTTCCTTTTCATCTGTTAGAAAACATCTGTCCTGCTCATGCAAAGGCACTTCTTTAAGTTCTGTGATAGTGTGTGAAGTAGCTAACATTGATTAGTAAGCAAATATGTATGTGGTGCATTTTGTATTAAAATTAAAGTATATTGTTAATTTAGAAAAGTATTTTTTTCATAAACCAGAAAAAAATACTAAGCGTTATGATTTTTGTTTTCTCCCAAGAAACATAACACATTTTAACAGCTAAAGGGTTTGTGTGGAAGTATGGCCCGGGAACCTCTAGGAACATTGATATTATGTTTAAATACCATAATTTTTGAGGCTGCTATGCATGCTGCACTGCTATGAAGTGCTTTAGTCTGCATTCTTTAGTGGGGAAATTCAGGCATGGGAATAACTCATATGGGGGCTTCAATGCACTTGATATGCTTTCCCATTATCTTGAGTCTTGAAGTCCTTAAGTGACATTGAGATCTGGACCTAATTGGTCTGTTAGGATAATGGGCAGATGTTGGTGTTAAAATTAAGTCCAAAATTTTTGGTTCTATAGTAGGATTAGTGCCTAATCCAGTGAGTTAGTTTCCTGCCAAGTGTACTGGCAAGGTTTTGGTAGCAGGGGGCTGCAGGGGTGGCCTCTGTGAGCAGAGCCCAGCAGCTGCCCCACGTCAGATCAGAGCCAGCTCCAAAAGGGACCTGCTGCTGGCCAGGGCTGAGCCAGGGAGTGATGCTGGGTGGAAGAGCAGATTTAAGAAAGGGGGAAAAAAAGCCTGCTGTGCAACAGCAGCTGGGAGAGCAAGGAGTGAGAAGCAGCCCTGCAGCCCCCAGGTGAGCGCAGCAGGAGGGCAGGAGGTGCTCCAGGCAGGCAGCAGCAGTTCCCCTGTGGGCTGTGGAGAGGCCCCTGGTGGAGCAGGCTGTCCCCCTGCAGCCCATGGGTCCCACATGGAGCAGATCTCCACGCTGCAGCCCCCCCATGGGTGGAGGAGCCCCCGGTGGAGCAGGTGGATGTGGCCTGGAGGAGGCTGTGGCCCATGGAGAGCCCCCGCAGGAGCAGGCCCGGGCCGGAGCTGCAGCCCGTGGAGAGGAGCCCCCGCAGGAGCAGGGGTCTGGGGGGAGCTGCCGCCCACCCGTGGGGGACTTGTGCTGGAGCAGTTTGCTCCTGGGGGATGGATGGACCCTGTGGTACGGAGCCGTGTGGGAGCAGGATCAGTTGGGGAAGGACGGCATCCCATGGGAGGGACCCCACGGGGAGCAGGGGCAGGGAGGGACTGTGAGGGAGCAGCGATGAAGCGTCAGGGACTGACTGCAGCCTCAGGGACTGACCTCAGCCCCCATTCTTAGTTCCCCTGTGCTGCTTGGGGGGTGGATGGAGAAGAGGGTGTATGGAGGGGAGGTTGTTTTTAGTTTACTTTTAGTTTCTCACTGCTCTAGCTTGTTTGTAATAGGCAATAAATTACATTAATCTCCCTACTCTGAGTCTGTTTTGCCCGTGATGATGATTGTTGAGTGATCTCCCTGTTCTTACCTCAACTCCTGAGCCATTTTCATTCTGTTTTCTCCCCCTTTCCCTTGAGTGAGAGAGCAGTTGTGGTGCAGCTTGGCTGCCCAGCTGAGTAAAAGTTCCCTTTCTCCTCCTTTCTCTTTTTCATTAATTTCCTTTTGATAAAGTAAATAATAATCCCCAAGAAATATGCTGAAAATATATGTGTCACAGGGAATCATGCAATTAAAAGGTTTAAACCATGCCAAATAGATGTAATGGATGTTTTAATTTGAAAAGCAATCACTTAGTTCCTATATATACTTATGCATTCTCATTTATAAGTTTTGTAACAAAAAGGAAATAAATGCTTATGTAAATATAGCTTGAAACTAAGATGGAAATTTGCAGTCATCATATTTAACATAGCAATTTTACCTTGTTATTGAAAATAAATACCTTGTGTTTTGGTTTTTGTTTTTTTTTTTTTTTGTTTCTTTTTGGAAAGTTTGAAGTGCTTGCCATATGGAAATGTCATCCTCTATGAATGATGAAGCTGAACTGGACAGACTATTAGATAGTATACACTAGGGGGACACCGTCCAAATGGAATGACATATCTTCTTTTGTATGTTTTCTAGAAAGCATTTTATTTGAATTGCTCTAGAGGTCAAAATAATTAACTCAGGCAAAGCAGGGTTTGTTAAACAACATTTTCTCAAATAACAGTTTAGTAGTGTGAAATAAAGATGGTTAGTTCCAAACTAATTTTTAGGCAGCCTAGCTGGAAAGTGTGCCTAGCCAACAAGCAGGGAACACAATGCAAGACTTAATCCGTTGTATGTCGTATAAATCTTTATTCTGTATTTTTTAAAATCGCAACAAGGAAATCTGTGGATTTACATTTGTACATATATTGTCCGTGAATGCCAGGCTCTTCTCCCACGAAGCAGCAATACCCATTCTTGTAGACGCCTCACTGTCCTGTACCGGTTATCTTTTTTATCAGCATCACAAACTCATCAAAGCTGACACTTCCATCATTATTTTTGTCCAATGATTTAATAACGTTGTCAAGTGAGAATGAGTCCTGTTTTGGTAGAGGAAAAAAAAAAAAGTGAATTGCCACAACGATTTTCCTATGAGGAACATTGCCAAGAAGCAATCAGTCAGTAAGAGTGTTGCTTGAAGATGTTACTAATTGTATTTACCAGTTTTACTGGTTGAACTGGAACTATAGTGCCTGCTATTGCCTGCCAAAAATGTTAACAAAGTTACAGTAACAATTTGAGAAGTATAAACTATTGTTTGCTTTTTCACTTGCCATTTCAGTAGGTGACTATAACCTTAGTGCTCCTAAATAATAGTTTATACTACCAAGACATCCACATATACCTTGTGAAAAAGCCAGTGTATCTGTCATAACCAAACTACAAGTATTACTCAGACAGGTTACTTCAGTTTTGTGGGTAAATTTTGTTTGGGTTACATTACAAAATATAACAAAAAGAGCAGGTGCAACAGCTGCAGCATGCACATAGTCAGCATTGAAAATTAACATGCACACCACCTACTGCTTTATTAGATGCTAATCTAGGGCGCACATGTGCTGTTTGAAAACGTGTTGCTACTTTCAGCAATCTTTGGACCAGGACCTGAGAGTCTCATTCCTTCCCCTTTTCTCCTCTTTAGTAGGAATATTGTGTTCACTGTTGGAAAATTCATGTTAAACTAATAAATCCAGTTTACATTATTAGCTTCTCTTCTTCATATGTGACATTCTGGTCCTCATTATAAAAATAGCTTTGAATATAATATATATATATGTTATTCTTTTTTTTATGTCTGTTTTGTACTGTTCTGTCCTCCTTTTATGTTATTATGTTATTAATATGGTATATTTCTGCAAGCAGAGTAAATGGTTGAAAATGTCTGATATCCAGATGAAAAAATGCATTATTTTTTTTTCTGAACGCTTCCGTTTCCACATACCTGTGGAAATAGGCCCTTCCCTAATGGTCTACAGCTAATACAAAAAGCATGATCTTTCTGAATTTACCATCACATTTCCTTTAAACTTTGGTAATTAATTTCTTCTGACAGTTGTTTTTAAAAGGGAAAACAGCTTCATGTATTCTATGAAGTTGTTTGTTTAAAGAAGCCACTTCCTGCTAGTGAAATAACTGAACTGGATTGCAGTTCTCAAAATACTGGATTTTCTAGTGAGATGCAACTTCTTTCCGACCTCTAGCAAAAATTGCTCTTGTTTTGTTTTGCTATCCAAAAGACATTATTTGAGATATATTTTATCTGCCTAGCAAGGGAATGTAGATTGAATCCTAATACGGTTTACGAAAGATCTGGCAGAGAATATATATGAAATCAGAAATTTCTTTTTGAAGAAAGAAAAGAAAAGAAATTTCTTCCAGTGACAGGAAATTGATTTTTCTCTCTCTGGTTTGGTGGCATCTCTTTTCTTCGCTTGGCATCTTTCTGAAGTTTGCTTAGTTTGTGATGGTGAGAAAGTTGACTAGAAAGAAATTGGACCATGTCTCTTACTTTTAAATTTGCCCTACTGTTTGACTTATAGATTTTTCTATGTATTTTCTAGATTGAAAATACATTATTTAGATTGAAGCAAAACATATAAGACTCAGATGCGGTATTCTAGGTGAAAATTGGATAACATTAAAAACTTTTTAGATTTTTGTATGTTATTACATAGGACTTTTTTATTTTTATAAACTCTCTACATAGTTATCTGTTTGGAGCTGTTTATTAATGTGAATAAAGTTTCATAAACCAACCCTTAAGGATTATTTATGGAGGTTGTGAAACCATTTGGGCACTTAATCTGCCTTTCAAAAGATACTTGCAAAAGTATCTCCTTTTTCCTATCTATTTCATAGGAAGTATGATGAACATAACAAGAGTGAGACTCACCTTCAGGTACTGTGCAAATTGATTCTGAAGCAGATTTTTCAATCCACCGATGGACAGTGCAGAGGTGCTACCCTCCATTAAAGCATATTGGGTAAAATATTTCAGAAGGTTATCATTGAGTAAATGTTCCATGTTTCTCAGATGTTGTCTTGTAGAATATCTGGAAACAAAGCAGACAATAATAATACTATGTATCAAAATGTTTTTTGAAATACATCTGACACCCAGTTTGTTGGATTATTAAACATGAAAAATCATCAATACATAACCTAGATAAAAAGATTATTATTTTTTTCTGTAAAACTAGCTTAACTCTTATGGGGAAAAATATTTAAATTAGATTCAAAGATTAGAAGCACCCAAGGTGTTTAGGTCTTGCTTACCTCTCTCAAAATCCAGAGCCTTCAAAAGTATCCAGCACAAGTGAGAGTCTCAGACTGGGGCTACCTTTATAGTTGCTTGCATGCTCCACCCCGATTATGAAACTAGTATTTGTCATTGAGTCAGTGCAGTAGTTCTATTGTATTTTCAGTAGTCAAAGGAATAGGGTACCTTGGCAATATAAGTGACTAATTTTTTATTTTTATTTTTTATTTTCTGAAATAGGCCACAATCAGCACCTACTACTGCACTTGATGTAGGTGTCCTTGGTCTTTATAGGCCATCCTGGAGAGGTTTTTTTCTCAATTTGTGTATTTTATACTTCAAGACATATCATACTCAAAGCAGCCTGAAAAAGGCTTCTGTGGGGATACGTATAGCATTTGTTCTTGTTATATTATTATATAGACTTTTGGAAATGCTAAAAAAAAAAATATGTTTTTAAATAGATTTAAGCATATATAAAACATGAAGGAGACAATTGCCCTTTTTATGAATTGATGATTACCAACGCCAAAGCCTATTCTCCAAATTTTGTGCTATTTCTTAGCATAGGAGAACAACAAATGTGCTCAGGGATGAAATTTTGGTTGCCAATATTAAGAATCCAAACACCCCATGACGTGAATGGAAAAAGAATGAGCCATTCTTAATGGGAAAGTTAAATCTAAGGTTCTGAAAAATTGTTCCTTTTTGGGGAGCATTACTGAGTATTGTGTTCAGCAGGTTCTGAAATCATGTTCAACTGATGGTCTGTGGGGCATGTTTGAGTGATGTTCTGCCCCAGAGGCTGATGCTTCAGAGCCCAATGCAGAGTGAAGTACTGATGCTGTTTTTGCGTAGTGTGATGAGTTGGTGGCTCTGGCTGTGGTTTCCAATCTACTTGATATCTACTACTGTTGGGTTCTGGTGTTTAGCTCTGTGCCTGCTGACTAGATCTTTTGCCCTGAGCATCACTTACTGAGAAAATTTTGCACGTCTCCTGAACCAAGAGCTTTGTGGGTCTGTAAAAGATGGATTTGATGGGGGGTGGGTGGGGGGGACATTTTTTTGAAACTGCAGGCATATGGGTTTAAGATACATGCCAGGTAAGTTAGAGGTTTCCTGGGTAGACTTTCTTCAGCAAACTTTGCTAAATGAATCATATAGATGTACACCTTGCATTAGCAGCCTACTTACATGTGCTTATACTCAACTTCCTGAAGTGTCATAGCCAATAGAATTGGGAAAGTCCTCTAGAGATCATCTAATTCATTATTCCCTTTCCCCTAGATTGTGATCACTGCTATTTATGTTGGATACCTGCTTAAGCTATTCTGAAGTGCTTAAATAATGGAGACTCCCCAGCCTCCTTATCTGCTTTGGTGCTTATCTTTATTATTAGACAAAAGCCAAGTGTCCAATAAGACATAGGATAATGTCTGAGTGCCTTGCTGCACTTAAACCCTTTTTACTACAAATAGGGAAAACAGACTATTGTCTATGTTCTTAAAAAGGTGTTTAACATAGAGAAATCCCATTTTTCCCCCCCTTTTTTTTCTTGTTCAGAAATCCTTGCTAGTTTAATCTTCCTTTGGGAGTCCTTCTTCCTAGATCTACTCAGCTTCTCTTGGCTTTCTCCAGTTGGTTTACATCTTCCTCAAGATGCTGTTGGAAGCTGTAGGGATTGTTTACCACTCTGAATGGGTGCTCATGGTGTTGCAGTTTAAATTAGTGCCTGAAGCACTTGGTTGATGGTGGGAGCCTGTACGTAATTTTACAGGAAGGTATCAGGCTACAGTGTTTCATAGTAGAAGACGTTGTCAAGTTTCCTCTTGCTTTATTCCAAGCTTGTTGTGGAGAGGACATATATATTGTTTTCAAATTCAGCACAAAAGTCTGGTGTTAGCTTGAGGGTCAGAGAACTGGGGTCAGGCATCCCCCAGTCTGCGTCTGTCCAACTGAGAGATGAAGCTGGAAACACACTTCCTCCTGTTTGCTTCTTGACTCAAAGTCAGTAGCTGCTGCTGTCCTCACTAGCAGAACCTCTACTGCTGCCACTGTAGAAGATGGTATCAGTGCAAGTAAGTCTATGAGTCTATAAGGTATTGTATGGATTGGGACAGTCCCATACACCAAAATGAACCATGAACTCTAAGCTCATTCCTGACAATAAGATAGAATCCATTTTCTTTTTAATTTCTTTTCCCGAACAAAATGAAAAATATCTTTCTTTCTCCTGCTATCTTGTTCTTAACTTCTGGTAGATGATGAAATTTTAACAGTAGTGAATTACCAGGTGATCTGCTAATGCTCCTACTTCCCTTCTGCTAATTTAGCTTGCTTATAGCTCCTGCATGTAGGAGCCTTGCAACACTTTGTCCCTTTCAGAAGCAGTGTCAGGAACCTGATGTGCCTGATGTGTATTACCATCATAGAATCGTAGAATGGCTTGGGTTGGAAGAGTCGGTAAAGATCGTCTAGTTCCTAGTATTGATGACATTACAGTATTTGCAGAATTCCTTTAAATTTCAAATGGCTTGTCTTTACTTGTACCACAGGCACTTTGCTGTCACCAGTCTTGAAGACGTAGTGGTAACTTGCTTAGTAGTATGGAAGCAGAATTGTATTTCGAGGGATAACAACTCAAGGAATTCAGCACATTAGCCTTGTTAACCTGTTAAGGATTCATTAAGAAAGAAGATCTGATTGCAAAATAGCATAACCAGTTTTACTGAAGCATCTACCCATGGCAGTGAGAGACTGATGTCTGGAAATGTAGTGACCCACTTAAGAGTTACGCAGGAGTTGTAGCTGAATCTTGGGATGAATCCAGTCTCCTCTGATCAGTTTTATTCACAAAATACTATGATCTGTGAGGGGTAATCTGAATGACGGAGAGGAAGAGTTGGGACCTGTAGTTTGATCTCCCAATTCTTTGTCCTCTTCTCTCTCAGACTGACCGCCCCCTCCAATGATTTATGTGGTATGTCTGTCTGAGCTCTGTATCAGAGTCCTAACAGAGCTCAGTTTGACAGGCCCCTGTTGATTCTCCACAACACCACTTTGTACAACATAATTGCTGTTCTGAAATAGGTACAAAGTTTATCCGGTGCCACCCAGCATTTGCAGAATGCTGTCCAGAGGTAAGGAATTGTGGTCATTATCTAAGAATTTGAACAAAAGTTCAAGTATGTTACTGTTGCCACTATTAGGTGATGTGTGACTAGCAGGCAGCAGCATTTATCTATGCTGAAGAACAGTCCTTGGTATCAAGCTTTGACTGATGTCTGTGCAAGCTGACTTCCAGTGTAGAAGAAGCATTCCAGATTTGGTTACAATGTTTTGCAGCTCTTTCTTGGGTATATGAATATATATTGTTCCTGCAGTTTATGGCATAATTCAGTTGGGTTTGCCCTGGGCTAGAGAAGTCATGTTAGCAAGCACTGCATCCTTTTGGAATTGACATTTTCACTGTAGCTTAGATACAAGGCCATTAGCAAAAACAAACAAAAACCCTGAGCTGATCATGAGTTGTCAATCTTTTTAGGGATGCACATCACATATGTCCCTGTGATAATTGTGTTCCACTTTCTGTGATGGTGTCTGCGGATTCAAAGTTCACTCAAAATTGGCTGTTGCTGTGTATTGGCCCGATAAACTGTCTTACTGGCATATTTGAAGCAAGCAATTCCAATCATGCTGGAGAGTAAGAGAATATGAGCTGCAGGGATGGCTGAAGTGTGGGCACCGCTGCTAGTGGTAGGAGTGGTGGAGCTTATGGCATCATGGTCACAAGATCTTGATGCATGTTTAATTATGGATTAAGTAGAGTGTTAACTCGGGTGCTATCATTTTTTGTCTGTGTCACATCCTTTTTTCCACTGTGGATTGCTGAATGGCATGTGAATCTGTGCACCTTGTTTACCTTAACATGCTGGACTATAAACTGGGTTAGTCTTGGAGTAGATTTCCATGCCACTGACACTGCTGAAAGGGACAGGGCCTATGCCAGAGAGGTGGGGCTGCTGTCACCTGGGGGCAACAACTGTCTCAGTCATCCTGTTTAATCCTCTGCTGATGGGTTAACACCCTACCCATCCGGTATTTTTCCAGTTTCCCAGGTGTATTTTTGACTACTGTCACCACTGTTACTTGCATGGGAGTCCTGATGAGTTAAGAGCTATCTGAGGAGTGTCTGAGGCCTATGTTGCAGCCTGCCTGCGGTATAGAAATGTCTACTGTCAAGGTGAAGTTGGCTATAACTGAGAACATATGATTGTGATTGTTGTACACATGGAAAGAAAGAGCAGGGGTTGTTAATGTGCTCAGTATTCAGTTATTTCTGCTTGTATACTGCTTGTGCATCATCTCTAGCTTATAGACATCAGTCATTAGATCAAAGCCCTCTGTTTGGTCAGTTGTCTCCAGCCATTCTTGCACCATCTACAAAAAGAAAAGGTTTTAAAGCTGGGGTGCTGGTAGTCTACACGTAGGACCTTTCACAAGGTGTACATGTATGTTGGTAGAGGTGAGAGCTAATTCTAGTGCAAATGTGGGGAGTTGTGGTAGAACTTTCTGATGTTGCCAGTGCCACAAGATCTTACTGTCATAAAAAAAAGAGAAAGGACAGATTGGGAGATACGGAGCATCCAGTTATCAAATTCTCTGAAAATGATTAAATAATTTTGTGTGAGAAGTTCAGAGAGCTGCGCTACAGCCATTGTAGTGAACCTGCCATTGCTCTAAGGTATGACACTGTTATATGCAAGATGAAGATGAATTATAAAATCCTTTATGTGTCACAAGTGATGCATTCCTTATGTTAACATTTCTATTGTTGTCAGGCTTTAAGTGGTGATGTGTAAAAGGGCTGTCTCATCTCACAAATGAAACTCGAACTATATGGGTTATCCTTGTTATACTGTAACTATACCTCATAAGATGTTGAAGGTGTCTCCCTAAACAGGACTGGGTGGGGCTGCTACAGGGATGAATAATTTAATATGATGCATTGTTTGTAGTCAGCTTTAAATTGGTGGTGTTATTCATTGTAGCTATATGTGTCAGCTTATGTTGTCATATGGACACATCTGGCAGACAAATAATGGTATCGCAGAAGCTCTCTGTGATACAGATATTCCATGCTACATGAGACAGTTTTGAGGGAGAATGTGTTTCAGGAAGAGGTTTTGGAAGGGGTTTTATCCTTCCACTTTCTGAGCCTTGGCTCATGTAGCAGTGCAATAAGGCTGCTGTTTATAAATACGCTGCAGCTGAAATTTACAGTTAGTGTAATTGGTAAATATATATATTTATTTGTTCCTTCCTAAACAATTTTTTTTTTTGAATTTGAGGGTGCTCAAAAATGCATAAATGTGCATTTCAGCAAGGCACATGTGGGTTTACCAAGGAGTAACATTTTGTTGAGTTTCTCATAGGGCAAAATTAGGTAAGTATAAGTAAGCAAATGCAGTAAAAGTGGCATTAGAAAGTTCTTTATTTTCCTGGTGAGATCGTCTGCTCTCAGCTGTTGTCTGGCCTTGCAGGTTCCTGAGCTCTCTAGATGTTTCAGTTGTATCTCAGAACCCTGTCTCAGCATGAACGTGAAGCTGAGGAGTAGGATCAGGTTCGGTATTTTTTTCAAAGTGTTACTGCTCTCATTAGTGCAAAACCTGAAGGACGAATAGTTCAAAAGAGGCCTAGAGATGCACTTTAATAAACAACATGGTCATGTAATGTTGGAATCACTTGGAATTGAGATGTCTAAATCCCAAAGCATGAAAGATGCTAGTAAGTAACTCCTTTGTCCAGCTTAATTTTATCTAGAGATACCTACGTTCTGCTTTCATGCAAGTTCAGGACTGCTGTCAGTGAACAAAATAAACCAGCACAATCCCAGTAGTGAGTCAGAAACTGTGTCTGATTGTCTCGATCCTGGAAGGGCCTTATCCAATATGTATTCTTGCATCTTATCTGATATGCTTTGAAAAGGGGCCTGATATGAGTTAATGATGCTTGTTTACAAAACAAGCCAACAGCTCAAGGTGGCATTTTGTATATTAATGTGGTAGGTTACTCTTGATTTTGTTTGTGTGCATGTGTTGAGGATGGGGAATCCTGGGTTCTTGCTTCTCTTTCTAAAACTATTTTGCCTTTTATAATAAAGATCAGTAGCTGGGAGAGTGAGAACTCTGAAGTTTTGACCACATGTGGCAGTGTGTGCTGTTGAACAGGATGCCTGGATGTCCTTTTACACTGAGCTGGGACAATGGGCCCTCAGCACAGTTAAAATGTTCAAGGCCCTGGAAGTAAAACTCTGAAGTCTTTTTAACACAATTTTGCTACAAGGAGCCTTTGGGGCACTGTGACCCTGTTGCAGCTATTCTGGCATTTCTGCTGAAGTAGAAGGGAATTTCTGAGACATTACCATGGTGCTTCAGTAAAGGTGCTTGCCCTAGGAAACAAGCACTTTCCTGCAGGATTGAGTGCATTTGGGGAAAACGTCAGCAACTGTGTGAGGTGCTCTTAAGGGAGACAGAAATGAAGGTAATTCTGTAATTCTCTGGTAGCCACCTCTAAATCTATGTTCAGTTCCTGTGCCTTCAGCACCCTTGTTAGAACAACCAGGTCAGCCTCACTGTCCTGGCCACTCAGCAGCACAAAATGCAGAGGCAAAGAAATAAATAGCATAGGTGACTAGGCAGTGGTAAGAACCGTAGACTCTCCCTTTGATTCAGAGAAAGGGGTGCTTATGTGCTCTGTCTGAGCTCCAGTAGTTGCTAATTCTCAGAAGTCTGCAAGTGTGAAATGCCTAGCATTAGTAAGATTATTGGTTGTATTCTGGGATATGTTTGATATTTTTATTACCAGTGTGAACCATAATAAAAACGATATTATAAAGTAATGGCTTTACCTTTGGCATACAAATCTCTCATTTCTTAGCACTACAGTGTAGTGATTTGTAGATATAATAGATATTCACTGATTTCTTTCCAAGGGAAGGTTGTCAAAAAGCTTTCTAAATAAACTGCCACGAATAACTCTGCTTGTCATCTCTGTTAGGAGAATGTGGGACAATGGAAGCAAAAGATGCTTCTTTTTTTTCTTTTTATTTTTTCCTTTTTTTTTTTCCCCCTTTCCGTTTTGACCAAGTCAAGTGTTACCCTAGGACATGAGGAAAACCAAAGCTTAAATCATAAACCCAGGATTATGGTAAGAGTAGCTATTGTCTAAGAATACCAAGCAGGTGTCTTTGTGATTATGGCCTATTGACAGACATATATCTGTACAAAAGCTATAGTCAAGAATGGATAATGCTTGTGCATCTGGCTTAATTTTAGTTTTTCTAATTTAAAATAATTATTCAATCATAACTTCAGTAAGTAACAGCAGTAGTAGTTTGGAAGTTCTCAGTTTACACAAATGCATCAAATGAGCAGTTTTGATAAATTATAAAACAGAATTTCAAAGAAGTAGATTTGCATTTTACTATAAACTGAATTTAACAAGTTATTCATGTCAGTCATAACTCATTTGTAAGTCGTGCCAGTGAAGAGCCTGCCTATCAATTAAGTCGAATTTAAGATTCAACATCACAGCCAATTTCATTTATTTTTGGTTGGTGACTAGTCTTGCCTTCAACACAGAAAGGATTTTCCTTCTCACCAATAATATGAGGAATTTCACAGTTTTTGTGTAACAAAGTACAGCTTTAAACATTTTCTTAGCTTCTTGAACTTAATTTTCTTAACTTCTTAAAGGTAACTCCTTGGATTTGGAACCAAGAATGGAGACAATTCTATAAGAAAGTTTTAAGTGCCTTTAGCTTAAAAGGATGCTCACCAAGTGTAAAGTGGAGCTAGGCCTTAAGGTTAGGATCAATTTGGAACAGACCTATGTAAACCAAAGATACCTGTGCATGCTGTGTATTTCAGAACTGGCATAGCATCGACAAAAAGGAGACACATTGGTTTTCCTCTGAGACATTACTAAAGATTATTTTTTCCCCCCATCTCTGCACATTTGTCTTCTCTTGTCCATTGCATCCTACAATTAAAAAGCCCCAAAATCTAGCCGTGAAGAACGTGGAATTATACATTTGAAAATAATGAAGATTTATGTATAAAAACACTTGGTGATTATTTGTTGTGGCTAAAATATAATATAAATTTAATTAGCTGTGGCTTCTATTGGGATTATCATTTGGCCTGGCTAATTACAGACAGCCTGCGTAGGGATTGGAGATTAACTTGCCATGAAACTGTTAGCATTGGTCTTCACTGATGAAAAGGAAGCCCAACAGTTGCCCAAGAGCCTGGCAAAAATACGAAAACCTCAGTATTGCTCAATCTGTAAACTGAAAAATAAGTTTTGACAAATCACAGCAGACATGCTGTGTCTGCAAATAGCAGATCAGCAACCATTGCTTTCTTGCACAGCTTGACTCTGTGCAAAACTTCTTTTTTTTTTTTTTTTTTTCCCTTGTGGCAAAGAAGTATCCTAAACTTTCTCAGTATAATCCATTTTAAATAGAGATAATTAGATAAACCTTCTTGCAAAGCTTGTGTTCTTTTACTGTAAGTGATAGTAACAAAACCAGTATGAATTCTGCAAGATGAAGTAAATTACTGGTTTTGAAATTTATGATCTTTAGCCCCATTACGTGTTGGATATATTTATATTAACACCTCCTCAGCTAACTTACCTGCTTTTTCCCTTTGTTGTCTCAGCTGGAACTTAAGTGACAGGACAAATTTAATCATCCGTCTTTTGGGGGTGTTAGAAAACCAGTACTTAAGCAAGCAGCTGAAATAGATTCTAAAAGTTTTTTTCATTAGGGACTTGATTGTATTTCTTTTTCATTCCACCATGTCCTTGTAAACTAAGCAAATCCTGAAGTTTGAGTGGCAAGTGACACTGAGAAGACACTTATTTGAGAATAAAAAAATAATAATAAAAGGGAAGCACCTTGCTTTCTTTTTAGAGCCATGATAGAACTGATGAAATGTATTTGTGAACTGTTAGAGGCTTGCCTGGGAATCGATTGGATTTTACAGTACGGAGATATCATTAGCTGCCTTGTTTCTAAAATGTAGGAGTAAGATTAGGTATCTCAGAAGTGCTCATTTCTTCTTCTACTAGGTTAAATAAGTCACTTAATCTATATTAATTTTCTCATTCACCAAAAAGAGATAATGAAACATCCTTGTCTTTGTGAAGTGCCTTGATGCCTACAAAGGAGATGTTTTATGCAGCAGCTGAGAACTTCCATCATTTTTGTAACAGCTTTGCAGACATCTGGAAGTGAGAACTGGAATTGAACATATGCCTAAGGGTGCAAGGGGAAGAAAAAAATTGAGGAATTCAAATCAGTTGCATAGTTTTATTGGATTTAATGAGACGTGAGTGGTCTATTCATTATGTTTGTAACTATATAATTTTAATAACAACAACAACAGAAAACTATTAGCCAAGGTTTTCCTTTTAATAAATATCTACCCTTTTTTCCTCCCCAATAAATTTATCTGCTGAAAGTGAGGTAGAAGGAGATGAAAAGGTTACCCAGAAGGGAAAACTTAATTCTGTATATATTTGCCTGTCATCCTTGACTTGTATGTGGTAATAAGATAGTGTGCAGTAAGGTAGTGGACAACAGAACTCCATTTGCAGTGGTTTCCATAGCGGTTAATTGTAAACCTATGCTTTGTAACTTAACATTTTTTCATGTGCTCTCTGACTTCTCATTCTGCTGTCATAGATACAAGCTGTTAGAGGTGCAGGTGAAGGATAAAAATGATTCTCATAGGGGCACCATTAAATGGAGGATTGCTTTGGCGTGAGAGGTTGTAGCAGCTCCGTGTTCCTTTGTTACCTGCTGTGCTGGCTGCACCTTGTGTCCCGTCCTGTGCCAGCTGGTGACACAGCCTACAGCTTCTGCTGTGTGGCAATACAGGCGTTCTTTTGCTGGTTGCTTCATAAACATTTTGAGCGTAGCTTTTGAGGGGACTGTTGCATTATCTGCTGCAGTGATCTGTAGCCTGCCACCCACACTTTTCACAGAGGGTGTCTGAATTATTTTTGGGTGTGTTCACCTGATGTCATGCTAATTAAATACCTGCTTGATTTGTGGCAGCGTAAAGGTGATACTACTCTAGATATTACTTTCTTTGAAACAATATAGGTACAATGCTTCCGGTAGGCTTTCACCATATGGTTGCTAAACGAGAAGTGATCTAAAGATCCATTTCTCCTCTCTGGCCTTTTTGCTAAGAGTTCTCCACATGTGTGCATACATCTTCTTTGCTCCTTTCTTCCTTTTTGTTCTTGTCTTATATTCTCATGCTTTTCTTATCTGAGATGGATTTTATTTTTTTGTAGCGTGTTCTATGTTCATCTCTACAAATCTACATATTAATTTTTAATTCTTTTGGTTATGTGGTCTGTTAGCAAACCAGAAGTGCAGAGGTATGTCTGTACTTTCATGTTAACTCCAGGCTGGAGCCCACAGTCTAATCCAGGCATTACAGTGGTCCTCACAGGCTCTTTGTGGTGGGAGAAAGTGATGGACATGCAGAACTTGACCCCAGATACCTGTGTAGATGCAACTAAAGAAAGCATATTCCAAGGAATTTTTGTTATTTGATGTTGAGGGCAAGAGAGTTAATGTAATAAGGGAAGGCTGACAAGGAGTGCAGAACTACGTGAAGATCTGGACAATGATGTTTATCAGATTTCTGGGGGAGGCAGAAGACCCAAGGCAAGACAGGAAGGATCCTGCTTAGAAGGAAGACATCATGGCTTCAGCTTGAAGTAAAAGGGATTTGGATTGTAGGTCATAAATCATCTTCCAGAGTTAAGATTCTTCAAGGCAAGATGATCTTTAGACAGATGAAACTTCTCTGAGTGGAAACAGGAAATAATTAAATGTAATATAGAGCGTGTGACTTGAAGCATCCCTGAAGTGGCTGGCAGGTGTAATTAAGGTAATTTATCTTTGCTATGAGGTTAATATATATATCATTCCTTTTTCTGAAAGGTTTTCTGAAACTGATGAGATGTGTACAGTTGTTGTATACACAGTAATGAAAATGCCAAGGTACTTTTTTTCTTTTCCTAGGTAATCTAACTCACAAAGTTGTATCTTTGAAACAATCTCCTTATGCTATCTTCTTTTGGTTCTAATATAGTTCACAATATTCTTAGAAAATCCTAGAATTTGAAGTCAGTGCCTTGATTACCTTTCTACGAGATGCAGCAGTTGCTTTAGTTCTTCCAGTTCTCCAGCTGATATGAGAAAGGTTACGGTGTATTTGTGGCAAGGAGGATAACAACTCCTGGAGGTAATCTGCACTGCTGCTCTTCACTTCATGGGGGGTGGGAAAGAAAATCACATTACTCATTGCCGGAGAGCTTTCCAGGGGACTAGATGTCTGTTCTGTATGACTAATGATATATCCAGCATGCAGATTGTTTTCTGTAACTTTGGGAAAGTTACAGACATCGGAGACTAGATAGGCCAAGGTACGTGTATTGTCTCAGGCATCCCATGGAAGGCAGGAATAGGAGTAGATAAAATTACAGTGATTGTGCCAGAGGCTTTCTGCCAAAAAATTCCCTGTTATAGTATGTCTATTCTGCTATTAGTCCATAAGATTATCGCTGTTAGAATCTCTCAAATTGGTAAATCAAGTAAATGGGAGGACCACTAGGTAACAGGGCAGCCAACTTCAGTTCCATAAGCTCTTTCATTTTGTGTGGTTTTATTATGAGTAACAGAATGTTACTGGGTGGAGGCATGACTTTTAAATGACGACTTTCAATTTATTTTAAAAATAAACTAAAATAGAAGCTTTCAAAGAAGAATGTAAAATATTCCAATGTCTGCATAGTAGATATGAATTGCTGTTCAAACAGAAAAGTGATCCTGCTTGCCTTCTGAAAAAAGTTGCTATAGCTTGCATAGTGTTGTTTCTGGTTATGATACTTTGTCAGGTGCTAGTTCAAAGTTTAAAAAGAGAAACCAAAGAAAAGGAGATGGAAGATAAATGTGACATTGCTGTAAATGAGTTTGAGACTTACTCTAGCCTTCATTATCTTCTCTAGAAAGTTATAGCTTAAGAATAAAAGAAGAGTTGAGAAGAAAACAGGCTTGCTCATCAGAACAAATTGCTTCAATTAAAGTTACAGTGGTTGGCCTGAATTGTTTCTTTGTGTGGTTTTGCAGAGTGGACTCAGCTGAGTGCTTGTTAAGCTAATTAGATTTGTCACAGGATTTTGGCACTAGGACTAGAGTAACATTTACTTTCACAACTGTCTGCAGTAGTTCTATATCACTTCAGTGGTGTGCTTGTTTTTTTATTTTTTTTGGCAACAATATGCAACCTACAAAATACTTTATAGAAGAAGTTTGATGTGTTCACTCAGAAGTGTCTTTAAGTCTTTAAAGCATTTCAAGATATTTTCTCACTGCTTTGCTTTTTATTGACATCTTGGATTGTGTTTTTTTTTTTTTATTTTTTATTTTTTTTATTTAATGGTTTTGTTCTTAGAAATTGCAAATTAAAAGATTAGGAATGTTTTTCTGAGTGAACATATTTTTTCATTCTATTCAGCTTATTTTCATAAAACGCTCACCTACCGGAGACACTAATATAATTCAGCTAATAGAGAATTCTCTTCTTGATGTAGAAATGTCACATTTTAAATTCTGGTGTCTATTCAAAAAGTGTCTGTTTCAAGAGGTGATCAATCAATAAAGCTCATGGTCTGCCTCTGATATTTGGGCATGGTATGAAGCCTAATAACTTCATTGGAAGGAATGACACTGGACTGTTTCTTATATATCTGTGGCACAGAAATCTTTATGGACTTAGAATCCTTTTATTTTTCTCTTTCATTCATTTACTCCAAATTTTTAAATGAGGCATTTCTTAAGGCAGTGTTAAGCAATGTGATAGTATGCGCTTTTTTCCTCTTCAGTTTAAAGCCTCAGTTTAATGATATCTTAACCAAAGGTACAGTAACTAAAGCTAATTGGTGAATTCATCTTAAACTTCGTGAAGTTTAACTTGGGCAAGCATATTTTGTTAAAGAAAAATGATTTATCAGACCAAACCACAGATGGGATGAAGCTATATCTTTGAAAACAGAAGCTAAACCACAAAAAATACAGATACGTTTACGTTTGTATTCTTATAACTGATATGGATTTCATCCTCTGGATGGTGTTTGCCCTTTTACTTTCATCTGGGAGTAGAGCTCTCGCATGAAAACTTTCAGTCTTTTTCAGTATTGAAGAACTATTAGCTTTTTTTTGTTTGTTTGTTTGTTTCATCTAAATAGCTATCCTTTCAGTAGGATGTTTTTACATCACCAATAAATGAAATAAATAATCTACAGATGTATTTATTTTCTATTGCAATAACTGTTTTATTTTAGCATGTGCACATAATTTCAGCACATCTGTGGCAAATGTTCCTCCATGACTGTTTTGGCAGGCCTGGAAAAGGAAACAAATGGCTGTGGTGAGATTACTCAAATGAAACTTTTGAACTGATTCAGGACTTTTCTAGGGATTTGTTCTCCCCTGAAAAATGTTAGCAGGGAAGTTTTATACAATGGCAAAAGTACTTTCCAAGCACAATGAAAACAAAACTAGGGCAATCCACAAATTTCTGCTTGCTGAACACTCTTTTTCTAAAAGAAATGGCTTTGCTCCTGGATCAGGAGCATTTCGGATCCTGGATCATCAATTACAAAATTAACCACTTGGCAGGTCTGGAACATAGACAGGATATTGGGGTGATCTGTGACACCATTCTGCGGTAAGGATTAGAGGTTGGAATCCGGGCAGTCTTGCTTGCAAGTCTGGAAGTGTTCGGATTATGCTGGTGAAATGGGATGGAAACCAGTTGCTAGTTCTCCTTGTGTTACCTAAGGACATATTCTTTTTTTTTTTTTTTTTTTTTTTTTTTTTTTTGTTTTGTTTTTTGTTTTTTTTTTTTTGTTTTTAATGGTAGATAAGTAGAATTTGTTCAAGAAATGCTAGGAGAGTGTAGGTCATGCTATTGAGTATGGTCTGGAAGTTGATACTACAAATTCATCTCGGTGAAGGTCTGGAAGAGCAAACACCTGAAGTAATCCATTTTTCCTGTGGCTTAGTGCTTGCTGATAATGAAGTGATTCTGACTAACACTACCTTGTTAACAAATGAGAAGTAAGTAGAATGGATGCTTGCTTGTGCAAGATAACTCAGGGAGGGTAGAGAAAGTACAGAACATAGTGGATCATACGTTGTGCTTTGTCTCTGCTAAGGACAATCTCACCTCTCTTTGACTACTTTGCATGGCTTAGGCAGTGGACTGGTCTGTGCTGAGTCTTCTGTGGCAGTTGCTGGTAAGACAGAAGCAGTCTCTTGGTCAGGGACCATAAAGTATACTGCTGTTTAACCAGCCTCAGGCTGTGTGTGATTATCCCCATGTCAGCTTCGTGCCTGGGGTGTTTGATGAAGAGAACACAAGACTGTCTCCCTCTCTAGGGTCCTTCTCCTGCTTCAGAATGCCCTGAGAGAGATTTGCTTATTGACTTCTTTTTTTCTGACATATTTCATGTAGATTGAAGTGACTTTGGTAAAGGTAAAATTTAATCTAGTGACTTCAGCTGAAGGTCCCCCTCAAATGCAGTGACAGTTTTGATTGTTGAATAGTTGTATGTGGTAGGGAGGGAAGACTTTCTCCTAGCTGCAGGTATCCTCCCGATCATACTGAAATTACATCAGTGAGCATTTGGTCATTAATTGCCATGTGAACTGGACCAGTCCAAAGTCTGAGAACACTCGTCCATTTACAGTAACTCAAGTCTGTAGCAAATCCTGCACTTCCTGGCATGGCACGACTGGCACCCTGGTATCTTTCTGTAGCCAGCACTGTCTAATCTTGTTTATTTCATTAACGTTAACAATCTGAAAGCTTGCATTGGTTAAGTATTTAAGCTCTGGGATGTGTGGTTGGCAAAATTAGAGTGAGTTCTGAAATGCCGTTAGGCAATATCTGTATTGCTCTGCATATCAGCATCTCCATTAGCTTTCTTAGTTCACTGCATTACAGTAATGAATGAGTGAGTGAGCAATGTTTGAAAAAGCAGTACACCTTTTGTGACATTTTTCCTGAAGAAAATACTACAAAACATTCTGTACCAGAATTTCTGCTTATTCATGCAGAATCCTTCTTAGAGAATTTTTTTCGGATCTAATTAAATAAATACCTTAAGACAACTATTTAATCCTAAAATGGGAAAAAACAAATTTCTGGAAAAGAGGATTGTCCAAACTGGAAAATGGTTGGCAATAACATGCTGCAGGATGGTCACAGATATTCAGGATAAAAGGAAACCTTGCAAGCAGAACAATAACTTGGGTAAAGAAGCCATGTAAATTAGTTTCCAAAATTTAAGAAATTTAAGCTGATATTTGTTGGGATGTTTGGATACTGTGCTGTGGTTCTGTGAAGAGGCAGAGGACAGGATTTTTCAAGCTGGTTACTCAGATCTCTGTAGCTGCATGAATCAGCTATTGATGGTTTCTGCTTTGATCTCATACATGATGGTTGTCATTTTTTTGGAAAACAAACATTACTTCAAAAGTAAACCAGAGTAACAGAGCACTGAGTATTCTGAAAACTTCAAGTACCTTTATGGCAATTAATTGTATCCTAGAGGGCCAAATGCTTTGGATAGGTGGGCAGTGGTGGGGTTTGCTTGGAACTTGGAGAGCTTTAAGGGGCTAAAGGATTTGGGCAGGTGTGCTCACTTTGCACCTTCTTTTGATAATTGAAAATGTTAAATCCCTGGCTTTGTATGAATGAAGAGCAGCTTAACCTGACAAGTTGGAAGCTCTCAGCACCCCACTCAGCATTGCATCACTTTTTTTTTTTTCTTAAAAATGTATATATATAATTTCTAAAATGCCACTGTAAGTGTTCCATTTTTAGCGATCAGACCTGCTTGCTGGTGAAGTTACTGTGACTGAAACAGATCAGACTGAATCTAGCAAGTGTTGCCTAATTCTGCAGAGAAACAATGCAAGAGTTGATAAATGAACGGGTCCTCTAGTTGACATTATATCTTTGGTTTTGTGTTGCTGTGCTTTTTTTTTTTTTTTTTCTTCAAATCCTTGCTCAGCAGGGACTCCTACACAAGAGTGCTTGCCTTTGTATTCCCCATTCCTGACACCTTTCCCTGTGCACATCTCTTAGGTGCTCATTCTTAGGGCCTCTTTTCAGTGTTCGGTTTATCTTTAGGATCAGGGCTTGTCCTGGTGCTTTGATCAGCACTTACATGAACAGTGATTTCTTTCAGCAATGGCATTTGGTTACCAGACAAGAACAGAGAAAAAAAAAAAAAAAAAAAAGCAAAAACTCTAAAAACCCACTTCCAAAGATAACTTACCAAACAGTTGTTCAAATCAAACAATTCTTTCCCCTTCTTTCCACCCCCTAGCCCTCGTGCTCCTCCCCCCCCCCCCCCCCCCCCAGCGTAACCAAGGTAGATGTATTCTTCAAAATGGCATTGCTGGATGTGAAGCAAAACAAAGACAGAACTTAATGGTCCTGTGATGGTGCTGTGGCGATTAGTAAAGTGATATGTGTTGGATTTTCAGAGCCTTGGTTGCTGTACGTTGAGTGTCTGAACTTTTCTCATTAGCTTTAATATGTTTTCTAATGACAATGAAACAATTCAAGCAGCAGATTTCTGAAGGAAAACTGTATTTCATGGGTAGTTAAAGTTGCTTTTCATCAGTACTGTGATTTAATATCCATCAGACTGTTTTATATCTCGAATGTGCTTTGTGGTATGTCAGTGATTTGTTATCTGTTTCATGTTGGCTGTCTGGTGTGTAATATGTGATCTCTGTAAAATCCCTGTAGTGTTAGCAGTTTTCAGAGATTTGAGTAAAAAAGGCCTAATTAATGCCTTATCTCTTCCTACACCCTCCTTACAGATGCTTTTTTGTTGCTTGTGGTTCCTCTTGTTCTTTGCTGGTTTTGCTCTTCAAAGAACTAATGCACAGTGACAGCTGATGTATGCTGTGGAGGGAAGCATAAGCTCTTTGAAGAATCTATTCAGTTATTCAGAGTAACCACCACTTCAAGATTTGTCTTTTATCTGATCAAATGAATTCCATAAAATATGGCAAAGTTTTCCATAATGCGAGTTGATTTTCTGATGCTTATTACTATCCTTGGGCTGTAGGGCAGCAGTGTTGCTTCTTTGAAAGTTGCTTTCACAGACCTTGTTGCAAACTCACATAACATATAAACATTGAAGGTTGTGCTGTGATAGCTGCTGAAATCGAGCAGAACCACAGAACATACCAAAACGTAAGATCCAGAGTCAGAGTAGCCCTGCGTTACTAATTCAAAAGTAGCTTCTTTCCTCACCCGACTACAAAAACTAATATCAGAAGCCTTTTTTCTTACTATGATAAACCTAGAAATCTTGGAGAAGATTGAGAGCTGGTTTATAATGCAACATATCAGTAACAAAACATGAACACACGCAGTAAGTTGCTTGATGTTGAAACTCGATAGGGCTTTTACATTGGTACAAAATCTGCCACTGATAGAAACAAGATTGAACAGTTGTATAATGCAATATTTCTTAAAATACATCTCAGTTAAGACTTAGCAGACATTAATGCACATTTTAAGGTTGTATCCTCTTCTGATTATGTGACCCTGACCACAGATACATGAAGCATACATTTGACAACTGATGGTTTTGAGTCTTCCTGAAGAACACATTTAAACATAGTAAATCAGTGAAATTTTCTACGGCCTGCATAGGCAGGTCCACTTAATTTGGAACCAGTGTTTTAATTAAGCAGTTTGAGTTGAGCAATGTCTTTCAAGAAGTTACCATCTCCCATATCGTATCCCCATAGTTCTGTTCATGGTATTGTTCTCAGAATATTTTGATAGAAGATCTTAGTTCAGCAAATAATGAAAGGCAAGAAAACAGTGAAATATAAATTTCTCTGGGGGGCGTGGGATGACCTCAATATTACCATGATTCAGTTAACAAATTTAGATCAAGACATTCAGACTCAAATTTTTAGGATGAAGAATCTGAAGGTGAGGTTAGGGGGCAGTAGTTAGGTGCTTGATATATTTTTGAGAATGAAGGAATGTCAAGTCTTCACTTTAGCCTCCTTTTTTTTTTTTAAACCTTATCGTTTTTCTTGTCAACTGCAAATGCTCATGAAACAGCCACTGAAGTGGATTTTTCATGTTTTTGTGACTTGAAGAGAAGCATGTGATTGAAAATATTTGGTAGCTGCTTGGGACCATTTCATCTCCATTTGATGGGAATCAGGAGTACAACTTTAAAATTATCTGTAGTGTGGGTATAAGCAAGTAAATAAAATCTCCTGGAAAACTTGTGTGTGGTTTCAGAGGGCCAGAGTATTTGACATATATACACAGTTTATTGTAAGCACTCTAACTGCTTCTGTTGTCTTGTGCTGTGTGTTTATTTTATTTTATTTTATTTATTTTTTTTTATATCTACTATTACAGAAAAGAAGTGAAAGTAAATGGAAGGAAATAAGACAGTCTTGTCATTTTTAAAGTAGCATGGATTTAATGAATGATTTTATTTTGAGTATTTTTTGAGTTTATTCTTTGAGGTGTGTTTTTTTTAAGCTGCACAGTCCACCTTTGGGTTTTTGGGAGGTAATTAGAGGATATGTAATACCCTACTGGTTTGATCACAACTTCTGCTCATGACATTTTATAATGAGTATATAGTTTATAAATAACATTTCGAAGGTATAAGGTTATACAGAGATAATTGCGCAGCTGAAATGCATTGGCACAAGGCCAAAGGCTAAGCACTTTCCACCATCCCTTGTAAATTGAATAACTTCACTTTATGAAGTGTATCAGCAGAAATTGTTTTCATTACTCCCAGAGGGCAAATTAAGGTTAATAAAAATCCACTTCCAGATTACCCAGATGTGTGAATCTTTGTATTTTTAGAACCTTTCCTTGTCAATCATATTTCTTACTGAGTATGTATATGCAAATACAGGCATGTAGGTCATAGTTTCAGCTCATTTCTACTATTCTGAATGGTTTTACCTCTGTGAGACAGACTTCCTGTAAACACAACTGTGAGACTCATCAGGATTATTCAGATTGAGTAAAATTAAACACCATCCTTCCCTTAAGCTGTCCTTCCTCACATCCACTGAATTCCATTGTTTTGGGATTTCGTTTAACCCATGAAGCAGCCATTTGACCCATCTGCTTCAGTCCACAAAACCACTGTATATCCTCTTTTTTAAATGTTAAGTAGCATGTTCTCCATGTGAGGCAACCCAGTATTCTGTGGATGCTTAGGCCATCTGAGAAACAGAATCACAGCATGGCTGAGGCTGTTGGGCCCCTCTGGGCTCACCTGCTCCAAGCCCTGCCCAAGCAGGGACACCCAGAGCAGGCTGCCCAGGCCCATCTCCAGGTGGCTTTTGGAGTTCCCCAAGGAGGAGACCCCACAGCCTCTCTGGGCAGCCTGTGCCAGGGCTCCTCACCCGCACAGCACAGAAGTGCTGCCTGGTGCTCAGGGGGAGCCTCCTGGGCTCCAGTTTGTGCCCAGTGCTCTTGTCCTGGCACCACTGAAAAAGTAACATTTTTGTAAAAGTGATTTAGGAGGGAAGTTTCATCAGTTTTCTCCCTGTCATAAATTAATTATGCATATAATCTGAAATAGCACACATGTAGAACTCATCTCTTTTAGTACCCTGCTTTAACAATGTTAAAGACTTGTTACAAGTTCTGTCTTCTGTTCATTCTGCTTCCCTGTGTCCTCCCCTTCTCAAAAAAAAAAAAATGGAAAAAAAGAGAACTTCCACTGTCTTACCAAGACAGCTGTTTCTGTCTCTTAGTGTAAGAAAGAACATTGTATATAATTAACAGTATAAGGAAAAATATAAGAAAGGGCCTAGTGTACAGTAATACTGAGAATAAAGCATTAGGAAAACCAAAGAGAAATTCTAATTGGAAATTCTTGGAAGAAAACTCGATGATGTTACAATTTATAAATCTATGCAGTCTTTTATGTGATTGTTGCATTTTTTTTTTTTTCTTTGTTGGACAAAACAATGTTTAAACCATTTTTCTCTAAAGGTCATTGACATGCCAGAACACAATCCTGGAGATATGGGTGGAACCATGAGACTGGGGAAGAGGAGGACTGTTTTCAAAACACAAAATTCTATTTTAAGTAAGTTATATTTTTGCTCTTATCACTTGCCTTTTGGATAGGAACTCTGTAACATGGCAAAGCAAGAATACCAAAGTACATTTTGTTAAAGGACTACAGCCTCAAGCAAGCAGTTGGGTGGCAGCTTCCTTGAGCTCATACACCTTGAGCTTTACACCTTGAGTGGCACTACTGTTTTTGAAAAAGTGTCTCCTTAGAATTAAGTCATATGCTGCTTTTTGCAAAATTCCAGTATTATTGCTCTACAAATTTTTGGAGATCTTTTTGACAGTCCAGTTCTTGTCCAAACCTCCTAAGTGAGACGGTATTCCAAATGATGCTAGAATAAATTAAAGTGGAGTTCAGGCCATGGCTGTGATAGAGATGATTAAATGCCAGTTTACTAAATATCTTAAACTTACTCCTTGTTGGTTTTCAATGTAGAGCATTCCAGATTAGGCTCAGAGGGCTGCGAGAATCATTTGGGTAAAGAGATCAGGAAAACAGAGAGAAAAACAACATTCAGTTTGTCACTGGAGGTATGGCAGCTGCCAGGCACAATCTATTAAAATGGAACAGATGTTAATAAAAGGCTGCAGAGCTTCCTTCACTGCATGCACATTTTGCATACAAGTGTTGTAAAACCTGCAGGGATTTTATGTTGCTTTTTCATTCTTTTTTTTTTCTCTTCATTATTATTAATTTGTGTATTACAGTGTAAATTAGTTTACTCGTGGTGTTCACACTCTAAAGTCTAAGCTACTTGTGTTTGAGGAAAGTTGAGTATGAAACCTGAATAAACTCAGGTAACTGTAAATTCAAAGAAATTAGTCATCACTCAGAAAAACAGAAAGCTGGAATGAGACGAATAGTATTATGTGTTTTCCATGTGAAAAAAGTAAGGTTTAAATTACAAGCCATATTTGTAACAGCTATTAAAGTAACACATCAGTGTTAATTGCTTTTTTTTTGTGTATTCAGGGAAACTTTACGGCGATGAAACGTTTGTAGAGGAGCGACACAGGCATCGATATGAGGTAAGCTCTGCTCATACATTTTGTGCTCAAAACTTAAATCTTAAGCAAATCATGTTTCTCTTTGTAGGCATGATTTGCTTTAAAGCCAATGAGAGATTTCTTAAGTAAACTTAAAACAAGGTTTACTAATGGTAAGGTAGAGACATTTAGGTTGGAAGGAACCTCTTTATTTTGTTCACATACATGCCTGGAGCTGAGTCAGCTTTAAAATTAGATCAGGATTCTCAAGGTTTTGTCCCATTTTCTCTTGAATTTCTCTGGAGAGGGATGTTTCACAATATCTTTGGACAATTTGTTCTAATGCTTAAACACTTAGTTTGAACCATTCTTCCAGTATGTCTAATAGGAGATTCCCTTGGGCACTTTGTCATCTATCTCTCACTCTTCTGCTGAGAACTTCTGAGCAGAGTGTCTCTCCATCTTCCTTATACTATCCCATTAGATAGTATAACAACAACCAGATCCATACTTCACCTTCACTTCTCCAGGCTGAACAAACCAAGCTCCTTCAGTCTCTTCTCCTGTGTTGTATGTGCTCCAGCCCTCTGACCATCCTGGTGGACCTCTTCTGGATTTGCAATATTTTGTCAATGGCTGTCTTGTACTGAGGGGCCTGAAACTGGACACAGTATTGTAGAGGTGTTCTTGCAAGCATTCAACAGAGGGGAGCAGAGCAGTCTACTGTCTTAGTAAAACTTTTTGAGAGTGATGTTAGCTACTGACTTGACTTCCTGTGAAGTATTTGAAAGGTACAGGTCTATAATCCTTAAGGAGATTGTTCTTGGTCTGCCTAGGCTTAGATTATGCTTAGGAAGTCCACATTCTTCCACGGTCTAAATGTAAGCAGACTTCAGGCATTCACAACTCGGAGGCTAATTCAGATCATTTGCTTCTTAGTAGTCATCCAGGGGAATGGTTGGGTTACATGATCCTGGAGGTCTTTTCCAACCTTAATGATTCTATGATATATTACCTTTGATATAGGTCCACACCTCTGCTATAGGAGCACACTTCTGTTTGAGAATATCTGAGCAAAGGTGTCTCTGTGTGTTCAAAATTCTATCATCCAAGTAGACAGGCACTAGCTGGACACCATCTCTGGGATGGTTCAGAAGGCACCTGAATCCATAAGCATCTCTAGAGTAGCCTGAAGTATCAAATGTATGCATGTTACAAATTGATTGAGTCAGCGTTAAGTTTCCTTAAAAAGCTGGGAGGAGAATGTGATGGTAGTGCTCAAAGTCTGAATATTAATGGAGTGGTTAGATCATCAGCAAGGAAATGAAACAGCTTACTCCAGAGCTCCTGTTTGAGGGATTTTGAACCACAGCTCATGTCAGAGACTGCTGAATTGTGGTATGCAAAGAGGAAGTCAATCTTCCCCCCTGCTATGATGGACCATTTCAAAAATGAGGAATGCAAGCTCTTCATCAGGAGGACAGCAAGCAAGAGGGACCCTGGCTTTAATCTTCTGTATGTATTTATTGTTAAGGTTTTAAATTACTGATTCATCTAATATAAAATGAGCGTGCCCATTTCTGAATACTTCTACCAGAGAGTTGTCAAAACAAGAAAGCAAAAATCCCTAATTCTTTTCCCAATTATTTTCATTCCTTTATACGTACTAAAAGCGCTACAATTAACTAGTACATATTGTTAAATAATAATAAAAAAAATAGAACCACAATTTTATTATTATAATTTTCAATATTTCAGGTGAACCCCGAACTGACTCACAGCTTTGAAGAGAAAGGTTTGAAATTTGTTGGCCATGATACAGAAGGGAACAGAATGGAAATTATTGAATTGGAGAGTAAGTGTCTCACTTGTCTGTAGTACTTTCTGCATCTATTCAAACTATGTAAACTATAGGTAGCTAAATGGCACGTAGACCAACACATAGCTGTCAAAACAGCCAGGATCATATTAGGGAGTACTGTTGACTCCACTTGTGTATTACAATAGGTGAAGATTCAGAGGATTTTATCAGCCAGTGTCTTATACTTCTCAAGGACTGTGCATGTATCAGATTATCAGGGAGACACTTACTCCTTTTCCAAAAGGTCATAGTTCTAGCTCAGTGGCTATGTGGAATTATAACATGATTTGGGAGTCTGTCTAGTTCAACCCTCTGTTCAATACAGGGCTACCCTCAAATACAGATCAGGTTTCCAAGAGCCATATCCAGTCAAGTTTTGACTGTCTCCAAGTTGGTTATTGGTTGGACTTCAAACCACTCACCACTATTCTTTGAACCCAGTCTAGACATTTTTAACGCATTTTGTAGTCTACCCATTCCATCCATAGCTCCCAACTTGGGTGCTAGGAAACTGTAAAAGCCTTGCTAAAGTCAGAATTAAGGAAAGCTACTGCTCTCCCCTGATCTGAAGACTGATTATTCATAGTTCCTTTACTGTCCTTTGTGGGTCTGAAAATGGCTTTATTTCGCATTCTTGCCATAAACCAAATTTAGGCTGACTGGCCTCTAGATCCCTAGATCCTTCTTGTCTTTGTTGAAGATGGGCATGGTGACTCTCTTTTTCTAGTCATCAGGTACTTCTCACGGTCACCTTGACCTTTTAAAGGTATAAGCCAGCTTTGCAATGATGTTGGCCCTAAGCACCTTTGGATCTTCTCAGTCAGGTTTCAGTAACTCATATATACTGAGTTTGCTTGAGTTTATGAAATATGCATACAAGCTATATAACCAAAGTATAAAACATCACTGTAAAACTGTGCCATCTGCATTCTTGCAGATAGAGACCTTTAAAACTTGACTAGGCAAAGTTGTCAGCAACCTGATTTAATTCTGAAGTTGAACCTGCTTTGAGCAGGAGTTGGGACTAGAGACCTCCCAGGGTATCTTCCAAACTCAGTCAGTTTGTGTCCGATTACCCCTTGTTTATAATCATAGGGAAAAAAAACACAAGTATGAATATCATATAGAAAGCAAATTCCTTTCTTTCATAGAAGCTACTCAGATAAATGAGAGTTTGATTCTGTAGAAATCTGGTAGCATTGGACTACTTTAGCAAGTAAAGCTTGATGTATTTTCTAAAGCATTCCAAGACAAAAAGGAGCTACAGTGCATGTTTTTATTGAAAATTTATACAGAGCAGCTGTTAGAAATAGTCGTTTTGGTTTTGCTTGAACCCTTGAGTAACTCCTTGCTTTTAAGTCACTGTTGGCAGGATGAGTACCAGGCACCTGAATATGTTGGCTACCTTACAAGATTTTTTTTTTCCTTTTCTTAAATGGCCAAAAATTACCATTGGTTTAGATAAACTCCATGCACAGAAACATATCATGAGAACACGTTATCATTCTATATACAGTGCTATTTCTGACATGATGTGAGAATTCATTTCGTACTCCAAGGTATATTGAAGAACGGTCTTGTGATTTTGAATAAGGGTTTGAATGTAGACATCTCCTTATAGTTTCAAGCAGCTGCACCATAGAGAGTAAAATGAGAGCAAAAAATACATAAACTACTAATTGTCATGGTATTCTTTATTTAGTTTGTTCCTGGTAGATGCATGTTTGTTCCTGTTGTGCATGTTGGTGACTGGTTGGGAGGCTATTTTGTCTGTCCTGCATGAAACAACTTCTATAGAGAGCATCATGAAATAAATCAGGCAGGATTTTTAAATTGCATGTTACTGTGAAAAGAATAAAAGCAGCAGTATAACCTGGAATTATTTCACAATGGGCTGCTAGGAGACTCTGATTACTAAAGAAGAAAAACAATCATCATAGGGAGGAAGCACAGAAATAACGTTATACCAGATAGCTCAGGCAAAACTGTTAGCAAAATATCCCCACAGGAAATATACGATACTTTGTCATTGTCTTGTTTTACCGCTTTAAAGAACTAAATTGCATAGTAGAGAGAAAGAAGTTATGGGATAATTTTAGGATCCCAGGTTCTTTTTTAAGACATAGCAGCAGAGGGAAGAGCAGTATACTTGTTTATATTGTTTATCTTCAAAGAAGAAAACCCCTGCTTTCTTGTTATGCCTTATTCTGTACTGCAGAGAAATTCCTTGAATGTTTGGGATTGTTTTGGAAATTGTCAAACCAGAAGGGGTCTGTGGTTAATTTCATCCAGTGTTCTGATACAAGAATTGGTTAATGTTAGCTTCTTTCAACTCTTATTCAAAGAAGGAACAGGTGCACAGCATGGAAGAGCATGAAAATAATGTTCTATCCTTATTTTTCCAAAGAAGACAGGAGGGATACAGAAGCAGCTGTAACAAGGTGCTATGACTGGAGAAATAGAAAGATAAAGATTTAAGAGAAGACAAACCAGCACATCTTGATTAGTGCAATAAATGGTGTTGAATGATGTTACTGTCATCCTTCATCACCCAGGATAAACTGCAGGAAAGAAGGGTACCATAAGAAATGGACATAATTTGGCTGTAAAAAGCGTGGCCTGTTAATTAGGAAATATTTTCTAAGCAAAATGAGGGACTATCAGAAGAACTTTCCAGTGGGAGCAAAAAAATCCCAGTGGACGTTATGGGAGAGCTTTGACCATTTGTATGTGAGACTGTGATGTCACTGCATTCAATAACAGGAGACTAGACTTAACAGCCCAGCAGACCTCTTGCAGGCCCAGTTATCTGAAGCTTGTTTTTCCCTATTTTCTGTGTATATTGCTTTCATATTCATCTCAGTGTGTGTAAATAGTTGCTGTAAGGCAATGCCTCGTCTTTCAGGAAATTCTGTTTTCCCTTCAGGTATGTGTAAGTGCATGTTCTGAATATGTATGCGTGCTTAAATGTAAATAAATGTTGGATACCAAAACATTATGAAAAATAACATGAAATAGGTAAAATTAGGGTTGCCTATGCAGCGTTTTTCTCCTTACATGTCTGTACAGATTTATTATTCATCTTTTAGTTACATCATTGTGCACAGTTAAGTTGAATCACAGGATGATTTTTCATTAATTTGCTTTATTAACCGGCTGCCACTGTTGTCAGTTGCTTTCCATGGAATAAAGTTGAGGTTACCACTGTCCCACCCTTAAATTCACACATGCTGATCTGGTTTCTAGACTGCTGTGTGAAATCTTGAATAAACTTTTGTTCTAACAATTCTATTATTCTCTTCCTACATCTTCTAATTTTCTTTGACATCTGTCTTGTAGACCACCCATATTTTGTGGGAGTTCAGTTCCACCCAGAGTTTTCCTCAAGACCTATGAAACCTTCACCTCCATACCTTGGACTGTTACTTGCAGCAACTGGAACACTCAATGCATACCTGCAACGTGGTTGTAAACTGTCTCCAAGGTAATCTTTCCTTCTTACCTGCTTGGAGTTTCACAGTCACTTTGTTGGAGGGATTATCCTGTCCAGCTTTTCGGAAGTCCAGAAAAGGAGTTCTTCATATATTAATATATTTGTTCTGTGCAAGCCTAGCATAAACCCTGGTATAAAAGTATCTATAACCAGTGAGCATATTCTTTGATTTCCTCATTTTCAGAGACCATTAGAGCTACAGTCAAATTTGTACATTGTAATCAGAAGGAAGTAAAACAAACAAACAAAAACCATTAATAAACCTAAGTTTCTAGCCTACTGTGTTAACTTCTCTTTCCCTGTAAGACTATCATTCATAGATTTGCTAGAGGATCAAGCAATGAAGCATTCTTATCCAACAGTATTTTAATGGCCACAATAACAAAACTGAAAACCCTGGTTCTATTTTGCAGTAGCCAAATAATTAATACTGTCTAGTAGAAAGAGACCTGAAACAAAACAGCTTTAATATCTTTAAACTTATGGAAAAGTTTGGATCTAGATTAAAACTGTGGTTCAGCCATACTGGTTGTTTTATGTTTTCTTCAGGCATCTCAGTTGCCTTGGACATAGTTTTTAGTGTGTTTGTGGAGTGTAGCAATACTTTTCAATCAGTGTTAGCTCATTTTTGTTTATTTGAATTATATTAATAAAAGTTACAATTTTGTTAATAAATTTCATGTTAATAAAGGTGTCAAAGGAAATCCTAGGGTATAATAACAAAAAGGAATAAAAAACTTTTAGAATCATTAAACAGTAACACGGAACAGATCCAACCCTGGCTTGCTGGCTTTTCCTATAAACAAGGCATTGAACTTAGTAGTTTTGTTTTCCTTGAGCATTGCTTTTTATTCTTAAATAGAGCTCCTTTTCTTATGAGAAAAGTAGAAATTTTAGAAATTTTACTGAGGTTTTAGTAGGAATGGAGCCAAGCCAGACCAGAACAATCCATTTTGTTACTTCTCTCCTTACGGATATCACCTGTCTTTCATAAATGCAGTTTGTCTTCGCTTATTCTGGCCATTCTGCAGTTGCGTACATACAGAGATAATTTTTCTGATCTGCGAAGTACAGTGTGATCAAAGTATCCTTAACCAAAAAATTCATGTTACCTTAACCTGTTACCTTTCCCTAAAGGGGAAATTGGTAATATGGTAGTTTTCAGCACAATGATCTTCAGGCGTTTCCTCTTGTGAGTGCTTTCTGCCTCACAGCTGGTTGTGTTTCCCAGCTCCTGATATCCTTCTCTTCCCACTTCCTCCCATGAATATACCTATTCATCTCTCTGAGAGAAAGAAGAACTTGCTTTGAATAAATAGTCTGCATGTGTCCTACTAATTTCGATTGAAATCCCTTGGCAATGTAGTGAATGTTTTCTAACCTTGCCCTGAGGTTGCAGCAATTACTGAATGTGCTGCACTTAACTTCTATTGAACATATATTAATTCAAGTAAGTTTATACACAACTTTTCCCTTCCTGTTCATACTAAAAACTCCAGCCAACACTTTAATATTTAGCAAAGACAAGTTCAAACCCCAAAACTTTATATATAAAAGAAAATAAAACAATCAATCAAACATACAAGAAAATAGATCTTAGCATTTACTTTGTTACACAGGAAACAGGCCCCTCTGTCCCCACCTAGAGAGAAACAGCATAGGAAAAGCAAAAGATTCTGAGGCTAAAATAGGAGCATTTATATTACACCACAACCACTCATATTAACCTATCCACCTGCTGAGTGGAAAGGATTTCCAGTTTAAACCTTTAAACCCCAGAATGGTAATGATGTCATTGAACAATGAAGCTAAGACATGCAGTAACAAGACTGTTTGAAACAAATTTGAGAAGAGGATTTTCTGTACACCTCACCCTGTACTGCCTACGTGAGTTGTAGTCATGCTGTTGACTGCAGCAAAGATGTAACCTGAAAAAGAATTTGTGGAGGCCAGCAAGTTGAGAAAAATATTACCTAAACTATATTAAAAAGATCAACCAACCAACCAAAAAAATAAATAAAAGTAAAGTTAATGTTGCAGCCCTGAGACAAAGGGAAATGCATATTTCAGCATGAGATTCTTAACAGGAAATCATTACGTTAGAATGTTTAACAGCCCCATAATTAGGACACAATTTTAGAATATCTGACACATGGACAGAAGCCCTAGCTTCTAAGCTAAGCAAACAGTTGATTTAAAGATGCATCACACTTCTTAGGAGAGTGTCCTAAATAAATTAAAGCAAATAAAGCTTCACTTAGAGTTCTTTTTGTGAGGCTTGCTCTGGTAAATGCCCTGAAAATGCTTACACGCAGGTATAAGCCTACATATTTGAGAAAGGATTGCCTCGTCTGGGATAAATTTAGTTCCTAGGAACTTTGATGCTTGGAGGTAGTCAAGAACTATGGATCAAAGTATCTCAGTGGTGAGATATTACTTAGTTACCCAAATTGGTAAAGTGGTACTTGAGCATCTAAGTTGCCTTTGTGACTTCCAGTGCTTAAAGATGTAAGTGCCTAATGATCATTCGCTTCAGTTCCTGGTGAATGTTTTTATATCATGATCTTTTCCAAATCTTTACATGGAAGTACTGAAGTCACCGTTTCACACAGAGCAAAGGTAGATGTATGGCTGTTTACGTGATTCATTTCAAAGGACAGAGAAGACCAGAACCACAAGGAACTCTCAAAAAGTATACAAATCCCTCAAATACAGAGCTCTTCTTTAAAATAAACCAAAATATTTTAATACAAAACTAATGGAGGAAGAGGGAAACTTCAGATGTAATGTTGTTTTTTAAAGAGTCTTACGGAATTTCACTTGGAAAAAGTAACGAGAGCTGTTTTATCTTTGGGCACTATCCTATGGAATGCAAAACCACTAATGGACAACAAAGCCATGCTGCAGTGGGCATTTTTTCTTCTTTCCCTGAAGCCAACATCTTTATTAATGGCCAGCAAAATTAGGCTATAGCACATTAATGATCATTGCAAATAGTTTCAAATAAGGGAGAGCTGAAAGCACTATTCCGAACAAAGAAATAGTATAAACAGATCCAGAGAATTTAGAAACTTAAGCTGTAAATAATTAAATGCTATGATTCTCTGAAGGAGGAGGGCAACTGGGTAAAGGTAAATAATTTAAACACAAATGTTTAGTAAAAGGGGAGGGTATGTAGTAAATGAGATGTTCCTAAGTGAGAAAGTATTGGCAAATAAGACTGTTGCCAACATAAATTTCTCCAAATCATTTGTGAACATGCTAAGGGAAGAAACCAATGCAGCACCATTTAGTAAGAGTAATCTGTTAAGTTCTGGGCAGGTTATTAATAAAAGGTGTCCCATAAGTCATATTCAGGGACAAAGACCAAAAGTGGTCAAAGGATAGAAAGTAATCCATAAAGAAAAAAAAAAATCAAACAAACCAAAAACCTTAGAAGATAGGTTTGTCCATGTGGTGCTCACTGCACTGACACTAGTTCTGTAGGGAGGTTTGGGCAAGCACATGTAAACAGAACGGGAAAAAGCCTGTGTGACTTTTTCTGGTGTGTGAGTGACAACGAAGATATTGGTAAGGCTATCCCTGATGTCCCCTGTTAAGTACTTGGGTCCACCTACTCTGCAGGTGGGAAGAGGGAATGACTTATGGAATTGCAAAAGGACCTCTCAGAGTTGCTCCAAAATTAGAGTATGGCATATAGCATTGAAAGGGTTGGACCTCTTTAGAACTGACAGTGGTATATGATGTGTCATATTGATAGTTTTAAAGGCTAAAGGATGTTATCAAAGAAGCACTGTTGAAGAATTACAAGTAGCTGTAACGGAATTCATTTTTTTGAAGGTGAAAAGTGATCAAGAAAGATTTTGTGAGTTACACTTTTCAGTAGAATAACTAAGAATGTGTCACTTAATACTTCATAAACTAGAATGTGTGATATCCTTAGCAGCATAAGTTAGCAGGACAAATAGGATGAAAGGAACTGTCCTACTTGTCCCAAACGATAACACATCTGGCCATCTGGCACAGTGTTATATTTCTTCTATTAGCAAAAGCCTGGCACTGCAGAGGAAAGTGAAGGAAATCGTGTGGCTTGAAGACTAGTCAGAGAGTAGCAGGAGAGGGACTGTTTCACTTAAAAAAAAAAAAAAAAAAAGACAATTCAGAAGCCAGGGGTGGCAGCTGTACTGGTAGGGGTTGTATTTTCACCAGCAGGAAGCAGTGCCACAATCCCCAGAGGAGGCAAGAGGAGAGGCTCCAGTGGCAGTCACTGCAACTACTTTTGCAGTTCACTGCAAAGTGAAATACCAGCTGGGTACTGTATTTCTGTTAGCTATGGTTAGATTAGGTAAGGATCAAAGTGACCAAAATTCTTCATCTCTGTAACCTCAGTAGACTGTCTTGAAGATTGACCAGAGGTAGTGACACTATGAACTCCGTGTTTTGTTCTTTTGTTCTTTTTTTTTTTTTTTTTTTTTTTTTCCCTTATTCTTCTTGGCCTTATCTTTATACTGCAGACCTCATGGGGGGGAAAAAAAGGACTAGAACTGCTGTGGTGGCCACGGAGTTGCTCACTATCTCCTTTTTGTTATATGAATCTAGTATTGTAAGAGTGGTTACAAACAAGATGTATATCTTGGCCAAGATGTTTATTAATTTTTGCAAAAACTGAGAGAAAAGTTGCTGAAGGAAGTTATAAGCATATTTTTTCATTTGAGGATTCACTGTGAAAAAGAATTTCATAAAGGAAAAGCCAGGCTTATATGATTTATTTCCCATCACCACACATACACACTTTCATAGCCAGCACATTTAATTAAGATTTATACAGCATATGAAATAGTAGTAGATGTGAGCACAAAATATCCATTTCATTTTTATGTTTAATATCTGTGTAGCAACTCAGTGTTGTTTGGAAGGAAGAAGACATTTATTTACCTGAGAGGTAATGGCTATTTTGTGGTTAATACCACCTGGAGTTTTTCTTCACATTGTTTGTCAGTTGAATATAGTTCATATCATAGGAAATGTTAGGAACTTCACATCACTGTTGGTTTGAGGCGATAGCACCCGGGCCCAGATATACCAAGATTCATGTGTGCCTGTTTGTAGCTTAGCTCTTGAAGGAGTTCAGGTCTTCTGGGAGCCTAATTTCATCTTGTTAACATGATGCCACAGCTTCTGGGGATGCTTAGAGAAACAATTCAAACAGATAAAACTGTGAGACTGACAATTACCTGTGTATGAAGCCCAAGGGTTGACTATTACCTCGGTATTTCCCCTCTCTTTCTTGCCACTGTGGCCTGCCTGTTAGAAATAAAATTGACTTACATCCAGCACAACCATTCTAAATTAGGAAAGACAGTGGGGTGCTACTGCAAAACAGTCAAAAAAAGTAGTGACAAGAGCCCTTTTCTGGGAAGTGGATTCAAACCTTGTACTGACTGTGCAGTGTGGGAACAGGAACAAAGTTGTCATCTGCCAAGTCAGTGGTTTAGCCTCTGGGCTAGTAGCTAGTCAAGCTGCTAGCCACCCTCAGCTTCTACAAGCAGAAAACGGATTGAAAAGTTGGGGTTGATAAGTCAAGGAAGTGACTGAAGCATCCAGCAATGTGTGACAGCTCCTATGGGTAACTGGCTCCAAAACCTGCATCACTGAGGGGGGGAGGGCTGATGATGAGAATGTTTGGTGGAGATAAATGCCTAACTCTCTTCAAGAGATGAAGATAAGCAGCTCTCCATTCACTTCATTGGTCCCTGAGTATTTTTACTTAGATGCCTGAGGGCCTTATAAGGGTATAGGAAGATCTGGGTTATATTTTTGTGCTGCCACTAGGCAGCAAAGACAATAAAAACATGTAATGCAGAGAGCACTCGGTTCTCTGAAGGTTTTGGGCTTAAACCAGAGTTATCGTGGGACTGCACAGCTCTCTGCAATCAGTAATTTTGCTTTGTGTTCTATGGACAATTTTTGCTATTTTGCTGTGATGTGAAAATGTAAAACTGTTTTAATAATACTGAATTTTTATTCCATGTTTCCACGGGTACTTTCAGAAAGAAGTAAGTACAGTGTCAGTGATGTTGTGTTTGTGTGTGTGTGCATCTGGCATGCTTGATCATACTGTTAACAACACTTTCCTCACTTGAACTGTGTAATTGTTCGGCAGCTGGAAAAATAATTGAATTGAGCATTTCTAGTTAGCCTGATGTGGCACAGTCTTTACAAGATCCACATCAACAACATGCAAAGAAAGGGCATAATACTGTAGGCAAAGTCTTAATAGTTGTTAGAACAGTCAGAATATCTACCCTGTCTTGTACAGAAGTTACTACAGTGGTTTGGTGTTGTTGTGGGAGGCTCCCTGAACAGTCAGAGGTAGAAATTAAAGAGATGGCTGTTGGTTCTTCTCCTCCCCTCTCACTCTATTAAAATGGCTATGTTTTTATTTAATCTTTACTCATGTTTTTGCAAAGTGGAGGAGGTGAAATTCGGTCTAGAAAACAGTGCTTAGTAACGAGCATGAGTATGACTGAGTGCAGTTTGTTCACTATTCCACATTAGAGTCTGGATCAAAGATCTCCAGCTGTGGGGTTACATAGTTCCCCTTGAAACACTACAGTCACTGCAGGTCAACTGATAAGGCCGTGTCTAGGTGGGTCACGGGTTGGTTTTGTGCTTGATGACCCAATGGGAGCTCATGCCCAGAGGCAGGGAGTGTTACGTGACTGAGGTCCTGTTGGCTTGGTGATTAAGAGTAAGATGTAACAAGATAGGTATGTGATGGCTGGAGTAGAGGTGATACCCAAGTCTGGCACCCACGCAAACGAGGTCTGACATCCCTACCTGTGTTCTGTTAACCATACACTGCTCTCCGAAGTGTTGCAGAACTGACCAGCATTATTGCTGTTCACATATACTTGTCAGTTCCCCAGACTCCCTTTGCTGGCTTCTAATCTTGGGAAACTCAGATATCTGGAAAACAGACTGTAGAGGTGGAGCTTGGTGAGGAGGAGGTTGAGTCTGGAGGTTTTTCTGAAGAGGTGCAGTGTGTGCACTCACAGTTAAGATAAACCTGGAGACCTGATAGACATCACTGGGTAGATACCACAAGGCCCTGTCCAGCTAACTAAGAATTTGTGGTTTGTGGGTACTTCTTTCTTTCAGTCACTGTGGTGATTTCCGTCCTTCACTGTTTCCTTGTTCTAGCCACTTATAAAATGATCATTTGCATGGCAGCTTGTTCTGTGAAAAACAGTCTATTTCTCTCAGGAAATAACAGAAGGGGGTAAAACCTCAGGAAAAAGTGTCAGGATAATGCGTGGTGGAATGGAAATGATTGATGTTCTTACTGGAAAAGCAAGAATCATAATTTAAATATAAATATAAGCTTTCTGAGTAAATAAAGTCGTCGTCTTTGGTCATTTTCTTTACCATAAAAAAGAAATTCCTTCTAGTCTTACGCTGAATACCTGTTATGCTCCATGCTGTTGATTATGATTGCATGTGTATGGCACTAGCAAACTATAGAATGAATATACAGTATCCAAACAAACAAACAAACCACAAATAGAACATATATATATATTTTTTTTATGGTGGAACATTGTCTCTTAGACTCTAGAACATCAGTTCTTAGACTCCAAACTTTCTCGCAGAAGCCCATTTCTATAGAGAAATAGAATATTATATATTCTAAAATACAAAAATTGAGCAGTAGGTTAATATAGTTTTCTGGAAATGGGTTGCATTTGAGGAAAGTGTTTATCATACTCATCATCTGGGTTGGAGGGCTTGAAGTAAAACATGTATTGCTGTTCATATTTTCTAACTGTGTATTGCTTTTAACAGTGACAGCTACAGTGACCTCAGTGATGACAGCTCTCCAGAGAAAGAGTTTCGTAATTCAGAAACAAGCTGAAATGGTTGTATGAGAACACAGAAATGGACAATGCTATTGAGGTAAACTGAATTGTTTTGATACTGCTTTATGACATTTATTTGTTCTTGACTTAAAACAGGAGACAAAGTTACCTTGATTCTCCCCTTTGTTTCAAATCCCGTCTGAGAGCTTATGTTTTCTTCCTTGCCTGCAGCAGTTAATTATTCTCCTTTTCTGCTGCTTAACTCAGCAATTACATTATTAAAGTCTGCTAAGTGTTTTGGGTACAGCTTATATGTAGGATGCTGTACAAAATCAAGTTGTGTTAGTGTTACAAGATACAATGAAAGCACGTTCAAATATCGTGTGTTCTGTTACTTCAGTTTGCAAGTTTGGATCACTTTGAGTACACCATGTTGATACAACTTTTTATTTTGCCTTAATATAACAATGCATAAAATAAAATTACAAGTGAATATGAAATACATTCCAAGATAAATACTTGGAGTCAATCTGCATAGTGATTAATACACAAACAAGTTTTGTAAAATTGTGTCTTTGTTTGCCACAGTGATGTTTCTTATAGGGCTGGTTGTTTTTTTTTGCCTGTAAAGATGGTAGCCTAACATTGCTGGTAGGTGAGATTCCGTTTCAGTCTGGAGATCATATTTCCTGTGAGCCACCTGACCTCTGCAGAGTCTGGGACCACTGCAGAATCTGGGTCTGAATCTCAGTCTCACTTTTCTCAACACATGTTCATCAGAGTTTTATCTGGCAAGGAACTCTTATCCATATGTACATTCACGCTTCTTAGTATTTCTGAGCACTTCTGTAAGCAGGATACAACTTTTCCCTGCTCTGATTTTATTCCAGTCACATCGTGTAGTTACTAAGCAGCTGTGCTTAATCACTAAGCTAGTGATTGAGGCTGTATATGAATGATGCATTTCCACCTGATGATTAAAATACTGTTGAGATGCTAGAAATTGGAGTTTTCTCCTTAGCCACAACATGGGTTTCTTCTGTGACATTTATTTATTCTTCTCTCTCATGCATCACGTATTAAAGATGATACTACATCCCTAAATCGTGAGAAAGGAGAATAGAATGTTGAATGATTGCATGATCTGGTGCATGCAGGTGCAGTACTGATGCATGTCCAAGAATGACCAAAAAAACAAGTAGACATAATGTTTCTTTTCACTCTTGCCCAGATCCTTCCTACCTCCAAACATTGCTATGGCTCTGTTTCTTCAGACTGTCATATAGTGCAGGACAGGCCCTTTAGCTCTGATCTTGCTTTTTCTCAATAGGACTTATGAATGACAATTGTCTGTTTACCATAGCAGTTGTGACTTTTTCAGTGCTTGGATGAATGTTCTTATGTGATGCTTTCAAGCGCAGTAGCCAGTAGTCACAGACATGTCACTGGTGAATACCAACTGTATTCAACAGAATTACTCCAGAAGGAATTCCAGATCTAAACAAATGATAGAATACCTGTAGTGTTTACCATGCAACTACTTTGGAGTTGAAAGAAACTGGCATAAGGATAAGGTAAACTGAGTTACAGAAGAAATGTGTTTAATAATTATTTTTTTTCCTTTTGTTCTTCCTTCCCCTCCCTCTTTTTATGTTACAGAAAGTTGGAAATGGGGCAATACTGAATAGAACAAAGTGGAAGAGTAAGCTGCTTGTGCTCCTTACTACAAGAATACAGTATCTCCTCACATACTATTTTCAATTATTCTCCTTACAGAAAACAGTTCTTCTGTCCTTTAGCAAAATCTGTTTGTATAAATGCTGTTTCTCTTTAAAGATGACGTAAATGGTTGTGCACCTTGGCTGTTAATCATTATTGATCTTGTTCTATATTTCAGAATGATCTCAGGTGAATATGCATTATTTCACCAGTTCACAGTTATTCTTGCTTTGAAGGAAGGCTTGATTGTTTTCATTTCACCTTAGAACAGTAAGATGAAATACATTTGTCTTTGTCAATGAGGAGGGAATACATGAAAAATTTAAGGGGCAGTTGTCCATGAGCAGTAGAGAAAGGTTTTGGGTTTGTTTCCCTGTTAAGCTTGTTGTATGTATGTGTATATATATTTTTCTTTCCTCTTTTTTTTTTTTTTTTTTTTGCTGTTCAATATGTACAAATGAGAAATTGTTTTTGTATTTCAGCTGTTTGTGATTATAATAATTGATGTTGGATATGCATGTCTTTTCTCTTGGCTTTTATATGTAATTCCATTTGACAAAAATTCAAGTTTGTTTGCTCTGTTTCCCCTGAAAGTCTGATAATATTGAACCTACCAAGTTACAGAAGTGATATTAGAAGGCGTTTTTGTATTCATATTTTGTAAGAGAGAAAGTAAATGCACTCATACTTTAAAATGCAAGCTGTATGCTTGCACAAAAGTTGTAGAAGAACCAGTCATAAACGTGGAGCATAATCTGGGATCCAGTTGTATGACACTCATTTAATTTCAACAATTGAATATAACACTGAATTAAAGTTCACCCTTGTTTTCCCTCATCCGGTGACCACACCATGGTGATGGGACTCACTTGCAGTAGGACAAAACAGTGTATTTAAATTTAGAAATCACAAGTTACTTCATTGTGTGACACCTGCAGGCTACTCTTGCAAAGCCAGGACAATAGCCTGAATCACTGAGACAGAAAGGGAAGGTGAGATGGCTGGATCCCATTAGCACAGTGGCATCAGAGGAGATGGACCTAAGCTATGTAATTGATAGGCCCCAAATGCTTGAGGCACCCCTTCCTATAAAGCATTTTAATTGTTAGTTTTGTTTCACTATGATTTTGGGCAAAGTGGCTTTTTTTTTTAGTAGATCAAAAGGTAAATATCTGTACAAAAACAAAAAGCACCATGTCTCTTTTACAGTTTTGTAAAACAGTAAGTTTGAGAGCTTTGTATTGCTTTATAAAATCTCAGGTTACTCAAACAATATCTCTCTTCACTAAAGAAGCTTTAATGGTAATGAAATAAAAAGTGTTCCTATGGAAGTGGTTGTTTTAAAGTGTTTTGCAAATATGTGCCTTACAAATAGCAGGTATTGTCAGAACTGGTATCACTTTATGTCTTTCCCAATGAGAGAGACTGGCTACTGGTTTGTGAAAATCAAATCATTTCCTAACTCCATCTGTAATGTTCAAATGTATTTTCAAATATATTTAATGGTATTATTCAGAAGTGTTTAGATGCTGTCTTAAAGAATCTTGGTGCCAGTTGTGAGCTGTGGTGTCAGAGAGGGAATTTTTCAGTCTGTCATTTCCAGTTGTATTGTCTGTGATGTGGCCACATCTGTCTGATGTGTATGTTCCTGGTTCATCAAGATGAAACAGTAGGAGTTAAATGTCCTAGGAAACTGCTAAAGTTGTTTTTTTTATAGCTGTGTTACAGAGAAGTTGTGATTTATCCGCCCAAAAAATGAGGGAGAAAAAGAAACACAACATGGAATGGAGCTGGAAACAGCACCTTAATCTTCCAGTGCCCTTCCCAAACCTCTTCCTGCTAACTATGCTGCACAAAAGACTCTGTCCTGGAGATAGATGTCCTGTGGCAGTGATGTGTCTATCTCCCACTTGAGCTGATAGAGGCAGCACATGCTATTTCCAAAACTGAAGAAGGCAAACAGGCCTTTTCCAGCCAATTCTGGGCTACATTAGGAAGAGTGTTGCCTTCAGATTGAAGATTTTCTCTCTTCTCTACTCAGTGCTGTTAAAGCCACACTTGGAGTAGTATGTCCAGTAATGGGCTTCCCAGTACAAGAGGAAACATGAGCATACTGGAGAGAGTCCAGTGAAAGACCATGAAGATGAATAAGGGAGTGGAGCGCCTCTCATGTGAGGAAAGGCTGAGAAAGCTGGGACTGTTCAGCCTACGGAAGAGAAGACTCGGGGGAACTTGGCAAAGTATACAAAAATACCTGAAGGGAAGGTACAAAGAAGATGGAACCAGGCTCTTTTGGGTGGTGCCCCAGTGCCGGGACAAAAGGCAGTGGGCAGGAACTGGAGCACAGGGGCCTCTCTGTCAACACCAGGCAGCACTTCTGTGCTGTGTTGGCTGATGGAGCACTGGCACGGGATGCCCAGAGAGGTCATGGAGTCTCCTCCTTGGAGATCTTCAAAAACCACCTGGAGATGAGTCTGGGCAGCCTGCTCTGGGTTTCCCTGCTCTGGAAGGGGAGTTGGACCAGACAACTTCTAGAGGTCCATTTCAACCTCAAGCATTCTAGGAAAAGGAGTATTGTTGTCATGAGCAGCCTATTGCTAAGCTTCACTAGCTTAAGAGAGAAGAGAATGTGAAAAGCCAAAAGTTTTACACACAATTGTAAGTGTGAAGAAATAATTGTTAAGCACGGGCAGAAGGCAAAATTAGAAAGTTGGATATTTATCCCTTTGAAACCAAATGTTCATGAAGTATGCTTTTTATGTATTTTCAGACCTCTCATCCTGTTCCGGTAAGGATCTCCAGTGGAAATACATTCATTTCCTGGTGTTACATATATAGCAGAGAGCAGTATTTTGTTAGCACTGACAGGACAAGAAAGCCTGCTAGTATGGAAGTGCACACCAAGTTTTATCAAAGTGAGGTTGCTTGTATGGTTTTTATTTGCATGTGAATAATGAAATTTGGATTCTTGTAAGGGGTAACAATGAAATAAAGCAGTTTGCTCTGGATTTATCATTCCATAATGTCCATATATAGTATATAATCTCCATATGGTATATAATGGAAGAGATATAGAAGAGAGATACATTGACTGTGGGAGCCCGGTTTGCTTCCATGCTCTCTGTGATCTTGTCCTGACAGGCTGTTGAGCAGGTGACTTAATGTACTAAACTGTCTAGACCAGGTACCACTGGTGTAAACTCTTCTTTAATACATGCTTGGAGAACATCAAGCTCTGAAATCTAGATTTTCTATCCTCTGACTCATTGACTGTTGCCCAGGCCCAAGGTCTGTATTTGTAACAGTAAATGAATTAGAGCAGGGACAGTAGTCTGTTCTGAGTCCAACTGCAGTGGTGACGATTGTATCCATTCAGCTAAACCTTTATGGACATGCTGGAATGAGTCCAGTGAAGGGCAATTGAGATGGAGCGTCTGTGATATGAGAGGCTAAGAGAGCTGACGTCATTAGCGTGGAGAAGCGAAGGCTTAAAGGGGGATCTTATCAAAGTATAATGTGATGTTCCCTTCCCTGATGTGAAGGGAATGAAGGTGGAGGAAGACTTCTCAGTAGTGCCCAGTGACAGAAGATGAGGCAATGAGCAGGAACTGAAACAGAGGAAATTCTACTCAAATATAGGATATAACTCAGGCATGGTTCTCCTAAAATTTCTCTGCAGGCATCTGAGCCCTGCCTTGTCAGGAAAATATTGGGGGTTTTGAACAACAGCTTGAAAGTAGAGGACGCATTCTCCACGAGAGCTTCTGCAAACAGGAATTGCAGCCCCAAGCCAAAGGAAGTTTTTGGCAGAGAAGAGGCAGATTGGTAATGACCGCAAGGGCACGGCCTTGCTGCCCAAAAGGATGTGGAGGGGGTTAAGGAAGAATTTAGTGTCAAAGCGCCAGACAAGTTAACAGTCTGAGCTAACCTCCTCATGGAAGCAATGTTAGTTACCATAGCAAAGCAAATGAAATGTTCTCCCCAAACTGTGTGCGTCTTGATGACAGTAGGGAGTGTAATTACAGCACACAGGACTTCTGAGTCAGCCGGGCTACGGCTGACAGTGAAGCCAGGTCACCATGGAAATGAACGGGGGCTGTAGAAACCGATGTGGGACTGGCTCAGGCTCATTTCCCTCAACTTCAGTTTGTAACAGTGTATGTAACCGTGTGTGTTACACATGAGGTGGCTGAAATTTGCTGACAAAGGGAGTAAAGGGGAGATCAAGGAAGGAATCAGAATAACACTATGCTCTGTGAGAGCACTTGGCCTCCTCCAGTATCCTGGGGAAGCTCACTGCAGTGTGACAGAGGAGAAAACAAACAATACAATCCTTACAATACGTAGGACTGACTAACACCTGATCCTTGCACATAAACTGGAGGCGGCTTCTTAACTTGATCATCTATGTAAAAGTCCTGTTATACTTATGTGTCTCAGCATTTCATCCCACGTGGTGCTTGGTTTCTCTCTGGTACCATAGCAAATCAGTAGTGGCAAGCTCTGATAGCTTCCACGTGAGGTCTTTCTCTTGCCAGTTCACTTTGTACACAGTGTTGACATGGTCACTGCTATGTTAAAGGATTTCATACATCTTTCCAATTAGCAGCCATTATATTTTCTGTAGCAATTAATTTAGTGTCTCAGATATTTCTCACCAGATTGGGGTGTCAGTACTGTCTGGATTTTTCAAGCATTCTTCTATACCTGAATTATTGACCACCATAAACTGACAGGATTAAATAAATTAAAGACTTGTTTAAAATAAAATTAATTAAGGGCTAAAATGAAATGAATTAAGGACTTGTCTATGGGGCAGTTGAGTGATCAGATGCAGCCAGTATGGGTTTATGAAAGGTAAGTCCTTCCTGACTTCCTGACTAACCTGATCTTCTATGACAAGATGACCTGCTTAGTAGAAGAGGGAAAGGCTGCGGATGTTTACCTAAATTTTAGTAAAACAGCAGTATAGGCTTGGGGAAGAGTCACTGGTAATTTGTCCATCAGAAAAGGACATGGGGGTGCTGGTCGACAGCCTGCTGAACGTGAGCCAGCATTGTGCCCAGCTGGTCAGGAAGGCCGACGGCATCCTGGCCTGCATCAGAAATAATGTGGCCAGCAGGGCCAGGGAAGTGACCGTCCCCTTGCATGCAGCACTGGTGAGACTTCTGAGGAGCAACTGAGGGCATGGGGTTGTTTAGTCTGGAGAGGACAAGGCTGAGGGGAGACCTTATTGCTCTCTACAACTACCTGAAAGGAGGTTGCAGTGAGGAGGGTCAGTCTCTTTTTGCAGGTGGCAAGTGATAGGATGTAAGGAGATAGCATCAAACTGCACCAGGGGAAGGTTAGATTAGATGAGGAGAGGATTGTTGAGCATTGAATGGGCTGCCCTGGGAAGTGGTGGAGTCCCCATCCCTGGAGGTGTTTAACAAACGTGGATGTGGCAGTAAGGGGCATGGTTTAGTGATGGGGACTTAGCAGGTCAGGGTGATGGTTGGACCTGATGATCTTGAAGATCTTTTCCAACCTAGATGATTCTATGATTCTGTGAAAACAAGGATATAAAAAGAATCTACATGTTTTCTACCATAAAAGAGTTTTATATTTGTGTAATCATATAATGACTGAGAATATTTACATAAACATCTGTTAGCTATCCAAAGAAAAAAATGTGTTGCTTCAGCTGAGTTAGAAATAGTTCCAAGAATGTTGATTTTCCAATCATTGGTTGATTTTTTTTGCTCTTACCTGTGTGCCACTTTCATGGAGTACAGAGGTGGACTAATCCTGTTCTTTATTCTTATACCTGTGACTCATCTTCAGTACTGTCTGGTTCCCTGCTCCTTAAAATTCTTTCTGGATTGCAGAATCTAGCATCCTGGTCTGACCTAGCTGACCTGTTGCTACAATAATGACTATTAAACTGTCTTTCATTTTGTAAAACCCGTGTACTTTAATCTTTATGCTTTGATGGTTTGTTTGTACGTGAAATATTTTCTCTCCTTGTAACATCCTCAGCTGAGGAAATTGGTTGCATTATTGGACCTCCTGGTAACGTGCTCTTACTAGAAAACCAGCTTTTCCTGAAATGTAGGCAGCATCCCGTGTTTCAGGAGTGCTGTGGGAAAGGTAAGTCTGTCTTTTCTACCTCTGTGGACTGTCTGATTAAAAATTTAAGAAACTTAACAATTGGAAACTACTACTGAAGTTAACAATAATGTAGTATGGATAACCTAAGAACTGACTCAAGTCTTGGATTAAAGCACAATCCAAAACTTAATCTATTTAAAGGAATAGTTGGGATAGTCTAATCTCAGTTTCTGCATACCATAATCTCACCCAGTAATAGCTTCAATAAACTCCTGATTTCACAGAGTTCATTTGAGAATTAAAAATGTGACCTCAGGTATCATTTAGTATGAGTATCACTTTTCCTGTCTTTGGAACATGCTCTTTCTTGTCCAAGTCTGAATTAGCAAGTTGGAGAAATAATTCAGTTTTGACACAAACCCTCTCCATTTACTGCGTATCATTGGTTTCTCACAGCAGTTTTTGTGCACCAAATTTCAGTTCCTTTTGGAGGAACTAGAACTGAAGATCCATTCCAAATCTTGGGGTGAATCAGTTCAGAACCCATATGGGGGCCTCCAACGTGCATCTAATGTGTATGCACCAATGGAAAGCACTCAAACCATCGAGTGCTCCAGTGACACTCAGAAATGCTTCCTACGCTACGTGGGTGATGTGTTCACCATCCTGTCTGCCATTTGGCTGTCACACCTCAACTCTCTTCAATTCATTTTCCATTCCTACTCTCCTCTGCAATGTTTAACACCCTCTTTTTCCACCGCTTAGAAAATTCAGAGGTCCAGTCTGGGGCCTTGAGAAAACTACACCGCTCGTAGATACATTCCAGAGGTTTCTTGGGCAGCAGGTTATCAAAGTGAGTGTCCTGGGAGGCTGCTGGTCTCCTGACTACTGATGTAAGGACTGGCAAGCAAGGTTGCATTACATTTCAAAATGTGAAGGGAATGTTCTTGAACAACTGGCATCAGGGCTGTCTGGCAGGTGTTTTCCTGTTATGGAGAGCTTCCAGAAGTCTTCAAGTGGGAGCACACTGCTGAGCCAGTCTGGACTTCTGGGCCTTTGATTCTCCATGCAGGAGAATAAGGAGGATTCCCCGTGGCATTCCTATAGCTGACTTAGCATAGGACCCCTGTGAAGGCACATCCAGAGAAGTCCCATCAGCCCTTTCCTTACAGCTTACCTTAGCAATGTGCTGTCAACATGATGTGTTCCAGCTGCCATGATTATTGCTCACTCCAGCAAACTCTGCCATTATACACAAGGATCTTGGAGGCCTGGGTCTGAGAGCGGAGTGTGCTGATGGAGACCAAGGCAAAGACACCACTGAGTGTGCCAATCTTTTCCATGTCCTTTGTCATTAGGTCACCTGCTCTGTTCAACAGAAAACCCGTGTTTTACCTAGCCTTTATTTATCTGCTCGGATATTCTGTCTTCCCTCAAGGAAAAGGAGATGTAATAGGTTGTGTGCCTGGTACTTCAAGGTGGTGTTACTGAGGCTTCAGGACAAACTTCAGCACGCTTCCTTTCTTACCCTCTTCCCAGTGCAACAAAGCATGAAGAGCCACATGATAACGAGACCTTAGTCCAACTCACAGCAGGGAGGCAGCAGTGCCACTCAGGAAGGGCATGAGGTGGAACAGAAACAAGATTTCTACATATGAAATATTCTACAGATGGTGGTGATGGGGTTGCCAACACACTAATGCCAGCTGTCAGAAGCACATGTACTGACAGGGTGGCCCAAAGGGACTGTGGCTGAGGAAGCAAGGATGAATATGGCAAGGTCACACCAAAAAGTGTCAACTCATGTATGTTGAAACATTTGGCTCTGGGTCAGGCTGTATTTATTCTGAAGTAAATACCAAACCAAATATTAAAGGAGCGCAATTGGGTAGCACTGACCACTTCAAACTATGACTCCAGTCCTGTTGTGCCAAGTTACTGGGAAACCAGCTGAAGTCCAGACCTGCAAAGAGCAAGACCCAGAGAAGAGCTTTCAGCCTAAATACCTTAAAAGAGGACTAGGATACGAGCTGAGTACCTGTATTGACGACCATCACACAGAGTTTTCTCACTGCAGCTGCCACACAATCAAGCAGGCCTGTAAATTCACTGTGTCTTCATTTTTTGCGGAAAGCTCCCACAAATTTTGGCACACATGTCCTGCTCTGAGTTGCTGAGACTGTATTTATCTCCTCTTGAGACCAAAAAGCAGATAGCACTGTGTTCAAGCCACCCTGGATGGCCTGATCTGGGTCCTCTTTGAGCCCAGCAAGTGTCCCACTTGAGAGGTGGGACATTGTGCAAAATGCAGCACCACTGTCATTGTTTTAAAGCAGGTGAACCATGCTCATCTAAGCACCTGCACAGCATCAATTTAGCTAAATGTCAATGTCTATGTATGAGGTACTCACTGCAGGCTCCTTTTATAATCAGCAGAGAACAACAGGCACTTTTCAGTCATCCTTAACAAATCAGATGAATCACGCACGGATATTGCTTCTTTCTTGTCATGAACCGTAAAGAAGAGCCTGGCCCCCGTGGCTCGCATGTCTGTGGTTGGATGAATCCAGTTCCGAAGCGTAGATGCTGAAATGGGAATTAGTCACTATCACCAGCCTATCATTTCCAATTGGCTAGATATAACTTGTGCCCTTGTTATGGGGAATTCAGGTAAGCAGATTCACCCCTGGTTGAAGCTTCCCTAGAGTACAATATTCATCATTCCTGTAGGTCTTAACTCATCCTCACGATATTTGAAGACTCAAATTTAGCAACTATTTCTTGCCTAAGCCTAGCCAGGATCCTGTGTCAGTCTCCCCAGTGTGTTTGCTCAGAACAGCACTCTGAATACCCTTGCTGGGCAGAGCTCCTTGCAAGACAGCAGCAGCAGCAGCATCTGCATTTCCACTGCCATTTAGTGGCCTCCCTCCCTTGCCATAGTCTCAGAATGATTTGGGCTGGAAGGGAATTTAAAGATCACCTGGTCCCAACAACCCTTCTATGGGCAGAGATGCCACTCACTAGATCAGGTTGCCCAAAGACACATCCAATGTGACTTTGAACACTGTCAGGGATGGGATATCCACATCTTCTTTGGGAAACCCATTCCAGTGCTTCACCACTCTCATAGCAAAGAATTTATTCCTTACATTTAAATTTCCCCTCTTTTAATTTAAAGCCATTCCCCCTTGTCCTATCCCTACACTCCCTGACGAAGAGTCCCTCCCAAGCATTCCTGCAGGCCCCCTTTGGGTACTGGAAGGCTGCTGTAAGGTCTCCCAGAGCCTTCACTTCTTCAGGCTGAAGGCTCTTCTCAGTTCCAATACCAAACCCTGACGAACACCACTTATCACTGGCCTCCACCTGGACAATGTTGATTGCAGCTCTTTGAGAGCAACCATCCAGCTAATTCCTTATCCATCAAGTGCTCCAACTGTCAAATCCATGTTTGTCCAATTTAGAGACAAGGATGTCATGCGGGACTGTGTCAAATGCTTTCCACAAGTCCAGGTAGATGATATCAGTTGTTTTTCCCTTATCCACAAGTGGAAGGCCACCAAATTTGTCAGGCACAATTTTCTCCCAGTGAAGCCATGTTGGCTGTCACCAATCACCTCCTTATTTTCCATGTGCCTTAGCATAGTTTCCAGGAGGATCTGCTCCGTGATCTCACCAGGCACAGAGGTGAGGCTGGAAACAATAATCTGTTTCCTACAGCACTTCCCCAGGAGCATAGGGACTCCTGGTTAATTTTATCCTGAGTTTAAGTGGCAGCCAGACCCCATTTCCTTTGGGGGTCAATCCCTCAATATGGTTAAAATCCATTCTAAGACCCAATGTTCATTGGTGTTGGGTCAATCTGCAAAAAAGACACCATTCTTTTGTTGGAGAAACAGTAAGTATAGGATTCTGCAGATTAAGTAAGAGGTAGGCCCTTGGGAGGGAGGAAACCTGAGCCAGGTGTGTAGACTATGTATGTGTTTTAAGTAGCTATTGAATAAAATCCAGAAACAGTCCATCACAAAGAGCCCCGGAGCGTAGGCCCTCCCTTTATTATGCTAGTGTCATAATAAATAGGCTAATTAACCCTATTTTTTTCTTTTTTTTTGGCCAAATGTGTCTTGAACCTTTTCTCCAAGGTGGCACAGATTCAACAGGAAGAAGTGATGGCACTTATTAATATTTTTTTTTTCCTTTATTTTTTTTTTTTTCTCTCTAATGCTTGGAACTTGCTGCATCACCGCTTTGTCCATCCAGTTATTATCCCTGCTGGTTCATAACAGCCTGTGCCAACTTCTGTTTCTGCTAGTGCCAGCCTCAGGCTGGGGAATGCTTATTAGCTTTTCCTCTGCTGGATGTGCTACTCACTCATTCATCTGTCCTACCCAGGATTTTAATTTAGTTTATTCCAAGAGGGATATAAAGAAGCTTGTAAACATAAAAGAAAACTGTTCTCAGAGTGGTTCCACCACAATCACTACTTGGAAGAGCTTGAACTCCTGTTAACATACCTGCCTAATAATATGCCTTGATTGAGTCTCAGGGTTTGAGGAATTTGAATAAGCATCCAAGTTTGAACCATCAAACGTTAACTTCTAAGGCTTGTGGCTGGCTAATGTACTTTGCCTCTGCTCAGTCTTGGGAGCATAATGTGACAGCTTTTACAGAGTTTGGTCAGTGCTAAGTAATTGCTGAGCATAAAGCAGGTTCACAGTTCAGAGTTATTTCTGTGTATGCCGCTTTGGAAGATTTCCCCCCTCATACTGGTATGTTATTACCAGACTTGTGCATACAGCCTCACAAGGATAGCAGCCTTGGGAGCGTATTCCTTCAGTTTTACACAAACTTTAAGAAAGGTTTGACCAACAAGCATTTCTCTCTGACCAGTTGAAGACACAAAGATCTCCTGGCTACATTAATTTTGATAGCAGCACAGTATTGTGAGCAGGAGAGGGTCAGACCTCCCGAGGAGCATGAAGCAGGAGATTTGCTAGTGGCCTAGGAAGTGAATTAAGGATGACGTTATACATGTGATGACCCACTTTTACTAGATACAGCAGTGTAGCTCTGTGTTCACTAGCAAGTGAAGATGTGATTGCTCACTGAACTGAGAAGTGTGTAGATGAAGTCCTGGGGTTGTTTTAGTGGAGACTTTTGATAGGACTCTTACTGGGGCAGGCTGGAGTAATCACACAAAACAGGCAGATGGAGTTTATGTGCTTTGGTGCAGATATAAAAGTTTGACCAAGAACCTCAGCACAGCTTAAAATATAGCTGTGTAAATTAAAAATATAGGTACAAAATAAAATGCATACATGACTCTTCTCTGGAACTGTTTTTTTTCTAAGGTGATACCTTCAGCATCCATTGGTCACCTCGTCTTGTCAGGTGGAGGAATATGTGAATGTGAAAGAGATAAAAGACTGTTATGCAGTCTGCTCGTTTGCTTGCTTTGATTTTCTAACAGTAATGAGCTTTAATTTGCAAGGGTGTTAATTTATGTCTCTTTTGTTTCTACTCTGTAGCCTTATCAAAATTCTGGCAATATTTAATGCAGTGTTTGGCAGCATGGACTTGATAAAAGAGCAGGTGCCTGCTGCCGTCTTAACTAATACCAGATGTTTTGCTCACTCTTGGACACATTTGTTGACATTTTGTAAAGTTAAAGAGAGAAGACACACTTGAAGGCAGATGTAATAATCTTCACTAAACTAAAAGATTTATCTAGACAATTTTGACAAGCTCTTAGATCATCTGAAGGAGAACTTGTGTACATGATTTTTTTTTTCTCAACACTATAACTTGGTCTAATAAAAATACTACTTCTCCCCACAAACCATGCCTCACTTTACTGTTGCCCCATCATTGCTGTGACAAAAATACCAAATCAGTTTAGCAGTATTTTTCTACTGTATTTCTCTGTCCCTTCTCTAGGGTAGTTCATGATGCTCTGTTACCTTATTTTTATTCTGTAAGGAATTAATCAGACTTTACTAGGCTTTTAGGTATTTCAGGATAGAAAAAAATAATAGATCCATCACCAGTTTCTCATTTGTGTTTTTGTGACAGGTCAACAATCCTTTAATAAGCTAAATATTTGCACTTACCATCCCTCTGACAGTTGAAAATTACATTATTTTTTTTTGAGTCAGAAAATGATTTGACTTACTATTGTCACGAAATAATTACTGAAGATGAATCCTTAATTCATAGATTGTTAAATATCTGCCGGTACATTTTGTTCACAATTATCTTCAACAGTATGGATGTTCTGGGTTTGGGACACTAAGGTGAAGTGATTAAGCTGAATGACAAAGACATTCTTCATGTCTGAAATTGAGAAAATTTCCCTGGTAATTAAAATGTACTTTTTTTTTTTTTTTTTTTTTTTTTTTTCTGTTGCTCAGGTTGGATTTTATGAACTGTATCAGTGATGTTAAGTCCAACCCTTATGTGTACTTTTATTTGTCCTAGGAACTTCTTTCATCCTCAGACCTGCCAGGCTCTTCCTCTTTTGACTAACAACTCAGCAAAGGAGGACACCCTATATATTCTCCCAGGCTACCATTTATTAAAAAATATCCAAGTATTAGAGAAAACATTCTTTTACTTTATGTTCTTTTCCATAAAGTTTTCAAATAGTTGATTCAGAGAGTCTTTGCTTCCAAGAAGACTGTGTTGTAAAATTGCTTATTATGCCATCTTTTTCTTCTTTTATCTCACGTCTTACACTTTGCTTTTCTCAGCTTGCACCATACTTAATAAGTGAGAGTCCTGAAGAGAATTTTAAAGAAAGAAGCCTTTGCGTTTGGAAAAATAAACATTGCTTCTGGCAAAATATTCTTACTGTGTTTTCTTTCTCATTCCAGATTTTTGACCAGCTCAGTCTGGAGGTTTACGTATTTATATTTAATTTTAATTTATCTTACCCAGGGGCTTTTAGCTATAATTTCCTCTGAAATAAGTTTGATGAATCAGCAACTGGATGTCTATTATGCCTTCTTCCATGTTTCTTTAATGGACCTCATGTTTTCTTAGTTGTATTACTTTGAAAAACTACAAAAAAGTGAAGACTACCATACCTTTTTGTACATATTATCTGTGAATCCATTAGTCATTCCCCGTATGTCCTGCTTCTTATTGCCATGGCTATGCAGTTTTTGAGATATATATATATATATATTAAAGGTAGCTTTAGTATCTCTGACCTGTATTGTAATTTGTAGGATAGATGTATGATCATAGGTGATCATAGCTGGTTTAGGCTCTGGAGAAGCTGCCCTCTTGTTAGAGTCCAGAACCAAGGCTTGAGAGCCAGGATCTTGTTCCTCACAGCATGATCTTAGGTAAGTGAATTTGTTAGTGCATGCCTCAATTCACCCAAATGGATGTCCTTTGGAAAGCATTGTGGATGAAAAGTACTGTATAAGTGTTTGGTGAGATGAAAAAATCATTTGAGGGATTATGGTTTCATGCATTATGACCTAAACTGAGATATATTTCAGATACCAGCTTTATAGTTAGATATAGCTCTTATGGATTTGAATGAGAATTTATAACTCCAAATACCAAATGAAGTTCATTCATCTGTCTATGTTACATATTAATGTACCCAAAGGCAATATTTGGCCCTCTGCTTTCAGCTAAGCTGTAAATGGTATGGGAAATTTATGTAACAGTGGCATTAAGAACTTAATTGCTTTAAAGCTAAATTGCTACAAAGGCTGTTCTACCAATGATCTACAATTAAAGATTTGTGCATTATGGTGAATTTGAAAATGAAAGTCCATCTGTGGAGAATAACCCATCTATCTAGTAATACGGAACTGAAATGCTACCACTGGATCATCAGCTTTGTTGCCTGAACATGTAAGCATTCAATGGTGAATTTATTATAAATCCATTTCCAAACACAATCCAGAATTCGGCCTTCTCTCATAAAATGAAATGTCAGTATTTTCTTAATATTTTTAATTTCTTCTACTAAATAAAAAGATTTCTTACAAGTGAGCTTTTGAAAAATTATGTATGCTGTTCATATTGTTTGCAGGGAAAATCATTGGAAGGGGTAACCTGGTATATTATTGCTTTCACACATTCTGACTACTATCCCAGATTATAAATTCATGTTCCTCCTTTGCTTTCTCTGGCACTTACTGCAAGGCAAATAAAATATACAACTTTTATTCTTGCTTTATTCTTCCCTATAAATATTTGATTAGGCAACAAAGTATTGTGCTAATAAGCCTTACTGGCTTATACGGACTTGTTTTTCAGGTCATCCTCTAACAAGGCCTAACCACATCCAAGGGAGAGCTGTAGCCAGACATCAGATCCTAAGAAGGAAAATGTGCCTGGTCTGAGAAGGATGGCTCACAGATTTCTAAGCTTAAAATGGAGGGGACGGGGAACTTCAACACAGCGGAATCGCCACTGGTTGCATGTGGAAGGTACCCAGCATAGACACTGTATTTAAAAATGATTACACTAGAAGTAGACCAAAGCAACTGTGTTTTGGTCTGGAGTAGGTTTATACAGAAATTGGATTCAGCAAGGCTAGGATTTTACATCTCGGAAACTCTTTTTCTCAGTTTCCATGGCATTTTTATTTCAATTAAGTCAGAATGAGAGCCTAGGTTCCTTGGCTGTAGGAAGTAATCTGAAGTCAAAATAAACGTTTTAGAGGCACCATCTGAAATCAAGGGGTAATTTAGAAGAATGTGTCATGATATTGCCCATCTCAGTAGTAGTTTTTCTGCTGCTGCTTAAGCAGAGTGCTTCTAGTAAACATTGCAACAGCTGCAGCTGAGCTGTTGGTTTTGTGTGCCCCACGCATTGCAGACTGCTGTGGAAGATCTGTGATTTGGAGCCAGGTATCCCGTGCTTGAGCTCATGGGAGAGCACTCCTGTAACCACCAGTGATAAGGAGCTAAGCCCTGGAGAGGCTGCCTGTGACTCCAGGCCAGGAGAGCTCCAGCTGAGGCTTGCCTTGCCAGCAGCACAGGTCTGCCCAGCCTGCGTGGGCTGGGGAGGCGTGAAGAGGTGAAGGTGACCGCGGTGGTGGCTGAGGCTGATGGCATCTCCTTGCTGAGGATGTGCCTCAGACAGTGCCTGCAAGCTGCTCTGCTAGCTGTTGCACTTACCTGGCTCCCCGGGGCTCTTTGGCAGTGATAACTACCTTTTACCCAGTTATTTCTAGCCTGTTTCTACAAAGTTTGGAGGAAATTAACATCTCTGACACCCCTGCTTCCTTGTTGCACTTGATTGAAAATTTCCAAATGTTAAGAGCTCACTGACAGACTGAGGAAGAGACACAGAAGTCTCCTTTTCTTAGGAAACAGGAAAAAATGGTTATTATTACTGCATTTTCAACACCCCAAATCTCTTCCAAGGCTCACAGCCTTATGGCATGTAGATGGGACACAGCTCTTACCATAAGGAGCTTGTAATACATGTATGTTTTAACAAGATAGACAACAGAGACAAACAATTTCGAAGTGTTTAATACATCACTTCAGAAACAATTATGTTTTCAGAATTGGAGTCCAGAAGCTGCCTGCTGCCGTGTGTGCTCGGAGTCGTTTCCATTTACTGCAGATTTAAAAATCCAAATATTGAATTTGGTTGTGTGTAATGTATTTGGGGGAACGGGACATTAAAAGAAATTTTCAAGTGCTCTGCCTACCCTATGTAATACTATATCCCAAAGACCAAATTGCACTGTAATGTTACTTAACAATGCAATGAGCTGTAAAATAGACAGTTTTTATGCAGCTGAGCCCTCGAGCTTATTCCTACTTTTAAAGCACTGGTTTCTTACTGTGGAAACAAACAACTGAATAATATACATTGCTTTCTTTCATGTTCTTTATGCCACTATTATTTTTGACCAGGCAGGACAATAATATTATCTAAATGATCTAGATCGCTAGTTTTCTTCCTTAATAGGAAAGATAATGAATGGCTTTGTTTTGATGGCTTTATTGCCTGCAAGATAATGAAATATCCCAGCATGGATTTCATTAAGCTTTCTCTAGTCTCGCTATGATACACCCATTAAGAGGCCAGATCTCTTTGATGTGAAGGGAAGGAGATATTTCAAACAGTTTAACACATTGTGAAAATCTGGGCACAGTTGCCACCAAAGGAATTGCTGGGTCTTTAGATCAAGGCTGGTTTTGGCCAAGAAAAACAGAAGCACTGATTCAGCTTATCAACGAGGAGTAGTTCATGATGCCATAGGTGTGAGGCTGGGAGAGCTTCGGCATTTAAACTTCCTTGTCATTCACAGGGTTCTAGGTTAGAGAGTGTGTGCTGCTTAAATACCTGAATACTCACACTGGTTTCATTCACTGGCTTCCAGGAGGTGGTGAGGAGCATAGGGCAGTCTTATTCCTAGCTGGTCTGGTCCCATGGAGAAGAGATTCAACATCAAGACAGCTGCAAGGAAGGACTTAAGGCTTTGGCTGGGAAGCAGTTTAACAACCTTAGGCTCAAATAAAGAAGGTTGTAAATAGTCAAATTGCCCATATTCTCATCCTGAGGATGGAAGAAGGCTAGGACTGGAGGGGAGAATATGAGTCCCCTGAGGTATTTTTCAACTAAAAAGTCATATTCTTGTTGTTACGAACAGCTGCATGTTTTATTTATACAATGAAGACAACAAGTACAAGGTCCATGTTGGAAAAAAATCAGGAAGACACACTGTATGAATACAAGAATATTATCTATTTGATCCTTACCTGAACAGGAGAACTTTGGGGATGGAAGTATGAGAGGCCAGAGAGTAAGGTTATGCACTGATGTAAAAAAAAAAATAATAAAAAAAATCAATTTGTTCTATTTCTCTCTCTCTCTCTCTCTCTTTTTTTTTTTTTTTTTTTTTTTCTTTGCAATTGTTCCTGAAGAAAAAAGGCTCACACAGATTAAGGTTTAATATATGCCTTTTGGATTCAAGTGCACAGGAACCATAGAAACCCACAGAGAGAAATGCTGCAGTAATAAAATTGTAATCATCATAATAATTAAAAAAAAAAAAAAGGAGGCTGAGGAGAATTGGAGCACCACAAGGTACCAAGGCAATGGGTTGCACCATGGCCAACATTTTATCATTTCTTTCTTTTTGCCTTGTTATCTCTGTGGTAGGCAATTGCCAGCTATAACCAGTGATTGTTTTTTCCTATAAAGGTATTATAACAATGTCCCAAGTAGTAAATAATAATATTAAAAATAAATAATCGGCAGCAACTGTTTAATGAATTAATGCAGGGAAAAGAGATTAATACTTCTTGCAGTAGTCTCCTTCAGAAGGCCCATGTACTCCATATAACAAGATGCATGTACCAAAGGAAGAGGATCACAGAGGTGATGCCTGCCCAGGTTTTACCTGGGTTTCTCCCTCTCCAAGGAACAACTTCAGTGGGGATTACCAAACAGACTTGACTGCACCACTGCTGACAGCAGGATATGCTGTGACTTGAGATGAAGAGGTGAAAGTGGGTTTCCATTCTTCCCTCCTTCTCCTTTCATACTTGCCTGAAATTGGATTAGTTCTTTGCTGTGACTGAAGCTACAGTGACAGCTTCCTAAAGGTGGCTGGGCAATAGACCTTTCCCCATGGTTTTCCTACAAAGTACAAGTTAGTTCATACCTTAAAAAATCAGGATAGCTGATAGCTAGCACAGATTGAAACAAGATTTCAGGTTTTCAACCTATGCTGTGAAGAATTAATTGATATCCTAAGAGTTAAGTGTTGTCTTCTTTCCCACCAGTGTGGATAAGGAAGCTGAAGGGAGATGACAGAGTGCTTACCTGGGCGACTTGTCTCCATGACTGCTGCAGACAGGTAACAGTTGGATTGGTGGCTCTCTGTGATGAGGCAAAACATCAAAAGTGTAGTGCCTGGTCTCATCACTCACAGGCTCTGCACATCTAATGTAGTTTTGTTTAACGACACCTGCTTGTTAAGATTACTGAAGCCACATTATTTTGGGATGAAAATCAGAGAGATATTTGCTCATTGATGAGCCATATTTAGATGGTTTCACTGTGTCTGGCTCTTTTTTTTTTTTTCAAAACCATGAAATTTATGACTTTTTTTTTTTTCTTTGTTTTGTTTAATAAATCAGGATCTTATGCATATTTGAATTACCTTTTTCTTCATGCGTTTTCAGAATTCCTACTCACAAAAGAGGAGACACAGGGAATAGGTCAGCCTTCTCCCATAGCTGATGGGTACCACTGAGGATCCTGTTATAAACAAAGAGTGCATATTACTTTGCTCTTTTCCAGGTAAGCCATCCCCCCGACATCTCCAATGCAAATGTTTATCAACTGCTGAAAGTATATCCAGCAGCATCTGGATATTCCTCACTTTCCTTTTTTTTTAGCATTATGTGGGCTAAATTGTGGCAGCAAACAGATGCTCTGGGACATAAACTTTGTACTAAGTATTTTCACAGCATAAATTTAGGATAGAGACAGATGATTCCTCCTGGAATACCTGTGATTTCAGAGGTGATTGCTCCCCCAGGTGGAGGAAAAATGAGGTCTCTTCTTCCACTTCAGGGCAAGTAAGACAGGGTAGGTTGAACTGGCTTCTAGTGAATATTAAATAAATCCAGCAGCTGGCACAGGACTGATTAAGGAGAGCTCAAGCAATCAGTTCTCCTGATTTGCACACAGTAGTGCTCACCTCCAGCAGGGAAGCAATAGCACATGGATTGACAGTCATTTCTGCACAGCACAACTGACCATGGTTAAATTAGCTTCTGAGGCCCCAGCCCAAGCAATTGAGTAACAAGTTTTTGGAGCCAGTCCTTAGAAGGTTGAATTTCTCAGATAAGAAATGGAACAAACATACAAACAAACCACCCAGGCTCAAGCCCATAGCAGGTCAGATAATAAAATGTTCAGTTTTATTTCTTCCCCAGTGGCTTGAAAGGATGATTATAACTAATCATCAAAGTGTGCTCTGACAGCTACTCCCAAACTCACTGAGACTTAAAGAGGTTAGGAGAGAATCCCCCTAGGCATTCTGGTGAAGGAGTTATTGATGGCTCTGTTGCATGGTTGGATAAAGCTTGGTTACCTCCTGTGTTGTGGACCAGGAATGATCCACACACCTGCTGGAAGAGTGACAGGACTCAGCGATTAATGCATTAAATTTACCTTACTGTTTTTTTTTTTTTTTAATATTTATTGATTGCTTTTATTTATTGATGTATTCATTGTATATTTATTGATTTAAATTTCTTTGGTTTTAGAGGAAATATTCATCACTATTCTCTCACAAGCAGGGGGAGTGTTCTCTCCTGCTTAGTGATGTGCCATATCCACTGCTTCCTTCCAGGCTTTCTTCCTCTCCTTGTCCTGGCTTTCCACATTGGCCGAGTCAGCACCTCTTAGACTGCAGTGAAGTTTCTCTTTGGCTTGCATCCAGCGGGCTTTCTCCCCATGGAAATCACCTTGGTGAGGATACTGGGACAAGCCAGGTCTTCCACAGAGTATGGAATCAGGCCATCACCTGGCTCAACATGGTCTTCTTGGTCCTCTTCCCACAGCTTTTTTTTCCTTCTAGTTCCCTTGAACCCTGTGTGCCTGGCCAGTCTTCTCCTGTCCTGTTATTGTGATTTGCACCTCTTGCTCATTCAAAGTGGGTTTGCTCCCTCCCTTGGGTTGCATAGGTACCACCAAAGGCATAATTGAGCATAAACACTTTGCTTGTCCCAGATAGGTCTGGAACGGCTGAGAAAGGTGTTCAGGGGACTTTCCCTGTACTTTAGTACAATGAAGGTCCTCTGGGTTGTGTCAGTGAGGGAGCTGGGCGCAGTGTGCTCAGGAAGGGCTGCACCTCTGGGCATTGAAGATGTCAGATACTCTACAGAGCATCTATGGGGGACCGTGAAGCTTAGCTGAGTTTAGAGGGGATCCCCTATGAGACTCTGTGCAAAAATAAAAGTCACATTCCTGACAACAGCTTTCACTTTCTATGGCACTTCAAACCACTCCTCCAAAGCAAGGGGCAAAAAGGCAGAAAGAAAAGCAAGGGACAAGACCATTTTTTGGCTATTTTTGTTCTAGGAAATGGTTGGCCTCTTCTTGCTAAACTTTACCGGAAGGATCAGTCAAAATTAGATATCACATATGGAAAATTTCAGTCCAGACAGATGAAGTTTTGCAAGAAATAATTAGCTCAGAAGTGGGCCTTTGAATAGGAAATGCTCAGCCACCTTCGTAGCAGGCAACACTACTAAATTTGCTATGACTAAGCCTTGGTATTGATTTTGTTGGCTGGTAGTGGAGAGATAGTTTGTCTGACTCCTGTAATTTAATTCAGTTAATTAGAACAAATGGCTATGTCATTTGCCAGGATCACTGCCTACTTGCCTGTTTTCTTTTTCCACGCATAACTTCTCGTATGCTGCCACAAGGACCATTAAACCACGGAATAAAGTTCCCACAAACCGACACTGTCTTTTTATATCTGAATTCTCTCTCTTTGCTGAAGCTAAGCCAAATGTTTAACTAACCACACTGTATGATTTCCAAGACTCCCAATGGGAACTACCCCTATCCAATTAGGGTATTTTAGTCATGGTGCTGCTAGTGCGGAGGGTCACACAGTGCGAGGACCTCCCTTTAAAAAGAAGATAGCTGCAGTGCCTGTTTATGTTTGCTTGGTGAGTCACAGGCTGTAGAGATAAGCTTCAGAGTGAATGAGACAAGGAGTCTAGGTTTGGTAACCTTGCCAGACTGCATCTTAAGCCATTTGCTGCCTGAACATGTCTCCGTCCTGACACCAGGTTTTCAGAGTTGTCAGTCAAAGGGCATTTTAAAGCAGCTAAGCACAGGTTTTGTGCTATTCTTTGTCACCTTGTTTTTCAGTTTAAGAGGCAGCCAGCTAAATCTGAGTATTGTAGATGATGTTGCACTCAGGGGCTGTTAGTGTAGGGGCAGATGTGGAATAAGGCTTTTCTCCCTCTACCTCTCTCCAGAGAGGAAATTCAATCAAGCTGTTATTTTGCTGTATCTAGAAAATAGGAAACTTCCTGTGTTGGTCACAAAGGGTGGTGCTGATTAGGAAAAAATTGGTACAAAGAGTGCTCAGCTGGAACGGGAACAAAGGAGAGGTGACAAGCCCAGGACATGTTTCCACAGTGAACATTGCTGTTCAGGGCCATACCACGAGTTTTTCTGCCCTGGCTCTTCATTCCAGCACAATCTTTTTCTTCATCTCCTCCTCCTCCTCCAGGGAGCCTCATCTACGCCCCACAGGAATGCTACTCATCCATACGGCAGGGCAGGGAGCCAGGAGGGCTGCCTTTAGGGGCAGGTGGGGAAAGCCCAGCTCTCCTCCCACCCTTTGTCTCTGCTGCTGAGCACCAGGAGTTGCTTTTGGAGCAGGTGGTGGAGTCGGGAGGTAAGAGGCACTGGAGCTGGGTTGTGCAGAGCGGCTGGGCTGGGCCGTGTTCTGTTCGGTGATGCCAGGCAGGGCGTGATGCCTGTGCTCTGAATGCTGTGTGTTTTATTTATAAACATGTGCCTGAACAACTCAAGGATTGCTGGTTGTACGTTTGTGTAACACTGCAATACACTCAGAGTGGCGGATCACCCATCAGCAGGCTGAACTCGTTCCTGCCCCCGTTTAGTATGACAGCAGAGCACTTCAAAGCCCAAGATGCTCTGAAAAGGGCATTAAATGTTCTCACAAAAACCCAGGTGAGACATGCTTAAGCAATGCTAACCCTTTGCTGGGTCCCATTTTATTAATGAAAGTATAGTCTATCACTCTGGTCTCAACTTTCCTTATGGGTTTATCAGGTCTTTTGGCTCTACCCACATGGGCTTCAGACAAACCACATCTCCACCTTCTCTTTTTGAAGGGTTTATTTTTTTAAAAGTGGTTTGATGTCAAAAGCAACCTGTCCTCATAGCCTTCTACAATCAATAGGATGATTAGTGACTAGCCACAGAAAGCTAAGCAAAGACTAGAACAAGTGGCACAATCTGAGGAGGAAAGCGGTACTTTTCAGTCCTCACAGAAACCAAAATTAGTTTTTAACACCCTGTGGTGCGGTGAGAATCTTTAGCAATCAGCGTTCAGAGAACAGCTCGGATATGTCTGAGATGACACCCAGCATCAAATGCTGCTGGCTTCTCCCGTGGATCCTAGAGGATATCAGAAAATGTGCTTGGTAGCTGCCATGGTATGGTGAGTGTAATCTGGAAAGAGAAGGATCTCCCCAGGCAGGAGAAAACTCCACTGACATGCAAAGCTGGCTACTGCATAGGCTGCCATATCCTTTCTTGCACAGACTCCAAAAGAAGATGTACAGCAGCAGTGTGGATAGGCTTCAGCCCAGCTGTGTGTCGTTGGACTGGAGGCCTGAGCAGTTTCAAAGAACCAAGGAGTGGGGAAGACTTTCTCATCACTGCCTGCCATAGAGCTTGGGCTTTCTTTGCGCCGAGTTGTCAGCCCCATTGCCTTTGGAGGCTGGTTTAGTTTGTGCCCTCTGACAGAGCACTGTCCCACAGGGTCTGAGCAGGGCCAGGTGGTGACAGAGGTGGGATCCACCAGCAGTCCCAGCTGAGGCAAGGTAACAAGTCAGACTGGAGCCTGGTCAACACCAACAGAGGCATGCCATGACATGGGTTTGAGGTCCATACTGCTGGCCAGGACTGGAGACACAACTCTGACTGGGATGCCCAGTTGGTGAGGGAGGCCCAAAGGGGACAGGGCTGGGCTCAGCCAATCCACAGTGCAGCCCAATCTAGGATGGGGCAGGGCAGCTCCTGGTTTACACATTTCAAATCTTAACACTTGGCTTTCTCTGCAGGGGTTTTGCAGCATACTGTTTTGTAACAAATGTCTTGTTTTGTTAAGCTGCTGATATGGTGAAGAATGCATTAATACAGACCTCATAACATGCTTTTCTGTACTTCATCACTATCATGAAGTCCTTTATGAAATATTAAGAGTCTAGTTAAATGATGCCATTTCAGGAATAGCACTGAAACATCTTGACAATGAAATTAACTTCCTCAAACCAAGATCACCTCATTGTTTTTATTGAAACAGAGTATTTGGTTTGATAAGAAACAAGGAACAAAATGAGCTGAAAGCAATGCGAAACAAAACATCTTGTATTTCCCATAATCTATAAATGACATTCTCCAGATTTATGCACATGCACTTATTTCAGTGTGTGGGCCCAGAAAACAGCGCTGGGATGGTTAAAGTGTGGTGGAGAGTACTCTAAGAGCAAATTTCTGTAACCCTGGCAACATCCTGACTTGAAAATGTCTAGCTTCTTTCTTTGTCTGCCTTGTTTCTCTTAAAACTAACAATGAGGTTAAATTTACTAGTTTTCTTACAACGCTACAAATACACGTGAAGACAAACACTTCAAGTGATTATGAAGACATTAGCAAGAATGGCATCGAGAGTGACATTTTATTACTAATTTTACTAGAGAAAATGTACAGACTGTATTGTGTGCTGCAGAATTGTTTCACACACCTTTGACTTTTTTTTTACGAAGTTATCCCTCTGCTTGCTCATGTGAATATGTTTGAGAACATTAATATTTGAGTACTTCTCCAAGTTAAAAACATGCTAAGAATTCCAATATGACTGAGGAAACTAATTTCCCAGGTGTAGAATGAAGATAAATGGCAATAACAGCAGGGCACTGTTGTTTGTTTTTTGTTCTTTTTTTTTTTTGGATTTTTTGTTAGTGACAGGCTTCCTCATTAATTGTCCACAGAAAAATCCAAAGGGACCATTAACACCATATATGTGATTTTCATGATAGTGGCCTCTGAACCTTATTTTATGTGTCAAGTCTGTGGCTATGGAATTAATTACAGTGTCTTTTGAAAGACTCCCAGGCTGGATCTCAGTTTTCCTGGCTTCAGGTACCTATAATGTTCATGAAGACTTGTTGCATTTGAGCTGTTTAGAATCTCTTCAGAATCCAAACAGAGAAATAGGCACTTGTAAGACTGATCAGCAAAACAGAAGGGATCGATCAACTAAAAAATTACAATTTGGAAATCAAGAAGATTATGACTGAAGTCAAAACTTCCAGAAAGGCACTCATTTAGAGTTTGTAATGCACATTCAAATGAGTAAGATATGTTTCTTCATTAATATAGATGCCCAAATAGACACATTATGGTAATCTAAAGATATCCTTACAAATAATTCTACTTTATCTCATTTTTAATTGAACCAAGTAATTCTGAACTTGGTGATAAAATATGTTGATTCACATTTGAATTCAAAGAGCTGAACGCTGATAAACTATGTAGTGAGGCAATATTCAGAATTATTGAAAGACTAATTAAAAGCAAGCAACTGGATGGGTAATGGGATAAAACACAACATGATTTATAGTCTCCTGACAACAGATTGTGCCAATTTTACCGAATACTTACCTCTTATGAGTTAATTAATTTTTGATACAGGGGAAATGAAATAGCTCCAGTCTGTCTGGACTTCAGTAAACCATTTCCTCATTGGAAATGATTAATCTGTCTGGAGTTTTGTGTATTGGTTAGTATGATAGTTAAGGAAATGGCAAATAATCAGATGGCAAGAAGCATGCAGTGGAGGGGAACTAATCAATAGGAAGAAAGAGAAGACTCGGTGTCGTGGTTTAACCCGACCGGCAGCTAAACACCACGCAGCCGTTCGCTCACCCTCCCCCCTCCCTCTCTGGGACGGGGGAGAGAAATGGAAAGTGAAGCCCGTGAGTTGAGATAAAGACAGTTTAATAAGACAGGAAAAAAAATAACAAAAATAATAATAACAATAATAATAATGATGATACAATGGTGATAATACGAAAGTAATAATAGTATGTACAAACAAGTGATGCACAATGCAATTGCTCACCACCCGCTGACCGATGCCCAGCCTAACCCCGAGCAGTCCCGCCCCCTCCCCCCGGCTAGCCACCCCTATATATTGTTTAGCATGACGTCAGATGGTATGGAATACCCCTTTGGCTAGTTTGGGTCACCTGTCCTGGGTCTGTCCCCTCCCAGCTCTTACTGCACCCCCCAGCCTGCCCGTTGGCAGGACAGAGCAAAGGCTGAGATGTCCTTGGCTTAGTATAAGCACTGCTCTGCAACAATTAAAGCATCGGGGTGTTATCAGCACTCTTCTCATTCTAAGCCAAAACACAGCATTCCACCAGCTACTAGGAAGAAAATTAATTCTGTGCTAACTGAAACCAGGACATCTATCCACCCCTTATTCCATACCATTTATGTCATGCTCAGGTTACACTCTTTTCCATACATTCTAATTAGTCACCTATAGTAATCATGGTAGTGATAACATACAGTATAATATACTATTTAACATGGTGCAATTCAGTTCATGGGCTATTCTCACCCAGTATTAAATCTCCTTGAGGTACACACCGGACCTCTCCGTTCTTTTGCATCACCCACCAAGTATATCCAGGTCCCTGAGCGAAAACAATTCCACGAATAGGTTTGCCTTTTCCTGAGGCAGGAGTAGCCCAGACTGTTTTACCCAGCATATTTTTTACATGCACTACAGGAACTTTATCCCCATCTACAGTACGTAACAGGTTTGATTGGGCAGGTCCAGCTCGGTTGGTAGATCCCCTAGTATTGACTAACCAGGTGGCCTTTGCCAAATGCGTATCCCAGTTTTTGAACGTCCCAGCGCCCATTGCTTTCAAGGTAGTCTTTAACAGGCCATTGTATCGTTCAACTTTCCCGGAGGCTGGTGCATGATAGGGGATGTGATACACCCATTCAATACCATGTTCTTTGGCCCAAGTGTCTATAAGGTTGTTTCGGAAGTGAGTCCCATTGTCTGATTCTATTCTTTCTGGGGTGCCATGTCGCCATAGGACTTGCTTTTCAAGGCCCAGGATGGTGTTCCGGGCGGTAGCATGAGGCACAGGATATGTTTCCAGCCATCCGGTGGTTGCTTCCACCATTGTAAGTACGTGGCGCTTGCCATTGCGAGTTTGAGGGAGTGTGATGTAATCAATCTGCCAGGCCTCTCCATATTTATATTTCAGCCATCGTCCTCCATACCAAAGAGGCTTTGACCGTTTGGCTTGCTTGATTGCAGCACATGTTTCACAGTCATGAATAACCTGTGCTATAGCGTCCATGGTCAAGTCCACCCCTCGATCACGAGCCCATCTGTATGTTGCATCTCTACCTTGATGGCCTGAGGTGTCATGGGCCCATCGGGCTATAAATAATTCACCTTTATGCTGCCAATCCAGGTCCACCTGAGCTACTTCAATCTTAGCAGCCTGATCCACCTGCTGGTTGTTTTGATGTTCTTCAGTAGCCCGATTCTTGGGCACATGAGCATCTACGTGGCGTACTTTCACAGCCAGGTTCTCTACCCGAGCAGCAATATCTTGCCACAATGCAGCAGCCCAGATAGGTTTGCCCCTACGCTGCCAGTTGTTTTGCTTCCATTGCTGTAACCATCCCCACAGGGCATTTGCTACCATCCATGAATCGGTGTAGAGATAGAGAACTGGCCATTTTTCTCGTTCAGCAATGTCTAAAGCCAGCTGAATGGCTTTCACTTCTGCAAACTGACTCGATTCACCTTCTCCCTCAGCAGCTTCTGCAACTCGTCGCGTAGGACTCCATACAGCAGCCTTCCATCTCCGATGCTTCCCCACAATACGACAGGACCCATCAGTGAACAGGGCATATTTCTTTTCATTCTCTGGCAACTGGTTGTACAGTGGGGCTTCTTCAGCACGACCCACCTCCTCCTCTGATGATATCCCAAAGTATTTGCCTTCTGGCCAGTCCATGATCACTTCCAATATTCCTGGGCGACTGGGGTTTCCTATTCGAGCCCGCTGAGTAATCAGTGCAACCCACTTGCTCCATGTAGCATCAGTTGCATGATGCGTAGAGGGGACCCTTCCCTTGAACATCCAGCCTAGTACCGGTAATCGGGGTGCTAGGAGGAGCTGCGCTTCAGTACCGACCACCTCCGAAGCAGATCGAACTCCTTCATATGCTGCCAATATCTCCTTTTCAGTTGGAGTATAGCGGGCCTCAGATCCTCTGTATCCCCGACTCCAAAACCCCAGAGGCCGACCTCGAGTTTCCCCAGGTTCTTTCTGCCAGAGGCTCCAGGTGGGGCCGTTCTCCCCGGCTGCAGTGTAGAGCACATTCTTTACATCTGGTCCTGTTCGAACTGGCCCAAGGGCTACTGCATGGACTATTTCCTGCTTGATTTGTTCAAAGGCTTGTCGTTGTTCAGGGCCCCATTCAAACTCATTCTTCTTACGAGTTACTTGGTAGAGTGGGTTTACAATCAGACTGTAATTTGGGATGTGCATTCTCCAAAACCCCACAACACCTAGGAAAGTCTGTGTTTCTTTTTTGTTAGTTGGTGGAGACATAGCTGTTATTTTGTTGATCACATCCATTGGGATTTGACGACGTCCATCTTGCCATTTTATTCCTAAAAACTGGATCTCCCGTGCAGGTCCTTTGACTTTATTTTGTTTTATGGCAAAACCGGCTTTCAGAAGGATTTGGGCTATTTTCTTCCCTTTCTCGAAAACTTCCTCTGCTGTGTCACCCCACACAATAATGTCATCGATGTACTGCAGGTGTTCAGGAGCTTCCCCCTGCTCTAGTGCAGACTGGATCAGCCCATGGCAAATGGTAGGGCTGTGTTTCCACCCCTGGGGCAGCCTATTCCAAGTATATTGGACTCCCCTCCAAGTGAAGGCAAATTGTGGCCTGCACTCTGCTGCTAGAGGGATGGAGAAAAATGCATTAGCGATATCAATTGTGGCGTACCACTTGGCTGCCTTCGATTCAAGTTCATACTGAAGTTCCAGCATGTCCGGCACTGCAGCACTCAGTGGTGGCGTGACTTCGTTCAGGCCGCGATAGTCCACTGTTAGTCTCCACTCGCCATTAGGCTTTCGCACTGGCCATATGGGACTATTGAAAGGTGAATGAGTCTTGCTGATCACTCCTTGGCTCTCCAATTGACGAATTAGCTTATGGATGGGAATCAGGGAGTCTCGGTTGGTGCGATATTGCCGCCGGTGCACAGTTGTGGTAGCAATTGGCACTTGCTGTTCTTCGACCCTCAGCAACCCCACAACAGAGGGGTCCTCTGAGAGACCAGGCAAGGTAGATAATTGTTTAATGCCCTCTGTCTCTAAGGCAGCAATACCAAAAGCCCACCGGAACCCTTTTGGGTCCTTGCAGTATCCTCTTCTGAGATAGTCTATGCCAAGGATACATGGAGCATCCGGACCAGTCACAATGCGGTGCTTTTCCCACTCATTCCCAGTCAGACTCACTTCAGCCTCCAATACAGTCAACTGCTGAGATCCCCCTGTCACTCCACAAATATAGATGGGCTCTGGTCCTTTATAGCTCGATGGCATTATAGTACATTGTGCACCGGTGTCTACTAAAGCCTTATACTTCTGTGCGCGTGATGTGCCAGGCCATCGAATCCACACAGTCCAATAAACTCGATTGTCCCTTTCCTCCCCCTGGCTGGAGGCAGGGCCCCCCTAATCCTGGTCAGAATCTTCCTCATTTCTGTGTTTGAAGGACTGTCTGCTGGAAGTTGGAGCAGCAAACTTTTCGGAGAATCCCTTTTTCCTGATTGTTTTCTTTTGCAACTCACGTACCCGTGCCTCTAGGGTCGCGGTAGATTTTCCATCCCACTTTCTCATGTCCTCTCCATGGTCTCGTAAGTAAAACCACAGGGTGGCACGGGGTGAGTACCCACCATATCGTCTTCCTTGTGTGGGTGAACGCCTACCCCTGACAGCTGAGACACTGCTTTGTACAGGTGCGAAGGAGAATAATCTCTCTTCAAGTTGGTGAACCTTTTCAGAAAGTTTCTCCACAGCTGAGACGCAGGCCTGTAAGGAAGAGGAGAGACTTTCTTCGTACTGCCGGAGTTGTTTAGCCGCTTCACCCACTGTGGGTTCCTCATCCTCTTTCCAGGCCATTATTGCCAATGAGCTGGCATATGATGATGGTGCACTCCGTACAAACTTCCGCCACATGGGTCGTGTACACTTGACTTCATCTGGATCTGTGGATGTTTGTTTGAGGTCTGGATCCTCATAAATCACTTCCCGTACGGCTAATTCCCTCAGGTACTGGATTCCCTTCTCCATAGTGGTCCACTTGCCTGGTAGACATAAAATATCTTCCTTGAAGGGATACCTTTCCCTCACAGCTGAGAGGAGACGCCTCCAGAGGCTGGTGGGTCGTGCTCCATCTGCAATTGCTTTGTCAATGCCGGCGTCTCGAGCAAGGGATCCCAGCCGCTTGGCTTCCCTGCCGTCTAATTCCACACAATTGGCTCCAGAGTCCCAGCACCGGAGCAGCCAGGTGACAAGCTGCTCACCTATACAGCGACCAAAATCTTTTCGCACATCTCGTAGCTCGCGCTCGTTTAGGCTTCGGGTAGTTACTGTTGCTCTTTCGGCATCCTCATCTTCCTCCTCCTGAATCCTTGACGGCCCAGCGTCGTCATCATCTTCGTCATCTCTATACTTAGTTTTGGCAGAAGCCTTACCTGGATTGGCAGAAGACTCTCTGCGTTCTAAACGACTTGAATTTCTATACCATATTTTCACCTTCTCTACAGGGGCAGCTTGCACTGCTACTGCTCGTTTCTCTGACTTTGTTACAGGGTCTGCCACAGGGGTTGGAATGCCCTCTGCAGGGTCAACTTGCACTGCTACAGCTCGTTTCTCTGACACGGCCACAGGAGCTGGAGCGGCTACAGGAGCTGGAGCAGTTGCAGGAACCGGAGCTGTAGCGGCTACAGGAGCTGGAGCTGGAGCGGCTTCAGGAGCTGGGACTGGAGCAGTTGCAGGAACTGGGACTGGAGTAGCGGCCGGAGCTGGAACTGGAGCGACTGCAGGAACTGGGACTGGAGCAGCTGCAGGAGCTGGAGCTGGAGCGGCTTCAGGAGCTGGAGCTGGAGCAGCTTCAGGAGCTGGGACTGGAGCAGTTGCAGGAACTGGGACTGGAGTAGCGGCCGGAGCTGGAACTGGAGCGACTGCAGGAACTGGGACTGGAGCAGCTGCAGGAGCTGGGACTGGAGCGGCTGCAGGAGCTGGGACTGGAGCGGCTGCAGGAGCTGGAGCTGGAGCGGCTGCAGGAGCTGGGACTGGAGCGGCTGCAGGAGCTGGGACTGGAGCGGCTGCAGGAGCTGGGACTGGAGCGGCTGCAGAATCCACCGTAGGGGTCACAGTGGCCGTTGGATCTGTCACAGGGTTTGGAGTGGCCGCAGGGTCTGTCACTAAGTTGACAGCAGTATCAATGGCAGCTCGATAGGCATGAGCCAGGCCCCAGCACGTTACAATGATTTGTGTTACTTTGGAACTGCCAGAATCATTACACCTTTTTTTCAAGCATTCTGCCAGTTTTTGAGGATTTTGCCATTGTTCAGGGGTGAATTTCCAACACACTGGGGGTGCCAACTGCTCTAGATGCCTGCCCATATCCACCCATACTCCCTGCCACCCACAACTATATTGCCTCCGGGCAGATCTCCGGATGAGCTTCATAAGTAGTTGTTTAACTTTAAGCAGAATCTGAAGTGCATTCATGAGGCAGAACAACAAGACTATGGTATTCTGAGTATTCCAGAAATATTCAATATCTTGGAGAGCTATTGTGACAAGCTCAGGGGATAAGAGGGTGGTGAAGGAGGAAGGCAGAGTGACCCAGGAGGATACAGGGGTGGTGAAGGAGAAAGGGAGAGTAAGCAAGTAAGGAAAAATATCCTCCCCTTTCCCCTCCACAGATTGACTCTCTAATGGAGAAAAACAATAGGTATAATTGCTAATAGTTCCCAAGATGCTGTTTCCAAAGTACAGAGTCCACGATGTTACTGAGTATAAATACCAAGTTAGAGTCATGACCAGATATCTTATCGTCTCATAAGCCATTGCTATAACACTTAGTACCATAATGGTCTGAAACCAGGGCCCGGAGAGGAGAAACAACACTACAGAGAGCAAATACGGAAAATAATGTACTATAATACTCAATTTGGAAAACAGGCGCAGCAGAGTTGTGATTAAAGCAATCAGCATCATGACAAGTGACTATTAAGCAGGTCTAATCCTTCCACCAATTTTAGTTTAACACACTCTGATCAGATCTGCCGTTATCTCAACCTTTCGGGCCCCACGTTGGGCACCAAAAAGACTGTCGTGGTTTAACCCGACCGGCAGCTAAACACCACGCAGCCGTTCGCTCACCCTCCCCCCTCCCTCTCTGGGACGGGGGAGAGAAATGGAAAGTGAAGCCCGTGAGTTGAGATAAAGACAGTTTAATAAGACAGGAAAAAAAATAACAAAAATAATAATAACAATAATAATAATGATGATACAATGGTGATAATACGAAAGTAATAATAGTATGTACAAACAAGTGATGCACAATGCAATTGCTCACCACCCGCTGACCGATGCCCAGCCTAACCCCGAGCAGTCCCGCCCCCTCCCCCCGGCTAGCCACCCCTATATATTGTTTAGCATGACGTCAGATGGTATGGAATACCCCTTTGGCTAGTTTGGGTCACCTGTCCTGGGTCTGTCCCCTCCCAGCTCTTACTGCACCCCCCAGCCTGCCCGTTGGCAGGACAGAGCAAAGGCTGAGATGTCCTTGGCTTAGTATAAGCACTGCTCTGCAACAATTAAAGCATCGGGGTGTTATCAGCACTCTTCTCATTCTAAGCCAAAACACAGCATTCCACCAGCTACTAGGAAGAAAATTAATTCTGTGCTAACTGAAACCAGGACACTCGGATTCCTCAGGGATTGGATGTGGAACTCAGAAACATCTTAGAGTTTGTCAGAAAAAGCAGGAACACACTGGTGAACCCTTTTCATCATAACAGCTGGGAGGTAGGAGCAGTACAGGAACAACAGGATGGTCTTAAATCTTGACATAATAGAGGAGTAATGAAATTGTAAAAGTCAGAATTACAGTGTTGCTAAGTAGCAAAAATTCCTGCTGTAAGCTGGAATTCATCAGCTGGAAACAAATGAGGAAGGAAAATGACCTTGTAATACTGAACAGCTGCAGGATGAACAGGTTGAGATGCAACTGTGGGAGGGCTGAAGAGGGGTCTTTGGCTGGATCACGCAAAATACATCCTGAATTGACTGGAAAAATCTCATTTACCCTACCTGAACCACTGGTATTTCTCACCCAGAACATTGTGTATTGTTGAGAGGATGTGATTCTTTTTGAAGAGGAATATGAAGTTGGGTAAAAGGTAGAGAGGATGCTCAGAAGAGAGGAGAGCCTGTTTTCTTACAGTTAACCAAGGGGCTTTACTGCATTTAGCTGACCTAAATGTTGATACAAGAATGACTGGAAAAACATGGACAAGAAACATTTCAAAGTGGAAATGTTCCAACTGGTAGTTGGTTTCTAGTAAAAACAAACAAAACAACAACAACAAAAAACCAACAAACAACAATGTTATGTACTTGTCTCTTTGTGAAAAAATGTGTACAACATGGCTGATAGAGATGACAGAAGTCTGTAGGTCTGGTTCTGATGATCTGAGAGGATGCTTCAATCTTCTTTGCTCAATGAATCTCCTCTCATTGTCATTTTCTCAAGAAGTAGAGAAGAATTTTGGTAAAAATCCACTGAGTTCTCATGTCTTTCAAATAGGCATGCAATGGCAATGTGAAAAGGGGACATAATTAATGTCTAAGTATTGATCTCATCAGATATTCGGTATGGTGGTTTATATGAAAAAAAATCAAATTAAAATAAACAGTGTGTGTAGAATACAATTTTTCAGTAATAAGGAATATGTAATGAAGAAATGTTCTTCATATATATATAGATAATCAATTGCTGGTCTTCTTACACTCAATATTTCTCATCTAAAAATCTAACATAAAACGTGGAGGTAACTATACAAGTGTGTGTTATATAGATATGTATAGGGTTATTCAATACAATTATAGAATAGGAACAGGTTGTACAAGAAAGTAACACATTTAAATAATCTTAACTGTGAATGTTAAGTTAAGGGAGAGTCTATAAAAGTCTGTTTACTTGTGTGACCATTTTAGACACCTTGTGATACTCTGTATGAAACACAGAAAATACAGTGTAGAGTACATAGGGCTAATAGGACCAAATCATGAGAGGGATGGTGATGCTAACAGAAATGCTTGCCTACTAAAAAAGGTATGCTGAAAAAGGAGAGGTCTTGCAGGACACAGATGTCACTTTTGCACTTGACAAAATTGTCCCTGAAATTCAGATATTTTCTGAGTTTACTACTTGTACTTTAAGTGGTGAGCAGCTGTATAGTTTACAGAGTGAGTGGCATGGTGAAGTGATAGGATGGGACTTTTTATTTATTGAGATTTACAGAAAACACCAACTTCTCTTTGCTGCCTGGTGTTGCTGCTGTTTTCAGAACTCAACAGCATATTTTGGGTCATTTTTTTCCATGAGTTTGGAAACAAAAACAAAAGCTGCATTATATAACTGTGCATAATAACTTAACTGTCCTTTTGTATTTATTTCTTTTTCTTTTAAGTAGAAAATGTTGCTAAATCATGGCTGCAATTATTTCATTCTTTTGTATCTATGTAATAGCTTCTACTTGACTTTCAGGAGGTCATTATGGTAAAGGCTTTTCGTTTACAAAAAACAACAAAAGCGTTGATGTTACTTCCGGGAATGAGGATAAAATTGTTTCATTAGAGGGATCGTGTGTGCTGGTAATTACTTTTATATTTAGAATCGGAAATGACAATCTAAAATCAGAATATTTCATTAGTGATAATGAATTTTAATTTCTGATAAGTAAAGTATTCCCAAGGAAACTACAGATGTTAGAACTCCAGTGAAAAACTCTGGGAGAAGGTTAAAGAAACTGGGTTTTAGCACTTTTTGTTGTCCTTTGGCTTAATAGTAGTTATCAACAATCTATCTTTGTTAATTTCTTTTTAAATTGTAGAAACATAAAATATTATTTTATATTCATGATATTGATGATCATTTCAGTTCATATCAAGATAGACAGTGTATCCAAACATGACTTTTTTCTTATAGGAAAGTTTGAAACTGACCTGATGAGTAGCTTATGTGTAAATTTAATTGGTCTCAAGTACATATTTAGGATGAAAACAATGCTTGGCTTATTCTGAACCTGTGATTATTTTTGAAGTAAAGCTGTACTTGAAAGAAATCTAAAATGTTACAGAGCCTTCATCTCCTGGGCCAATATCTTTAAATGAACATGAAGGAATGATGCATAACCTATTTTAGGTGACTGATATAAATATGACTGGAGCAGCAAGAGAGAAGCTGTATCTCCAGTGAAAGACCTAGGAATAAGTTTTTCTGGCACCCAGAATCATATTTTCTGGGAAGCTCTTTGAAGATAGGCGGAGACTTCTCTGAGGTTTGTTTTTATTTCACAAATGGTTCAATGAGGAAAGAGTCTCCATGGCAAAACCTCCCCACAGAATTGACTGCCAAAATAATGGTCAATGGCAAGGTGAAGAGTGATGCCCAGGGACTTTGTGGAGCTTCATGTTTTGGAGACCCTTTCACTGATCATACTTCTTGCTGGTCCTCTCACTTCCCCTCCTTTTCCACATTTTACATGATTTCTCCCTGTGTACAGGGAATTCAGAGTGTTGTATCTATACACAGGGGCTCTTTGGAGTACTTTTTATCATGAACTAAGAACTATATGCCATAGCTTACTGTGCCTGTAACTATCAGTGGTCTTCTGGAGAACAACGTGTGGGTGGCATACCTTGATATGAATGTGAAATGTCTCTGTAGGCCTCAGAGCTGAGGACAGCTCAGTTCTCATTTCCCTCACCAAGATCATGTCAAAACTGATGTGAAATCCCAGCCTTGAGCTATAACAACCAAGATTTTGTGCTCCTGCCTTGCTTTAGAAAGTTCAGTCTATTACAATTCCCCACCCTGCTATCGGTGGATTATCCTGAAAGAGCCAAAGTAAAGTGGAGCAGATCTACAGAGAGAGCTGAGGAACAAACACTCCCCACTCATTCATGGTGGGAAATACATCGCTGTTACCAGAAAGACACCTAAGAATAAGTAACAGAGAGCAAGTCAAAACCAGATTAAGTGCAATAACAAGACTCTTTCAACAAAACAAGAGGGGGTGTGACTTTTGTGTCCGCATTTGAGATGCACACAAAGAGAGGAATGCTCTTAGAGGCAGCTGCTTTGGTTTGAAGTAGCGCAGGCTGAATGTTCTGCAAAAGACATCTGGTGAGGGCGGTGCAGGGGAGAGCTCAGACTCCTTTTCCCACAGTAACAGAGAGTGGGAAGGAGCTCTTAATAGTTTTGTGGCAGAGTCCCTTTTCTATTTCAAGGACTATTTTGCTGATATGTTTGTGCTGCTGTTTTGTTCAGGACTGTTTTCACAGGGCAGTATCCCATCATGTTGGGTGCTGGCCAAAGACCATCCTTGCCTCCAACTGGACAATATAATTAGCTGATGAGCTTCTGTGTGTAGACGCGGGTGGATGGGCAGGGTGGTAGACAGCAACTGCAGAAACAGTAGGTGTCTTTGTGGTGTCGAGGTTTCAGCAGCCACAGAGCAAAGGGGACTTGAGGAGGACGATGAAACAGGCAGAGTATGAAGGAGCTGAAGAACCAGAGCACCTAGAGGTGCTTGAAAAACTTGAAAATCTAGTGTTTTCTGGCTTCTGTGGCATGACAGAAAATGGAGACATTCAGAGGACACTGCCCTGTTTCTATCAGAGCACAGCAGAAACCATGGAGAAATTCAGCAGTTGCGAAGCAACCATGAGGTGCAGTGCAGGAACCGTGCACTCCTGGTCCCTGTCCAGGACGTGATCACTCCCACATTTCCCTGTCACTTAACACCATAACAAAAATCATTTGTATTTGAAATCCAATAAAAAATTAACACTGCATTCACGTCCCGTCTCCCCCCTGTGCTAGATTTTTAATTCAGTCACTTAGGAAATAAAATTGTATTTCAGCCAGGATTCAGTCTCTAGGTATGTTTGGTGACAGAAACACAGAGGCAGAATGAGCCATTCCCCATCATTGCTTCCTGAATGCCAGTATTCGGGAACCTGCCAGTAGTGGTATAAAAGTTTTTTCTCCAGCAGGAAAAGACTATTTCAAATGAGAAAGTAAACTGCAAATCCAACAGGATTTCCAATAGACTGGGAGAAGATGTGTGTGTGTGTATATAGTCAGAAAACAATAAATGGACAAAGGAAAAAGAAAAAGAAACTACCTTTACTCTTCAGCAATGTTCTGAGAACTATAAAGAACTTGATATTCAATAATGCTTTGCATATGCAAATGATTTGTTCCCATTATTTAATCAAATAAACCATTTTATTTATTTATTTTTTCTTAAAAAGTCTATCCACTCTGCCAACAGTGCTGTTTATTATGAAATACACTATTTTCAGATGGAATACAAACTATTTTTGAAAAACCCATCACTGCCAACTGTTAGATCATTGTCTGGCCATACACCCTTTCCCTTCCCAACTCGGCAGGCCACCTTAACTTCTCTCTCCTGCGTTTAACAGCTCTCTGAAACCTAGGACAAAGTGCTTGTTTGGAAAGTAATATGTGGCTTATTTTAATGTGGTTCAGCAAGTTTGCAGGGTTGGCACAACGTGAGAGGACAGTTCTGCACTGCACATTGGCAGCCATCATTGGGTTCATCAGTGATATGCTGCAGCAATATTCTGCCTCATGCACATCTCTGGTACAATAAATCCAGCAATTTCATCTCTTGAACATGGGCAAGAGCTTCCACAGGAATAGACAGGAATTTTCCAGCCACTGGAATTGAATAAGAGCCTGCTTTCTCATTAGGTCTTGTGCTAGCTACTCTTTTTCCATTCATGATGTTCTGTTCTTTGACTGCTGTCCATCATCATTCATGCAGCTTTTACATTCACCTTCTACAGACCTATACCCTAACAAGCCCCTTTCCCCCTCATGTCCACATCAAGCAAATACAAAAACACTGTGAAGAAAAGTAAAAAAAAAATAAAAAATCCACCCTCCTGCTTTTGCAGGCAAGAGCATCATGCAGTCCTTTTCAGAAACATGTCAAGCTCCATCTTAAGCATGACTTATTCCTTTATCCCCACATCTCTTAACAGGAAGGTTGCTCTAAAACCTTGTTGCTTTGATGTCTTGAAGCCTTTAACAAATTCTGATTACATGGTTACATGCCATTGAGGATGTGATGGTCTATACATATCCTGTGGTCAATTCATTTTTGAGTGTATACTGTGCAAATATCATCACACCCTGATTACCCCCAGCTCAGGCTTCTTCTGTCATCTTTTATGTCAGCTGTAAGCTTGTTAGAGGACAGAGTATTGTTGCATTTGTCCAAAGCACTATGTGTGCCTCAAGAATTGAATGAATAACGTGTTACACCTGTAAAGAATGAGTATGGACTTTAAAAGGTCAAGCAAAATGATATAAAATGATTTAATGGCACAATTTGTGATTAAAAATGGAACATTTTTAGTACTTAAAGCTTAGTAAAAACATGTGATTATATATTTAGATAAGAAACAACTCAACAGAAGAGTAATAAATTGTGTTAGATATGGAGACTGATTAAATAGACACAGAAGGACTTAAAAAAAAAAAGTAAACATTATACAAGAGGAATAGAAGAATAATTTGATAATTAAGAAAGACATAAACTGATATTTTTCCCACTTGGATATTTGACTTAGAAAAAGCAATTTTTACAGTCTCTAAAATCTCCTACCTCTAGGCTACAGTCTGCATATACTGAATATTTCTAAATGTCAGACCAACTGTCTGAAAGCAACAACCTTGCTCTACAGATGCGTTGACTATAATTAACAGTACAATTCTAGTAATGCAGTAGGAAGGAGAACTGGTCCAGAAATTTTCCTAGTGTTCCCCCAACCTCCTCAGTTGCATTTTTAGAAATGCGCAGTACTCATGCCAGTTAATTCATCTGTTCATTGCCTAATGTTGAGATAGATTTCATTTTCATTTTTCTGAGATTGTATTTTAATAGTTGTTTTTACAATTCTATTAACTATTTGCTCTATCAAAGTTCTTTAACACAGTCTTGTAAGGTGAGAAATAAGGGGGAAAAGGTCACATGTAATTTATAAAAGAAATGAATAAGACAGGATGAAGTAAAATGGTGATGTTTTATAGCTGCATCTCTTGGAACACAAGAGACAGAAAGGCATGGCATACAACAATACAAAAGCATGCATCAGCACTTTTAGTTATGCCACCCAGACAGGGTGAGAGCTGGGATAGAGCTGGGAATGAGGGAAACTCACGAAATAACTGTTTGGATTGTTGGGGAACTTTCCTAACTAGGAGATGTAAAGTTAAATGAGTTAAAATTAACAAAGGATTGAAAAAGAAATCAGAAACACTCTGTAACTAACTAAAGTCACAAACCTGATACATGGTAATTGAATCAGTATGCTTCTGTATGTGCAGAAAGGCAACAGTGATGAGTTAACCTGAGAAGAGTTTCCTATAACTGTTTCTGTCAGTATAAAGAGTAAAATGAAAAGCACTAAGGGCACTTTACTTATCAATCAATGTTAGTTTGTATAGGAGGTTTTACTGCAATAATTCCCCTCCTTCCAAATGCAAACTAAAGGAAGCCCTTTTTACATGTAGGTCTTCACGAGCAGCAGTGAAGGACAAAACTTCATAAGCCACTAGAATTTGTGAAGTATTTATTAGCAGTGGGTTATCTGGCCAATATTCTGCAAATATAATCATAATAGCTTAAAGTCTCTTTTCAGTGAAGCCTCTCAGTGGTCTTTTGCAAATGGGAGTAGAGAATGATGGCAGAGAGCTACGTTTTCATTTATTTTTTCAGCTCACAAGTAAATCAGTCTGTAACAATATACTTACCGAGAGTGTCTTCTTCTGATGTCAGTCACTCATTTTCCTGGGTGAACTGGAGCACTTTTCTGTATGAAAAATTAAGTGATACTAAATTTTGGAGAGTAGAAGACTACTTCTTTAGTGCTTATTCAATGAAAAGAAATGCATGTATTAAAAGCTTGGACATTCAAAAACAGAGAGGTTGAGAGGAATATGGAATTTTACATGGAGCCCATCAGTTTGGTGACACTGCTATTTGCTAGCCCTGTGATCTAGAAAGGTGATAATTAAAGTGTATTACTCTGGTTTCCTAAGAAACTAAGCTAATTCTCTGATGCTGCATGGATATATCCACCTTCAGCTCCCCTCACAATAACTTGCAAACTTCTGGTTCGGTTTCAGCCAAATTTGACAGTCTGTAGAAGGCCTCACGGACACTGCATTTCTGCTCATGTCCTTGCTGAGGGAAAGGCATTGCAGCCTCAGTTCAAGTCATACTAGTGGCCAGAAGATCCACACAGAGATGGAAGGGATACTCCAGCCACCTTCAAGGCCTCCAGTAGTTTGTTTGCCATGGCTGACTGTCAGCTGCATGGCACACAGGGACAGTAACACGTGAAAAGAGCTCTCCTCCATCAACAACTGGCTCCTAATGGAATTGTTTGGCATTTACTACTAATTAAGAAAACCCTGGATAATGGCAGTTTTCTCCTAATTAGCATTGTTTCTTTCTCCTCAGCAGGTTCATGCTGCAACCTTCATGCAATTCAGTTACCCGCAAGACATGAATCCATTGGAAACTGGGCTCCACTAGTTCTGTAACTGCTTCTTGAGACTTTTTCTTGAAGTAAGAATTTCTCTACTGCTGCTAGCAAACACAATTTTTAGTGTGTGCTATCAGCTATGTCTCTTCCTCTCTCCCACCACAGTTTTATGTGATGAGCAATTTGTTGATTCCAACCCAGCAGAAATGTTCCTGTCCTACTCTGCTATAGTACAATTTGCTCATGAAAGGCAAAAAACAAACAAACAAAAAAACCCAAACCAAAACCTGACAGTAGAATTCATTGCTATAATTTAGGGAGGTTTCAGCAAAATTAATGAGGTGCCATTACCAAGGGAACATGGGCTGTTTTCTGCATAATTACTACTATTTATATAACCATTGCATCCAATGTATTATTTTCACATGCTAGAAGCAACAACGAGCTTCCTTTGTGTTGGTGTGCATGAATAATACATTTCAGTGTCCAGGCACACCCTGTAGGAAATGAATAGGGACCAGTTTAAAGTCACAGAGCAGCTGCCTATTGGTTTTCTCGAGAGCGAGGCATAAAAATAAAGCAGGATGTGAACTAAAAGGCTGTTGGTTTTATTATAATATCCCGTTGTTATTAATTGACAACAGCTGTGTGGCAAGTTGTGAGACACCCACTTCTGGAATGAAATGGCTCCAACTGAATTGAATGTATAGGATACTTAAAAGAGGCAGATATGGCAGTGAGAGAAAAATCACATCTCTATCTACACCTGCAAGGGAAGTCAGCTTCTTGCTCATCTGAATACAGCGTCGGTACCTGTTCTCATGTTAATGTCAGTACAGGGATTCTTACATTTATTTCTCAACATTACATAATGCAAATTGATTCCCTCAGGGATGAATCGTTTGTAGAGACAACAGCAGAATAGTCTAATAGGCTTTAAATCAAGCAGTCTAACTTTTGTGGGCAGGGTTGTGTGTATGAGTGTGTGCGTGTGTGAGTGTGTTGGAATATATTTTAACTCTTCAGAATAAATCTTGCTACAGGTGGAAAGCAAAATGTCTACCTACTTTCAATGATAAAATGATTGCCTCCATAAATCAAAGCCATATTGTTGTCTGAGTTCATTTGAACGTTGTTGACAAAATTTATATATGTTCTCCACATTGGTATTAGAGCAATAAAACTCCCTGGTGTTTTATTTTGCTAGTGGAAGCAAGACAAATGTAACATAATCTTGAAGATAGGTCGCAATAATGGGCTTCTGCCTGTGAGGGGTCAGAGCAGGGTGAGAGCAGGCACTGCTTGGAGAGTACAGAGGAAGAGGAGACCACTGAAGCTTAATGAATACTGATCTGATCCATGACACCATGAAATCACAAGTTCCCACTGTCCCAACGGACTTTTCTTGGCTTATATAGATAAATTGCTTTAAGTGTCAGGCCAAACTGGGACAACAGGGTAAGGCAGGGATTTCTTCTCCTCTTAGTGTTCCCTTTACCCCACCTGAGAAAAGTGACCACCTCTTTAGAGGTGTAGAGCATCTTATCTGATTTTCCTTTGGCTCATTTGATCCAGCTTGAGTCAGTTCTTCTCTGAAATGACTGTATCTGGCTTGTGTCACACCCAGCAGTCTGCCTTTGACCTGTAAAAGAAAAATATTCCTTTTTCTCTGTATGACTACTGACAGCAGGGCTTAAGCATAAATCGATCAATCAATTAGTTTGCAGCGGTGAGTCTCTGTGTTGCTCTGCAGTAGCCAAGTTTTAGGCTCCATAAGACAGAAACTGGCAAAGGAAATGAAAATGGGGTCAGTGATGCCAGGAAGATGTTTCTGATGTACAAACAAAAGGCCTTTCCAGTGCAACTTGAATCCACAGTCATGGCCTTCATTTCCACAAGAAATGTTTTTCAGTACAGAAATATATTTTAGTTTATTTTCCCTTCTATGCTATCCAGGAATGTACCTTTTATTCTGTGACATGCTACATAATAACAAAGGCAGTCAGGATTTGCTAGTGGAAAAATCCTTCCCATTATAGCCTTGGCTACAGATCTTAGAAGTGTCTCAGCTGGGCCAGTTCCCTCTTCCTGATCACAGAGATGGGGAGGATGGGGAAATTTTGCCTGGTGAGGACCACCTTGACTGGGCAAGCCCTCAAAATCCTCTGCCCAGCTGAAGCCCAGCATGCTGGCAACTCAGAACTCCTCTGTCCTGTGCTGCTGCACTGTGGCCAGTGACACAGAGAGCAGGAGCCATGAGCTGGACCTGCAAATGCTGGGCAACTCCTCAGCTGCACCAGAGAGGCCAGAGGAAGGGTGTGCACTTCTACCTTGGTCGTTTAAGTGGAATAAAGACTCAGGAGACATCAAAGCCTCCTCAGATACCGTCTCTGCCCCTACTTATTTTCACCACTGCTGCAGCTACATCTGGTTTTCAAACTATAGGGGATATTGTGAAAAGTTGGGGGAATGGGAGAAAGGAGCAGGAAGAGATTTTTTTTTTCTTTATTTTTCCTTTCTTTCGTCTTTTGTGAATAAAAGCATGGGAGACTTCATATTTCGTAGAGCACAAGACAATGCCAGGGCATCTAGGATTTTTTTGAAAAGGAAGTTTGGAAAAACCTTAGTATAGGAAACTCTTAGTATTGGAAAACAGAAGTTAATCTTTATGATTTTGTAAACTTCATGGCTAGAACAATGTAATTCACTTCAAGCTAACAAAAATCAGTGTCTGTAGAAAATGCAACACGTTAAAAACTGGAAGTATGGAGGACTTACAGCAGCTGCAGGCAATGCTTGTTAGTTCAGCTGACCAACCAATATACAGTGTTGATGGGCGATAATTCATCATATGGTTTAGTGATGTGTCACTAAATTCTTCAGGCTGGAGTATCTTGGTCCAGCTATTTGACTCAATGGTACCTGTAACACCGAGCTCTTCAATTACATATTGAGGTATTATCTAAATCCATTCATTTTGTCTGTTTATAAATTAATACATAAATTAATCTTCTCCTGGGAAGGGTGTGCTGGGGACGAAGGTGAGCTGGGGGCTCCCTTGCAACCCCCACCTGGGCACTGGAGCCAGCTGCAGGGCTGCTGGGGCAGCTGTGTTAGTGCAGGCACGCAGGCAAACCTCAAGTTTTGTTCGGGAGGTGTCTTTACAGCAGACTTTCAGAAAACCCACCTGCCCTCCTTTTCCTGCTGTGTACACTTAAATTTGTACATACACAACAGTAAATAAAGTTAAAACCAGGCAAGAATCTTAAAGCAAATAGATCTAACAAAGTTAGCAGAAGACTAGCTGTTAGAGGGACTACACAGCATGGCATAAGCTATCCAGGAGGCTCCTGGAATGTGTTGATGATAGCTTCCTTAGAAGCTAGCTGGCTTAGAGGAGCCAGCTAGGAGAGGTGCTGTGCTGGATCTCACCAATGAGGAAGAGATGGAGGGGAATGTAAAGCTCAAGGGCAGCCTTGGCTGCAATGATCACGAAATGGTGCAGTTCAAGATCCTTAGGGGAGTGCTATGCCAAGATCCCACATCAGGGCCAGGGCAATCCCAAGCATAAGTACATGGCTGGGCAGAGAATGGACTGAGAGCAGCTCCGAGGAGAAGAACCTGGGGGTTTTGGTTGAAGAGAAGTTCAACATGAACCAGCAATGTGCACTTGCATCCCAGAAAGCCAGCTGTGTCCTGGGATGCATCAAAAGCAGCATGGCCAGCAGGGCAAGGGAGGTGATTCTCCCCCTCTGCTCTGTGCTTGTGAGACCCCACCTGGAGCCCAGCCCTCAGCTCTGGGGCCCCCAGCACAAGAAGGACATGGACCTGTTGGAGTGATTCCAGAGGAGGGCCATGAGGATGATCAGAGGGCTGGAGCACCTCTCCTATGAAGGAGGGAGACAGTTGGGCGAGGCTGAGGGAGGGAGTTGGGGTTGTTCTGTCTGGAGAAGAGAAGGCTGCAGGGAGACCTTACAATGGCCTTACGGTGCCTAAAGGGGGCCTACAGGGAAGCTGGGGAGGGACTCTTTGTCAGGGAGTGTAGGGATGGGATAAGGAGGAACGGCTTCAAACTGAAAGAGGGTAGGTTTAGATTGAATATAAGGAAGAAATTCTTAGAGTGGTGGGGCACTGGCACAGGCTGCCCAGAGAAACTGTGGATGCCCCCATCCCTGGGGATGCTCAAGGCCAGGCTGGATGGGGCTTTGGGCAACCTGGTCTGGTGGGAGGTGTCCCTGACCATGGCAGGGGGGTCAGAACTGGATGATATTTGATGCCCCTTCCAGCCGAAACCATTCTGTGATGCTATGATTCTATTTTCAGCATTTATTTGTGTTTGGATTTGGGAAGAGTCTATGAGAGACAGTATTTTGCTGATAAAACCCAGAATGCTGTGAACTAAAAATAAAGTTATTTATATCTGTTAAAAAGGATTTAAAAAACTGTATGCAGAAAAGAACTGCTTGAGCATACATTTGGAAATGGAAACTGAGTGCATTTGAATCTAAGTATTCAAGTCTTGTCTTCTGTAAACATATGAACTTAAAGCTTTAAACAGCAAACTTCTCATTTTCTAAATTGTAAACTAAATATTAATGCTTTTAGTACTCAATACTTTTAGTACTCAATCTCAGTGTAGGAACCAATGAGTTAGGTTACAGACATCTCCACTTTTTTGTGTACATTTATGTTGTTACTGTGTTGCTACCTAGCTCAGAGATAAGTTCTAGCAAAAACATTGCTCACTCATTTCCAGCTCAAGCCAAAGTTATAGAAATTTGCACAGAGAGCAAACTAGTGTCCCCAGATTAAGGCTGGCTCTGCTCTCATGGGTTACAGGGAGACCATGGAGCCCTGGCGAGCAGGGTGAGAAGCAGTGAGCAGTGCCCCAGTGATTACTAACCCCTAACTACTAACCCCTAGCTGGATGCCTGGGAGGTCCTTGGTGAACATGGGAGCACACAGGACTACGTCAGAAGACCTTGCTAGTTTGTATTTTCTTGTTGAGATTTGATAGGAGGGAACATCACCCACTGAAGGACAAGTGCATAATGACTCCTGATGGTTTTCCTGGAAGACTTCTTGATGGTCAGGCGGTCTGATGGTGTTTGATACCTGTTGACGTGACGACTGCTTTTATGGCTCCTAGCAACTAGTGTAATTGGTTATGCTTGTGTAACATTTATATAGGTATATAACCAGTAATATTCAGTGAGTAGCACTCCAGCATTTAAGTACTTTAAATACTAAGTATTTTAAATACTTAAAAGTAATCACTCTGTGTTCATTGCATTGATGATTTTCTAGGAGAAAACAATTTTGCCTTTTCTCTATTTGGTTACATCATGCTCTGTATGCATATGAATTTATTGTACATATATGTTAAAAAGAAGTTAAGAAGATAAAGTAATAAAAATTGCTCTGCCATCAATGTGGTGAGGAAAGGAATTACTGCTCTTCTCCCCTCCAAGCTTATTTCCACGTATTTTGTGGTAGTGTCAGCCTAGAGCAAAAACAGGGGTTTGCCTGTAATGAAGGATAAAAAAGAGCTGGTTTACCATCTAGAGATGGGGAGAAGGAAGGAGAATAAGAATCACAGGTCATGTCTTAAATACATTGTTCCAGTATTTTGTCTTTTGTTACAGTGCCTTTGTCTTGAAATACACATGCTTTGCGTTATTATTATTATTAATATTATTTCATCTACATTTGTCTGTAACTGTGGGTTAAAAGTTCTATTTCAATTTATCCTGTTTGTCAGTTGTGCCTTAGAAAGGCTTTCAGAGCATTCTTGTTTGTCCTCTGGTCTTTGGAGGACATGAGGTGTTGGTCCTAGCAGATAAGTTCAGGCAGATATTACAGCTCCTTCAGGAGCCATGAGAAAAAGAAACCACTTCAGTACTGTTGCACTCCCCTGAATTTCCTTTAATGACGTTCTTACGTTGAAGAGTAATTGCTTGGGTTTGTTGTAGAAAACAAAAGCTGGTTACTTTAGCCAATGCATCGACACATCAAGGTGTCAAGATAATTATACAGGATACAGCTTATCAGGATACAACTGTTAAGTCTTTATACCTTTTATCATATTTTCTAGGCTCAAGAAATCTGTTCTCTTAGCAAATCATTTATTAAATCAATTCTAGACTTATTGGCTTTTGCATCTTTTTGCACAGTCCATTCACGTAATGTGGTCTTTCTGTTGGTTTCATAGAATTCCCCCCCATTCAGTTCAATTTATTAACGTTCATGTTGCCTGTTGCCATAGCAGTTAAAAACAGAGATAGCAGGAAAGTGCCCTAATTACAGAAGTGCATACTTCCCGCAATACGAGTTAGCATTTGGTCTGCTGCGTTTTTCTGGTTGTCACCGTTTTTTGTTTTTATGCTCTGAACAGAAAACCAGTGCAGATGGAAGGGTGTTGGGTACTGTTGCATGGCCAGGATGCACAAACATCTGCGAAGGGTCCTTGGAGACCAGGCTATCACGCAGGGTGCCTGAAATCTGTGGGGAGAAACCTGCCAAACTGGGTGCTAGCAAAGTGCTACAATATGTTGAGGAACAGTAAATACATAATCTTTGAAGTTTTGTGATAAAATGTGAGACTAGAAATGTGAAAATTCAGTAAAATGAGCTACCTCATTGTACCTGCATTTTACCTTGGCAGTTAAACATCATCTGAGATGTGGCTGCTGCAGGTAGCAGGCACAGTGTCAGTGACATGGGAAACTGGCCTGGAGGTACCTCTCAGATGATCAGAAGGGAAAAAAAGAAATGAAGATGAAATACAGAGTAAACTCCAAAGGTAAAAGAAGAAAAGGCAATACTGGAGAAATGGGTTAAATTTTGAAGGTTCTTTGCTATTTAGAGACTTCTTATTAAGGAAGCTTGTAACCAGGTGAATGTGGGCAGAGGAAGAGGCTGGCTCTCCAGAATAACACTCTGATGCTTTTTTGCTTATGAGAATGCATGGATCCATGGCATATCCTCAGCAACATCTGCAAAAGAGTTCTGACAGAGCAGATGAGAACAGATGAATTCTTTGGGTACCTCCTACTGCTTGTAGGTTTCTTTTTTTTTTTTTTTTTCTTTTTGTAACCTCATTCCCAGTTGCATAAATAAATTACATTACTCCTGTCCACTGTGAAAAAAAAATAATAAAAAATATATATTTGCTTTTCCCTTGAAGTGGGTCTAGCAACAAACACAGTTGCAAGGTGAGGTGACAATGGCGGATCCTGTGTTTACTGGAAGAGAAAGTCTGGTTAAAGGCTGGGCTGTAGTACCTGAGGAGCATGGGCTGGCCATGGCTCCCAGCAGAGCAGCTGCAGCGTGTCCTTCATGCCTCAGTTAGGGGGCTGGTGATGGAGACTATTTCAAGCTTTGGACACACTGACTTTGTTGGGGTTCCCTCCGTGATAAGCCAAAATACAAATGCTCCACACTGTGCTCAAGTCCTCAGTTTAGATGTAGTCTTTCAGAGTCATATTGACTTCAGGACCAGAGGTAAACTCTTATCTCTGGTTAACTCACCAGGATTATTATGACTGACTCTATTGCTACTTTTTTTTGCACCATGCTCACCCCTGCCATGTGTATATATATAAATATATATGTGGAAACAATGACATGAAGACAGTGAACAGAGAGGTGTTAACACAGGGGAAGCTTTTGCAGAGAAGCAGTTATCAGCTCTGCATGCAAGTTCTCATCACGTTAGCAGTGTGGCTGGTGACTTTTCTTAGTTCTCTGACTCGTGCTGGAGGGTTTCAGCCCTGATGCTATTGTATTTTGCAGACAACGTAGAAAGGCAAATTATAGAAAAAGAAGAGCTAATTTTTCCACATTAGCATAAGCAGTGAGCTTACAGGGGAAAGCTTGTAAATCTGACTGTAGATCAGAAGAGTCTGTATTCAGTACTGGCTTGGTTGCAGTAATTGTTAACTACAGTTGTACCCTACTTATCTACTGAAGTGGCTTGCTAATGGGTGTATGCTTTGTATGTATAAAAACATCAATAAATGACAGCCCAATATGGGGCTCAATGCTGCTAGTATTGCAAACCATATTTCCCTTTCCAGCAAAATATTTGTATAAATGCCAGTTTTCAATTAAAAGCTGTAATTTTATACATTGCAATTTCTGCATGTTAATAAGCATTTATTTTTTTCACCACACAGATTATCAGAAACATTTTGGGTTATCTGCTGAGAGAAATTGTATGGTTTTCTTTCAATATGAAAAAAACACATAACAGCTAAGAAACACTCGGATAAATATTCCCTCCCTCTTGCCCTTACCAAATTTATACCAATCCAGTCAGTAGGACTTCTCATTATGTTTATAATGAGGATTTTCTCCTACTTAGCTTGCCCGTAGGAATTCCATCTGAGTCATTTTTGTGAGGAGAGAGCAGGAAGGGAAAGCCCATGTGGTCTGTAACGTTCCTCTAAGCCCTTTGGATGGGATCCACAAATCTGGGCTACACTGTCTATTACCAACAACATATGGTTTTTATTTTTATTTTTATTTTTATTTTTATTTTTATTTTTATTTTTATTTTTATTTTTATTTTTATTTTTATTTTTATTTTTATTTTTATTTTTATTTTTATTTTTATTTTTATTTTTATTTATTTATTTATTTATTTATTTTTTTCCAGTGGCACCCAAACTTAAGACTTTGTTGTCCTAAGCTGTCTCCTTTAGGGGAGATAACCCTTCTATTGCAAGGCCAGGTAAGAAATTAATCTGGCAGTGTGGCCAGCTGGTGCAGACTGGCTCAAATCTGTATTGTTCACACTGTTAATGCAGATTGATGATGCCTAAACTACATGGCACTTGGCCCTGGTTTCTGCTGGGTCCATGCGGATGCTCCTCTGACTCAAAGCTGGATTCACTTTTCTGTGTGTTATTTCAGTCTCTGTGCCTAAAACAACAGGAGGGCTGTGTTTTAAACTTTTTTGGGTGGTGTTTCCATAGAGTAGGATGTAAGATTACATCTGTTTGAGGATGCTAAGCCTCCTGGAGTATCGCTGAATGACCCCACAGGGAAGGAGAAGCCCATGCTTGGATACAGTCTAGAGGGAACTATTCTGCTGTCTTCTGGACTGGACATTTTCTCAATGATATCTTAGAGAGAATTAGTTGATGTGATCTGAAATATATCAAGGAATAAGGAGAGATATATACTCAAAGGCTCAGTGTGTAAATATTCTCCCTGGCCCTTTGTATTTATCATTGTTGACATTCATAAAGTCTGGAGGGTCTATCTTTTTTGTCCACTACTAAAGGAACTTAGGAAAGATTGTATATGAATCCTTATGTAGTTATATAAATGTCAGGGAAGCTGGCAGAAACATACCTGGAAGAACAGACGACAAACATATGCTGACTCAAATGAAGATCAAAGTCTCAGTTTTCCATCCAACTCCTCCAGTAAAACTTCATGGAACTCAGTTTTGGGTTTGGATGACACCCTCCAATGTAATGAACTATATCTGGAATTTATAGAATGGTTTATCAACAAAATGCTACTTAGGCTGGAGGGCAACTCAGTTGTGAATATATAGGTAAAATTAATAATGAATTCCTTTATTATTGCACAAGGACAGGAAATCATACTTCTTGCACCCACAGATCCTCAAGAATTGTGCATGACATGAGGCACTAGAAATGGTCTGTGAAAACTTAAGGATGTTCAACAGAAGAAAGTTAAACTGATGTTAATTCTTATCTTTGGGGATTTTATTTTGGCCCAGCTCTGCAAGCAGACATAAAGTCTGATTGAGTTGTCTGAGCACAGTGTCAGTTTTTCTGCCCTTGATAGCTGGGACATCTGTGTGGGACAGGGGAATATACAGCCATGGGAGGGCTATACCCTTGTGGAGCAGCATCTCTCAGCTGGGGAGATCTGTAGGACATCTCACGTGAGAAGAGATGCTCCTGTGTTGGTGACTGAACTGTGGCCACTGTTTGGAAAAAAAAATAAATGTATATATATTTATTTATTTCAAAAGAAATTAGCAACCAGACAATAAAAATGTGCTCTTTTTTGGCCTTGTCTCACATGGACTTTTATTTCACTCAGAGTCAGGAGATTCCCCATGTTTGCCACTGTAGTCACTAGTGGACACACTGAAAACAAAACACCATATTTTTCCTAAGAGTTTCACTCTCTCTCAGAATAAAACAGAAGAAAAAAGTGGTGGCCGGGACTTCTGCAGACCTACCAGTAATGGAAGCACTGGCTTTATCTCAAGGTTCTCCCCACCACATGTCAGGGATGAATCCTTACTGCTTCCTTCAGTCACTGTGGCCCATGTGAAGTTGATATAACTTTTCTTAAATGCACCCTCTGATCTATGCAAAATAATGTTTCAAAAATGTAATCACTGTGGTGCTCTTTTCTCCTTTTCCTTTCACCTATAGGTCTTCAGCATCACCCAGGGTAGAAGGTGAAGATGATTTTCCTTTGGTTAATTTCCCTGTGTTTCAGCTATGTGAGCATGAGAAGGGCTGAACCCACCCAACTGTGAACTAGAGCATGCCAAAAGCTGGAGGGCAACATTAATAAGACAGATGACTTGAGACATTGCCTCTGAGGGGCAGGTTGAAAGAATTGCCTTTGGTTGTATAAGGAGAGGATGGAGGTGGGGAACATCATAAAAGATTTATAATATGTAAATGGAAGCTGTGAACAGCATAACAATTGATTGTTTTCCATGTCGAATTGCTTTCCACAACTGGCAGGAAGTCATCAGTTTAATTGCAGGGAAGATATAAATCCAATTTTGGGAAAACAAGCAAACTGTAAAGATATGCAGTGACAGAGACATACATGTATGAGGTTTTGGAATCTCCTTCATCAGAAAACATTGAGAACTGTCTGGGCACTGATCAGACAGGGCCATCTCTCCCTCAGTGTGGGACAAGGATCTAATGGCTCCTTTAATTTCTTCTGCAGGTGATCCCTTTGCTATTTCCTCCACAGCAATACTCCCAGTAAGTTTCCTGAAAGAACAGCCCTATCCATGACAATAAGAAAAGAGGGAAAAAAAAAAAAAAAAAAAAGACTATGGCACTCTGAGGTGAAAATGAGCACACTGTTGACTAGAAGGCCATGAATAGATGCCATGAAATCTTGAACAGTTTTGGATGCTTTGTATTTATATTATTCTTCTGTAAGCAAAATGTTAATATGCAATTTTAAATATTGGCTTTTAAGTCATACCAGAGGAGAGGTAAAAGGACTGCATACTCAGGGCTGTATATGTGCCTCTCTGCTCAGAGTCTTGCAGAGTGCTTTAATTTTCTTTGATAAAACACCAACTTCTGCAAATTTTAAGATGTCTTTTTAGCTCTTGGAGAGGGTGGTTTTCTTGCTAACTTTTCATGTGTATGCTGAATAGCTCATTACAGAATGCTCTGTACGTTTCTATAGAGGAACTGTTGAATGATTTCATACCAATTATTAGGACCAGGAGAATCCCATCAGTATAGGTTGACATCTATGTCTAAAGAAAAATGTTCATCTTATACAGACAGAATGTGATAATGTGATAGAGCTCCAAGAATGCTAATATAATCCTCTACCTGAACATAAACCAGGATCTGGTATTTATTAGGTGACATAGTCTGAAAATGGATTTCAAATGGGCATTCCCTCCCCCCCCCCCCCAATTATTCTGCAAAGGAATTCTGTGCATTTGAATGCACAGCAGATATTTTGTACGGTACTAGCAATTTCACTGGGGAAAAGGAATTGCTGAATCTAATATATAGTTTTAACATATATACATTGAAATTCCTGCAGTGGGTAGCTTTGATGCTTTTGGTATGTTTGTGAGTCCAGGTATAGCCTAGAGCTATACCAGAATGACAGCAATCACATTTTCCTACTGCCAGTAAAAATTAGTCACCCATGAAGAGGGAATCAAACACTACCAACAGTTCACTGAGAATGAAGTCTTGAATGGATGTGAAATTAATTCTTCTTCTCCTTTGTCATACTATAAATGAAGGAGATGTAATGGAACATGAGTTTGATCTGTCTGAAGCTATTCCCATTGAAGTAAGTAGGATGCTTCTAGATGACTTCATTGGCATTTTTGTTCAGCCTACAAAAATCTTTTGCACTAGCCAGAAGAAATGTTTTCTGAAGAAGAAATGAAAAAAAGGAAAGACACATAGATGTGATTTCTGAGTTGCAATTGCTTGATGTTTTTAGAGAAAATAAATAATAATAAAAAAAAAGAACAGTGAAGAAAAAAATATATTATTTGTGAAATTAATTAATGGAAATAGTAACTGCAAAGTAATGGCCAATGAAAATACTGTTCAAAATTTATGAAAGGTAAAAATTCATTAGTGAACCTTGAGATACATCACAAACACCAAAGCACTGAGAGACTCTGAAATAACAAAAATAGCAATTTTTTTTTTCTTTGTAGGCTCATTTTGCTTATTGACTATAACTTTTCTAGCTATGTTTATTTTGTTACTATTTTGTCATGAGAAAAATATGCCAAACAGTACTCATAACCTTCTAAGCCATTACAACTTTGCTTGGTGCTAGGGCTGCATCTTCTCAGAGGAAGCTGAATCATAGTGTGACTGCAGAGCTCTAGCCAGTCTGAAGCTGATGCCTCATGTGTCCCTCCATGCTGGAACCCACTGAAAACTCCCCTCCATACTTCTGAAACTCCCTCTGGATCAGCCACAATGGTGAGGGAATACATCCTCACCCACTCAGTGTCACCTCAGCTTTGACAACATTCTCAGAAAGGCTGGCCTTTGCCCACAGGAGTTTCTGACTCACCTGTGAGTGCCTGTGTCAGCGTAGCAGCTGCTCTCAGTCCTTGCAGAGTCTGTGAGAGCAGGGAATTTCTCAGGTGGATAGTTCCTGTTGTCCAAGCTACGGTGACACTTCCTCATAAGGAAAAAAAATCATAGTTCTGTCACCTCAGTTAGGTACCTGAAGCTAATGGGATGGATTGACAAATTGACTTCAATATTACATAGGTAACTTTAGCCTTTTACCCACTTTTAAAATTCTAGCTATTGTAATTGAAGCCTTTGTTTCCCTGCAGGACTCCTTTCAGGAGCATTGGCACTGGTTTAGTGTTCTGGGGGTGACTACCAAATACCATACTCCCTATATGAAAGTTGAGAGTGGGGGATGTGTTCTTAACTGTAGGAGGAACCAGCCTGGAGAAACAAGCAAGAAATTAACATTTCTAAATGATCCAAGTGAAAAATTTGAATTAGATCAGTCCATTTTGGGGATGGGTAAGTTATCACTTTTGACAGTCTGATTTGGCTTCCTGATGTGCAAGAGCACACCTGTTGTGCAAAAGCACACATATTGTCGTGGACTATAGACAGGTTGAACAGCTTGATGCAACAACATTAAATCACACTGCGGCGCACTAGTTACTTAGATATTCATATCTCCATAGCTGGGAACTCAAATTTTTGTCTGTGCTAATATGGATGTACTTATGAACCAGGCAGGTACATGCAATGAGCTACATGTCCCCATTTCTCACTCCATCCCTTCACTTGGTTCTTTATTACAGGTGCCCTGAAGACTCAGAGGGAGATTTTGCAAGTCACACTGAATGACAAAATAAGAGGATAACTCCCACTGTGTGTTTGAAGTGCTCTTCAGAGCTTCTGTTTTTCTTGGCAATAGAGGCCAGTGTAGAAGTGTAGAGGTCTTAATGGAAAATGGAGGCCCAAAACCTGGTTACTTGAGTAATTATCTTCTCTATTAGATACTACTCAGATTTGGTTCTCCAAATTCAAAGCAGAGCAAAACAAAACAAAACAAAAACCAACTGTCCTCCCCAACTCCTTTTCCTCCCTCTCTCTCCAAACTGTCAAACTCCCAAGTCTGAAGAAAAACTGCAAATTAAGAAGTTTAAAAAGAAGGCTTTATTTATTTATTTATTTACTTATTAATTTTAAACTTCATGGTTAACATAAGGACAACATCAAAGTAGAAATGTCTCTAGAGATATAATGATAAATCTATTTTATTTTCCAAAATGCTGTTGCATCTCAGTGAAAGCTATTATCTACATAATTTGTGCTTAATTTTATTTCTCAAGTACTGGATTAAATTCTCCATTGTTGCTAAAGTGTGTCTGTGCTTTGATCTGTGTAAATTACCTCATGTAACAGGAAGTAGTCTGATTTTTCAGTAAAAGGTTATTTTTATATTTACATCTACCAGAAGAAAAATGACATTCTATACTCATACATTTTCTTACAGACGTGAGAATGGGAAAAAAATTCGATACACACATACACACACTCTCATCAGAGACTAAAGAGCAGAGGACCAGACCAGAGTGTGCTGGACATCTTAATATTACAGGTGCTTGAAAGGAAGCCAGCAGATGAAAGAATGTTTTTTTTTTTTTTTTTTTTTTTTTTTTGAAATGCAGTTCTTTTCTCCCCCAGTCTTTGAGATGCAGTTAATTCCTTTTTATTTGAATTTACCTTCATGAAGGCAGACGAGATTAGCTTCAGTCAAAAGAACATGGCTACAGTAGAAAGATGGCTACACTGTAAGGGTTTGCTTTTGCTTTGCAACATAACATCCGAGCAAAGAGTTCTTGAAGACTAGAGTTATCTCTGACTTAAAATAATGTCATTTAACTTGCCTCTTCCACATTTGTATTCCCAGGGGAAGAAAGCCACGGACTGAAGGTAGCATGAAGAATACTAGAGAGTGTCTATCAAGGCTGGGCAGAAGACAAAAGAAAGATGACATCAGTTACCTCTTTGTACTGTTCCGAGTGGCACATAATATGACAAATGAAAATTGCTTGCAACTGGTGAGGTGAAAAAAAGCTGTTGTTATTGAATAGGTACATGCCTTTGGCTATAAGACCAGCAAGACATCTTCCTACAGACTTCAGCTTGTCTTCCAAAAGTTAGTCATATAGGCTGGGAGAGAGCAGTGAATGTGTGAAAGCTCTATTCAGCAGGGTGCATGCTCTTGCATGTTGAATCCATGTTTAGTGCCTTTCTAGAGCCATGGCCAAAACCATTTAGAAATAATTGAGAAAAGTTATTTTTTCATTTGTTAGGTTATACAATAAAAGCCCTTCTACACACCCACAAAGGAGCTCAGAGAGACAATGGCAGGAGGGGGAGACCAAATAATACCCTGGCTACTCCTAGGCCCGTCCCAGGAGCCACCAGTCCATCACAGGCCTGTGTCCCCAAGCCCAGAGGAGCACAGGCACACAAAGTTAAGTGGAAACTCAAACTAAGGACTCAGAGGAATAAATGACATCTCCAAGCCTCTCCCAGGAGAACCTTAACTCCAGAGTGTGGGTGTGAAACCCATCACAAAAAGTCACCAGGACCATCTCTCCAAATGACCTTATGGGTGTAGAAGGATTTCTGTCTGGTGATGGGACACATGGGATGCAGGGTAAAAGGGAGCGTGGGATCACACAGGACTTACTATGGGAAATTTAGGGAGGAACTAAAGATAGGAAAAGATGAAACTAAAAATTGGCGGAGAAGATCAGTTTAAGAAATCAGAATGACTGAGTATCATGGAATCAGATGAGAATTATTTGTAGAGATGTTATGTATGCATTTTTGACGTGTGCATAAGACAGTGTTGATAACACAACATTTGGGCATTGCTGAACAGTGCTTGCACAGCATCAAAGTATTATCCATTCTCCTTTTCCCACTTCCTCCCCCACCCCCAGAATCAAAGGCACAAGAAGCTAGGGGGGACACAGCCAGGACAGCTGACCTGAACTGACCAAAGGGATATTTCATACTGTAATATATTGGGCTCAGTGAAAAAAGCTCAAGGAAAGAGGAGAAATGGGGGACATATATCACTATTTTATTTTTTTTTTTCCCCAGGACACGGTTATGTATGCTGAGTCCTTGCTTTCCAAAAAGTGGCTCTACAATTGCCCACTGATGGGAAGTAGAGAATAAATATATTTTGTTTTGCTTGCATGTACAGTTTTGGTTTTATATTTTAAACTGTCGTTATCTCAATCCATGCATTTTTCTTTTATTTCCTCTGCATCCTGCAAGAGTGAATGGCTGTGTGTGTGTTTGGCTGTTGCCGAGGGTCAACCCACCACAGTGTATTTTGAGAATTTCAGTGTTATCTACATTATGTATATATGTGTGTATTACCTATATCAGCACATGTATATGCCACATAACTGTGTATCTCATGCTGGAAATTGTATAGGAATACCCAGTTCCCAATAGTTTGGATGGAAATAGTTTTTGAATTGTTGTAATAGCTTAAAAGCAAGAGCCTTCAGAAATTGATCTCATCCATATGATAATGTGCAACACATATTGAGTAGAATCATAATGTCTTCATCTCATCACTTATTCTTTGCTCACTATTTCAACTCAGTTAAACTTTTGTAAGATCACCCACATTCTCCGAGGAGGTGAAACTGCTCTCCAAATACATTGCTTTTCCTTCACTTGCCTGGACAGGTCCATAGCACTGCTGAGAACCAAGGTGGGGCCATCAGCTGGATTCCTCTTGCCTTTTCTAAAGGCAGGCATCACTTGCCTCTCTCCAGTGTCTGTATGGAGAGCTGGGGTTTGTCAGCCTTGGGCAGTAGCAGTTCTGAATCACTTGCTGCCTTCCTGAATAAAGCCATTTATAACCTTTCCAGGATAGCCTTTCCATCTAGCTTTATCCCTCTAGTTTATGTGCTTGAATTAGAAACCAAAGGATCTCTGCAGAGCCCTGAAAAACCTGCTGGGACCTCATTACCCATTCAGGCTTTTAAAGTTCCTAATGGGAATTCCTGCTCCTACTACCCGGTCTCTGGTTTGCCTAAGACATCCTACTAAGTAGGCTGAATACAGCTTTCAGCAATCAGTAATCCATTTTCACCAGCTCCTCTTTCAGTGCCCCCCCCGAACACTGACAGTTAATGGAGAAGAAAATCTGAATACAAGGACTTGTGTGAATTGAGGACAACTGCTGCTTTCCATATCTTTATTAAGTGTAGTGATGCTTGACTCACAATCAGAACTTGAAGACCTCAAATGATGGAAAAGTTTGTTTTTTTTTTTTTTTTTTTTTTTAAAGTAAAATCTCTGTGCTTTGTGAACTGACCTAGAACCAAACTTGCAAACTAAGGAGGTACAAAAATAACAGAGTGGGAGATGAATGGTGCAAGGTGCATAGTAAGGAAGGACTAAATAGAATATACTACACCTGTGGAGCTGCCCCTCCTGGTCACTCTACCATTCTTTAGAGAGCACACGTTCAGCTATTCCCCTGGCGGTCCCTGACCTTGCAGCCATTACCACCTTGCAACAGCCGAGGATCTAGTTCAGGAAGAATGAGAGAGTTATGTATTGCACAAGCCTCCTGCCTGGGTCAGGTGGCACTGGGTGTGCACTGCAAATGCAATAGAGCTGTTTTGATAACATTCAGGCGATACCACTATAAGAAATATTAATAACAAGCAATTATCAAATCATTGTATCTACATGTAACTGCTTATCTAGCTGCTGTCTAATGAATCACTATTTTTCTAGAGTGAGTTAGTAATGACCTTTTAACAAGTATGTATGTCTGACTAGGTCATGCTGTTAAATATCAGTTAAGTTAGCAGGAAACCATAGTATGAAAGCTGTTGAAGAAAACCTGGTCGGTAGCAGGGGCCCCCAAAAATATAAGAATGAGGTGAGAGAGGCCTTGAAAATGCAGACACGGGATGATAAGAACAGATGAACCTCTGTAAAAGTAAGCCTGAGGTGGTTGATTACTGATGACTAAAGGAATGCAGCCAGCAATAGGACCTTGGTAAAACAAGTTTAGAGACTGAGACAAGCATCCAACATACATGAAACTTACTGTACACAGAGAAAACAGATGCAAGGAGGAATGAAGATCAACGAAGAAAGAGCCTGTGTTAGCTAACTTGTAACAGTAACCTCCTCTATCAACATCTGATTCCCCCAAGCAAAGAATGTGGCATGGTGAAGGTATGTTATGACATGTTATGACCCCCATTCCACTGACCTAAGGAACCAGCAGGGCAGGGGAAAGGTGAGCAATACACCATGGGAAGGGTGGATACAAGGGAGTTTATTTAGCACAAATTTAACAATATTATTAACGAGGCCTTTCCCATAATTATATAATTTGGACAATAACTTTAAGTATCATTATAACTGGATTAGTAATGACTCCCTGATTAGACTTTTGAGATTTTAATTAGAATGATAACATATCCCGTCTTTGCATATAAGGTGCACTGTCCACAGAAGTTGCATAGGATGTGTTGGTTTGAAGTTTGGTAGTAATTTCTGTGCACTACGTCCATATCTTCCACATCCTTCAGCCAATATTTGCTGTCAGACTTTGGGTCCTCCTCACCTGTCTCAGGAAATTCATCATAATCTGGTGCTTGTTGGTATTCAGCAGCCCTTTCATAGTAGTTTTTGTGACACAGTTGTTTCTAGCTAGCAGAAATTTGTTGTCATGACAAATGTGTCGGATGTGACATTACCACATCTGCTGTGGTGTTGTGGAAAAAAAGGAGTGCCTTTTCCCCTTGGGAGAGAGAATATGTTCTTGTTCCCTTTTCCCCTGCATGCTACTAGGCACATTGCAAATGAATATATGTTTCCTGGTGATTTGAATCTGTTGGGTAAATGACTTTTCTCATACTGTTATTTTTTTTTTCTGCTTCCCCATGTGTTTTACCAATCAGTCTGCCTTCCAGTGGGAGATGCAGTGTGAAAAATGCCCTTTCGTATTTGCTTAGAAGGCCACACAGCCCCCTGAAAATGAAATGGGAAGAAAAAACAAACAAACAAAAAACATTTTGGGGTTAACAAACTTTCAGTCAGATGCACAGATTTCTGAGAAGAGCAAAGAAATTTAATCCAGAGGAGGCTGAATACCTCACACAGGATTGTAAGGATTATGTATATCAGACAAACTCTCACTCTATCTGTTCAGAGGATATGAAAGATGTAGACTGGCAAAAACAAGTAAGCAAACAAAGAAACAAAAAAAAAAAACCTCTTCAAAAACTTATTGACATAATGCCAGAAGCTGGTTGATGTTACAATAGGAAGGGTGATGCCTTCTCCAGCTATGGGAGGCAGCTAAAATCCTCACCTAGCCTGTAGGTACGAGCAGAACAAAAGGAAGAGGGAGCTACCTGTCTGCATATCGGGCTTCTGCTTGGGCTCAAGACATGCAAAGAACAACATGCAATGCTCTAGCATCTCTTTCTGGTCACTGCACAGGTCACGAGTGACTCACACAACTTAGAATTATTCCAGAGACAGCCCATAAAATCTGTCACTAGAGAAATGTTTAGAGTTTGTACTATGTTCTTTTTTATTTCTAGTGAAAACTGGCACTGTGGATTTTCATTATGAAGAGGAATAATCTGGAATATTTCACTGAAGCATTTTAACCTTTGTATATTAAAAGTCATGTGTTATTATGAGAAAATAAAACAGATAAATTACAAAACAAAATTTCTTTCAGGACAGTGTGTTTCCATTGGATGTTTTTATTTCTTTGAATCTTCTTCAGGAACAATTGTTCTGTGAGAAAAATGTCAACAAATCCATTCACCATAAAGTTGGACTGTATTCATTAAGTCATCTGAATTCAAATTTGCCTTGTTTTCTTTAATATAACCACAGAATTATGTCAAGGTTTTGTATTCACATCCCTGTGAATAATACCTGTTCCCAAGGTAGTATTTTATTTCCCTCTGCCAGTCACATGTATACCAAAATGCTTGGAATTTGGGCCCAATTTAGTATTTTATAGGAGAACATCTAATACAGAAAAGGAGCGTAGGGTTAAATAAGAGTGGAATTAAAAAAATATATATATCCTTTACTATTGCTGGCCAGTGTTTAAGATAAGGGTTCTCACTTTATCTGCAAGTGTTGATGACAATCTTGACTTTTTAATCTTTATGTCTAGAAACCAGCAAAGGCAAGAAAATATTTTCATTATGTATCTCTAAAAGTTGTTTGGAGAAAATGCTCAAAGGGGACAGCCCTGCTTACTGAAATGTGGTTCTTTTTCTGGACTTTTGGTGATTTTTTTTTTTTTTTTTAAAAGAGAGTGGGGAAATGGATTACCTCTGCTGTTGACTTACTGCTGCTCATTAGGATGGAGTGAGTGTGTGACAAGTCAACCTCCAGCTGAATCGTTGCTGTAGATTGAAAGATCTCACAGTGAGATGTGTGCAATTTAGTGTTACCTAGGGTAAGATTCAGGCTTTGTAGAGCTTGCATAAGAGAGGTAAATTGGACAATGTGAGGTGAGTTTGCTAAATAATGAAAATATCAGCACTATCTGAAAGTTTAGATAGCATCTTCAGTGAATTAATTGATGGCAGTATACCCAAGGATGGCAAAGACCTTTATCTTGAGTAGTGCAAAACTCCTCAGGTTCGAGCTCTTGGTTTGCAAGGCGTTGGCACTGATCCCTCACATGCAGTGTCCTCTGGGCTTGCCACTTAATTCACAGTAACCGCTTAAAAGATCTGACAAATGGGATGCAAGCTATTTGGATAAGTGCAGTCTCTAAATTCTTGCACTCAGAAGTACATTTTGGAGCATGTTCAGAGGGTGTGTGAGTACTTAGCACATTAGTGCAGACAATAGATTTAATGAGTCACCTTTCTGCTGGTTAGTGGAAAGCTGAGAGCTGGGACATGTGTGAATTTGTCTTTGGTCAAAAATAAAAGAGGCTATAAATCCAATCAATTAGAGGTGGACTGCACAATAGGAGTTGAACAGAGGAAACAAATTAATTTCCTTAATAAATGTAATTATTGCAATGATTGATCTAGATTTGCAGCAGGCTACTCGCAACAGGCATTGTGGATCGGCAACTTATGGCTCACTGGTATTTCAATAACCTCTTGAAGACCTTGGGAAATAGCCAAGTTTAGAAGTGTAGAAGACGAGGCTAGCTCAGACACCCCCAGGTGGCCCATGACTCTAAGGAGAGAAGAAAATCCTCTGGCTTTTGCTCTGACACCCTGAAGCTCTCCTGGCATGATTCAGCAACCTGGAGCAGCCCTACCTTAACCCGTGTGTCAGAAGATGGATCTGGGTGCCACCAGCTGCTTTCTTTTGTGCTTGCCATGGGGCCCAGCAGGGACAGACTGAGGCTGCAGACGCTGGGAGCCTCAGATGCTGCTTCTCATGGGCACAAGGACACAGGAGTCACTCACATCCTCTTGAACAGGGAACACCACAGAAAATGGCTGCTGGGAACCGTGTCTTCTCACCAGGGCACACCTCACAGAAACCAGCAGATCCTCTCTCTCAGAGGGTTGAGCCCTGCAGTGAAGGACAAGGTTTCTAACCATTAATGCTGACTTGCAGCTCATTTCTCTCCATATCCCATGTCTACTGTCTCTTTCCAAATTTACCATATTTCCACATAAGTAAAAGCTATTGCTCCAGAATGCAAGGTGTTCAAAGCCTTTATTTATTTCCTTCTCATGTATGAGCTATGCTAAGAGGGGAGCTCTCTCCTCTTGGGTCTGGCTCAGGCCAGAGTACAGGAGGAGATCCAGGCTAAGGACTCCTGTCCTGGCAGAGCTATGGAGGTGGCCATCAGCAAGCCAGCAGCAGCTTTCCTTGGCAGACGCTTGAATTCCCACATTTCCCAGGGGTTCAGAGAGATACCGTCACTCTGAAAGCTGGGCTACAGGGTTTTGTGCAGCAAAAAACATGGTTACATGATGGTCTACCTAATGCTGCTCTACTTCAAATGGTGATGCAAACCTTCCCTGTGATCCTTGCCTTGGGGATGTGCTCACTTGTTAAAGATGACCTGAACAACTTATTAGTTTGCATTAGATGAAAATTAAAACCTATAACCTGCTTTAGGTATAAAAACTGATCAGTGAAAATAATTGAGAATATAAGGAAATTCTTATTTTCATCTGTGCATCTGTCTTCTGCTTTGAATTCTACAATTCTGCTTTGAAGCTACAGCTTGTTTTTAAGATGTTTTGGAGAAGGAAATTGCTTATTATCCCTGCATTCTCTGTATCTCAGAAATACTGTTCACAGTCAAGCATCAGTTCTTCCAGTGGAAAAGTCAGATGATTTATTTTTCTTTGATATTGTATCTATACTGTTTCTCATTGATTTTGCCATATGTCCGCAAGTCCAAATTTCAGTCTCTAAAATGTACAGTGATCACCACAAATGGAAATCTCACCTTTTCAATCCCACTTGCCTCACCAGAAATGATATTTTGCTCTGCACTTTTCAGAAATATGGGTGTTTTTCTCAAGCTGTGACTGATACATTTCTCATCCTGCAAAATTTCTGTTGATATGTATAGCAAGCCAATCATATCATCAACTTATTCTTGCACTCCAGAGAAAAGAAAAGATACTCTGATTTTTAGATTGTTATACTTTTAGGTCTTCAGTACTTGTTGTTTCTTGATTTCTGTACTGCTGTTTATTTCTGCCTTCTATTTCTTCTTCAGTTTCCTCAGTGCTCTGGGACCAAATGCTATCTCTTTTCATTTGTGTTTTGTTCTCACTTTTTTCTTTCTTTCCTTGTAACTCAATTTTTTTTTTTTCCTTGTAGCTGGGTTATCAAATGACTAAGCTCCTTTTAACTTTCTCCTCTTACCATTGTCTACCATCCTATTGACCTTGGCACTTTGATTCAGCTTCTCAACTCCCAAGCATAATTCACTCTTTTGTTGCCATTTCAAAGTATGTTTTTCTTTTGCCAGTTCCGTTTTTTTGGTAGCTACCTCCATCTAGCTATTTTTATTCTATGATTGCCTAAATGTCCTCCCAGAACAGACTTTTATTCATGCTTTGTCTTTTCTTTTTCTTAGAACTTCAATATGTTCCTTTCACCTGTAACCTTCACATATTGACTATTATTATTTTTAATGGAATTGCTGTGTCTATTTCTACTGTCTGTGTAGCTCTTGGATCCAGAGTGCTATAGAGGTGGTTGCTACTGCTTCAGTTAGTCACAGTTGCCATAGTTGTGGTCCAGATAACAGAAAGTAGACACTTTATTTATTTATATATTTATTTATTTTCTGAAAGCACACACACATGTGAACAGCTATGTAATGTTCTTGGGGGCTGGGATTTTCTTTTCATCTAACAGAACAAGATTGTGACCCATGGATAGGGTTGTATGCACTACTGTGGTGCAGAGAAAGGAATAATAATAGTAACTACCTTAGTTCATTAGTTTAGCACTAACTCCAACCCCCTTACTGTGTGCTTTCATTCACATCCAGATCCATCTTGTTGGTTACCTATGTCCAGATGTTTTGGATAATGCCCGCTATGAGCCATAAAAACAACAGCATTAAAATCCCATGTGTCTTGGTGCAATAACAGTTTATGGCTGTGCTCTGCCAGTTGTAGTGACCCCAGGTTAACACTAAGAGTGTATAAAAATTAAAATGCTGCTTGTCACTGTCCTATAAGAGATCATTTTAACACCTGCCAAGGCAGCTATCTCGTAATTTTTATGAGTGCTTACCTTTGTGGTGTTATAACCTCAGGCTCCACATTAAGAGTTGCAGAGAAGACTGGTTTTGCAGTGAGGGAAGAATCTTTGGTATTTAATATATATTACAGTAATTTACATTAATTATGCCCATTTGTAATTAAAGAAATAAAGTGACATTTAGGCACATGAATGGTGCTGGAGTGACATTTCTAGAAAATGAGGCCCATCAATTAACCACCAAAGAGAGAAAGAAGCCAAAGCAGGTGTGTGCGTGCTGTCTTGATACCATGCAAGGAGTAAGAGCCACCAGGGAGAAAGCACAGAGCTGCCATGGGAAGTCACAGTAGGATCAGGTGTAATATGATATTAACAGCAAAGTCTCTGGTCCCAATGGTATCATCTTCTGCAAGTGCTTCCCCACATCCCCATGCTATCTCCAGCTGTATTTCCAGCCCCCCCGTGCCCTGTGGACCACCCTGCCTGCTTGGTAGGACCATAAAGCTCCTGTGGAGAAGGGAAACCCAGGTCTGTGGGGCTTGATTGGCCACAGGGAGTCACTCTGGGGAAGGGTGTGAGATGGCAGACCCTGATAAGGTGATAAGGTTCCTCTGGGCTGGGGGCAAAGGTGTCCTGGATGAGCTGAAGGAAATGAAGCTGGGTGGCAGTGGGGTGGGAAGGGTCAGGGGGAAGCAAGGACCACCTATCGCATGATCCTGAGGTGGGGTGTCCACCCCGTCTGCAGGTGAAGAAGCACAGCCAGGCAGGGCTTGAGGGAGCACCCTGCTGAGCATGGTGAGGAGGATCTCTTGGGGTCAATATGGGGTGTTCCACTTCTGCTGTCACTTTCTGGTGCATAACCCCATGTGCAGGACTTCCTTAGGTCTGAGGTCTGAGCTGCCCTCAGTCTGCGCCTTCATGCCCAGGCAGGGTTGAAGCCCTATGTTTATATCTCTGGCTCAGGCCACATGGACCACACAAGTGGCATCTTCAGTACCTCCTGACAGCACTGCCCACCTCAAGCACACACAGCTCACCTGTGACCTTACTGTCATCCCCCAAGGAGCTATGAGAAGCAGTACCAGGAGCGGCTGGCTGCCATGGCAGAGCAGTGCATCTGCTGGTGTGGTGGGCTCAGGGGTCAGGGAGGGGATGGGTGTCTGGGCAGAAACAGCCCAGGGTTCAGCAGCTGAACTCCATCCCTGGGGTGCAATCTGCTGTGAGACCTTCCATCCCCACCTCTTCACCGTTTATTGTAACGTGAATCAAAAGAACAACATGAAAAAAGCAAACAAACAAAAAACCCTAACACTTCGGAAATTGACCTTGCTGTCAAAAGATTCATGGATTTATCAAAAAGGAAAAATGAGTTTGAAAGGGATTAGGTAAGCTTATAGAGAAAAGGACCATCTATGGTTTTTACACACAATGACGAGTATGTGACTTCTATCTCAAGAAGTCCTTAAAATGTTGGTTCTAGAGACTGGGAGGCTCTGTCAGTGCAGAAAGCTGTTTTTTACACTCTAGTCTTAAGCATCCTTCAGAAACAGGGCGTTAGTCTAAAAGAGCCTTTCTCTGAGTCTGGCTGTGTTTATATTCTTAAGAGGCCTCTTAAAACTTGCTCGTATCCCAGATCCCAAGGAGCTCCCCTGAGACATGTTCTGAGAGCAAAGGCTGCCTAGGAGCTACCCTGTGGCCAGCTTGCAATAACTTCACCCATGTACAGGACTTTACAAGGCTACAAGGCATGCAGGGTTACCACTGCATGCAGAATTTGCTCATCTCCTGAGGCAGGGCTGCGGGGAGGTAATGCAGAGCCTCTTGAGAGACCGGTCCCAAAGACAAGAAGGGTGATGAGCAACCAAGCAGGATAGATTTGGGACCCTCCACAGCGGATGTGGCTGACATTAAGCAGTTGGCTGTGGCTGACCTCTCCCAGAGGCTAGCTGCTATTTCTGGAGCTGGGGAGCTGTAACTGGGGTCACAGCATGCTGCGAACACGAGATGAATGGCAGCTTTGCTCCACGTGGAAACAGCTTCACAGACAGCCATGGAGAGCATCTACAAGGCATTGGTGCACTGCACAGCACAGAAAGGAAAGAGGGATGCAGGTGCAGGTGTGCATCATTTTGCTGTTTGGAGCCTGCCTTTCCCAGACAGCTGCAGTGCCTTTTCAGAAATGGGCAGGCAGGGAACTCCTCTGTTTTGGAAAATACTCCAAAGGGGGATAAATCCTGGAGGTGCCAAAAGAAAAAAGCCAGCAACTGGGCTCGTTCTGCAATCAGACCAGTCCTAAATTCCTTACCCAGTGAAACTGCCCTGGACATAACCGAACCTGTGCCCTGTAGCTTGTAAAGTGGACCTATCTGTGGAGTATCAACTATGTGAAACTGCTTCATGATGGGCTGAAAGCTAATTGCTATTCATAGCAAAACTACCAGTTGCCTCTTGTGAGTGTGAGATACATCGTGTTCAAAATGGCTAATGGGAACAGCTAGCTAATTTTCCTCTCTGGCATGTTTTATTAAAGGAGAAAGGAAATGTGAACAGAGGAACCATCCCCTGCATCATTATGTAAGGTGTAATCAGGAAATACACTCTTAATTCATTCTAATTTAGAGGAAAATCACTTTCGTTTTGGACGAAGGCAGCATAATAGAATCCGTTAGTGATTAGCTCACCTGTCGTACAGTTGTTCAATAATATTCTGTTTTCCTGCTCTATAAACTGCATTTTAATTGCTGCCTAATGAAAGAACTTGAATTTTCCTTACCTCCTGCAAGGGGGACGTGTTTTTACTCCATACATCTCAATTTCATGTCTCCCTTCCACTGAACATTTCTCTGTATTTTGCTTGGAACTATACAAGGATGGTCTGGAATACATTAAAAGTGATTATTGAGAGATGTCATTGCATCAGTCATGACATCACATAACTTGCACTCATCAGTTATATAGGGCTCAGTAGCGTTAGTGCTCAGTCCTGAGTCAGAGGTGGTAGAAAATCTTCTCTCAGCTCTAAGAAGTGTGAAGGCATCATCAGATGGAAAGCCACCAGCGCCCTGTATGCTGTGTTGCCTCTAGACATGGTCCCCTGGTTATTTTCATCCCTCCTCCCTGATGAGACATGGGGCAGGTGTGGTTGTCTTGCTGCGCCCAGGCTGATACTGATCCCCAGGACAAAGGTGACAAAGGGCATGGTGATGGGAGACAACTCACCCCCTGGCATTGAGCGAGCACAGACAGTAAGACTGCAGTCATGCTTCCTCTGTAAGCTATTCCAACCCCAGTCTGCTGCTTAGAGGCTTTTTCATTCAGAAATTGGGGTTTTATTGTTATGACGTACTTTCCTTCTATGAATTTGGCTAATTGTTTTTGCATTTTGCATCCATAATTTTCTGCAGCAGTGAGTTCAATGGTTTAATTATATTGGGCAGTTTGGGCTTGTGATTGTTTCAAATCTGCCTGCGACGTGTGATATTCTCATTTGAGGGCTCTCAGTTCTCCATTTATTCCCTGTTAATCCACTTCTCCCATTCCTATGCTAATTCCCCTCCACTATTTTCCTAGTTGAAAGATCCTGGTCTCTTTCTATATGGAAGACATTGTAGAACAATGATCACCCTTGCTGCCCCTCTCTGCACCTTTTTTATTTGTTCAATGTCCTTTTTGGTATGCTTGGGTCTTCAAGAGCAGTGACTAAGGTGAATATGACAACAGCTATGGGACACAAGTTTAGCAGCATGGCTCTTCAGAGGGTCTACACAAACACTGACCACAGAAAACCATTTTGGGTGGGAAATGTGGCAAAGGGCAGACAATAAGGACATCATGGCACCAACTGAACCAACCATCAGACCTGTCTGTAAAGATTTGTCAGGCACACTCATGTCATTTACTTTGTCTCCTCTACTTGTGTCAGCTCCTTACCTTGTTATTCTTTAAAATCCATACAATTTCCAGAAGGCTGTGTTCATGCACACAAGGGCGAAGAAGCTGTTGGCATCACCCTGGGCAGAACATCCTTCTTGGTGTCATCCAGGTGTGGATGCTTCTTGCTGCAGGCAGGAGCCAAGGCACTGACAGAGGGTTTTCTTTCCATCCCTCCTAAGGTGTGACAGGTATAGAAGCAGAAAATTGTCTTAATACTTTTTGGGACATATAACCACAGCTTCAGCTACAAGTCTAGGAACTAGCAGACTTCTCAATAAGGCTTTAAATGTTAGAAGTCTTAAAAACACTAGCACTTCTGGGGTCATCCCCACATGCTGTCTATAAGCTGGAGATTTGCTCTGCACCCAAGCTCTGCCACTGGAGGTAGCGGGTGCTCCATGTGCAGGGAGCCAAAGAGCTATGGTTTGTAAAATTGTGTCCAATATCTGAACACTAAATTATACCTGTACATCACAGTCATTAACATCTGAATTACCTCTCACTAATGAATTGTACATCCTGTTAATACTATTTGAGGCACATGGTCATTGCCAGTTATCTTTTATTGTTATTGTAAGTGATAAAACTACCTATTATCAGTCTCCTCATTGTAACAGTATGCTCAGCTCAGCGATGCCAATGAATATTTTAATTATGCCAGGCTTTAAGGCAATGACTGCCTTAACACTCCATTCCTGGCCAGCCTTCTCTGAGAAGAAGGGAGCCTTCTCAAGCCTTCTCAAGAAGGGAGGAGATGGAGGTGGAGGAAAGATAGCAGAGACCCAGAAGAGTACCTGACCATGGGGTACCTCCCTCTACTGTCTGCTCTTCCAGCAGGAACAAAGACAACTCAGGTTTGAGGAAACTACCTCTGGGAGAACAGAGGTTGTGGGGGCTGGCTAGGGGAATAGGACAAATGAGATGACGAGAGTGAAGTAATTTGTGGATTTAAAACAAAACAAAACAACTCAAACACAAATAATAGAAGGTGAATCTTTGGCCTATTAATATATGATCCCTTTCTTGGCAGCAGATCCAAAAGGAGCTGTCCATGCTCCTCTGTGCCTCTCTGTGGTCCCATGGTGCCTCTGTACACTTTCCACTGGGTGGCAGGTGTCGCTGCAGTAGGAATTACTGTGTTGTAAAAGCTAAATATATCATAACCTTTGGATGTGCCACTAAGCCTGTATTGCTTCTAATGTATCCTCCTACAGAAGCGCTTCAAGGCATTTCTGACATTAAGCTCCTAGTCTTTCTATCTCAGATATTCAAAATAACCAAGCTGCACAGGAGCCAAACATAAGTTGAACATTTCCAAGAAAAAAAGAAACTGCCCAAATGGTCATTTCTGTGACAACAGAGCCTTGGAAAGGTGGTGGTTTGATAAAACGTGGGGAAATTTGATTTCACACACCTGTTGCTGAATTATGTGCTCACTTTCATCACCTGATTGCTTCCATACTATTGAATGATTAATGTGTTGGGTTTTGTTTTCTTTAAAACAAACAAACAAACAAACACAAACCAAAATCTTGGTATTAATCTAATCCTTGTGACCTAGAAATGCAAACTGCAGATACACCTTTTCCCCCCCCCCCACACACACACTAAAAGTTGCTTAAAACACCTCCTCAGGTGCATCTTTGTGCTGCAAGACCCCTTTTCCACCTGCCCCTCCTGCCCCACCTCCTTGGGTGCATCTATTTAAACATCCTTGACAGTGCTGTGAGCTCCTGTTCTTTTTTGTTGAACAGCATGTTGAGTTTATTATTATTTTAAATATCCATACAAAACTTCCTGGGAAACGTAAAATGGAAGTGAAAATTGGCATATTCAAGAGAAAAAGAAGTCTTGCATTGAAGAGTAAAATAAAGTTAAAAAATAGCGATGATGTGAAACTTCAAGAGAGGCTTTTGGAAGTCCACATGTATATAGGCAGTCTGTAAGTAGGTTTTAAGCAAAAGTACTTTGGTGTTACACGTAAGAATAGATGTCATGATGCTCACTTCTGATGTAGGCAAGGACTAGTTTATCTTTGGTGTAGGCTTGTTTTTCCTTTTTTTTTTTTTTTTTTTCTTATGAAGTTTAAGAGTAAAGTAAATAGTTATAATAATTCATTTCTATGCTATTGATTTAACAAAATTACTGTTGTGCTTCCATTCTACTAATATTATATGACAGGTCTGCACAGTGCATTACTGAGTTCTTCAGTGTATTATTGACCTGACAAATGAAATATAGGTGCCCTGTATCTTGGCTTAAAAAGAAATATTTTGAGGTTTCACTTCTTTTCATTATTATTATTATTATTATTATTATTATTATTATTATTATTATTATTATTATTATTTTGAATTGGGAACCTATTAGGTAAGTTTACACCTATCTATGTAGGAAACAAATCCTGAGCTGAAAATGGCATTTTGTGCTTAAACATATCTCCCAGGTCCACAAAAGCATGCAATAGCTTGGGCCTGTGTGCAGAGCAAAACCCATACCTTTTCCAACATTTTACTTGCATTCTTACTTAGAAATGAACATCCATACACAGCTGAGGTGTCCCCTCCCCCTTAGTATTAAATATGTAGGGAGAAAATATCCTGGCAGTAACCATAGGGCTGATGGCAGAATGTGAACCTGCCCAGATAAGGGTTGAAGCCTCCTTTCCTCTGTTTCTGTCATGGGAATGGGCAAGAAAAGAGAAGTCAGCCTTTTGGCAGCTGCACAAAATCCTTGACTAAAAAACATGGGGACCAGCTTGAAATATTATAAAAGGTGCTCTGGTACTCATCTTAGTATGCTCCTTTAAGGAATGGTTGGATGTCGTGCTTAGGGACATGGCCTAGTGGATGATATTGGTGGTAGGGTGATAGTTGGACCAGATAATCTTGAAGGTCTTTTCTAACCAAAATGATTCTGTGTGGTGATCTTGGAAGCCCTGTGTAATCACACACTGTCAAGGGAAAATGGTGTTTTTAAAGAGTACATCATCTCACTTCTGAGTGATTTGTGCTTTCCTGCTTGTCATCCCCTAATACAAATACATTGAGATGAATTAATTCTTTAAAGTATGAAAAAATAGCATTAATCCTGTATAATTCTATCTCTGAAACGAGTCTATAAAGGGAATTCAATTATTCTTACACGTAATTATATGGATTTAAATAAAAATTACATGGTGAAGTTGACAGATAATTTTCACTTTATTTATTGTTCTTTGAAATGATTGTGTGTGTTTCTCTAATTCTTTGGAGGGCATGAAAGAGAAATACTTGGAAAAAGAGACTACTTGGCATCATGCTTTTGGAAGAGCAGCACGAGCTGCCACAAGTTCAACAGATATATTGTGCATTTGACAAAGATCTATAAGATGCTGGAAGGAAGCATTCCTTTACACCAGTTTTACTGAACTTGACTCCTCGTCCTTTAAAACCTTTGATCTTATTCTTTACCTTTCTGCTTTTTTCTTTGATCATGAGCCACAGACAGATGTGCATGCATTCATTTCAGAAGCCCAGTAGCTGCCCAGATCAGGAATGAACCCATTCCTCACTTTTTCCCCGGAGATTTCTAGAGTGGAGGGACCTCAAAATTAATGGCAGCACTGTTGACATCTTGGTGGTGAGAAAAGAGGGTAACTGGTGGGTAGCTGCAATAGCTAACTGCATTAGGATGAGGCACTAGTGAATTGCCTACTATCTAGTGAAGCTGCTTGTTGAGAGAAGACCATCATTGAGGTGCAGGCAGGGGCAGGAAAAAGAATCATTTCTCATATTTCTTTGATATTTTCATATAGGAAAACCTTTTAAGACTATCCTGCATGTGAAAAGACTCGGCTTATTTTTACTTCTGTGTTTGTTCAAATAGCAGCCACTGCTGTCAAAGGTGCCCTGGCAAGCTGGTGTCATGTGAGGCAGCCTTCAATCCCATATTGCTTTTTAAACCAACTGATTTGTGTTGGAAAATGGGAGAAATGAGTTCTCTGAATGCCAAAAAGCTTGGCCTAATTTTCCCATGTTCCTAGGTAGAGTCTTTAGGCATTATTTCAGCAGCTCCCCCTTTAAATTTGATACCAGCCCTTACTGCTGCTGATCAGACCCTGGAGAAAGGGTAACATGTGGAATTCATTCTTTGGACTTGATTCTTATGCCTGCTGGGGGGCTGGCACCAAAAGAATCTGATGTCAGTCCTGAAAATAACTTCCTTTAATCTCCCATTACCTTTTCCAACCATTTAGCTCCATTTCAGTTGCTCTCCATCCTCAGTGCCAACAAAAATGTTTGTGAAGCTATGCTGTTATCCATGTCACTGAAGTGACAGTAAAAATCTGCTGGAGACTTAATCTTGCAAATAGCTGCACAAGAAGAGCCTGGGGATTTAGCTTACAGCTTTTGTGCAATATGTTCCTCAATGTTTTCTAGACATTTAAAAAAACAAACTAAAAATACCCGCCCCCTCCCCAAATTGTACCTCGAAAATTGCCATGGCCAAAATCAGTGCAGACATCTTCCAAGACTTCTCCTGCTATTATATAAAATGCAAATAAAAAGAAATATCTAAACCTGGAAACAAGTTCTATATCTCCAAAAGTAACAAAATTAAACACATAATGTTAGGGCCATGATGCAAAATTTGCAGCCATATTGAATTAAGCAGTCTAAATGTTGTCTCCTGTTCTGTTCAAATGCCAGTGCAAAACTTTCATTGATCTCATTGACATCAAAGCAAGCAGGTTTAGGTCCCCAGGCAGCTAAGGAAAAACTCACCTTTGAGAAAGCCTAAAAAGACAATGATCTAATTTGGAGATAATTTGGAATGAGCACTGCTCTATCTTTAATGCAAGGACATGCTGAAAGCCTATGAAGGGAGTATGATTTTAATATGAGACTCATAATTTCAAAGATCTCTGTCAAATCTTTTTGTTCTGTAGCCATTAAAAATATTTTAATGTGCTTCCATTATTATTATTATTATTTGCCCTTTGCACTCCAGTGATAATATCTGGGAAATGGAAGGGCAAGTGGGCAGGAACAATACAATAGCGTAAAGAAGTCTCTTGTTATTATGCTTTCAATATGCACAAAAGGTTGAAATACCTCAGTATAACATCTATTTTAAGAGCTCTTTAAAATATAGGTTGCATGATTAGGAAGATCTCTCTGTGCAAGAAATTTATTATCTGCCTTGTCATTCTTTTAATGGAAATAAAAGTTGTAGTGGACTTACAAACAGATCAGACAGACTATTCTTGCTTGTAATATTCCATAGTTTATAGTGCTTGGAGATCTTTTTGATGTTTTAACTTCTTTATTTTTCTATTAACTTCTATGTATAGTGTTTATTCTCATGAAACATCTAATTCTAATGCAAGAGAATGTGAGTGTTGGATGTTTATTCAGTTTCATAGAATTAATCAATTCATTGTCTTTCGACAGTAAATAGCAGATACCGTACTAAGTACAGCAAGTTGGCTTGCATCTTACCTAGGCATTCTTTCCTGCAACGTTTCTACCTTTTGATAGTGGGGAAACAGCAAGAAATGTTATGATTCCATAGGAAACATTGCCCTGTAGTCCCAAAACTTGAGAGAAACCTTAAAAAAAAGATGTCTTGCAAGTTGTACAAAGAATTAACTGTGCTTCATTGTTAAGTACATGATTTATTAAATAGCTAATACACCTTTGCAGAATGGAAAGACAGGTATGTTTTAAATGTACCTATTTATTGGTGACATTCATTTAAAGCCATGTGCATTAGTGATAATATGTGTTTTTTTTTTTTTTTTTTTTTTTTCCGGTAGTCTGTTCAGCTAATCACTTCAATATCTACTCCATCTAAAGGGAAAATATGCTCAAACTAGTTTGCTAGAGGATGGAATGGCTTAGAATTAATTGGATATAGGGAGCCACTTATTCATATCCTGTAGAAAATTAGAATATTTTTTTTTATTATTATTTTAATGGAAAGGTTTTTACTTTTAACAGTAGCTCAAGATATTACTGATAATCATCAGTCACGCAACACGAAAAGACACAATGCTTATGTGAAATCAAAATAGAAAGGTGTGAGGATGTCCTTTAGTTTGATTTGAGTTTCTACCTGCCTTCTAGAAAAAACAATCAAACAACATCTTACAAATGTGTAAATAACACCTTTTCAAATTTTTTTCCTATGTGGGAATAAAATTTTAGTAGCACAATACATCTGACAGACGCATCTCAAGTATATACTGGCAATTCAAAGAGAGTCCTGGGTACATAGTAAATGCAATATAGTTTTCCTACTAGTTAAAACAGGTAAAAAACCCAAAGCAAAAATTCTCAACCTCCTGCATGGCAAAATCAAAGCATTAAAGAAGCTGAATAGGTGAAAGAAGCTTGACAAGAGTCTGAGAATGAGAAGAGAGAGTTCTGGTTATCCTGACCCAGATTCATCAAAGAGCTTACTCTTGTGCTGCACCTGGCTTGAGAGACTGGGTGAAGGGCAGGTTTTGATAGGTCTTTGGATGTCCGAAGGCTTTTGGGATAGACAGTCAAGGCCTTGAATTCTGTTTAGTCCCTGTGAAGATGTAGGTAGGCAGATGGTTACTTTTTAGAAGGCTTACCACTCCTACTTCTTATTGATGTCAATGGACACTCAATTCCTACATACCTCTGAATTTCATTTGTCTGTTTCTCATTCTTTTTAAGCATTAAATTCTTAAGAAAATACACACCTGAATGCTCAATTAGAGATGCTTAAAAGTGACATATCCAGAAGTCACTGTTTTACCAGCTGTCCTTACAACATGCCTGATCCACTTTGGTACTGAAATGGCTATGGCTTGTGTAATTAGCTTGCAAACATTATTTTCCATATCATTAAAAATCCCCCTTGTCTTCAAATAGGCTACTAAGTGGCCAGTCAAATTCAACTCTCTCACCAGCAAAGAAGCTCAGTTAACAAGGGAGCACCTGCTTTCTGCAGATGCTGATAACCCATTTCTGTCCCACAGAGACTCACGACCTTACAGCTTGTTTCTTTTGCTTGCATCTCGCTCTGGTCCACTGAGATAACTGTTCTTTTCCTCTCACACTGTTGAATGGATTCATATAATCATGTGAAACTCCAGCAGTTGCTCCTGCCCTGGACTGATCTTCAAATTTTTTGTATTGTAAAAGTGTAAACAAGATTTCTGGGTGCATCAGCTGCTCTGTACCACAACAATTACACAACCGAAGACAACACAGCTCCTACTACATCTGCTTTTCTTTTACCTTTATGCTGCTATGTATGTAGCAAATGTTGAGTCTTTAATTGCGTGCTATGTACCTCTTGACCCAGACTTCTTGTTCTGAGTTCAATTCCACTTAGTCCTTTGCTTGGTTAAAAATAGAGGTCTTTTTACTCTTAGAGTGAACTTATTAAGAGTGTTTTCTTTGATATTGTTCACACTTACCACACTGTGTCACTTTCCAGTTTCTTTGATAGATTTTCACCCTTCTTCATACCACTACACTCCTTGGGGAGGATATCTTTTCCTCCTTCTTTCTGGTTGTACTATGATCCACCTCGCTACCATCTTTTTCAAAACTGCATCATTTCTGCATAGCTTCTTTTTTTTCGTATCAGAAATTTGAGTTTTGAGTGTCACATACAAATTAAATGGTTGGGAGACATGTTTTTAAGCAAAGAGCATGAAAGGAAGGCTTGCACAATGATTTTGCACAACTTTTTGAGAGCATTGCAAATGATTGTACTTCAACTGTGCTTTTGATCATAGCTATCTATAATCTTCTAAGACGAAAAAGGTGAAAGCTATATAAAATTTAATCAGCAGATCAAGATAAAGACCTGTTCACTCAGTTTTGGGGACCTGAGATCCTGGTAAGACCCCAAACAAGGACCACTTTCTGCTTTTGCCACAGTGGATTTTTTTAAACAGATGGCTGATGCCACCTTTTTCTAGATTTTATCGTGCATTGGCAGGGTTCTGGTGCTTACTCTGAAAAAAAAACAAATGTATTCAATCCTTCATTGGCAGATACCATTTCTTCAAATTGCTTTGATACAATGCAAAATATCGAGATACATTTCATATGTCATTCACCCGCCTCCTACCCATGGGTGCGTGGTACCTGTTGCTCTCCAGAAGGATGGAAAGATTCCAGATGTCTTGGTGCCAACACCACAGCCCCTGGGCTGGGCTGTAGGGACTCATCCAGTAGCTTCAGACCCTAAGCAACTGCTGAGCCCCAGGCTTAGGTCAGTACAATGAGAACATCCTTTGGGCATTTGTACCCAGCCAGGAGTGTGTAGTCCCTGGAGAGAGACCGAAACAGCTGGTGCATGTGTGGGGCTCATTTGTCCACACCACCTGACCCCATTCAATAGAAGAACGGGAGAAACCCAAAGCAGAAGCTGCAGTGTCCCCTGCACCTGTTCCTGGGGCTGTGCAGCCCCAATGGGAGCTGAGCAGGGAAAAGTCTTCTCTCAGGGTTGGGGTGGCTGAAAGGCATAGTCAGGAAAGAGCCTCCCACACTTTTCTTCTCCACTCATTTCAGGGGAGAATTGCAGCCTAAATGATGATGGTATGTAACTCTTTTGTGCTGCTTCTGGCTCACCTGCCTATCTGCCACCAAGGAAAAAAAATGTAATTGTCTTTCAGATGTGGGTTGTCCTTTCTGCCAGTGGCAGTGTATCTAAATAAAAGAGAATTTTGGGCAATGAGCGTTTTCATAGGAACATACTCATGATGAGAGAATAGCAACCACTGTTGACATTGTGGTGGAGAGGGGTTTTCTGCTTCACCCTTAGATCCAAAAAACTGCAAATGAAGAAATGAGTGTGTATGTTCTTGTTCCAAATTTGATTTTTCTGCAAGTCAGTGGCATCACATTCTTTGTAAAAAAGGATGAGAAGAAGCTTTCAGGTTTGATCTTCTTGCTGTTGGCACGAATTTAGGTACTGGTTCCTGTGGGGTTAGCATCAGGACCTCTGTGTCCGTCTGCTCCATGTAGTGGTGGCAAGCAGGGCTATGCTCAGCACTCCTCCTCCTAAAGCATATGTCATAGCTGATTTGGCTGGAGGAGTATTAAAGGAATTGTAGGCATTACTTCCTGTGGCTTCAGTCCAGTTTCTTCACCTACATAGTCTTCCTGCCTCCACACAGCCAGTCCCAGATTGGAGTTTGTCACTATAATAATCCCTTATGCTCTCACAAGCCCTATATTTCTAAAATGAAAATGTTCTTAATTTAGATGAATTATGAAATCTCCAGCAACAGACCCTGTTTGCCTAATCTGTAGTCTTTCGTATTTACTTAGCAGAGACAAATGCTTGCCAATGAAAATTAGCAATGCTCTGTTACCTTCATTGATAGGAACAGAGAGAGGCCATAAAGCACCTGGAAGATCTGTAAAGCACAAGAAAGAAAATCTTTGGACAATAATCTTTAAGCCGTGTTACTACAAACATACATAACACCTATTTCACAAAATATTATTTCAGTAGCTAGGGATACATCACCTTAACAATATTAAAAAGTCATTTCAATATTGATCACCTTGTTAAAAAGCTTAGGGAGTTTAAAGAGTGATTACTGTGTGCTCTGATAGAAATAAACCTGGGTCTCACAGTGCTCCTGCTGAACTGAATAAATTATGCAACAGCAATTATGTCACAAGTTTGAGGTACATTGGCATTAATGAATGCATGGTGGAGTTTTACACTAATTAATTTGTCCTGTCAGATTATGACAAAGTACTTTCCAATAAAAATTGCCAAGTCGCAACCTCTGATAAGCAACCAGACAGCAATTACCAAGATCCTTCAATGATTTTACTGTAATTCCTCATCTGTAACTTCATCATAAAAGTCTGTAGTATCAGAATACACTAGCCAAGGTAGAAGAAAAATGGACTTTGAAACCAGTTATTTATTTATTTTTTTAATCCTATATATATTATATATATTATTAAATAAAAAGGTAGTAATTTTTGTAATATATTTTACTTTTCAAGCAGTGACTATCCTGGTGCAACAAAGAAATAAAATGATAAACCTGGCAAATGGGTTTGGAACTCCAGATATGGAGGATAGAAAAAAGGAAACATTTTTCTTTAGTGTGTATTTCATCACCTGTTCCTTTTACTTGGTAATTGTAAGAAATCATAAGCAAATAATCATTATTTGCTGGAGCTCTTTCATATGCATGTCAGATATTTTCTGCCTCATTATTTTCCTTACAGAACTTCCAGTGTGGTAACTCAACGGTGTTCATCTCATGCTTTCATATGGAAGGATATTCTTGGAGGATGAAATGTGATTATTCTGAAGTTCAGCTTCAGAACTATGCAACACTGCCTTCAATTTAATTCTTTATCCCATTCCCCACTACTTGTGCTATTTTGCTAAAGACCCACAGTGTATATGATAACTTTTTAAAAAATAAATAAATAAATAAATAAATATAAATATTTTGCATCTTATTTTCAAGGAGAACACAGAATATTTAGTAACAGCTTCTGGCACCGACCACAAAGAATTGATCTGCACAAACTGCTGTTGACCTTGCATATCCAAACAACAGACAGATCAGTAGCCATAGGGAACTCTTCATAATGGTAGCACATAAATCAATATGTTAAGTTTAAAGATTGACCAGATGTCAAAACATATATTAAGATATAAGACCCCAAGGCTGCCTGCACTGATGCATTTCAGCATTGGGCTGATATTTCACAGTATCCTATGGGAAATAAAGAGACCAAGAGTAAAGCAGGATATTATCACAAATGCTTTGAGCACAAACTGCTCAGGTCAATGAGACTAATTATCCTCCATTTTATGTGATGAGAAGTGGATGGAAGATGAAATTGAAAATGAACTTATTTTTTCCCCTTTTAATTAAAACATCCCCCCCGAGACAATTACATGTACTGTGTCAGAGTAATGTTATTATCTAAAACCAGAGCCATCTCAGACTTTACAGCCCTTTCTCTATACCTTTACTGAAGTGATCTCAGTCATTCTCAAAATGCCTTGGCAAACTGGCTTCTTGCTCTCCAAAGGATCTGAAATGACTGCTCAAGTCTATTGTTATTCACTGAAGCCTTTCTGAATGATTTTCAGTCACCTCTGGGATTCACAATGTACTTAAGATATAGAAAATGCTTGAGATAAGGGAAGGGAGGAAGGTATGTTTTCCCAAACTGAGACCTAAATTGGTAGAGCAATTGGAGTTGGTAGAAAGTTGCTCTTGGCTTTTTCAGGTAACTACTGCTGCCTGATGTCTCCTGCAGGCAGGGTGCTGGGTAGCTGCTGTGTCCTGTGAGCAGGAAAAAGGTGCTTACTCTGGCACATGAGCCTGGGAGCCTCCAGGAATGCTGGCTGGTAGGTAAGTCACTAGGAAATATACCTATAGGCTGTATACTGCCTGGCAGCTTTCAAAAAAGTGGCTCTTACATGGCTGATAAGATGGCCAGCTTGGTTCATCTGCTTTGTGCCACACTGCCTTTGGTGGGCTGAAAACATTTCACAAGCGGAGTTTTTAGGAGAGGACTCATTGCTGCCTGCAGAAATGCTTACAACATGTGAAAAGGTGAAAAAAGAGCATTTAAAAGAGTTAAGTATTCAAACTTTTGCATGCTTTGGATGACATCCGAATGAATTCTCTCATTAAGTACTTACAGCATTCCACTCAGTGAGTTTCAACAGGTGAGGATATGTACTGTCAGGAGTTTTGCTTATTTACATTGTTTAAACACACAATGTTTCTGTTGGCCACTCTTTTCTGTTTGTATTAGCTTCAGATTTGGACAAAAAATATTTTATGAGATAGTGCTATGGTCTCCTTCAAAGACACATATGATGTGATCATCCTCCACAGCTCATCTCTCTAGAACAGAGTCATTGAAACTGATTTTCTCCCCCTGAGTCAATGCTTTAAAAACAGTGGGTGCCTGTGGTTGCTGTTACCATCTGACAGACTTCAGACACTGGGAGCACTGTACGTATAATATTTTTTGACTAAGGATTGCCAGAGGCTACTGCTGTATGAATTACATAGTAACAGTGCCCAGATGTGGGTGTGCTAACGGAGAATAGGATTGGAAAATAATATAGAGGACTGCAGATGTCTGTTCCCATTTTCCTGCAATGTTGGACACCCTGCCTGATGTGTCATTACTATCAACAGCACTGTGGACGTAATCTGCTCTGGAAAGTGCTCTGGCTTTTCTTCCAGTCAGCGCGGCACATCTGACCACGTCGTTAACCAGAAACACACTTGGAAAATATCTCTGTGCATCAAAGACAGCTCAGGGCATGGAGCAGCCCTGGCAGTTTCGGGAGGTTTGCTCTGTTGCCCACTCTGGCTGGTGACCCAGGCCCTTCGCTGAGTCCCGTTGGCGATGTGGGGTGAAGGTGAATGTTACAATGGCTCTCACAGCTGTGGGCTTCCCCATGCTGTTGTGGTGCTGAGGGCTGTCAGCCTCTGGGGAGGGAGATGCTTCCTCCTTTCTCTGCTTCTTGCACTGAGGTGATGGAGCGAGGGGAAAGCCACAAGACTCAGGAAATGGCTTCATGTGTTTGAACTTGCTTTTGTTCTTAGTCACCTTACTTTTCATTCACATCTCAAAATAAGATGGGTGATGTTGCCCAAAGGAAAAGACCAGTAGCAAAAGAAACCTAATTGTTATTCAAAGACTGCATATACATCAAAATAAACTAAAAACACATTAACAATATAATTATTGAAAAAAAAAATGACATTTTCTCTCCCAAAGCAACTGCCAGCATCTGCTTTCCTCATGAGATGCAGTCCGCTACTCAATGATGGCTGATACTGCTTATCTCCAAGATGCCAGAGACTGTCAGTTATTTTCCAAGCTGGGTTATGTACAGCAGTACGTCATGGCAACAAAAATAATCTGAAAACTTCCATTCATCGACAAAGCATTTCAGACATTGCTTACGCTGGCAGAGACTGCAAATGTTTTATCAAGTTATTTCTTTTTCAGGCATGAACAAGCCTATGAAATGAAAGGCAAATTGAGTTTGTCCAAAGCATTTATCCAAACCAAGGCATTTAACCCACACAGCTATTCTACATAAAAGTCTTAGATCTTGGCTGCTTTGAGAAAACAGATATATATTAACCACAGGCACATTTCAGATCTATTTTTTTAGTCAAAACTTCCAGGCTTACATTAGCAGAGAGAACCAAGTAATGACTTGGGAAGTAGGGAGCCTTTACAAATAAGTTGCATGTAAATTCAGATAAAGAGGCAAAAAGACATAACAGCAGATAATGATCAGATATCAGAGTAAATGGGCTTTGTGTGCTGAAAGACAAATAAATACCTCAGAATACCACATCAGTTGAATTTAATGAGTGTGCAAACTCTGCACTTCCCTGCCAGAATTTCATGACGAAGAGATCATATACTTTAAGGTACAATCCTTGGACAAATCTTGGACTTCAGAAAAAGATTGTTGGAGACGCAGCTTTAAAACTAAGTGTTCAAGATATAGCAGTGGATTTTGCAAGAGTGTTTCAGCAGAGAGCACAAATATGCTTAAAGAAGTTCCAGTGAAATTCTCAGACCATTTACTGAAGCAATGGTGGTTTCTAGTGTGCACTGGGGAAGGAATGACAAGCAATTTATCACGTGTTGTTTATCTGTTTTCAAGGCATTTTAGAGATATTAACATTCAATATAACAAGTGCTCTGTGCACTCTTAGTCTCTCATTTTACCAGGTATGCCATCAGAAAGCTTGCTTGAGATATTTCTCATTGCTTGTTTATACAGCATATCGCTAGAGCATATTTCTTATATATTTCCTCTTTTCCAAGATGCCAACAGAATAACTTTCTCTGTTTGCTCTCAGCATGCTGATAGCACTTACACTGACACCCTAGACAGCAATTTTTCACAAGTACATTAACTTTAGATCAATGTAAGTTTATGGGCATATTTTCTCTGCAGCAGATCTTTCATTATGTTTAGAAAGTAAGATGCCCTTGTGGGAAGGCTGCAAGATTGGATGTCAGTAGAGTTGGTCAGTCCATTCCTCTTGTCTAGTCTCTGAGTGAGTGTTATTTCCAGGCTATCTACCCTACAGACATCTAACCAGCTGGTTTATTCCCAGCTTAGCTCATTATGTCATATTGTGACAAAATGCTTGATTTCCCTAAGGTACAAATTCTTTCTGAAGCCTCACATCTTTTAAAAACCTGAAATCTGAGTGCTGATTCTAAAGTGTTTATTTTCTTACAAAAGTTTTTGTTTGTTTGTTTATTTTCCATGGCTGTTGTGTCTCTACAGCTTGTTGTGGTTAGTGGTTCTGCCAAGCCAGCCTCAAACTTTTTTTGCAGGCTCTTACACCTCCTCTGTTGTGTTTCTTCCATTTTGTGTGGGATAATCACCAGCCCAAAACTGCACTCACTGTCTGACACACAGCCTCATCTCTGGACAAAGAACTCCTTGAATTTTCCCATGTGTGAAAAAGCTGCTGTCCATGCTTGCTACTATCTTGGGCTTATGAAAATTTAGCTTCCTTGATGTTTTGCTGTGGCTTGCACCCTTTCTAAGCAGCACAGTCATGTGGATGGGAGTAAAACACAGTGTCTCTCTGTATTTTCTTCTTCACTTCTACTCTCTTCCCTTAATTCCCTACTCTCTTCTACTTTAATTATTCTCACCCATTTGAATTATCAGCTGGAGAGACCTCAGCAGAGGACCACCAGGATGTTCAGGAGCTGGAACGCTTGCCCTGTGAGAAAAGACTGAGGGACTGGAGCTTTTCCAGCTTGGAGCAGGGATGATTTCAGGGTGGCCTAACAGCAACACCTCATTCCCTCCCTCTGAGAGCCTACAGGAACATTACTGAGAAGACGGAGACAGTTTTTGTGTAAGAGAGTACATCTAGAGAACAAGACACAGTGGTAATAAATAGATATGAGGTAAATTCTGACTGAGTATAAGGTAAAAACCTTTTCATTATGAGGAAAATTACTCAGTGGAGTACCAAGAGAAGGTGTAGGTTCTTTATCCATGTAACTTTTCTGACATGATAGAGCTGGCCCTGTTTTGGGCAAGAGGTTGGAGTAGAGACATCCAGAGGTCCCTCCCAGCTGCCACTCAGTGACTGCCCACCCCAGTCTGTGGTGTGGAGCACCACTCCATGGGTAACTGTGTCATGGCCTGCAGCATCCTTGTCTCTGGCCAGGGACCTCTCAAGTAGACACACCACATCTGCAGAGGTGACAGACCCTTGAAAATCAGGTGTGGAGGTCCTCTGCTCCCCTCTCCTACTAGAGGTGGGACTATCTCCAGGGGTTGGTTGGACTTCATTTCACATTGTGTGGATTGTCATACACTAGGAAATGTTATGTTTATATTTTGTTTAGCACAAGATGGACGTGAGGAGCCTTCATAATCCAGCTGGTGATATCTACTGTTGGTCCAGCTAGCACTGTTGCGGGCAGGAGCGGTTCTGGTTTGAAATGAATCTGTAGGTGCTAGTTAGTGTGGTGGGTCTGAAACCAGCATGGGCAGAATGAAATGCAGGAAGAAATGCAGGTGGGTGTCACTGGGTGTGAGATTGGAGACCCTTAACCTCAAGCACTGCTGCATTTGTGAGGGCTTGGAGCAAGCAGCATTACCCGGCAAGAGCAGGTCACCCAACCAAGATTTCCACTACTTTTGACACTCCCTCTGGCATACTGCTGCTGTGGCTTTAATCTTGCTTCTTGGCCCGTGGGAGTTACTGCTGACTCTTCCAGTGTGGTGGAAAAAGGCTGTAGCACCTCTCCAGGAAAAGCATGACCTACACACCCACCTGCTTCCCCCTAGCCTCACCATCTCTTGATGGGAATGAAGAAATTTGGAAGGTAAAACACAAATTTCCTTGATGTTTGCTTCAGAAAGGGCAGGGAACCTGCTGTCATCTGCACCCTTCTATGGAGACACTTTGCAAAAACCCAGTGCTGTCCTTCTTTAATTTTCCACCTGTTGAGGTTTGAAAAGAGATATTTTCAAAAAATAAACAAAAATCAAATGATGAATAAGTATAAATGTGGTGAGATAATGATGATGTCTTGCATAAAATCATATTTAAACCAATAACTGCAGGCTAGGCAAGAAGGTCTGACAGGACTGACTGGAGATTTTGTTGAGAAATACCTGTTCTGCTCATTGGCTGCCTTAATGTGGCACTGAAGCAGTGTTATGCTTTCATGTCTTCTCTTTGTAACATGTGTAAAACAATCAAGTCCTGATGCTTCTACTTCTGCTCTGCCCACCCTCATTGTCAGCCAGGTGCTTTTCGCAATGCCCTATTTATAAACCCAGAATAAAACTTCATCTTTTCATTTGCAGGTCACTTTTGGAGGTTCTCCAAAAACTGTTAACCATTTTACTGTGAAGCCCACCTCTCCTCCACTGCAATATTTTATGCATTTTGCAGGTGGAAAACTTGTTTGTATTCAGGTACCCTTCCTAGGGAACTTGAAATCTAGTGGTGAACCATGACTATTGAACCCACTCTCAATCCAACAGCTTGATTTCTTCTATGGAAATTTGCAGAATTGTTCCCTTACTTCTTGACTATCTTTCCCCCATTTGCAATGGCTGCTGAAGCATGAACATTGGTTTATGTGATGAGAGAACTGCCCTGTGCCATAGCTGTCCATCAACATTTTGGAACCATCCCACCCCGAAAGCTAGGATTTTTACTGAGTGTAAGAAAATCAACAGCTCTTCAGTCAAAATTAGAAGGTAGAATTTTCTCTCAGGGTGGCAAAACTGAGCTTTTCAGTAGCAATGTGTTAAAAGGACAATTAAGCCTAATAAGTCTGCAAATACCATTTGGATTTCTTACAGCTTGCCAGAGCTCTAAGGAGAATGCTCTTTAATGACAAAATCATCCACTGCTTATGTAAGAACTTGTTCTAATTTTCTTGTTTCTTGTTCTTTTTTAAGCATTTCATTAAAGACTGAAAAATTCTACCAAATTCCTCTTGCATGATGTGCAGTGTAGATTGCCCCAGATCTAATAAAGCCAGAAAGCTAAATGAGCCATATCAAAAAGCCTTAATATGACTGTTGCTGCTTATTGATACAGTTCAGTTCCACTAAACTCCTCCAGTAAACTAATTTATTCCTTTAGTGTAAAATTATGCGTCAGGTCTGCTTTGATCAAAATAACACTAACGTATCTGACACCAGAGCTCTTTGGGAACTTGCTGTGAAGTACTATAAAAAAAAAGCACGAAATGCAACAGGGAGAGCTGCATTCAGCAGTAGAATCAGTGCTGGGTTTACCTTCTAGGCTAGGCAAAGGTTTGTTTGCCTCAGTTCTGTGGGTGGTCACTGCTGTGTGTCCAAGTGCACTGGGATTCAAACAGAAATGATGAGAAGACAGGCAATCATCTTGAAATGATCTATTCCTGACACCTTGATCTCCCACTCAAAGCTGCCACTTCAAACCATTGCAGCCCACCTAGACTCATTCTCTACCCTGCACTTTTCCTTTTGTATTGGCAAGCAAGTTTTTCCTCATTAGCTGGTAAAGAATAATTGCATTTTTTTTAGCCTTGTTTGTTTCTGCTAAATCACTGTGCTGGTGTTCCAAAGACATTAGGGGATTTTTTATTTCTAGAAACATAATGTATTTTTTTTTAACAGTCCAAGATTACTTTGTATGCCTTACACCCCTCTTTGCTTTGCTGAAATACAGCAGCAGCAAGTGATTTCTTCTCCACAAATACCAGCTAAATCAGGAAAACTGCCTCAGGGAGAAATATTTCAGGTGTTGGAAGGTTCTAGTATTCTGGCCTTATAGAGGCAATTTTCTCCCTGTTGTTTTAAGCTTGCACTTTGCATCCTGTAAACATTGAATGTGGCATTTGAAGGTGAAGTATAGATCAAATGAGGCAATTTTAAGGGTAGAATAACCTGTTTTCCACACACTGGGAGAATCTTGCATTCAGATGGGTGATGGGTGAGCTCATTTGAAACTCTTGAGTCTCCTGGGCATTTGAGCCCCTTGAGTGGACTGTGCATGCGGGATCAGATTCTCTTTCCATCTTACTAACTCAGTTGTTGACCCATTTGACCTTATAAACTCATCCTGAGGACTTCTCATGGTTGAAATCTTCCTCGGATGCAGGGACTCCTCAGGCAGAACAACCTTCTCACTCCCTCTCGGGGGTCCATGGGGCCCTGCTGATCCAGACCTCTGGCATCTCTATCTGGTGCCTTGCTTGGAGGAGAGAGGAGTGCTGCTGGGAAGAGGCATAACACATCTTGTATGAATGCAGGGGGACATTATTCGGATGAGTGTGACTCATCCCTCAGTTCCCATTTGCACTACAAACTGTGTGGGATAATATTGGGTCTGCAAAGGAAACAGCTGGGTACAGGCAAAGCAAACTTATGAGGTTCTTCTGGATCTGCTTTTCTCCTCTGACCATGGATTACACAGAGAATCAGTTTCTGTGTATGCTGATGGTTTGCTCACAGCTGTGTAAATCAGGCTCAGAGGTTTAGGACTCTGCATAATATAAGTTAGAGAAAGCAGAGATAATACATTACTCAGTGTGCTCATGTACAAACTTTTTGTCTTGGGGTCTGTTTTAGTTTAGAGTGAGACTGAAAGCTTTGATCACCTCTGAATGAACTAAGCCTGGTGTTATCATGCTCAACATAAAGAACCAACCTTACAAAGAGAAGAAAAACAGAAAATGAAGCACAACAGGACCACTGCACCATAGGAATTCCCTACCAGAAATGCAGTGGTAGACAGTGCTGTGCAAGCATGCAGGAGCAGAAAAATCCAAAACCTCAAGACCTGAAACAAAGTCATAAGAAATAAAGAGTTGAAGGGCTGATGTCTTGTTTCTTTGCTTCCAGCTCCTGCAGCATTTTAGTCCTGTGGGAGAGGAACCCATGAGTTATGCCATAGCAGTTACTGCTTCATGATTGTCCACTCTACTGCTAAAGAGCAAACCAGAGAATAAGGAGCATATTTCTGGAGACAGTTAAAAATTTTCCTTAGGGCAAAATAAAGATAATTTAGTCATAGGATTTGCAGTCATCAGTTGATCTTGATACTGAGTAAGCAGTACTTGAGGACATATAAATCAATTCAAATAATTCCAAGATCCATTGTGTTTTTGTTCAAACTCAAATGGTTTAGTGAGCCCCAGTCCGTGCAGGCGATGTTGATCCTGATTAAATCTGATGGAGCTATAAGTGACAAGCCATTCTTACTTCCAAACAAGCATGTATACCTGTGGAACAGCTGGTCTTTGTTCAGTGAAAATTGTTTGAAATCACTCGGTCAACAGAAAGCATCAGTTTGGCTTAGAGTTACTGCATCCAGGGTTAAGCTTTGGTACTTAACTGGAGCTCTGATACATGCTAAACTCAAGGCTTAACATGCAAGCATTAGTTTTGAAACTAAGTGTCTTGGTGTTGTAGGCTCTGTGCCTCTTTATAGAGGTTCACATAGAAGAAAGGATCACACAGTCTTGTATTAAAAAGACTTTTCTTCTTTGCTTTCTAAGAAGCTGTCAAGTCTCTGAGATTTTTGGACTAAACTTTCTGAAGTGCTCTGGCTCACTTGCAGCTGGCTTCTGATAAATGGAAGCCTTGTTCCTGGTTACAAAACACACCAAGTTTAATGACTGTGATGAGCTTTCCACTCTCAAATTACCTATTGATTCTCCTAGACAACAAACTCATTTGCTAGTGAACCATAAATATGCATTAAACATTTAGTTGGTCAGTAGATTTTAACCCATGTGCCTTGTAGAAATAACATAAAATATGTCATTTTAATATAATTATAAATTGGACTTGGCATCAAGTTGACCTTGCAGGATGGTTTTCTCAGTAGGACAACTGTTTTCTTGGGAAACAGAAGTGAGTCTTGGGACATTCAAGGGATTTACTCAGGTTATTATGGTAATGATGTTGTTTTTTTCTTTCTCAAGAAGTTGAGACTAAAATGTTAACAGGCCAGTGATCTTCTGCAGCATAGAGATTCAGAAAACCAGTGAAGAAGTAGTTTGTATTCCCTCACAGACAGTGGTGACCAATAATAGAGAGAAGCTGATGCAGCTGATAAAATGGGAGTGAGAGAGCCTTGCTCAAAAAACAGCATTTAGGAAGTGGGAGAGGCTGCATTGGTGACTGCCACAGCCATCCACTTGCTGCTTACCCTCATATCTGTTAACTATGTCAACTAGGGTGCCTGGGCTGCTGTAGCAAGCATCCCATACTTTCGTTTGCTCTTTGTCTATCCCCAGGTACTGAAGGTTGCTCCTGGCCTGGACCACTCTGGCTGCTGCTTGCTCTACAGCCACACATAGGAGCAGGGGCTTTTCCTACTACTGCATCTAAGCAAGCAGGAGCACTCATCACTCGTCACTTTCTCACTCCAAACATTTTGGCCTACTGTTCAGGGAATGGGATTGGTACTATTAAGGTGCATGTAATCAGTAACAGCCCACAAAGAGGAAGGTCCTGAAGTGAATCTCTTGGGAATGGGCCATTAGGTGAAAACTGTTCAAAACTTTTGGCTTACTCTTCAGGATAACATGTTCTCTGTCAAACCAGGATCCATTTGTGGATGATTCACAAAAGGAAGATTAAATTCATCAGACTGTGTATATGAAATAAATAGTTCAGCCTGCTGCTGGCCACAAACGTATCACTCTGCTAAATAAGTTTATATAAATGATTAATATGGGATGACTCTCATATGTAAAGTTCAGCAGGTTTATGAATATTTTCAGGATAATGGTTTTCATTTCCCTGTGAGACAGCCTGCAAATTCACAAGCTTCTTTCAGCTCCTGATTTCTCTTTATGCTTTGAACAAGATCATTGCATCCTGAGGAACATATTACCATTTCTCAGATTGAAGATCTCTCTTGAGCTGCTGTATTTCAGTTGCATCAATGCTCGTTGTATTTTTATATCTAACCACCACAGCTAAAGCAATAAAATTCCACAGTTATGCATTTTTGCATAATTCCCCATTTCATTCGTCGTGGTAGTTGTTGATCTGTTATCTAGTGTGTTTTCTCAGGAGAATCTATGTCATGGTGCTCCAGAGCAGAAGTGAATATATTTACACTTTAAGTGGCACATATTTTTGGACCTCAGGATCTCATTGGGTAATATTTGGTCTTTGGGCTGTAAATCTTTTAACGAAGTTTACTTTCTGTTTTAAAGTAGCTTATCTGAGATTTCATAAAGTGTGCCATTTAATCAGTTTAATTTTACATCCATGACAGCTATTGGAAGTAAGCACCCTGGAATATATTTGGAGCGGTTATGGGTGTAAGCAGCTTGCAGACCTACCTTATTCAGCACAGGGAAAAAAGGAAGAAGATGTGGACAGGTTAAGATAATTAGTACAAGCCATCAATAGTTATAATTCCCTATAAAGAGCAAGTTGCAGAGCATAGTCATCTCATATCTAATGTATGTAATGTATGTAATTTGCATATAATTTTGCTAATGTCTATATATTCTGTATAACTATATTGTAACTTCATGGTTATGCTAAGGCCCTTAATCACACTTCTTAAATAATGTTTGGTGATTTATTTTTAGTTTAAGATCAAATAACTTGGAAACATTGTATGTGTCATTTAGACTTTATTAACTATAGCTACATGTATGTCACCTGTGTGAGGCTAGTGGATACTACCAAATCAAATTTCATAAAACATCTCTTCAATTAAATCTCCCATTTACTCCTTCCCTCTAACTATTACTTGTTCAAGCATAGAACTTTGAGAAAAAGAAAGGATTGAAAGGAAAGCAGTTTCTAATATAAGACCGCACTTTGTTACTTCATGGCAAAATAAAAGAAAGTTTGAAACTAAAGTGAGGCAAAACTTAAAACTTAAGGGCAGTTTCTCCTTTCCTCTTTCTCATGAGTCAGTGCCTGAGTGCCTGTGCATCTTGGCACACAGAGGCAGCAAGGGAGGCACCTTCTTCACTTCCTCCCTTCCCAAGGCAAGAACAGAAAACAAGTGCCAGTGGCCACATCCTGCATTGGGGCTGTGCATGATACAAAGCCTTGAACCCTCTGGTGCTTTAGTAAACACTGTCCCCTGACTGATTTTTTCCCCTCCATTTATTATTAGTGTCCTCTCAGTTGTCTTGCAGGTCCTGGGAGAGCACTCACATCCAAATCATTCTGAATGAATTTGCAGCACAATATTTATTTGACATGTCATCAAATGCCTTACCATCATTTAGGTATGACACCCACCACTTTTTTTTTTTTTTTTTTTTTTGCTACCTACTTGTTTTGTTAATCCATCCAAAAAGCAATCAAGATGGCATGACAAGCAGTATCATGGGCTACTCATCACTCACAGTTTCATTACCTAGTGAAGGTCTAGTGATTTTTTGTTGTCACTTTCATTCTAATCATTTAGAAGGAATGGAAGTTAAGAGTTGATCATGAGTGTTAATTTATCACTGACAGAGACCCAGGCTTTATGGCATGTGAAAATTTTGCTGTCATTCACTGTTTGCAACAGCAGTGATAAACTTAATTGGAAGAGAACTGTTCACCGATAATTTTCTGTCATCTCCAAAGTAAATATTGAAATACATTTCTCTTTGCTTGGCCTTGGCTTTTGTGTTCTCTGTGTTTGATCATGACAGGATAACAAGTGCATATGTCATTAATATCTCACCAAAAAGTTCAATTCAAATAAATCAAAAAGTGGTTAATTCTAATAATTTTCATCTGCTGATGAAAGATACTGGATTTCTTATTAACCTGAATTTAACTTTCTTATAGTGGAAATACATCCCGGTTGGCACTCATAGGAGGAGGCAGGTCAGCCAAAGTGGTATTTGGATGCTCAGATATTTCTAGAGGGAAGGTTTTGCATATAACCTGTCACCTTAAAACGGGGAACTTTCAGTTGGACTTTCACATAAGCCTTTTAGGACCAAATAGGTGGAGAAAAATGGGGTAGATGAGTGTTGGTAATGCAGGAAACTGAAGAAAGGAATGCAGAAAGGAAACATAGTTTGTGATATCTTCCCTGAACTGCCCTGTCCACAGGGTTGTAAAGACTATTGTGTTTTCAATGACTTGGACTTGTTTTAAGTGGAAGGAACGGATAGCTGGCTGGGCTGATTGGGCCTCCCAATATACTCTAGGCTACAGAGGCAAGTACTGAGGGTGTCTACTAATGTACTTAAAAGGAGGATGTGGGATAAGTGGGTTTGGAGATTTCAAGGACAGCTTTGCAGCCTGAGATAGCTCTGGCTGTGGCAGGTACAGCTTCCTGGAAGACTGCAGTGTTACCCCTCCAGGAGCTGATGAGATGCAGAAGAGATGTGCCTAGGGTTGGCTACCCAGCTCATGGTTGGAGTTGAACAGGTGTGACTTACTACCTTATTTCATTGTTTGAAAATCAGTCCTGTAACACTTATGTGGAACAGGATCCGTACAGACTGCTCAGTTTGTGCCATTTCCAATTAAGCACCATACCACAAACACAACTTTCTGTACTTCTTCTCAAAGTGCTGAGCCCCACCAATCACACTCTTTTCCTTAAAAGCGTCCTGATTTCCCTATGGTGTAGAAGCATGCCATGTGTGTGGGGTCTGTGAGCTCTGCTTTCCTGAGAGCTCCTCCTCCCCAGTGCAGATATTTTCACCTTCTTGTTCCTTTTCCAGGCCCAAACACAATGCTATGCTGTTAAGGATGACTGGGGTACCAAGCCCAAACTGTTTATGGGTTTGTTTCCACAACATTTCTTAGTGTGTGAGGGCTTCCTATTACAGCTTGTAAACCCATATATCACTGTGCTCATGGCTCTACTTTCAGTGTTAAAAGTTTCTGCACGTGGCCTGTGGTTTGTATCTGACTTTGAATGACTTTGCTTCAGACTGCAGGTTTCCCCCGGGGCAGTGTAGCTTTGCCTTTTCTGCCTGTGAGGAGATCCTCTGAGCCAGCCCCAGTGTCTGTTTTCATCTATCCTGTGCACAGTCTGATGTCTGACAGCCTTCATTAATCTTCTTTCAAATGCTGGGTATCACTTCATCTTGCAATGCTTACTTCAGTGTGTGCATGGTACCTTGGGGGCTAGAGCTCTGAACTCTATATATGCACCTCTGCTGTGAGTCTGTTAAATCATTTCAAAACATTTTTCATCTGTGCATCATCAGGACAGAATTCACTGCTCTGGTGTCCTTTGTGTGGTAATTTCCCTTTTGCTGTGTCATAGATGAGTTCTGGGTCTTCCAGTTAGGGGCAGGATATTCAGCCACCACAGCCTCTGAACAAGACAGCCTTGTTGTTCTCTTTCTCCTCCACTTAAAGACATTTCCCACATATTCCCCCTGTTATGCAAAGCTTGGTACTCCCCCTTTGCACTACACTTGCAGCCAGCCTCCTGAGGCAATTAACACATTCTTTGCTTCTGTGCCCTCTGTTGCCATGTACTTGATTGTCTTCCTCTTTTTCTGGCTCGTTGGTACAGAGTGAAAAACTTGCCTCAGCTCCTCTTCCTGCAGCTGCTCTCTGATTTCCACTCCCAGCTGCGAGGGCTGCTCCATTCTCCCACTCAGTGCCTTCCCACTGCTTGCTCATTAATTGCCCGGGGAAGGGTCTGCCAGGGGCCTGTCTTGTTTGGTGCTTGTGCTCCAGATGCTCAGCTCTCAATTACACATTGCTGCATGGCACCAGCTCTACTTGGTTTGTGCCAAAACCTTTTGCCTACAATTCTCTGCATTTTACAAGGGAAGTAGTTGTGCTGGTGGGGGGTTGTGAACCTTGAGCTCAGGGCTTCCAGGCTTCCAGCTTCTCCTTTGCAGGACAGGTCCAGTCAGAAATCTGCCCATCAACTTTGCCCAGGCAACATTCTTCTCAGGGGTCTGCAAGCTATCTAAGCTCTGCCCAATGTGCCATCTCAGATGAAAGATGCCTTGACTCATCACCATCAGCTTCTGTGGTGCTTCCATGAACACTAGCTGTGCCGTTCCCTAAGGAGCTGCCACTTCTTGGCTTTCCAGAACTTCTGGGTACATTACTTCACTGCAGTGGCTGATATTACAGAGCCTTCCCAAACCAGACAGCGCCAGTGCAGTAATATCTAAATATGAAGTAAGTACCATAACTGTTGAATAATCTTTGTAATCCAAGAATAAGACAACAATGTGCAGAGCAGCTAATTAAAGTCAGAGCTGAGTGCAGTTGCTGGTTCTTCTTGCTGAACTGGTTGCCTTAATGATTTAGTAAACACTGAGGTTAGAAAGCATTGATATGACACAAGTAGGTAGTAGACATGTGTTGAAAAGAGCAGAAGAATACAAATAAAAGGGTGACAGAGCACTGGAACAGGTTGTCCAGAGAGGTTGTGGGGTCTCCTTCTCTGGAGATACTCAAAACCCACCTGGATGTCATCCTGCACAGTGTGCTCTAGGTGATCTTGCTCGGAAAGGGTGGTGGTCTAGGTGATCTTCAGAGGTCCCTTCCAACCTTGGTCAGTCTGTGATTCTGTAAAATGACTTTAACTCCAGTGTTTAGCACTGCTAAGGAATCAGACTAACAGAACACACAAGGTAGAGTTGCAGCAAGAGGGGTCTTTTCATCCACTCCCCATCCTTTGAGAACACAGACGTGCTCACACAGGCACACAAGTGCACACATCCAAGCTCCTTGGGTTAACCAAACCAAATCAAAGCCCTTCTGTACACAGCAGTTCTGGATTCTCATCTGTACAGGTAGTCAGGCCTGAATCCTCCCATATTTCTCCTTATTCATTCTGGTTTATTGGTTGGTCTCTCTTTCTCTTCAGTGCCCTTATCCCTCACTTTGTAATTCTGACTCACCCACATTCCACCCTACCTCTCAGTGGTCAGTTCTGTGCCTCCTCCAAGCACATAATTACATTTCCTACAGTCCCACTACATAGGTTTCACCCTGTTTTAAAATTCTTCAGTTCATTCTCTCTGAGGCTTGAATTGTGTTTTTGATTTCTTTAACTGTATTTAACTCTGACTTCCTCCCCACTTTTCTGGCATTCAGGTCTCTATTAAGCTTCATGATCTTCTTAGAAACCTTCCTCTGCTCTGCAGAATGAATACCGTCAAGGTCCTTCTAGGTTTTCCTTTCTATGTATGCATTTTCCCGTACATTTTTTTACTCTTGGAGGTAGGCAACTCGGAGGAAATATAAAGACAGAGGTGGATTCAGTTCCCAAACAGGATTTTCCAGATCCAGAAAATGGCAAACCCCAATCCATCATAACCATGGCACTTGGATTCATCTCTCCAGACAATGGGACATTCTTATGCTGTCATCAGGTGGTGCATATGACCCACCACTACAGCACTTCGTTTGAAAAACTGTGGAAGTCCAAACTGCATCCACCCACATCAGGCAGGGCACTAACCATAAAGCTGGTGCCAGTACTGCTGGAATATAGTAGAGTTCCAACTTTGTGGGGAACATCCATTCCTCGTTAATGATTCCTGTTAAGGAGAGATCATAATTAAAATGTCAGAAATAAGGGAATTTAAAGGGCTTATTTAACAGTGAGTAACTGGAAATGAAGTTAAGAAAGAAAAAATCTAGAAAAGAAATAACAAATCTGCTATAAAAATGTATATACACTTATGACAAACCTGAGCAGTTCCTTTGGGCATGGCAAACATTGCATTTTCTTCCCATGTGAATTCATTCTTTTTCTGTGCAGCCGCCTTATCCTCTCTGAGAGCTTACTAATACCCTGAGCATCAGTTGGCACTATGAATTCTTTCTTTTGATATGCCTGAGAAAGGAGTTAGTCTTTTTTTTTCTTCTTCTTCTTTTTTTTTTTTTTCCTTCCTTCTGCTGGTTGTTCCTCAGACACTTTTTTGTCTTGCCTAATTTACAGTTTTACACTTAGTTTTACAGATTTTATGATGTTTTCTATTTTCTCTGTTTGACCTGACCTTGCTATTTAGCCATGTTTTTTACCTTAACTTGTGGTGTGCACAACTTTGTGTGTCTAGAGCAGTGCCAAACTGAGTGCTTTTCAAAGTATGTAGACTCGGTGGGAGGAGTTAAAGTGTCCAAAAGGTAGGAGAGATTTTGAATTCATATGAACCACAGGCTGTGTCCTTCAAATACATAAAAACAATCATTTCTTTCTGAAGTGACTACAAGACTTCTTGAAAAGGTGCCTGATGTCTCAGCCAGAGTAAAACCCAATCAGACTTCCAACTCAATCAGAGCTTTTCACTTGAGATCTCACAATTGAATCGAAAGCAAATAAAGGACCATAATAACAAGTACAAAAGGTGGATGTGTGAAACTGTGGGATAATGGATGTACATTTTTAAAGGCCACAGAGGGCACAGGCTTATAGCCGTAGATACACCTGTACATTTAAAGCTGTAAAACTATCAGTGCTATTTTTCTTGACATTTTACTAGTCTTCTAGCCACTCTCGGGTCCTGGTCTGAGAGCCAGGCTAGTTTTTCATCCAACACCTTTTTTTTTTTTTTTTTTTTCCAGCGAGCTGTCTAAAACAATGCTCACCATTTATAGCCTCTTACTGTGCCTCAAAGCATATCTTCCAATTTTCTTGCTTTTATCCCTGCTTGAAATCATTTGTTGTTGCTCTAAAGTCATTACTTCCACTGCTCATTCACCTAGTTTTATTTGGCTTCCTCTAAAGTCTCTTGGGCTGCTCCAGTCACCAGAAACTCCACTTTGAAATAAAAATATGCTATGGGAATCTGGTAACAGCAAAGGCAGATCCCCTGAGATCCTTCGTTTCCACCCAGTGCTATGTGATGGAGATCGTGATGCAACTTTCTTGCTAGCAAGGCCCTGAAACCAAGGAAATTTGATCTTATCTGCCCATCTCTGCTGTGGATTTTGTGCCTTGTGGTGTTTTATTTGTGCTCTGCACTCCACCAGAGTGGGACAATTGATAGAGTGGGAGTTTTATGACAGCAACGAACTGCTTGTACCCAGTCTGTCTAATGCTCAGTGTAAAGGCCATCTTCCCTGACTCAGATATTTTAGCTGTCAAACCAACCAGAAAAGTAGCTGCACTCACTTTCAGCAGACTGCAACTCCCTGGGATCTGGGATCTGTGCAACAAGGCTGTAGCACCAAGGCTTGCCAGCACTTCCACTGCCATCACAGCAGATATCCCACCACCCCCTGGACTTCGCATCAGCATATGAGACTGTGTTCTGCAGGTCTGCATGGTGACTACCCAGGGGAAGCCTCTCAGTTGCTGGACCCAGGCCCATGGAAACATGTACTTCAAAGCAGCCTCTTCGTCTCTGCTTTCTTAGCCCTAATCCTCAAAAGAAGCCTTTATTTAATTTTGAAAGACTAGGTATGAAAATTATTAGAAATAATGAGAAAAAGATTGTTACAACTTAGGTATTTTTTCTCTGTTTAGTTTTATAACCTTTCTCTATGTATTATAAAACACTTTTCTAGCTCTTTGCGTAGGAGATAACTAACTGATCATCTCTTACCCTCTATCCTTCTAGTAGTCAAGTGCCTGCTACCAACTTTTAAGTGGAACAACTTATATATATCTAGTTACACCCTGAATAGTTTTCTCAACATGTGTTTAGCTTTGGGCAGCCAAAAAAATGTCTAATTTTTCAGTCAATCTAATGAAAGATATGACCACAAATATGCCACTTTTGTGGACTCAGTCTTTAGACATCTGTGGCTACAGCTAAACACTGCAAGTTTCCTAACAGCACCATGGCCTTCTTTCTCCCTGCATGGCCAACTCACAGGACCAGCACTTCCCTGGCATCTTTCAGCCCAACCCCACATTGGGGAAAAGCAGACACTCATGCATGGAGTCAAAAAGTAGGTACTTTTTATTCTTCAGGAGTTTTTCTTGGTAGGAACATGGGGATAGTCAACCATTTTTTAGGATCATGCAAAGTCTAATGTGAACTTCACATTGCAAAGTGACTCTCCTGTGACAAATCTGGAACCACCAGAAAGGCTGTAGTTTGTTTCATGATGAGGAAAGTGGGGGGAAGCAGGATGAAGAGGGGTGTGAACAGGACACAAGTCCTGTTGGATATAAATGTAGCTTGAATTCAAACAATGGGTAAAAAATATAGTGAGTGGTAAGTTGAAGGATAATTGGGTAATGAATTACAATAATTCACAACATCACAACATTGTCTTGCTGCTCCTTGGTTATTAGAGTTTTGTCAAAAAAAAAAAAAAAGAGAAAGAGAAAGTTTTGAGCATCTTCAGATTTTTTTTTTTTTTAAACTTTAATTTCCAAAATTACTATAAACAAAACAAAACTCTCACTGAAAATCTGTGGAGCAACTTCTTTTAAAGGCCTGTCTGCTGAAGATGAGGCATGTAAGACAGACACATGAAAACAGGAATTCTCAAAAGAATCTCTAGGCCTCAAAAGCATTAAAAAATGTAAGAACTGGATATATGGGGACCACTGTGGCTTTAATCCCAATATCCTCTTTTTAGAAAATAAAATCATTTTAACAATCTTCTGAAATTCCAGTATGCTTCCTAGTACACTATAAATGGATCTTAATTTCCACCTATTATTTTAATTCTGTTGAGTTCCTACCTGAAGTGCTAGAAAGTTCATTTATGATCTTGCATGTATCATTCAGTTAAATCTAATTCTGATCAGGCTTTGAAATGCAGGCATTTGTAGCAGAGTTGAATTATTAGAAAACTGAAGAACAAATGTTAAATTCTAGGTATTCAAAAATAGTGGACTCTTGCTGATAAAGTCTGACATTCCCCTATTTGGAAAATTATATTTAACTAGAGCTATTTTCAGCATTGTTAAGGAAGACAAGAACTGTATTTTACAATGACTTTATACCAAATGTCCTGTGGTTTGAAAGTCAGAAAAACTGCCTCATACAGGAGAACATTAGGTTCCTAGTTTCTGGTTTGTCACTAAATGGAAGCAATGATCTTTCATCTTATTACTGGACAATTAATATGTAGGATTATAGATTAGCCCCAAAGTGATCAGAGATTTTTTTTCTTCTATGAGCACCACCAATGTGAGTTTTCCACCTACCCTACCAAGACTGCATGGGATTGCAGGCCAGTCAATTAGCCGCATTAACATCTCGGGTGGAATGAGTCAATGGAGAAAGCTGACATTTTCATGATCTCTATCTGTTTCAAATACTCTGTGTGGGTTTAATGTGGTACTATAATTAACAAGGGAATAGGCTTATTTGGCAACCATTTTGTTCTATATTTATAATATTGTTTTTGAGTTAAAAATGTATCCATGCAGACATACCTGTGTTAACAGATGATATAGGCTGACTTTTCAACTGAAAGAACAATGGTGGTGAATCAACCCTGTGCTTTATTACGAGGGATGGCTTGAAGTACACTCAACAGAAAACAGGAGTACTGTTTCCTATTTTGCCACAAATACAACTAGGAATAAAAATAGTTTTGTTATTAAATGAGTAATTCTGTTCTTCCTAGATGGGTGCTTACAGTTTGAAATTTATCCCAAACTCAGTACAGCAGAAACAAGCTTTTTAAAAATAAGCAGTGTTATTAGAAAGAACAAATTTCAGCACTGATTAAAAGAGAATCACACACAGGAACATCTTTTCATCCTGGACTAAGAAACTTCAGAGACTCAATGCATACAACTATTAAAATAATTGAAATCAGAAGCCAAATTTAAGAGGAAGAAGTTATTTTCCTGTGTTTATTTTAAAATGAGCGACTACTGTCAGGTACAGCACTGAATGAACAGAAAACAGTTTAATACAAGCATTAATTCATAGTACTGGGGAAGAAACTCAGATTCTCTATTCTTTATAGAATATGTGTTTGTTCAGTGCTGTCTGTATTTCTCCATTTACATATAAGTATGGTCTGCTAGAGTGACAATATGGATTTTGTTTTGAAAAAGACATTGAAATTCATGGCATAGTTCACAAACTTAATAGAGAATCTATAAAAAGCCAAACAAGTAATTGCTTAATCCAAAAAAGGCCGACTTCTCTATTGGTTTTATTTAAGATACTAAAAGACAAACCCTCACACTCAACTCCATCTCATTTGATTAACAGCAAACTGTTCACAATACTGTGGTTCAAAATGGTGAAGCAGCATGTTGGGTTCTCGTTCCTACAGCAGTCTTCCAGAAATGACAACAAGCCACTGCAGAGGCATGTCCACGATAGAGGCAATCACAGGGCCAATGCAGTGACACCTGGCTCTCCTCACTGCTCTTTGGTGGCAGTCTCTGCAGGGCAGCGAGGCTACTGAAAATGGACAAGTTTATATTAAAAGAGGTTTAGTGAGAGTCTTAATCTGCCAGATCACATCTTCTGTTCTTTTCCTCTTCTGATACCTTTGTTTGCACAATTTTATAAGTGTTCATGCTTTTCCTGTTGCTGTTTGACATCAGTGTGAAGATACACACCTGTTATTAATACAGAGGTCTGGGACAAAAATCCTCTTGCTGGTAAACCCCTAATTCAATATTTCCTGTCTTCTGGATGTTTTAATAAACAACAAGTGACTGCCAGTCTTGACACCAGTTAAGGTTCTGCTTGGTTTTATGTACTGGGATAAGAAGCTCTTAATTTCAGAAGCTGCAGGCTTAATGCACTGCTGTCACTTGGCTTTCGACTGTCCTTTTTGGATGTTTTGTGGCCTTGAATTCTTTGTAAGGTCATTAAAAACTTCTGCCATTGGCATAAGTAAGGTTACATACCGATCTTTGAGGGTAACTGTGGTTCCTCTTGGGACATAGTTCCTCTTCAGAAAGCCACTGTCACAAATGACAGCAGGGCCCTGGTAACACCCACAAGTGTAGGGAGATGGGGGAGTGCTGGCAAAGCCTACACATTCCACATGGCCATCCAAAGATGACCCGTGCTTGCACTCTGTGCAGGTGCCCTTGCAGAGCTTCAAATGTCTGACCGAAAAGACCACACTTTTCAAACCTGAGCTGAACCATCCATCCAGTAATAAATCAGCAACTGGTTTATCCCTGAGAGTAGGATTAGCCTGTGCTGTGTACTGCAGTGAGCCTATTCACCCCATGGATTTCTGATTGCATGGCTGTTCCCCCTGAGAGGCTGTGTCTCTGCTAGCTGCACATATTGCCCTGGCACTTGTATTCCTTTCTTGCACAACTACTTGGTGGGGCTGCGTTTAGCTTTCCCCCTCAGCTCAATAGTCCATTCAACATTTTGCTTTAGGATTTTCTGCTGCAGGATTTCCTCCCTTGTGATGCTGGTTAGCTGTACTGTGGATTTGTCAGTGCTCTTACCTGTACAGGAGTTCTGGTTTTGCCTGGGGTCCCTACATCTGTATTTGGCTGCCCAAGGGTTCTTAAAGAAATTAGTGGAAGAATAGACTCACAATCTACTTGAGAATGATTTGTGAACAGGGGAAGTAGGGAAATCATCAAGCAGATTAACTGCAATGAATTATTAGCCCTGCTCTAATTTGAAGTCTAAGTTGGAAAACATATAGCAGATTTCATGAAGGCTTTTCTCCAACATTCATCCTGATCAGCAGGTTAGATAACACACACACCCCTCTTCAGAGAAAAAAAGTAGCTGCAGTCTGCAGTTACTTCCTAAGCAACCCAAAATTTCTCACATGCCTCACTCCCCACTTCTCCCACTCTGACCAGAAAAGACCAGAATTCTTTCTAGTTATTCTTGTATTTTGCTAAACTACCCATGCCTGGGAAGTGACAAGGAGATGCGGACATCCAGATGTATCATGAGATTACTTATTTGTGTATTATGGACAAAACCTCAGCATTTGTTACAGCTGAGCATATCTCTGTCAGAATACATGCAACCACAAAGCTGGGCTTTGAGAATAGCTCACAATGGTTCACACAATCTCTGTCTCTGTTATTCATGCATAGATGTGCATTTATACTGAACATTATGGCTGTCAGTGGGAATAGAAACCTTGAGAACCACCCCAAACTCCAATCCAAGGGCAGGTTTTGTTAGGCTTCCACCCTGACTCTCAACCTTCAAATACCTTGTATGAAACAAAGTTATAAAGGTTGTGTTTCTGACAATTTTTATTAATTATTTTATTTTTTTTCTGGCAAACTTATTTGCCAGGTTGAACAATCTGTTTGCTTTTTCATAAGCAAAAAATAGAACTGGGCTTTTTGGGCATCTTTTCTTGCACAGAAGTTTCTTTATTAAAGTCCTGTTCCATTCCTGACACTTTAGTTGCTGTGGTGCTTATTTTGTGTGGCTGTTGCAGAGAAGATGCTCTGAGTGCTTTTTGTTTCAATCTGTTCTATGAGGAACTAAGCTTTTCTCATTCTTTTAAACTTTATTGACTGTATAATAGTTTCTTCAAGCTAGGCTGGTAGTGAGAGCACTGAATGATTAACATTAGCAGAATATGTGTCTTCTACACATAGTAAAGCCAAACATTCATGGGAAGAGATGCTGCATTCTCATGTCCAAAGCTAAGTGGGCAAAGGTGTGCAAGGGTCAATGCTCACCAGCCCTGGGGCAGGCTCCAGACCACTGTCTGTTCCCAGGGCCTGCCCGGTGTCCCCTGCAGGCAGTATCAGCTTCTGCATCAGCCTCCGGGTGCCTGCCTATGGGATCCTGGACTATCTAAAAATATTTCTAAGGCCTCCATGCCAAGGTTTCTGGAGGTGACATAGTGGACCAGGGATGTTTCTGCCACTCTGAGTTGAAGACTGCAGTTACTCTGTAGATCTTAGTGTTGATGTCTCTGTGATACTGACTGACGAGCCAAAGGGACACACATCATAGATAATGGCTGCAGACAAGGGGGATGAAGTAGGAAAGGGGAATTTGAGCCTTATTTCTATTTCCTACATGGAATTCTTCAGTATTTTTCTCGAATAACATGGAAGGCATGATCTCACCTGCCCTTTAGCAGGTGCCACAAGCTGTTGTCCTCAGCCAGTAATCAAGGGCCAAAACTGTGAAATGAATTTCCACATTTTGATTATTTCCAACACTATTACTACAGTAGATTAAATGTCAAGGACCAAAGGTGTTTTATTAATATCTGTAATGATTTGAAAGACATATATATCCACTTCACAGGATATGATTGGGTTGTCTATAGATAGTGTAAGATTGAACTGCTCCTGTGATGGAAGGCAGAGGCAAACAGAAGCTGAGTCTGAATTTGGGGCTAGATCTTTGATGGATAAAAAGTGGTGAAGGCACTAGTTTTCTTGGCTTAGGGCAATCACAGATCTGGCTTTGGGGAGGGGGTTGATATTAAGCCTACTACAGGTGCAAAAGAATAACGCAGATTCTTCTTTCTCAAAGTTAGGTGATTCAATAAAATTAATCACACGTTTCAATCAGTAGAAAAAATACACAGGAACTTGTCAACTGCTGATTGTGTTTGCTGTGATTTCCATGTTTTTTTTTTTTTTTTTTTTTTTTTTTTTTCAACAGTATTTGCAGAGGACCTATAGCTCTTAACTTCTTTCCCATTTTTTGTTCTGTTGCCAAGGAAGTTTCAGCAATCTCCTATCCAACCGCTCTGAACTACAATGGCACGACTGTGTCTGAACATCTCAGTTTGGACTTGCACATGGTCTATATTTCTAATCAGATGAAAGGCCAGTTTTGAAGTAGCAAAACCTAGGCAATAGAATTCACTTTTTCTGGCTTTGGCTCTGCTAGGCTATCTCTATCCTACAAAACTGCTTTAGACATATGTGTCCACTTCATCACTGTTATATCCATGATATACATACATCATGGATATAACAGTGATGTTATCCATGTTATCCATGTTATCCATGTTATATCCATTATATCCATGTATACAGTCAATTCCTGGGCATCACTCAGAAAATGGAGAGACCACCGAGAATGGAACCTGAAGTACATCTTGAGGGTGGCCGAGACTTGCCTGCTTGCCTTGCCCAGAAGAGGGTAGGACTGCTCCCAGGCCCAGCACTGTGGGTAGGTGATTTTGAGAGATGATCCTCATGGAAAGCTGACAGTTCCTAGTCCACTCTTGCTGCATCAGGAAGATGATCTGAAGGGACATTTCGTCTCAGAAAGAGCAGTCAGGCATTGGAATGGGTTGCCCAGAGAGGTATTGGCATCACAGTCCCTCAGGGTGTTCAAGGAAAGGTTGGACGTGGTGCATAGGGACATGGTTTAGTGGGTGACATTGGTGGTAGGGGGATGGTTGGACCAGATGATCTTGGAGGTCTTTTCCAACCTGAATTTTGTGATTCTGTGACAGCCAGAAAGCACTGTGTCTTTGGACTGAGAGGGAGCAATGGGTAAAGACAGCTAAAGCTCAATGATCTTGGGCATAGGTGTGGAATAAACTAATAATGTGAGTATAGCCTTAGGTGTAATTTTCACTGCTAAGTGATTACTTTGGTAGGCATGCTAAGGAGAGTCAGAATCCTCCAGAAGATTCCTACTGTTTTTCAGGACAGTTAAGGTTAGAGGTCAAATTGGTCATTTGCCCACTTAACAGTGGACAGTTCTGTGTCACTGTATTGGGCTTATGTGGCAAGGTGTTGGTAGCAGGATGGGTGTGGGGGGAAGGTACTGCAAGGTTAACCTCTGTGAGCAGAGCCCAGTCATTTGTTTTCAAGGCAGGAGGGATTTGTGTGGTGCCTAGGCACTGGCAATCACTGGGAAGTGTTCAGACCAGCTGCAGGGCAGCTAGGAACTGTCTGGGCTTCTGTGGCCTCACAGCACAGTCATAGCAATGATGTATTGCACCTTGTGGGGTGGTATCAGGATACTCAAGCTAATTGCTACAGGAAAGGTCTCCCACATGAGCAGGAGGAAGAGGAAATAATGGAGATGAGTAACGCAGAAATGGAAACTGAATAGTAACAACATAAAAACAACTGAATAGTAACAACATAAAAAGCATAAAAAAATATGTCCAGGATATCTGGGATATGTGGCTAGGTCCAGATTTGGACTCTGCCATGTGGTTGAGGAGGGCTGGCATTCAGGCTTCTTTGTCAATGCAAAGAAGGAGCATATTTACAAATCTGGCTCTGTGCTTGGCAGCTATAGGCCAAGTTAGAGACCATTTCTGATCCAGGTGAGGAAAGCTTATCACTTGAGGAACAGTTTTATGACAAATTTGAGTCCTATCTTCTACTCTACCTTTATGCGCCCACTGGTTTCTTTTCTGTATCTGTTACATTCTAACCACCCCAGTTTCTGTAGGTCCATTTAAAAATATTCTTTTTCTAGACACCAAAATCTTTGCTCATTTGTAAAACAACGTTCAGCACAACCAGGATACCCATCCCTGGAGGACTGTGTTGTGAATTAGGAAGGTAAATGGTCATTGAAAGTGTCTTTCTAGCTGGAAATTTGTTCTTTTCACCTAATTACATAAGAATCTATTCCAAATCAGCTCGGGAATCTCCCCATGCCTTATCTCAGGCTGTGCCAAAGCCCTCCTCATTTGGTACAAACAATCAAAGCCCTTACACATCTAATGCCAAAGTGAAAGGATCCTTGTGTTAACATGGTACCTATGTAGTTCTGTTGTTTGACCAGTGGGAGGCCCTTAGAGACCATCAACTTGTAACAGTCTATAAAAATTGTACTTGAGATTCTTGTAAACCTTTTTTATCTTCAGACCTAGACGTTCTTCAGAGATTTGGAGGAACACCTCTGGTCCCAGTTTTACAGACTAGAGATATAGATAGAGACCAGAGAGAACTTCCCAGTCATTGTAAAATGTCAATGACAATTTGTGAGATGTTACAGAATATAAAAAAGGGTGACATTCCTTCCCTCACCAACAGTAACATCCTGTTCACACATTTTACTGTTATTTTCTTAAACATTTGCTTTGCTCTGGGAATTGCTTAATAAAAATAACCTGTGAGGCAACTTCTTGCATTTATCCTTATGCATATTGTTTTGTTCAAAACAAAACAAAACACCAATGACTGGAATTAATCTCATTCCCTTCTGGCTGCAGACAACCAAATATCCAGGAGAGGCATTTTGCCTTTTCCCTTTGAACAGCTGCTTCAAACATTGAGCTATTGTAACTTTCTGGATCACCTCCTCATTTTCTATTTGTTTTATTAATACAGGTTTCAAACACAGAAATCCGTCTAAGGCAGTCCTCTCAGCAGCTGTGATTTAACCTGGAAATGTCTCTGTAGCCTTTTGAGCCAATTCATCTTCTTATATGAAATGAAGAGCCTGCTGGGAGTTATCATCTTTTATAAAGGGGCCAAACTTTGGTCTCAGCAGCATCCAAAAAACTTTCTTGTTACAGTATCAGTCTCTCAGAGACCTAGAAGTTACAGGACATGTCAAGCAAGGAGGACCCCTTAGGCTGAATGCCAACTTCTCTGGTAGACAAAACATCCATATTTCAACTCTTGCAGAAATATCTGTTTATCAAGATGACAGTAATGTCCACATTGATCTTCTTGCCAAGCTTGAAATGTTACTTTTTTATATTATTGAATAAATGGAAAATGCACAGGAACTGGATTACATGCTAGGAAACAATATACTTCTAGTGGGAAAAAACAAACAAACAAACAACAACAACAAAAACACATTATAATGTTCCAAGTCTGCCTCTGAATGTATGTAAAATAATTTGTGCTATGCAAGAATAATTTTTTATATCTTATATGTTAAGGTTATGATAAAAGCATGCAAACTGGTTAGAAAAGTACAGCAGTGAATTGAAATTGTAATTACTTACAGCGAAGGTGTTTGTGGAAACAACGCATAACTGCTGAACTACAGTATTATTGTTTCTGTTAATGGCCTGTTTGACCCTGATTCAGTGGCAGGCTAAATCTCCAAAACTCACTAGCAGAAGCAAAAATGAGCATTTAGCTTTAGCTAAAGCAAAGAGGCTGAAATGATCTCTCTGGAGAACAGAAATCTCTTCTTACAATTTTATTTATTTATTTATTTTTACCAACTGTGCTTCAGTCTTTCCTAACTTTTCCCATTGAGGAATAAGTGACACTTAGACTTTCAAGCAGAGTAAAAACCAGCTGTATGAGATGGCCAGAGACCTTTGAAAATGGGGTGTCATGCAAAGATGGTTGCTGGAGAGGAGGGTAGACATGCATGTTTTGCAAATCATTCTGCTAGTATCAAGATCATTCTTACAAAATTATGATATATGACCTTCTGAACAGGAAGAAAACAAAACATTTCAGTCCTAGCACTCTCAATTAGCCTCACACAGAATGCCAGCTTTCAGACTGGGGTGCCCAAAGGCCAGCTGAACCACTTTTGCACTCAAGCATCATATTTTTAACCATCTTACTACAAATGCGGGTAACCAGCTCCAGACAACACCTTTAGGAAAGTAAGGTTGCCTTAGACAGCCTGCAAGGAGCATGAAAAAAGGTGGCAAGAGCACAAAGATGGGAAAGTAAGGGGGGAAAAAGCCTCAACAGCTCTTGAGGAGTGCAGCAAGGTTTGCCAGTCCTATCTCTTAGACATGTCACAGCTTCAAAGAGAAAGGTAAACACAGTTTCTCCTCTAAGGCTGCCAAGGTGTCAAAGTGCACCACATAAAAGCCAGCAATTTAACAGTCTGATTAGAGACTGTAAAATGTTACAGAAATTAAGAGAAAAGCCACAGACACAGCATCTTTAACGTGGTTTCTGTAGTAGAAGATGCATACTGAAGTTTGTTCTCAAATTGCTTTTCTATCCATACCAGGAATCCCTAGGAGACAGATAACACCCTTAGCAGAGTAACTTGGCAGTGGTCTGTGAAAGATGTGGCAGGGGTAAAAAAGCAGGATAAGATCAAGCCAAGAGCATCCTGCCAGAGGAAAATAGAGAAAAGAAAGCAACTCCCTTTTACCTTAGGCTTCCCACACTGACGGTAGAAGAGTAAATGAAGAAGAAAAGTAGAGCAGAGGAAATCTGGCACTAAGCAAGAGTGTTTAATATTACTGTTTTTTATTCTTATAATGAAATAACGGATTTTTTGTTTTGTTTTTGAAGAAAGTATTAGAGACCATCTAGTCCATCCCTTTATCCAAGAGAGGAACAGCTACACTTACATCCTTCCTAACAAGTGTTTGCCTGAACTAATATCAAGAAAAAATTCCAAAGACAGATAAAATTGATGATGGGAGCTGTATTAAATTTGATTAGAGCAGAGGGACAATTCTGCAGGTTCTGCAGGATCTTTCTTTTTAAAGAATCCTGTATGATATATATATTCTTTTCTTTTTTCTTACACTCCCCTCCCCACCCCTGACAGACATTGCTGGCTGCTTGGCATTTGTCTCACAGCCACTGCTAGATCTCATTTAGAAGAAAAACAGCTCAGCCAGGTACAGGTACTCCCTGTCTTTGTGATTATTTCTGCCTGTGCAGCAAGTCAGCTTGTCCCATTAAATTTCATGTATTTTTTCCCTAGACTTTTCCCCCAGTTTGTCATGAAAATTCAGAAGTCCAATCCTGACCTCAAACATGTCTTCAGCATCATCCAAATTAATGTGATTTGCAGATTTTGTATGTGGATACTGTCTTATCAGCTCAGTTACTATGGAAAGCACTGGGCAAAACTTGATTCAGAAGACACTCCTGCTGAGCACTGGTTCTCCTATCACAATGAATTCTTGATGACATGTATCTGAATATTGTTTTCTAACCAATTCTTCACTCGAAGAATCTCTAGCTAGCACTTTTTTTTTTTTTTTTTCTTTCTCAGAAGTCCAGACATATGCAGCATCTAGCACTTCTTCCCCTCCCCTCTGCAAAATCTGTTATCCTATCATAGGAGATAATTAGATTGGTTTGATGTTATTTGCTCTTGATAAATTGTATTTAGTAGCTGAATCATTATAAACTTGCTTCCACATTAAAAACCAATAATAATTGCTTTCTTACATGTCTGCAGATTACAACTTCTTTACATAGATTTTTTTTTTTTTGTAAGATACTTTTTATATTAAATGAGAGATTAACCAAAAGAGTAACAGAAGGTTTCTGTTCTCTATCACCTACAAATAAAGGTAGTACAAGTAAAAAGTCTTCTATCACTTTTTAAGAGCAAAAAGGGACTAACACTTTTGCACTTAGAATACCTGCTGTGTTTCTTTAGCCTTCCTACCTTCTATATTGTATGAAAACACATGACTTTATGAGCTTGGTTTGGGAAGTATAAGTCTTGTCAAAGGGTATTTTAACAAAAAATTTTAAGTCATGTTCTGGGGTTTATTTGCTTTATACCCGTTACCTTCATATTACCAGATTTTTATAGATGTGCTCAGTACACTTGGACAATTGTTTTATCAGTAAGCATTACCACCTCTCTTTCACCTCCTCCTGGAAGTTACCAGCTAGCCAGGGATGTTGTACATTACTGGGTAACTGGAAGGAGTGTACATACAGCACTTGTGGTGGAGCATCAGCTGTGAACTGCTTTCTCTTTCTCAAAGGGTAAACAGGCAAAAACTACCCTACAGAAATGGACACCCCTTCTTATATAGACAGTGAGCTGACACATCAATGGAAGGAGTTTTATCCCAGTGAAATAAATATCTCTTGGCTAGGAAAAAAATGACTAAAAGAAAAATAGGTATCAGTGTTTTAGTTTTTAACAGAAAGAAATGTTAGGGATGTTATAAAAATAATATCAGCTATGCTTTGAAGACTGACCTTTTTCAGTTCTCTCATGTTTTTCTATGAAGAAATCCAGCCTTTACTTTAAACAGTATTTCAAGGTATATATTCTCCAAAGCATTCAGATTCTAGAGAGTGGAATATGTTCTAAAGGAAACACTAAGCCTCCTTATCTAACTCACATTTCATGTGAGTGAGATAAACTTTGGTGGTTCATTAAATGCTTGAAATATATTTCTCCTGAGAGATTTATATTAGATCTCTTTAAACAATGTTTTAGTTAATTACCTCCTGATAATTTTTTTAATGTGATAGCATGAAGAGTAACGTACAGAGAAGTCAGTTAAATTCTCCAGTCAATGTGATTGTTACTTGGCAATACATTAGATAATACCTCACTGAACTCAGCTGCAAGAAATGTTTCCCAGAGGTTTTTAAGAAATTCTATTGACTGGGAGAGAGAATGAGCTAATAAACTCTATCAGTTCTATTCAAGGACTAATCTGATATGGCATTTCTATTCAAATATTGGAGCTTAAACTCACTTTTCAGAAAACAGTTGAAAAGAAGAAAGCTATAGCTCTAAAAATATCAGATAATTTCCTGAGAGCTATTGGTTAATTTCCAGCTTTACATACTGCAGGTTGTATAACCAGGAACTGGAAGGATGATTCACATCAGCCCAGAAATATGCTGAGTGAATGAGCAGACAGCAGCTTCAGCCATGTCAGAAGGAGACCCCAGGGAGTCCCTCTACATGGAAAAAATTGAAAGATTCTTCTGAAGTGAGCAGAAATTACTTTCTTTAAGCAGATAAACCAAGCAGAACCTATACGTTTAAAATTAATTTAGCCTGTACATAAGCTGTTGGATCTATGACAGTCTGAAGTAGAGTTCAGTACTGGTTTAAGAAATAAAGAACTTCAGTCCCTTTTGAGGGTCAAATTTCTCTCGAAAACCTGCTCCCTCTCAGAAGTTCTTCATGATGAGATGTATAAAAAGCCAGAGATTGAAATCATTGTCATTTCTTACTGTGCTTTGTTTGGTCTTTTCTTTGGTTTCTTACCCTTTCTTGGATAGAAAGACATTTTCAAACACTGACAGTATTATCTTGTCTTTAATTTTGATGGGTCATGACAGGTGGGGGAAAGACCAATACAACAAATAATTAGGTCCTAATTTTTCTGATTAAGGATTTAGGTTTTAATTTACTTTGCACACTTTTCTGCATTATTAGGGCTGCAAGGATGATCAGAGGGCTGAAGCACTTCTCCTACAAAGACAGGCTGAGAGAGTTGGGATTATTCAGCCTGCAGAAGAGAAGGCTCCAGGGAGACCTGATAGCAGCCTTCCTGTACCTAAAGGGGGCTACAGGAAAGCTGGGCAGGGATGAAGTGTAGGGATACATAAAGGCGTTACAAGAAATAATGTATTTAAACTGGAAAAAGGTAGATTTAGATTAGATAGTCAGAAGAAATTCTTTACTAAGAAGGTGGTGAGGCAGTGGAATGGGTTGCCCAGAGAAGCTAAAAGTTTGTTTGTTGTCATAATATGGGACAGTAAGAGAAATATGGAAACACACAATCTGTGACTCCCGTGTTTTATGAATCAAAGTTATTTCAGCAGTTACATGCTTGCGTGCCTGGGTTCTGCTGAAGTTCCTGTACCTGCAGTGTGCCTGAAGGTAGAAATCTTAAGAAAAATTCAATAAACGTTACACCTGTATTATTTTTTTTAGTGTATTTCTGTGTGTGCTCAAGGTCATTAAATATCCTTAAAATGTTTTTATACATGCCATAGTCTAAACCATTACATTTAATTCATAATCAACATGCTGATGTATCATGGTTTGTAGTCTAGCCACCAAGATAAACAGACTGCACAGCACACAAAGATAGATAAATGCTTTCTCCATTAGACAAGGGGTTTGTTTCTCTACATACCACTTTTCTTGTCTTTACGCTGATTATTTTTATTTATTTATTATTTTCCATTCTATTTTTTACAGGCTTTCTTGTTAAAAATATTTATCTGTGCAGTGATTCTTTTGGTAAATTCGTTCTTCTCTCTGCTAGTAATTTCAGGGAATCTGTAAGTTCTTCAATCACTAAATCAAAATCCTGTGACAATTTAAATATTGATCCCAAGCAACTCAGAGGCAAGTGATTGTTATCTGCATACTGTGACCTGTATAGAAAAAGAGTTAACACTGGAAAAGCAGCTAGCAAAAGGTACAGGTTCTACCATTAAATTAAGCTATCTGCATGTTTCAATGGACATGTTTTCTAAATTCCTACTAGCTTTTTGTCCTAAGATTCCATTTATATGCCACAGATGTTGGCAAGTATTTTCAACAGAGAGTGAAATAATACATCACAAATATTCTGTAACTAGGTTGCAGAAATGGCCAGAAAAACTAAAACAAGTAATCCTTCACAATTTAAACTTTATTTTTTATTTTTTTTTTTTGTGTGTGTGTGTGTGTACACAGTTTTTATTCCTTTTCTTTCCCTGCCTTGCCTTGCTTTGCTTTGCCTTTGTCTGCCTTGCTTTGCCTTGCCTTGATTTGCCCTGCCCTACTGTCTTGCTTCAACAGTCTCCCTGATGATGAATTCAAGGTAAAACAAGAAAAACATAGTTTGTTTCTTGAGATTGCAGCTCTGAAGTGCTCATGTTTGTCCAGTGTCTAATTGCACATACAATTTCCACATTTGAAAGTGAGTTATTTGCCTCATCTTAAAAGATGTCATGGAAATAGTGGCTGTAGGTTGTGCTATTGCATAATTCTGAAAATATTATTATTGTTATTTTTACAATAGGCTTAAATCAGATTTATACAGCTGAGTAAGTCAGGCATTCTTCTATCAACACATGCAAATTTGAGTATCTCAGGTAAAAGCCTGAACTCATAGACTTTACATCACAGAATATTCCTGCTCAGTGGTAAGCGCATGTAATTGTGAGATGGAAATCAGAGTGCATCTATTTACTGAGAATAGCCGTGCTGTCCCCTAGAAGAGATTATTCTTTGTGTTTATGTAACAGCAACACTTCACTGAAGTAACTCTGTATCTCATATTGCAATTTAAGATTTTTTTTTAATGTACCATTACGCCTAAATAAAAAAACAACAATCAACCAACCAAAACATTCTAGTCAGTTATCTTATGAGGGACAGGCATATTAACTATTAATCTGATACATTTGTTTTCTGCTAATCAAGAAAAATGTTGCTATAATACCAATGCCGTTTTCAAATAAGTAAAGCTGAAAAATAGCTGATTGGTATCAGCTACTCTGTCTTAGTTACTCACCACTTTTTATTTGTTCTTGTGAAGGTAAAATTCTCTTGGGATTCAGTATAACTCTCATTTTCAGAATTTATGGCCATGTGTCAAGATGGAATGTGTGACTGAGATGAATCTTGCAGCCTCTAGAAACCTGCCCAGATTTAGGTATGCCACCAGACCCACATCAGGTACAAGCCATTTTCCTGTAATTAAAACATATATTTTTCTTTAGTGTGTTAAGGCTTTACCTTGGAGGTCTGCTTGTAGGTTTGGACACCAGGTGCTCCCAACAGACTACGTTTAGGAGAGGCCCCCAGAGGAGAAACCCTTCAGGAAGGAAGGAAAGGGAGCAGGGCTGTCAGCATGGGGCATCTGGAGTGCCAACTGGTAACAGAGCAGCTAGCTGCCACTGGGATGCTGTGCCAGGCCAGGGAAAGTGTTTTCTCATAGACAAAAAGGCTTGAGGTTCTTGTTGACCCATAATTAACTTGTCGGGGTGAAAGGCGGATTTCAGCCCAGAATTTATTTTCCTGACCATGGACACAGATTATGACAATGCTGGGCTTCCTGGGGGTGAGTCATGTCACAGAGTGAAAGGCTCTGTGGGAGATATTGTGCTTGTGACCATCCTGCTTGCTGCTGCTCTGTTTCCAGCCATTCCAAGTTACGATGGGTGATGCAGGAAACCAAGTGGTGGGGTTGTCCCCAAGCTGTGCCTCTCCAGAGCTACCCTCAGCTGCATCTTTTCTTTAGGAAAGTGCAGGTTAGCCCTGGCTCGTGGACTGAAATGCACCTCAGCTACTTCCAGTCACACTCCTCCCTCACTACTTGTGCTGGCTCTGCTCTACGCTGACCTCTGTGCTGCAATCCACATATTTGTCAGATATTTGCCCTGAAGCTTAATCACACCTAGCGTATATCTTGTATATTTTCTGTTATTAGGCTTGCAATTTGCTTCTGGCTGGCTGTAGTCCAGCAGAAGATTTATGTCTCAGTAGCATTATTACCCTTGCTGAGAACTGACATTTTGTGCTCTTCAGTGTCAGCTCATTCAGCTAAATTTCACTCACGCTTTAGCTCAACATTATGCCTCAGGCAGAGCCAAACAGCAGCCCAGGTATGTAGCTGTGCCAGGAACCAGCCTGGAAATGCTGCAGTGGGGTCACTGCTGGTCCCATGGCTGCACAGACCCACTGCCACAGCCTGACACCTCCTTCCTGGGTCTTCAGTTTTAGCTCAAGGGCCCCAATTTGCAATGTGGAGCCCATAATCAATTTCTTATTTCTGCAGAAAAGTTCAGATATTGACCTAATGCCAAGCATTAGTTATAAAAAATAATTGTAGTGTGTATCAGAAGTTGGCGTTATGAAGGAGTCTTGTCTCTCAGGCCCTTTGGGGGAGTTCAAAAAGCAAAGAAAACAATACTTTCACTTGAGACTATGGATATTTGAAAAGCAAACAAGCTGCTCCCTGCAGGGCCTTATAGACTGAGATTGTTGATGGTAGGGCGAGGCCCCTGTAACAATGAGATCAGCAGCGACCTGGGGAGATGTCTGCAGAGACATCTGCTTGGGGAGGTCTTGTGCTGAAATGTGGCAGCTGGAGACCCTTCAGATGCAGCATTTCTGCCTGTGAGTTGGTCAAGCACTGAGATCTTGCTCTGTACCTGTTTTGCTTTCTCTTCCCTCAAATGTATTTTGGCTTTTCTGTGTCTGTATTATGCATTCATCCTTGTCAAAAATGCCAACAGAGGCTTTTCCCATGACTCTCTAGGAACTTCACATTCACACTGCACTTGGTCTCTTCAAGAAACTCTTACTGAAGAAGGCCTTTGCAGCATCCTTACAGAATCACTGAAAACAGGCTGGTGTCCACCTAGGCTGATAATTTCCAGCAGTACCCAGAGACCACACTGGCTGCCATCTCTGGTGCCAATGATACAGGGTTTCTCCCCACATTAGCAAACCTGCTGGTGAGCTCAGTGCAGCACTGGTGTTGCTGCAAAGCCTTTAATTTGGTATCAAACAGTAACAGAGAACAGGAGGAAAAGAAATACGATGTTAGACTTAGGGCCTTGAATTTCACCTTCTGCTAAGTAGAGCAAAGCAAGCTGAAGGCACATAAGAAAATATGTGCCTTCAGCTTGCTTTGCTCTACTTAGCAGAAGGTAAAGCCTGGGCTCATTGTGACTTGCTCAGTTATTGCTAATCCATACCATGAACTCATCTCCTGGTGAATTCTCTCCATAAATGTACTACAATGAGCCTGATGTCCACGTACTAGTGCTTCTAACTTGTGGGTTAGAAGCACACACGGTTTTAGACTTGGGACTTGGAGACAGGACAACTGGCCAAATTTACAAAGTAGTTTCGAAGCCTCTCCAAAAGCCACCAATTTCAGTGGAGATAAAGTTTTCATATATAACCGAGGAATTGCCTTGGGAATAATTACAAAGACTGTGTCTTTGCCACATCAGTATATTATGATCTGGGAGATACACCTTGAAAAGCACATTGACCTGGCAACTCACAGGCACCTCACGCAACTCAGAGTGCCTCAGCTGGCTTTTGCTGAAATTGGGAAGAACATACTTTGATCCAGAGCTTGTCAAATTAATTATTAAAAACCCAGACAAAGTATGAATTGACAATTTCTGTCCAAAATAGAGAAACAAACAAACAAAAAAATCATGTTAGTCTTCAAGAACAGAAAATCTTTGTCATTTAAATCATTTAAAACATCTGTCATTTAAATCTTTTGATATCATAAATGTTGTTTTTGATTAACATAGCATAATTCACATTTTAAATCCAAACCTTTCAAGCTAAATTAAAACCCTTAATTCAGAAAATGATGAAATGGGATAAGCATGTAGTTTCATAATCCTGTAATGTTATCCAAACGGGAAATTCCACCTTCCTGCTGAAAAGCTTGCTTTCCCAGCAGCATTTTTGATAGAAAATGCACATCCACAAATTCAAACAGGTCTTGTCCTATGGTATTCTCTTATGTTCAATTAGAAGAGATAAGAGGAACAAAGTATTTGTATTGACTATGAATCAAATTATCCTGTCCAATCTTGGGGCATATTTATGTTTTTATTTTTCAAAGTGTTCTGCTATGTCCAAGTATCACATCTATAAATATACATAATTACTTTACTGCCAAAAGGACACACTATACTGCAAGACAAAGAAAAAAAAAAAAAAAAAAGCAAAAGCAAAACCACCATCTTTAAGGATATTCCTATAGCTATAGCTGTGGTCTGAGTTTTTTGGAAGGATTTTTTGCCTCATAAATCTGTTGAGTAACAAATATCAGACTCCACAAAAAGTGTCAGAAACTTTATTTTCTGATATCATCTAACACCCATTCAACAAATCTACACTTTTATCAGACACTGGGAAATTACTGTCTGTTTTTCATGAGCATAATTCATCATCATAAAATAGATGAGGGCGTTAGAAGAGTGAAATTTGCCAGAGATGACTTAGTAGGTCTTGATCTTTATAACACAATAAATCTGAGGCCAAAGGAAAATGATATTGTTTGACATGTTAATTCCTTTATATCAGTGAGGCAGCCCACAGACTGAGCTGAAGCATCCTTTAACATGATAAACAAAGCATCCATTTGTTGTCTGGACAATTTCTCTGGAGAGGTTTGCTGCCTGGGTGCCCGCACTCGTGATATAAAGATGCTACCAAGCTTGGTAAAGCCAGAGTACTACAACCCATTCCTACTCTTTCATTTAGGGCTGAATGAAGATGCAATGAGGAGACTCTGCAATATCAGAAGGGACTTTATATCCCTTGGAAAGATGTTGGAGGGATTAGGAGTGCAAGTAGTGTTCTCTATCCCCCCAGTTGGAGTCTGGGACCCAAAAGAAGGAGACAAGTGGACCAGGTGTATGACAGGCTGTGTGGATGGTGTGGTGCTCATGGTTTTGGATTCTACAATATCAGACAGACTTTTGAGAGACTGGGCATGTTGATACCAAATGGGGCGCACCTGACCAGGTGTGGCAAGATTATTGTGGGCAGCAAGCTAGTTGGACTTATTAACTGGGCCTTAAACTAGATTCAGCAGGGGAAGGGGGTTGTACTTCTGAGTGACAGAGAAGAGCCAGGAAACACCAACACTTCAGGAAGCACCAGGGAAATACCTGTGAATTTTCCTGAAGGATTTAGAGAAGGCTTCTCTGAAAAGTAGATGTGGCTGATAGCCCAGCTGAGGTGCCTCTACACCAATGCAAGCAGCATTGGAAATGAGGAGGAGGAGCTAGAAACCACAGTGCAATTAGAAAGCTATGACTTAATTACTATTACAGAAACATGGTGGGAGTACATTGATCACCCAGAGAGTGGTGGTCAATGGCTCTATGTCCAGGTGGAGGCTGGTGACGGGTGGTGTCCCTCAGGGATCCATCTTGGGACTGGTGCTGTTTAGTATCTTCCTCAGTGACATATTCAGTGGGATCCAGTGCATCCATCTGCAAGTTTGCAGATGACCCCAAGCTGAGTGGTGCATTTGATACAAAAAAAGGAAGGGGTGCCATCCAAAGGGACCTGCACAAGCTTGTGAAATGGGCCTTTGTAATCCTTACAAGGTTCAACAAGTCTAAGTGCAAGGTGCTGCACCTGTGCTGGGGCAATCCCAGACATGAGTACAGACTGAGAGAACTCTTTGAGAGCACATTTGGTCTGGAGAAGAGAAGGCTGCAGGGAGCCCTTGTTGTGACCTTTCAGTACTTAAAGAGCATCAATAAGAAAGATGGAGAGTGAGTTTTTACACAGGCAGGTAGTGATAGGAAAAGGGGGAATGGTTTTAAACTAAAAGAGGGAGATTTAGATTAGGGTTTAAGAGTAAATCCTTTACTCAGAAGGTGGTGAGACCCTGGAAAAGGCTGCCCAGAGAAGCTGTGGATGCCCCATCCCTGGAGGTGTTCAAGGTCAGGCTGGATGGGGCTTTGGGCAACCTGGTCTGGTGAGAGGTGTCCCTGCCCATGGCAGGGGGTTGGAACCAGGCAAAGAGACCTGTTATGGGCACTTCCTCTCTACCTGGGAAGCAGGTGCTGTTGGGAGAAGAAAAATTTGAGGTTAGAGTGTGACAAAATTTGGTAAGAACAACAGAGTAGTTGCTGTGCTGGTGATAAGGAGATAATTTTTGCATTTTTCTTCCCTCATTCTCCACTGCAGGACAATACATTAAACGGCAGTTCTGATACTCAAATAAACTGTATGAGGAAACAGAGGCAGAAAGTAAGGTGGTGCTCTCAATGACATGTACAGTGAGGTGACTCTATGAGGTGACTCTATGACACATGTAACACAGTTGCTGAACAAGCTGATTTGATGCTTCTGGACCTAGCTCACATACCTAAAAATACATCTCCCATGGGAGACATTAACATTGAATTTAAGAGGAAAATTAAGACAAATACCACTGAAATAATAATGAAAAAAGTATGTTAAAATAATTGACAAGATTTATGATCTTTTTCCCACTTGTCCTTGGTAATTTCCTGAATCAAACTGTAAGCATGGATACAATGACAAAAACATGTCAAAGTTATAATCAGGTCTGATTTTACTAATTTCCCACAATATGATAATTGTCTAAAGCTGCTACCAAGACAGCGCCCCATCAGTAAATCGACAGAGAAAAGAAGTTAGAGATTACACTTGTTGGGAGAAAACCCAAACAGTAGTTACCTAAAGTGACCAAATCATCTTCTGCTTAACTGATATACAACAAAGGTAATAAAGGTCATCAAAAAAATACAAAGGTTGTAAAAAAAAAGAGTCAAAAATCATCATACAAAAAGGAGGAAACACCCTCCTCCACCTCCTCCTCCTGTTTTCAGCTCTCCCAGTAGGATTTCTAATGAGTGTTTTCCAAGTGATTCTGTAAACAACCTGAGAAAGAAGAGATGATCTGTCAAGGTATCTTCAGAGCACGTTTAAAGAACTACACTAAGTTCCTCTAGTGGATGTGATTATTCTTTTCTCTTTCCCTCCCAACTTTCTGCTTGAGGTAGCTGATTGTTTCTAATGCCATGTGAACTTTCAGTCCCACTTCCTCATTTTCTTTGGAAAGAGGGTCTTCCCAGGTCTTCTGGCTTGCACTGTATTTTCTTAGAGATCCATTTGTTTTACTCCATACCAGCTGGAAGACGGCAAAAACCAATCCCAAACACATTCCTCTGGTCTTTTTCCTCTTGTTTACACTTGATGTGAGTGGTGACTGTCCCAGTATTTAAGCTTCCTCCTTTTGGAAGTTTAAGAAAATTAAACATATCTTTTCTTCCCAGCAATAAGAAAATACGATGGGAGATTTAGCAAGTAAACAGCTTCTCACAGATTGTGCTTCTAAACTCCAGATTTTCTCCTTGAGCCAGTGCCCTTGACACCTCTTCATGAAGGATGGGTATTTATGCCTGTCCTTATGCAGTTGTGTTGTACTTTTGACAATGCACTGAGAAACCTTACAACACTTTACAGAGCTTTTATGGGAGGAAGAAAATCCCACACAGAGGAAACACTGTTTTTTAGTCTCAGAGTAGTGAAAGTAGTTGTTTCACACACCTTTTTGCCAGATATTTATTTATTTATTTATTTACTTTTTCTCAATGCTCTTCTTAAGCAGCTCAACTGTTTTCAGGTACTTAAACAATTTGCAAAATGAACATGAAAAAAACCACAAGGCTTCCCCTTAGCAGTGATTTCTGTTAAATTGAAAAAGAGTATTTTGGAAAAAATGAAAATTGCTAATTAGAGGTCATGGCTCAAATACTTCTTAGTGGGGAACATTTGGCATCCTTGTTTAGCTCAGCTGTATGTACACACTAATGCACTCCTTTCTGCTTTCATACTCCCTGCAGTGCAGTCAATAATCCATATCATTCCACCACATGACTTTTGTTTTCACATCAATCTGATGCTCAAAAGCAATATGTATCCCAGTTGCAAAACCTTCCCTGAGAAATATGAGCAGCGGCTTCATATACTTTAGACTCCATCGGTTACACAGATCTCAAACTGCTGCAAACTAGTTTAAGCTGGGGAGATGTCATTCTCTTTGGGTCACTTAAGCTTCTGGGTTAGAATACAAATATGATAACACTGAAGTAAGTAATGTTGTAAGTCTTAAGTAAGTCTTGCTAGTGAAACTTGTTAGCTTCCTAGAGAAAGACTCTCTTGTGATTCAAACATTTAATCAACAAACAATACAATGTAAAATGTGTAATATCACAGGAGACATCAAAAGAACAGGTGTTAAATTTATTGCAAAAGGAGTAGAAAATAAATTTGTCTCTTGGATCAGAAGAGCTATCTCAAATTGGAGTGGCCAAAGAATTTGTCTTAGAAAAAAAGTGTAAAAGGATTGGTAATAAACACACAGGGCTAACAGGTGTTCCTTATGGTATTCTCAAAGAATTCAGATGTGAAAATCCCAATCTATTATCAGTGATGTGTATCTACCTCTTAAACCAGTCCTACTACAACAAGAACAGAAGGGTCCAAATGAAATGTGACATCAAATTTTTAAAAAACATCAAGTGAAAGAAGTCATTGAGGATCACAGACTAGGATGTTTTCTTTACCTAGAAAACTGGAAGAAATTATGTTATTGAAGAGAACTACTATGCTCCTGGATATGTACAACAACATTGGGAAGAATCAGTATTTTCTAAATTTCCATTTTTTTCCAAAAAAGAAAATTTAATATGACTGTTAGAAGCTTGCGTGGAGCCAAAAGGAGATGGTATTACGATGGTTTCTGAAGCAGTTTTGACAAGTTCTTTCACATTCCTGCACTTAAGATGGATGTAAGAGTAAAGGTTATTTCCAGAATTAAAAGCTTATTAAAATGTAGGATGCAAAGGTTAAGAATTTAAAGTCAGTCTTTAAAATGGAGTGGTTATTGATGGAGTACAAAAGAGATTTGCATTTTAAATGATATAGAAAAAAGATTGAATACTAATGCAGCAATATTTGTTGTGGATCAGAATTTAGAAAGCAGAAAAAGGAGGTCTCATCAAAGAGTCTTAGAGGATATTATTTTATTGAGAAAAGAGCAAATGAAATTCAGTATTAATAGATTCAAAGTAGCATACACAAGGAAAACCAGCTTTAACTATATTTATACAGTTATAAGCTCAGAATTATCTATTATCATTCAGAGCAGAGACTATTGCTGTTCATTCTTTGTAAAGAATAGTTCAGTCTTGGCAGTGGTATAAAAAATACAAAAACCCCACATCAAATGGGCTTGTTAGGGATGATTAGGAAAAGAGTAGAGAACAAACCAGAAAACCTTAATATGTTGTGTATAAATCCACAGTGTGTTTACATTTTGAATATTGCATTCAAAGTTGGTCCGAATTCTCCATCTTTCTTCATATAGAAGAAAGAAAAAAAACTACAGAAAATAGAATTGAGGATGATCAAAAGCTCATCTCAGTTTCCATACGAAGAAATTAAACAGGTTTGGCTGGAGGAGAAATATGTGAAGAAGACAGTAAACTATAAAATAATGGGTAGTGTACAGAAATGATTAAAGAACAGTCATTTACTGTTTCTCATAACAGAATCTCTAAAAGGTACCTAGTGAGATTATTGGGAAGCCACTGTAATGCAAAGGAAAATGAATATTTTTTCACCAAATGCATAATTAAGCAGTGAAACTAATGACTAACGCGTGTGGAGGCAAAAGCTATAAATGGGTTAAAAGAAGATAATCCAAGGTGTGAAAAATCCAATGATTAAACTAATTAAACACACACATAACCATGAGTTCAGTACATCCCTATTCCACAGACTGCTGGGAGGACATGTGAGGAGAAAAAGCTTAATATATCTCCCCTATTTCTCGTGTGGTTTCCAAAAAACTCTTGATAATCAATCTGCAGTACAGCCGGGACGATGGTGTAGATGGACCTGTACAAATGCTCTTATGTTTATAGTATCAGTCTTAAAATATATTACAAATAAAGGTTAAAAAATGCAAAAGAATACATGGTGTGCTTATTTTTTTACAACTTTGTCAGCACATTTGTGCTGCTATGCTCTTAAGAGGTTACAAATGCTGTCATCACTTATTCATGTATATAATCTTACTAATGTACATATTCTGACAGATAACGAGGTATGATCACTCCACTGATGCTGACTATTCTGCATCGGCTGGCTATCAGGATGCTTGGCAGAGAGTTTCTGTGATAAGTTCTGCCTATAACACACTAATGAATTGGCCACTTGGACTCAATTCATTCAAAGGGAGGCCAGGTGATTTCCACTGGGGCTGAAAGACAAAGCTAATGTTGCAAAAAATGAATAGAAAATGGAAGCCTTTAAGTAGATATTTAAGTCAAACGAAGTTCTGATGGAGCAATAAATCTAAACTGGCATTCGTTTTGCATCTGTGAGTTACCAGTTTTGATACAGTGAGAATTGCTCTGCTGCTGAGAAGACATAAGCAGACACATGTGATGACCTGTCAGACAACATACATGTTCAAAGGGATATCGTGACATTATTCACAGAAGACTGAGTTCAAGACTGGCCCCTCCAACAGGTTTCTTTCTGGCTTCTTTGGTTACAAACCCCACTTATTCTTGAAACATCTCAGAAAGACTGAAGAGGTGAACTGGGAAAAGCAGTAGAAGTTTGAGACAGACAGATGTTGCGTGCTAGGGTTTCCTAAGCACAGGCTAAAAGAGACAGAGGCTAGTCCTACTAATGTAAAGCAAATTCATGGAGCTTGAAACAGACCAAACTAACCACAGAAACACACCTGCCAAGGAAGTTCTTCATTATAACAAGTGGAAATATTTGAGGTATGCGTCCGAGTGGAACAGGTGGAAAACAGCAGCTGTATTATTGCGTAGTTATTACTTTTGATGCTTAAGGTGTAAATATTCATTGTGTTGAATGTCACTTAATTCTAATTAAATCTGCATCTTAAAAAGGAAAAGTGTTACATTTTATGGTGCATCAGTTGCTAAGCACTACCTGATGAGGATTGCTGGGTCCAAGTGCCAGGCTGAGGTCTTTATCAGCAGTAAGACATTTTATGTAACCAGACTGCCTAAAGAGTGGAGCAATAGATACTGAACTAATTATGTATGAAGTGAATGTTTTTTCTGCCACTCCCAAATACTCATCAACACTGCCTCAGTGTCCTGGATGGGATTTTAATCTGAAAAGGCAACAATATTGTCTAGTGGCTAGAGAAATGCAGATCCTCTTGGTGATTGGTCTGGAGCATGACAACAAGCAAATAACTTCCCTTCTCTGTCCCCTTATCCCTTCAGGGCAAGGACCCTTGGACTGGGATATACCTTACCATTCTCCAGAAATCTACACTTCAGCTGGTCACCACTAAGTTGCCTTGAAGCAATAGAGTGAAAAAAGGCACTATTGGGATTTGAGTCATCTGATATATTTTAGCTCTCCATGATAGAGTGGAATGACTTTCACCAGTGATCATAGGAATACTTGAGGGTAACTAATTCAATATCTACACTGTAGTTATTTCAGTCTGAGCAATGAATCCCACTCCCACTCCCACTCTTGGTAGAGTGACATCCCCATGTGAGCAGTTTTTGATCTCTCTAATACAAATCAGAGTGGCTTGGAACATGAGTTATATTGTTTCCCCTCTGTTACAAGACATCAGTTTCTCAGACATGAAACTTTTGGAAGGAATGCACCAGTTGTGAATTTTTTCCTTGGGAAGCTTCCTTGTATCCAGGATGACATTCCAAGTTAAAATAAATGTGATTAACATAAACACATCATCAACTGACCTGCAGCCTAGGGGTCAGCACACTTATATGGGAAGTGGACCATTTAAATTCAGGCATCTGATCTGCTGGACCTTCTGCAGCATGTAGAGTGCCTCGGACACCGAACTCCTGGATAAACTGCTAGGTGTGTGTCATGTGTTTCCCAGCCTTTCAGTGTGAAATGGGCACTTTGGAATGAAAGCTTCAATGGACAGAGAAGAGTTTCCAATTGATCTCTGGCTGAACTTCACGGGGAGCACACCTCATTAAATATAGAACTGAAAACTGAATACTAATTTCACAATTTTAGCTTACATGCATGTGGCTATTTCCTATACACTTTCTACAGTAAGATAAAAAATAATTAGGTTTAGGCTGTTTTATAGGAATCAATAACTTACTTGAGAGAGTCAATACTCCAGAGCACAATTTATACCCATTAACCTGAGTCTGCCTGAAGCATCCTGTTCTTTCATCATCACTGCTTAGGCAAATGAAGATGAAGATTGAAAGTAACAACCTTTCCAGGTACATTTGCTAAAATGTGGCACTTGTGATCTACTTAATCACCTGGTCTTAGAAAAATGTTTTTTAAATGCAGTATGCAATAGTGGTTGTGCAGTGCCACGTAACTGGAGACAGGTAATTTTAACTGGCATCATACCAAGTTGAAAATTCATGATGTATATTTGGAAAGAATCCATTTTGCCATTCTTCTGCCTGCAGCAGTAACATATTCAATTTTCCTTCTTTCTGAACATGTCCTCTCCACCCTTCATACATCATTACAGTCTTACATGGCATGTTTTACATAGAATGCATGGGACAACAGATTTTCTTTTATTTTTCCCCCATACAAATTGTTTAGTGGACATTTTGAAGTATACTGCTTGCTTGGTTTCCTAAGGGAATAGACTTTATAGTACTGCACTATCTTTAGCTTATGTGACTCAACCCTTTTCTCCAGTAAGCATGAAACCTGCTGGCAGATTTAAAAAATAATAACTTTGGTTTAAAATTCTTATTTCAAACTTCTACTACCATTCTTTTCTTGGGACCCAACATTTGAAATCAATTTCACTATGCATTTTCTCTCTCCCATCCTAGCATTGCTGAGACTTCAGGCTTCGTAGGCAAGGTAACGTCTTGGAAATAGCACCAGCTTCTGAAGAGACAGAAAATGGTGGAGGCAATTTAGCTGTAAAGGCAGCATTAAGTAAAGCAAAGCATGGTGTATCCTTACATAATGATTCACTCATAGCCGAATATTTTCAATGGCTGTAGCTATAAATGCCTGTGTATCTGTGGTATGAGCTGTGTATGGGTCTCTCTCTAGTCTTTTTTTTTTTTTTTTTTTTTGATGGGGTTCTTCTCAGCTATCTGCAGTATTCAAAAGTCATGGTATAATTGCCCTCTGAAAGTACCCATTTTTACTGGGGAAACTGGTACCTACATAGGGAACTTGGAAAACTGGCTTAGCCTGCACATGGTGCTGGTAGTGACCGTGATGCTGTGATGCACAGGAAGAAGCCCTCTGCGGAGAAAAACATGACATGGGACTGATGTCATTTGATGATGTGTAGGAGTGGAGAATTTAATTTTGTATCTGCAGAGTCACATCTTGGCTTCATTTCTGCCACACATTACTATGGGGCTTATGAAGCAGATCAAAAAGAAGAACAAAACAAAAACAAAAAAACATTGAAAATATTTATTAAAACTCAAAAGACAAGAACATGTATGAATTGCTCTTCTAAACACTTGTTGCTGATGATGAATCTGTCTCAGGTTCAAAGTGATAGATAAACTGTTTTTTTTTTTTCTCCTTTTTTTTTTTTTTTTTTTGTCTGTAATATCATATTCATTTAAATATACAGGATGAATAAATTTTGAGTGCTTACCTGGGATTTAGCTGTAGGAAAGGCTTATTTGGAAGCTCAGGTAATTTGTGACATTGAGTATTTACATCAGTCACTGAGGCCAGCCACTATTTGAATGCAGATTTACAAGAATAATGACTACAGGTAGGAATACATCTATTGAACTCTTTGTAATTATGCCACAGGCTGACATTTTGTTTCAGAAAACATTCATTAAATTATTTGGCATAGCAACAAAGTGAATAAAAATTAAATTATTTGTGGATACAAACTAAAAAATTTTCTGTTCCTGCTAAACACATGGTTTACTGTGAGTCACTCACTCACATCTAATCAAAAAAAGAAGTTTTATGAGACAGTGATAGAAAGCAGTTGATACAACAGGGGTTAAATGAAGAGGAACTAAAATTAGAGGCATGCATGCTGGGCAGTCCCTAATATGTGAAAGTCTATGCTCAGTTACACTGAAAACTTCACAGTCAGGACTGTGTCCTTTTCAGACTGACTGTTTCACAAACCAAATTGTTATCTTGTATTAAGGTCAATCTTAACGTTCCCCTTTGAAACTCAGCTATTTGTATTATTTTGATTATTATGAGAATTTTATCGCTCTCCTGAAAATTAAGGTTTCCTGCCTGACTTTTGCACAGTATATCACAACCACTGTTTGAAAACCTGCTAATCCTCTGCACACAACAGGTAAAGGGGCCAAGTCCCCCAAGGCTACTTGCACCTCAATTTCAGATAACTATGTTTTATCTGAGTTAGTTCTGTGAGAGCCTGCTGCCCACCTCCCTGGCCACCACAATGCACTTTGTCTATACTGAGTGTTTCCAAGGACAAGGTCCAATTTTATTCTTTGCCTTTACAGAGAGGCAATACTCCATACTGTTTACCTGAATCTCAGATCCTAAAGGGAGACAAAACACTTGTTGTATGCGTCAGGAGACAGTAACACGAGGACAACATAACATCTTCCTTTCTTCAGGGCTTAACTCACCTAGTTTCCCTTCCCTTCCCTTCCCTTCCCTTCCCTTCCCTTCCCTTCCCTTCCCTTCCCTTCCCTTCCCTTCCCTTCCCTTCCCTTCCCTTCCCTTCCCTTCCCTTCCCTTCCCTTCCCTTCCCTTCCCTTCCCTTCCCTTCCCTTCCCTTCCCTTCCCTTCCCTTCCCTTCCCTTCCCTTCCCTTTCTCTTCCGGACAGAAATGACAATTGCTGTTGTCCTTTTGTCTGGGAGTGCCAGTCACCATGTGAGTGTAGCATCTGGAGATTTTAGGTCCATTTCTACATGCTCTGTTGCTAAACTTCTGCCTTCAAAGGGGCCAGAAACCAGAAACCAAACCAAACCAAAAAACAGAACCTCTCTTGCCTTGTGAACATAAACCAAGCCACTGGAGTAGCTAAATCAGTATGCCTTTCTTTTGCAAGTACAGAGACACTAGGAAATAAAAAAAAAACAATCTTACCTTATACAAAAAGGACGAAAAGGAGAGTGCCAGAGGAGCATTGGTCTACTGTGGTAGAATATTTGCATTATATTGAAAAGTCCAGATCTTAGCTGCTTTTGCCCAAGTTCTTATAGTCATTGATATTGCTTTGGTTGCATATTCCTGGATTAGTATACAGATACATTATTTATTGGTCAGATTATTAGGGCTTTGCCTGTCCCATGTAAGAAGGTCACACAGTCTCCTCTCCCTATATCTGTACCAGGGAAGGTAGCAAATATTGAATCAGTCACATTTTCCATTACATGCTCATATTCAAGCAGGAAGTTATAATGTCCTGCAACAAGCATTTGCACCCACTATGGAGATGAAAGGGTCCACATTTTTGTTTGAAGTAGCTTGCTCCTTCTACCAGTATGTAGGACTTGCCTGTCTTCTCACAGCTCTCTGGTAAATTTGGCAAAGCACTGAAATAGGCTAAGTACCTAGCTGAGGTTTTTGGGAACAGGGTATGCATGTATCAGTCTGGGATGGCTTAGACACATGGTCATACCTATTTCAGCAAACACAGAACTGCTCAAATTAGTGTTGTAATGGTCTCCTAAAACCACTTAAAAACAAACAAACAAACAAACACAATTGGGTAAACCTTTCTGTTTGATGGCCCAGATTCAAAAAATTATAGCTTTATATACACACGTTGTCTTCCATCTATAAATATCTGTGATGTCTGCTTTCACTGTATTGAGAGATTGATGTACACTTTTAGCTGGGAAGAAGAATTTATATATATATTTTTTTTAATAGAAGGTAGTGTTGGGTAAAGAATAATATGCCACAAGCTCAGATTTGATTAGACTGCAAATCTATTTCCCTTTAAATTAATAAGAAGAAACACTTAACCTTTGTTGTAGATTCTAGCATGCTTGGAGCCAGATGCTCCAAGTACTCTCTACCACTGACACTCATTTTTTTTCACCCAGAGGCACTAGCACCTTGGTTTAGTCGAAAATCTCTCTGTCTTTAATTTTTTCTGTGGTACTAGCCAGACTGACAGTGCTACCTCACAGCCATCCTTTTCAGTTGTCCAAAAAACTTGCTTATCAGTCCTTTTGTCCATTGTGTTCTCTATTTTGTTTTTTGTCATTATGATAAATCTTAGTAATAACAATAGTAATAGTAATAAATCTTATCCTCACAAAGACTGAACAATTTTTCTAAAAAGAAAAAATTAAAAGATAACTCACAGAGGCTTTCATCTTTCTTAGACTTAGACCATGGAGGTTAATTCCTCTTCCTCACAAATTTTATCTTAGCAGAACTCAATTAATAGGTTTCTTTGTATGTGCATCAGTTCAAGTGAGAGAGGGCAATTAGAACTTCACTGATAAAGTGAGTAGGAGTTAGGAAGACTTCCTTTGCCTCTTGTGTGTTACATTTATCAGGGAAATAAGAACAAAGTCTAACGAATTCTTCATACAAGCAATCTTTGGGGTACCATATCTCTTTCCCATTAATAGTTTTCTGATGAAATTAGCTCTTGGTTCTTGCAGATCTTTTGGAAGTTGATGAGCCAAACTCCCTAAAAAGAAATGCCAAGAATAAGTTTCCAGAATTAGTTATACCCATTTCTTTGTATATTCACACACAGAGAAGATACTGAACAACTTGAGCAAAGCACCCAAATACCCAAATAATGTGCAATCATTAGTTATACCCACGACTTGACTTTGATGGAAGAAAACATTACTTTTATAGCCAAATTCTTACTGTTATCATCCCCATTTTACATAGGGGAAACTGTGCCACAAGAATCATATGTTAATGGATATAAGATCAGTTTGCAGCAGTATGTTACCACAGGTAAGTACTATTACCATTTGATGGGTAAGAAGGATATTCTTAAGGATATAAGCATATACTTGTTGCTCTTTTAACTCAGTTTGAATATTTCAGCTCAATAGCCTCTATGTAGTTGTCAGTGTAAACAGCTCCTCATTAAATACGAGCTCTGGTAGTCACATCAGAAGTTAATGGTTCTTCAAACGTGAAAATAAAGATAACAGTAGGCTTCTCTCTATGACTATAACATCATCATTTGTTCACTAGAGGAAAGATTTTACCAGTACAGCTATTAATCTCATATGAATGCTTATAAAATAAGCCTGTATTAGTGAACAGGCAAAAAAGAAATATTTTGTCTCCCTAAATATGCAATGAATACAAAAGCTTCACTCTGCACTCTAGTTCTGGACATAGAAGGGATGAAGTAATCCACTTCTTCAGAGCAGATATAGTCTTTTATATCAACAAGTTATCATATCTTCTACTGAAAAAGGGACAATTATGATCAGCTAATTTTCATATTATATATATTAGGAATTATGTGAACATGTGGCAATTGGGGGAAAATGTATAGGGTAGCTGCAAGAAGAGTTTGTTTCCTTCAACAGTTTGATGCTTGCTAGGGGAAACCTGAGGAGATGCACTACACAGCCCAGGGGACAGAGATCTAATTAACCAAAGAACTATCCTGACAGGTCAGATCAAGCCCCATCCAGATGGATATTCCACGTCCAACACTAGAAAAGGTTGATGTTATTTAAATGTATGCAAACTTTGGCATTTTCAGTGGTCAATTACCCTGATGCTACCTTGGCATCCAAGACTCTGGTATAAGGGACATTACAGTTGAGATATGCTGAGAGTAGATGATCAATAGTTCTGCATTCAATTTACTTTCCACCTTAAAGGTCTTTTGAACCTCAAAAACATTTTCTTGTAGGTCTCCTCCTAAAACAAAGAGCTCCATCCTTTTAAACCTCTCTGCACTTAGTCTAACTCCACTCCATTCTTCTTGAGATATGAAGACCAGAACTATCCACAGGACTCAGGATGTAGACTTGATCTCATACAGTAGCAAAATGATGCTCATTGTCTTATTAAAGTAGCCAAATGATGCCCGTTGCCTTATTCTTAATTCCCCTCCTAATGATGTTCAATATGTTCTTGGCCTCCTTTCCATCTGCCAGTGTTCATTCTGTGATTTAGTGGCCTATCAATGACGACTCCAAGATATCTTCCCTGATAAACTGGAGTTCAGCATCATGGAGATAAGCTTTAGTTTTATTTTATTTTTATTTTTTTTACATCATTTTGCACCTGCCTTGAACTTAATAGACAACTTTTTTGCCCACATGAGGTCTTCCTGGAGTTGCTTATTATTGGTACTGCACTGAACTACTGCAAAGAGCTGAGTATCATCTACAGACTTGGGGATTTTAGTATGGACTCCCTTGTTCAGGTCATTGACAAGGTCGTTTAATAAAACAGGTCCTAGCACTAGTCCATGGTCTAGTCATTGTGTAGATATATACTTAATACTTTTTTTTTTTTTTCCTACAACGACAAAACAATTAAAATATAAGGGTTAAACAGAATAAATAATGAGGACATCACTGTTTACATTAGGTAGCTTTTAGCTGGGTAGCAGAATTCTAGTTATTAGGCACCTGAGAAAGAGAAGAGAATGGCTTAAAACAGATTTTGTGCTCATTATTCTGTCCTGTGTTTTTGTCCTGAAAAACTTAGTACACGGTCTACTCTTCCACATCCCCTTGGATGTGTTCACCAGTCTCTGGTTTCCTCTGATCATTGAACTGAAGAGCATTGAGGCATAGGACAATGATCATGAAGTATTGTAAAGTAAATATTAAAATTGTCCATTTAAGCATAGCAATATAGAGGAACATAATATACAATTTGTCAAATCACTTCTGAACACCAATTACAAGCTTTTATTTTTAGTTTATGTCTTAATGACTGTGTTGCTTTTAGCGCTGACTTCCCCATGGAGCATGGAACAGAAGCAAAAGTCAACAGGCCTAAATGGTCTATAAAAACCATCATCCAAATGCAAAGGTGGTAGACAAGAGAGTCTGTGGCCCCAATGTGAACAAGAGAGACTTGAGATCTCAACAGGAGTGGAGATAAGAAAGAGCTGTAAATGTAGGCTTATTATCATATTATTGTATTTAGCACTGGTTTAGTAGGAAAGTGGGGAGTCCACAGTGCGCTGATAATAAGCAAAACTCTGTATTTGGTTGATCTCCTTGGTAAATTTGCATGGATCACAGACTCCATCTAAAGGCTTTTATTCTAAGAGCTTAGCTCATTTTTTATTTCTCTGTTATCAGATGCCATGAGCAATACAGATCAAACAGTTCTCTTCTGGCTCACTGTGGCAGTTTTACCCAGCTGTACAGCTGAGCTCCACCACAACTGCTCTCTTACTCCCCCTCCTCAAAGAGAAGGGGGGAGAAAATATGATGTTATTAGCTATTACTAACAAGCCAGAGCAGTGAGAAACTAAAAAAGCAAACTAAAAACACCTTCCTCCCATCCACCCTCTTTCGCCTGCTCCCCTCTAAGTGCTGCAGGGGAATGGGGGCTGTGGTCAGTCCCTGACGCTTGGTCTCTGCCGCTCCCTCAGGGTCCCTCCCTGCCCCTGCTCCCCATGGGGTCCCTCCTATGGGATGCCGTCCTTCCCAAACTGAGCCTGTGAGGGCTGCTCACAGGCAGCAGCTCTTCAAGCACTGCTCCCACACGGCTCCGTCCCACGGGGTCCATCCATCCCCCAGGAGCAAACTGCTCCAGAACAGATCCCCCACGGGTGGGTGGCAGCTCCCCCCAGACCCCCTGCTCCTGCGTGGGCTCCTCTCCACGGGCTGCAGCTCTGGCCCGGGGCCTGCTCCTGTGGGGGCTCTCCATGGGCCACAGCCTCCTCCAGGCCACATCCACCTGCTCCACTGGGGGCTCCTCCATGGGCTGCAGCATGGAGATCTGCTCCATGTGGCACCCACAGGCTGCAGGGCGATAGCTCCTTTTCAGAAACGCATAAGATAATACACAGAAGGAGTGTTTCTTCCCTTTTATCCTGCACTTGAAGATATCTGCCTCAAAATAGATATTGCAACTTAGCAGAATGCTCTGAGATTTAAACAAATAACAACAAAACAACCAAACAACCAAAACCAACTTATTTTGATTTGCAAATATCAGTGTTTTGACAGAAATACTGTTTTATTTACATCTATCACTTTAGATGAGAACTACAAGCTTTTTTTTTTTTTTTTTTTTTTTTTTTTTTTTTTTTTTATCTCTCCCCTCCTTCCCGCCCCCCACCCCCCTGTCTGCTAACAGTCAAATTTGAAAATTCAATATCATATTTAAAAGGATTCTTCTTTAACTCCCTAGTAATATATCTAATTTGTGGAACTGGGGGTTTAGCTCTCATGTTCTCCCTTCACTTTTAATTTGTGCAAGGTGAAACAGAGCAGCTCCGTTCTTTATAATACTCTCCTTTTTTCTCCCTCCATCCTCTCTTTGTGCCACTGTCCTGGTTCTCCTTTGTTCTTCTAGTCGAGAAACGTGCAAGAGGATTTATACAGAACTCTCTGGCCAAGTGCTGGGGAGACAAGTTTCCCTTCTCTTGCTCTCTGGGATTAGATTTCTGTTCTATTCATCTAATTTTCTATCTTGTTATGTCTCTCTCTCTTTCTTTCTTTCTTTCTTTTTTTTTTTTTTTTTTTTCCTAAAGAGTAGCGACATTATCCAGCCTTGTTTTTCTTCAAATTACATTTCTGAAGTGCTTTCTCTACATTCTAAATCATGCCTGCAATGTTCACTGTACACACATCTTTCATAGCACAATGTTTTCCTGTCTTTTGACTTTTTAGTCACATGTAATACAAACTTAGCACTTATATTTCTCCTGATCTCCCCAAGCTCCACTCTGTCCCTTTCTAATGGTTTTTGAAATTCCTTCCATCCCATTCTTGCTATATATTTTAAAGTGCACAGTGCTGTCCTTTCAGCTATGTTGCTAGAAAACGTCATTCATTTTGGTATTTGAATGTCTTCCTGATGGAGAAAAAAACAACCAACCAACAAACAAACAAAAAAACAGACCACAACAGCAACAACAAAAAAAAAAAAAAAGGAAGAAAAATAATATGCATTCATTTTTTTTTTTTTTATTTCAATTAGAAAATCTCTATAGATTTAAATTCTAAAATCTCTAAACATACCACAAAAAGTCAGGGAGTAGATGGACAAGAATTTTAAGAAAAAGTTGTTGAAGAGAGTTTATCAGTTTCTTCTTCAGCAAAACTGAACCAAATCCAGTATTACCTTGATAATCAACCAGAATACAAAACACTGCTAGTCCCACAGCTCAGTTAACCTAAGCTTACCTTTCTGTCTCAAAAGTGGGAATAATTTTGTTTTACATTACCTGAGCTCAAGACTTTGACCTCCAAAGAGTGACAAATGCTGTTCAGCTATACACGAAGACAGCGTTAATTACTGTTTTGTAAGGGATGAAGTTATGATTACCGTACTCTTTTCAATGAGGAGTAACACTCAGAGCATACTAAAAAGAAAATTACATAGTGTTGCTCACCAGGAGGAAAATTGGAATTAGAGTTATTGTAGGTAGAAGAATATTGTTGCTGTCCTTATTAACTGTAGATGTCACATTACTTGCATGCTGGTGGAGTCATTTCTGTCTTGGTGGGAAGTAACAAAAAAGAATGTAACAAATATTTTTGATACAAATGTGTATTTTTTTCATGCATATTTTGTGCATATTAATTATTTCTGTTTGTTGTTTAACATGTGGTCAAAAGGTACAGCTTTAGGAAAGTAGTATGGCTTTATTAAACTACTTGTTTTAGAGACTCCCAGTGAACACATCCTTTCTGACTGCAAAACATTTCATATTATTACTGTACAAAATATAATGAAAATATAGTAACCATTGTCCAGAAGCCAGCATCCTGTTGGCTACCACAGCTTGATCTAAGAGTTTACTAGATGAGGGACAACTGTGAGACCACAGATGGATACTGAGAAATATGTTGGGTGTAAGAACCTTCCCCAGAAGCTGCGAACCAAGGAACAAATGAGTGAAACAGTGACTGCAGTATAGTAGTAGTTTATGTGGTAAAAGCTTACAGAAACCACAAAAAAGAGGAGCATCATAAAAAGTAATATGAAGGAAGACAAGGAAATCATTCTGAAGGCATTTGGAAAAATTTTAAGGCAGAGGTTATAGAGAAAAACCATGGAGATGGAAATGGAAAAAGAAATCTAAAGTAGGGGTTCACGATGGACATCATTTGGGGTGTAAGGAAAGGATTATAAATCAGTTGTGTAAGAAATACTCTGCAGAGTAAGCCTTGGTGAAGAAGTACCTTGCCAACAAAGACCAATCAAATTATGTTGATGTACTGCAGAAGGATAAAAAGGGGTAAATGCTGCACTGAAAGCAGCAAACCACAACAGTTATCTGTGAAACACACTTTGTATTGGGTGGGAAAGACTTGTCAAAGTCAAAATCAAGTACTTAACAACCTGCTCTCAGGCAGATCAGGAAAAGGATGTAAGCATATAAATAACACATGAGAAGGAAGGCTAGAAATTAAATGTTTCAGTTTGGGACAAAGCTACAGGAGGAAAACACATCTCTCTTAATGGTTGTTAGTATTTCTTGATTTTCATGCCCTTGAGCTTTTAAATCTCATTTTTAGCTCTCTTTGGGAAAGAAATCAGTACAGTAATAGTGCAACAGAATCTGAGAAGCTAGAGACACCTTACAGACTTTTCCTCTGTTCTCACGTTTAACTACAGCCTGGTCTGCCAGGTAAGGGGGATATTTGAGGTTTTAAATGAAATTTTTGGAAATGTTGCCCATATGCAAATACTAATCTTACATGCTATATACAGCTTAGCCTGAAAAAATGTAGGAGATGAAGTGTTAAGATCTTCTCCCCAGCTGCATGGTGTCATGGGGCAGAGAAACAGTGCTGGACTAAACTTTGGCCTTCCTCATCTCTGGGCAGCCTGAGATCTTTATGTGCATTTATACCTTTTAATATAAGGATAGAAACTGATTATTTTTTAAATTTATTTATTTAATTGCTTTGAAAAAGATGGCATGTGTAGGATGAGTACATAGTTTTTAGAATGACAATTTGCAGTGAGGACTATTATCTTTTACTTGCCGACTAGATGTATAGAGTTGTAAGGACATTAAAAAAATCAAAATAGTGACCCTGTACACACCATTTAATAAGATGAAAGGCAATGGATGAGTCTGGTGGCAAAACCAGCTGAGTCTGAATTCCCCTTTAGGGAACCTCAGTCACTTGTCCTGGTTATTTGAGCTGAGAAGATTATACACTTTGTTATATATTGTGTTGGGTCTTGCAACTAATAGCCCCTTAATGTGGTAATTTGTGTTTACATGTATATCTTATTTCTCAGTAACATACAGTAGTTTTTGCTTTTGATCATTGTTTTGATTGCTGTGCTAACTAGTCCCAAATACCACTGAAGATCTTTTCCACTGCTGAGAATCAAAATAAAATTTTAGGATCTGAATGGCAATATTAAACACAAGTAGAGTGACTTCCTTTCCCCTGTCATCGCTCAATGCTTTACATACATCTTTTCCCTTCTCCATCATGGTACATACTCCACACTGTTTCAACTCCAATGCATTTTCTTTTCCCAGCTCTCTCTTTTTTCCACTTCTCTTCTCATCTTTCATTCTGCCATGCTTTCCTTTTATTCTGTTCCTCTTTTCTTCCAATTTCTCTTCCTTTGCAGACTCCCTTTCCTACTTCTTCTTGGTCCTACATCTGCCTGTTCTCACTTGTTTAAGTGGAATCTCTCTCTCCTTCCTTTCTAGTTTCTTTCTGTTGGAGCTGGAAATCTCGAGGTGGCATTCAGGAGTGGACTGATCTTTTTACATATAGGAAATGCATCATACAACTTGGCATCAAGCCTTCTGCCTCTGCTGCCTGCAATGGCTCTTCATCTCAGGCTAGGCTTAGGGAGCATGCCAGCAAATTGACATTTCCAGTCTGGAAAAAGATGTTAATGTATGCTGTGATAGTCATTGTGTTACAGAATTAAATGAAATGAAAATAAATTTCACTAAGGGGATATCTCTATAGTGATTCAAAAATTATGGTAGTTGTTTATGTTCATTTTCATCCTGGAAATAAGATATCTTTAATATGCTGAGTCAGGAACAATTAGGATGCTGCACCAGCATGGGCAAGGTACTTGCAACAGGGTAGTAATAGACATGCTGTGTCAGAGAGTGCTTACAGAGAGATAGAAAAACATAAGGTATGGATTATTTACAGGATACAATTAGGAAAACAAAAACAACAAAAACCACAATGACAGGAGCTTTACCTTGGCACACATAATGAAGCTGTTAGGCTACACCTTGTGAAATCAAGCATAAACCATGTAATACTTAACCACTTCTTATTGACCTGGTTTCATCTTTCCTGCAACTGAAATTCCCATTTGTGTGCAGAGTAAGAACCAAAAGGGCAATAAGCTGGGATGAGACAGGAAGGTGCATCTGTAAACCTTTGGGGGAACTGTCTCCAATTCTCTGCTTTCTCCACAGGATTTCTAGCTCCCTTGTTCCTAAGCTAGCCCATGGTAGGGCAGGCTGCTCATTATGCACAAGCTGGAAGCAGTGTATCAGGGTCATACTGGTTTGCCCAGGGCTTTCTTTCCTTTCACAAGACCAGAGTGAGCAGTTTGGTGGTGCAGGATGGGCTGGAAAAGGGACTCTGTATATGAACTCGCCTAAACTCATTTTTTTTTTTTCTAATTTTTAAAGAGTAAACGTTGGTGGACGCATTGGGACCTGAGGGTCTGATTTGCAAATATCACAGGCATGCCTTGTCCTGTAAGGCCTAGGAAAAGCTATGGCTTTATGTAGTCTTCAGACCCCAAGCCAAAAAGCATCTTATTGCAGGGAAAGATGCCCATGGACTGAGAAAGAGCTTACACTTGGTGTAACCCCACAGTTATTCCCACCACCATCATTGTCATGCCAGCTCACCGGTCTGCTAATCAGCATCTCCCACAGCAGCACCCGCCTGACAGCTCACCCAGCAGTGATGTACAGCAAACAGCACCACATAACTTCTCTGTGTATTGGTGAGGACCAGGCTTCCAGCACTGCTTGAAGGACCACAGCTTTGTAGCATACACTTAGTGCCAAACACACTCTATGGCATGGGATTTTACAACAAGGAGACTCAGTATGCACCCTGGAGGACATTTCCTGGCCCAAGGAGTGGTATCAAGTGAGAAGTGGTGCAGAAACAGCTGCCAGGAAGAACCAAAAATGTGCAGGGAACTGTTACAAAGATGCTCCATCACAAGGAATTAAATGATCTGGGCTCTCAGCTTCAGAGGGGGAAGTAGCGAGAGCGATAATGTCTCTAAAAATATTTAAAAATACAGTGCTGCAGGGTTTGACTGCAGAGTGCTGTGGGAACTATGGGGTAACTAGGGTGGAAAGAGGAGATGGATTCAGTCCTGAAAAAGGACCACCACATTTATCACAACTGCACTAGATATCCCTGGAGTAGGATGAATGAAAGGGAAAACAGAATGACAGGATTTTGTCCTATTCATATTCTCTCTGTTGAGGAAGGGAGAGGGAAGTGTGCTGTTAGCAGAATATTAATGAGCAGTCTGGTTTGTGTCCTGACGTGGGGAGTCGCACAAGGTGCTTGCTATAAACAGCAGCAGAGGAGCTGAGGGTGACTTCTGCCCAGAGCATCTCTGCCAGCTCTACCTTGGCAAGCACAGCCCTCTCCAGGGCTGACCCTAACAGCTAGATATGTGTTCAGGGACAAGGGAAAGCTGATATAATGCAGGAAAGCAAAGCTAGATCCCTTTCTTACTTCCTAGACCGTGTGCTTGCCAAGCTACTCCTGTTGTCTTTGGCCATTGTCCCACCACCACTTCAGGGAGTCCACTGCTCACTTTTGGAAAGTGCCCAGGCTGCTTTCTCCCAGGAGAAAGGAAAGAGTTTGGTCACCAAAGGTGTGATGTGAGGTGGGCATGACATATATTTCTTTGTCTTGAAAGAGCTTGATTGTCAATTGTGTCTGATATATGATTTATCCTTGCACTTTATCCTTGCAGCAGTGCTCCCCCAGCACTGCTTCTGGTGCAGCTGTGAGCTTATGGGCCTTTTAATGAAAACCCAGTCTCAGTGGGATGTAGTGCAATGGCTTTCCATATCAGAAAAATCTGGTCTTCAAAAAAATTGTTCAGAGCATTTAGTCCACCATTGTCTGTTGCCATGATGACTTATTTCTTCAATAATCTGTTTGAATGTGAAGCAAACACCTGAAAGTTGCAGTGCTATACATAGTTTTAGCAGCCAAACCCATACCAAATACTGAGATCACCATTAAAATCTATTTAGGTTGCAATTTCTTCTTTATTGATGGGTCTTGTTTCTGTCTGTCTGGGAAGTCATTGCTACAGCTTATTCTTAAGCTTGGTCCCCAAAGGAAATAAAGCTTTCTTGGCCTCTGTGTCTTTGTACGTGTCTGTGTTTCTATTCTACTCCCTTAACTTTTGAACTGTAGACAACTTACAACCTACACTAGAATATTTTACCCAGCTGAAAATAAGCAGCTGGGTAAATGAAAGAGACAGCAGTAGTGCCTTTATAGAGGACAAGCTATTGTTGATCTCCCTCCCCCCCCCCCCCCCCCCCCCAAAATCCATAAGGAACTGATGGCAAAGGGTATTAGGCTTCATCAGTTCTGTTGCTCAAAGTATCATTTTTTTTCTGTACTAAAACTATGCAGCAGGAATGAGATCCTTCTTATTAGCACCTCTGCAGCTGATGCCGCTGGAGGATATTTCCAGGTAGCCAATGAGTCAATCAGCCAGTCTGTGCTGGAAGAATATTACAGAGCACTGCTGTGAGCCACCATCTGACATTTCAGCTTAGTCCTTGGGCAACACTTAGTCTTTTTGATATTGTCAGGTGGCATTTCAGACAAAAACGCAGAGCAACATTTCTTCTGAGAGCAGTTATATAAAACTGACAGAATTTCACCACACACGACATAGACGTGAGATCACTCCAGATAAAATTTGTGGTTAGGTGTAGGTGTCTGGGGACAAATGGTATCATAAGTTTAGTCCAGGTCCAGACTGAGCTTTACTTCTGCCTTATATTTTCAGAAGTTGTCATGAGCTTTTAAAATGACAAAGCACACTGCTCCACACAACATAGGTATAAACACCTCTGTCGTGAATTTCCTTTGTCAATAACATAGTGAGGGCTCCTTTCTGCTGAGGAAACCAGTGCCCACGTGCAGGAACAGTCAGTGCTGGGAGAAGAAAGGGAAGCTCGATGTAACTTCATGCCAGGATCACTTGGCACTAACTGGCTTTTGCTGACTCCTTTCTCTCCCATATTTTTACTCTTTATGTCTTCCCTCCCATCGCCGGCCATGTGTCTGTCTCTACTGCTGTCCTTTTACCAACCTGTCTTGGTGCCCATCTCGAGACCTCCCTGTTTTGTGCTCATTCCTCTCCCTTCTCTGACAGTGGGAGGTGGCAGAAGGTCAGACTTTTTCCTCCAAAATCCTCTGCCATTTCCACCTGAATATTCTGGAAAGCTTTTGCACTATCACAAGGGCAAATGTTCCTGCTCATGCCACATTTGTGCTCTCTGCTCTGGGCTGCAAGGCAAGGAAATAGCTCCTCCTTCCTCAGTGTGCCTATATCTGACCAGGCATCTGCCTTATCATGGACAAAGAAGATCCTCTTTGGGACAGGATTTTCCTTAGTACAGAGTCCTTCTCAGCCTGTGGTTGTTGCTTTCTTCTCACTCATCCACTTACATTTTTCCACCATGCACACGGAATGTTACTTGTGGCATTTAAAGGAAGTAGCTTGGCCATTGCTATGGATTTCTGAGAACTTGATTATAACACAGTTTGCCTCAAAAAGTTTTTGTTTCATTTTGCCCCCCCCCCCCTTTATTTTTTTTTTATCAGAGAAATGATCTTTCAGTTTAACTCTACCTGTAAATATTTTATTGTCTTGTACAAATATGATTTATATGTAAATGCCCTGATACCATTTGGTCCTATTTACATTATCTGCACTTACCAGTCTCTGTTACCTCAATTGCCTTCTTTTTCAAAGAGGAGGTTTGTTAGCTTTCTCCTCACAGACACAAATCCAATTTGAATTTTACTTACCATTCAAATATTATTTTATTTTTTTATATTCTGACATTCTCTCCAGTGGAAAAATGCTTCTGGCAGTTACAGAGCTAAGCAGTCATAGTGCCTGCTCAAAGGCAGGCAGGCAACTTTTCAATACATGTTTGAAGCTTTGTTTTTTATGTTTTCTATGGAAATGAAGGAAATTGGGTATCTCATTAGTCGCTTAGACAGTAACAAATCTAAGTGTTTACCATGTATCGATTAAACAGCATATTCCTGCTATTTGTTTCTTGAGCAAAACATTCCTTTCTGTAATGACAGAAAAACAAGGAGCTTTTAGTATTTATTTTGTAAAGGTTTAATTTATGCTGTAAAGCAAAACAGAGCTTTAAATGCATGCAGACATCCCCAAGCCTTCCGCCAGCTACTGAATTCAGGGACTGCTGGCCATTGCTCTGGAAGTGGGCAATTGAGATACAGATTTAAGGTAGCTACCAGAGTAGTTGAATTGGATTTCTCTTGGGTTCAGCATCCCACAGAGTTTTCATCTTGCCTACATGCAGGCTTGCTAGCTTGCCTAAAGTTGGCCCACAATGTCCTACATAAGATATAGTTGAAGCAGTGTAAGAGAAGGTTTTCATTTTGGGGCATTTTTTAATTTGGAATCTCTTGGGTTATTAAGGACTCTCTTCAGTTAAGATGAGTCCTCAGCTACTACTGGTCACCATGCTAGAACATCTCATTAGCAGCTAAGTTTTCTCCTACACTGCAGATGTTTCTGGACCTCAGAATATCTCTTTTGGAAATCTCTTGATTTATTTTTAGGATTTCATTCATCTTCCTTCCTTCCTTCCTTCCTTCCTTCCTTCCTTCCTTCCTTCCTTCCTTCCTTCCTTCCTTCCTTCCTTCCTTCCTTCCTTCCTTCCTTCCTTCCTTCCTTCCTTCCTTCCTTCCTTCCTTCCTTCCTTTTTCTTGCTTTCTTGCTATTTCAGCCCATGTCTGTAACTGTAGATCTCAGTCATCTCATTCTTCACGTATGATCTCCCAAGCCTTTTCTAAACTAATGATAACTCCAACTGCCTGTAAACATCATTGAAAAATATCCCACTGATGTATCAGATCACTGATGATGATGAAGAGAAAAGAGAAAATGATGTGAAAAGAGAAAAAAAAAAACACTCAAAGTTTCATCCCTACCTTTGAAAAATTCTCTGATAAATGCCAGTTTCATTTTCAATAATAAATAAATGCCAGTTTCCATAAGAAATAAATGCTGGTTTCATTTTCAATATCTGACATAATTTTCTCTCTGAAATAATGAAAACAATAAAAAAAAAAAAAAAGGAAAAAAGAAAGAAACAAACAATAAATCCATCCAGTCAATCACTTTACAGTGCTCATATTTATATTTGCTTCTCCAACTTCAGCAATACATTATTATATGGGGAAGCTTGTCATCTATTACATGTAAGTCCAGATGGATATGATCCATTTATGATCCATTGTGCAGTTTAGAATTCTTTTTTGAAAATCAGATTCTTATTGAACACAGATATTGTATGACACAAGTCACCTTTGATAGCTACTGTTACATTTTATCTGGTTTCCTTTTTGTTTCTTTGGATTTAACTGCTTTCCATAATTTAAGATCTGCCTTGAAGCTGTGTAGGCTACTGAGACTACAATATTTTCCATCATTGCCCAAGTGATTAGTCTGTTTTCCTCCTTTTCACTCCATCTCTTTCTCTTAAAATGGTTGTATTATTATTATTTTTTTGTTATTTTGTTTTCTTCTTCAATTTCATCTGAGCTTATGATTTTTATTTTATTTTTTCCCAGAAATGTTGTGGTAATTTTCATAGCCTTGTTCCCATTAGCAGTGTACTCATTTGGGGGCTTTAATTTCTCAAAAAAAAAAAAAAAAAAAAAAAAAAAAGTCCTTTGGAAGTCAGAATCCTTAGTTACAACAATTAATTTTGTTTTTCCTCAAGTTTAATTTGACTTGAAATATTTCAGTTCCCAGAATCCCAGTGTATTTTCAGCAGTCACCGGTAATTAAAATTGACTAAAATCACATTGCTTCTGCCTGATGGCAGGACAGCCACAGGAGCTCTGTTCTGAGTGTGGGAGGTAAACATGGAGCAGATCTACAAATATGTTTGCATTTGCTGATGTGAAACGAGGGGTGAGATTATCTAGAGAAACCATAAGAAAAGAGAAGAATCAGCCCAAGACAGACCTTCATGAATAAAAAGAGACTGAAAGAGAAAGAGTCACACAGAAGCCTCCGGTGACATCACAGTATATTACTGTTGTGGAAATAAATTACAACAGAAGCTCTGCAGCCAATGTATGAGAATAAATTGAACAATCCTAGATGAGTGATGATTCTCATTGGTAAGACTGAAAAGCTCTCAGTAACAAACAGGGGCAACATACATTCCCCAGTTAAATAAATAAAAGATAAAATTCTGGTGCAACTCTAGTTTGTGAATGTGTTTATAGATCAGAAGTCATATATTTGTTGTTCTCAAACTAAATCCCAAGGTATAATGTAGCTATTAACATGGCATTACACATCCACAACAAATTCAAAACTAAGGGGTATGAGCTATTGCTTAAGTCTTGTGCTACCATGAAACTATTGCACAAAAGAAAAGATAATGTGCCTTGATTGTCTTATTGCATAGGTCTTCATTTGAACTCAGAATCTATGGTCTAAGCACGGCTTCACTCAGTGCATGGTCTTTTGCAGCCTGGCTGTTGGTCCTAGAAATGCAACACTTGGTCATTTGTTCATGGCTAAGTTATTAGTATTCACATATGTTCTGGATATCTCCAGCAAAACCACCGTGGATCTTGAGCTGTCATTGTCAGGAATGAAAGCACTTCCTCAGGTGGTAAAAAAAATAAAAAATAAAAATAAGAGAGAGAGAGAGAGAGAGAGAGGGAGATTTAGATTAGTGAAAAAACTGCCACTTTTCCTTGCTGAGAGATAGTGTGCTGAGGATTATGGCAACATGGGGAGGAGTTCTTACTCCATAGTAGGTTAGCTTGAATGCTAGGAAGTCTTTTTTTTTTTTTTAAACATACTAAAATAGTGGCCAGTGAGACCTGATTTCATAATTATGAATTTAGAAGTATGTTCCTTCAGACAGTGAGGTCCCACACTTTCATTTTTCTATTGACTTGCCCTAATGCTATACATTTAGGGGGACGTAGTCCCCAACAAATGCAGGGAAAAGGACTTGACCGTTGTTTGCCAGGCTGGGACACCCTGCAAGAGTGGTGTCTGTCCTTCTGCAAGTACGGGGATGTACTGCTTGCATGAGCACTGAGAGTTAAACTGTGTTTTCTGGGAGAATTACATAAACGTCTACTCAATAGAACAATTCACATTATTACACTGATGGTTTACTTGGGGATATATAAAACTGCATTTGGCAAAACAGAACTTAATATATGCTCAGCATTATGATTCACTAGTACAAGTTCCTTTTACTAGAGCTTGACAGGTTTAAATCACACCTCTGCTTGCTGTTTTTATTTCATGCTCTCCATATTTCTGAGATTTCCACTCTTGATACCTGTGCAAGACAAAGACAGAAGAGCCAAAAGTAAAAACTGTTCCCTCAGGATTGGCTCAGGTAAGTGCTAATTAGAAATGTAAATACTATCCTTTATAGTTTTATGTAGAATTTAGTAGATAGCAGATGAAGGGAGGTTAATTCTTAGGTGAACACTTTAAAAATTATTTCCCTGTGTAAAAAATCTCCACAAGACATTTCATTTTTTGATATTTTCTCTGCTTCATGATGGCCTAATCATAATCCAGACCCATGGATGATTTTCAACACAGCATTTGCTTGCCAATAATCAGAGCTCAGATCTCTGCACAGGGAAGTGAGACATCATTTAAAATGACGTTAATCTGAAAACAAAGAAGCACCAAAATAGCAGTTCAGAACAGGCCCTCCCATTTGCACTTCAAGCCTTGTATACTTGCATGGCCTGTGCCTGTGTTGCAAATCTCATCAAGCAGCAGCAGCAGTGTTACTTTTGCCCTTGGAGAGAACTTGCCTTGGAAATGCTGAAAGAAAAAACAAACTTGGCATGTAGTTCCTCTCTAAGTAACTGCAGAAGGCAGAGGATAACACAGCTATTGTCAATAATTCATCTGGAAGATTGATGTTCAGTGCAATTGAGCTGAGGGATGGCAAAGCCTTTCTGAAAGCTGCCTCCTGTCCTGTCTTGTCCTTGGCCACTTGGGCTGCTGAGTGTTCAGGCATACTTCTGAGGGCAGCAATGGAGAGTGGAAGCCATACTTCTCTTGCATCTTTCGCTGTTATCCATTAGGGCAGTTTTCCAGCTGGTTTACTGTTTTAAGAACCGGAAAAAAAGCTCAGCGCTCCACCCTCCACTTTTCCCCACATGAATAAAAACCAGTAGTTGATAAAGAAAAGTTAAGATACACTTGGCTTTGCTTTCATGGTGTGACTAATCAGCAAATGGGGGCAACTTACTGCTTGCATACAAAAACCTCATTCTAGATAACACGTTCTAAACCTTCTCAACATCTAGTAAACCATATAGTAAGCACGTTTTTATCTCTTCTGCAGAACTAAGCCATGTTGTCAATATTTTTCCCTCTTCAATGTCATTATAATGTTACCTACAGTCCTCCAGTGTCAGCAGACTAAAGGCTATGCTCCTTCTTGACGTAGTCTGTATGCAGCAGCCACCTGTTAGTTCAGCTGATTTTCAATCTGAAGTGGCAAGACTTGCTGTGGAATCAGGTGCTGCAAGGAAGTATTTCTTTGTGAAATGTTTTACATGCTCTTTTATTGTATTGCCCAAACAAACCCTTGTAATTCTTCTAATTTATATAATTAAAAAAATAAATATATATGTAAATAGCTATTTGCTGTTTCCCTCCTCAGCTTTTGCCTCCTGCATGGGTCTATAGTGAGCTAGCAAGATGAAAAGTGGTATCTCACATGGTAACTGGTGTTACCATGAGCTGAACATCTGGAACCTTTTAGAAGCCTATCCTGAAAGGGACTTCTCCACGATTTTATTTATTTTTTAAATTCATACTCCGTAAAAAGAGCTTTAAACACAAAGACTTTGGAGACTTCAGGTAGCTCACATTGGATGGAGCTTTGAGCAACCTGGTCTAGTGGAAGGTGTCCCTACCCATCACAGGAGTTTGGAACCAGGTGGTCTTTAAAGTCCTTTCCAATCCAAACCGTCTTCTGATTCTGTTTCTACAATTCTATGTTGTTTATTTTGCTGAAGAGTCATCTTTTGGTGGAACAGAACAAACCAATGAAAAGCTCTGTCTTGAGAATTAAAAAGCTTTGTACCTGGATGGCAACATCTGCAGAAGAGCTTGTGGTAAAGAAAAAACAGTGACAGCTATGAGACTCACCTGGCTGCCTGATCTATCCACTGTTGCGGATCCAAGTTACTGATCCTCCACCACAGAACTGCAGAATCACTTTTAGCTACCCTTTGTTTTTTACTTCTTTTTATTCTTCTTGGATATAGTCAATTATCCCTTGATACAATGATGCTTTAAAAGATGGATCCTAACATAATTTTATAGTTTTAGATCTTTGTCTGTGATTTTTATTATTATGTACTAGAACCCCATTACATTAATAATATAATAATCTCAACTGATGTTACCTGATGGATGCATACTTTTTTATTTGCTTCATCAGCTGCTCTCATCCATTCTTGATTTTAGTTTCAGATTCAAAGTTGTTTTCACTACATTGTCTCAGATATAAAAAATGAAAACCATTTAAACTTGGCCAGGGGTGGGGGAAGAAGGAAAGGAGGAAAGCTTTTGGCACAACTGATTTTTCAAACTTTCTCCTCATGATAATAAGAAAGCATGATGGAGATTGAATGCCATGGCTGAATGGTTTTGTTTAGCTCTAAAAATTCAATTAAAATCAATTTTCATTGCAAAAGGAGGGGTTCTGAATAAATGATAAATGTTTCACATAAGTATTGTTCAGTTGGGAATAAATAAAGTGGAGCAAGATATGGGCATATTAGCTAACAGAATAACTAGACCTCCATGTTAAGTTAAATAAGATACTGGGATACAGGATATAGGAATATGAGCTACAAGATGAGATCTTATGTGGAGCTCCATTCTCTGATATGAAAAAATGATAGACTAAAGCTAAGACATGTATACATGACCTATCTGAAGGATCATGGATGAACCTTTACAGAAGGAAAATGAAAGAGCTTTTCTCTTGTTCAGCCTAGCACTACAAAGGCTTAGCTAAGATTATTGCCTCTAAAAACTTTGTAGGAGTAAATATCAGGACAAGAAAAGTACTCTTTACGGTTCTAAATAAGAAGACAAAAATGCCCCAAATGAGGTATTAGTACATTTTAGCTGGAACTAAGGAGAAATTTTCAAATTGTTGGGGTAGCCAGGGAGGGATAGATGCACAGGAGGAAGTGTCTGTGAAAAAGCACTCAAAACAATTTTAAATAAAAACTCAGGTTTTTAAATAAAAACAAAGGAAAATACTGCCTACAGAAGATAACAAACAACCCCAGTACTGCTCCTGTATCAGGATGCTTCAGGCAGAGGAAGGGGTTTGGTGGAGAGCAGAGGGGACACATGGCAGTCTCATGTGGCCAGAAGAAAAAATTGAACTGCCCTAAACCCAGATCTGTGCTGTAACTGCTGACGGGCTGACTGAATGGGCATGCCCTATTGTGGCTGCTTTGTGGGTGCAGTGAAACTCAGCCAAAAACTGTGGTGAGTTTTGGAATGACCTGAGCTATACTTTTTAACATATTCAATACGTATGTGGAAAACAAACCAATTTTCTCTGATCTTATGGAAACTTTGATTTGAAATGGTACTATTTTCACCAAGTGAAAGCTCTATTTAACACTGATTTTGTGACATTTAGAGTAATTCATTTGGTCATTTAAAACACCTGTATTGAGAGACAAATCTCTTCCCCTTCCAAAATCCCTAAGATACTCTTGCATGGGGAAAGACATGGAGATAAACATTTCTTAAATATCTGAATGTAGTTCATTGCTATAACTTGCACATTTCTTGTTACTTTAGACTCCAACATTTTTGGTGCATTAGTTCACCCTTGTGTTAGTTTTGTGTCGCACGCCTGGGACCAAAATGACCTGTACTTGCAGCAGCAAAGCAAGGAACCAGTGGGAGCACTGCACTGCCGTCAGGTTGCACCTTCAGCAGGCGATTTCTGCAAATACAGTGGGTCTTTCCTGTTCCAATCTCTGACAAACTTGCACTGGTGCTCTGTGTCTGAGCACATCCAAGCTCTCTGCTCCACAGCAAAGGCAAGCAGCATAAGGTAGAAAGCTGGATGGAGATGAAAAACTTGCTACAGGTAGCAAATCAATTTGTCTTGTTAGCTTTGTCAAGCTTGAAAACTGATGTGCTTTTCTCATCTTTCCCTCAGTACCTTTATTCTCCCAATTTTGACCACTAAAGATTTCAAGTTTTTGGGGGCAGGGATTATTTCTTATTGGTAGAGGTGTCAAGACATCTCAGCAGAGAGGCAACAAATGAAAAAATGAGGCACTTTGTTAGCAGAAAATAGGAAAGAACTTCTAGTCCCATAAAGGTTATGAGGTCAAAATATAGCCTAAATTGCAATATGCTCCTTTATTCTTCAGGTTAGACATTACATCACCCACAGTATTTTGAAGTTTGTTCTGGAACAAATGACTGGGCTGGCACATATTGTTAGCCTAAAATCCAATTTCTAGGTTAGTTCTTGCTTATTCTAAACAGAATGTATCCAGTCTTACAGCTTCTCTGAAATCCTGTCTCATGCAAAAGAGCAAATTAGAGAGCTGTATGGTCGTGTGTGGGTGTAGTGGAGGAGGTAGAGAAGAGAAAGGATTTGTGTTTACTTCATATCCCCAAATGCTCAATTAATTGCTTTCCTTTCTCCCTCCCTCTTTGCCCATGATGACAGCAAAATCAGCTCTTGTCTACTGTTATAAATTGCCCCTCTGCCAAATGAACACATGGTTATAGAATCAGATAGCTTTAATGACTGAAAGTCAAGGAAGTCTTAAAAAATAAAACTTCTAAAACACAGAAGAAAAGGGTATTAGATTTCCTGGTTTTGATATCAGCATGGATATTCAGCTTTTCACCTGTCAAATACAATGAGGACAGGCCTTCTGCCTGATGTGCTGGGGCAGAGGGAGGGAGGAAGATGCTCTCAGACTCTGAAACCTCTTCCCTGATGGAGGTGCCACTACTCTGTTGGGCTAATGCCTCTCATTAAATTGTTGAGAAATGAAACAAAACAAATTCTCCCATTCCTGAATTATGTTAAAGCTAGAGGTCAGATGCAAACATAAATTGAAATACTCAGTTGGATGTGGCCAGGCGTGTGCTGTTTAATGTGACACTGCCACAGTGTTTGTAAGCTTCTGATTAATAAGATGGCACAATTATCTCATTTACATATGTGAATCTGGACAATAGTGCTTTTTAACAAAATCTCTGAGAGCCCTGGTGGTGCCTAAACATTTGGCTCTTCCCTAGAAAGCCACCTGAGTCCATCCACAGCCACAGCTTGTGCAGACCCATGTTTCCCACCTGCCTGTTAACAGCCTGTGCTCCTGGGTGCTCCCCGTGCCTGCAGGCAACCTTCTCCTCCCTTCTCCCAGTGCTGCAAGAAAACTGCATGAACCTTGAAATGCTTTGACCAGGGTTGTACATGATGCCTGCAACAAGGTACTTTTCTGGCACTAGCTGCCAGCTGATAAGAGACGTTCCCTCCCATGCCAGGGTGATTTTCAGAAGTTGTTCAGAAGCAATATGTGGAAAAGTTGCAGCTTGTGTGAGTTTTAGGGTGTCTCACTGTTACAGGTGTGAAATACATACATGTTCTTGATTTGGCAGACACTTCATTAACAACTTTTCATTGTTGTATGTAAGGGAGGAAGTTCTCTTTGCAAGAAACTTATTTTTCCTAACCCTCATCCCATCAGTTCATCGAATGAACCCCAGAGCTTCTATTTACTTATTTGTATTTGCAGAATACAAAAGCCCTACTTTTACAATGGACGCATTTCCTTCTTTTTCACCCTCATTCTCTCTCCCTGAAAGTCAATGTTCCTCCTAAAAGTAATTTGCTTTGCTGTAAATTTAGAGTGTGTTCGATAGTTATTGAAGTAGAGGATTAATGTATCTGTCTAGAGGCAGCAAAGACAACCAGCAAACCTCACCCCTCAGCTCTTGAAATACTGTGCAACTCTTGATAGGTTATTTCACTCTTAGGTCTCTCTTTTCAATAAAAAGTATCTGCCAGTTCTCACAGTCATCCTGTCTGTTACATGACTAAGAAGACCATACACAAGCAGAGGAACCAGCTGTGCATATGCCTGGAAGAAATTTTCCCAACTAACAGACCTACTGAGAAACATTACAGCACTTGAGCAAAATTGCTTTTTGCTCAAAAAAAAGCAATGCTTTTTTTTTTTTTTTTTTTTTAACATCTGCATAGAACATGTGCAAATGTAAACAGTCCCTCCTGTTTTCTACAAGCTCATGACAGACATCATGCCAGTTGATCAGGTAGTCCTGCACTTGGATTGTAAAAATATAGCTGTAACTAAGGGTTTGGTTTGTTTATTTATTTATTTATTTATTATTGTGTTCTGGCACCCCTTCAACCACAAAAAGACTGTCCTGTTTTACATCCCATCTCTTTGATAAACAGCCTCTATTATGTATGAGATTTTAGCAAGATGGATGAGTGCCAGTTGGCATAACTTCCTATTGTAATGACAAGCACCTTCTCCACCAGTCAACAGCAGCTGAACATGTTGATTTACATGCCCTTTGCACTGCAGATGAAGCTGCCTGACAGATTTTTATGGGGGAAGGAAGAGAAAATGACAGATGCTCTAAGCCGCACCCGTTGTTGTCACATAGGGGTGAGTTTTCCGGTGTGTGCATCACTTACAACTGGAGTCAGGGCTTCCCAAAAGAGCTCAGCTGTTATACAGGCTGTTATTCAGAAGAGCTCTGAGCTCATCAGGCATTGAGTACTTGAGAAGTCAAGTTCGCATGTGTAACAACTCTTCTTTTTTGGTCCCAATTCACCCACGTATCATTCCAATGTCAATTTAATCTAACCACTGAGTCTGAAGGAATTAAACTAGCATGGGGCCAGAGTGAATATATGCTGTCTCTTTTTGTTAGAGAAACAAGAGTTTGTTTCAGGTGTTACTCTCCTTGTGTTAATACGGTGCGTGCTGAATAAAGAGCCATTTCAACCGACACAGCTCAGTGAAAGTGCTGTGGGCAATACAAATAAACAAGCATGCTATTAAGAGGGAAGCTCAAGGGTCAGTCTCTCAGCCTCCTGGGGCCATGTCTGCATGCTTGGATCATGCTTTTGCTTCCAGTAACTCAGCTGAGACCTGGTGAGGCACCTACACCACTTAGAAGCTGATTTCTGGACATACTGTGTTGTGTGAGTATATAAGAGTGAGAGTCTGGGTCCAGCTAAGAGCAATGGATGTGCTCAGGCACTTCCCTCCCTGCCTTGGAGTATCAAGAGCCAGAGCACAGAGGATGCCTTGCATGAGATGTAGGTAGTAGACAAAACTGACATGGAGAAAGGGGTGGGATACTTCTTGCCCACAAGTCAAAACCATTCTGGCTATCTGGGCAGTATGAATTAGTATTAAAGCTTAGAGATTCATCTTGCTGATGGAGTTTCAGCAGTCAAAAACTGGAATGATGTATGAATGACTCAATCCAGACTCCTTCACTGGGTAGTGGAAAGAAACAAACATTTCCAGGCTGGATTCATTCGTTGATCAGAGGTGAACCATGCTGTAGAGATCTCACTGTCTTCATTGACCACACTGGGAACCCAGGGTGACAATTCCAGTGCAAATATCTATAATGTGAATACCCACCTCTAGTGAAATGAATCTCAGTTACTGTCAGTTCCCAGTACTTAAAGAGGAGAAAGTGGCTTAAAAGAGAAAAATACTCAATGATTTCCAAGATGAGACTTTCCTTCTTTGTATGTCTGTGGTAACCTTGTTAAGTCATGTTTGGTGAGATGACCAGGGAGGTATTCCTACAAAGAGTTGCACTGAGACTGTAGTTGAGGAGAACATAGTAAGGAAAGACAAGAAACAGAAATCTATTGAACTTTTCATTATTTATTCTGGACCAGGTATTTGCCAGCAAGGAGAGGGCTATGAAAGGTATAGAGATTTTTGTTATTTAAAACAAACCAAAACAGGAATGGGAAATAAGAAACAGATGAACTGTGATTAATCACAAATTAGCCAGCTTTGATTCCTGAGTTGAACCATTTTCTAAGGCCAAGTGTAGCAGCAAACATTTGCACTGAGCTGATGCTGAACATGATTTATAGTCTAAACATGAAAAGGAAAAATGTCTTTGAGCATTGTTACTCTTCAACAGGTATATTTTCAAAGACACAATAATCAGATGCTGATTAACTATGCTTAGTGACTAGGTGAGCAAGGATTAGATGTTGGTTCACCTGCATCACAATCTGTGCTGCTTTCAGTACAAAAAAGTGTCAGTGCTGCTACTCACACCAGTTAAGGAAGACCATTAGTAGCTCCAGATTGTTTTTCTGGCTGGAGTTTCATTTTGAGCTATTGAAAAGTACGAAGTTTTTAGTAAAAACATTGTCACCTGATCCTTTGCTATTCATTAAGAATGTAATTCTTGGCAAAATAGTCTTATTGTGCACCATCAGAAACCACTCCATTTGCTCTCTAAAAGGTTTTCAGGAAGGCATACAGTATTAGGTAAAGGAGGAAATAATGCACTGCTCTCCCCCTGCCTGTGTACTGGTGCTAATCACTGCACTATTACATAAGTAAGTGAACAACCTGGGGATAAAACAGAGGGTATGCTGCACTTTAGCTAGAGCCAGAAAGAAAGGCAAATGACAGCTACAAGGGAGGAATTTAACAGTGTCTCCAGGAAGGTGGGATCAGTATGGTCAGGCACAAGCACAATGTTGAAACTGTGGTCAAAAAAGTGACAGTCTTCAGGTGCTTGTGGTGTGATACAAATAGAAACTGAAGCTCATCAAGGTCATATTTTGAGGCTTTGATAATGCTCTCTTAGAAGAGCACGTATGAACTTTTTGAGGATCTGGATATCATTCTTCATCATGACATGCTGAGGCAGGTTCTTGCTGAAAAAAAAGTAGCATTGTCATCATACTGTGCATGGGAGTGATGGAAGATTGGAAAAAGGGGAAATTACTGGAGACAGTGGTAATAAAATAACATTAATGCCATCTCGAAAACAGAGAGTTTTATCAGGTATTCCCAAAATAAAATGAAGCAAGGTACTGGCCAATATTCATGGAAGTAATTACTAACATTATTGGCTTCTGGGCTCACGTAGGATGTTGCAAAGTTTGTAAGTGCTGCAGTCTGCATCTGCACAATCTTTCCTCTGTGAATATTTCTTTGCTGAGAGTTTTTAATGTGGCTGTTTAATACAGCTTTTGACATGTGCAAAACATTATTTGCCTATGTGAAGAAGCTGCAATTAATACTAATAGACTTTTTCTTGTTACAAGAACTCTACGTCTTCTAATCAGAACTGGTGCTGGGAGGATCAGATCTTTCCCTAAGAAATATAAGGAAACAGTAACTGTGTGGTAGTAGAAGGCAGCATATAAACTGCACACAGCTCCAGTGTACTAAACTTGCAAAGAGGAGTAGAAAGGCAATGTCTGAAGAAAACAGACAGAAAAAGCAATGTTTTTAAGGCTTAGCATATTCCTCTCCTTGATTTTTTTAAAGTAGTTAAACACTTGTTTCTTCCAATCTATGTGCCTTGACTGCATGCTAATTTTGTTACAACTTCTTTCCTAACTGCCTTTTTTTTTTTTTTCTCTCTCTCTTTTTTTTTTTTTTTTTTTTCCCCCTGGGTTTCTTATCTTCATTTCTGCATTGGCCATCTCAGCTGTGGGAACTTCAGTTCCTTTAGCAAGATGAACCAGCTGCTTGGGTTCATTCAGACAACCTCTGCTGGTTCTGGGCACTCTCTCCCACTTTCTGATGATAATCCCTTTGAAATCCATGATGGCATCATAGCTCAGTCCCTATTTAGCTTGGAGGCTGGAGATTGACCCTAATCCACTGCTGCCTCATCTACCCTTGCTTTTTGTTTGCTGATTCCACTTATTCAAAACTCCTCCCCAACACCTGATTCTCCTCCAGACCCACTTTTTCAATTACCTTTTTCTGCAAGAGCATGATACATCAGTCTCAGTTAACTTTGATTCTTGAACTGCAGCTTTTTTTTATTAAAGGCTTTGTGGCTCAGTTTCTACAGTTTGGAAAAGAGCAATGTTTTGATCTTGAGATTTTCTGTATTAACACTATAAAATAGAATACTTAGGGGAAAGATATAGAGAGTTGGAGGCAACTGAACTGCTCCCTTAAAACTGCTCACCTTTTCTGCCCTGTGTGGAAGGTAGGTGTTCCTTTCTAGTTGTGCTGACAACTTCTGATAAATATTTTACACATTTTTACTCCCAAATCCAGGAACAGAACCCAAAAATTTCTCATCTGTGAAAGTGACCAGGAAGTTTAATTCTACTCCATGGCTGCAATGTCTATAATAAGATCAGGGAAGAAATAAGATTTTACAGGAAATGCAGGATAAATCAATCTGGTGTACATGTTAGTGTCTACTGTAATGTGTGGGGTACTTTACAGCCCTAAGTAGATTGCTGTAAACAATAACAAAACTCACATTGACTACCACATAGGTAGCATTGTACCCACTATTTCACACCTGAACTTTGTGGTTGACTTTACTCTTTCTAATTTTCTTTTAAATTATTATTATTATTATTGATTGATTGAAAACTTGCTAAGGAAGAGGCATTGCAATGGCCAGAAGAAACTGCTGCTATTATTTTTATCTAACTCTTATTTAGTGTATTGGAATGAACAAGACAGTTTTTTTTAGATCTGCAGCTTAAAGGAAAGATGTATAAAATACGACTTCTTCATAAAATACTATCACTTCTGCTGTGTCAAATACATGCCAAAAAGATGCGTACAATAAAAGGTATAGAGATTTGAAACTGGCATCAGAAATCCTGAAGAGGCAGTAGAAGATGAAAGAGGAGGGCAAGAGTTTGCCTGGAAGAAATGCATGGTGAAGTGAAGAGAGCAGTATGGAGGCTGAAGTAGAAAAGTACCTATAAGAGGTTTTGAAAGGTTTCATTTCATTTATTTATATATTTTCTTTTCTGATTGACTTGATGTGGACTTTGTTCTGAAGGGACAAGCGGTTAGATATTAACTTATGGGACAGACACACTGAACTTCACTAGAAGTAAGCATTAAACCAAAACCTGCCTCATGATTATCCCTGTTTGGGGCCAGCTCCTCAGGCCCCTAGTCAGAGAGATCTGATACTGTGCTTCCCAAGAAGAGGAAATAATTATCTTTTTTTTTTTTTTTTTTTTTTTTTGCTTAGGTTCTCTTTCATTCTGCCCAGTGTCTGATTAGCCAGCTGCTCCACAAAAGACACCATGCGATCTGTTCTTTTGAGGACATGCTAGCTCCCTTTAACTTCCTTTCCCCCTTCCAGATTTGGATCTCAGATGATTTTCTGGAAGGCTGACTTTCTGAAGCCAGCTGATTTTGCTTTGTTTTTTCCTTTCTTCCTTTCTTAAGAAATGTGAATTCTGTCATTGCATGCCCACACTATCCTCAGTTGCTCTTTGCCTCCCCATTCTAGTCCCAATGTTAGTGTTTCTTGCAGTGTCTTCTTTTCCGCTCTTTTCTCAGCTTTCTGCATCCAAAAGTTGTTAAACCTGTAACCAACAGAGAGCAGTTGGGTTGTCTGTGCCTCGCTGTATTCTTTTTCTGGATGCGGGATTCACCGAAGTTTCTTATTATGGAGCTGTAGGCCCTTTCTGGAAGACAAAGCTGAGAATCTCCATCTCTGTTTGCACTGATGGTATGTTAAAACACAGTTTTGCTCTACTGCACATTATTGCCTCCTTCTTTGTTCCTAACTGCATTTCAGACAGCAGAACTAGCTGGCTTTTCATAACTTTATTAAACTTCAAACCAAATGATCATCTTTGCTCATTTTCCATTTTACTGTCATAGCTTATGAATAATGAAAGAGCTTCATTGCTACTGATTTCTTTGATATTATTCAGAATGTGCTGCGATATGGTCCTCCTGATGGCATGTAAAACATTGCTTTTGGGCTACCATCACCCCCCTGAACCATCCAATTAAATACATTGTGCCAGTTAACATGGTTGTGGTGGTGACTCTTTCAGTACAAGAAATCTACTGTTTAGTAACTCATTCATTCAGGGGCCTGCCAGCACAGAAAACCTGCCCAGAAACCCACTGGATGTAAGAAATTACTGGCACAACAAAGCCCACAGACAGCTTGTAAGGAGAGCAGGTCAGTGTTCCCAGAATTGTTTAAAAGACTACAGATAACATATGTATGTACGTATGACATTTTAGGTTGGCTCACCATCTCCAAGTTCAAGACTAGCCAAGGTGCAAGAGCTGACCAGGAGTTCTGACAAATGTGAGAGTGAAAAGGGGCTTCCTTTCCTCATGAAACTAGAAGAGGTTATATTTGCCAGGCACAGCTGAAGACTAACAGACTCCATAATGAGTCAAACTAACCAAGACTAAGGACTTCAGAAAAGCTTAATGCTTTCCACATTAATGTCTGATGCATCTTGGAGGGTGTGTAAGCACTGGGAATAGGTGAACACTCAGTATCCTGGAGGTGTTCAGGGGAGGAAGGGTGCGATTTTCACAATCCTTCGACATGTCAGTCTTGTTTTCCATGAGTCTTTTTGGGAAGGTTGAAAAATAGAAACTCAAATATTTAGACCACTAGCATGTGCTTTGGAAATGGGGAGTAGAGGCGTGTACAGAAATTGATTAAATTTTACCTGTATATCTCATTAACTAGAGCATTTTGTTAGATTAGAATTTATTGTTGAGGTTGAACTATGTTTCTGTAGTTCTGTTCTTAGTTATGTATTCTTGCAAGACTGCAGTCTTGGGCTGAAAACCGTCAAATATTTATCAAGAAATTATCACTCAAGCACTCTAGCTGCAGTGTGCTCCATATGAAATTGGTGGACAGTAAGATTTTGAGTGAATCAGTCAATAGCAAATACAAGAGTTGCTTTCCAGTTTGGTCCATTTAACCTCCCCTGGAGGAAGCTTAGATTGCTGGTAAAGAATTAAGCTAAACACAGTATTCTGCAAGATCTACCCCTCTGCTTTTACTATCCTTGGAAAAGAAGGGAAAGGTAAATATTTTATATTGAAAATCTAACAGGTTGTTGTGAAATTTTATACCACTTAACTCTAACCACTTCTAAGCTGTCATTGTTATTTTCAAGCTCTTTTTTCCCCCCTCAGAGTTGTTAAATGACTGTATGAGGATTACACTGGGGAAAAAGATGGATTAAAATTATTCTGTCTTGAGGGCTCCAATGGGATTTTGAGGGAATTTATTCAACAAAAAATACACAGAGCAAATTTGCAGGGCCAGTGGAGAGGAATAATAGTCTTGTACTCTGCCTGTCTGTATCATCATTATTCTTAATGGTCTGCACATGCATTTCTAAGATACGCTGTACCTAAAAGTGGATGAGTAGCTGTTCTGAGGGGCTCAATGCATTTGTAGTCAATGCTGCTCTTTTGCTTCATACAGAATGCAAACTCAAAGGAAGCTCATGCCATATGTCTGTCATTTTTTCCTCAAACAGTCTCAGGTGCTGTAGGTATGCCCTTCAGTGTTCTCCTTTCTTTTTCTTTGTTGATCTGTTAAGGGCTTCCATGAAATGTTGAAACCCAGTCTGACTTCTATTGCAACTCAAGAGAACTGCTGTGTGAGTTGTTTTCTTTCTGCCTGTGACTGTCAAAAGAAGCTTTTGTTTGTTTGTTTGTTTTCTCCTGCAAATTGTTTATGTTGCTAATCTGCCATTTTCACCGTAACTTTGGAGTTGGTTGCCCCCCACCTTATAAGTGTCATCACTTACTTCATAGCATTTTGCACAATAAATTAAGATGTCTATGTCGATTGTGTTGAGTTGCATATAGTCAAATGCGCACAATTCTTTACTGTGCACACAGTATTCTCACTGTGTTCTTTACTTTAGAAGGCCGATCTATATTCCCACTTTTGTAATAAGGAATGCCTTTACTTCTAATAGCTAGCAAAGGAAGAAGCAAAATTTTCAAATCAGGAATGAGAACACTCTCAGCTTAGATTTGAAGGTGTATTCATATGGTCAGGAATCTTTTGCTATCCAAATACCATTAAAAAAAATATATATATATATATTTTTTTTTTCAGAAGTGGGTGTTTAGAAAACTTAATTTATTGCTGCTTTTCAGGAAAATTAATGGACATTCTAACTTAGAGTTTTGCCTGTTGGTTTTGCCAAAGAAGAAGCTGCTTAATCCATACATCTCTCCTCTTAAATTTTGAAAATTTACATGCAAAGAGGCTTGACCTTCATTGAGGGATTTTACACAGGAAGACTAAGCATGCTCCGGTAAGTAAACACTAAAGATAGGTGGTAAAAATAACTGCATTTGGACTGAGTTAAAGGTAACATAAATTGCAATTGGCTCAAAATGCATATTTGTAAATTTTGTTGCAGTTATTTATGGGGCTAAACATACATTTGAAAACTTAATTTTTGGGAGTCATTTAAAAAGAAGTTACGAAGATGTGATAACTTCTAGTAAGGATAATTTGCATTTCTATGTCTCCAAGCAACACATCCTTTGGTCATTTTCAAGAAGGGAAAATCTAAAATGACACAGTAGATGCCATTCAAAAGTCTAGTGAACACTGAGGCTTCAGATCTCATCCAAAATATTGTCATTTACTCTTACAGTCTCCGTGCTGAAATTCCCACACTCAATAAACCCCCTTTTTCTCTCTCTCTCTCTCTCTTTTTTTTTTTTTTTTTAATATAAAATCATCATCAGTAACAAAAAAAAAAACCACCACCACCAACAACAAAAAAAGCCCACACCTCTTTTTCCACCGTCTTATTCCATCTGCTTCTGCTGGGCCAATTAATTCAAAGATATTAACTCTTCAAATTGTTTCTTCCCACTCCCCAGTGGTCATGTGTCAGATTGCACTATGGAGTTTTGTATCAGCAATTTTAGGATGTTGCTGGTTACAGAATTTAAAATGAGAGTTAGGAACACACACCAAGGCAAGACATTAGGGAAAAAAAAAAAAAAAGTAGAATTTAAAAGATGAAGGGAAAATATTTCTTTGTCTATCACATGTGTTACTTACCAACAAGAACAGCCTGTTTGGTGACATGAAAATTACCCCCTAGGCCAGAAGTAGAAGATCTGTAGCAGGAATTATATGTGACATGGAGTTGTTGCTGTGATTTGCAGGTAAAAAGTGGTGGAAGGAAAGGCAAATGAAGCATATAAGGGAGCTTTTCATAAGACGCTCAACTTCCTACATCTGTCAACGAATGATTTTACTCACCTGTTGTCTCTGATCCAACTACTATTGTGTCTTCATTTAGGTCTCGCTTTCTACCTATAAATACAGCCATTTTGGATATTCTGTCTCTTGTAAGTAAAGAGAACCTGCTTGTCTCTCCTGCAAGAGATATTGTCCACAACAGGGTTGTGGAAACAACCTGGAGGGGAAGCTGTTCACATCTGGGAACTGGAGGAAGGCCACTCTGAGCTGGTGCAACTCAGAAACATCCCACCCCCATGTGAGTTCACAAGTGGATGCAGTGAGGATCAGGACCACAGTGTCTCTGCCTTCAAAACATACCTCCATATTAGTGCATCTTCAGACAGCATAATTAATGCCATTAACTTCAAAGAAATGACAGACTGCTCTTCCCGGTGCTCTGGCTGCCTGGATGAAAGAGGTAATGCTGCGTCTGTTTCCTCCTGCACTGTGTGAACATTTCCCACTAACAAAGAATGTTAAAGCTTTATTTCCAATCAATTCCAGGTAATATCAATCACAGCTAACAATACCCTGTGCCCCTATAATTAATTCAGACACATGGACTTAATTGTTTGTCTTGGCAGGTTCGGTTCATTGCACAGTAACTTACAGCCTGAATTTCAGAAAGCTTAAGCCTTACACTGAAGTCAGCAAGCATTGCAGTTGCTCACCACTTGCAGTGTCAGGCCATTAATGACGCCTGGATGACAAGCGCCTTCACATCATCACCACTGCCAAGAGCACTTCCTCTGTCATCCAATCCACCTTCACAAATCATTCATGATAACTGTTATGAAGACAAGGACACTGAATGAATTAGTAATCAGACACAGATTTAAAAAGCACAATCACGTTTTCAACAATAAAATAACAAATCAGTGTTACACTTTTCTGGCCATTGCATAAATGTTTACCACTCCTATTTACAGCCTTTCTTTCCCTCTGTATAGCATGAGCCCATTACATCTGTAGCAGTAATAAATAAAATGAAGTTCCAGTGTAAGAGAAGGTCTCAGCATGAGTTCTCTTTAGCTGGTCTATGAAATTTCATAGATCTTTATTATGCCCGAACCTTACAAAACATTTCAGCAAATCACATTTAAATTCAGAAGACAAACAGTAGTGACACGTAGCCTAACACTTGCCAGATTGCAAGCATTTACAAGGAAAAAATGTCAAGAAAAAATTAAGACACTGTCTGAAGTCAGTCCATGCAACCCATCATACCTTTTCGTTAGACTTATTTTTTCATGACTAACTTAGATTAGTTAAAATATATAAAAATGAAACGTGGACATCTAGTCTTTGTTTCAAGCAGAAGGCTGCACCATCACACCTTTTTCTGTGTGGAGATGGTAGAACACTTACATATGACATTCACTCTTACTCACAAGAGAACTTCACTTTAAAGAGTATATATGTGCTTTATAGGTAGTTTGGTACCTAGGTGGCTCAGCATCAGCAGCAGTCCAATTGCACTCTCCTGGTGTTGGTATTGCACTGAAGCTGAAACATACTTTTTTTCAGATGCTTCAGAGCATCTGAAAACATGCTTTCAATGCCACCTTCCAGCCCTGTTCTCATTTTAATTTTTGTTACCAGTTGGTAAGTACCAATTTAATGGTACTAAGGAGCACTTGAATATTGGTTTTTCTCAGTTCATTATGCAGGATGACCAATTTTATTCATCCTTTTTGCCACAGTATTTTCCATAAAGATTGTATTGATTTGATTCTCTTCTGAAAGATCAACACATCTATCAGACACCCTGGTTTTCCATGTGCAGGTCTCTCTTGGAGAGGAATGCCCATCTCTCTTACAACCCAATGGACTTTCCTCAATGTGGGAATTTACTGAATAACCCGTGTTATGTTTCCCTAGTCTTTAGTGTTTGTTGACCACCTCACTAACTTCTGTCTGTGATCTGCCAGAAGTGACTGTATATCTACTTGCAGATCACTGATGAGATTACTGAGTAATGGGGAAGATCTACAAGGAAGATAAATCCTTCTTCAGTCATTTCCCTGTTGGAAGAAACTTGAAATCTGTCTATGAGATAATGATTTTTCTCTTCAGCCTGTGCTTTTTTCCTTCCTATAATTCTATGTTTTTAATCAGTGTCATGAGTTACTAAATCAAATACCTTTACACTCTGTAAATCTATTATGTCAGTGTACTTACATTTAATCATTAAATGTCATCTTATTGAAGAATGAAATCATATTTGCTTGACAAGGTTTTTGTTATCCAGAAAATTGTGCTGAGCAACATGAACTATATTTCCATAATTTAATTATTATTATTATTTTTAAATAAAATCCTTACATTAGCTTTTATGGTATTTTACCTGCGAATTATGTCAGTCTGGGCCATGAAAAAATGCTCCATGGATGGTCCCACCCATCATTAGGCAGTTTGTTCTGCACAAGTGCTGTCCTTTGTGGTCCCAATCCCATTTATAAGGACTTAGGAATTTTGAAATATTGATTAGCAATAATGTAAAAAATACTTCACCAAAAGTAGGCAAGATAGGTGGAAGAATAAATTTATCTTCTTTTTTTTTTTTTTTCTTCTTCAGATGAAGTACAGGCAATGGAATTGATAAAATTCTGGATCGATTCTATTAGAAAATTGCAAAGAAAACTCCATAATGGAATAATTAATGAATAATATTTATTTCTATATATTTATTTTGACTCATTTATTTAGAAGTACTATTACAGCAGAATTTCTGGGAAGAGGTCCTACTTTCAGTCAAATATATATGTTACACAGTTCACACTCATTCAAGAACTCTGTTGGCCTGCTTTTTTTCAAAGCAAGGGCTCTGGGCATTCATGGACCTCTTGGCTCTTCCACCTTTAAGTAAAAATTTCTTTTGATAAGACATCTATACAATCAAAGATATCCCGAGCTGGAAAACTCCTGGCTTGACACGGCACCACGCAAAAATCAGACCATGTGTCTGAGAGCATTACCCAAATATTCCTTGAACTCTTGCAGGCTCGATGCTGTGACCACTGCACTGGGGAGCCTGTCCCAGTGCCCAACCACCTTTTCCCTAACACCCAGCCTGACCCTCACCTGTCCCAGATCCATGCTGTTCTCTCAGGTCCTGTCACTGTCCCCAGAGAGGCGCAGAGCTCAGCGTCTGCCCCTCCACTCTCCTTGTGAGGAAGCTGCAGGCTGCCATGAGGCATCTTGCCTATCCACCATGAACAGTGGGTGTTTTCAGCACTTACACTACACCTGGTCAATTGGCCTAGCTTATGCTCTCCATAGCAATCATTTTCTTTCCCTCTACTTCTTAAAGGAAGAGCCTTCTCATTTTTGTAGGTCAGTGGTAGTGTCTCTCTGTGTGAAAAGAAGAGGATATGGAGAACGTATCATCAGTGAGCTTAACCTGAGCTCTGAGAAATAATTCAGATCAAATAATGAACTATTTAGAATGCACCTGTGAGATAAAGAAATAGTTGAGAAGCAGGCTGTAGGATTTCATAAAGAACAAATTGTATAAAAATAATCTAATTTTCCTCTGTGGTAAAAAAGGAGATGTGGAACTAATCCATAGAACTTCATATTAGGAACTCTTTTGATTTGATCTTACATGATATTCTTATAAACCAGCAGAAGAAATACAGTCGGGATGAAATTACTGGACAGTGTGTATACAACAAGGTCTGTATCTATATTAAGAATTAGCTTATTGTCAAAATATAAAAAGGTAGTAAGGGATCTTACAGAGTTCCTTCTGCTCTGACTCGGCTCAGTGTTTGCATCAGTGAAGCTGCTCATAATTTATTGTCTGGATGACTGCACTCAAAGAATTGCTCAATGTCCAAGTGGAGGTCAGTGATGAGTTATGTTTCTCAGGAGCTGGGATTGCAACTGGTGCTGTTTAACATCTTTGTTGGTGATATGGACAGTGGGAGTGAACCCTCAGCAAGTCTGCAGACAATACCAAGCTATGTGGTGGGGCTGATAGGCTGAAGGGAAGGAATGTCATCCAGAGGGACCTGGGCAGGCTTGAGCAGTGAGATTGTGAGAACCTCATGAAGTTCAACAAGACCAAGTGCAAGGTTCTGCACCTGAGTCAGGGAAATCCCAAGTACAAATACAGGCTCAGTGGAAAACAGATTGAGGGCAGATCTAAGGAGAAGGACTTGGGAGTGTTGGTTGATGAGAAACTCAACGTGAACTGGCAATGTGTGCTTGCAATGTGCATCAAAAGAAGCATGAGCAACAAGTCAAGGGAGGTGATTCTCCCAAGCTCTACTCCTGTGAGGCCCCAACTGGAGTACTGCATTCATCTCTGGGGCTCCCAATATATGAAGGACATGGACCTATTACAGCAAGTCCAGAGGAGAGCCATGAGGATGACTGAAGGACTGGAACACCTTTCCTACAAAGACAGAATGAGAGAGTTGTTTCTTTCACATTGGAAAAGAGAAGGCTCCAGGGAAACCTTATACCAGTTTTGCAGTACCTAAAGGGGGCCTACAAGAAAGCTGGAGAGGGACACTTTGTCTGGGACTGTAGGGATAGGACAAGGAGTAATGGCTTTTAAATAAAAAAGGGGATATTTAGATTAGATATTCAGAAGAAATTATTTACTAAGAAGGTGGCGAGGCACTGGGACAGGTTACCCAGAGAAGCTGTGAATGATCCATCCCTGGAAGTGTTCAAGACCAGGTGGAATGGGGCTTTGAACAGCCTGGTGTAGTGGGAGGTGTCCCTGCCCATGGCAGGAGGTTTGGAACTAGGTGGTCTTTATGGTCCCTTCCAACCCAAACCATTCTGTGATTTTATGATTTAGAGATGAGCCAGGGCAGGGTTGAGAAACAGGTTTAGGTTTCAAAGTTGTCTTGACAAATTAGAGAAAAGGCATGAAAAAAAATCAGCGAGGACAACTGCAAGGGAATGGCTGAAGAAAAGATTTTTCAGTTGTATAGGTACTAGCTAGTTGGGTTGCTCTTCAGAAAAGGATCTGTGGGATTGCACATTATTGCCCGCAGAACACAACGTGTACTGTTGGAGTTGGCAAAACACCTAATGCATCAGTAAGTCCTCAGAAAGAATCCCTTGTCCAGCTTTGGGCACTGTATGTCAAGGAAAATGGAGGCCAACTGAAGAGTGTCAAAAGAAGAATGAGTGTGTCCATACTGCTGAACTCCTTTACCCTGTAAAACTGGCTGTTGGCAGAGAGTTTGTTGGCCTGCGCTGACTTATCAGGTATGCCTTACAGTTCTGCAGGAGAGTACTAACTAGCCCAAGTTAAGTTAAACCAAGAACTGGTCTAACAAGAAATGCTGGGAGGATTTGACCACAGTGCCTTCAAAAAGAGAAAGAAGCCCTGTCTGCATTTTTTTTTTTTTTTAATATATATATTTTTTAAACACACTTTTTAAAAATCAACACCATAGAGCCCACATTCAGTCTAAAAAAGTCCCATCTAATTCTGTATCTGGAAGATTTATAAAAATAGTGAACATATGAAGATATATTTCCTGAGCCAGAGATAAAATAAAGCTTACTTAGTAGTCTTGCATGGGCCTTCTCCTCACAAACTCATCTAATCAGTTTCTGAATCAATCTAAACTTCAGGCAGCCATGAGATCCTGTGGTGATTAATCCATGTTTAATTATTCACTTTACGTCTCTTACCTCCATGCCCATCTTTAAAGTTTTAATCATACTACCTGAGAATTTCATCAGTGGACCTTCAAATATTTTGTTGCAAGAAATAGTGAATGTGAGTTCCTGTTTGTTTCTACACATCATTCACAACTGTACACATCATATCTTCTCTTAGCCCTTTCACAGCAATGAAAATATTTTGAGCTCTTTAACCTTTCCTTATATAAAAGTAATTCCATACCTTCATTTGCTCTTGCCTTTCTTTGTATATTTTCTTCTTCTAACCCCTTGGAGGATGAAAGAGTCAGGACAGCACATAATATTCACAACACAAACATACTTTATGAGCTGGTAAAAGGATTGGCAGAGGATTATTATTCTGCTTGTTCTCTGTTCCTTTCTTCAGAATTCCTAATGCTTTATTTACCTTTTTGATGGACCCTGAACATGGCATTGAGATTTTAATGGAACTGTCAACAGTAACTCAAACATTGCTTTTTCTGCATGCTGATAGCTCATTTAGAGCCCATCACTGTTATACATGGTTAAGAACGGTTTTACCCGTGTGCAATATTTATCAGCATCTCATCTGCTATTTTTTGCCCAGTCACTCAGTATTGTGAGCCATCTGCAACTCTTCACAGTTGAATTCTATTTTATTGCCTGAAATAATAGAGCATCATCAACAAATTTCATTACCTCATTTTTCCATAAGACTTATGAACATGTGGGATAACATGAGTTCTAGCATGGATACTTTCAAAGAGCTACAAAGTGCAAAGGCTATCTATTAACTTAATGATTTAAAATATGCAATGAGGAAAAGAAAATTCTTAATAAGCAAACAGTAGATGGTCTCTGTTCTTTTCCTTGTGATTGTATATTTTTTAATTTTTATTTTTTTTATTATTTTTTACTTGTCCTCAGGAGACTCAGATGGAAGAATATCTGCAGAGAAACACTGAATACTTCTAATGTTCTAAATGCCTTTTACTTTAATGACTGCTGCATAGCTGCTATTTTTGCATAATAATCTGCTCTGCTCTGTATCAAAGCAAGATCTTGTTTACCACTCAATGGGGAACTTCTGGTCTTTCATGCCATATCATCCTCAGGCTTTCTCATCATCTGATCCTTAGACAATTATTTTTGCTATTCATCCTATACTCTCCACTTGTAATTATCACAGAATGAGAAGTCTTTAAGTCATGCCTTCCCATAGTGTGTTTCAAAAGAGCATTGCAAAATCAGTTGTGCTTTCACATCATGTCTTCTGTTTGCTCCATTAGATCAGCTATAGCACAGATGAGAATTTCTCCATCCCCACCACTGCCCAGGATGCAAGTCAGACCTTTCTTCTAAATACAGAAAAGGGCTGAATAATAAACATTTTTTTCAGAAAGAACCTGTTGATAGCTTTTTTTTACAGCTAATTAGTAGTCAGAAGTTTTTTCCCTTTCCCAAGCTTCTTACATTGTGCACAGTATCTTTATGTTTAATCAAGGGATCTGGTGTGCTATCAACCATATCTCAGTTATAATATCTGCTTTGAGACTTACCCATATGCTGTTCCTTTCTTTTCACCAACATTTGGGTCCAGACCTCAGCAATTACATTTTTTCCCAGACATGATGCCATTTCCCAGACATGGCCCCAGCTGCACCGTCAAGAAGTGACGTGCCTCATTAGACCTCTAAGACCCTCACAACGCAGAGAAGAGGATGCACTCAGTGGGAACTCCTAGCCACAAGAACACTCGTTTTTCATTCTCCTTGGAGGGTCTGGAGGAGGATATACATGGTTTCATTCCTCCTCTGTTACCATTCTTCTGGTATTTACAGATTAAGAATGACTGTATTCTTATGAAGATCCTTGCCTGCAGGATTTTCCCTATCCCATTAAATGGTGCGGGAACAAAACTTCATTAGAGCCAGGAATCTGGCTATAGGATGCAGCATGGTCTGTACCCTGTCCTCATTACTGCTCTCCAGCTACAATGGTGCCTGGGCACACATCGGGGCAGCTAGGACCCTACGTAGCAGCATGCTGATGCCTCCTGGGGACACAATGAGAAAAGAGGACACTGGAGAAAATGAGGGTCACTATGTGGCCTCCAGAGTCTGCACACAATTGACTGAGTCCTTGCATCGGCACTGCCCTGTGTCAGTCCTGTGCTCCTTTTAATTCCCTCTGTGAAACTTTGGGAATTTGTATTATTTATCATCATTAATTACCCACCAAACTCTTTAAATTCAGCACTTGCATCACTCAGAAGATGGAGTATACTCCATCTGCTTACCACAGAGGAGATATGGGCTCAGGTCAAGAAGCAAGGTATTAAACTGAAGGTGTTAAGCTTGGAAGGGAAAAGGAGGAAGGGAGCTGAGCTGATTTGTGGTGTGTTCTTGGGATAAGAAATCTGTTGAAGGCACTCATATGGGATGGAGCCTTCTTCCCTGACAAACCAAAGATGATGTGAGGGTCCCAAATGGATTCAGGGAGAGAACTGGTATTCATTGTGTTTGGAGCTGTGTGATGAGCTGTATTTCTGAACACACAGCCGCCTCTCTCTCTCTTCCAGAATAGGAGTAGGATGGTGTTGTAAAGTAGAATAGATTGAAGTGTGGATTGAACAGAAACCATTCACTGAGTGAAACTACCTGAGAAGTAAATCACAAGGTGATATTTACTGCTAGAAACAAAAGAGCATTTCAGGAAGAGGTCTGGCAAAATCTCTATTTAGCCGTGTCTGGAAGCACTGCACTGATTCATGCCTGTGGTAGAGGAGAAGCTACTTAGACCCCTTAACACATTTCTCTGAAGTTTATCCTGGTTTCTATACTTAGTTGAGCCAGTGACTGTGACAGCAGCTGAAAATCTTTAATAATAGTTAATGGGACATGTAGCATGGTTACTGCATGAACAACCAAAATCTACTGCATGTTTGCCCCATATGTGTGGGACTGCCCCAGCAAAGCTGTGATACTTGAAACCTGTGGGTCCTCTTGACTAGTAGGAAAATTAAAAAGTAGCTAAAGTAATTTATTTGGTGTTTTTGCCTACTTAGAGAGAAGGGAGTAAACGCTACACAGGCAAAATGAAAGTGAGGAAGCTTCATTTACTACTCCTAAACACTATCACTGAGCCAAACCACTATCTGCAGCCAGCAAACTCCTTGCGTAGGACTTTACCCCTTGAAACATCCCCATGCTCCGTCTCCCCTGCTCACCTCTGCTTCACAGTTTGCAGCTTATTTAAGACTATGAGGTTCTGTACCCCGTTAGGCAGGTTTGCTGTCTTCCTTGCTCTCACCTGCAGTCAAGTGCAGCAAAGCGCTGTCTCCATTCTCCATGCACTTTTATGAATGGGGTGTGCACAGCTACAGAAACTGGTGTCATGCATTGCCAGCTGGCTGGTTTTTAGATGGGAAATATTTCCAAGGAAGGGAGGTAATATCGAATGATTCATAAACTGTCCAAAGAGATGCCAAAAATATAAAAAGCAAAGTTAAAAAAAAAAAAAAAAAGACTTTTATACTTCATTCTAGTTCTTTGGGGAAAGAAATTACATCTTCTAGGTCAAGAGAGCACTAGAGAGCTTTTTACAGTGTCCATTCTTGTTCATCTGACACAGATATAGGGAATGAGCTAAGCTCTGCCTCACCATCTTTGTCCGTCTCTGATATATTTGGGTCAGAAAACATCTTTAAACTGCTGGAATAATCAGGCAACCAAAATGTAGCATAGAAGGTTTATATACCTTTAAAATGTGCACAAGACAACTGAACATCATTTATTTTTTTACAATGTAGTATGTACAACTCCAGTACAGCTTGCATAAATATCACCAAAAACTTAATACTTTCTGATGGTAGCATTTTCTTGTAACCAGGACTGTAGGAGAAGAAAGGAGAAGTAAAATACCCAGAACAGGAAGGAAGAGCAGCAGACACATGTTGATCATGTCTATATGAGTGGTCATGCCAGTGTGTTAAGACTTCTTGACATACTTTATTTCCTTTGACCACACAGTCCTGAGGGCTCTGGCTGTGCTTCCTAGATGAGGTGCTGCAGTGGAGAAACCATGTCTCTCCCGGGTAATCGAGACATCAGAACAATTTGAGTCCCTTCTCAGCTGTCTTTGTGAGTCAATGCTGTGGGAACTGCTGCAGGGAAGAAGCCCTTTTCATTTCCTGCCCATTCACAGCTTTCTGTCACTGCCCCCTAAAAGTCTCTTTTCCTGAGTCTTTTGACCTGGTGAACCAGAATAATGAAATTTTAATGAAAATCTGACTTAGCTCTGAGAACACTACTCACTGCACATCATTGTGTGAAGTTGCAAAACTTATTACTAGACCTTGCAAGGAATCAGAGCATGAACTATAACTATGGGTCACCAAGATCCCTCTCCCCTTCCCCCTCCCTTTTTTTTTTTTTCATTAGCTGCAAAATCTCTCTTTGCTGAGGGACTTAGATACATTAGTAAATTGGTCAATCAGCAAAGGCAAGAAGTTCAACAAAGGTAAATGCTGGGTTCTGCCCCTGGGACAGAGTAAAGCCGGACACAGGCACAGGCTGGAAGCCAGGTGGCTGGGGAACAGCTCGACAGAAAGGGCCCTGAGGGTGCTGGTCAGCAGCAGGCTCAGCACCAACCCTGAAAACTATGCCCTGGTAGACAGAGGGCAAACCACTTTTTGGGGTGCATTACACACAGCACAGCCAGCTGATCAAAAGTAGTGCTTCTCCTGCTGTATTTAGTGTTGATGAGGCCTCACCCTGAGCACTATGTGCAGTTCTGGGCTCCACAGCACAGCAACAGGCTTCCTGGGGAGCTGGGTGCTGCCCCGTGCCCATGAGTGCTCAAGGGGCATTTAGGCAATGCCCTCAGTAATGTGCCCTAACTATTGTTCAGCCCTGAAGTGCTAGGGCAGTTGGACTCGATGGTCTTTGGTGGTCCCTTACAACTGAACTATTCTGTTCTGTTCTACTTGAAAAGCCTTTGGATGCAGCAGTCACAACCAATTCCCTTTGGAGAGGGCTATGAGTACAGCTGACCTGAGGGAGGGCTGGAGCAGGGCATGAGTGGGGTGTGCACAGCTACAGAAACTGGGGTCACATATTGCCAGCTAGCTTTTTTTTTTTTTTTTTTTTCTGGGAAACATTTCCAAGACAGAGAGGTAACACCAAATGATTCATAAACTGTCCAAAGGGAAGCTGTCCAAATATAAAAAGCCAAACTTAAAAAAAAAAAAAAAAAAGTTTTTATTCTTTCTTCCAGCTTTTGGGGAAAAGAAATTGCACCTCCCAAGTTGAAAGCCCTAGAAGCTTTTTACAGTGTCTGATCTTGTTGATCTGACACATATAAAAGAATTAAGCTCTGCCTCACCATCCTTGACCATTTGAGAAGTCCTCTGATTCCACAAATACAAACATCCACTAGGGGGACAGAAGTAATATGTATTTCTGGCTTGGCAGTACATCACAATAGTGGGAAGTTGAGCATACCCTTCCATCTGCTGCGGGTCACTTTGAATGACAGCAGGAGTTGGCAGACAAAACCATGGCAGAATAGATTTTTCTCTCACTTCTTTCCAGCACCTTCAGAGATACCACCACGGCAAATAACCATGATAACAAGCAATACATACGCCAAATATTTCTCTCACAGTTATATGAGGATTCTGTTCACTGCTGTTTCTCATATCCTAGTTTCCTGAATATTATACTGGATGACATCCTCATATCCTGCTGATAATAATAATTCCCTATTAAAGCACACATTATTTTTTTTTTATATATATCTATAACACAACTAATATTTCAAACAACACAGAAGTTTACACAATTGCTGAAAAATCCAAAATGTTAAGAAGTTCTGAAATAAAATAGAAATATTAACAGAAATTGTGCTTAGAGAGATTCAATAAATATGCTGAAAAGACATGAAGGGCAGATGTGGAATATATTATAATGTTTCACTCATGGCACTTGAGTGATGAGTCACCCTGAAAGGCTTGGCATTTTGGAAGGTGGTACCAGAGCAGGTGTCATAATTAAATTTATTTCTCATCTTGGGCTCTCACAAAGTGTGTTAGAAGTGTACCTTCAAAGTGTAGCTTAATTAATCTAATGGGAATTTCAAGCATTGTGGTCCACTTGAAGGAGTATAATAAAGCATCCCTTAACAAGGTTTGAAGATTGGATTATGATGGGAACTGAAATTTCCATGGTATAAGCAATAAGTCATGTTTTTATGCAGGGTACTATGAATCTTAAATGCAAGCATATCCCCATTGAAAAGTGCCCTTGAAGTCTCTGTGTGACTGGTATTTACTGTTTTCTTTTCATGCAAGCAAGTTACTGGAAGGTAACTTGGTCTGAGTTTTCAGAGCTCTGACAGAGTAGAGCATATACCTCCTCTGTCTCCATAGTTAGATGTGAGTGCCAGGACAAGAGGCACAAACTGGAGCACAGAAGGCTCCAGGCAGCATTTCTGTGCTGTGCAGTTGACAGAGCCCTGGCACAAGCTGCTCAGAGAGGCTGTGGGGTCTCCTCCTTGGAGATCTTCAAAAGCTGCCTGGGCCTGGCCCTGTGCAGCCTTCTCTGGGTGTCCCTGCTTGGGCAGCGCTTGGGGCAGGTGAGGCCAGAGGGCGCTGGCAGCCTCAGCCTTGCTGCAATCCTGTGATTCTGTGAACCTTTTCTTTTTAACATCTCTAAACCCACACCACCCTGGCTAGCTTTCCCATCGGCCCTTCACCTTTTGTGGAAAAGTGTCCTGACAGGATCCTGCAGGGACAACTTTGGGAAGTAAAGGGATCTGAAGGAGCTAAATGCAAACAGATCTGCAGATTTTGAATGCTGTATCTCCGCACTTCAAACAGTGCCAGACAAATATGAGATCAACTATTGGTAGACAAGGGCCATACAGACTCATCTAGGAGAAGGCGCCATTTAAGGGTTTAGGAGGCTCATGTTGCTTTGGAAAGTGCTGAAGGCTATATTCAGTTTGAGACAATATCTGATTCCCTGTATCTTTCTGTAAGAAGAATCTAATGGATTCGCATGGTATCCTTGAAGCTGACATAGAATCCATCCCAAAAGCGAGTTAGAGATGATGCTGTGCTCTGTGATGTGTCCAGCTTATAATCACTGTAGCACACAGGGAGAAGATGAACACTAGCACTGTAGCTTAGACTGACTGACAAGACTGGCACATGCTTAATCAAAAAGACTAATTTATAAGGAGTTGTCAAGGTTTCCTACAGCTCATAATTTAGAAACATGAACATTAGAAACATTGGCATTAGCTTTTTGTTTTCATCTTGGTAGAAAGCCAAGCCTTCTCTGATATCCAGGGAGACAGATCTTATAATAACTGTTATTCTGAAAACACAGAAACATTGTTTTCCTGATATATGCATTTTATCTATCTTGTAAATAATCAAATTCAGTGCAATGAAAAGCAAACTCTAAAAACAAAGAACTGTATTTTTATCTTTAGTCACGTGTCTTTGCTTTTCTTTGGAAATGGTCTTTAGACCCACCTTAACATCCTCCATATACTGCCAACAGATGTGTTCTGCTGAGAATCTGGTCCTGTCCTCATAGAGGAAGTCAGCATAGCAATTATGCACATTCAAACAGTGTAATCAGAAGGATTTAAATGTCTGGTGGGAATGAAATCAGTGTGACTCCCTCTGTTCAGTGAGCAAGGTTCAGCCAAGGCTAGGTAAGGCACAGCTTTAGCTCACCATGGTGTCCCCATTGGAGGTAATGGTGGGGGTTGCTCTGCTTTGAGAAGCATCCTGAGGAGGAATATCAGATGTTTTGACTCGGAAAAAGAGAGTCAGGGTTTTGACTCTGAAAAAGAGAGCCGGGGTAACCCTGGCTTTTTCACTAAGAATAATGCTGGCTTTTGCAAACTTCAGCCTTCCTCCTGAATTTCTCTATCACTTTTTTTTTTTTTTTTTTTTTTTAAATAGTTGTCTCCCTGCCCATTTCCCCAAGGACAGTAACTTGGCCTGCTTTTCTCAATAAAACATCTCACATTGCTTGAAAAGATTCAACCTGTCCTTCTATGCAGTTTTCTTTGAAGCCTTATTTTCACATGGACTCTAGCAGAAATATGCTAAGCAGTCAGTGCTTTGGGAAAGAGCTGACAAGGGGGTATTATACTGGAACTTTCCATCACCTTTGTGTGCTACACCCAGAGTGCTCACAGCCTGTCCTCTGATCTTCCTTCCTGATTGCTGATGCATAGGTAGCTCACCCATTGTAATGCTTGGATCCATATCTGCCCATACACACACACTAAGCATAAAGCAGCCAGGCCCTGCTCCAGAAAGCAAGCAGAAGATACCACATTTAATGAATAATGGTGCATTATAGGGTCTCACAACAAGAGCGCGTGTTGGTTCAGCTCTCCCTGTTAGCTGTGTGAGCGGCAAAGTGGCACAGGTTTGTGCAGGTGGACCTATGCTTTTAATGAGTTGCCCCTACACTCATTTATGTGGAGCTGAAAAAAGTCTTAAGTGCATTGATCATTGATTCAGGAGTCTTTTTAAGATTATTCTGTCATTACAGACTCAGAGAGGCTTGTTAATAAGATATAATAAACAAGATTAGATTGAACAAATAGGAAATGTTTCCTTCTCATAGTGAATACTTTATCTCCAACAATGGAAATGTTTCAGCTGAAATTTCTTAGTTGCTGACACACCACAACTCAGCTGTAACAAAGCTTCACTTAGTCATTCCTGCAGAAACTTGTTTTGGTTCTGTAAATGTTCTGTGTATTGGCAAGGCTTTGGAGAATGCCAACCTGGAATGCCATACTGGGCTCAAGAAACAGCAGTGGAAACACTTTTTTTTTTTTTTTTAAAGTAAATATTTATTTCCTTCTACCAACACAATATGCTATATTTCCTTCTTCTGTGCAAGAGGATGTATTTGTAGATACTCCCCCTTAATTTGAACTTTTTAGCGTTTTCAAAGATTTATTTGTGTGTGTGACTGTATAGTCATTTCTTATCCATTCCCTTCTTAGGTAAAAGCTGCGCTCCCAACTTTCCTGGAATTTTAAAGTATTTAGAACAGTTCCTACTAATAAATTCAAACTGATAATAAAGAAAATAGCAATCTATCTAAATCACGGTCTATCTAAATCACAATAATTTCTTCTCTAACAGGATTAGAAAGCAGCTGAGGTTGCATAATACTTCGCAGGACTGTGCCTTACATTAAGGGGAAAGCATAGGGATCACTTCTAAATCATATTAATTAAACTCAATTGATTAAGTAGTCTGAAGGATCCTAAAATAACTCTCAGTAAAAATATCCTAGCCACATTTGAACAGCTCTGAATGAGAGTGCAGCTAATCCTACTAATATAAATGTATGGGAAAATAGGCTTCATTAGCTCCACTGCCTGGTAAGAGACTCCTTTAAACCTGTGGCAGAAAACTTAATAAAAATCAATAATCTGAGGAGCTACAAGGTAGAGATTTCAAGATATTTTTTTTTTATTATTATTATTATTATTAATTAATATATCAGTAAATACTGAAATCTGTGGCAGAAAACATTTTAACATACAAAAAATAAGTTTTATCAGTAGAGAGCCCATAAGACCTCCCACACTGACAGAAATACCATGAACTGGTAATTAATGTTAGCAGTGGACACCATGCAACAGGAAAACAGTTTAAGCTTTATGTAATATTATTAATATTCTGTCAAATATGGAATACAACATGAGCACCAATATAATTATGAATCAAAAAATGCCAAGGAGAAGAAACTGAAGTATGAAGGAGAGGGAAGCACTCGTCTCTTCTCCTTGGTGATACAGAGATGATGATAATGACAGGACGTAAGGGAACACCACAGAGCTGTGCTGGGGAGTTCAGGCTGGACATCAGGAAACATTTCTTTGCTGTGAGGGTGGTCACACACTGCAACAGGCTTCCTGGGGAGTTGGGTGCTGCCCCGTGCCCATCAGTGCCTAAGGGGCATTTGGGCAATGCCCTCAGTGATGTGCCCTAGCTGCTGGTCAGCCCTGAAGTGCTAGGGCAGTTCGAACAGATGGTCTTTGAAGGTCTCTTCCAACTGAACCATTCTGTTCTGTTCTGTTCTGTTTTGTTCTCTTCTGTTCTGTTTTCTTCCTCCTGCAGCAAACATACACCTAAAGCCTGTGTCCAGCTCACGGTGTTTGCAGTAAAGATGGGGAGGATGTTAAAGGCTTGGTAGAACAGATTGATGCCTAAAACGCAATAAAGCCCAACAAGAGCACAGTCTCCTTCAAGCTGAGAGCTGCAATTGATTCTTGGAGGGCCAAAGATGTTGTGTAACAAATGTGCAAAGTGGTATGAAAGCAAAGACCACTCACTTTTTCTTTCTAATGAGACAGATGCAAAGGCCACTGATGTCAATGTAGCACCAGTCAGCTTCCATAACTTGCCTCTGTATATTTTCTTTAATTAATCAACCCAGAGCAGCTGAGTTTCAAAGCCCAATGCTGTTAGGCACATTCAGTAATTGCAATGCAATTGCTCTGAGCCTTTTGTTTTCATAGGCAGTGCTTTCTTCAGTGTTTCACTGGCAGTGGCCTTCTGCAAGCCATGCTCCATCCACAGCCCCTCACACATCTGTGGCAGCAGAAATGGGAACACTGAAGATTTTGAAAACCTCTGCCAAGTCCCTAGTGTCTGCAAATCTGTTGTCTGTGCAGCATTGCCTGAAGGAGAAAACTGGACCTGGGATGAGGATGCCCAGTGGGTAAAGAGAATGCCTGTTTTCTTTTGTGATACCACCTCTGTCTTTGTCTGTTTGGCTGCTGGAAGATAACTCTTTCTAGTGTTTGTAAATTGACAAAAAAGCAAGTGAATAAACATGCTTACGAAGCTTGAGATGATTTCTAACTAGAAAGCAACAAAAGCCTTCTTATTTAATCTATCATGCTTTATTAGCTAGAAGTTTTGTGTAATTCAATATTTACCTTTTGATAGAGTGTTCAGTTTGAGTCCATATTTCAATAGAGGTCACTCATGCACATTTTTGAAAGCATGGTGTACAAAATTAAAAAATATATCCAAAGGCAAAAAAAAAACAATCAAATTAGAACACATGCTTTCACAGTTTGATTTCTTTCTTATAAATCCCCTTCTAAATGTTACTTCAAGGGAGCTGAAACATTAGCTTTTATGCAAATTTTCATTTGATAAAGATTTTTTTTTTTTTTTTCGTACCAGATTATACAGCATCTGGAAAAGAGAAAGCAAAGCATGTTTCTAGTAAAATAAACTGCATTGCCTCTGTACACAGCAATTCAAGACATTTGTATTGTAGACAGATGGCTGAATGCACACAAACATTACTTTACAAAGAAATAAGTAATATTGAGAGGAGATATCAAAATTACACTTTATAAAATATGTACAGCCTTGTAGTTCATAACCAAGCTTTTCCACACATGCACTAGGAAAATGATGTGAAGTGGGTTCTGTCCTCAGCTGCCTTCAGAGTGAACTGCTGATAAAGCTGGTCTATAATATGCAACTGGTTCTCTGTGTCATAGATTTTACAAAAAGCAAATACTGTGTGGTCTCTTAAAGATATTTTTTAAAGTGCATAACATGGTAATGGATCACCATGCTTCCTGAAGTGATTCTTGGCTTGTTCTAAACCGCCAGCAACTGGCCCTGAATGCACATCCAGAACAATTAGAAGCACACACTGATTTTTCCTCCAGGAGGAACCAAATGAACTAGAAATGCTTGCCTGGAGTCCACCTGCTATTCATAGGGATCTGCTTCTTGGAACAAAGGTGGGTTCCCCTCTGATGCTCCTAATCACTGAATGAGAGAAGTGTTTTACAGTAGTGTAATTTATTGTTGTTGGTGGTGTTTGTTTGTTTGTATGCTTTTTTCCAACCTACACTCTATTCCTCAAATTGTACAGCACAGCTCACCTCTTCCCTTAAATGCAATACAGCACTGACAGGGAGAAATATACTTGATTTTTCCAAAGAGCACCACATTTCCTTTTGGACATCAATAAATTACATTGTTTACAGTTTGCCTCTTTCATGGTAAATATCACATTAGTGTGTATTAGACTGATGGTCATGATTATCCATGTCTCTTGCTCTTCACCTTCAACCTGTGGCATAGATAACAAAAGTGTAAGTGCTGTAGGCATGAGATTGGCCAGATACTTTTTCTCAGTTTGCTATTATCATCTCCTGAATGAGCCTATGGGAATAAAGGTATTCTTCTTAGTTTTCCTCCTGTTCAGTCCAATACGCAAGTAACTACATGGCAGAGGGAAGACAGGCCACTGCTATTATTATGGTCTAACAAAATTTGCGCCAGGGTCTAAGGTCACACAAAGGATGACTGTGGCATTAAGGGTGTATTCACAGCAGCTTTACTCTATCATGCCAGCAAGGAGCTGCACAACCCTAGAGCAAATGAGCAAAGGGCTGTGAACCACCTTCTGGAGGGGTCTTGTACGTGCCTCATTCAGGTGACTGATGATGAGGAGGAAAAGGCCATCTTAATGGCCTGTTTAATGTGGCATCAGGTGGTGGTGACAGGGCTGCAAGCAAGAACAGAAGGCTGCAAGGTGAGAACAGAAGAATGAAAATAATGTGTGTCCTTCTGCTGGTCAGCATGGAGGCAGGACAGGCCAACCTGGGCTGACTGCCACAGGAGATGTGCAGAAGGATTCATCGGGACAGACATCAGCCATTAAAAAATTAGGTAGATAGTCTATGTTGATCAACTAGAGCTGGTGTGGGTGGTAAAGGTGAGAGATGGGGCACCATGTCTCATGAAAAGGGTTGTGTCCAAAACAAGAGGGATGATTTGCCTGTCCACCTTCAGGAATGGTGGAGAGGAGATGGTTGCTCACTGGGGCTGGGAGCCAGATTTTTCAGGGCAACAAGGAGGAGAGGCATCCCACACTAGTGACCGTGCTCTCTGCCTCATAGTGCAGGGACTGGTGTCATATCCACCTCCCACTAACAGGAGGCTGCAGAGGAATGGTGGTGTGAACAGCAATAATACACTGTCTGACTCTTCAGCTAGAAGTGCTGGCACAAAGCCCAGGTTCATCTGTTTCAAAGCATCATATTGGAAGGATGTAAGGGACTGACTTTTCTTGAAAACACGCAGTAGCACTTACTAAAAGATGTTCAGCATAAGGCAGGCATTTTACCATGAAGTGTAATTAATTTACATTAAAACAGATTAAATCCTTTATTTCAAAAGAATTCTATGATCAGTTCTCTTTAATTCATATCTACTTATGGTGAAATAATCAAACTAATCACAGAAATTGTCTGAAGTAGCTATTTCCAGAAACAAGCAATTAGGCACTTTTAAAATGAGTTTTGGATGCGATTTTAATATAAAATTAGATGTAGTCTTCATTGATAATCTTAGCAGAAAGTGGGGTGGTATTTAGTCTCTATTCTTAACAGATTTTACTATTGCAGTGATGGATTATGATGAAGTGCAAGGTAGGGACATAAATACCAGCCAGCCAGACAGCAGAGGTGGACATCCCAAGGGGGGATGCTCTTTCCAAAGGTGACACTTTCACCCCCTCTGTGGCATGACCTACACAGATGCCATAACTGGGTGAGAACTCTTGGGTTAAGTGTGAACCCATATCAAAGTCCACTGCTTTCAAGGTGTTGAGCCTTTCAAGGTGACCCATACAAATAAAATTCATGTTTTCTAGGGAAACTGTTAGAGAGAAGGAATAAGTTATTAGGGTTTTTGACCCAAGCCAACAGCACTTGGGATGCCTGAAGTTTGATTTGGAGATGAGCCTCTCTTTTCTGTGGTTCTGCAGGATGCTGTGCCCACAGCCCCGTGCTTCTCCCGTGTAGCTGCTTACAGGCAGATGACCAGGGGTGAAACCCTGCCAGTTCCTTTGGGAAGAGAAAGGGTCTGGGAAACAAAGAGGTCTTCCCAGAATAGATGTATGGGAACCCAGATGGTGCAGGGCCACTGGCTTAGGGGCAACAGTTTTTTTCAGATCTGTGCTTGTGAGCTGTACAGCCCTTGTGCAAGAAATGCTGTGTATGAGGGAGGGCTGCTGCAAGAACAGAGAGCTGCCTGCAGGATGGCTGAGCTCTCTTGTGGCTGTAGCTACCCAAGCTAAAATGCATTTTACAGCCCTAATGCCTATTCTATGATCTTAAATAAATATCAATTTATAGATGGCCCAAATCAGTTGTTTCTTTACATGCGTGCTTTTAAAAGATAGCAGCATGTATAAACCTGCTGTCATAGAAAAAAAAAGGGGGGGGGGGGGGGGCTAAAGATAGCACAAATATTTCAGTAAACATGCAGAAAGCTATCAGGTTTGAATAAAGTCATCTAAATATTCCTTTGCCTCCTGCCTTCTTTCTCTTGGAAATGGAGATATGGTGATATATGAGATCTCTACCGATTTATTGAGGAATGATACAGGCCCATCAACTGCTGTGATTTCCCAGGATGGAGAGGGTAAGCTGCCCTCTTATCATTGTGGTGCCTAGCACTAACAATGAGCTGCACAGTTAACATTCAGGGGATTGCTTACTGCTCAGATAAGCTGCACTGAACTTCTCGCCTTTAAAGAAGGCTGAAAGACTGTTTTTGTTCCCCAACTGAATACACACAGATGGTTTTCTGCTGTAAGAAAAAAAAAATGTATTTTGTCAGAAAAATGAGTAAGAAGGTATATTATTTCTGCCAGATCATGCATAAAAATGCAATCTTTCTGTTTTGCAACTAAAACGTTCATTCCATACAAATCAAAGTAATTAGGGGAATCAGGATCACACATATGTTTTCTTGTTAGGTAAATAGAGGATTTTCAAGTTATTTTTTGTTTGTTTAACACAAAGAAATATTCATTATCTTATACAACATTTGGTGTCTTTTTTTCGACCTGAAATAAATATTTGTGTTCAACAATACAACCCTTCTTTTCCATCATTTTTCTTCTTACAACTACTGTTACCATGCAGCAGAATCACATGCATTTGGTTTTTCATACTTAAACATTTCCTAAAAGGCAATATGTTGAAACACAGCAACACAAATACTCTTTTGTAGGCAGAGCTGAAGGACTCTGAAACCTTTACTTGGTGTCAGTCTTAGAAAATTTCTGTTCTTTTTCATTCTTTGATTCTAATCTCTTTGATTCTTTGCAGTGATTTTCAAAACTGATGAGAAAACATTTTTAACCAAAACAGTGCTTAATAATCCTAAAGCAGGAACAGCTGAAAGCTGTGATTTATTCACTGCTTTCATCTCCCACTACGTTCAGTGGGAGCAAAGGGAATTCAGGAATTTCAGAAAATTCAATTTCCTAATGAAGAACAATGTTTTGTCCTTTTGCCCTATTTAATCTGTCCTGAGAAAGCAGGGACAGAACTCAAGATGTCCCTGTTAAACATTAGTTTCATATTTCACACTGATTCATCTAATGGCAGCTACATGTATTTAATAACCCCGAGGCACTTCTGACCCAGGATGAAAGCACCACATCCTCATAGGAGAAAGTAGCACTCCCCACTGTGTGACATGTAGCAGCCTGACCCAGGGGCCACTTGTCCCCCACCCACATGCTGCAGAATTTTGGGAAAACGTGTATTCAGAGCCTTTTAACGCAGCATTTCCTAACCAATGTGGTCCCCAGGGTTTTCCCTATCCTAAACCAGAGCATTTTCAAAGAGCGGGCAGCATCTGAGTGCATGTCTCTGCAGTCGCTTGCCAGGCAGGGACTTTATCTTTGTGCTCTTTGAAAATTTATTGAGCGCAAGCAATGCTGCAGACAACGCTCCAGGTTCAAAGAATTGGCGCTGCAGGTGTGCCAGCAAACGTTGAAATAGCTCTAGATAAGGAGTTGGACTGTTGCACCAGTATAAAGTACATCATGTTTTTGAAACCAAGGTAATGAGACAAGAAGCAAGAGGCAGAAAACTAATTACAGCTACAACTAATGCAGTGATGTGCTAGGATATTTCTGAAAACTTTCTTGGGTTCTCTTTTCCCTGACCTCAACTGCTGCATCGAGTGTTTTAATTATCTTAACACAGGGATGAAATAGGAATAATTCCAGGCTCAGATTTGCTCTTTCTGAGGTATTAAAAAACAAATGCAAGTTTGTGAAATACATTCAAAAAAACTATTTTTTTTTTTTAACCATGAACTTTTTTTCACTTTTTTTTTTTTTTTTTTTTTTTTTTCTTTTCACAAAAGCACCAATTTTTCTTAAAGATATTAAATTGGGACTGGGGTGGGATTTGAATAAAATGAAGAATTTCATTGAAAATATTTACTCTAGTTTTCCACTGAAAAGGCTTGCCCCATATTGCTGAAAACTCAAAGAAGTTGAAGGCATTTTAGGTTTCAATGGAAGTTTTACATTTTACATGGAGCTGCCTCTGAAGATTTTCCTATGAGCTCTGAAAATAAATGGAGAAAAAAAAAAAGGAATAGTGAGGAAATGAAGCAATGGTGTGGTTGTGACACATGCGAACACCTGCAGCTGCATTGTTGGAAAGCACTTTCCAAATGAGAGCCAAAACCCCCTCTTTCCTGTCCTCAGGGGGGTCACTAACTTTGTTAAGAAGAAAAGGGTGAAACCCACAGCACTTGTTTAATTCCATGGTGCCGCATCTTCATAATTCTGCTGTGCTCAAAACAGCGTAGCCGTATTCAGTGCAGCCCTGAGGGAGCTACAGCCAGTGCTCTTTTCCCCATGTTTACAATTTGTTCACATCAGTGCTGTGTTTTCCCCTTTCCCTCAGAAACATGAATTCAGAAATTATTGAATTCTCTTGTAGAGCAACAGTGATCTGTTGTTCATTACCAGTCAGGACATACAAGGCAGCACAGTCACTGCGGCTGTGGGTGAAATGTGCAATTCCTGCTTGCTTTCCATGAGATACTTACATGGCTGAAGAAAATATTTAGTGTAAAAAAGTCTCAAGCAAGATATATTCTTCTCATTTTGAAATACCATGAACAGCTCAAAACCCAAACAAACTTTCTGAAATGATCACAGACCAGGCTGGTCAACAGGAGCTTCATGTTACAGCTCAGGGAAAGCACCATCCTGCTGAAAATGGCAGCAACTGAGGCCTCAGACAGCCCAGTGAATTGCAATTACCACCACTGCCACACAGTTGGACAAGAAAGAGAGTGGACTCAGCTGGAAAATGACCCCGCTGTGTTAATTTTTCAGGCAAGGAGATCCTCACCTGGGGGGCACTACTCTCTGAGCCTGCAGCCCCTGCAGACAGTAGGTCCTGCCAACACCCCTGGGCACCTATGGATGCCAGGCTGAGTGTGATTATGCTGCACACCTTTTTAACATTCACCCAGCAAGCCTAACACAGTTTTACTAGCTTTCATTTTTCTTTTGCCATGCTAAGAAACAGGATCATCCTCACAGAGGACAAGGGCCATTAAAAACTCAATATTCCACTGCAGGGATTGGTTTATGGCCTCATTTGTAGCAGCTTGCTTTATCAGGTGTGCAGCCTCATTGCCTGTCCTATACGTCCACATGCTTCGAGAGCTTGTTATCTGCAGGACATGGTGCTCCTGTTTCCAGGACAGCTGGTGCCTGGCACAAGATCTGCTCTGGAGTGAACATTACAGGGGGCCTGCCTCACCAGGCTGCCAGCCAGCCTTGTCACTCAGTCTCCACAGATTTCTGTGAAGATAGAAGGAAAAAACTGTAGGCCAGAGACTGGATCTTGCATTGCTGATGGCTTCTACTGCATAACTGGTGACTGCATAACTTTCACAAAGCACTACAGCATGAAAAGTGGCTGCTCTTCATTTTCTGTTAGATAATCTACCCCTAGCCAGACCCAACTAAACTTCTGTGGTACTCTGCAGGTGACGAAACACATTCACTATCTCCCACCTTGAAGACAGGAAGAGCAAAGTAGTAATGTTTGGAAAATGCCCTTCTGTCTCCTCCATAATATGGCAAAAGCTCACACATTTGAAAACTGTAAACATATTCCAACTCACGTTTATTTACATTACTGCTTTCACATTGACGTAGTGCAAGATACTGCTCATTTATTTCAGATGGGGCCACCAACATACCCCAGTAAACTCTTGATAATTTTTTTATACCATGAATTAATACTGTACTCCGAACTTTAATAAATACTTGAAAAGTCTATAAATGACCTACACTGAACTCCTTTGTAAAAGTATTTACCTTATTTAAATGGATTTATTTTGGTGTCAAAAACATTAGCCATGAACTGCTGGATGCAACTGTTCTAATGAATTTTGTGCACTTGGTGTAGTCTTTATCATTGCTGTAAGTCTGTCTGAGTTTGGGATTGAGCAGAAAGTGATGAAGAACTGGTGGAGCCAAACTAGACTTGATCTTAAAATGCTCACTTCATGCTCGTCAAAAGCAGTGGGTCTTGAAGCAATGCAGGCCACCCCAGGGAACTCCTGCGGGCAGGTGCTAAATGACCTGCTGATCCAGACATGCCGCAGTCTGGGATGAAATGTTGGATGCTTCCAGCTCCTCTGAGTTCATTCTCAGAGCGCATCAGACTTTCTCACACACACGTGTGCATGCATGTGTGCTACTCAGCATCCCCACAGAGCAGATCCAAGCAGCTGCACTAGGTACATAGTGCAGTGGTCCTCAGCTGCTTGTTTTAGACATAGCCTTCATGGCAGATGTGGTTGCCATTGATAAGGCTGAAGGTGGCCAGGGAGTGGTTGGTGCTCTTTAGGGAGGTCATTCGGGTGGTGCTCCTGGCCATGCTCTGGGACCGGATGAGGAGGCGAGCTCTGCAGCAGAACAGCTGGTTGTTGAACTGTTTCCGAAAGCTCTTGCTGAGCAGGTAGAGAGCAAATGGGTTGACGCAAGAGTTAGTGAATGCCAGGATCCGAGCACAGATGCTGGCAATGAAGTGCAGCACTGAGGTGTCCACCTCTGAGTAGTGGTAGGACCGGTATAAATAGATGATGTGAGTGGGGAGCCAGCAGAAGGCAAAGAGGCACACAAAGACCAGTACTGTCCTGGCCAGGCGCTTACGGGATTCAATCTGGAAGAAGAAAGAGAAATGCAGGTTAGCAGATATCCCTAGCTTGGACCTACAGCTAACTGTTTTTCCCAGTGCTGCACCTTAGGGTGCACATGACACCTGCAGTAGTTACCCATATGTAACATACAATCCTATGTAATACATAGAAAAAAACAACACAATATTAATAAATATTAATATTAATTATGGAGTAAAGGTCTGGGATATTTCACAGAGCTCAGAGGCAGGACTTTCTGCCTTGGGGCCATGTGGTATATGTACACAAATATGCTGCCAAGAGTTTACAGCCCTTGGAGACCAAACACAGTGCTCAGAGACTGAAGGAGCTGGAGAAGTCAAGAGAGGAGATTTTGTGCCTACAGAAACACCAAGGCAGCAGCACGGTGGACCCTTCAGCTGAAAGAGCTGGGGTCACAAGGAGCAGGTGGCTGTAGGGGGTGACCAGGTGGATGACCAAACACCTCTCAGCACAGCTGTATCTACCCAAGGGGAAGGTACTATGATGTCAGCTAGCTCGCGGTATAACCTTCATGCAAACAAGCCACACACTGTTTTCCTTACATGTACACGCTTGGAGTCAAACCAAAGTATTGCTAAACTGAGGGGAACCGAGGTAACCCATACCTTATCTTATGTCCACCAATGCTGCACACTAAGATAATGCCACTGAAAAACACGTGTTTCTTCCTAATGAAGACAAGATCCATGACAGAAGTCACACAAAACTGAGGAGGAATGGAGTTGCCCAGAAAGACCTGCTGAAATGCTCTGCTCCCTGGGTTATACTGCACAGCAGGTATAACATTGCTGCTTTTTGAGGGATCATAATATTCTCCTGGTAATTTCTGCACCTCTTCCCAGACACTTCTAGAGTGTATTCTGCCACCTGCTTGCTCCTTGTATCTGAGAATGACCTGAATAGCCTGAAACTTTCCCCATCCCTGGCTACACTGCCCTTGTTCCAGTGCTGGTGCTGCAGCAGTGCCTGGCCAGGCTTTCAGCCACCTCCTCATCCTCACTTTCTGAGCTACACAGAAACTTCTGAGCTAGATTAGAAACTGAGCAGCTGACACGGGCTGTTTTTTCCTCAAGGCAGCTGAGAGGAGGGAGTATGCAGGAGAGACCTGATGTGCACATTTGGACTTTATTTGGTGCCCCTTTAAAGGCACCAACTGAAAACTAGCTATTGAGCTTAGAAAGAACTGACATGTACCAGATGATAATGTCTCCAGGGAGCGGTCTGAAAATTAAATCCTTCGAGAAAGGGCTCTCCATGGCTAAACCATATATTCTTTTTAAATGTATCCTTAATTTGATACAGGGTTATTGAGGCCACATCTGCACTATAAAGAAAGGAAGCAACGCAATAAAGAAATCAATACCAGTTATCTCAGATGGAGACCTATAGCTCCTGAATGCACAGCAGGACAGGAATGATGGACTGATGGTGCTAGACTGTAGCCTGGACTTTTTTTTTCCTTTAGAGCTCTATCCCCAAAACCAAAGGGGGAAAGGACTGCTTTTACAACTCACTTTATTGCCGCTAATCAAAAACAGTCACTGAATCTGCAAAAAAAAATGGCTTGCAGTGGAGAAAGATTTATACATATTCAGAAGAGAAGAATCGTAAAGATTTCAGGGACAGCACATCACTTAATGGGTGGAAAACATAACTTTCCATCCCAGTTGTTTTAACTTAGTACCAGAAGGCTACAAGAGATGATTGTGTTATGTCAGCCTAAGGTGGAGATGTCAACTTGTTGCAATTATACGGACGCTTGTTCAGCTGAAGAATGGCTTGTGTCAGTTTAGCTTAGGTTGAAGAATCTCTCAGTTGAAAGGAAGGGGATATGTCAAGGGAAATAAGTTGTTTAGGAAGAAGTTACCTTGCTGTTGCTTTCTTACTGAGACAAGCCCAAGGCTTAGATGCATCCCAATTTAAGCAGTGACCAGAAACACTCAGCTGCACATGAAGGATTTGGACTTACCCCTGGAGATAACTTTTTCTCCCTAGTGGCTTACAAAAAGAGCAGCCAAGAGTAAACAGTCTGCAGTTGAAAGCCTGGAATTAGGTTGGACAAATCCTGATTAAAGCCCCCAGCTAGGTGCATGGCCTGCACATTTTTAGCCACACATTTTCAACTAGAGCATAAGACTCAATTGCAATATGTCCCAATTGAGCCAGCCTGGCTGTGAATTCTGTGGTAGCACAGCTCAGGGAATTTTATTTTATATACACATGAGTGATAGTAACAGAGGTATCTCTGCTTTTGAGGATCCAAAGGGGAGGTTAAGAGTCTGCATTGGTCCAGAGTAAATGTCCTACATATATAAATCAAATCAGTCTTAAGGTGAAACTTGAGGGTATGACCTATTGGACCAGAAGAAGATTGACCAATCTGGTCTACTAGAGGGCAGATAAGTGGGCAGGCTGTTTTGTGCAACACCATTCCCCTCTGCAGACTGTAGAAAAAGAGGCACTGATAGATGGAGAATAAACGAAAGGTTTCAGGGAAAGAAGACAGGTCTCTCCTTTTCTCCTAAGACTTCAGATTGGATGGCACCACTGCAAAGATTACACCATCCACAAGATATATAACTTCAGTGCATCTGTTAGGAGGCCTCACTGTCCTGCTCTGTCCTCCTTCCCGGGGACCCTGTGCACAGCACTGTTATCCTCCTGTCTCCACTCCCCTTGTCTCTCTCCAGCCTGTACTGGTTTCTCTGCATGGCACAGCACCAGCAGATGACATCCTATTTTCATGTCTCCATGCTGAGGACTGAATTAGAGTTGTTTTTTTCCTTTTGCATGAAGAGGGACTGCTTTGTGAGGCAAGACTTTATCCAAGGTTCTCTCTGATAAAGGAACATTGATAAGTTTTGATTTTTTGCCATGCCACCCCTCAGCTTTGATCTCACAACACCATGCTCATCTCTGCCCCATCTCCTGCATCCTAGTCAATACCTTCCCAGGCTCTGGCCTGAGTTTCCTGCCGTGTTTGTTGTGGTAATCACCCTGTCAGAGTCTCTAGAGTTAGAAACATGAGATGTCTTTAACGTTGTGCCACAGCTTGTGTCAACCATTGCAATCTTTTTAGCCCACAGTCTAATAAAATTAGCACAACAGATGCAGTCTGCCATCACATCATTTTCCCTGTATGAGCCCTCTTTGCTATTAGATTCATCAGGAATGTGGATTTTTGAAGAAAGCCAATTCTGTACCTGTTTTCTCACGTGTAAGTTTCCTTCCACGGGAATGTTGTAAGCACTCCGGATCAAATTCTTAGCAATGAAATAATAATATACTGATATGACAGATAGAGGAATGATATAAAAGATCAGAAATGATGCCATTGAGTGGATTTTTGGATGCAGCCCATCAGAATGTGGGTAAGGAGCACAGCTGATGAAGGTTTTGTTAGTCCCTTTGTCATGGAAAGGGTGCAAATCTGAAAACACCGCTTCAGGGATGGCAAGCAGCATGGAGACAATCCAGATGATAGCAGCTCTCACACAGATCTTCATCAGCGCATGGGACGCTTGTATCTCCATTGGTCTTACTATAGCTTTATATCTAAAGAAAAAATAAATAAATAAAGTAAGAAAGAAAAAAGAAATCATTTATTGACCACAGCACTGGTCATCTATAAAATTCAGGAACCATATTATTGCTTATTTTTTACAGACCCCTTCCATTTAAAAACAAACAAACAAAATATCCTATTTTACTCAAGATTGAATTTTTTTCCTGCTATTTTAAATTTTACCATTTTCAAAAGATTTCTCATTTTAAACCAGAGATTCCTGTTATGAATCCATTCAGTTTCATGTGTATTGATTCTGAGTTAATTTAATTTGTAACTGACCCAAAGAAGCACAGTGCTGCCTGACATTAATATGTATGTGTCCAAATAGCATTAAGATAGGAAGCACAGTCACAGACTTCTCTTCAAAGGCATACAGAAGTTTACACCCCATTGCAAAATACTGTTGAAAGAAACTGAGTGGATTACTGAATTTGTAGATTTTGTAGCACATTTCCCTTTTGAGCTGTGAGTGTGCTTACCTTCTGGAAGCAAAATCTGATGCTTTCTAAATCTACAAAGAGTGTTGCCCATTTAAATTGCTGCTTGGTGCTGTAGATGGCAATAGTCCATCTAAATGCTCCCAGGCTAATTAGCCAGAGATGCTAACTGGCTTTCTTAAAGAAAGAAAGAAAGAAGCAAACAAACAGCAACAACAAAACAAAAACAAAAACAAAACAAAACAAACAAACAAACAAAAACACACACACACACACAAAAAACATAAACATAAACAGAAGAAAACAAAAACAACAAACAAAACCCACCACTATTGCTTGCTATGCTAGGCATGTAGAAAATATTTTTTGTTTTGCAATTTTGTCTTTCATGATTTCAGCCCTTTGGAATACTGCAGTTTAGAATCCAAGAAAATGGAAGAAGCAAAGTTATTTGAATCCAATGTGTGGAATGAGAGGACAAGAGAACAGAAGAGTTTCATATCTGCTAGAGCCCTGGTCTGGCAGGACTGTACTCACCAAGTAAGACTACAATGGAAGGAAAAAATTAATTGAGAAAAATTTCCAAACCTACACATTTCACAAATTATTATTTAAACTCATTATCATAGCAATTACAGTCTGCTGAACATTTTTTCCAGGATCCACCTCACATGATACTTCTGGCCCCTTGGTCACTGTCAGCTCTCTGCGGATTGATGAGAGCCCGTGTCCTCAGCAGCCCTAGCCTACTTTTGGCATGCCAGAGTACATCCCTATGTAGGTGCTCCGGAGTCCTTACATAATCTCCTTCCAGGGTTTTGTCTCTTTCAAACAGCTGAATCAGGCACCATGGCAGGAGCAGAGATAGCAAGTACAACGCTCTGGGGTTGCGCAGACTGTGCTGTTTTAACTAGTTAAGTGCATTATTTATGGGATAAATGTGTTCAGTTTCTAGTTATAAGCAATACCCTGTTCAACATACCTATCATTTTCCTCTATGTGTGTATGTCTACAACAGTGTATGTGTATTTTATATTGTACACACATATTTCTGTACATACGCTATGCATGTACATGTACCTACAAACACAAATAAGAACATACATGCACACATAAATGCTTATATTAAACATGCTTATATTTAAATTGTGGGTGGTCAAACACTGGAACGTGCTTTCTAGAGGAGTAGTTGATGTCCAAGTAGTTGATGTCCAAGGACAGTCAAACAGCTTTGGGGCAATTGGTTAAAGGATCAGGCACATGGTTAGTGTTTTTTTTCTATCCTTCCAGTAGCAGAGAACAATATTGAAAGAAATAGGCAGACCCAGCTGATCAATATGTAGCTCTGAGGATGGTGTCACCTGCAGAATTTTGGGTTTCTCAGTCATGGGATGTTCTACACAACACCAGGCCTGCTGGCACCTAATGGGATGTACCTTTTTCAGAAAGGGAAAAGGATTTTTGCAGAGGAGATAGCAGGGCTGATCGGCAGATCTTTAAACTAGATTTGAAGGGGAAGGGATAAAAGGCTTATCAGCTATAATCTATGGGATGGTATGCCAAAATCTGAGGGACTGCATGCTAGTGAGATTCTCCAGTCTGCTCCATGAGGTGCTGGGTACAATGAAACACATTTGAAATGTTTCTACTCCAGTGCACACAGAATGAGGAACAAGCAAGAGGAGCTAGATGCCTTGGCTCAGTCTCAGAGCTATAACATCAGTGACATAAGTGAAACCTGGTGGGAAGAGGCCTGTGACTGGTGTGTTATGGTAGATGGTTACAGGCTTTTCAGAAGGGATGGGCAAGGCAGGTGAGGTGGGGTGGTGATGCTGTTTGTAATGGCAGAGCTGGGCTGTAGAGAGCTTACAGCTGGAGATGACAAGGTTGAGAGCCTCTGGGTAAGGATTAAAGGACAGTCAAATAAAATAGATTTGGTTGTGGTAATTTACTTACTTGTGGTAATTCACCCAGACAGGATGACAGCACAGAATAACTATTTTTAAGGAACTAAAAGTTACTTCTAGATCAGCCACACATGTCCTTATGGGGACTTCAAATTGCCAGCCATAAATTGGAGTGACACAGAGCTGATATCACAGAATCACAGAATCACAGAATCACAGAATTTCTAGGTTGGAAGAGACCTCAAGATCATCGAGTCCAACCTCTGACCTAACGCTAACAGTCCCCACTAAACCATTTCCCTAAGCTCTACATCTAAACGTCTTTTGAAGACTTCCAGGGATGGTGACTCCACCACTTCCCTGGGCAGCCTGTTCCAATGCCTCACAACCCTTTCAGTGAAGAAGTTCTTCCTAACATCTAACCTAAAACTCCCCTGGCTCAACTTAAGCCCATTCCCCCTCGTCCTGTCACCAGGCACATAAACAGGTCCAGGAGATTCCTAAAACACCTTGATGATGACTTCTTGTACAAGTACAAAGGGAGCTGACTGGACAAGAAGCCCTGTTAGATTTGTTGCTTGTAAACAGAAAGGGTCTCATAGAAGTGGTGTTCTGTGGCTGTCTTGGAAATAGTCACCATCAGGCAGTCAAGTTCAAAGCCTTTGGTAATAGGAGGAAAAGTGCCACCAAGACTTCAAACCTGGATATAGGGAGAGCAGACTTCAGGCTGCTCAGGGAACTAATTAGTAAGTTCTGTTTTTGAAGATGTCGGAGTTCATCACTGCAGGTCAATTTTTAAGTACCATCTCTTAAGAGCACAGGAACAGGCAATTCCAAGATACTGGAAGTCTAGCAAGCAGACCAGAAGGTCAGCTTGGCTAAGCAGGAATTTTCTTCTAGAGTTTAGATGGAAAAAGAAAGTGTATGGACACTGGAAGATAGGTCAGGCAATGTCCGCTCATGAGGGGAGCGGAGGGGCAGGCGCTGAGCTCTGCTCTCTGGGGACAGCGACAGGACCCAAGGGAACAGCATGGAGCTGGGACAGGAGGGTCAGGCTGGGGGTTAGGGAAAGGGTCTGCACCCAGAGGTGGTTGGGCACTGGGACAGGCTCCCCAGGGCGGTGGTCACAGCACTCCAAGAGTTCAAGGAGCATTTGAACAACATTCTCAGACATAGGGTCTGATTTTTTTTTGGTGGTCCTTTGGGGACCCAGGAGTTGGATCCTTGTGGGTCCCTCCCAACTCAGGATATCCTATTGCTCTTAAAATATTATATTATATTCTATTATTCTAAATATGGTGTTACAAATACTACAGTACAAAAATGGAAGAGCTAGGCTGAAAAAAAAAGGCATCTATAAAAGCTCATTTTACAGTCAGTTTCACCAGATATTTACTTAAACACTAGCTAAATGAACATCTTCAGTAAACCCTAAAGAATATAAATGGAAAAGGAAATGAATTACATATCAAGGTATTCATAAATTTAGTTAATTCAAAGCTATTTCTGCAGGTGTTTATTGTATGCTTATCAACATGGCATGTTAGCATAATTACTTTAGGGATTTTCTTTGATATAATATAGCCAGCTGAGAGAACATTTTCCAGTATTAATTTCCAGTAATATGAATGAATTAATGTATACAGAGAAAGATAGAGTCTGACTTATTTTTATTAATATTAATAGATTAAGGAGAGTCAGAAAATTAATCCATTTAAGGTTATTAGTACATTTTAATTAGACATGGCATTTCCAGACAATATAATTTTGAAAGAATGTAATTGCAAATGTCTAGGAATGCTGGCACTGATTATTAGGCATTTAGTTTACTTTATAAAGCCTGCTACAACAGTTACAGAAGATGATCTGAGAGACTTTTTGATCACAGTGGGTTCAGTGTACCAACATGAGGTCATGAGGTCAAAAGCAGAAAAGAAATGGAAAGAAAAAAAAAAACAACACAACAACAACAAGAGGAAAAATGTAGAAAAAAGAGGATTTGAAAATGTAGGTTCTTACACACAGGAACACAGGTGCATATTTTCTTAAGAACCTAACAATTATATAGAATTATTTAGCTGACTATCTTCATGACTTTTCTGATGGTGGGCTAACTTATGCATAAATCTCCAGTAGTTATGTTAACCTGAGTATTAATGTTTAATTGCTTAGTATTGATCTGGTGGGAGTCTTCATTTCCATCTGCCTTATGGATGGGTTGATATGTGTCCCCTTAGCTTGCATTTCCACAGCTCCGCTTTCCCTCATGATCTTTGGTTGTGGACAGTGGCTGCAGAGGATTGCTGTGTCCAAGGGCACAAGGTGGGCACGCATCTGAGATTGACCTCCTGGGCTGGCCTGGTGTTGAGAGGATGATGGATCTTCCAGTGATGTGTGCTCAGGGAGTGAAAATGCTGCACCTTCTGGTTAGTTTTTGGGGGTGGGCTCAGAAACTCCTTTGCTCCTTTACTTTTTCACACAATTTACATGGTAGGGTTAACCTTGGATTTTAACATATTGTTGACATTGCTTAAGGAGTACAACAAGGTAGACTGGATTTGAGCAGTGCCTTGTCCTATTTTTCAGATTGTGTATTTCCAGCTCATGCATCAAATACTCTACAGAGCTTTCCACAGCTTTGTCCACTGACATTTCTTTTATAGTGAGACAGTTTTTCCCTTTCACCTACCAGCTTCAGATTAGTTGTATGCCCACTTCTCAAACAACAGCAACAACAAGAAAAACAGAAAAAGGACAGCTTTGGTGCTGGTGGCTGTTACCTTTCATTTTGCACTGCTTGGACATGGTGGTGGCCAAGTTCTCTGTTAAGTGCTCTGCGCTGTTTTCCTGCTCTGCACAGTCAGGTCAGTTGTGATCAGCATCACAGCAACTTACACACTCTGGAACACATCCAGTTTTCTAGGGTAGGCTACCCCTTTGGGACATATCTAATCCACACCATTTACATCTCCAACAAATGCCTTTTAACTCCTTATCATGTTCTCTTTTATCTCCTGAGAAAAGCACAGGCTGAAGGTAAGTAGCTGAGGTGTGAATGGCCACCCGAGGGCTGACTGAGGCTGAATGAATCAAATCCACTTCTCCAAGCCTGCATTAGACATCTCTACTACTACAGCTGCCCAAGGGCTGGGCATAATCCTTGGTGTCAATGGAGAGAAAGAGGTGAATTAGGGGGTAATTTCTCCAGTCCAGAAATAGATGCCTGAAAGGAGTGGGGTGATAAGTCCTCCAGAGTTGCCCCTCTTTCTGCTTTCTGTAGACAGAGCTCAGGCAATGAGATCATGAGTTTCATAGCTCGTTATAGATAGATACTTTCCCATATTTAACCTCCAGCATTTGAGTAATCCAATCCAAATCTCAGTTTGTCTGCAATAAATCCAGTTATGGTCATGGATTTATCACCTCTGCTTGCTCTCACATTCATTCTTTCTAATTTTTGTATGATACTGATCTTTTTCTGTTGTAGTCTTTCCCCTGCCTGGTTTAAAAAAAAATAAATAAAAAAAATCTTGAAAGAGATTAAAAAACAAAGGTATGACTCATGCCTCACAACAAAGGCCAAAACTTAAAAGGAAAAATATGCTTCTGAAGATTCAGTTGAATAAAATGACACAGTCAAGAATTCGTGTCAACTTCAATCTCTCCAGTTGTCAAACAGCCCAGATGAAAGTGACTGGGTTGCTGATCTGACAGGAAATATGAATGAGGCTCTGACCTTTACTACTGCTCAGTCTTTGAACTTCTCTGTTCTCACTGTGCTTGCTAGGTAGCAGCCTGCCTCGCACACAGCAGATACCAATGACCTGCTGGCCAGGATGGATGCCAGCACATCTCTGTGTCTCAGGGTCTCGGTCTGAACCTGCACAAAGAAATTACACATGGGGTTGTCTTCCAGAAATAGTGGGTCAGAGTTTGGGCCAGATTAAGCACCTCTTTGTGAGGCTCTAGCAGATAAAAACATTTTGCAAGATGCTGTGAGGACTCAACATGCAAGGCAATCAGTGCTGTTCCTCTTCTCCATGTCTGTCTTCAGGCCACCAAGAGGAGCCTGGTCAGAGGATTGCTTCAGCATGGTGACCCAAACCATGAAAAAGGCTCATGAAAATCTCTCCCTGCATACTGCAAAGTGACTCCTCCACCTTAGGAGTTGGGGCTGGCAAGGTTTTGGGCCAGAGATGTTTTGGAAATGAAACCGGACCTGGTATGGCATCTTCAATGCGAGAATTCAATAACAAGTAATGCACAATCACTTCTTAACCTAATCCCAGTGATTCAATTTGTGACTTACGTAAGTTTAACAGTTAGAACTAAAAAAATATGCAAGAACAGATGGTCAGGAGTCGACAAAGCGTGTACTTCTCATTGAATTCTGGAAAATATCTTACATCTGTCTCTTAGGATCTCTATTGAGCTCATTGAGCAATTGTTTCTCACAACTGAAACTACTGAAATGACCATAAACCACCAAAGCGTGACACCCACACAAGGTTTTTCTGTGGTAAATACTTTTCCCACTGAGGTTAATAAGTCAGGGAAACTGGGAAACTGTGTCATTATCCTTGTGTTAATAATAATGTTACTAACGATAACACCACATAATGTACTCTAAAACTTTATGCAAACATTGGTTAATACTGTACACTTAGCCCCAAAGGCACAACTTCAAATATAAACACAGAAGTAGCTTTATCACGAAAAAGGCAGTTAAGATCCCCAATGGATGTCAGCTTCCTAGATGCAGTTTCTGTGCTGGTGCAAAATATTCTAGCCATCTTTATGCTCCACAGCTGAGACAAGAAAAAGCACATCAGCTGAAGTATAAATGGACTTTGCCCTCAGAGTCATATTGCCTGTATGTTCCTAGGCATAGAGATCCGAAAGGTTGCTTTCACACTCACGATGGGGGAGAAAGGGGCTTATTCCTAAAATGGCATCTCCAGTGCATCCTTCATGTTTCTTTTCCTGCCACCTTCATCTACTTACTTGCTGCCTGTTACATCAGCCACAAAAATTAAATTAAACCAACAAAAGCACAGGAAGAAAATCTGATGCTTCCCTTGGATTTTAAATTAATTTAGCTCCATATGTCTCACTTTTTTTTTTCCTTTTATTTTATTTTATTATTTTTTTTTTTGTGAGGTAACTTCATGCTCTGTGGAAAAGCTTGCGCTGTAGGCAGCTTTAGCTTGCTTTCCTCTTTTATGATTGCTTTGTATTAATGCTTTTCCCTCTTCTCTTATGCCAGTAATTACAAGTAATATAGATGTTCCATACAGTCCTCATTTTATACTTGGTAGATATGGGATGCAAATGAAGAGACAGGTTATTTTATGCTCAGAGATACCACCTCCTGCAGTATTTTTAAAAGGAGGAGGTTGGTAGATCTTAATTTCAGACAAAATCACTTGTGTCTGCTGTAATAATAGTACCGCTGTGGCCAAGAACAAATTAAATTTGCAAAACCTGGCCTGCCTTTGCTTCATTACCAACCACACTGCTTAGACTGCATCAGGCTGGCAGAAAAGTTTTCCATATTTCAGACCCACTTTCCGTTTTTTCTCTGAAGGTAGAAGTCCACTTACAAACTTTTTTATCTGTTTAAACTGAGCTTTTTTTTGAGATGTTGAGCGAATGTGAACCCAAAACTTAAATAAAAAGCAGGGATTCGTTAGAACTGACTGAAGCCTTACAAAAATGGTCATTTAAATTGCTGTGACATGAAAACACTGAGTTCTTCCCAGATCTATTAAGTAAGCTTCTGAAATTGCAACCACTTCCTATTGTAATGATGGAAGAGCTGCCTCTAAGTCAGGATGTCCACATATTTCTTCTGCTCCAACCTGTAACTGAAAGAGGGAGAAAAAATGCCCCATTTTTAAGTTTAACATGTGCACCTTGATCCGGCCTTGGCCTGTGAATAGACTGAATGAAAATCTTCTCATTAAAAATTTGTAATTATGTTCACATTATCATTTTTGCCCACATAATATGAAGGACTGGCTTAATTACTATGCAAAAAGCCTCAAGCAACAGAGAAAAAGTTGATGCTATGCAAAGACTGTATAAATGAAGCACATGGAGCCTTGTTGAGTGTGAAGTCTGAATTTGAAAGCAATGAAAAAATCTTACTAAATATTGGAAGAACTTTATGAGAAATGTGACGTCCAAAACTTTCTCATTGTTTCCAGCATGAACGTTATGAATATTTATAGCTCCGAAGATAAATAATTGAATAAATTCACAAAATTGTTAGACTGTCTAAGCCATCAGCACCCTACGACAATCTATTTTGGGTCTATCTGCTTTCTGCATACTTAGATAAGATTATTGTTATTATGCATGACTCTTGGGTGAACATCTGTTATTAAAATCTTTAGTAAATTGCACATGGGCACAAAGACATCTCTGACGGGCTAGTCTTACATACATTGGCAGGTACTGCCTACTTTCTCTCTCTTTCCATTAATTAACATTCAAACAGAAAGAAACGGGATGCAATGAATGGAGTGGTGTAGTTCTAAATTTCTGAAGCATGTTTTCCAGTTTCAGTCCATGTACCTGCACACTGCTACATTGGTCTGAAATCTGGATGAATGGGAATTTCAATCCGGGAGTGATTGGGGTCGACACTGAGAATACACACTGGGGGGAAGAAGGCTTACACAGTAACTATTTAGTAATGACTGTGTTATTCCTAGTCATGACTACCCATAACACAAGATATTTCAAAAATTAACTATACATATGGGAAGCAACAGATGTAAAGGTCACTGGAGTAAACAGTGGATGGCCATGGGCAATGCTGTTCTTATTAGAAAGACCCCTTAGCACCTGGAGTGTTTATTTTCTGCAGGTGACCTTCATTCAAGCCTGTGAATGAAACCCTGATCTCAAGTCAAAGATTTCGGTTGGGTCAGCCTTGTCATTTGCTTCCTGTCTGAGGGAGGCATGGGACCTATGCACTGAAATACATCCTTTGATTTCAAATCTGGTGAGCTCCCTAACGCAGCCAATGCTCCAGCTGGAGAAGCTCCTTGGTGCCAGCTAACTGCTGCACAGGTCTCTGAGTGCTCGGCACCCGCTATGGGAAAGGGTATGTGCTGGTGCCCACACTGCATGGTGTGGGATCAGGCACTACCAGCATGGTTTGCTCATGCCAGGGCTGCTGGTGATGCTTTCCATCTAAGGATTTGCTGTAACAGGACAAGTCTCCAGGGTTGTCAGTGGTGTAGGGCTGAGGGCATGGAATTAAAATTTTAACAGGGAAACTAAAGCTGGGGCCTCAGATGCAGACCCTTCATCTCACTAGACAGTCAGCCTGATTTCTCTGGAAAGCACAGCCTTCAGTGCACAAAAGGAGCAACAGTGGTTAACCTAAACACATGAGGTAACTGCTGAATATCTTACAGTGCCTGCAATAAAAATTCATTGGAGTTTCTAAAAATGGCAGTTTCTCAGCCCCAGAAGTCCTGCCTGTGATGTGCAATAAATCAATATTGTGCTTTGCTCTGACAGAGAAAGAAGAGCTCATCACTGACCTACAGCTTAACAGTTCCTTACACTGTAGCACTTACACTACAGTGCACAGACATGGCACCTTATCTTTGTTTTGTGGAAAAAGGACAAAACACTATATATATATGGAACCTAAAAGAAACAGGGTTCTTGAAGTTAAAAGCAGCTGCCAGTACAATGGACTGGGAATGCAAATGTAAAGTGAGAAATGCTAATGACACATTAGTAGCTGACCACCAGCTTCCTCCTTTGCCACACCTTGCCCTGAAAAAAACATGCAGGGCAAAAAGCTAACTTCAGTGAGAGAAAATGAGGAGTTGTGCTAGAACCTCAAAGAAGTAATTAAAAAAAAAATCAATATGCAACAGATGGGAAAACAAGCAAAAGTAAATGACAGCAAATATTGGAGTTTAAAAATGTTGGTGTCTGATAAGGAAAGCTGGAGGAGCCAACAAAATATCAAAGGTCACTGTGTGACAGACAAATGTCCATTTTTAAATACATCGGGAACAAAAAAAAATCATTATGTCAGGCATACACGTAAACAGTGAAGATATAAACAATGATGGAAACAAGGTGAAAGGCAATCACTAGATATTTAAGCCCAAATGCAGAGGAGGTGTCCATAGCTTGTGTGTAGTGCTCTAGATGTAGCAGAAAAGTCACCAGCTGTATTAAAGAGGATGTGAGCCAACATCTGCAAGCCCAAAATATTTTCACACCAGCAGGCCTGAATAATTTGCACCTAAGAGTATTAAAGGAACCAGCTGGGGAATAACTAGTGTTATTTTTTTTTATTTTTTTTTACAAATCTTGAAAAATTGGAGAAGTTCCCAGGAACTGGAGAACTGGCTCCAAAACTGTGAAGTTTAAAAAGGTGGAAGTTGTGACTGCGAAAAGTGCAAGAATTATATATATATATATACCTAAGACCAGTAGTAGATAGGATAATGGAGAGGCTAATAGTACTAACAGATGACAATTAATATTAGTTCATGTTGTTTAATGCATGGCAAGGTTAGTCTTTGTTTTTTTTTTGTTTTTTTTTTTTTTCTTTTTCTTTCTTTTTTCTTTTTTTCTCTGTTGTCACAAGGTTGTAGGTGATGTAAGAAGGGTGTGTGCCCTGCTGGCATACAAGCTAGCAGCCTGTTTGGGCATGCTGGCATGGGTGACCTTGTTAGATGTAGACATGCCCAAGAGTGTGCCCAGACACGCATGCTCCTCCCTTCTCCATCCATGCCCAAGTGATCCCTGCCCCTCTCCTGTGGAACAAGAGTTAAAAATAGATTAAAAATAGATTTCCTGCCTCAAGAAGGGGAGCTGGGCCAGGTGAGGACCCCGAACCCCATGGCAACCCCAAACATGCTGGTAAAATTGTAGCAGTGTGTGGAACCATTTCTAGGCTGGGTCCTGGGAACCTGCTCTAGCTGCAGTACTATTTACTGTGGTTATCAGGTGCCTTGGGCAAGCTATAAAGCTTCTGCTGGGAAAGTCTGCAGATGGCACAGTGGCTGAGCAGACTGCAAAAAAATATGTCAGAGTCATTGGGATAAATGCCCATAGTCTAACAGAAACCATTTTAACTCATACGAGTGCAGTGTATGTAGGACCCAAGCGAGCAGATTATGGAGAAAAAAAAAAAGGGGGGGGGGGAGCTTTCAAGGAAAGGAGACCAAGACTTCGGAGTGTCTCTTATACACCTGGCAATCAAATGTCCCATGCCATTCTTATGGTGTCATGGCTTTAGTGCAATCAGTACCTGAGCTAGTACCATAGTATAAAGCTGTCAGCTATGTTATATGATGCTTATATGATGTGTATGTCTTTTCTTTGGCTTCATCAAAGACAGGTTCCCAAAAGGCCATTACCTCCATATCAACTTTTAGCTCCATTTTGGGGCTAATAGTCTAAAAAATAGTATAAAAAATAGCCTAAAATAGTTGAACACTATCCTTGACTGTTGTTATTAATTCGATTAATAGTAGCATGGAAGTGATGGTGTCTGTGGTGCCTCCAGCACTGTAGGTTCATGGTGAATCATCTGTCTGTGGTACCATATGCTTTTAAGAAGAATAATAAATACCAGGAAGAGTCCAGAACAGCCTGCAAAGAGGAGATGGGATCAGAGAATACAGCTTTAAGCCAGTGTAGTTGAATGATGTCTTCTAAGGAGACTTGATTGCCTAAGGAAGTGTCACGGGGGGTGTTCAAGGAACGGTTGGACATGGCACTTAGGTTTAGTGGGTGACATTGGTGACAGTTGGATCAGATGATCTTGAAGGTCTCTTCCAACCTTAATGATTCTGATTCTATGATTCTATGAAGGCATTTTCATATTGAGTAGATAAGCAGAGGTAAAGGATATTTCCATCCTGCTGAGAAAGGCATAGACAGATGCAATGGTCAGAGGTCAGACAAATTTAGATTGAAATATGACAATTTCCAAGCAGTGAGGATAACAGAATATTGGAGACCAATGAGAGGGAAAGGGCACCTTTACTTAGAATATTTTAAAGTTGCCTAGTGTCACTGAAATGATCTGTTTTAATACAAATGATATGAGATACGCAGCAGCCTCTGTGTGTGTGGGGGGGCGGGCAAGAAAAGCAGCTGAACTGAATGGCCGGAGCCATTGGTTCTGGCCCAGCATCTGCAGCTCTGGTTCTCCCAGGCCACTAGACCAGCCATCACTAAATCTCATGCTTCAGAGCTGTCTGCAGGTATGAAGAAATAGTTTTGACTCTTACAGTGCCATTGTAGTATTTTTCATCCTGCCTTACCAAGGAGCCACAGAGACTGTAACCAGAGGGCAGGTGAGGACAGTGTGGACTGAGCTTTGGCAATGCTTTTCCCTTTGATTCTTGGCAGTTTTCTGCACTCTGGTCAAACTGATCACTAGCCTGGGTTCAGGAAGGCAGTTTTCTGCAAGGGAATCCAGCTTTCTGCCTTTCTCTACATCATACATTTTGGCTGGTGCTAGGACGCCTTTTGGTGCCTCACCACTGGAATGGGCTCAAGCATCACTTTGGTTTGTGTCCAGGACACAGGCTGGTGTCTGAACACTAAAATTCCCTTCTCTACTTGATCAGATGGTGTGGGGGCAAACCAAAGAGCCTGCTGATAGGAGCTCGGGCAGGACTCCATGGTCCCCAGCTGCTCACATGGCATGGGTGAGCTGGGTGCGTGGGTGCAGAATTGGTGAGAGGCAACCTGAGGGGTCTCTGCAGGGCTAACCCTTGAGTCACTTCTCAAAATAAAAAGAAAACAGGTTCTTGCAGAGGCTGCCTGCCAGCAGAGCAGGTATAGGGTTTTTCACTGCACATGCAGGCCAGCTTTTTCAGCTGAAATCCATTTTCCTCTTTTTGGCCAGGCTGTTGCCCATATCTGAATGCCACGTACAAATGCCTGAGCTGATGGGACTGGCAAATTCTCCGCAGTCAATTGCTCTCCTTGCTAACGGTGCACACAGCACCTCATACCACGAGACCATGACAACTGATTGGGGTTTTCAGGTTTTACTGAAATGTAAACAACAGGTAATCCAACTTTTCTTCCTTTTGATTGCTTAAATATTGACAGTCTCCAACACATTAGCACTGACTCTAGCCTCGGATTCGTGCGCTGGTCCCACTGATATGAATGGGAGCTCTAATGCTCCTGGCTATAGTACTGCATCTATCATGTTTTAGCCATCTGCTCCAGCTAATCAAGATACTCTGAAAGTTTGTGCTGTTGATCTGTTTCTCTTGGTAAAGACGGACGCAAGAGCTTAGGAAATGAGAGCTAAAACCAAGGGTGTTAAGAGTGTTTATATTGTATTGACACAGTGTATTGACACAGTATCTAAAACTCGGAGCAGGGGCTGAAAGAGATACCTGTATCTCCTGAGTGCACCTTCTGCCATCAGCACAGGAAGAGCAGCGGCAGGGCCACCATGCCAGCAGCTCAGACCTGGTAGTGCCTGCCTAGTGCTTCAGTGGGCAGGAAGGCTTTGGGATGGCGTTTGAAGCCCCTCAGGACTTCTTCTCTGGTTTGGAAAGACTGATATTCTTACTGAGACACGTTGGTGGATCCAGAATGAACATGTGAGGGTAGCATTCTGCCAGTTTTCATTGACCAGACTCAGGTTGTCTTGGTAGTTCAGAGAGTGGCTTTCTCAGCCACCCTTTCAAAACCTTCCTGAGGCTGCACACTAACTTACAGTAAATTGTCCCCAAATAGTGCCTTAATGACCTGAGGGGATTTCATCAATGCTGTAACTGGACTGCCTGGAATGAATTCGTAATTGTGGACCTGACACTTTGTAAATGATGTATTAAAGAAAAGCATCATTCTGTAAATCAACTCTGTGGAAATCAGTTTGGCTTTTCATAGTTTTATTTCAAGGTGGCACACTTAATCCTCTTGTGGAGACATAATCTGGCATTGTAAAATAAAACAGATGAACTGACAGGTAGATGTTACTCCTTCTCTGCTATTGTATGTATTATTAGTAGTGGGAGCAGGAAACATCTAAAGCACAAAAGGGATAAGTCCAACAAACAAATATTTTTCGTGTATTCAGAGACATCTTTCTAGAAATTCTGTTAGTTTCTTTCCTTCCACCACTGATTTTTATTTATTTATTTATTTATTTACTGGGGGGTAGGAGGGGTGGGGGAGAGAGAGGATTGTGTGGGTCTCTCTTTCTTGCATAAACAAACTTATGTGTGAGTTAAGAGCAACATCAGAAGGTTGTGGCTGTGACCCACTCCAAGGGGACCAGGGCAGCTGGATGCACTGCTGTATCCCTGCATCCATGCTTGCATCCAAACACTGAGCTCAACATTTGCAAGAGTGGTTGCCATTGTTAATCCCCTTATTTCAGGTCTCAGAGCTCCCGCGTTACTACAATTCCTGTCATCTGCAGCTGGTCTCACCAAGGTAAGCCACCTAACCTCATATTCATAATGGCACCCCATGTGTCTCTCTACGATAAATGTCACTGCCTCCTATGACTGGCTGGCAGCAGCTCAGGGTGTCAGGCATTCCTGCAGTTTTCCAGCACTAAAGTCTGGATAATGCAAGGTGCTTAAGGTAAAGATTCCACTTGCAAACTCCAATTACGCTTTACACTTGCTCTGTTGTGTACTTGTAAAAGCAACATTACTTCAGGAAGGCTTCACTGCATGAGCACCAGGGCATTTTGATTTTTTTACAGTCTCAGCAAAACAGTGGGCAAGTATGATCAGTGCCTGACAGCTTGCCTAATTTAAATGCAAATGTCTAAACCCTGTCAGTCATGGGAGAAACAGTCAATTAAATAAAGACATCTCCCATGACAAGGGCAATTAAATGGGCTGCTTTTCCTCTTACTGTGCAAAGATTTTCCTTAATTTTCTGTCACTTGCTGAGCCAGCTTTGGCTTTTCTGCCTGGGCTCTCAGCCCAGGTGTGATCGCTCGTGCAGGCTGCCTCTGTACCTTGAGTCCCTTGCAGGAGGAGGGCAGACAAGCAAACTCAAGCTCCCTCTTTGCAGGGATGAGCTGAAGAGTAGCTGAAGAAATCTGCTGTTCTGACAGAGCAGAAGAGCAGCTCAGACAGATGTCCTTTCCCTGCCAGCCTCATCTGCAGCCCTTCTAAAACACATAAACACGCATACATACACATCGACTGATTGTTTCCTTACTCTTGTATACTCAGCCCTGGTGCCTTATTGCTCCTGGAGGGTGGCTGTAGCACACCACAGGCTTAACCCTGTCCTGGCTGCTCTGTAAATCTGCCAGACTCAAAGGAAAAGTCTCACAGGCAGCTCCCACTGCTCCTGCAAATGTGGCCAGACAGATGAGGACACCATGCAGCCATCAGAGTGGTCTGGAAGAAAATACTTTTCTAATATTGTTAAATCTATTTCGCTCTACCTCACACAAATAATTTAACTTTAGCCTGATGCAATCTGATGATTGAACACAGAGCCAGGCTGAACACCTAGGGACCCCATGGCTATGTCCTATGTAACCAAACCTGTTCAAGCCTGCACGTGTGCATGTGCACACAGAGCACTTCACAGCCTGGGAGACTCCTGCTGCAGGAAGAGATGAAACTGGCAGTTTGTCCTTCTGTTTTATTCTGAGAAAGGTTTACAAGTGAGCAACCAATCCTCCGTATAACCTCTGGGTCTTGGCAGGTCAAACCACGGAGCTACTTTGAGTGCTCTGTGGTGGAGGCTGGCACTTAGCTCAGCATCTGCAGTCACCAGGAGATGACAGAGTCGAGGTTATTAACCCTGCCTAACACATGATGAAGTGGAGATGGAGAGAATAAAAGTGTATCTCAGGAAGGTACACGCCTGCATCCATGGCGTGGGCTGAACACAACATATTAAAACTGGGCCCCTGGTCTTTAGAAGGGGATGTAAAGCAGCAGAGATGGTTTGTGGCATTGTGGTAACTTCTAGCAGACTTTCCTTACCACTCTCTGCCACAGTGTATTTGCTCATCATATCCACCTGTTGCTTTTCATACTGTGTTTCAATGGGCACCTCTATAGGAACAACCCTACTGTATCACACTGCTTTTTCTTTGCACAGCAGATTTCTGATCCCAGAGATATCAGGTCTCTAGGCATTACCACAACACCATCAGCAATGCCTACAGTTGTTCCTACTAGCTTTTGTTAATAGAAGCCAACTATAATTGAGCATTCTTTTTTCTTTTCTTTTTCCCAGAAAATGAAAAATGAATTATAGACAAAAGTCTGTGGTGCACTGACAAGTCTCCCTTTCCTTGGAATCAGTGCTATGAAGTGTTATTCACATCAGATGGGTTTGGAGGTTTTTCTCTGTGAAGGTCCTTGGCTTTGATTCATGAGAACAGGGAAATTTGCATGTTTCATGTGAGAGTCTCAGGTTGGTTTCATGTTAAACAGCCAGACTTTGTCTGTACACAAGGAGGGAGTGAGGTATCCTGACACGGTGGTTTATCTTATCTCCTCTGGAGGTACCTTTCTCCCTGGACTATGGGACACCTTGCTGGCTAGGTGTCCCTTGCTTGCTACGAGTGGTTCCTCCATTCAGATAGCAAAAGCTGAGGGAGACGAGCTGTGCCTGAGCAGCATCACCCCCCAGACTCCTGAGTCCTCCTGCTACCCTCCTCTGACCACAACACCCTCAGACATCTCCCTGCAGGGCTGAGCTGATGCTTACAATTCCTGCAAGGCCACATCTGACCTCGGAATCAGTCTGCTATGGAACCACTCCAGGCTACAGGGTTAGCATTTCCTTGTCCTAGTGGCCACCTCAGAGTTCTGGGCTGATGGTCCCTCCATGGACTCGGGCAGGCATCACCATGCTGCTCACAGCCAAAGAATGTCTTGGAAGTTTTCCCTGTACAATTTATTTTCTTAATGATTCTGACATGATTAATACTGTGTACTAGAGTTTGGGGTGACAGTTCTCAGAAAATATAGATAGACCAATGATCTGTGAGTTGGCAAACTGTAGACCATATTACCATATTATTCCATAAGAAAATTATCCTAGCACTGCTGCTAATATACCAAAATGAAAACTTTAGTAAACATAATATTTAAGTCCTGATTGTGGTCCAGTGCACAGCATTTAAGATTCATAGATCTAATAAAGATAAATGTTTTATTATTATCTCCTTCTACACTGAACAAGAGGTGCATTCAAAGAGAACAAAATTGTCCCTTGAAGACAGGAACATAAAGTCTTCTCGCACACACGTGCCCATCTCCCTAATAGCTAAGTGGCTTGGAAAAGTGTTACAAAATTTGATTACCAGTGCAGCATGATGGTTAAGCAGATTCAGACAATGCCAAAGTTGGGAATTTAAAGTCACTAAAACCCAAGCTTGGTACTGATGCTGTTTTCTGCTATGTTGACTTACTTCAGGCAAAAAAATACTATTGATGTGCTGTTCAGTAAAAACATTTGCCTTGTTTACTTTATGTGACATGATCAGACAGCAAGAAATCTCTCTAAGATAATCTTCTTTATGATGCATTTTTCTTTTCCTGACACTTTTTAAAAACAACTTTGGCCAGAGCTTAGGAAAGATGAATTCCCTGGAGAAATACTTATTTTCCTAACATTTTCTCCAGAGCAGGGTTCCAGCTGTCACAAGAAACTCAAGGGTGAAAGTGTAGGTGATCCTTTAGTAAAAGAGTTTGTGCAGTTTTCCCATTTTCCCAGTGCTTTTACAGTAAATTTTCTGAAGACTTTTGTCTGCACATAGGCATGTTTGTTATCTGCTACTGGGGCAGGCAGTGCTATTTTTATACATAACTATCGCAGAGGAGTTGAACTGCTGTGATACAAAACATATTGACCATTCTCTGTTTCTGAAACACAGTGGAGTGATCTGCTTTTATTGAAATCCCACAAGGTATATTGAAATGTGCATGTGAACAACCCTGAAAACTGAGCATAAACAGTCTGATATTTTAAAGTAGAGACACACAGCATGGCATGCAAGGCACTACCTAAAACAAGGCTATTTCCACTTCCTTGTGACCAAGAAAGATGGTTTCTGGGTCCTACTTTTGAGCAGAAGAAATTATAAGGATTTTTCTCATATGAAATATTATTTCTTTGAAATTTCCTGTGTGACAATGTATTCCTTGGTCTCTTTGTGAAGCATCAAAATTAGAAACAAGATATCCTGGCGTCTATGATGTGCATAAGAGTTTCTATGAAGGCCAACAGTCTAATAAATACTTAAAATCTTTTCATAAAGGAAGGCTTCATTCTTCAAAACAACATTCGATTTCAAGGTCTTTTGATTTTAAATCTGAATGCTCTGAGATAATTTTCCAAATCCTCACAGAAATACAAAACAGAGCTGGCTCATTAGAAGCTTATCATCTGTAGAAAAACTTTTTTTTTTTTTTTCATAAAGTCTAAAGTAGCATAGCTATTACATGTTATATTCACCAAATTTTATTGGAAGACAAAGTTTCCAAACCAGCAGCACAGATCAATTTTGGTTGGCTATGGGGCAAACCACTTAATCAAGGGAAATGTACTGACTACAGCGAACTGAGATGCCTGACTTCAGGCATCTTTATTTGAGTACTTTGAACATATTTCATGAAATATTGCCTCATATGGTGTTAGCCCTAAGGAAGCAAGCCACTAGAAAAAATTGATTCTAACTGCACTTTAAATTGCTGTTCCAGCGCCTTCACACTTCATGAAGTATGGATCAATTATCTTTTTGCAAATCTGGACATGCTGTCTTTTAGTAGAGCATCTTTCATGAATTGCTATTTTTCCTCCCTGGGCTTGATCTGTTCTTGGCTTTCTTTTAGCTAAGTTTAACTAGTTGCTAAACTGCACAGTTTAACCCAGAAAAAGTAACCTGCATTCAGCTTGTTTCTTCCTCAAGTTTTGTGCTCATAACTACCAGAAATTTAAGATACTTCTTTCTTTTTCCAATGTTAGGTTAAAAATGCCACATACAAGCAATGTATCTGTGACCTTAAAATAGATGTCCATAATTTTGCATTTTACAGAACTGGAAATATGCAGTTTTCAAAGCTACGGCAGCAGGCTTACCTGTCAGCTGAGAGAGCAGTGAGAGTGAAGACTGACACCCCTACAGAAGTGAGCTGTATGAAGGGGATAAGTTTACATCCAATTCTGCCAAAGAGCCACTCATCAGCAAGGTACCTACTGGCATCCACAGGCACGCAAGTCACTAAGAGCAGCAGGTCTCCCAAAGCCAAGCTGGAGATGAACAAATTAGGGACATTTCTCATGGATTTCACAGTACAGAAGATCTTAATCAAAGTGATGTTGCCGATAAGGCCTATCAAAATGATGATCCCGTAAATGGTGGGGATGGCATAGAGGAAGGCTGGGTAGAACCACTCATCGCTGAGGATGGAGAGGTTTGCACTCTGGTTGACAGAAATGTTGTAGAGGATGAAGTTTTCTGTTTCCAGGTCCAGCAGAAGGCACTCTCCAGATGCCATTGTCCTACTTTTCTCAGAAGACAACTTTTTGAGAATCCTTGAATAAAATTTCTTCCTTTGATTTTGCTGCCGTTTGCTCTCTTTAAACAGTCAGAAAAGTTTAAAAGTCATTTCACTTTGTGAAACATTTTTAAAATAAATAAAACAAAAAAGCCACTGCACATTGCTTACCAGTACAGCTTCTATAAGTTGAATGGAGTACATCTTTTACCAGAGTTTGAATCCTGGAACTTGTCTTTTTCTCATTGTCTTGTCTTGCTGTTAGCTGCTCCCCAGCTCTGGAAGGTCATTTTTCACATTCAAAGCCCAGTCAGTGGGAGGCATTTTCAAAATCAAGGCTAGTTAATTTCCCAGCTCCAGGTCTGCCGAGCAGAACGGAGTCTGAAACAAGGGAATTGCAGCCAGCAAGAACTTTTGGTAGTTGCTGTCATGCTGCATTCCCCATATCTCCTGGCTTTCAGCACCTGCACTCCTCGGCTGGATTTAAAGTGAGGGAAAAGCACGGCTCCTCTGACGGCTCGGATCCTATAGGCAGGATCTTCCGGACGTCAATTCTTCCCCGGCTTCCCATGATGAGAGCAGGATTGCTTTAAATGATCGCAGTCATTCCGTGGGAGCCGCCGGCTAGTGCCGGGGAATGCCAGCCACCTACTGGACAATCTCATCACTGCCTGGGTAGGAGAAAAAAGAGGGAAAAAAAATCTCCGTTAACTCTTTAGATGTTAGTACCTCGTGAGATGAGGTTCACTGCCTCGCCAAAAATAAAAATAAAAATAAAAGTTTGTTTTATACTGCAAATAATGTGACCAGAAAAGCTCTTGGGCACTCTTAAATGAGAGCACGCTTACTTTGTTTGTACTCCAGTATTCAATTGTTTCAATGAAAGAGTATAATGATATGGAGCCAGATTCATCCCCCAGGGTAAATGAACCGAATAAAGCCAATTAAGATAAAATCAGCAACATAGTTAAAGCAGGCAAATGCGTATTAACACCATGCACCTGCAGTTAACCAAGGAAGACTGAACTCTGCACATTTTTTGTTTATGTTTTAATTTGGAGGTAACAATAGCAAGGGACTAAGTTTACTGTTCAAGGCGATCATTGCTATTTATGAGGTACCCATCATAATGGCATCTACAGGTAACACACTTTTAGATGCAGCAGAGAGAGACTGACTCAGATTATAAAAAGTCTGAAAATGCTCTTTCTTAGAGCTTAATTAAGACAGAACCAACACTGATGCCTTATGGCTTTATAACAGATAGGCTATTTATGATTATATACAAGGACTTTCTGGACTGCAGAAAAATACAGCTAATTTGGAATCCAGCCTGCAAAATTAAATGAAGCTGTAATTTACATTTCCCCTTGCAAGTGCTCATTTTTTTGCAGGCAAAAAGAATGTTTTATCAACTGCTAGAAGTACTTGGAAGTGAAGGAGATGGTGATTCAAATCAGACATTGGACAACAAAAGTGTGATAATTGATTTGCTGAGAAGGGAAATATTTCAAAACATGATCTGGAAAATATCCAGGCACTTGGGAGCCATGTCCCAGAATGGGATCATAAGAGGGAAGCTCCAGAAGCTGTTTTTCTGCCTAATTCTTGTGACCCAGGTCAGTGTTTTCAGCTGCTTTGCTGCTGTTCACTCTCAGTCAACAAAGGACTTATGTGTACCCTTAACTTTAAGTAGGGCTACTTATATGTTTTCAAACCAAGCACCCGAGAGAGTGCTGTGCTGAGAGCTCAAGGGAATGGAAAACAAGCCAGATTTTCTGGTATTCCTTTCATCTGCTTTTAAAAATAGTCCTTAGGTTGCCAATGTTAATAAATAAATAAATAAATAAATAAAAGAGGACACAGAGCTACTGCGCCGGATCCATGTGCACTAGAGAAAGTGCTTCAGTGCGTTGGGGCCAGCCCTGTGCAAGGATGCCAGGTTGGGCAGAGCCCAGCTGGAAGCAGCTCGGTGTTTGGTACAACAGAACACGTGTTGAAGGCATGGAGAGACACCATGGGGCTACTAAAGCAGCCCGTCCACAGTGTGCGGTGGGACCCCTCTCCCAGGAGTTCCCCCAGGTTTGTTGGGAGTCCAGTCAGAGGGGCTTCACAACAGAAAAATGTGTGCTTCCGTGAGGATGACTAAAGAACTAGAGCTCCTCTCCTAGGAAGACAGGCTGAGGCAGTTGGGGTTGTTCAGCCTGGAGAAGAGAAGGTTCAGGGCAGACCCTACAGTGGCCTTCCAGTGCCTAAAGGGGGACTGGGGAAGCTGGGAAGGGACTCCTTGTCAGGAAGCATAGTGATGGGAAAAGTAATAGTGGCTCTAAACTAAAAGAGGGTAGATTTAGATTAGCTATAAGGAAGAAATTCTTTACTCAGAGGGTGGTGAGGCACTGACACAGGCTGCCCAGAGAAGCTGTGGCTGCCCCATCCCTGGAGGTGTTCAAGGCCAGGCTGGATGGGGCTTTGGGCAACCTGGTCTGCTGGGAGGTGTCCCTGTCCAGGGCAGGGAAGCTGGAATTAAATGAACTTTAATGTCCCTTCCAACCCAAACCATTCTGTAATTCTGTGAATCTCTGGGATTTGTAAACCCACAACTGAGAGCCATAACAGCTCCAGCTCTCACCATGAGCCTTTAGTCTTCCAGATGGACAACAATATGATTCATTTGCCAAAAACCCACTAGTAGAGCCACTAAGTCATGATTCATCACAGTTTAAATTACTATGTGCTGACATTTTTCATACTGTTACATAGTGAACTTTGTGGGGTGAACAAAGACAGGAAAGGGAAAACACTGCTGGAACCACTTGTTATCTTCCACCAGACTTTGATTTGTGTCACTCTTCTGTTCTTTTCAGATGAGTGTAGGCAGAGCAGCATGTCCCAGGTGTTTTCACATGTGATGGAAGAGGCTTTCATGTTCTCTGAGAGGATCCACTTCACCTTTGTCATTTCAGGGTAGCTATTTCATTCCAGGACACATTTCGAGTCTAAGGTAAAAGATTTCTAGTTTGGGGGGTTTAATAAAACCAGGCTTCAGGTTTTAGGACAGCCTCTTTTGATCATAGAGAATGAGAAATTGAAAATACATATAGAAAAACAAACAAACACCACCAACAAACAAACAAACAAAAAACGAGTTATGTGAAGCCTGAAACTTAGTTTAGATTACAAAAGCATTCATTGTTTATGCCAGACTTAATAGACTGCTTTGGGTTACATGACTGCTACCAACATGCTCTATTCATGCTACCAACACAGGCTCTATTCACTCTTGCCTAGCCTACTTCCCCATAAGTAACTTAGAAATGTTGAACGTGTTTCCTAGAGATACTTTGTCTTGTCATAATTTGCATATGAGAAGTTTTGTTAATTATTAAACTTTTTTTCATCATAAAATGAATGCTGTCTAGCTTTATCTTCCCTGAGCAGACAAAACGTTTGGGCCTTCAAATGAGCATAGGCACCTCTTCTGTAGTGTTCATTTCAAGCTCCCAGACCTCTCTCCAAAGCAAGGTAAACATCATTACCCATATTTCACTGTAGGTAACCTTCAGGCGCATGCAGACAAAAAGTGACTGGCACGATGTTACTTAACAGGCTGTTGGCAGAGTTGTGAATAGAATAATGCAGGTCTCCCAAGCCTGGTCCTGCATTGTAATGTTTTTCTGCTGGACAATGAGAGATTCCACAGATACTTTCAATAAATGATTTTGTGAGCTCTCAACCTTTATCCAGCCTCTAAATGATAGCTGCAAAGAGACAAACTTCTTTCTCCTTAACTGTGCACAAAATTTGTAAAAAAAGTCTTTGAGTAAAATTTTCAAAAGCAGTTAAACCTATTTGAAAAGTAATGAATTTTAGGCTTCTACACTGTTCATGAACTCACCACCCAGAAATGGAGCCAAATTTTTAAACAAATGCAATCCACATTGAGAGAAGTACATGGGGACCAGTTTTTCAAAGGAACTCAGCAAGCTGCAGCTGCCACAGTGACAGCCACAGGCAGATTATCAAAGAGCTCAAATACCCAGTGTACTGAGATCTTTTGAAAGACGCCGATCATTTACTCTTCATATCTAAATTGGCTTCTTTTTTTTTTTTTTTTTTTTTTGAAAATCTAGTGCAACAAGCACAGCACTAAACTAGTCTCAAGGTTTTAAGATGAGTGGAAATTCCCCCAGAGAAATTAAGATGTGGGACACCTTCCAAACAGCTAAGAAACCTCACAGACTTCAGATGCTGTGAGGTCCCACAGGAGATGCTCTGGTGATGGATGCCAAAGGATGATGCTGTGGCCACCCCACAGACCCTGTGGCTGGCTCAAGCCAGCAACATGCTCCAAACCACAGAGGAGGAGGTGATGAGGGTCATCCCCTGGAGAGCATGGCTCTTTGCTCAGGGTGTCATGTTCATTACTTTGCTACTAGTAATACTTTCCTTTGTAGCAGCCTCTTGAGCATCTCCTTGGAGAAGAAGGATAAACTGCCTTCCACAGTGAAGTGTCAGAAAGGATGTCTCTGGACTTAGGGCTCTATGTGATCCTTGAGAACTGGATCACTGGGGCTAGGAGCAGTGACAAGAGATTGTTCCTTGCTGAGCTCATCCATTGATTTACCAAAATATTTCCCTTCAGCAAACTATCTCTTAGAGGGAACAAAGTGGTGGAGAATATCCTTCCTATGACCTGTTCAAGTAAGGTCTTCATTTTTACTGCTGTTACCCTGACCCATTCACATCATGCTCCATGTCTCAGTTCACCTCTCTGTTTTAGTCACTGAAGCTAACAGTAACAGTTTACAAAAGGTTAATTTTCTAACTAAGTCCATTCCAGAGATCTGTTTTACAGTAGAGCTTTACAGCCAGATAATTACATTGAAATGTATATTTTTCGAACAATGATCTGGGCTCATACCTGCATAACTGGAGGTCATAGGAAACTGAATATAACCCATGGTACAGAAGTCTCTTGAGTGTATACTACATGCTGATTTCTTGCATGTGTAAATAGGGAAATGAAGCATTGTCAGGTTTGCTCCTTGATCAAGCAGAAGATGCAAATCCCAGAATGTGAGGCACTCCTACGGTGCCTTTGAAAACAGCTTACTCATCCTAAATTAGAGAACTCCTTCAGTTTGTTATTGAACTTCATAAATCCTGTACTCACTCCCAGGATTACATCATCACACAAAGTCATCAAAAACAGACACGGCTGGAGGGGATGTCTGAACTGGATAGCACCTAGGATATGTGCACACAGACAAGGAAGGATTTGAAGGAGAGAGCATGGAGACTTATTTACAGGAATCTCCTGCCAGGCTTGATAAAGCAAAAACGTCATGGCATCTAATGCGGTAAGCGAGACAGAGGCTGTGTGTTGGACCAGCAAGAGGAAGGAGCTAGACCATGCTTTGCAAATGTAGGATGAGGAGGGACTGGAGAATACATGTATGAGATGCTCTTGAGGATGGACCAACAGGAAAAGGTGCATGAAGAGTGTCATGTGAGTGAAGAGAAAGGGAAATGACCTTGGCATCAGCCCTCTGCATATATTGGAAGAGCACAACCGCATTTTTTAAGATCAGTGAAAACAATGCTGTAGCTGGGAAGATATGAGATATTGAACACCCGTGGTGGTTTCAGACAGATGACTAGCTAAGCTCTATTACAACCACTCTCTCAGTCCCCCTTCTCAAAAGAAAAGGGGGAGAAAACTCAATAAAAAAGGGCTCATGGTTGAGATAAGGACAAGGGAATCACTCAGCAATTACTGTCATGGGCAAAACAGACTCAGAATAAAGAGATAATATAATTTATTGTCTATTCTCTTTCCCCCCTCCCCCCCCAGAGGTGCAGGGGAATGGGCAATGGGGGCTGTGGTCAGTCCCTAACACTTCATCTCCGCTGCCCCTTCAAGGTCCCTCCCTGCCCCTGCTCCCAATGGGGTCCCTCCCACGGGATGCCGTCCTTCCCCAGCTGAGCCTGTGGGGGCTGCCAACAGGCAGCAGCTCTTCAAGCACTGCTCCCACATGGCTCTGTGCCACGGGGTCCATCCCCCAGGAGCAAACTGCTCCAGCACAGGTCCCCCACGGGTGGGCGGCAGCTCCCCCCAGACCCCCTGCTCCTGCGTGGGCTCCTCTCTATGGGCTACAGCATGGAGATCTGCTCCATGTGGGACCCATGGGCTGCAGGGGGACAGCCTGCTCCACCAGGGGCCTCTCCACAGGCCGCAGGGGAACTGCTGCTGTCTGCCTGGAGCACCTCCTGCCCTCCTGCTGCACTCACCTGGGAGCCTGCAGGGCTGCTTCTCTCTCCTTACTCTCCCAGCTGCTGTCACACAGCAATTTTTTTCCCTTTTCTTAAATCTGCTCTCCCAGAGGCCCTCCCAGCGTTGCTCCCTGGCTCAGCTCTGACCAGCAGTGGGTCCTTTTTGGAGCTTGCTCTGGTCTGACAAGGGGCAGCTGTTGGCCTCTGCTCACAGAGGCCAAACATGAAGCCCACCACTACCAAAACCTTGGCACGTAAACCCAATACAAAACCCTAGCTGTAAAAGAGATAGAAAAAGCTTCATCCTATATACAGTCTCTCTCCTCCCCCCTTCAAAAGAGATAGATGCAGAGAAACAAACAGATAGAAAGCTGGCTTGACTGATAAGCAATCAGGAAAGATGGCAGCAGAGTGACCTTGGTGCAGAGAAAAAAAGATCTCTGCTAAGCATGCTGAGCTTCTGCTGGCAACTGATCACTACCAAAGAAACATCACAGGGGAAGATTCCTGTCCTGACAGATGGAGCCAAGACAAAGTTGGAGAGATTTGAGAGTCACCTGCAGGAAGAGAAGAGATGAGTTTGTGGTTATAGACTGCTCAGAGTGGAAAAGAAGAGTACCAAGGGAAGAGTACCCTGAAACCCCACAGACATCTGAGCAAGATGAAAAGAAGCCATCAGAAATGCTTCAGAAGGGTAAAAGTAGGGAGGAGAAGAGAGGTTAGTTGAATAAATCAGGGAAGGCCAAGATTTTGGGTTAAGTGTATGTTGAAGCGTATTATCCTAAATAGCTAATTGGCCAAGGATAGCATACAACTTAAGCTACATCAGGCTAAAAAAGAAAGAGTTAGAGACTTTTGGCCTAGAAAGGATGAGGACAGCAGCTTTAGAAAGGGTACATACCCCATGTTTGTCCTCTGTACCCTTCTTATTTCTGGAGGGCATTTCCATGACAGACACTTTGGTCAGGAGTTCCTGGAAGGTGAAAGCAAACATCTTTTGACACCGTCTCCCATAGCATTTTCCTCAAGAAACTGGCTGCTCTTGGCTTGGACTGGCGCACGCTTCGTTGGGTTAGAAACTGGCTGGATAGCCGGGCCCAAAGAGTCGTGGTGAATGGAGCCAAGTCCAGTTGGAGGCCAGTCACTAGTGGCGTCCCCCAGGGCTCGGTGCTGGGGCCGGTCCTCTTTAATATCTTCATCAATGATCTGGACGAGGGCATCGAGTGCACCCTCAGTAAGTTTGCAGATGACACCAAGTTAGGTGCGTGTGTCGATCTGCTTGAGGGTAGGAAAGCTCTGCAGGAGGATCTGGATAGGCTGGACCGATGGGCTGAGGTCAACTGCATGAAGTTCAACAAGGCCAAGTGCCGGGTCCTACACCTGGGGTGCAATAACCCCAAGCAGAGCTACAGGCTGTGAGAGGAATGGTTGGAAAGCTGCCAGGCAGAGAAGGACCTGGGAGTGATGGTGGATAGTCGGCTGAATATGAGCCAGCAGTGTGCTCAGGTGGCCAAGAAGGCCAACGGCATCCTGGCTTGTATCAGGAACAGTGTGACCAGCAGGGCTAGGGAGGTGATCGTCCCCCTGTACTCGGCTCTGGTGAGGCTGCACCTCGAGTAGTGTGTTCAGTTTTGGGCCCCTCGCTACAAGAAGGACATGGAGGTGCTTGAGCGGGTGCAGAGAAGGGCAACGAAGCTGGTGAGGGGCCTGGAGAACAAGTCCTATGAGGAGCGGCTGAGGGAGCTGGGCTTGTTCAACCTGGAGAAGAGGAGGCTCGGGGGCGACCTTATTGCTCTCTAGAGATACCTTAAAGGAGGCTGTAGCAAGGTGGGGGTTGGTCTGTTCTCCCACGTGCCTGGTGACAGGACGAGGGGGAATGGGCTTAAGTTGAGCCAGGGGAGTTTTAGGTTAGATGTTAGGAAGAACTTCTTTACTGAAAGGGTTGTTAGGCATTGGAACAGGCTGCCCAGGGAAGTGGTGGAGTCACCATCCCTGGAAGTCTTCAAAAGATCTTTAGATGTAGAGCTTAGGGATATGGTTTAGTGGGGACTGCTAGTGTTAGGTAGAGGTTGGACTCGATGATCTTGAGGTCTCTTCCAACCTAAAAATTCTGTGATTCTGTGATTCTGTGATCTCCTGCTCTTGGTCACCAGCAGAGCCAGCAGCTGAGTCTGCAGGCACTTAACAGGGATGTGGAGGCATCTCCCTGGAGGGACAGCCAAGTAGAGCAGAGCACAGGAGAGAATGCGTGCTGCAAAACAGGTAACTCCAGGGCTGTAACACCAACTTCAAGGCTGCAAACCCACCTTAGAGGCACATTTTTTCAGGACCTGATGAAAAACTTCTCTTTTTAGAGAGCCGTGAACTCCACTGGGGCAGGTGGAAGTTATGTCAGTGCTGACTTAATAGACTTTACTTGGAAGGCAAAATCTGGTTAGAGTCAGCCTGAGCATTTATTTAAATATTAACACTGGCAAGACTGGACAGGAATGCTAAAGGCCATTAACATCTGTGTGAAACCTGAACTGTGAACATCTGCCCCAGTTGTATCACCTTGCAGGCATTTGTCTCTCCTGGCCCCTGGCATGCAGAAGCAGTGTTCAGGAATTGCAAGCCCTTGTAGCTCCTACCCTGGGCTGATGAGTTCACCCAAGTTTCACCCCCTTCCCTGCCCCATCCTAGTGCTCCCTTGTGGGCTCTTGGATTTTTACCATTTTCTCTTCCAGTGCTGTTACTGACAAGCAGCTGGTGCAATAAATTATTGCTGAATGCATACTACTCTTTCCATTTTATAATGAAAGATGTGCTGGAGATGCACTTTTTAAAAAAAAATTAATTTTAGTTGCCATGGGAGAGAACAATTCCCCAGCTAACAGAAAGACAGAAAAAGATGGCAATATTGTTATTATTAATAATAAAGGTAATACTCTGGAAGATGGGAACAAATGAAACACCACAGTGTCAATTACTTATTTTAAGAGAGAAAAAAAAAAAAAGTAAAGTAAAATTTGTTGTCAACAAGGTTGTTTAAACTTTTTTTTTTTCTTTATTTTTTTTTCTTTCTTAAAAAGGGATTTCAAAGTTAGCTGGCAAAAATCATGAAGAAATGCACTGGAGACACACAGCAATGTAATATTACCATTTACCATCTTCATACTGTACCTGAGGGATGTTTCAGAAAACAAATCACATAACACAGAGGCATTCGATAACAATAACTCTGAACAAATTGTTTTTCTCGACATCTACTATCTGATTTGCTTTCTATTATCTTCTCTCTCATGAGAAGGAGAGGAGATTTCAGATAAAGGCTCTAATTTGCCTCCTAAGTTAAAACAGAGGACAGCTGCAGTTGTGACAGCAGGGAGCAGAACCCCCAGATGCTCTGGGTTGAGCCCTGTATGAATGTCAGGATCCACCTTGTACCTCTGGGGTCAGACCTCCACTTCGTGGTGTGTGGCACAGCAGCTTCCCATAGAGAAGAGGAAAACAAAAACAAACAAACAAACAAAGAAGGGAAACACCACCACTACAAACAAAACAAAACAAAAACCTCAAACCCATACAGCCTTACAGAAACGCTGAGAGTAGGAGTTTTGTCTGAGAATATGGCCACTAGAGGACATGGGTGAGATGCATATTTTGCTGAGAAGTGCTCTGGCTTGCTTATTTGCTTTGCATTAAGCTAAATGATGAATCAGCTCACTCTAGAGATGGAGTGGGGCACAGGCAAATGGGTACTTCACGGTGCTGGACGAGCAGTACTGCAAAGTGGAGGGGCAGGCATGCTCCTGCTGTTTCTCCAGAGCCCAGTAGAGTGGTTTTCTGTCTTCTGCACGTACACCGGCACGTCCCTTTGTGAGAGGGTGGTAGCACGTGGACGTGGCTCTCTCTGCTTCATGGCATGACTCCCAGTGGTATATATATTCTCTGCAAAGCAAAAGGACCTGGAGAGCTGGGCTGGGTGTTAGTCACAGGGCTAACTTCCTCCAGATATAAGGCAGCAACCCTAATATCTGTCTTCTGATCCTGGGTAGCAAGAAACCACACAAGTGGGTAATTAGAGAGAGCTCTTCCCTGCAATCATTGTGTCTGCAGGAGACAGAATCTGGAAAGGAGCAGATAGAAACCATAGAGGACACAGAAAGTCTTCAACAAGGTCACAAATAAACCCAGGTTAGAAGGTTGGGCAGTGTTAGAAGGTGTTTGGGAAGCATACCAAGGGGAAAAACAAACCAACAAACAAACAACAACAACAACAACAACAACAAAAACACACCAGGGACAAAGAAATGACTGAAGGGAAATCACTACTCTGTTGGGGGATGAAAAGCAATGGAAAAATGATCTGCCAGCAAAGTGCTCTGCTGCACTGAGCTGTGCTGATGGCTGCCCTTATTTGGGGGATAATCCTACAGCAATGAGAGGAAGAGGCAGATGCAGGGCAGACCTTCTCCTCTTGTCTCAATTAAACTCTGGGTTTAATTTGGTGGTCTGTGCTCCCTTTCCTCACCACCCATTTGCAGGATCCATCTTAATGTCTTTGAATATCAACAAAGCATCTGTTTGACAGTCTCCATCGTTACTGTTCAACTTGAGCTAACTTAAAATATGAAAGCACAGGTTAGTGTGCCTGAGGAACAAAGGCAGAATGCTTTTTATTTGTTTGTTTGTTTTCTGGGAAGCAAAACCACCTACCAGCGTAGTCTAGTCTCTTAAAACACCTCCTACAAATATGGCAGCACATGCTTTTGTGCAAAGAAATGGCTTTACTCTTTTTATGTAATGGCATTTTTAGTGCTGTAGAATACGCCATGTTGAACCTGACAAGGGGTAGCAGAAAGAAAGTGTGGTGGTTTTGCTCAGCTGGGCAGCTGAGCTCCATCACAACCACTCTCTCATTCCCCCTCCTCAAAGGAAAGAGGGAGAAAATATGATGAAAAGGGATCAAGGGTTGAGATAAGGACAGGGAGATCACTCAGCAACTATAATCTGCAAAACAGACTCAGATTAGGGAGATTAAAGACATTTATTAACAATTAATAACTATCTAGAGAAGTGAAAAACAAAGAAAAACTAAAAACACCTTCCACTCCCTCATCCATCCACTTCTACTTCCTTTCCTCCAAGCAGTGCAGGGGAAAAGGAATGGGGGCTGCGGTCAGTCCCTGACACTTCATCTCTGCCACTCCTGCCCCTGCTCCCCGTGGGGTCCCTCCCACGGGATGCCGTCCTACACAAACTGAGCCTGCGGGGGCTGCCCACAGGCAGCAGCTCTTTAAGCACTGCTCCCACACGGCTCTGTCCCACGGGGTCCATCCCCCAGGAGCAAACTGCTCCAGCACGGGTCCCCACAGGTGGGCGGCAGCTCCCCCCAGACCCCCTGCTCCTGCGTGGGCTCCTCTCCACGGGCTGCAGCTCCGGCCTGGGGCCTGCTCCTGCGGGGGCTCTCCATGGGCCGCAGCCTCCTCCAGGCCACATCCACCTGCTCCTGCGTGGGCTCCTCCACCCATGGGGGGGCTGCAGCGTGGAGATCTGCTCCATGTGGGACCCATGGGCTGCAGGGGGACAGCCTGCTCCACCAGGGGCCTCTCCACAGGCTGCAGGGGAACTGCTGCTGCCTGCCTGGAGCACCTCCTGCCCTCCTGCTGCTCTGACCTGGGGGCTGCAGGGCTGCTTCTCTCTCCTTACTCTCCCAGCTGCTGTTGTGCAGCAGTTTATTTTTCCCCTTTTTTAAATCTGCTCTCCCAGAGGTGCAAACTTCACTCATTGGCTCAGGTCAGGGCAGTGTCAGGTCCCTTTGGAGCCACCTGAAACTGGCCCTTTTCTTACATGGGTCAGCTGCTGGGCTCTTCTCACAGAAACTACCCCTGAAGCCCCCTGCTACCAAAACCTTGCCATGTAAACCTGATATAGAAAGATGATGCAGTTGTCATACTGATATCCAGAACGTGCAGAGAGAAGTGGGGTGCCACAGGACAGACACTTTGCTTTTGATGATGTCATTTTAGATGTCAGTATACAAAAAAATAATCAGTAGCGATGTGGAGAAATGTAAGGCCTTGGGAAAAGCTCAACATTAGCATTCATAAGGGGAAGTCATAATTCATGAACCTAATAATGTTTAAGTTAACAGGCAAGGAAGCTGTATCTAAGGGTAAAGAGATGGTACATGTGAGCTTGGACTCTGTGAAAGCTTTCAGGAAGTTATAGTTCAATAACACCTACAAAATAGGAAAACAAGTGTAGAAATGAGTCACTCTTCTCCAAGAAGAAAGATATCCAGAGCACTCTGGAAAGCTTTCCTGCTCTCTTCGTGGCCCAAAATATTCAGAAATATTCCAGAAAAGGGAGTGATATGTAAGGAGCCAAAGTCTGTTGATGGTCTTGAGTTCTTCAAAGCAGTAACAAGGCAAACTGATTGCTAAGACTAACAGAAAATATGGTGTTTGGGTCGTGTGGCTGGACAATAAATGACAAGAAAGACAATATAATACTCATGGGAATAAATGACTTTGAGTAATTATACCCATATTTGATGGGATCTAACCAACCTGTTTCCAGTAAGAAAAGCAACCTTGAAATCACTGTGATTAATACTCTGAAAATATTAGCTCAATGCACACAGACCTACAGGCAAACAACAAGGAAGCAACGATGAAGGAATAAGTAGGGAATGAGTCATTCATTTTCCTGTCTGGGTTTCCTGCCTCTTACAAATGATAGCACTAATTGCATTAAGGAATGGGAACTGCTCCGCATGGCATGGAATGCCTTAATCTGCGCTTGCCAACAGTTATCACATGACAGTGTTTGAGGTTTCTGGGACATACTTATTTGCAATACAGCAGAAAATTGGCCGCTAATGAAGCACTGGCTAGCAATCTTTAGTTTTTAGTGTTTTCTAATGTAAATATTTACATTGCCCCATGCAGAGCTGTGTGTGATCAAAACCCTGGAGATTATTGTCCAAACCTCCAGAAGTCATCTGAAGGCTGATCATAAAGACATATAAGCAGAATTGGCCCCGATCCTCAAAAACATTTAAGAATATAAATCCCACTGTGATCACTGGGAGTTAAGTATCTAAATGCTTTGTGAAGCCTATCACCTACAGCTGTCTTCTTATTCATTAGCTATAGATTGAAAAGCTGATAAAACCTGAATTAAATTTTAAATAATGATGTTTGGATGCTCTTGACATTCTTGTGATAATTAACATTGACATACCCAAGGCTTACATTCTCTGATGGAAACTCATATTTTGTCTATGAAGACAGGCAGGATATGAGCCCTGTACTCTGCCAATGTGCTAACCAATGCATCACTGTCAAGAATACCCCAATATCATCAGAATCTAACCTAAGATAAAGGTTATGTTCTGACAATATTCATTTTTGGGCTCAGAGGAGAGAGATGATCCTTGACGTAATCACCACTTTGCGACACCTGAAAGAGCTCAGAGATCTGCTCATCAAGTGGAGTTTGCATTGACTGCCAGAGATGCCATATGCTTAAAAAGTCAGAATACTAGAAAAAAAAAATTGAAAATCAGTATCTGTTATCACTGTTATCAGATATTCTAATTAGCTAGACAGAAAGGCAATGAAAAGGGATTGAAATGTAAGACAAATATGGATTTCTGTGATAGCAGCCATGTTTTTAGTCTCACATTCAACTCCGCTGAATGAAATACCAAATTCCCATAAAAAATTGGGATAGCTCAGTCCTTTTTTCAACCCAAATAAGGACTATGCAATCAAAATTCTGAAGATTTGTTATTTGGATTTATCAAAAACATTGTATTTTAATTTTTTCAACAAATTGGATTTATTTATTTATTTTTCAATTCAGATGAATAAATAATTGCTTTTCCCATTTTGTGACATTACTGTGTTAAAGCATAATACAGGGAGCCAACCATCATAATTCTCTTCTTTAATCCAAATCTTATGGTATCCTTCATGATGCGAATAGATGCAGAAGAAAAAACGCATTTCCACCCTGGAAAATACATCTAACTCCATAAAAGAAAATAGGAACAGAAATTATGGCTGCATGTAACAGAAGACTAATATGGAATGTAATTTAATATATTTTTTTTATAGTTGCTTCTGAAAGAGACATTTGTGATCTGTTCAGGAAAATTGAAGGTTCTAGTCTGAACCAACCCAAAATTTAAAACTTGATTTAGAGTTTCTTGATGAGAAATTTGGTTTTGTATTTTCAGTTTGTCATCCTTATGAAAAACAAAAAGCCCCTGTAGCATGCTGTGCACATTCTGCTTTCTCTGTCGCTGCTGTAGACTACACAGTCATCGTTCTGCTCTTGAAGGAAAATAAGATCCAGACTCAAATAAATAAAGCTAAGATATTGTCCCTTGAGAAAAAAAGCTAAACCAACTAATAAAAAAAAAAATGCACAGACTCTTGAATTGCTTTGGAATAACTTATTTAAATGTATGCTGCAACAAACTACCATTTTATCATTTTATGAACAGTTGAAGGAAGCATTTGATGACTTTCACAAACCATAGCAATTTAGAAGAGTACATCTGACAGCAAAACTGTCAAAGAAATTTGCAGCTAAAGATCTTCTGGTTTCAGTGGGCTCCATAAATGAATAAAGATCACAATGTAACAGAAAATAATTACAATGGGTTTGGGGATTTTCTGGAATTTAAGGACTTCAGAAAGCAGAGGTTTAAAAAAAAAAAAGAAGAAAAGAAACAAATATTTGGGTGTTACAACCATTTGGAAAATTATTCAAAGCCTTCCACACCTTTACTGAATCAGTCTGTCAATTTAATAAAGTGTGCAGTAGTCACAGCATGGCAACGAGTGGCCAACTGGTGGTGGCTGAAATGATCTTATCTTACCTGTCTGTGCATGCTCTCCCTGAAATAGGACACAATTCAGTATGTCCTTGATGCAGGGTTTTGGGGAAAACACTGGCTTAAATAATTCCCCTCTCCTCTCCACTGGCAGCATCTTCCCACAGAGTACGCTTCTTCCATCGTTGTGTTGAGAAGGAAGAGAAAGGTGGATGAGGAAAACAAAGTCTGGCAGCGAGGCAGTGTGCACCCGTGTGGGGTTGGGTTGGGAGCAGGCAGCTGGTGATTGGGTCTGGGAGGGATCTCCTCACCCCAGGACCACTGCTGCAGCCCCACCACATGGGATCACATCCTTGCTTCAGGTTCTGTGGTGTCTGCTGAAGGATGGATTCTGTTACAGGACAGCAGGGCTAATTGGCCAAGAAAGTGTATTCAGAGGAGTGCTTTGTATAAAAAACTTCAGCAAGTACGTGGGTTGAAAGATATTCAGAGCAGTCTTGTGGTATTTCTGAGCATCTAAACTATGATGAACTAATAACAGGAGAAAATGGGAAAATGAATCATTTGCAACAAGCAATTAGATTAGCTACAAAGAAAGCAGATGGAAGGTGAAGACTTTGAAATAGAATTGCAAGGGTGAGCTTTTGTTCCCCAGAATAGATACTGCATCAGAAAAGAACCTGAAAGTGTGAAATTTGTCATGTTTTGTCTTTGGAGCGCAGCTTTGCTTTCAATGAGACAAAGAGCCAATTCTGATCTCATCCTGTTTTTTTAATGGCATAACTTCCCTGAACTCTGCAGATTACAGTCCTGATTTACCATAAAAATGTACATAACAATGCACAACAAATCATATTATGCATTTATAGCAGCTGCAGAGAGAGTCAAGACTGACATGCAGAAATATGTGTGCACTTGGAAAATCTGGCCCTGAATCAGAAGAAAGCTCCCTACACTTGTTGAATAAAAAAGGCACAGTGTGCAACCTCTACTCCATTTAGGGAGAATCCATTCATAAACACGTTCCTAAACTTCATTGGGAAATCAGATTACAAAAGATTTGTAGACACTGTGCCAGTGGATATGATTTGCAAAGGCCTCAGTTCAGTTACTTCATTCCACTAAAATGTAGCTCTTCTTTGGCCACTGCTTCTGACACTGGATGTTATCTACATGAAATAAGAGAGACGGGAGATCCCTGGAGTTTACAGCTATAACAGTGGCTGTAATGCCTCATTGTCCGTACCAAATGGATAGATATTTGAGAAAGATGCATATACCCTCAGCTAAAATCAGCTCAACGTCGTCTTAAAACAGTATCTGCATGCAGGTATGTATTGACAGCTCTCAACACTCTTTTCTAAATTTTGACAAGTTAGTATCCCATCTTATTTAACCGAATAAACAAATTAATAGTTTACTGGGCAAACAGATAAGTGGGTGGGGAATAAATGACTTGGAGTTATTTCCTCAGCATAGCAATTGGTCTTCAGCAAGCATCCTATTCATAGAAATCCCAAATAAGTGGCTTCCGACACAACACAGCAACAAGCATAGCTATTGCTTTTTCTTCATTTAATGGAAATAATCCTGTTATCTGCCAGACCACAATGCCAGAAGAGACAGGAATTCAACTACTAAGTATATGTATCACCCTGGAATTTCAGTGAAACTTAGAATAAAAGAAGGGACAAAAGCTTCTAGCAAATGCTTTGAGGATCTGCTACCAAGAGACAATGCTATACAGTCATTTAACAGGAGCAGTAGCTGTGACATGGTGCTTTGATCTCTTTACTTAGACACGTGCAAACAGGGTATTTATTTACATTGGGAGTGATTTTCATCCACCACACAATCCACATATTAGTATACTTCTAGTTTGCCTGTGTTGTTGATTTGGATACAATATGCAGTGCTAGAAAATGCAAAAGAGCTGTTAATAGCTGTCAGTAAATTTGTGTTCACAGATTGCTTCCAGCTGAATTAAACTGATCTGCTCAGTAGCTGCATGCCACTTTTAGAAGAGCTTCACCTTTCAGCAGTAATAGGGCAGAAGCTACAATGTTAATACATCCTAACACAACATAGGCCTCCCAGGTGGTAGGGAATATGCATTTTTTTTACTCAAATGTCAAATATAACACATACATTCCAAAGTATAATCATTGGCAGTCTGCCTACTAACTGAATTCCCTCCCAGATTATTCCTGACCCTTGCAGTGAAAGTGGATGAAAGGGCAAGGAGGTTTTCCATCATAAACAGATGTTGTACCACTGCATACACATCTGAAAAAGTCACAGGTGAGCGGACTGAACAATAAAGATATGAAGTATGTATATATAGCCAAAAGTCCGAGCTTCCAAATTCATTCTCACATCTTGGCCCACTGATGGTCCACACTGCATAAAGCATAATCCTAAGGCTGAACCAACTAGTTTCCTCACAAACAACACCAAGGACTACTCTCAACAATCAGTTTGAGTAAGGCTTCATCATGTTCCCCTCCTTTAACCCCAAAAGGTCATCCAATACTATTTCTGTGAGTCTGATACCCTTAGGTATTCTCCAGTGTTTTTATCCCAAAACATGCCATGCATATTCTTGGTGTACCACTGTAAAAATACAACTCAGGTGGGCTGCAGTAAAGACCTTCAGACACTGGACTGAGAAAACACATGACAAAGTACATGGGTCATATGTTGGGATCTAGAGGAGGCCAGTGTGGATGCACCAGCTGATCTGTACAGGGCTGGCTTGAACAGCAGGTGTGAGACCCTGTGAGCCCTGCCAGTCAGAAATCACTTCCCAGACCAGGAACATTTAGCAGTGCAGATAACTCCAGAAAAGCAAAACAGCATTGCACACTCATGAGAATATTAGCATCTGTAAATGCTGATTGTCCCAAATGGCTGCATGTGTCTTTTGTTAAAATTAAATCAACATCAGAAAACCTTGACTGGCACATATCCAAAGTGCTTGTGATATGGTGATATGCATTGGGAGCTAATTTATTTCCTGCTTTTCAGGCAAAGAAGTTAAAATCTTACGCACTATGTACATTTTTTGGACTATGTGGAGAACATCTGTATCTTCAGATTCCACATAATAAATCATACAGAAAAGATAAGAACTTCAGTAGACATTTATTTTCTAAAGAAAATGTCATGAAAAATAATTCAGAATCACAAAGGAGAATAGCCACTCTCAGAAAAATAACAGCTCTGCTAGGGTGGTTGACACAGAGAAAAAGTTTCCAGAGGAACTTGAACTGTCAATATCTGTACAACACCAGTGATGCTGTTTCACTACAAATCCTTGCTAGGAACTCAGGAAGTCACAGAGAACAAAAGCATCCTTCACTCACCTTCTGTGAGGTTAAACTTTTAATCTGATCCAGTCTGATCTTCAGGGTTTGCCAAAACATAGATATCACATTAATGTGAGCAATGCTATGGAAAGAAAGAATAGAAAAAATAAAATACTTTGCCTTCCAAAACTAAAAACTATTCAATTCTTTAGATGAAAAGTCCCTAGTACTGAGAAGACATTTTACAGCATTACTAGTTCAGGCTGCTCTCTGCAATGCCTAATGCAAACAGATCATTTCAAGTGAGTTAAACATGATGCAGTTAAAGTGAGACCATGTCCACGGTGGTATCCAAAGCAGTTTTCAAACACACCCCACCTAACTCATCCATAAAGCTTCAGTTACATCTGAAAAATCAGCACGGTCTTTGTGGCACTTTTTCAAACTTAGAGTAGACAAATGGAGGATTTGTGTTAATGTCAGAAGACTGAGTGATGCGTGCAGTCTCTCAACGTCTAATCAGAGCCCTCTACCAGGAAAACCTTGCCTAAACTGGACACTAAAAGGTAGTGAGTTCCTTGTACACTGAAAGATAACATGCATTTCCTATCCAAGTAACTCTAATTTTATAGTAAAGAACCAGAAAAGCTAGAAAATATTCTTATGAAATCTCTGTGAGGGAGCTGGTAGATGACAATATCTGTTTTGACAATGATGTCTGTGTGTGTAAATGCAATTTGAAACACTTTTTTTTTTTTTTTTTTTTTTTTTTTATCTGACCTAATACAGCAGGAGCCTCAACTCACTGCCCAAGCTGTTCTTTCATTCAGCATGGATATTAACAGTGTTTAATCCAGTGTAATATGAGGATAATCAAATCTGCAATGCAAAGCTATGAGGAAAAGTCTTCCACTCTGAGAAATCACATCTCACAACTTGTCTGTGGAGTTCAAAGACTTTTATTTAGAGGTGTATGAAATTTGCTCTGTGTTTCAGTACACACCTGTTCTTAAGGGGCCAGATCAGTCCAACTGAACTCTGAGAAGGGAAGCTGGTCCCACCAGGAGTTGCAGGACCCCTAAATGTCACCAAACTCAGCAGTGATGGTGGTGCAGTACTTCCAGGAGACTTTCTCATGTGAGAAACTAAGTTGTGTTTTCGCAGTGGAGAATTACTTTTCTGTATTCCAAGGTAGTTGTGTAGTCATGAGAAGGAGAAATGCTAAGTAGGTAAGTGGACAGTAGAAGACCTCACTGTTCCAAAATAAAGTGGAAGCTCGAGAAAAACAGGATGAGCAGTGTTGGAACAGTAAAACAATGATCACAATTTCTCAAAACATAAGAAAGGGGAAATAAAGGGAAAAGGGAGAAATTAAAGGGTAAAAAAAAATGTACATATATGGTACAGAGGAGCATCAACTAGCTTGTGAACCTGTAGTACTCAGCCAATGAGGAAACAGGGGAGGTGATCAAGTGTCAGGTAATAGGGAATAAAAGGTTAGGATTTGTTTACTATAATGCACTCCTAATTGACAGGACGCCCACCATTGCAATCGCAAATAAAATAGCTTCACAGAAGATCCTGTCTGAAGAAAATTATTTGAGATTTTTCTCACACTCATCTTTAATCTCTTCACCTCTGAAATATGCATCTCTCCACTGCCTCCTCCAGGAAATGATTAACAATGATCACCAAGGTTTGGAAGAAACATAGCTGGTGAGAACCCAGGCCTACTGAAATCAACAGGAAAATGTACACTGACTTCAGCACAGGCAAGATAGCAGTTGTGAGTGAAAAGCACTGTGTGATTACAGAAAATAGAGATGTTTCTGTATTTTTGTTTCATCCATGGCACATCCATGTCACTGAGCAAGTGGGAAGATGGGCATGGGAACACCTGTTTGTGGGAAATGTGCTCCCACTTCATTCTGAGGACCAGGGACCAGGGCACCCACACAGTGAGGCGTTTGGATGTCCTTATGTTTCTTACATTGACTTTTCATTTTCTTCCCATTCCTGAGCCTTGCGCTCTCTGTTAACACTTTTGGCTCAGCACCTTTCCCTAGAGCAGCAGTCATTGCTCCATCCAGCCCATCAATAATAATTTCTCTGGTCTTACCGTTCCTGTAGTTGGTTCAATAAAGCCATTGACATTTTCACTGGAGTTGGCCCAAATGGCCCTAATCAAGAGGAATTGGCATGCTGGCAAACTCTCTGCAGATACCTGTCAGGGATGAAGTACTACCACCTTTTCTGTGTTAGGTATCAGGATTCAGAAAATCATTCCTCTTCTCACCTCACCCAAGTTCATTTTTCATTAGAAATAGTGAAAAGGTGTTTGGATTTTTAGATTAAGGCCACAAGCTCCACCCCTGTACTATGGGAAAAGGTGCAGGGTATGATTTATGTCCCTTATCTAATTTATTTTGGGGGGCCTAAAATGGGTTGATGCTTCCTTTTAAGGTCAGGCGTCAAAGGCTATAAATAGAGGTAGATGTCTGATTGATAACAGGTTTTGCACTGAAAGTTAAGTATCTTCCCTTAAAAATGCAGTTCTTATCAGATGAAGGAGGGAGGAGAACGGTTTAATTCTGGAATTGTTGATATTTATTAAGACATCATAGAAATATCAGCCTCAACCAGATAAGCAAGTCTGTGTCAGTGTCATCATTCAGCAATTTCATGGCCATTGGAGCAAATCCCTGTGAAGTATGTGGCAACTTACTTTTCTTTTGCTGAAGACAGAAGCAGACAATACGATGGATTAGGATGGTTGAAACCTAACTCATCCCCGTGCAAGATGACTATCAATCTTTGGCATGCTATCTTTGGCAGAAATGTTTGTGCAGAACAGCAGTGCTTATTGTCTGAGGGATTCCAAGAAAAAAATACGTGAAGCACTATTATGTGAAGAAAATTATAAAGTCATAAATAAAACTCTTAACCACTCTGGAAATAAAGTTTATTCCCCTTAAAAACCAAGCCAAACCAAACCAAACCAAACAAAACAAAACACTTTAAGCTATTAACACAATTCTTGTTCTGTCAAGGTTTCCATGTTGTTATATTGCATCATCCATCTCTTTGCAGGGTTTTATGCTCAATGCCATCTCTCCTCTGTGTGTTTCAGTGGCTCCACTTCAGCTCCTTGAGAGACTCTGTTCTTGTTTACATGCCAGGTGCAGTCATGTTCTCTCTGGGCAGGTTTTAAAGGGTGTAGATCTGAATGACATGAGACTGTATTTGTGTTAACATGTGAAACAAGAAATATGCTTCTTAATAGATGATTATTTCACCTTGGAAATGGCAAACTCACCTGTGCCCATGCTGGCAGTTGTTCTTGTTTATGAAGATTTATAACTGAGCCATGGATACTCTGAAATAGCCTGTGTATCCCACAGTAGGTGTGTGACACAAGCATGTTCAGGACGAAAGCGGGTTAGATTGGGAACACTAAGACCTTTCATGCTGGCACAATAACACGTTGGCAATTGCTCTTTCTACTCTGGCTACCATTGCACCTGGGACCAGGCTGCACCATCTTTAGTGAGGCTGGCCAATACCTTATTGCATAGGTAAGAACCATAAGAGTACTCATGATGCAAAATACTGCTCCCTGTACGTGATGGTCTTGTAGTTCCTATTGAGTTTAAATAATTTAAATAATTTAATTTGTTCAGATGGCAAGTGTGGAGATTATAATACCAGACAGAGATTAGGAGTTAGATTACATGTGGAGGTAAATCTTTTTTCTATCTTTAGAAAGCTAAGATATTTATGAAGGGAGTTCAAATTATGATTTACACAAGTGTCTTTTCTATCAGATGTGTAATTCTTCTTCCCTCAATTTTGCAGAATACTGTTTTCAGAGGACAAGCTATAAAGCCTGTAGATGGGGATTTGGGGAAGGAATCTTTCCTTTCCTTTTATTATTATTATTATTTTTTTTGTTAACCAAACTCTTATGATGAAGATCGCAGCAGGCTTTTTAGTATATTTTTTCTTGGGAACATGTGAACTGATATTAGTCAACAATTAAGTTATCTGGTATTGATTTTACATGCACCATCAACATTTAACTTGCAGTTAGCAGAAGCTCTTGACACCGTGAGGCAGAATATTTAGCGTAACATTACTTTTTCAAAGATAAACAGTAAAACATTATCTGTGATAATTTTCACCAAAATGTTCTCATTGTTTTTTTTATGTCTCTCAAAAGAATTCATGAACAGCTTACTTCCCTAAGTGGTTGTGTGGCAGAAATTACTTTGTGCTCTGCTGAAGAAACCTAAACCCAGTATTTTTCTGGTAAGTAAATAGTACTTTAAGTTTGAAAAGAAGACAATCCAGCTCTAACTTTCATCCATTTCTAAGTGACTGTCATCAGATCACCAAGGTGGTTCCTTTGTCATGCAAGGGACTATGATTAGTCATTTAGATCAGTGAGATTTGGGAGTTCTCAACATCTTACAGAATAAGGCAAGAAGGTTCCCATTTAAAAGCCTGTAGTAAGTATCGTCCATGGGCAAATCAAAAGATGACCACATTTTGATGTAAGACAAATAAGCACGTGACTAATTCGATCCCAGCAGGAATGTGAGCATCACTGTAAACCAGACCTGCTTGAAAGGGATGTTATCTCATAAGCAATGCAGGACCAATGGGAACAGCCACTTGTAAGCTGCAAAGAGTGAATACGTCCTGGCTTCTGAAACTGAAAAACAGGAAAAGTACCAAGGGTTCAGCACAGAGAGCAATAATGTCACCAGTGCTGTGGTAGCAGCTCTCCAGGAAAAGCAGTCACTTTGCAAGAGCAAAGCCTAGAAATATAAATATCTTTGCTCCAGAAGCAAGACACCCAGCATCAATTACTCATCCCTGCAAGAAGTGAGTAATGCAGCTCATGGAGAGCTCTATTATGTTCAGAGCGGCATGCTGCTGGAAGAAGGCCAGACCCTCCTCAACCAGCAAGTGCTGCGGTGGGTGAAGGCTCTGGCCCAGAGAAGTAGCCAGCATTGCACTGGAGCTTGCTTCATGATACAAAACAGGATCTGTATCTTTCAGCAACTTAGGCCAATTCTTACTGTGTGCTGGAGGTAACTGGTACTCCATGAGAGGTAAATGATGAACCAGGAAACAGCTGTCTTCTGTGATGAGCCTGGGAAGAGTATATTAGAATATGATGAGGAGGACTGACAGGTAAGCTGGGCTCTGCCTCCCAGGCCATGTAGCAGAATCCATGCACAGGAAGCATGCCAGAAGGGCATGGAAGGAAAAGCTGCTCCAGCTTTCTGACTTGTAGGAAAAGCTCCAACATCTAACTAGGTATGTGACAGTGTACTCTCCACTTTCATCCCAGCATTGCCTTATCCTCCCCATCCCACCCAGTTTGAGGGTGGAAGATGCCAAGCGAGATACCAGGTGTGAATTACAGCACAGGCAGGCATCTCCAGGGGAGGCAGCAGGGCAGGCAGCTGCTCCTTCGTGATAAAGGTGGAGGGCATGACCTACTCCTGCACCACACATTAGCACACCAGGGGAAAGTGTCTCCAGTGCCTGGTGTGCTCTGACTACTGCTGCAAGGCTCTTTTCTCCTGATCGCCAAGACAGCGGTAGGGGAAAGGTGTCAGTGCAGTGCCTTGACTAACCATGCAACAAAGCATGGCTGAGAGCTCTGCAGCTTCTCCTTGGGCTTCTGTCTCCCAGCTCTGGCTGTTCCTTGAAGTTTCTGGTCCAACAGCAATTATTCCTCTGATAAAAAGCAGGTTTTTAAATGACAGCTTTTTTTTTTCACTCCACTGCCTCTAAAGCAGATCTATAAATCATAGTAAATGCCTGCACATTATGTAAATTGGCTCCTTTGCAGAATGTTCTTCATTCAGTATAAACAGAGCAATTACACCCTTTGACGATTGCCCAAAATTGCAGTTTCTTTTGCCCTTTCCAAAGGAACTTTTTATCCGTGTCATCTTTTCTCATGGGTTATGCATTAAGTGATGATGTGTAACAAGTGCTTTGTTAAAAAAACAAAGCAACAAAAAAGAAAGAAAGAAACAAACAAAAAACCATTTGACTTACTATCACTGTAGACCTCTTTCTGGTGTGTGTCCTTTCCACTGGTTGGCTCAATCTTTTTCACTCTGTGCATTTGCTTCATTGTATTAGGTGATACTTTTCATTCAAGTTTCTTTCTTTCTTTTCTCAGCATCTTTGATACTTTGACACAGCACATTTTAAAAGTATCTTCTTCCACCATGAGACGGCCAACTTCTTTCAAATCTACTCATTCATTGCTTTGCAAAAGCTTCTCTAGGTTTCTATTCCTAGGGACGTCCTTGACACAAAACTTTGGGTACTAGAGCACTTCTGACTCCTTACTGCATTGATGCTGCAGTATGTATGCTCTGGCCTTGTATCGCATCAGAGATACCTATTACAATGAGGTTTTGAATCTAAAGATACAACAGAACACAAATAAAATAAGAACAATGAAAGTAGAAATTCCAGAATATGGCCTTTAGAGAAAAGCATAGGAACTGAAAAAAATACAACAGATCTCAAATTTTCCTAAGATATATAGACAACAACAACAGAAGCAAACAGCAAGAGATGGATATTCCCTATGATTAGTTTCTTTTACCTAGCTAATAAATTAATAATTATTGAAAATTAAGATTAGATTTGTGTCTGTTTTATACATTTAAGAGGTAAGCTATGGGATGTCTGGCTTTGAACTTCTGAGATGATTGCTGAGTTGCTTGAAGTCTAAACAACTGTATAGTTATAAAAAACCTCCAACATACTCATGCATTAAAAAAAATAATAATTTAGTTGCAGTTACAGTCAGATAGATCTTCTTTACTGCTGTAACTATTTCAGATAGAAAAATCCATGATGACAGTTTTCTTCTTTATATCATTTATTGTCTTAATTGTTTTCCCTACAGTCCTTCTTTAATAACAATGACACATGGAGTCAGTCACTCTGACAAAGCACTCTTTTAGTTAGCAGCATTTTTCAGGCTGAACTCCCTGTAGGTACTGCCAGAAACTCACTGTTGGTTTCATCCCTGCAGTTACCATCTTTCATTGTTCTTCTGTCATTGCTTTGAACAACAATCACATAATTCTGTAGCCATAGTTTTTGAGTCATATTCATCTGCAATGTTGTAATCTCTTCAATATTTCTGAAGCTAAATTACTGGAGCGTGTCAGTTTGTTTGTTTGTTTGTTTTGGCCAACATCTACAGTGCATTTTTAATTGATACAGACTTTGCTACTCTTTTCTAGAATACTCTTTATAGTCTTGGTAGGAAGCTCACCATTACACAGTTATTTGAGTGTTTCCAGTCTCAGATGAATTGCTCACACTGACTCTACAGAATTTACCACAGCGAATTTTGCTGCTACAGCTAATCTTTCCTTTTTCCTTTTCCAGTTAAATAGGTAATGTTCCAATGGCTGGAGGGCATATCCATTCTATCAATCAACATCTTTTGATAAGCTTTGGTGCCACTGCAAAATCAAGGCTCTGCTGAAGCTTTGGTTTCAGTTCAGTATAACTGGCTGTTATAATCTCAGCTGGCTTCCCAACCAGATGAACACCTACAACAAACCCCATTTGTTTGCTTCCACTTCACCAGACCACTCACAGCTGTATTATCTGGTTTTGAGGCAAGTGTCCCCTTCTTAATATTCTTTTACCACCTAATTATTTATTCTTAACCAACCCACCAGACATCCTATGACTTTGTTCTTGGGAGTGGATGATTTTCATTCAGTAATGCACTCCCACGGCTATGAAAGAAATGTGAAAGATGTTGGATGTTTTTCTGGTATGGGGTAAGGCAGATGGGTGGCATATTTAAAACAGTTAGGATCAAGATCATATAGTTTTTGTATGGATTGTCTCACCTCTGCATTATTTCAATTCTTTGATATCTCTTTATGAGCCTGTTCAACATGGTACAGCAGAAGTGTTTTAACCTGCCAGAAGGTTATCCATCCTTGCTGATGAAGAAAGGAAATGCCAAGAAATGCTCCAAACTAAACTAATAAGCCCTGTTTCTAAACTCAGAGGTAAGGTGGGCAGATAAGCTGCTAACAATGTCAAAGGGTCAGTGAGCAACAAAACATGGCTATTCTGGGCTTCCCAAAACACAGCTATTCTGGGCTTCCCAATGGATGCATCTACAATAGGAGAGGGTAACTGTATGGACAGAAAATAAAAAAAAAAAAAAAAGAAAAAAAAAGAAAAAAAAAGAAAAAAAAATCTCTCAAGGGGTATTTGTGATGATGAGATGGCTAAATAGGACAGAAATAAACAAGGTACAATGATACAGTAAAAGCAGTGAATAGACAAACAGACTCCTACCAAACATGAATTGTTGTTTCGGGAGGTGAACAGCAATAATCAGCCAGGTGCCCTAGGGCTGTGCATGGACAAGGCTGGAGGTGAAGGGCAGTATTTTGCCCCAAGCCTCTGGCAGCTGCAGGGAAAGACTGTCTGGAAATACACTTAAAATATTTTATTGTTCTGAGTCAAAACATAAAATTTATTTGCCCACTTGCAGTAAAACTGGAGATATTTACAGCCACTGATCAGTTCCAAAGTGTTTTTGACCTTGTCTAAGCTTTACCTTTGCATTTACCATCTGCTTTACACGATGTTTTTCCCAGCCTCCGAAGAAAAGTAAGAAAGGGAAAATCTATGGATTTTAATCCTTTCAGGACCTTCAGCTCACAAAGTAAGAAATTGTCTTCAGTGAGAAAACCGTATCATGGCCAAAAACAAAGCATCATAACCAAAAATGTAAAAATAATTTGTTTATATGCTTCAACCTGTGACAGGTCTTTAATTCCCTATATAAAAGTTTTAGTGTATCCTTTATCAGAATACAATGTATGCAAAACATCCTTGTCTGAAGGATGTCCTCCAAACTGAACACTCAGGATAGGTGGAGAGTCATTGTGCTGAGCTAGGGTTGACCGTGCTTTTTGCTGGATGATCTGAGAGAGAAGGGCATCTCTTTCCTGTGGAGCGGGTGAGAGTGCAGTGGGGAAATGGAATAGTAAAGATATGTACTGCAGGATGGAAAGGGAGATTGGCAATCCATGCCTTTAGGGGTTCAACTGCTTTGCATGATTGCAGTGCAGGAATCTGTGCCATGCCACAGAAGCAGCACCCCTGCTGGAACCAGGATGTTGATCACCAGCAGAGCTGTGAATTTTATATCCCAGGTTTACCTTGTAAATCATGCCTATTGCTAAGGTTTTGGCCATCAGCGGTGATCCAAATGTCACTGTAAGTCAGATCCCCAAGCAGCACACTTTTTAACAGAAGAGGGAATGCACACTGAATTTGCTCAGATGGAAATGGCACTGCTTTAATCCAACCTTTTACAGTGTGCTATAGGGCTGGACAAGGACAGCTTAGTGAGGATGGAGATCCCACTCCAGACAAAGCCTCTGGCAGCAGGCAGGAAGGACAGGTATTTCATGCCTAAACTTGAGACACTTCAGATGCATTAGATGTGTATTTAACCTTGACTCATTACTGTGAGTGATTTGTGAATGTTTTGAGGAATAAAAGCAGTGATTTGGTTTTCAATTATTTTCATAACAATATTTATCACTTATAGTAAGTGAGACAGCTTCCTGAAAGTTAGAAATACCTTAATGAATTCTTATCTAATTTAATGAATCATTGTGGCGCCAATATTGCATTTCAAACTTTTGGAGTGTTCTAGGCATTATTCACCTGCCTCAGATTTTCAACCAAGTACTTTTGAAGACAGAAAAATGAAAAACTCTGTTAAAATATTCTCAGAGAAAACATTTGCTACTGCTTACAGAAATTACACGCGTTTGTGGAAAATGGAATGATTCCATAAATGCTTCTCAACAGGAGTAAATTTACTACTACTTTTATTTGCAGTGGTTCAAATCAAATAAGAGGTAGGTGCTTGATGATAAGCAATTACTGTTATTTGAAAATATGATTTTGACATTGATGCAAAGACAGTTTTAATAGAATAGCTTGACATTGTAGGACCTTGTAGACTGGAGATGCAGATCAAAGCCAGAAAAGACACATAATTCTTAGTATAATATTGTCTCAATACCCTGTAAAATTAATGATATCCTCACCAGCAACTCAATATCACTGAATTTAGTTAATGT